>NC_138103.1:99357722-100596889 GCF_964146895.1 Miniopterus schreibersii | reverse complement strand
TTCTTTGTCACCTTGGGTGGAAACTGACAACAGCCTCCGAGTTGCCTGCCTCTGGTCCACCCTCAGCTCTAATATCCTCTCTCCACTACTTCCAGAGTTGCCTCTCTAAAGCACCAGTCTGATCCTGTCACTCTTCAGCTCACAATCCTCCCTATGTCCTTGCAGATGAAACTTAAAATACTTTCCAAGGCCCGTTGTAATTTTGCCCCTGACCTCATTTCCAGCTTCATCTCTTTATTACTCTTCCATTAAACACCTTTGCTCCAGCCAGGCAGAATTATTTACATTTCTCTAGAGATACCAGTTTCAGCATTCTTGCCCCCCTCCTTTTTTTAATCTCCAACATGCCATTTGTTAACTACACTGGCCTGGCTTGACCGACGTCACAGAGAGAAGTAACAGATCTGCAGGACTCAGAAGTCACCACCGAAGTATGTCCTTACATCCTTATGTCAACTACAGTTCTCTCTCTCTCTCTTTTTATTTTTCAATTACAGTTGACATTCAATATTATGTTCGTTTCAGGGGTATAGCTTAGTGGTTAGACATTTATATAACTTATGAAGTGACCACCCCAGTAAGGCCAGTACGACACTATCTGTAGTTCATACAATATTACTGACTGCTGTCTCTCTCCCTCTCTCTCTCTCTCTCTCTCTCTCTCTCTCCCTCTCTCTCTCTCTCTCTCTCTCTCTCCCTCTCTCTCTCTCTCTCTCTCTCTCTCCCTCTCACACACACACACACACACACACACACACACACACACACGCAGAGTGAGGGAGAAACACATCCACTACCCATCTCTGCACCTGCTGCCCCCTTTAAGCGCAATATCCTCCTTACACCCTTCTGAAGGTGCTGAGCTCTTCTTTGACCTCCAACAGGCAGGTCACCCTTCCGGGAGGCCCTTCTTGCGGGCCCCTCTCCCTTCCTCTCTGGATACACTGGGTTGAGCTCCCCTCTGCACTTCATGCGTGACTATAACTGTTTCCTTTTTCAATTTTTCTGCCAGACTGTGAGCAATTTAAGTGCAACACTGGTGTGCATACGGGCAGTAATAAACACTGTGCTTAGCACGTAGTAATAACTTAATAAACATCCCTGGAGCGAAGCCAGAGACGAGTCACTTTGGAGGTTGGTCACTGCGTCCCTCGGTGACCACTCCTCTTCCCAAGCCATTTCCTTGGTTGATCTGCCCCCCTTCGGATCTGCTCCGATGCCACCGGCCATTCCCCCTCAACACCACCTCCCTGCGGCCCAGCCTCTTTTGTTTCCCTTTGCAGCGCTTCCCAGACGGGGAGGGTTATGCTTGTAGGAGATACTTGGAAATATCTGGAGACGTTTCTGATGGTCACAGCTGGACTGGGGATGTTGCTACTGGCATCTAGTGGGCAGGGCCCAGAGAAACATTCCTCCACGACAAAGTATTACCAAGTCCAAAGTGTCAATCTTGCCGAGGCTGAGAAAGGCTGGTGTCTAATACACGAATAAATATGCCAGCTACCAGGGCACATGCCTATGCAGCACGCTCTCCAGGAAAGTGGAAAACACGGCGACTAGACGCTGACGACCGCTGGCTGGCAGCCCGGCTGCCAGGCTGTGACTCAACAGCGCTGCTTCACTGGCCTCAGACCTTGGGACAGTGTCGTGTGGTCCGGGAGGCAGTGCCACCCCGCAGGCAACGTGCAGGGGATGCTGCTAGTCTCGACTCTGCATCAACACCAACGAAGCGTCCTGTGGCAGCATGTTAAACGAGGACACGGAGGGTTTAGGAATGTTTGTTATATGTGAAATGACATCACCGTGGCAGGCAGGAAGGAATGTGTCTCCGTGACTCTCTCACCGGGGGGTAACTCAAGCTCTGTAGGAAACGATGCCCAGCAGCCTCAGGAAAGCAGTTAGAATGGATTCGTTACCATCTATCTCTACAATTCAGATTTTACTGCAGAATTCAGAATCCAAGGAACTGGCTGACCTCGCTCTGTTTTCACCCCTCTGTGTGCTGAAATACTTCTGAAGTAAAGGGTAGTAACTAGGGGCAAAATACATTAGATTCTACATTTCGATTTTACCTTAGCCAGCATGAATGTAGTAGTAACTGGGCTACAGAGTTACACGGTAAATTGCCAGGTAGTAAATCTGATCTGGTTGCTTACGAAAGAAGAATGGATATGCTTGTACTTGGCAGTGAGGTGGTGCTGGGCAGCCTGTTCAGCACCGAGAGAGTAATAGCCAAGTAAGAACCTGGGAATTAGGATATTGTAATAATATATGTTTGTCCTGGGAACAGTGTAGCTGTCAAAATTCACAGTGTAAAAAATTGGCAAATGAAGTTCGGGGGCAAGTGATGTTGCTCTGTGGGGGATCAAGCCTCTTGGGGTATTTCCAGAGCATCGATTTAAATTTAAACATCTGCTTTAAATTTCTGTATGTTCTATTTCCCTGAAAACTAAAAATACTCTAAATGTAACATAAACGGACCCCCTTTAGAGCTTATTTTATTTATAACAACTCTTGATAGTCTTTAATTTCAAACAGACTCTCAATGATCTTTTCATTTTTCTGAATGACAATGAATTTCAGCGTAACTTTCTAAAAACAGCTTCAGAAAGTTAAACTTCAGTAATTCGACTTACTGCAATTGTTCACTTGTGCTAATTGGGAGATCACCCTCTGGTAAACCTTAGTCAAATGAGCCCCTGAAGTAGGCGATTTAGTCATTTGAGCTCCATCTCAAAAGCTAAAAAAAATCCACCAACCAATAACTCATTGCTTTTCCATTTACCAGAAACCAAGTGACCAAATACCAAAGAGAAAATTGTAAGAGTAACAAACAAGCAGAGCTCTCTAATGTCAAAAAAGAAACAGGCCTATGACTTCATTCTGAAGTTCCCCAGTTTTCTGAGTATCAGTGAACAGTCTGGTGCTCACTATAATGCCCTCTTCCTCTGTTAGCAATTTCCCAGCAAATATTGATTTCTCATCATGATGATCCTGCCTCTCTCCGCCTCCCCTTGCCTCATACACTCACATGTCATGTATGGGCAGCCTGCCCACATATTACCTATGATTTTCAGACTCAATAATGCCCACTGAAGGGGCCATGTGTGTTCTGCCAACTGCCTTCTCTGTACCTAACAGAGAACTTGCCAGATTTCCTTGGTGCCACCAAAAGGGAAGCTTTGGATTCTGTTAGATGAGCCAATGATAGGTCTTTCAGTAGACTCTACCTTTTCCCATGGAAGAGTGAAACATCTTCCAAAGATTATTACTTTATTGCCTTTGTTGTCTCGATAGACTACCTTGCCACAGCTCAGAGGGTTAGGTGTATAATTTTCCTTAAATGGTCACATTCTCCCACCCTCTAGAGCTCTCCATAAGAACCTGCTTAGAACAGACGGTGCCTTTCAATAGAAAAAGCCAAACCCAGCTTTTGCAGGTGATCCTGGGTTTTAGCTCACCCTCAAATCACTTGGATGTATTATGCAAATTGAGTTTTGATATATACAACAATCAAGGGTTAAATATATATGAAAATTATCAATAGTAAATTTCTAAATATTTTTCTACTATAAATTCAAGGTCTTGAGAGTCCTTGAGGCTAAAATCAATAGAGTAGGATATAATAGTAGTTTTAAAACTTTCCATAAAACTTTAGCTTCAGCATCCCACAAAAAATTACTGACTATGCTTTTTAGATTTGTTACACCTTATTTTCTAACAAAGACCACTCTAAATTAATATTTCAATATGCACTTTTACTTAAGAAAATCAATTGAGTTAAACTAATTTATACCCACCATTATTGCTAATTAATGAGATTTTACTCTTGTCTGTAATGATTAACTCTAATTCCCAGCAAAAGCAGGCTAGAGAGAAGCCCACTTAACAATCAAGATAGATTATGTGACTCTAATATGTATGATTACGGGAGGTAGAGATGATGCCAAGTTCATAATTATGGAGGTAGAAGTGAACTTCTTTGACACACTGTGGCCAGGTAGACTATGTCCTACAGGAATCCCTAGGCCAAATCCAGAATATAAAGCAGGAACATCCATTCAGGAAACTGAGAGCAAAGGCTAAAATATACAGCAACGCCAGGACTACACAACTACGGATGTTAAGAAAAGGAATCCGTTTATTCAGTGTGACAGTGTCAAAGTGAGTGAGAATTTATGAAATAACACAAAAATGTAGACTGGAGTCAAATGATCACAATAGGACATTTTAGTGTTATTCTAACTAAATTAAAGTCATAATTCCGTTAAGCAAGAGACTAACATGATCTGTCATATGATTTTAATTGAACATCTGTTTCCTGTGTAGAAAACAATTTTTTTTGGGGGGAGGCATGTATATAAGCATCAATATATGCAGTCCAGTTGTCCAGATGAGAGATAATAATGGCCGGGACTAGAATGGTAGCAATAGAAATAAGTAGAGAAAAGATTATGAATTTGAGATATATTTTGGATGTAGACACAAAAGGACTTACTGAAAAACTAATGGGTTTGATGAAAGATAGTGAGAGAACAGGAGAACTCAGCTTTCTGACTTGCTCACTTTGATTAGATGGTGATGGCATTAACTGAGATGAGGGCCACTGGATGAGAAACAGATTTTGTAAGTTTTGTACATTTTGGACATGATAACTTTGAGTCATCCATCAAACAGACACTTGTATATACAAATATGGAGCCCAGTGAATGATCTGGCCTAGCAATGTCAACACAAAAGAGGAAAATCACCAGTCTCTGATTGTATTTAACGTCAAGAGGCTGGATGATATCACCTACAAAGAGAGTATAGATGTAAAAAAGAAAAAAAGTAGAACTCAAGAAAGAAAGTTGAGGAACTCCAACATAGAAAGTCAAGGTTAAAGTTGACGCAGGAGAAATAAGATGAGCTGTAAAGGAGAGAAAGAGAGGAGAAGCCTGGGATAAAAGGGAAAAGAGAAACAGGAGTCGGTGTCAAGGATACCAGAGAGAGTGTTTTAAGAAGCTGACTTTTACCCCTTTGACATGTGTAACATCACCGAGAAATCAGGAGCGATGAAGACAGAGAGATATGCCCATTGGAATTGGTAACTGGATGATCTGGGTGATCCTGAAAAAAAAGAAGCTTCGATGGTGGTGGGTGAAAGCGGAATTAACATAGGTCAGAATCTGAATGGGAGGTGAGGCTATAAATGTTACAAGTGTGGATCATTTATTCAAGACATTTTGTTGTGATGTTAAGCAGAGTAACAAACAGTAGCTATGGGGGCAGGGGCATTAAAGGGAAGTTTATTTTTTCAAGGATGGGGAATGCTGCATATCTTAAGTACCAATGGAAATAATCCAATACAGAGAACAGCAATATCGATAATGTAGAAAATATAAGGGATGATTATAGAGGCAAAAGTCTTGATAGGACAAGAAGGGGTGAGAGCCACAGCACCAGTGAAGGGGATTTCATGTGGCAAGAGCAGGGAGATTCCTTCTGTTGACTGGAGCAGGGGAAAATCCACACACCTTCAAGCAGGTAGATTTGGTGTGGTGAGAATAAGGCAGTTTCCCTCTGATAAAATTTGTTGAATTCATTTAAAAATAATGAGGATTTCTAGTTTTTTCGTAAAATGCAGGAGGACAGAGATGACTGGTTGGGTATGCGTGTGTGGGTGTGGTAGGGGAGCCGGGGGAGTTGGGAGAGAAAGGGACAAGGTATGAAACGGGTTCCTTGGAAAGGGGAGATTTACGAGGCAGAGAGCAGAGCTACAGGGCATTTTAAAGTACCCTTTAAAATGAAAGATCAAACCAACCCATTCATGTCCTTTTCTTCTATAATATTTCCAAGAACAAAGGCAGCATAAAATCAGACGCAGCTAGAACGTTTCGGGTCGGGGAGTGCGCGTGTTCACCAGTGAATATGACACCAAGGGTCCCGGCGGGAGAGAAGCGGCGCGGGGGAGGACGGCCCGTGGAAGGGTGGCCCGTGGAAGGGTGGCCCAGGAAGGGTGGCCCACGGAAGGGTGGCCCACGGAAGGGTGGCCCACGGAAGGGTGGCCGTGGAAGGGTGGCCCATGGAAGGGTGGCCCATGGAAGGGTGGCCCATAGAAGGGTGGCCCATGGAAGGGTGGCCCATGGAAGGGTGGCCCATAGAAGGGTGGCCCATGGAAGGGTGGCCCATGGAAGGGTGGCCCGTGGAAGGGTGGCCAGTGGAAGGGTGGCCCATGGAAGGGTGGCCCGTGGAAGGGTGGCCAGTGGAAGGGTGGCCCATGGAAGGGTGGCCCATGGAAGGGTGGCCCGTGGAAGGGTGGCCCGTGGAAGGGTGGCCATAGAAGGGTGGCGGGGCGAGCGGCGGGTGCGGCCTCCGGGGTGGAAGCATCGCTGCAGCAGCTGCAGGGAGGGAGGCAGCGGGCAGGGGCGAGATGCCCGCAGCCAGGGTGTCGAACGTGGGGCGGCCGCTAGTGACCGGGTGACCCGGGGCTGGCCGCGGAGGTGAGGGGCTCAGGCCGCTGAGGTAGAGGTGGGAGCAGGCCCGGCAGGTGAGGGAGGGACCCTCAGGCTGTCTGCTCACCCCGATGCTGAGTCCCCAGGGACGGGACAGGCCTGGAGGCGGAGAGGGGCGCGTCCCCGGGAACGCGGGAGAGTGGCCGGGCCGGGAGCAGTCAGGGGAGCGAGGGAACGGGGCGCTGAGACCCAGTGAGGCTGAGACCCAGGCCCTGGGACAACGCCACCGCCTGAGGCAGCGCTGGGCACCCCGCCGGCCGCCAGCCCGACGCCAGCCTGGGGCAGGTGAGACGGAAACAGGCCCCGCAGCCTCACTTGAGAGGCCGGGGAGGCTCGGCTGGGTCTCAGTCAGCACAGGAGGGAGAAACGGAAGGAAGTTCGGGAGAACGAGGGGCGGGGGCTATGTTGGCCACAGCGCAGCATCGTAGGGAGCACAGGAGACGGGCATGGGAGGGAGCGGGGCTGGAGGGCCGTCGGGTACAGGGATGGCCAAGGTGGCGTTAGACTGAGAAACCCGAGCGGGCGCACAGCCCGAGGCCCGGGGCTCCTGCGCTGCCACAGGGAAAACCAAGGGGTAACCCAGGACGGGGTCAGTCCCGGGCCTCTCAGAAGATGGGGAGCAATCAGCCGGAGGAAAGCCCCGGAGCTGCGAGGACCTGCCCACTGGCACCCCGGACCTCCAGGTGCCGAAGGTCTCGGCCACGTCAATTTTATGTCACATATTGCAGAATCAAACAATGGGCAGTCAAGCGTATCAACCGGACGCAAATTAGTGTAAAAAAATGTATTTTCTTTTACACGTCACCTTTTAGGAAAAATGTTAACCCCCTCCCTTCTTTCGTAGGACACAGATAATTTTTTAAAATTCAGTCATGGTTTAGACCCTGGTTTAATATTTTAATCTTAATTTGTTTTCTTTTTCCAAATGACACCACCTGTAACAAATTTTCCTCCTCAAAATTTCTAATGGAGAAATGATATTCTCATCACTCTTCTTTTATTAAGTCACCCTGAAAGGAGATCTAACACATCGATGCCATGCTGGTTATGTAGGCCTGAGGTTGGCTCTCTCTACAGTTTCATCGGTAATGCCCTCCCGAGGCTATTGATCCCTCTCTGGAAATTTAAATCTCTGAACAGCATCTAAGGCCTCTAGGAAGAATCGCACAGTCAGTAATCCACGAGTTCATCGCATCTGCTAGTCACAGCTCAGGCTCGCCTTTCATTCTAATGCAGATATCTTTTTACTCATCTGATATCAGATGGGACATCCTACCTCAATAAGCTGTACACATTCCCTTTGGTGGCACAGAACATAGGTAAAACCCAGTTTCAGAGAGGCTGTGGCTTGAAAGCAGCAGGGAATTTTATGACAAAAGGTTGATTTAAAGGAACTCTCCATAAAATTACACATCTCTATTCAGAAATCTCTCTTTTGTTTGTGTCAATATAGGGCGGGAATGTCCCTTCCTTTCAATCAGCAGCAAACAGAAACAGGCATCACACCATGCAAGTGGCGACATTTGAACTGGGTCTTAAAACGTGAAAAGCAGCTCTGAGAATATAAGGGAGGGGCAACTCGATGTTTGCAAACTTAGGGATGCCTGGAAAAAAGATAACTTATTTCAGAATGAACTATAAAGCTCAGTACGGTCTTAGTGAGGTGTGTGTGTGTGTGTGTGTGTGTGTAAAGAGAAAAAATAAGATATTTGGAGATAGGAGTTACCACCCCAAAAAAGTAAATCATCATGCGTTGATTCTATCAAGTCAACTGGGCTGACTTTTTAAAACAGCAGTTCATCCTTTAATCATATTGACAAGATGATTGAATTAGAATGATAAAACTAATTGGGAATGAGAGCATAAACAGTCTCTCTTCTCTGCATGGTTTTGCTGCAATTCTAAGAACCTCTCGGTGATGTTAAGTGAGGACTTACTGTACATGGAGTGAAACTGTTTTTCTCAAACAGGTAAGTGGAAAACTTGACTTTCACAGAAAGGTGCTGAGGCTCCACGCAGAGTCTAGGAGGTGGAGAGTAGCTACATCATCAACATCATTGCTTCTAACTTGCTTGAGAGGTTATTGAAAGTAAGGACTTTCTTTAACTTAGACTTTCTTCCCTAGAAGACAAGTGCACATGGAAACACATACTATTTTGTATACAACCTGTGAAGATTATTAGGTTACTTCATAAAGTCTTCTTAGCCTCACAGGAGGCCACTAACCCTAGATTAAGAATTTTTGGTCTAGATCAATTTCTCACTCTTGGTACAATTGAAACTTTGGACGAGTTAATTCTTTGAGAGGCTGTCTTGTGCATTGTATGAGGTTTAATAGGTTCTTTGGCCTCTGCCCACTAGATGCCAGTAGCTTTCCCCTGGGTTTTGACAACAAAAATGTCTCCAGATATTATGAAATATGCCCTGGGAATCAGTCACTCCATTCGAGAACCATTTGTCTACATAGAGGGGTGATCTTTGCCCTCCAGTTAATTTGTGTAATCATTTGGTAGAAGCTACTTCGCTGCCAAGAACAGTGTGAAATTAAGTTAATTAGAAAAATAGTCACCACTAGGCTGACAGTGTACAGAAAATATGTACTTGTAGTTTTGTTTGTTCATTGTTTTATTTTCACAGAAGAAACGAGTGCACACCACTCTGTGAGTGTCCAGAAAATATCTGCTTTTGTGTTTGTGTGTAGCTGTTTGTCTTCAAGCCATTCACATTCAGTGGGTGAAGCAGAAGACTACACACCTAATCGAAATCAATGTTGCCCCCAAATCCTCCCTTTACTGGGGAGGTGGGGAGGCTGGAAGTAATCTGGATATTTATGTCCATAACAATACGGTATTAGTTGGATAAAGGGGAGCTATGAGAACATAGAGGCCACTATTCAGCGTGCGGGAGGCTGGGAACCTATTTATGGGCCTAGTGTGTACGTCTGTGTGTGTGGGGGGGGGGTGGATGAGGGGACATATATGTGTCAAATTTTCCTCTTTAAAACAAAATTTAGATAAAAACACATTTTTAAAGATATTTTTCTAACATTAAAACAGCATAAATTATTACATTTACGTTTCAAACCTAAATTAAAACAGGACTACAGAAATACTAGTTCCACATGACTCTTACAAATAACAATTTCCCTTACGATGTAACACATCAGTGGAATACTATAACATTTTAATTTCCAGGAAGTTAATTGCTATCATGCAGCGTTGCCCATTTTGAAGACTAATAGGACATTTAACATTGTACAATCGTCTATTGTTAAATAATTTGAGTTGGCTGGGATGGTTGTTGCTCTAGATCTTCACTGACCAGTAGAGTTTTCTGTAGTGATGGGAAGGTTTTATCTCCGAGCTGTTCAATACAGCAGCTATTAAGCACTTGGAATATAGCTAGTGCAACAGAGGAACTGAATTTTAAATGTTCTTTCATTTTGGTTAATTTAATTTTAAATGGCCGCATGTGTCTAGCAGACACCTCTAAGTGGTATGTATCCAATGAGCAATTTCATTTCGTCTGATCGGATCTAATGTAAGGGAATGGAAGATTACGTGATGAAAAAAGAAAGCCAGCACACAAATGTGCCAAGAGAAGAAAGAATGGTGAAAAACAAAGGAAATGGCTTCAAGAAAATAGAAAAAAAAGAAAAACATCCAATGGCTTTCAGAGCTTTTTCTGATTTAAAAAAAATCTTATAATTTGGCTAAGCATGGAATCCCCCACTTTCTTTGTGATTTGTGGGATGATTAGACTCTAGCCACTACCCTCATAACAACAACTTAGTGCCTGGCCTCCACAAAAGAAGTACCGTGCCAAGTGACACATGGGGCCCCTGAAAAAAAAGTGTTTACAATTATTGGAGTCCCAAGTGACACCTCCATTAGAGGTTATAGACACAGGATGGCAGTGCCTCCAACATGGCCTTCTGGGTGGCTGGTAGGCTTAGAGTTCTTAGTTCAGTTTGAAACATCAAGTCTAGAGCTTATTTTTAAAGGACTGCCTGGCGCAGTAAGTCCAACACACCCTGTTTGACCAAACCAGCAGCCGGGGGTCATTCATCTACACCACAGAACGATGAAGCATCTGCTACAGGAGCCAGGGGAGGGAAGACAGAGGGGTTTTGCGTGGGAAGTCCAGGAGCTGGAGCCATCCCTAGGGCAGTTTCCAACAGACCTCTCAGGAAGGTCAAGGGGATTGGTGACAAAATTGTGATCAGGGTCATCTGGCAGGAGTTGAAAGACAAGATCATTCTTATCACCCCTCGTCCAGCCTCCTGGGGTCTAAGTTATTTTTTCCCTTGGTGCAGGGGATGTGGCTCCTCCCGCCCCCCCAATCAGTGTGCCCCATCCTACTTCATTTCCCCCAGTCATCTTCTACTTGGACCACCCAAAGTTGCATCCAGCAGGGTCAAGGGCAAGAGGAACACGGGCACTTTCATAAGCTTGCCGGGATCCACTAGCCTCCCGCTTGGGCTCACGTCGAGGGAGGGACTGGATGAGAAATGTACCCGGCCAGGCGGCCATCGCCCTTATGGCTGGGGCCAGGTCAGTCCAGCGATAGAGTCCAGCCACTGAACCAGAGTTAAGTTTGCATCTCTTGACCTGGAGAATGTTCCGACCAAAGGGCCGCCGTCAGGAAGGAGAAAGAGAGAAGCTCCACACCTTGGAAGAGTCAGGGGGGGTGGCAGGTTTTCAGGTGGGTCCCTCTCCCCCTCCCTCCTCTAGTCCCTGTCGCTGTGAGGAAGAGCAGGCGGGTGAGCTGTCCGATGGCAGTGGCATTGGGGAAGAAGCTGCCTCCAGAGCGTGTGCCAGGAGGGGGGGAGGGCGGAAAGACCCTGGAGCACATTTGTGAGATGCCGCCGGCTCCACACCAGGACAGGGTCCCCGCGAAGGCTCAGCCTTGGCTGCGTGGCTTTTGCAACATGCAGCGCAGGACTCACGCCGCGCGGTCCCCAAGAACCATGTCAGGGTTTTGGTGCTCTCACTCATCTGCACTCTCTGAACCTCCTTCATTTTCTATTAATTTCTTAATAAAAATTTGGACCATCCAATAAATCTGAGTAATATCCTTAAGCAGCAAACATTGCACGCTGGAGACAAGACACGCCATCCTCACGCTAGAAAAGGCTGGGTCCTTCCTTTCTGATCACCTGAGAATCGGTGAGGCGGGGTGGGTTACACGCGCACTTTCCCTACCTTCCTCCTCCTGAGTAAGTTCACCCTGGAGCGGTCACATTCCCCGGGGTTGACTGACGTGAAGCTTCAAAATAAGGGCCAGATAAGCTGTCGAGCCTAACGCCCCCTCCAGCTGCTGTGCTGGAACCAACACCGTGGGGCCCGCAGCTGCCTCAGGGGCAGTTCAAGGTCTGGCCTCGCCTCCCCCAGAGCCCAGACTGAGCAGTGGTTCCACTGAGCACATGCAAGAGCAGCTTCAGTAGCTTCACAGCACAAGTTTCAGGAAGAAAAAGAGAGTGTTTGGGTTTTTCTCATGGTTGGGAATCAGAATTCTTTACCTGATAACTGAAACCGACTAAATATTCTAAGGGACAGAAAAGAAAATGTAAACATCTCCCGGAAAGCCAAAGGGTCTCTTTATACGTAATTAAGATGTTAATTAACCGCGAAAGCCTTGAGTACCAAGGGAAATACAGGACATTTTCTACATTACAAGAGGCTTTTCCTTGGGTAATTATGCTATTTCACATTTTTCCTCTCCAGTGTAATTGACAGTCATTTGGGCTCTCAAGCAACCCCTTTCTGGGCTCTGGGGTTTGCCTTATAAGAGGTCCCACTGGACGTGCAAAATAGCACACACAAGGGCAGACAGAGTGGTACCCGTTAGAGAGAATGGACATCAAGCATGAGCGGTTTCCTCAGAAATGAGCTCTGATGTTCGGCTGTGAAATGCTGCAGGTAGAAAACAAAGGCTATCACAAAGTTCACCAGAACTTTCCAATTGCTTCCCTACCAGGGCCTTTCTGTGTTCCAAGGGGAGCCCTGTCAAGGATAATACTGTATTGAAATCCTGGGGTAACAGCAGATGCTTCTGAACTCTGGAACTTTTATTAAGTTTGGTGTCACTTCAGCATCAAAAGTGTCATCACATGATTCTCCAGGAACTAGGAAGACCAGCTGTCCCCTCCCTGTTGTCACCATTCAGGAGCAGGAAATAAAGTCCAAAGCAGGATTTTCTTCCAGTGGTTTCAACATTACAGGGATATATGTAGACATGTTTAAAGTATTTTTAAATTGGGAAACATGCTATAGAGAGAGTATTATATAAACCCTGTATATACAGTTCAAAGAAGAAATATAACGTGAACTCTCATGAAATCACCACCCATCTTAAGATATAGAATATTTCCAGCCACCAGCCCCACTGCATGCCCTTCTCTGACCACAATTCCATCATTTCCCCTAAACAAACCATTATTCTTATTTTCCTTTTTTCTTTAATTTTTTACCACCTGCACATGGATCTTATAATAAGATAGTTTAGTTTTGATTGGTTTTGTTAAAAAATAAAACCACACTATGCATTTTTTCCATTCTTCTTTGTTTACCTGTAGATTTCCATTTTGGTATAATGGAGTACCTGGTATTGGACTTGCTTTCCTATTGTAAACAACTAGAGACCACACAAAATATACAAGACAACGGCTTCCAGGCATTCTACAACAGGCCATCCAAAACTGTGACCCCTGGCAGGAGGCCTGCAAACACAGTGAGCCCTATAATTGTCTCTAGGTGCTTTCTTGGCTGTGAAAAAGTAGGGAAAACCCATTCTCACTGATTTAAGAGACAGAGATCAGAGTTAATAAGCCTAAGGCAGTGAAGGTTTGTAGTGCAGAAGGCCAGATGGGAGAGGACTCTGCAGAGAGTTCCAGATACCTGCATCACCCCTCTGAGTCTGTGTCTCTATACTAAGCTGTGCTTGTGTGGGGGGAAACTTCGTGAGTCCAGGACAAAGGTAACTACCAGAGAAAGAACTACCTGGGGGCTAAGTCTAAACAATCCCAATAACTAACACTGGCTAAGAGACATTTGCCATCTAACCAGCCAAAGTGAAACAATCTTTGTCTTATGTAAACATTCAGGTGACATAATAGTAAGCCCAGTAGGGTCTAGCTTTAGTGGTAGAGCTAAACTAGCTTTAGAGGAAAGGCTATTCCAGACACCCCTGCTTCTGGCAAAGTTTAAAAGCAAGCCTCAAAAGACTCAAGCTTATCTACAGCTAATGTAATTGCCTGTCAGAACAAACTTTAACACTCTTTAAAGGAAAACAACAAAATCCAGAGACTCAACAATGTAGTGGTCATAATGCTAGGGTCTCATAAAATATGACTGCGCATGTATAAAAGTAGGAAAATGTTTCCTATAAACAGTGGAAGTATCCATCAAAATAAACAGATTCAAAAATATCGCAGATAACAGTATTGGCAGACAAGGTCTTTGAAACAGCCACTTTAGACGTGTGTCAATATTGGAAGGAAAACTTGAACATAAGGAAGAGATAAATGGAAGATATTTAACAAGCTACGGAATATCCAGACATAAAAAGTTGAAAGAAGAAATAGACATATCCACAATTACAGCTGAGTATTCGACACTCCTCTCTCAGGAAGTAGGAAAATAAAGAGATGCAAAAATTAGTAAGAAAAATGAGCAACACTATTAACAAGTTGGCCTAAGTGACATTTGTAGAACACGACATACACCAATGTCGGAAAGACTCTTCTCAGGAACACATGGAACATTCACCAACACAGACTACACAGTGGAGCATAACAAGCACCGATACACTTAAACACTGAAACAATGCAGAGTGTGTTCTCTTATAATGAATCTATTCAGAAAGCAATTGAAAAGTCAGAAAACCCTAAAATAATTTGAATTTAACAATACGCTTCTGAATAATCTACAGGTCAAAAAAAGAAATCACAGAAGAATTAGAAAATATTTTTAATTCAATTGTAATGGAAGAAAGAGATAGAAATTCAAGGGGTGTAGCTAAAGGGTTATTTAGAGTAAATGTTATAGATTAAAATGCATATATTAGAAAAGTTAAAAATTAAAAACAATTCTCTAAGCTTCAATCTTAAGAAGTTGGAGGAAAGGTTAAATCCAAAGTGAGTAGAAAGAACAAAATAATAAAAAGTACAAATTAAAAATAATTTAACAATGAATGAACAAAAAAGAAAATCAATGAAACCAAAAGCTGATTCTTTGAAAAATTAGAACAAATGTAGAAATATTTCACTATCTTTTTAAAAGACATACCATGAAGTTACAGTAATCAAGACAGTATGGAATTTGCGCAATGGTAGACATACAGATGGATGAAGCAGAGAAGAAAACTGAGAACTAGACCTTTAAATGTACTGTCAATATATTTTCTACAAAGGTGCTTAACATTGTAGCTCTAGGTTTGAAGGATAATCATTTTAACAAATGATACTTAAACAATGAATATTCATAGGCCAAAAATAATTAAACTCAACCCTACATTATACCATATACATAAGAACCTGAAATCGATTATACATTTAAATGCTGAAGCTAAAACTATAAAACTTCTAGACATAAACAGCAGAAAATCGTTGTGACCTTGGAGTAGGTAAATATTGTTTAATAGGACACCAAAATCACTAAGATTTAAAAATGATAAATTATGCTTTATTTCTATTAAAAGTTCTGCTCTTTGAAAGACCATTACAAAATCAAAAGACATCATTGACTGTGTTAAATTTTTCATAATTTATATATCTTACAATGTGTAAAGAGTTTCTCATGAAATAATAATGTGAATAAACCAATAAAAAGGCAAATTATTTTAATAGATACTTCATTGGAAAAGATACACAAATAAAGCACATGACAAAAGGCCCAATATTCTTATTCAAGAGGGATATGTAAATTTAAACCACGAGTTACCGCTGTGCACTTACTAGAATGACTAAAATTTTAAAGACTGAGAATACCAAGTGTCAGTGAGTGTGTGGAGCAATTTAAATTTTTATATATGTTTTTGGGGGAATGGAAAATAGTATAGCCATCCTAGAAAACAATCTCGCAGATTCTTGTTTAGTGAAAAATTTACTTACCATGTGATCCAGCAGTTGCTCTCACAGGTCTCTACTCCATGACATGAAAACATGCCTACGTGCAGAGCTCCTTCATTTGTAATAGCACACAGCTCATGCACACCAACAAGCGAGCCTGTGGCCAGCCGTGCAACTGCGTGCAATGAAGTCAGAACTTAGCAATACCAATGGAACAAACTACGGACGCACAGGACTGGAACGAAGCTCAAAACACTGCACTGCACAAAAGAAGCCAGACACATAAGAAAACATGCTGGCTGAGTTCCTTTCATGAAATCTAGACGCTTTTAGCATAACAAAGCAGATGGGTGTTTACCTGGGTCAGGCATGAAGCAGAGGGACTGAATGCAGAAAAGAATACAGGAAACTTTTTGAGATGACGGGCATGCGTTTTTATCAGGGCAGTGTTTTTAAAGGTAGATGTTTATTCAAAACTCATGGAGCTGTGCATGCAACGCAGGTGCATTTTATTTTATGCACTTGATGCCTTAAAAATGAATGTCGAATTTTTTTTAAATGATCTAATCAATAAATTAAGAAAATAACAACCCAGAAGACTTTTTCAGGGTTTATTTAATTGGAAATAAACATGACCTAATATGTTCCTTGTGAAAAATAAGACAAAATTGCAAAGGAACTCCCATCTACCTGGCAAACACACTCTTCGGCCAGATGTCTCACTTTTTAGGCGTTTAGGCTTTCCAGTCCCTATATTGTTATTTTGCAGCTTGCTTCTTTGCGTTAATGATGCTATTTTAAGATAAGCCACCGGCCAGCAGCTGTGTATTTCTTTCAGTGCAGTGACAGGGGAAATAAACATTTCCCCTCTTCCCCTGCTAATGCCAGGCCACACCGGCCAGCTCTTTGGTTCCTGTCGCAGGCAGCAGCCGGTCTCTCCAGCGCTAAGGATGCATTAATCCGCCTGATAAAGGCCGCTGCGGGAAGGTGAGCGCAGCTCAGAGCTCTTTAATCTGTCAAGTCCTATTTTCTTTTACCTTTGAAATGTTCCAGAATCCTCTTTCCTATCTGTCGTAGGCAAGCTTAACATCCCACCCTCCAGTTTGCATTAACCTGTAACAATATCACTGGCAGACATAAGGCCGATTTACAGAGAAGGTGGCCTTTGATGGATTTTTGTGCTATTAGCATCTGAATTGTCTTAATGGAAACTACATTAACAAACTATATTTCTAGGCCGTGGAGAGAAGAAAACAAAATATTTTGTGGTGAATAAACAAAACTATGTTTAAATTATTTCCTATTTGAAAACTTATAAGCTATTTAAAATCGTCCTTCAATCATTAGATGGGAAACTTGTCAAAAATGTGGTAAATCCCACCATGCAAAGAATGATTCCTCCTAATACGACTGGAAATCATAATTTACCACATGTCTAAAATCTTCAAACCACAAATTGCATGTTTTAGTCTAGGAACTAGAAGTTTCCTCCCTTGAAGCCCTGTGATAGAAAAGCAAGAGAAATTTGTGTGCAACTAATGTAATTGTTTCAGTGAATTATAAAATTTTAAACCTTCTCTACATATTCCCATTAGATAAATCCAGTGAGAATTTTATTCCCGCCTCCCTGGCCGCTTCGCAAACTCTGTAATAGAATTAGCTGCTCCGATGGGGACATGCTACTGGAAATGGCAATATTTTAAACTTGAGCTTAGAGGAGATTTACTAGTAAGTACTACTATTTACAGCTGAGGATGTTTCATTTTCGCAAATAATGGTTTATTTCTTCCTCTCTAACCACAACTTTCCTCCTCTCTACCCCAAATAATTATTATTAGAGATGTGATTCTCATGAGCAACTCTTAATTATCCTTGGGAATGGGAAGACAGCTGAGAACACTTATATGTCAAAAGTACTGGCCTTTAAGAAGTCTTGGCCTGTATCAACCACTCGGTAAGCAGGTGTGTTCAGCATTTGCTATACACCCAACACTCTGTTTGTATGACATGGGAGAGCACAAGGAAATATAGCCTCTTCTTCAAATATGTTTTTCCCCCCTAGAAATAAAGGAAACATATACAAATAGAGCATAGAATAGTAAACTACAGCGTAAGATCAAGGACAACAAGCGATATTACCTATAAATGTCATATATCTGTCTGGCTGTTGAGAGAGACAGAGAGTGTGAAAGTAATCAGAGGCGAAAATCTGGCATTTATTCAGTAATATCTATTTCCCAGGTCTTATTGGTAGGGATTTTTGTTCTATTTAATACTAACAGCAATCTATGAGGACAGTAATATGCCCATTAGCAAGATGGGGATACTGACACTGAGAGGTTAAGATACTTACTCAAGGCATATGTCTAGAATTCACAATGCTACATTCAATCCAGTTCTAGATTTCAATGGATATTCATTGGTATTGATGCTGTTAAGACAGCCAAAAAAAAAAAAAAGGCTGATTGTGCTTCATTGTTGGCTTTCTCACCATTTACAAAAGAAATGCTGACACATATAATTAGCATATATAATTATAATGTAGAAAGATCTACAGAGCTGTACAGTAATGGGGTCCTTCTTATGCCCAGAAATTTAAGAAAAGATGTAAGGTACAGTTAGAATGGAAAAGTGAGTGGAAAGAATATTAAGATCTTCTTCCCTCCCTAAGATGTTTAACAATCACCAAGTGGGGCGTTATCAGATCCAGTGCCAGAGAGACTGTGGATATGTCCCCTGAGTTTAAACCACTCACGTTGGTGCTCAAATGGTATAACCAAAAGCAGAATTCTCTACATCTGAGGACAGGCATTGACTTTCCAACCAGGATGAGTTCTCTCTTTCTTCTGTATTATAATCATAATTTTTCACGAGGCATTCTTCTAAGAATGAGAGTGCACCTGTAGAGTTGACGTGCGCCTGTCAATATAATCTGCATAAGTGGATCTGACTGGGCTACAAGTTATTTTGCCTTTTGAAATTGCAAAGTGTGTTTAATTCCTTTTCTAGATGTGCTTTCATAAATAGCAATAAGTACATAAAATTTCCATCAAGTTGGATGCATATATATTTCATTAAAAACTATCGTAGTGAGACATTATTCTCAGATTTCATAAACAAAAAGATTTGGCTTTTTTTTTTTTTTTACTATAAACAAGATTTCAGATCAGAGAGATATTTGCATTTGAAGATATAAATTACCTTTCAAAGAGCTTCATCTATCTTTTGAAATCCATACTTTGTGTTCTGTTTCACCTTCCCTTCTTTCCTTTCTAAAAACTATAAGAAGAAAAAGTATCTAACACTTAAAATTAAAAGATATAAGGAGAAGTCAGCAAAAGCATTGACATGATTGCTATCATCAGAAATAAAGAAGATTTTGCCTGGCCGGGCATGGCTCAACAGCTGAGCGTCGACCTAGGATCCAGGCGATCGGGGTTCGATTCCCAGTCACGGCACACACCCAGGTTGCGGGCTCGATCCCCAGTCAGGGGTGTGCAGGAGGCAGCCGATCAATGACTCTCATTATTGATGTTTCTCTCTCTCGCTCCCTCTCTTTTCCTCTCTCTGAAATCAATAAAGATATATTTAAAAAAATAAAAAGAAATAAAGAACATTAAAATCTTCATTTCAGCCAGATAATTGGTAAAATTTCTGAAAATAAAGTACTTCAAATTATTTTCAATGTTATTTTCCAAATTTTACTCTTTGACAAAATTGGTCCTTGAGGCTGAACTTCAAAAACAAGATTCTATACCCAAACATTTATTATTCTTGTCAGCTAAACATAGGGCTGAGGATAGAAGTATATTTGCAAAGCAAGAAATTTCATGAGACCACTAACATTTGTAAATCAAGGATTCTCTCCCAGATTTCAAATGGGCCATGTAAAAGTTCTGACTTAAAATTAAAGCATTTGTAAGGACTTAAATAATAAGAGATGAAATAACATCTAAGTAGCCAAGATATTAATATATTCAGCAAATTTCTTAAAATATTTCCAGATCATTTCCTGTTCCACATAGTAATTATCTAAATGCCCACCATGAATATCCAAGAATATTTTACAATGTTATCCAACTGCCGTTTTTATTCTAGCATAATTAGTTCACTAAGCAGTTATGTTTTTACTTTAATATCTAGTTTATTATGTACAATTTCCCAATTCCACTTATCTGTGTACTAGGGTAAATTCTGGAATTACTTCTTTTACCTGGAATCACTGTATAACAGTAACACACTTTTGAAATGGCAGATTTATTTGGTTTCTGTACTTACTAATAGACAGGAAATATAGGATCAGCACATAAGAAAACTCTATCAGCAGAGTGAAACAGCAGGCAATTAAATTCATATGGGACGCTCGCATTTCACTGCCTGGCTTCCAGGCACCGAGCCCCCTCCAGGCCCGGCTGACTGTAATTTGGGAGGAGTTCCGGTCCTCAAGCAGATCTCTGCCATCTCCCGGAGCTCCACCCTCCCAACACCAGTTTTCACACATTGTAAGAAAACTTAACAGGGTAAATAGCTCTGCTGGGTGGAAACCAGAGGCATGAACCCCTGGCGTGGAGGGCCCTCTGCCTACGCGGGGTTTGCAGGATCCCAGCAGCAGGGCATCGCGGGGAACCCAACGGAAATCTCCGTTTGGCAGAACACGTGACTTCAGCTGCAGAAACACTTAAGTTAATGAATTGGGATGGCGACGGCTGCGCCATAAATCCATCACGGGTCCAGATGACAGCCCCGACCACAGGCGGGCCCTCGTGCAGGAGAGCTGTGGCTTAGGGACCTTCCGAGCCGCTGGCAGAGTGCAAGGGCGGAGACAGCCCTCCGCACCCAGCGCTGTTCCAAAGGGGGCGAAGCGGGCCGGTCTTCTTGTTCTTATGGTTAAAACTGTCAGCATGAGCAGCAGCTTAAAAATGCTACTCGGGACATTTTTTTAAAAAGAGCCCTTATGAACGGCTGGCCTGCACAGGCCTGAGGCTATTTCAATGCGACGGCACTGAGCTTGCAAATCGAGGGCTTAGTTCTCCTGCGATGTCACTCAGAGGCGCGGGAAGCTCCCTCCCTGCCACGCACGGAGGATCGGGCTGACAGTCACAGGCAAGGTCACGCCAGACAGCGACGCGAACCTGTGCGGGTTTCCCCACATGACAGCAAAGCACGGGGGGAGCTGTCACTGACAGACAGCAACGCTCCTTTTTCTACGTCCTTCCTCCCTGTCAACTCTCCTAGTCGGCCTTCTCTTAGAACGAAGATGTCCTTCATTCCTCCCTACGTCGCGCAGTTCAGGTCGCAGCAGGAAGGAGAGAAGGTGTATGTGTTTATGTTTCCATACTCTACCCTTCTCCAGAAAAAGTGTTAAGAAGCTCCTACGAATTCATAAAGTTACACAAGATTGCATAAATGAAGTGAGAAATTAAAAAATGCCATAGAAGAGATAGAGTTGGGCCAGTGACAAGGTAAAGATGTCCCTTCCCTAATGTAGGGCACCTCACAAACTTGGCTTTAAATCGACTTTCAGTCAATGTGAAGAGAGAAAACTGATGGGCTAATTCTCAGAATTTATAATATCAAAACAAAGCACTTAGGGGAAATAATCATAGCAAACACCTGATGCAGTAACTACAAAACGCCAGGTGTTATTCCAAGCATTACATAAACCAACTCACTTAACCCGCATAATAACCCTGTTGGGGAAGCATTATACTCAGCCCCACTTTACAGATGAAGAAAATGAGGCAAAAGAGATTAAGTGACTTGACCAAGATTCCACGGCTTGTAAGTAATGACGCTGGGCTATTAATATATGCAGTCTGGCTTCAAAACCCATGCTCCTAACTATTCTGACATACTTGCAGCAAAACACAAATATTCTTATGAAAAAAATTTGTTCTGATCCTCATGATGACACTCTGTGGTAATGTCCTTGCGAAAACCCTAATAGCAGACTCCACAATACTTTGAAAAACATGTTCCTAAAATAGAAACACGTAGGACACCAAAAAGCACATTAGTGAAATCACTTTAGTAGGAGACCAGTTCCTATCAGTGTAGGAAGAGAGTACTTCCAGCTACTTCGATCATGGAAGGCCACCTGGAGGTAGTGGCTTTTGCATCAACTCGAAAGGGTAAGAGCTAAGAAAGTATGGAGAAGATGGAAATTATTTTTACGCAGCATTTTCTAAACAGGCACAAATACATGAATTCAACAGAGGAGTCAAAACCATTAGGAACTGGGACTGCACATTAAATCAATCATGTTTCAGTTTACAAACTAGTCACAAATCACATACATACTCTGGCAAAGGTTTGACTGGCAGGATTTCCAGACATGTCTGGAATATAAAATACATTATACAATATAGTTATAAAAATATAGATTCCCAGACTCTACCAGGCCTATTGAGTCCAAATTCCTCAGTGAAACCAAATAATGTCCCCAGTGTCAGTTATAACATCACCAATCAAGGAATTGGATCCACTACTTCCAGTTTCCGTGAAATATATCAGGTCCAAGTCACTCATCACAGAATCCCCAAGAATCAGCCTACAACTGTTAAGATTTTTGAAAGCAGCAAATTCTGCATTTCATCTGTTTTTTCAAAGTATTCACTAGGAAAGAATATGTACAATTACACCACAAAGGATCTGCCTGCCTGTTCTCATTCTGGTTTGAAAATAACCATGGTCATGTGTTGGGTTTTACAGAGGCATGTTTCACATGTTAATTAAACTGAACGTCAATATTCCAATAAATGTCAGTGACATCTATTTTGTATTAAATCTTATCTAAAGTAGCCTGGCCAGTCTTTAGACTCACGGAATCATCTGAAACGGAGAGGACAGACCATTTGTTTTATTGTGGATACTTGAATAGCTAATGGTCTGTAAAACAGCAAACACAGCAGGTTTTATTTAATTTGCTCACTTGTTGGGGTTTCTCAAACACTCTTCGCTGATTCGAGTTCCGTGCAACAGGACATCCCTGTGCACTCGCGTCCAGGAAGCTGCTCCCACTTTTCCTCCTGCCTTGGGCCCTGGTGCCATTCTGAGATCAGATAATGCTTTCCAGCTTATGTCGCCCAAAATGCTTAAGAAAAAAAAGGTGATGACACACAAGAATGAGCAAGCTCTTGACTAAAGGAAGGACTTTATGGGTTCATACAAGCTGGAGAATAAAATTCTCATTTTTTTGTTTTTATTTTGTGTACTTTTGCCGCCCACCCATTGAGACAGTCCTGCCCAGCAGCTGGCTTTCTTAGAGCGGAAGTCGCAGGCACTATGCTGGCTGCAGAGCAGTTTTCCTCAGTTGTCAGGTTTCAAAAAAATTCATGTGGATAAAGTGGTAAACCGTTAAGAAAAGCAAAGAACACTTTAAATACAAAATAAGTGGCCAGATAGATGGATGGATGAATGGTGGGTGGATGGATAGAAAGGTAGGTAGATATAAGCTCAGGACTAAATAAAACGGTCCCCCTCTGGAATTCTGCATCTAATCCCAAAGAGTAAAAATAATATCCATTACTTAAATTTCAATATGTGCACTCAAATTTTTAAGATTTTAAAGTGTATTACTCTCTTTCCCCAGGCATCTATGAACGTTTATCCTGTTCATTTCCCTTTCTAACTGCGCTGTTTACTAATTACCCAGAGTCTGTTCATCTATAGCGATGATGTTTCCATGATATGTCTTCCTAGAGTCACATAATTTACTGCCCCTAAAAATGAAACACCCAGTTACTATGTTGTGCCCATGCGGCCCTCAACCTTCGAAGGCAAACAGCACCCCCCAGGCAGGCTGTGCGTGTTTACAGCCAACCTGCCACGGGAAACTGTCGCCCCCCAGCCTCCAGGGAAGCAGAGTGAGGGGGACCCTTTGCAAAGGCCGCTCCAGCTGCGCGTGTCTGTGGCTGGGCCCGTGTGCCACCAGCCGTGTGGGGAGAGGCTTCTGGTTCCTGGCAGCCAGCAGCGGGTGCACCCCATTCCCCCCAAGTGGGGGACACGAGCCCAGATGCCGCGTCCCCCCACCTGGGACATACAGGCTCTCCGAGCTGACACCCCACTTACCAAGTCAGGCAGAGCACACCCACTTAGTAGGGAGCTCGGGAAGCCAGGAGGGAGGCTGAGACATGCAGCTCAGAACCCGGGAAGCCGGGGCTTGCTCGGCCCATTCTCCTCGGCCCCCTGGCTAACTTTGGTAAAGTCAGGCCAAGTGGATGCCTAGGAGTATCGTCCAGATACGACTTCAGCTTCACCCCCTGGGCGTCGGCATCGCTGAAGAGAAGGGGGCGGCCCCCTCAGCTCAAGCCCAGGGCCCTGACCTTCCCATCAGAGCCTGGAGTGTGGGAGACACAGGAGGAGCCACCGAGCAGCAGGGGGCCTGCGGAGCGGGGAGGCTCGTGCCTACTCAGGGCCACGCAAGTCGGGCTATGCGGCCATATTAACACTTTTTTAAGCCTTCAGAGCTGTCCTTTTGTTCAGCAGGTGACTTCTCACCCCGATCCTGAGGCCCTGTGATTCGCATCATAACTTAGGGCAGAGACAGGAACAAACAAATGAAGAAAAACAGAGAAAGGAGCTGTCACCGTTCTGTCCTATCTGCTTTCAAGGTATTTCCCACGAGTTGTGAAACTAGTTTGTGCGACAGCTTATCAGATCTCAGCCTAATCGTTCTCATCACACCAGCATCAACCCTTAGTTTTTCTTCTTAAAATCAAAAGTCCACTTCTAGTTTTAAGGGTAATTATTTTACCTCTCCTGTTAAAAAAATACATTGCTGATAAAAGTTGGACCGAAAAAGAACCCACTGAAAGTGTCTAGTAACATTGTCAACTGTAAAACTGTCACATATAAAATAAACCAGGAAAGAGCAGCCAAGCTTAACCTCAATGAGAAGTGACAATGGTACATGGGCTCCGCGCTGGGCGTTGCCCAGTCACCTGTCACAGTGCAGCTGATGCCCAAGGCGCCCTGAGCACCTGCCCCCAGCTGCCCCCAGTGTCATTGCACAGCCTGGGTCTGGAAACAATAGTCTGACTTGAATGTTCTCACAGGGCTGGATGGGTTAAACCAGCAAATAAACCTCCACAACAAAAACAAAGAGCAGGCACAGAATCAAAACCAGTCCAGAGCAATAAACTCCCCGGTCAAATGTACTCTCATAAGAAATTCCAATAAATGCTCAACAGCAGCCAGGGAAGCTTAGCTCTCAGCTCCACACATACAACAAATGTTAACCCAGCAGCATCTCATAATACCGTGAAGTCTCCAATATTCAAAACTTCTTAGCGCATGGCATTTGAAAGTGTTTTTCCACCCACAAGGTGGGTATCGAGATTCAAGACAATCTTATCTAGATCTCCAGGAATCCAAGGTGGCGCAGCTGACATCTGGGTTACATATTTAATGCCCAAACATCCAAGCAGGGGGAATCAGTCAAACTAACCCTTTTGATTTTGTGTAAACAAAATAACCAATTGATGGACTGATTGCTCCAGTTGTTTGGGGTTTCTATATACACAGCCACATGCCAGCGATCAAAAGAGCTTCATCTTCAAATGCAAAGCAACCTGCAGGACCGTGCTGGATCGTCCATGCAATCTAAGCCATGACGTACAACGCTTCCACGAAAGTCACCTCCCCTCATTTACCCAAGGCACCGGAAACGCCAATTGCAGGTAAAGGATCGTCACTTACCTGGGACACCAGTGACCTCATTCAGAACTCTGGCTCTTTCATGCCCCGCCTTCTGCCTCCAGCGTGTTACTCTATTATTCATTGTTATTTCCCAACGGGTGGGCTGAGAAAAAAGAAAAGGAACCCATATTAACATTATCAGTTGTCTTTCTACAGGTTTAAATCCAAAACTAATATTTTGATTAAATAAGTTGTGGGTTTCTATGTTTTTTATTCGTCTGTGTTTTCCTTTAATTTCTTGAAAATTAGTACTGTTTCAACTATCAAAAATAAGCTAATTGTTATCCATTTCCCTAAATAAGTAGTTTAGAAATACTTTCAATAGCATTCCCTTGTCTTTGCTTATAAAAGGCATTACACATATATTGTGGAATATACAAATACAGATAGATAGGTAGGTAGGTAGGTAGGTAGGTAGGTAGGTAGGTAGGTAGATGATGATATAGATAGATAGATAGATAGATAGATAGATAGATAGATAGATAGATAGATAGATAGATAGATAGATGATAGATAGATAATGATAGATGATAGATAGATAGATAGATAGATAGATAGATAGATAGATAGATAGATAGATAGATAGATAGATGATAGATACATAGATAGACGATAGATAGATGATAGATAGATAGATAGATAGATAGATAGATAGATAGATAGATAGATGATAGATACATAGATAGACGATAGATAGATGATAGATAGATAGATAGATAGATAGATAGATAGATAGATAGATAGATGATAGATACATAGATAGACGATAGATAGATGATAGATGATAGATAGATAGATAGATAGATAGATAGATAGATAGATAGATAGATAGATAGATGATAGATAGATAGATAGATGATAGATAGATAGATAGATAGATAGATAGATAGATAGATAGATGATAGATACATAGATAGACGATAGATAGATGATAGATAGATAGATAGATAGATAGATAGATAGATAGATAGATAGATAGATGATAGATAGATGATAGATAGATAGATAGATGATAGATAGATAGATAGATAGATAGATAGATAGATAGATGATAGATAGATAGATAGATAGATAGATAGATAGATAGATAGATAGATAGATAGATAATAGATAGATGATAGATAGATAGATGATAGATAGATAGATAGATGATAGATAGATAGATAGATAGATAGATAGATAGATAGATAGATAGATAGACAGATAGATATCAGCTGGCCCCCTCTGCTTACTTGTGGTTTCTGTATTTCTATACTATTTTGGGAAATGGGTTCTTGATAAATTACGTGGATGTTAAGCTAAAATCTGAATTATTAAAGTAAATTATAAAATCTACTCAAGTAGATATCCTTTAATAATCATTAGGGATCTAGAATTATATGGCTACAAGCCTATAAAAATCAGAAAAAAGGCTAATCTACCTTTCATTGTTTTCTAATTTAAGATTATAAAATTAATTTGAGGAGCTATGGGTATTTTTATGCTAATTTTTAACTTGAGAGAATATCGATCCTTTTTCTAAAACCTCATTCTGGCTAGTTGTTGTGTGGGGCAGCCTCCTACCCTTGGGTTTATTGTTCTATTTTTGCAGATATTCAGGGTATGCTGAGCCAGCTTCTGCTCTGTCTCTACGCTCTCTCTTAGAATTCATCAACTCTCAGGGCTAAAATTGTCACCTATCTAAAACATAATCGAATCTGGATTCCTCTCCTGAATTGCAAACCTGCGTGTCCAACTGCCTGCTGGAAATAACCACTTGGAGCCCCCCTCATACTTCGAAGTCAGCCGGTTGGAGCTACCTTAAGAAGGCTGCCCCGCCTGAGCTGACTCTTCCGTCTGTGTCCCTCATCTCTCAAGGGCAGAGCCATCCACCCATCCAACTGACCAAGGAAAATACCTCCTCTCTTTCTCTCTCACTCCCCAAGTCCAATCACTGAGTCTTGTCTAATTTGCCTCCTAAATGTTTCTTGGTTCAATTGACTTCTTTCCCTCCTCACTGTCTGCAGCCTGACTTAGATCACAGCTTCTCTCTCCTGGGTGACGACAGTCCCTGGAGTTGCAGAGTAGACAACATTTGGAGGCATTTCGCCTCACCTCTCACCCTCCTCCTCTCAAACTCGCATCTGCAGCATATCGAACACCTTGTAACTCTGTCGATGTTTCAAACTCTCTTACCTTAGAGCCTCCAGACACTACACTCTTTGCCTAGTGTATATAGTATACATATATTATAGTAATAGTGATACGGAGCACATGTATATCATGTTATATATAACATATATGTGATATAAGCAGAATAGGCTACATATAAAGTTTATACCATATTATATATTCCATACATACTACATATCAGTATATATGCAACACACACACACACACAATTTGCTCTGAGATACTCTTAATATCACCTTATGATCACCACCGAAGCAGGACTGGGTGTTCCTCCAATAAATCCCAGAACATCTGTTACTTTCTGATCAGAGCCCTTGTTACTTTTATTATAATTACTCGTCTGTATGAGTATGCACTTCAGGGACATCAATAATGTGTATATTTTTATTGCTGTGTCTTCAACATCTAGCACAACTCACCGAGTAGATACTTAGGAAACATTTCCTACAGGAAAGAATTTGTGTATCAATGAACATATGCTAATGTTTTAGGCAAAAATATGGTAAGGCGAGGGTTGTGACCTTATTTAAAGCAATCATTATGGTTAAGAGGAAGCTCCTCGTAGATAGGGTTAATGGCATTATTACCGTTTCATCTGTAAGACAAGCTGTGGAGCTTATCTTTTGCTCCAAAGCTGAGAATTATTCACACTGCCTGGGCAAGTAATGTTCAAGGAGAGGCGAGGACCCATGGCGTGCCATTTCCTAATTTCCCCATGCTTGGAGATGCTGACAGCTCAGCTCTCGCTGAACACTGCCAAACAACTCCCAAGGAGATAACTAAAAAACACTCAAATTGCCAAAAGGTTGTTTTCAGAAAGAATGATGATTGGGACAACAAAATCATCTAAATAAGAAGTGGGAAGGCTGGCAGATCATCTAATCTCCCCCGTGGGAATACTCTCTTCAGTGTTGGCCTCAATGCTCAACAGGGTGAATTTCAAGTGTAACCAGTGATGTGAGTCCTACCTCCACCCTTGGGAGGCTGTTGTGCAAACCGAAAGTTTTCATTGCTTCTACTTGGATAAAATATTTTCAAATCTGCCTTTTTCCTCAATGTGTGCATTTTGCTCTAGCTCTCTTGTGCCTCTCTCTTTTTAGGGCTTATAAATAAAAATAAATGGTGATAGAATCATGGAGCAGAAGTTTTCATTCGACTATGGGTTGAGTTATAAACAGCTAATATACTCTTTCCATTTAAAGGCATAGCAAATAGTGATAATAAGCTCTTGTTATTCTAGGTTTAGGATGCTTTTATTTCACTCTATTAATGATTAAAAATTGGAAAGGGTAAATAAGTCGGAATCTGTCACTTCATTAGGTTAAATCTTAGTAAACTTCAAGAGATGCTTTAGGTTCATTAGCTATGATGCAAAATTTTTAAATGGAGTATCTTAGTTAAGTGAGCTGTCTGCTGGAGCTGGGAAAGTTTGGATTACATAGAATGCTTTGAAATTTATTTTTGTTTATTTGTTTATCACTTTAATCTTACTTTTCCTTGAGAATCATTCCTGTTTCATCTCAATATGTTACCATTTCATGTAATTAAAAATATCTCTGGTTCAATAAATAACACCATATTGGCCTTTTCTCTGCAACATTTGCAAAACATTAGTCTTGCATTTACCAAATACCTGAATTTTGTCCATATTTTATACTACTGTATTATTTTTCACTGAATATTTTTCTTGAGGTGACTTATTTGTTTTAACTTATATATTTTAAGTAATATTTATGCCATGGACTTAATCACTTGTTTTTTCCTAATATGCATAACTGCATACAATTTAAAATATTATTGCATAACTCCTAAAATATCTTGCAGCCCACATTTTGGAAAAACTGATCTAACGTATTCCATTATAAATCTGTAATTTTCTTCTTTCATAAAAGACTAACTTCCAGAGCTGAGTCTCCTTCCAGTTAAAAATCTGTATTACATATATTATATTTTAAATTTGCTATACTTCTGCTGTTCCCTTGTTACTATAAATCTATTTAATTTGAACAAATGTAGAGAAAGTATAAGCATAATTTGTAAAAAATTAGAAGATTAGTTTTATTTCTTTCATATGTTTCTAGGAGAGGTGCTATCGAGCCTACTTTAATAATCAGATAAGATGTAAACATACCTAAACAGAAAGTGGTACTATTGAAAAGATTCTGTTCTATTCACAGTAACTATGGCCCTCACATTTTTTAACATAACATTTTCAAAAACTGACTTAAGTCAAACAAGTTCTACATGAGATATTGATTCATATAAAACCTTTTATTTAGGAATAACTGCTTTTCTGGTTTACTACATTGGGTACCTCTGAAAGCATTTTCACTTCAAAATTATTGAGGAAAAAATAGTCTTTAACAACCAATAAACCAAGACTGACACAACTTGGAGCCTCGTGAAAACCTGTTGCCCTTGTCGTGCCCTTGGACTCACCGCATCTATTATTTCTGCTTATGATCCTTTAGCCAGTTCCCAATCCATACGCCTCTGCTCTCGATCAAAGCAGTTATAATTAATTAGCAAGTGAAAGTTCATGATGAGCTGCTTCAGATGCTTCACTGGAGCCCAAATAAACGGCGTGGGTCCCATCTCCTCACGCGGTCAGTCCCGTAACCGTCGAGCGTGCCGGGGCCGGGCCTGGCAGGGCCGCGCAATCTCATTGCCGTCTAACCGCTTGCAGACGGCCCTTCAACACTGTCTGCCCTTCCTTGCTCCACACTGGTCTGTTGCTTGGTTGAGTGTAAACATTTTATTTATTTGGGCATGTTTACAAAGAGGAAAAGTAACTTGTAGAATCATTCTAATTGCTTTTTTCAAGTTACAGAGCATCTAAATGAGGTGCTTTGGGATCTTTGGGCTTTTCTTAATACAGCATTTTTTTTAACTTTTACATAAAACTTTTTCCATGAGAATTAATAAGGAGGTTTACATTATTAATTGGTGAGTATTTGCATTTGCAAAGGAAAATAAATGTAAGCTCCTGAGAGAAGAGAGTTGGCTCAGAGGGTTCGTGCAGTAAGGCAGTGGTCCACGGCTCAGACAGGAAATGAAGCAACTGAAGGGCAGAGCAGAGGATTGGAGAGGGCCCAAGGATGTCTATAGGAGGCTTGATAAAATCATTTCATAACAGTTATTTATATTATATAATTAAATACAAATGTTTCCATTTTTAGAAATATTGGAATGGCTGTAATATAAAAATGGTTGTGAAAGTAAAAATTTCACAACCTTTAAGATTTCCTGTTGCACCAGCAGTCCATTCATGGCAGTTATTGGTAAGATCTGCAATAAGCAATAGTTTTGATGATGTCATTTACCAATAGTACTGGCTCCAATTCTTATGATCGGGAAATTGTTTGATTATACCTGGATAATCCTAAAGTGCAGAAAAGTTTGGATTCTTTGTGTGTGCTCCTCCTGGAAATCTGTTGACATTTGCTGATTGTATAGCAAATATCTTTTTCTTAAACAATGAAAAAGGAAATTCACAATACAAGCACTGCTTCAACCTTCAAAATTATTAATGCCAGAGAAATCAGGGATTTCCATATATTTCCTTTCTGTTCAGAGTAATTAAAATATATTTGTGAAAAACTAATTTAAAAAACATTTGCCAATTGAGTATCAGTGTTTAAAATACTTTTGTAAACTTCTTGCTTTCTGTTACCAAAATTATTATTTTCAAAGTGAAAAAAAATGTATATACTTTGTCTTATTCTGATCCAATTCAGTAAGAAAGCATTTCCATTTATAATTGAAGAAAACTCTTATTTTTGAAATCTAATTAGTATCTGATAAAATTCCAGGCTAGGACTTGGCCACTAAAGGACCTGACAATATAAAATTTGAGTAGACATATGTAACATGATCCTATTTAATCACTAATGAGGGCAGGATGTGGGTGTTTGAAGATAATCAAAGAGAAAATTTATTTGATTTTTTTCAATCGAGTAGCTAATTTCTGGATAATTCTATAAAATTATAAATGAGAAACAGTAATAATTTTTTTAAATTTAAATATACATGATTTGAAGGCTAACTGGAGTATAATATTGGAATTGGGTGGAAGAAACTGAAATAATGTTTTTAATAGAAAAAAATAGTTGCAACATTTTTTATTTGAAGGGTTGCATCCCTTTCAAATTTGCTTACTGACAATGAGTTTATTTCCCTCAAGATTTAAATTAAAAAACTCATACAAAGGGCAACTACAAACCTCAAAATTTTAATACTTATTTTTAACATATAATGATGAGAGCTCTTTACAGGGTGGCCAAAAGTAGGTTTACAGTTGTTCATATGGAAAATAATACAATAATTAATGTATAATAATACAAGAATAAACTCTGTTTTGTTGAAAGTATTACAGATGTCCCCTTTTCTCCCCCACTGACCCCCTGCCCCCTACCCCCGTCCCCAGGCCTTCCTCTCACTATTGTCTGTGTCCATGGGTTATGCATATAAGCATAGAGGTTCTCCGATTAATCTCTCCCCACCCACTTCCTTCTGAGACGTGTCCGTCTGTTCCATGCTTCTTTGTCTCTGGATCTATTTTGTTCATCAGTTTATTTTTGTTCATTATATTCTACATATGAGTGAAAGTATGAAGTTTTTATTATGTAGTCACATGAATGAGCACGCCAAGTTAGCTACATGACAATACAACCAAAAAATATTGGCAATGTGATCAACTGGGGAGCACAATAGATCCTAAAGCAGGTAAATGGCCCGTCTACGCCTTGTGCACCTCAGTTTCATGTACCTGGAGATACTAAGTCAATGCTTGTTCAAAGAATTTTTATACCTTTTCAACTTAGAAAAAAATCTATACTTGCATTTTTAATAATAAAAACTTTAGATTCTCCAAAACAAAAGCTTGTCAATGAGTTAAGATATAAGCTCTGTTTAAATTCATTAGAAAAATCAACTGTTTCCATATGAAAAATAAGAAAGCTAAACTGAAAATAAAGTTCTATTTCTTTGTACTTCTACTTCAAAGCACTTTAATATTTTCATTTAAATATATATTTATATTATAATTGGTTGAAGGAAATATATCCTCTGTTGGTTCAATGATGATGGGGGCTATATCTGATCCATTCTCTATAGTCGCTGGTATCTAGAACAGTCCTTGGTCTACAGAAAACCCTTGCTAAGTATTTGATGAATGAATCCAGGCATGGGCCTTAGGCTAGCAGGATTCAAGCAGAGAAGCAGAGCCAGTGGAAGATCTGTTTATTGCAAAGAATCGGCATATGTGATTGTGGACTGGCTAGGAGTGTCCCCAGTTTATGGGGCAGGCGTCAGGAAGGCACACTGGACACTTGGCCAGGCATTAGCACTGCTGTCCACACACAGAACTCCTTTTCCATCAGGGGACCCTCCGCTCTCAAGCAGTTCCTCTGACTGAATCAGGCCTACTCAGATTATGTAGTATAATTTCTCTTCCCTAAAGCAGCCTACTGATTAGGGACCTTAATCACATCTGGAAAATACCTCATAGAAACATCTAGATGAATGCTCAATTGAATAACTGGGAACTGCAGCCTAGCCAAGTTCACACAGCTAAGAAATTTGAACAAATGGAATATGTAGGAGCTTTTCTAGTAGCAGATAATCCATCACTGAGAATTTCAACACAAGTAGATTGGTCATCTTACAGGTAGCACTTACCACATGCTCTAAAGTCTATCTGACTTTAAGCTTTTCACATGTGTTATTATTTTCAATAACTTTAAGAGTCTTTGATTGTCCCCGTTTTACAGAGGAGAAACTGGAGGTTAAAGAAAAACTAAATAACTTTCAAAGTTAACCAGCTAGTGAGGGTTAAAAACTAAAATGTATTATTGCCAAAGCCCTAACTCTGAAAAACTATAATCCGAGTCTCGCATTATTAAACAGAAATGGGTACATAAAGAAGGAAACAGTAAAGGCCCAAGTATGTCATTTTAGTGAAGAATTTCACTATACTTGCTCCCACCCCCGCCCTCCAGCAGCATGTTCGTCAACGTCACTCCTCAGCACTCCCCAGAAGGTGCTGAAAGATGATATAGGGTGGTTGAGATAATGATTATAAAGATATTTATTATCATTTGTGTCTTATTACAGCAGAATATTTTGAAAGCCACTGACGTGCTTTTTTAGCCAACAACAGTAGGAAAAACAAACTTTTCTCATGTGCAACTGTCAAAGTGCATGCTAAAATTATTATTGATTTTATTTAACTTTATTCAATGTCTGGGTCTGATTTTTAGAAATTTCCATAACTGAGAAGGAAAAACAAGATTTTATCTTCATAGCGTGTGATAAATGAATTCTCTGTGACAGTTTTCATTCTCATTCTGCCTGACTGGGTTTTCTTATTTACATGACCAAGCCCCTAACTACCATCATGTGTAAATCTATCTTAAACAGTCTGCTCTCCCGCATCACCTAGGAATAACGAGAGGGAGTAAAATGAATTTACCTCTATGTAATCAAGTACGATATTATTTATTACAAGTTTTAATAAGTATGCTACAGTCTAAAGTTACAGGTGTTGGGACTTAGTGAATTTGATTTGTGAATTTCCTAGCAAATCTCAACCCAATGATATCTTAAGAAATAAAGTTTGTAGTGCATTTTAGCTTTTTCATAACTAAAGTTAACCCTTTTCTATAATATTAAACATAATTCTCTTCTATTTAGTGCTGGGGCTCCAGTGTTGGCTCGACGCTCTGTGACTGTCGAAAAGATAGGACCGGGAGAGAGCTTGCAGCAGATCCCAAACACAGTCCAAGAAGAAGAAAAGTCTTCCCAAAAGAAAGAAAACTGGAAACAGATGCAGTGTCACCCTCCATCATGTTAGCTCGTGCACGGTTCTGCTCAGGAACAGACAGTCTGCTTCGAATTATTTGTCACTTGGCTTCTTTACGCTTCCATGCCCTACTCTGCATTTTGTTCACTACTCATTGTGTTACACAATCTGCGTTCTGCAAAAATAATACTAATATATATTCTCACCAAAGACTGAACCACGCGTAGCCAAGTTGAGAAACTGCGCAAAGCTTACTACGCGGTGGACTCTGCAGCCGAACTTGACCGTTTGGGGTTCAAGTTCACTTGCTCTTGGCCCAGCTGAACGTAAGAGTCCAATGAGTTGGACTTTAAAAGGCTTATAAAATATTCAGAAAGCGTCTCGCACATCAAATAGCTCTTAAGACAGAACATTTTGATGAGTTTAGTGTAAATGAATCAGAAGCATATGGATTAAATTTACCTTAAAATACTCCTGGGTTTAAGAATTAAGAGAAAATGTGCTTGGCAAAACACATTTCGGGTTTTGCCTAACCCAGAACATTGGAAAAGTAGTTCAAGATGTTTGACGGACCCAAAACATGGCTGGGTTCACCCATCCCTGGTCCCCTGCGGTAACAGCAGGGGACAGGCAGGGGCAGGCTGTAGGTGCACAGGCCCAGCTGGGGTCTGTCACGGTCGCCCAGCTGCTGGCTGCGGGGATGCCCTGCTCGCCCGCCTGCAGTGCGCCGCTGGTGATCGCCGGGAAGCACTTTACAGTGTGCTTTGCATGAAGCTGCGGTTCTGCAGCACTAGGGAAATTTCTACACACCCACTCAATAAAAAGGAGAAGTCACAAAGCTTATGCTTGCCTAGAGAATATCAGAAGATGCACAGAAAATTCAATATTAATCTCAATGACTAGTTACTTGAGTAAGATTTTAAAAAATTATTTCTACTTTGGAAATTAATTAAAATATGCTTAAAAGACTCAAGGTTTTAAATTATTGCAGCAATAATAAATATTGTTGTTGTTTTTTTTCTTTTTTGCTTTTCTTTTTCCAACATGAATTTATTCCTACATAAGAAATGGGCAACATATATGAGCAAGTCATTAAATTATATAATACAGCTTTATACTAAAAGTAGCCATTCATTCCTAATTTAGGGAACTTCTAATAATACCTGAATTATTTTTCAATTGAATTGATCACTAATTCTGTACATGTGAGTAAATAAAAGTGGAGAAAAAAGTTATTTATATGCCATCTTCCTTTTCTTCTAATAAAAAAATGATCAGAAGATGCCGATTGTTGACTCACATTAATGTAAATAATGTGACTTTTATAAACTGGGGGCTCAAAGAATTTCAAGTTACAGCACAAAATATTCATATTATAAAATTAGGCTCATCATGCGGGAATGCTAACGACCTCAATAAAGATGGTGTGTTAAAGATGATACCTAAAGTACAATCTAAATGTGAGTTTTTATAACAAATAACATAGAAATGTCAGATATATTCTTGAGCCTTACATTACTAATACCAGATTTGAGGATTAAATATTCACAAGAAAAATATTTATGATGTTATAGAGTAATAATAGGTTATTTCTGCAATGTGATAATAAATTACTACAGGACTATAAAGACTTATTTTTATACATATTTATACAGAGAAACTAGATTTTTTAAAAATGGCTCCGTTTATTTGTTACTAAGTAGTAGATTTTACAAATAAGTAATGTTTGTTTTCAAGAAAGAACTAAGAGATAATTGATTTGTAAAATTAAAGTGTTTATATAAAAATATGTGTAGATGGAAAACACATCTATTTTTAATGACAAAAAAAGTACAATACTTTTAAATAATTTAGCCTTTTATCAACCCTAACTTTCTGAAACCTAAGAACACCAAGAATCCCAAAGGAATGTCATAAATCACCTGCACTAAAAACATCTACTTTAATTCTAGCCCTTCATTTACAGCCTTTTGGATTATTATTACCATTTATTTATCATTTATGACCTATTTACCATTATTTAATTTGATTATATTACAAATATTTACTGAGTACCTACTATGGGCCAGACACTATTGGGTACAAGAGGAATATAAAGATTATTTATTCAGAAATGTTTTTCTTCAAAAAGTTTATCATATACTAGGTGAATTAAGACATATATTAAAAGATACTATTAAATGTAGAAAGAGATATAAAATCAGTATAGAAGCAGACAATACCAGCAAGAAAAGTAATAGCTAACAATCTGACATGAAGGGGTGGCAAAGAAAAATGTAAAAGGCCAAAATTATATTTCCCGATAGTTTAACGATGGATGCTATACTGAATCATTTAAATTATGTTTAGTTTATTTTGTTTGAAAGGTAAGAAAGTATATCACACACTTTCAATCAACTTGAATTTAGCGTGCATTTTGGATCATTTGGCAATGACTACACAAAAGCTATGCGTTAGAGGTTATAGAGGGAAAAGTGAAGCGATTATAAGTAAGTAGAGAATGTTTCGTGTCTATCTGAACAGCCCTGGGGCAGGGTGTAGGTCTAACAGAAGAGAAATTCAAACTTGCGTATGAGGAAGATGGACAATTAGTTTTTAAAACCTTAGGCTACTGATGTGTGACAAAAGGGACAGCTTTATCCTGCTTCCAGCTGAGTGGATAGAGATAAATGGACAATATTAGCCAGATGTGTGAGGGCTTCATGTGGCCAAATTACCAGGAGGACTTGCTAACAAGAGCAGTTTTCTGATATCAGAACTTCTGGGAATAGAGCCCATTCATCCCAGTTCTTAAGATTTCCAAATGGTCCTTCAGCACATTCGCTTTTGAAAACCACTGCTCAGTTCTATCGGGGATCTTTCCGGGAGGGTGACAGGGAGAGTTCGGGCAGGAACCCAGTGAGCAACCCTGTCTAAGGTGCAAAGGGTACTCTACTGTAAGTACAGTAATTCATAAAGGTGGGCACGCACCGCACAACACGGGCATTCACATCAGGGCCATCTACTAGCTATACATTGACATTTATTACAAATCGATGGTTTAATTTTACTCGTAGAGCAGAGACTGTGTTTCCGACTTGTTACCTCTGTGTGTCAGCGTCACACAGGTCCTCACGTGGCTACACACCTGGCGTCTGACACCTTTTACTAGGAAGCCACGGAGGACGGGAAGGAGCCCAGGCAGGAAAGTACATTCCCCAAACTCCTGGCACATGAGGCGGGTGTTACCAAGCCCTTTACAACTTTCCCATCAAAAGTGATTTTTTCCCCCTAGTTTTCAAGTCCTACTTTTCTAGTTTGGGTTATGTTTCAGTTATATGAAAGATATATTTATAGCTGTAGGCATCCTTTAACTGTATCAGATAAATTACTCATAACCAATATTCCGTTTTTATTGTTACTTGTTTAAGTCTTCATAGTGTCAGTGATAAAATAAAAATAAAACCATTTGGAGAAGTGAAAAAGGAAGGGGGCAACATATCGACAGCTACTGTGTGACGCGTACAAATGCACAGTAGGAACAAATATGTAGAAACACGAAGAGCAGTGTGGAGGGCAGGCCTTGAAAGGGGCTCCCCTTCGGGAGCTGATGGAAAGGTAGTGTTTCTTCTAAGCACCCTGCCCCACCCAGCTCACCTTCACTTCCAGCATTTTCTTCTTAAAAAAAATTAAAAAAAAAAAAAAAAAGAGTGGCCTTCAGGCATTAAGGTGCTCACCGCCCCTGCAGCTCCCAGCACCCCACCGCCTGCCTCCCTTCCTCCGGCCTGGGAGCAAGAGGCGGCGCTGCCCCTGAGCTGGCCTCGGTCCCTTCCTCGGCCCTGAATTTCCTACTCTCGCAGCCGCCCGCACCTCACCCCCCCGCCTCTTCCACGCGCAGGAAGCTTTCATCAGAAAGCCCTGCCGCTGGCCTGCAGGCAGCCATCTCCCATCGCCCTCAACTCGCTCGTAAGCGAGTTCCACCCCACTGTGTCACTAACGCTACTCTTACTAATGCCTCCAATAGTTCAGCCCAATGGGAAAAAACGTTTTAACTTACTTTTATCTCTAATGCTAGTTCATTAATTTTTCTGAAATTCGCAAATGATAAAATTATATGGTTATAATTTAGCTGATCACTATTAGTTTAGGGGGAAACGCAGTTCTCCGCTTGTTTCTAGCATGACGTCTGGCCAAACTGTTTAAAACTGAAGTTTTTAAGGGCACTATTCCCCATGCAATGCTAGGCCACAAGTGCACATGCATGCCAGTGACAATGCTTCCAGCGACAGACTGTCTCCCGAATGGAGGTATCATCAATAGAGAAACAGGGCAGCAGCCCCGCATCTCAGCCCCGCATCTCAGCCCCGCATCTCAGCCCCGCATCTCAGCCCCGCATCTCAGCCCCGCATCTCAGCATCTGCGCCCTAGTGCAGGTCAGACCTGCTCCAAAAGCAACTGGCTGGCAGAGATCTGAAATTGCTACTTCCTTTTATAGTTACTAGTTTTAAAAAGTGTTCCAATGTCACCCCAATACAGTCAATTAAAAAAATAAAGTAAAGCTAGAAACCTAAAAAAAAAAAACCACATTTTCACAAAACTGAGCAGACTCTTGGAGTTTTGAGGTCTTAGGATTTACCGGCAGTAAAATATATTTTCGATTTTATATGAGTTTTAGCGGAATTTCTGTGGGTACTTCAGCAATCAGATAACAAAGTCTTTTTTAAACGATCACAAAAGTTACAGAGCTGCGATTCTCGGATCTTTCCCCAGATTGAAGGGCACGAGGAGGTGACGGGGCCCTGAGCATCGGTGGCCCCTCGGCGGGCGTGGGCCGGCGGGGGAATGGCCGCGTCCAGCCGTTTCCCGGTGCTGGAGGACCACTTACGAATGAGTGTGCCCCCCTCGTGACAAATGCCTGGCTTCCCACAGACAGACACAGAAGAGCTACTTGTCCATTAAAAAATAACACTGCTCCCAGGCACCCAGGAGTTTACTTCCACCCTCCAGGCCTGTTCTGGCTCCAAGCCTCACTCCCCCCGCTGCTCACAGCAGCGAACAGACGGTCTCTGCATGGGGGTGAGAGCCCGTGGGAGTTCACCGCGAGCGTGACTTTAGTGCCCTGTTACACTGAATGAAAAATGCTTGGCTTTGTACTTATGATTTACTATGTTATTCAAACTGTCATATTCAGTTTTCATGTAACACGAAGGACCCATTTAGCCTGAATCTCTCTCTAGACTCTGGCAGATACATGATAGCTATAGAAACAATAATCATGATATTAATGATTATTAGAACTATTTGCTCCAACCGGTTATGAGGACTGCATTTTAATATTAAAATAATATAAAAATAGCTAAAAATTATTAAATTTTTGAGCACTCAGTAAGTGCCACATACTGTCCTGTGCACTTTACATACATTATTTTATTTAATCTGGGGCCTGATTATAATGTATGATTATCAATATTGTCATCTTCAGATGAGGAAACGGAGGTTGGAGAGATGGGCACGTTGCCTCGGGGCACAGGGCTAGTAAAAGATTTCACCGGACACAGTCCCTTCCTGGAGTTTGCACTCACAAAGCGCATCTGATGAGAATCAGAGTGTCTGGGACCCATACCATGTCCTGACAAGTGGCTTACATGGAAAAAGAGCCATATGACACCATCTAAATGCAGCGTTGTGTGTTCAATAGTATTTGCAGACTCAGAGAAGAGGGACAGTCACCGTTGCCAAGGGGACGGGAATGGGATGGTTTCTAAGGGGAGTGGGGATGGGATGGCTCTGTAGGGGGGAGACCTCGGAGCCGGCCTGGGAAGAAAAATAGAATTGTTTAGGACCAAGTGAGGAAGGGCGTCCCGAGCAGAGAGACGTGGAAAGGCAGGCGTGAGAGAGGATCCGCACTTCCAGAAGCCTTCCAGTCTCCAGAACGCAACCGTCTGAGAGGGGAGGACGGGGCAGTGGGCAGAGACCAGGTCACAAAGGGTCGTACGTGCAGGGATGTGCTTTTTTAAAGGCAACTGACAATGCAGGGTTTTGAAAAAGAATGTGATGTGAAATAATTTGCCCTTTAGGAGAATCATTCAGTCAGGAAGCTCAAGCTTAGATTTGAAGAGTGTAAGAGAAGACACAGGGGGAGCAGTGAGGAAACTTCTAATAATTCAGGCAAATAAATGATGATGTAAAAATACGGTGAGGCCAGGGAAGGAAAAGAAAGGGCCAGTTCAAGAAACAGGGGGTGCAGAAAAAGGTGGTTTGGTCTGAGGGTGGGTAAGAGAGAAGAGAGAGTCGCAAGGACTCAAAATGTTCTGCTTGGCAAAGAGCGCAGGCTGACCGCCTAGAGCCGGGACGCCTCCATGGAGGAGAGAGATTATTAATGCTCTCCCCGAGGCTCCGAAAGGGGCCCAGGGACCACGCGGCATGGGTGCTGAGAGGCCCGTTTGCATCGGTAGAAAAAGGGACCTAATGAATCCCTACCTCTTAATATCACTCATTCTGCAAGACCCTCCTTCCTTGGTCTTATGGCAGTTTAAATCTACATAGATGATAGATGATGATAGATGATAGATAGATGATGATAGATGATGATAGATGATAGATAGATAGATAGATAGATAGATAGATAGATAGATAGATAGATAGATGATAGATAGATAATAGATAGATGATAGATGATAGATAGATAGATGATAGATAGATAGATAGATAGATAGATAGATAGATAGATAGATGATAGATAGCTAGCTAGCTAGCTAGCTAGATAGATAGATGATAGGTTGATAGATAGAACTTTACATTATTTCAGTTTACTCATTTATTCAACAAATACCGTGTGAACACTAATCTAGGTACTGTGTCACTTGCTGGGTACAGAACCACGATGAAGAATATTGGTGCTCTCGTGCGCCTCGAAGCCGAGTGGAGGCGCTAGATACTAAACTAACAAGCACAGCGCTTCTCTGGGGTGACGGGCACCCAGCCGGGAGGTGGGAGGGCGCAGTTTTCACCGAGGGGGGGAAGCCTCCCTGGAGAAGCAGCAGTCAGAGAGAAGCCTGAGCTTTTTATCATGTTGACCTCTTAGCCAGGTGAAAAGTGTGGGATGATAACCTTGGGAGGACAGACCAATGAGGGCGTGCAAAGGCCCTGGGGCAAAGAAGAGATTGCCCTGTCCAGAGCCTGAGAGGCAGAGAAAGTGTCAGGAGGCGTCTCTCTTCCAATAGACCACAGTCCTCAGCAGGACGATGTCTTCCTTGACGTTAAGTCCCCCCCCCCCAGCTATTCCTTGGGGGTAGAGTGCGGGGGGGGGGGGTAGAAAATCATGTTTTGAGCAAAGGAAGGAGAAGGGGGATTGCTAGACATAAAGTAGGCCAATCTCACACTTTCCATCAGGTATATATGTATTAGTTTCCGATACAAAATACTTTTACTACCTAAACTATGATCAGAAGTTGGAAAGGCACCAAGCTCAGGTGTAAATTACTCGCTCAGTAGGTGGGTGGCAGAGTAACTTCACTAAAAGGTGGGTGCTTAAGTACCCACCGCAACCCACCAAAAACGTCCAGGGGAAGGGAGAGCTTCATACGTAACAGAAAGAGCACGGCGGGCAGTTCTTCAGGACCTCGGCGCTGCTCCCCTCCACACGGGAGCTGCGTGGAATTCCTACAGCCGGCTCGCTCGGGAGCCATCGCCTCTGGGCCTCCACAGGCCGTCCCTGGACTTTCCCGGGGCCTGCTCAACGCCAAGAGGCGATGCCAGAATTGTTCTAGAACAACCTTCTCCGTTCCCGAGGTAACCGTTTTGGGGCCTGGACAAAAGCAAAGAGTAAGCTATTTGGAATGTGCCCAGGTAATAAAAGAAACCTGAGTTTAATTTGCAATAAAGTATTCAAACTAGAACCTGCTGCCAAACCAAACATAAAAGTAGAAATGGTACAAATCTGTATGATTTTTAATAATTCAGCGGAGATTACATTTTACTCAGGAATGGAAATCCAATATAAAGCAAATAAAATAATAGTATTAATAAATTCTAAAGAGTTTATGGGTCTCGGATCAGAGTTATACAAAGCGCAAGGTGACATTTATTTACTTCATAGTTTAGTGACCAGTCTTGACTTACTATGTCAGACGCAATTGAAAGCATGCTTCCATAAAGGACCACTCACTAATTCCACGTAAAGGTGAGGTGACCCCTCAGAGCTTAACTATAAAGGTTCTTATTAGTTTCTAACATGTGTAAAATATGTACATTAGTAATATGTCAGGCTCACAATTGTCTCATTTGAGAAGAGGGGTTTTGAATGAGATCAACTTGAAAGAAACGTCTGGATCCCGAATTTTACTATTTTGGCCACAGATATAAACGATATGAATGGGTTTTAAAACTAATATGCCCATTAGGGGGGTTTGCCTCTATTGGCAAATGAGGTAACCAGCGTTTAAGGATGCTAAGTGGTTTGCCCTCGGTTTCTAAACGTGGAATCTTCTACAGAGAATGTTCTTGTGTATAATTCCCCAGATTCAGACTAGTGGATTTAAATAGAAAATCCAATGGAATTCCAAAGACTTGCCCTACAAACTTTTAAAAGATAATCATCTCTAAGCAAATAAATAGCATTTGGGAATATAAAAACAGGCCAAAGTCTCTACATGCTCTAGCAAAAATCTCCTTTGGGCTCTTTCCTGTTTCATATCACAGTATCATGTCAGCATGTGAACGTTTTAAGGAGACTTAACAAAGGCGGGTTAGTGACTATGCAGGTGAGGCTGCGAGGGGATCTGGAGCAATCTCACCTCAAGCAAAGTGAAGATATTAGGCTTGAAGGGGACCTAAGAGACCCTTGAGCTACCACAAATGAAAGAAACAACGTGGGCACGTAATAACTTAAAGGGCTTTTAATAAAATATAACACAGTATCCGCCTGGTTTCAATGACACAGTGGACCCACCAGGATTTTTGTCTTTTTTGCCATTGAAACTTATTTCTGTCCTTACATTTCAATCACTGTTAATAAATGAACCTTTAATTCTTAGATTTTTCTTTGACTTGATACAACAATGTGGACAAAGGACAACATTTCTGGTGCTGGGACTTTACTAAAAGTCATGAAATACTCATATTTCAACATCAAGTGTGCAGGTGGGCAGCCTTAGAGGAGTTTAGAACCCCAATGAAGGCACATTCAGTACGAATTTGGGAATCGACAGAAATCACATATATTTTGTGACGGAGTTTCACATAACATCCTGGAACGAAAGGATGTACCAATGATTGCAGTGAGAGAAAACAAATGTATAAACTAAAGATGACCTGAAAATTTTAGAATCTTGATGCAGATATGTATATATAGCTTTATATTTAGCCTTTGGAGTTAATTTCTAACATTAATATAACTTCATGTTAAATGTTGTCCCTCATTGGAGATAAATTCCAGGAATATCAGAAAAGAGAAGTTTCTTCTCACCTAATTTCTCAGAGAAATAATGAAATAAAGCAATTCACTAAAATGCTTCGGATCACGCCCAGCTCTAAAATGCTACTATTCATTGAATTTTGCTTTAGTCTCTTGCTCTTAAGATGTTGCATTTACATCGGATCACAGACACTTCTGGCTCTTGTTAGAGGACATTACCCTAAAATTGCAACCGTCTTAGGGCATGGAGATATTTTTAACAAGACTTGTTTTAGAATGGGGCGTGGACTTAAATTAAAATTAAAATTCCCTTTGAGTATGCAATATTTATACTACTTATTTGTTACATTCTGTAAAACGTCTGAGTTTCTGGTGATAAAAATTCCTGCCAAAAAGACTGTTATTTCCTGGAAATGGTTCCTTATGTTTAAAGTAAATGAATTGAGAATAGTTTCCAGAAGAGTCATCATCCAAGCAAGGAACCCTGAGTACTGAAGTTGAAAACCACAGCCAGTGACTGTCTACGCAGCTAAAAGGGAAGCGTGGGGACCGGGGTCTAACTGAGCCACCCTGGCGGTTTACACACGATGGAGTCTCAGTCCCGTGCTTCCCTGGGCCCCTGTTATCATTCCCTGCAGGAGAGAGGCTGACTGGGTTGAACATGTCAATATTCATTTAAATGGCTACCTTCGGAGTCAGCTCTCCTGGAATAGCACATGAGTCATTGTTATCTTTAAATTTAATAATTATTTTGTTCATTGTAGAGCCTGATGGATTTCCTTGCCACCACCACGCTCCCCAAGCACCAGCCCCCAGTGTAGACAGCCTGACCTGCTGCTGGCCCCTCACTCATCTCAGTCCACCCACCCTCAGGACCGGTGCTCAGCTCACTTGCATACCGCGAGGGCATCTTTCATAATGTGTGGTGGCTTCCGATTGCGGTGGCTTCCGCCTGCGGTGGCCTCTCACCGTCCTTGGGATGAAGAGCGCACCTCCAGCAGGGCCACCCAGCCCCGCCTGCCTGCCTGGCCCGGCTCCTCGGCAGCCTCCGCTTCGGCCTCCCTCTGTTCCCTGGTCTGTTCCCTAACTGCTCTTCCCTCTGCCAAGGACACTTGCACCAGTGTCCCCTTCACCATTTAATTCCACTTTTGCTGTGGCTCTCAGCTCAAGCAGAGCCCTTTCCGGGAAGTCTTTTCCCTCCACCGTGTCAGTTACTTGCATAACACTCTACACGTTCCCATCAAAGAAAAAAACATCATATATAATAATCGCCTGTTACGTTATTTGATTCATACCTGTTTCCCTCACTAGACTGTAAGTTTCCATGAAAATATCTTCTGTTGTTTCTCTGATACTTTGAATGGTGCCTACCACCCAATGGAAGGAAGGAAAGAAGGAAGGAGGGAAGGAGGGAAGGGATCATTGCGGTTGCCCAGAATTTATTGTGTTGCTTTATTTTGTTTCTGTTGTTAGGACAGATGCTGAAACATAGATATGTTTACTTTCAGTGGGTTAATCGATATTGGCAAATCAGACTATATATCAAACGTTATTAAAAAGACCTAATTTTCTTAGCTTGTTTTCTCATGTTTCATGCAGGACTAAGGCCTGACTAAGCAATCCTAAAATCATATGTTCATAAATGACATCATTTTATGATGCAGAAATTAAAATTTATTCCTCTCAGCCCTCTAATCTGAGGGTCAGTTAGTAGAACTGTATAACTTTTATAAAGTAAAAGCCCTCTATATTTCTTACATAATTACAAAGGATTTTTAAGGAATATATTCTGAGCTTAGACTTGAAAGTCAAAAGCCGTTAAATCTGCTACTGGCCATGGAGGGGACATAGAAAATTTCAGCGGGGGGAGAATCAGAAATCACTCAGGCTGTAGTCTGTGGAGGTTGACATAACCTAGGAGGAGCTGCAGACCACACTGCTGCCCACGTTAGGTTGGCTCACCTCACTCAGTTTACCACCCAGTTAGTTGCCCAAACCCAGCACAGGCGGTGCTGAGCTGACACAGAGCCTATCTGAGAAGCTCCCCCTCAGCCAGGAGCAAACAGGAATCCATGTTCTCTGCGACCAGGCAGATATGAGGACAGAGAGGGGCTGAAACACTGCCAGTCCCCTCCAAACTCACCAGCCAAATGCATCACCCCTCCCCTGGGAGGGGGACAGAGGGGTTGGAAAGGGCATTCTCCCAGTGTGTGTATCTATGTCGAAATTTCCTCTTGTTATAAGGTCACCAGTCACATTGGATTAGGGGCCCACCCTACTCCAGTCTTAATTACAGACTCACTTTCCAACTCAGAATTATCAATAGCTGTATTTTTTCACACGATAGTGAAAAAATGTTCCATCAAGAGCATTTTTAAAAAATATAGTCCAAGGTTGTTTTCAGAACTCTCTTCCAAGCCACTGACACCCCTTCTGCAAATTTTGGTGGGTAAGCAATGACAGTTTCCACCACGTCATGAATGCTTCCCGGATTATAGCAATTGTCAGACGTGACGCAGTTTCACAGCTGTTCCATGCTGGGGAAAAGTCCATCTTGGAGCCAATGAAATGCAGTAAATATAAACTCTATTACGTACTCTGTATTAGTTTTTCCTACCGTTGCTATAACAAACTGTCACAATGCAGTGGCTTAAAACAACACAAATTTGTTGTTATTGAGTGGTGTAGATCAGAAGTCCAATAGGGGTCTCACTGGGCTAAAATCGAGGTTTCAGTAGGATGCATTTTTTTCTGTGAGCTCTAAGGAAGAATCCATTTCCTTGCCTTTTCTAGCTCCTAGGGGTCGCCCACATCCCTGGGCCTTGTTTTAGCCCTTTGTCTGCACCCTCAAAGCCAGCAGCACAGCCTCTCTCTGACTCTGATTCCCTCTGCACTTACCTTTCTCGGACCACAGACAGCAAAGGTCGGTCACTTTTAAGGACTCAGGTGATTATATCAGACGCACCTGGATAATTTGGGCTAATCTGCTCATCTCAAAGTCCTTAAGTTAATCACATCTGCAAAGTGTCCTTTGCCAAGCAAGGAAACATGTGGCCATCTTTAGGGGACCATCATTCTGCCTGTCCCAGACCCATTCACACTCTACTGTCTGCTGACTTGTCTTTAGGCTTTTTGAAAGGACTGGTATATCTATGATCTGTGTTCGCGGTGTATGGCACCAAGGAGATGTGCAGTTGGTTTGTTGCATATTGAAATAGTAGAAAGAATGGTAGACTTCCTTCTTTACATCTGATGAACGCAAGAAGTAACAGCTGCGAAGGCATGAGTTATGAGTAAGCATCACACATTTCATGAATGGCAAGAAACTCAGCGCGGTTAGAGTTCAGGTGGTATGTTGGAGAGCCTTGGGGTATGAGTCTAGATATTCTACAGAGCGTGAGAAATCCGTATGTGTCACTTAGAAGTTTAGTGTGTATTCCATACCCAAAGAATCTCCATGAAAAATTATAAGCAGGGAAGAGAAAGGATTGAATTTGATTTCTTTTAAAAAGAAGTCCTGTGATGGTACAAAGGTGGTCTGAGAAACAGAGACTGAGGTTAGAAAGTTTATGGTCTGTGGCTATAATTCTGGGGGCACTGCAAAGACAGGGGGCATTTAGAATGTAGATTTTTTTAATTTGAGGATTTATACTGTTGTTCCATTGCCAACACTCTAAAACTTTCTAGGCTTTTCTAGAATATTTAAAATCACTTCAGAGTTCTATTTTGCTCATTATTTAGGATTTAATTATATGTAACTCCTTAGGATGAATGCTCGTTGATTAGTATACATATATATGTTCATACACACACACACACATATACTCAGATATTCCAAGCAAGCTTAATCAATTAATTTTTTAAGCTATTTTTTTTTTTACTTTGCATGCCAACTCATAGGGCCTTCTCCATCTGAATTCAAAGAAATGTAAGAAGAGGCAGGAGAAATGAGACAGGAGAGTGGCTTGACCTGCCATTGCTGCCTTTGGTATGAGGACCCACAAGCCAAGGAACGTGGGTGGCCCTTAGAAGCTGGAACTGATGATAGTCAGCACGGAAACGGGACTTGGAGCCGCCAGAATGGACACAGCTGTAAGTTCTGTTTTGTGAGATTTGAAGCAGAGAAACTGTCTAGCCTACAGAACTGTGAGATGATGAATGAATGAATGAATGAATGGGTGTTTCTTTAAGCCACTACATGTATGGTGATTTGTTATGGCAGAAATACAAAACTAATACAAATACTGTGTTAATAAGAAGTTAAATAACCTTAAAATATCCTAGTTAACTATACCTACCATTAACCTAAGCTTTTCCATCGCTTCTTAAACTGCCTCTTTCTAAATCTTCACCAAACCAACCATTAGACTCTCAAGGACAGATTTATAACTATCTGTCTAGTGTCACCAGATTAAATCTTAATAAACTTTGGCTATACCCAGGCTGGTGTCCCATGGCCTCAAATTCTTTCTCTCTGCCCTAATCCAGACACTGTACTCAAAAAGGGGGGGTTACACAGCACTTAAAAATATGCGCTTTGCTCCTGAACTTTTTAATAGAGTTGTTTATCAGTGTGTGTCCTCCGTAATTCTGCTTCTTGAAAGAGAGAGAAGCAGGTCCAAGTCCAATTGAGAGGTTCGGGTTCTTCAGCCTACAGCGAATTGATTTGTTGCCTCTCCATAGGGCCCCTCCCCTGCTTAGCTCACGCGGGGCATTCTCCCCAGGCCCCAAGGCTTCCCCTACAAGGGGCAGGTGCTATTAACTGGAAGAAACAACGGAGGCTAATCCGCACCACCCCACACTGAGCGGAGGCCAACGCGAGGTCCCCTGGAACTGGGAAGACTCGGCGTAAACACCAGGGCTGCCGGCATGGCCTGGGAATCAGGAGCCACCCTCGCCTGGACCCGCCGCCTTCAGCTCGCTTACCCCTGCGGCTCCCGCTTCTCTCCCAGCTCATCACGGGGGGCCCCTGCCTGGGGGCCTCCCGCCGAGTAATGGCAACATAATTTGCCCATCCACCGGGGGAAATAACGGGGGGAAGCCAAAATGAGCCCCCCCTAATCAGAAGACCTAGGTCAAGCCCTCCGGAGTTGAAGCCCAGGCAGTTAACCTTCGCCACCTGCCCCGGCCCTGAAAAGCTGCCCCCTCTGAGCACATGCCGCCCGCCCTCTCTGCCCGGCCCTGAACGGCGGGCCCGTCTGGGCACATGCCGCCCGCCCTCTCGCCTGGGACGTGGGCCTGAGCGTCCTTCCACATGTACATCGCCTTGTTTACACCGACTCCTCTTGGTTTCCAGTGTAGACCCAACCTCCTCTCAGGCGTATGCTCTGGCTCTGTTTATTATTACCCTCCTGTAAACCTGAATTGTTTTTCACACGTGTAAGTCTGTTTACGTTTGAGCACAAGGGGCTCCATCCAAAGTGCTCCCTGGACCGGGAGGGTGGGGGCGTCTGGAGATGTGCCCCGGGACGCGGAAAGCCTTGAACTCCAGGCTCGGGGAGGCCACCTCAGCTGCTCCTGAGAGCATACGCTGAGGGAATTATCAAAATCGTGTTTCACCGCTCTCAGTAAACTCGTCACTTCTCCATTTCCCTGAATCTGACATTCTTTACCTTTATGCTTCATCTCCTTTTAAAAAACTGCTTGTTTATTTTTTTAAGAAAGGCTATAAAAGACTTAGACTTTGAGAAGAATTTGAGACTGGAGGAGACAATTGGTTTGAAATGCTTTATGGCACGGATTCCAAATTAAAGCAAGTTTGGGAAATGTTGCATTCCGTCTCCCTTCCTGGGGAGTCAGAGTGCAAATTAGTATTTTGAGGAAGCTGAGATGGCCTCCAGCAGAGAAGACTGGTCCCCCTGGTCTAACCCAGTATTAGACCCGGAGCCCTTTCTTCAAGGGCCAGGACTACAGTGAGGGAAAGAGGCAAGGAGGCCTCAGGCCCAAAGGGCACCAAAAATTTCAGTGTTCAGTATAAATAACATTTTGGTACAATATTTTTTAAAACAGCAAAATTAATTAAAGAAAATCCATGATAAATAAGTTATCAAAATTTGAAATTAACACCTCGTGGATATCTTGCTACCTAGCAGCAAGCAGAGTAGGGCATGCCCTATGGAAAATACAGGCTCCAAGGGGGGGCGAAGGGCTCCCCGATTCCCTGCGGACCTTATGTGGTTGGCACTGTTTCAGGCACAAAGCAAGCAGCAGTGTTTCAGGCACCTTGCAGCACTGCTTTCATGAAGCCCTCCCAGAGCCTTTCATATTATGGTGGGGGACACAGAAGACAAGTTAAATGAGAAAATGCACTGGACGTTAGTGATAAGTTCTAAGGAGAAAAGCAGAGCAGGACAAGGGAGTGAGACAAGTGATGGGAATTTTGATGAGACAGCCCAGGAGGGCTTCTCGGAGGAGCTGGCATGGGGATAAAGACCTGAGAGAGAGGAGGAAGCAGTCACACAGAGCGGAAGCTTTTCAGGCCAAAGGAGCAGCAGGGGCAGAGGCCTGAGGGGAGTGTGCCCTGCGCCAGGCGCAGCAAGCAGGCCCAGGAGGCTGCAGCGAGCAGAGGTCAAGGGAGCGGGGACATGTGGGACCTGAGTCATGATAGGACGTGGCTCTTACTATGGGTGAGAAGAGAAGCCCTTGGAGGACTGATCGGGGACGTGACATGGTCGGTCGGACTTTCCAAGACGTACTGTGCCAGTGAAACCAGGACTATCGCAGCGTTACCTGCCTCCATGGGCTTCATTCTACTGGCTAGAAAAGGAGGTGTCTCCTGGTGGGCCAGGGCTTCTGCCCCAGGGCTGCGACACCAGGGCCCACATTCAGTCCCTCAAGGGGGCGCAGGGTAAAGAAGGGACCAGATTTCACAAACCCACCTCCACGGCCTTTCTAATATATAGCTAGACAGAGATGTAGTTGGAGATGTTGATATGAAGGTATTTAATAGAATCGTATTTACAATTACAAACTAATAATATAATAATCACAAATTTTTTTAGTTTTCCTTTCATCTGTTTATTAATTATACAGAGGGATGTTAGTATCTTTCTTAATCAAACATGAGAATGCATGTGATGGACAAAAATTAAAAAAGAAGACAGATCTGTGTGTGTGTGTGTGTGTGTCTATTATTAAGAGCTGGCACAAAATTTTATAATAGTCTCTGTTTCAAATATAAACTGCTTTGCTATCCATTACTCTAATTTTTGTTCAAGTTTTCTTGTTTATTTTTGGAGTTTGTGAAACAAGAGTATTCTGCCTGTTGGAAGGATGCCTTGTTTAGGAACCTGCTATGTCAGAGACCCATCAGATTGGTAGCAGACAGCTGCCGATAGCGCCCAGACAGGGAGCCAGGCCTCTCGGTGCCAGATCCTACCCTCTGTTGTGTGGACCAAGGCAATTTTTACTGAAATCAACAAAAGCTTTTCCCCAACCCCGACTTCTATCAAAAGGCATCTGAAGGCAGAATCTGACCTTAATTTTTGTTTTATTTGCTTGGAAGAGAGTAAAATAGTGAAACAAAAAGAGAGGTGCCACTTGCCAAGCTGGTATTCGGGCCCGGGCTGTGACGGCTGGCATCCACCCAGCTGCTCAGCACCCTATCCTGACGAAATGCTGCCCTTATCTTCCTGGGAGCTAAACGTTTTGACTGTCACCTCTGGCTCAAGAATTATACATGCCTTTTATTTTATTTGCTTTTAAAAATCTAGGTCAGAATCTCAGGGAAGATATGGGAGGTTTCCCAAAAAAGACACAGATAATGCAGAACTTGAACTGTTACTAATAAATACCTATCATCTTCTAAAATGAGGGCAATAAAAATGGCATAGTCCACAAAAGGTTATTAATACTGTTAATTAAATTATAGCAATGAATAAGTTAATAAGATTTAATAATAGGTTAATACAACTTTAGCAATATGTAAAGCGGTTGTGTCTCCGGGTAACTCATAACAGCCCCTAGAAAACATTTTCTATATCCCGTTAGATACATTTCTTTCCCGTTTCTAGAGTGGACTTTAAAAAAGAGAATTGCTCTGAGTATTCTTTTTGCCATTCTTTCAACTCACTCTCAATCTCAACCTAAACTCTTCATCATAAAACAAATCTTTAACAGCACTCTGCGTCTTTGCCTCTCTCTACATCACCATACTATTTTACAACTGGAAAATGCCAGTTAGTTTTTTTACCACATGCATGGCGGGCTTTCTCCATTGGAAGCAAAACTAACAAAGCACAACACAGAGTGATGACTTTAACCAACCAGCTGGCTCTTCCAGACAGTGCCTGGCACAAATCTGTTTCCGCACCTTCTAAAGGACAAAATATGTCTTTGTGCTGATGTCCATCTGAACCGATTTTGGATATATCCACAAAGGTTTTTATAGCCTCTGAAAGTGATGTTCTGGGGGGGGTGAGACATAATCATACTATAGCATTTTCCACAAGAACAGACTTTTGTCACCCGTCGCTTCTGTCCAAAAAGGCCACACGCCATCTTCTACTATATAATTCCTTCCCACATGATGAGGGAAGGAATCCCAATGAAAAGACCCCTTTGACTGACCAAATGCTCCATGTAAATATTTAGGTAGGAACTGGTCATCCTCATGGCCTTCAAATTTCAAGAACAGAAAGTTCCCATTGTCACAGTGTGGACCCAGTGAGCTCTGATCAACGGCTGCAGAATTTCCTTCCAAGTTAAGCAGGGATTGTGAAGAATCTGTCTCCAGTGGTGGTGGTGGGGTCACCAGTAGGAATCAGGGGGTTCCTTTTACATAGATTAGATGGCAAGACTAGGAAACAAGGTACAGGTATGAATCAGGGTCTGAGCTTCACAGGAGCAGGTAGAGTCTGGGAGTGTAGAGTGAGAATGAGGGGCTCTTATGAACTGAATTGTGCCCCTAAAAATTCATATGTTGAAGCCCCAACCTCTGATGAGACTGTGTTTAAATACAGACTCTTTAAGGAGGTGATTGTTGAGGTTAAGTAAGGTCATATGCATGGGTCCTAATACAATATGACTAGTGTCTTTATATGAAGAGAGACACTAAGGAGGCAGGTGCCCAGAGAAAAGGCCATGAGAGGGCACAGCAAGGGAGAGTCCAACTGCAAACCAGGGAGAGAGGCCTCAGAAGACACCACACTGCAGACTCCCTGATCTTGGACTTCCAGCCTCCATGAGGGTGATAAAATAAATTTCTGTGGTTTAAGCCACCTAGTCTGTTTGTGTTTTTTGTTGTGGCAACCTTGGCAGAGTAACACAGAGGTCTCTGCTCTTCCTTTTATTTTATGCTTTTTAAATCGAACTAGTAAATCAGTTGGTTCTTAATTTTTCAGAGAGTAAAGAGTATGCTTACAAATATATGGCCCACTTCAAAATATTCACATTAATATGCAACAGGAGCAATACAAGCGATGTCGACCACCTGCAAATGTGACGACACCATCCTCTTTCCCTCTCACTGCCTAGATGGCCACCCCCCATGTCCAACCCCAGTTCGTCTTGTTATTCAACTTAAAGCCAGGAAAGATGTCCCACAGAAAGGATTTTTTTTTATAAGGTTGAGCTTGATGCTAATTTTCTCAGTGTTAAAGGTCAAGCTGCCTTTAGGCACTCTGTCCTGTTGTTAGACCATCCAAAGGCTTCTGTTTCTCAGGATTTAAGCCCTTCCTCCGTGGACTCGCTTCCTCCCGTCTCCCACTCTCCCACCAGCAGGTGCATTTACACAGAGCAGAAAGCGCAGGCACCGGAGGCAGAATGAGAGACGAGGGAACTGGAGCAACCACGGGGAGGGGGAAGGAGAGAGGGTCCAGAAGAGGCAATGCTTCTAGTCAAACAAGGGCAGCGATTTGTTGCCCATGGAGAAAAGCTGAACCTCATGCCCTTGATGAGGGTAGTTCAGGAGCAAGTTTATAGTCCAAAGAAGTCTCTAACCAAGTTGGGTTTGTATCAGTTGGACTATGTCACTTGAACATGACGAAAAGGAAGGACCAACCCTTCTTCATGATTCCATGAGTTTGCTTGATCAGCTAACAGTGTGGCCCTTTTGAAATAGGCCCTCCCTTCTTTGGTCACTTACGTACAGCAACTTTCCGTAGTCTAAGACACTGGCAAACTTGACCTGATCCATCCGGAGTCTGCAGATCTGGTCCATCCGGAGTCTGCATTCTGGTTGTGCCTCTTCATGATTACAAGCAGGCCAGTTTCTGTCCCCAAAACTCCAAGAAGTCTATGTTCCAAGTGACTCTTATTTCACATTCAGCCCATCCTAGGTTGCCGAAGTCCATAGGGTTGGCACACAGCCTCCATTTCTCCAACAGAAACAAGGAAGCAAGGAGTAGCCGTAAGCTGTCCTAGGAAGCTGAGAAATGAATCCAATGAAGAAGAGGCCTCTCTATGCTTGTCCTTCCAGGCACTGGATCTCTGGTGCGGGTGAAGGTGGACAACCTCCGTGGTAATTAGAACCAGGGTCTCCTGCTGGTCAAGGAAGCAGGCCAAGAGGACAGAAGACGACCTCATCCTCACCCATTTCAGGCAAGAAGATCAAGTGCAGGAATATCTGTGCCGTCAGCCAGGGAGGGCGCGACACCAGTTTTAATTGGAAGTAAACAGAGGGCTGTAGGGGGGGGCAGGTTGACTGGTCAAATGGGGGGCCTTTGATCAGGTTTTCTTAGGTCATCTCCTGGAGAAAGGAGCTGGAATTTACAATCACACACAGAGTTTCTCTCTTGAGAGTAGGCCAAATAGTATCCAATATATATTTTTACAACAGAAACTTGCCTGTACCTAAGTTTCTCTAGTTTGAAAATGAGGTAAACGGTCTTTTTCCTTGTGATATCTGTTAAGTTCCTTTGAAGAAAAGCAAAAGGAAATAGAAGACTTATTAACATGAAAAGACTGCGGCTGATTTGCTGTAGAGCATAATTTCTGAAAAACCTTCCTACCTGCATGCCTTTATGCAGGGAATTTTACATAGTTTGTCTAAGCAACGTTTTTGTATGCAAAGCAAGACAAAGCTATACATCTTAATTTAATCAATGAGTCATTCTGTGTTAGTTCAAATTAAAAAATCTTGATGCATTTACTAAGAAAAGTAATTGATGTCAAGATGGCTGTCCTAGATGAGTAGATTACCCTATAATTTGAGTATGGACTAGAAAAATAGAGCTTAAATTTATTTCTTCTAATAATAACCCAAATAAATTCAAAGGCTTCATTAGTTTTCAATGAGAAAGACTTAGTATTCATTCTTTTGAAACTATGAGACATTCAGACCACTCGAATGTGAACAAATAGAATGGAATGCCTTCAGTCTCCAAAGAATGGGACCTTTCCTGGTGCTTAATTAGCTTTTTTTTTTAAGCTGGGGGATCTGCTTAGAGTCAGGCCACCTCTTCAAAGCAGGCCCAGCAAACTGGCATTACACAAGGTCAGAGTCAGTAGACAGAGTTTCCAAGCACATCAGATAGTATTTCCTTTAGAGGTGCAGGAAATGGAGAAAAGTCCGAAAAGCACGCAGGTTACCCCACAAGCCAACAAACAACTAGGCCAATTACCCCCCAGGGTAGGTAGTTCAGCACAATTGAAAGAGTCCGCCCAGGTAATTATTAGTGACACAAGCATTTACTTCGGTCAAGTTGACTTACATATCCAACTGAAATAGTCACTAAGGTCTATTGGCAAGTAATCTCCCTTTATTGTATTTTTATCAGAAGAGGTTCATGTTGGGTTTTTAATCTTTTTGTATAATCAATAAATATTTCATAGTGTTTCTTTTAAATGCATGTAAAGCAAATGTGCACAAAAATAAAAGCATAGATATTTAAATTTTATTTCAGCCAATAATTCCAGACACAGAACCGCAACGCTCAGCAACCAGTGAGGTCAGTGGATCTGCTTTCTTCTTCCTATATAACTTATTTTCTGGACGTGGTACTCATAAGCAACCGAGTTTCAAGTCAAGTCCTTTGAAAAATAATGAAATATTGCAATAGGATACCCTATAACTGACAAGCCATATTCAATAGAAACGTTCCTAAAAGCTGTGAGCAACCCTTAATTTTGTAAAAGGAATCATATTAAATGTTTAAGGGGTATTTAGTGTAAGGCATTCCAACTCGATTCTTAGAGAAAGTGAGTAGCTATTTTATATAAATAAACCTACAAAACATCCGTCTCCAGGTTTTCCTTATTGTATCTGGGTTTTCGTATGTCAAGTTGATATGCAAAACTAAGCTACACTTAGGCATTTGGTCAGTGGAATTTCTGAGGCTACCCACGTGGCCTCCTGCAGTCGGGTTGGGCGAGGGGAGGGTGCATGACCATTTCCCGGGGGTGACAGCAGGTGGATCTGCGCCCTTCCTCACACTCGGCCTCCAAGGGACACCCCGCGGGCTCCGCAGCTCCCCGCTGCTGCTCTGACAAATCCCTCGACCGCGGCCGAGAGCAGAGCCCACCGGCTATCCCGTGGCTCTCCAGGTGGGGAATCGGGCTGGCCCCGATCTCTCTGCGCTGGGTCCCACAGGGTGTCACCGAGTGGTCGGCTCCCTGGGCTCTTACTCAGAGGCTCTGAGAAAACAAGTTTCTTTAAGCCCAGAGCCAGCAACTGGCTGGCATCTCTCTGAATCCCCCTCCGTGCATCTCACCCTTGCCTTCCTCTTCTGTCTTTAAGGGCTCCTGTGAGACACTGGGCCACCCGCATAATCCAAGGGGATCTATTTTTTTAAAAAATATTTGTCTTTATTGATTTCAGAGAGCGGAAGGAGAGGGAGAGAGATAGACACAGCAATGATGAGAGTTATTGATCGGCTGCCTCCTGCACGCCCCGGACTGGGGATCGAGCCCGCAACCCGGGCATGTGCCCTGACTGGGGCTCGAACCGCGATCGCCTGGATCCTAGGTTGATGTTCAACCGCTGAGCCACGCTGGCCGGGCTAATCTCTCTATTTTAAAGTCCATTTATTGGTAACCTTAGCTACATCTCCAAAGCCTCTCTTCACAACAGCCCCTGGATACTGACTGAATGCCCAAGGGACAGGAGTCTTGGGGCAGGAGCATCTTTTTTTTATGGTTTTATTGAGATATAATCACACACCATACAAGCCACTCAGTTAGAGTGTAGAAATTTGGTATTTTTGGTAGATTCACAGAATTGTGCAACCATCACCACAATCAATTTCAGAGCATTTTCATCACTCCAAAAGACACCCATTAGACTTCCCATTCCCCCCAGCTCTCTGCTCTGGAAAGCACTAACCTACTTTCTGTCTCTATAGATTTATCTGTTCTGACCATTTCATATAAATGGAATAATATGTCGTCTTTTGTCACTGGATTCTCTCACTTTGCATAATGTTTTCAAGGTTCATCTGTGGTACTGTGTTTCAACGTTACTACTTCTTTCCTTAATTGTTAAATAATTAGCATTCTACCCACACACCGACTAATGGTCTCATCCCAAGGGGCTCCAATGAAGCCAAACCAAGCATCTTTTTAAAACAAGCAGTCATCTATTCCACAGTTATTAAGAAAATAAACTGGGGCTCTGCCCAGCTCCCCTAAGGAATCTCAACTAACTTGTTCAGCCAAATATCTTGAAAAGCTACAGAATATAGGAACAGAGTACACTAAAATTATAAATGAGAAAACATATCAACACCAAATATTACACATATTTTGACCTTTAATAAAACTGAGATTTTAAAATAAACTTTTGTTTGTGGCTTACTTCTTGCTATGGTATCTATTAAGAGGTGAATGTGTTTGACAGTTAAGGGTATGTCTTACGCCCGACCTCACAATAGAGTCTGGCATTCAGGTTTATAAGTGCTTTTACTGGAAGGGTTCTTAATGGGAACACCCATGTTAACTATTGATTTCTTGCTTGCATTTAGTCTTTCACTTTACTCAGGTGGAAATATTGAAATGGGTCAGTATTGGGTTTCCCAGATGGAACGTGAACCATGTCTACTGCTAGGGTTCAATATATCTATCTAGACATTAATAAAACAAAAGCTCTGAAAAGTTTCTTCTGCATTTCATTCACAATGCTCTCTTTTTAAAATTTCTATGCTACTTTGCCTATGCAACCCATTTTATACCTTTTTGGTGTGTTTTTTTAAAAAAAAAAGGGCTTTGGTTTGTTTTTTTGTTAACTTTGGTCTTCTGTTTTTTTGTTAGTTTGTTTTCAAGTTTATTAATTTCTAATTTTTATTCATTTTATTTTCTTCTATTTAGTCATATTTATTTTCAACCCCATCTTTAGTTGATTGTTTAGCTGAATTAACATTAGTGTTTCTTGTCTTCAAAGAAATAAATTTAAGTTAATAATTTTATTCTAAAGTGATATAAAGATTCCTAATTGTTACTATTTTCTATTTAAATCATTAACTATTAAGAAGTCTGTTTTTAAAGTTTCAAATACATGGAGAATTTTCTCACTATCTTATTATTTATTTTATGATTGTATTTAAGTTTAAAGCACCATGTTCAGAAAGTACAATCTATAAAATGCTAATATTTCAAATTTGTTGAGACCACCTTTATGGCCTAAACTACCATCAAGTTTATATTTTTAAAAAACATGATCAATTTTAGTAGTGTACTTGCTTGTAGAAAATTGTCAATTTCATCTAGGTTTTCAAAATGTACAAACATAAAAGTGTTTTCCTGTGTGCTCTACACATATCTATGTGTATCTGTTAGCTCAGAGGTACCAATTATATCAATGAGCAATTTATGTTGCTAAGTATTTTTTATTGCTGCTTCTGTGAGAATGACTATGAAGTTTTAATGAATTCTTAGTAATTCTGTCATATTTTGCTTAACATATTTCCAGGTTCTGATGTTAGGTCGGTGAAGGTCTGTAATGACTGTATCTTCTTGGTGGATTACATTCCTTATGCACAAAATTCTCCCCCTTTGTTCTTTTTAGTATTTTTCACATTAAATTTGATTTTTTCTGATATTAATATTGACCTTCAGCTTTTTAAAAAATTAGACCTGAAAGTGTGGTCCATGGATCCCTGAGGGCCCCTGAGAGCTTTCAGATGTTCTTCAAGAGCAACTGTTTTCTTAATGACACTAAGATGTTCTTGGTCTTTTTCATTCTCAATGTCTCCTGAGTGACAGTGGAGTTTTCTGAAGCCAATGTGACATGTGATCTGACAGCAGACTGACTGTAGACACAGATATGAGAATACAGCTGACCCCTACTAACCAGACATTAAAGATTTGCAAAAATGCAAATTAATGCAACTCTTCACACTAATTTATTTTTTGTTTTGGAAAATGTATTATATTTTTTAAAATGAGTTTATTATTGTTATTTTAAAAGATACAAATAAATGTTTCTTTTAATTTTTCTGCTTTAATTTTAATAAGGTTAACATCAATGGATGTAACCCATATAATCAAAAGCTCTTTTAGGTTCTCGGTTATTTTTAAGAGTGTAAACAGTTCTGAGATCAAAACCTCTGCTTTATTTCAAACATCTTTATTTGTAATGTCTCTGTATCGAGTCTTTATGGATTGATTCTTAGAAACAGCACATAGCTTTAATTTTTTTTTAATTCAATCTATCTTTTAGTTAGTGACTTGAATAAGTCTCATATATTTTGATTACTGATGCATCTCGGCTTATTTTTCCAGCTTATGCTGTAATTTCTCATATATTATTCCTTTACCTTCCTCAATATTTTCCTCTTTTCCTAGAATCTATTGAATTAAGCACATTTTCCTCTACCAATCGATTTCTAAATAGATTGTCATTCATATTCTTAGTACAAAAGATTAACAACAATATATTTCTTTAAAACATCAGTGTCCTTATACTTTAACTTAAAAGAAGTGCACTATTTTACTTCTTAGCACAATTAAACCGCCGCCCCACCTCCCCAGGCCCCGCATTCAGATCCCCACGTCTTTGCTCTGAGAGGTGGAATTTTTAGCATATATTCACCTCACACCCTTCTTCAGAAGTTCAGATGTTTTCCAAGGACAATTTTTTGCCTTAACAGAAGCTATTGATCCTGCTGTTAAGATAATAAAAATTTCTCCCCTTACACCTTTAATGGCTTCTTATTTTTTATACAAATAAAAAAAGAACCCACATGACTGTAGTGTAACCCTGAGGTCTAACATGTGATCACTGCCAACCCGCTACACTCCTCTCAGAAACCTACACGTACACTGGCCTGGCCTACAGGACATGCCCTGCACATGTCCCATCACGGACCCTCTCTGTGCTCGCGTCTATTCCCCACTTGCGCCTGGACACCCCCCCCCAGTCTTCATATTTCTGTAGCCAACTTGAACCACGATCTGGCTCACACCCCCTCCTCCCGCAAAGACCCCGGAGAGGCCCACGCGGAAGCAGTTCCCAGGGTGGGTTCTTACGCACTTTCTACCATTCCAAAGGCAGTCTCCTGTGCTGCGCTGATTTATGGTTAGTCGAGCTTTTATTCTATTTTCCCAACTATACTGTACGATCGTTGAGGGCAGAAATTATTTAACCCATCTTTGAATCTCCCACATCACTAAACACAAGATTACTCAGAAAACATTATGGAAATTCATAATTTTCAGGAATATAACAGTCAAAACCAACTGGCATCACGTTCGGCTATCACTTCTCGGCTTTCTGCCATGAGACCACCACACCTTCCCGCGCAGGGGACATATTCTCAGCACACAGCGGCTGCCCGAGGCCTGGGCCCACTGGGGATCATTCGACCATGGGCCGAGGAGAGAAGAGGTGCAGTTGGAGGCCTCCCACACCCACGCTCTGCACTTACAGCTTCGGCTGAGCTTCAAGAAGCTACAGAAAGAGTTTCTTTAGCTATCATGCCTCCCTCTCCACGCCATCTGCCAAATCACCGTAGGGCCCTAGTACAAAGAGCTGAGGAATTCACTACCTACTAAGCCTGTTAGCAGCATCAGTCCATGGACATGGTTTCTAAAGCATTTTCAAACATTTTCCAATAACATTAAATGCCTTTTTTACCAATACCCACATGCACGTCAAGAAAGGAAAGCAATGCAGGTTATTGAAACACAGTGTGCCGACCTCACACAGGGTGACATCTGCCAGCACTGGTTTCATTTATCCTGATTCCCTTCATTTTCACAAGGACATGCGCTACCATCTGAACTGCAGAGTATGTCTGTGAAAGTAAAATATAACTTACAAATACTTCCATAGTCCATTTTTCCAAAGATACAAGTCATCTGCTATTGTCAGTTTAGCTCAACAAAAAATTATCAAGTCCCTGCTATTTTCCAGATATTGCATTAGGCGATAACTATGGAGAGATGAGTAAAACACAATCCCTGTCCCAGCGCACTGGAGGCAGAGGAGGAAATAAACCCCTAAACAGCTCATGTGAACATAATGTGGGAAGGTCTCTGATAAGAGGTTTAGAACACGTTGGTCTCAAGGAGGCTTCCATGAGGAGCTCACCTTGGCTGAATTTTTGAAGGTGGGTATAAGTTAGGCAGATGACAGCCACTAATGCAGCTCAGAGGTATAAAGTACTATTCTAGGGTCAGCCTTTTAGAAATACTAAAGGAGTACTAGCCACTTTATCGTCAGTTTAGAGATACTAAAAGGCCTTGGTAGTAGGGCCAAGAATTGGGGCCAGCCGGTTGGTGGCAAACAGAATCGTGAACCACACAATGATATGCCAAGAGTTAAGAAGTTATGTTCACTATCTCCCAAACTGTGTTGCCTGGGAAGACCAGAATCCTGCAAAACATAGCAAATTCTCTTGAAAAAATGTATGTATAGTTTTATAGGCAAATTAATCACCCTTTCAGAAATTCACACTGAGCGTTTGAAAGGCTGTGAGAAGTGCTAGAGTCAAGACGCTGGCTTCGGTTTAACCCGGCATTTCCCACACTTACTTGGCTTCTAATCATTTTTTCACGGAAGAACTTTAACATCCCATATATAGTTTGGGCAGTGCTGGATGTAAGCACTGGAGTAGCTCCTGGGCTCGTCACTTCACTCACATGTTGATGAACTTGGACTTTCTTTGGCATTCGGTAGGGAACCATCAGCACCGTGCCAGCAGGAGAATGACTTGATTGGAGCCGTGGCTGGGGAATGCGAGGCAACAATGATGTAAGGACGGGCCAGAGGGGAGGCCGGCGGGGGGCTGGAACACCAGTGAGGAGAATTCGTTCTTGGAACAGGGCAAAATATAAAACTATGAACATATGTTTTGGAAATGTTTTCAGATAGAATATATTCTATGATAATATACTAGGGAAATTTATTTGAAAATCCATAACAGATGCCAGCAAGAGTGCTCTCTACTTTATCATCAATTAACGTGCATTGGGGACCTGCAGGGGGCGCCATGCGTGTGTGCGCTGGAACAACCAAAAACAAACTGCGACCGGCTTGCCTTGTTGTCAACCCGGAGAAAAAATGATCACGATAAAATAATTAATTTCAGGTGGATCCAATGACTGTAGTCAGTCACTACTCAACTATTTATGAAGCACCCACAGGGAGCACAGGACTTTACTAGCTCTTGTAAACATTTATGAAGGTATTAATAATGGAGATATTTTTCAACCACAGTCATATGTAATTGGCCTTGGAGCTTGAATAAACACAAGGCTCGCTGTGGCTCATCAACGTTGACTGTGTGTAGAGGAGGCAGCCACCAGTGAGCAGCCGTTGAATAATTATGCTCAGCATCCAAAAAAAAAAAAAAAACACCAAAAAAACCCCCCAAAATAAACAAAAAGCAGCTCTTTTAAACATTCCGTCATTGGAGAGGGTATTTAGTTAGATAATTTACAAATTTTTAAAAAATATGTAAGTCTATTATTAGGTAAAAATCTTGGGATAACTCAGTCCGGGGCACAAGCAATTCTAGTACCTCAGAACTAGGTTAAAACATAATTCTAATATTCATTTGGTCAATTAGAAAATACATATCGAACACAAGTATACATCTGACACCGAACAAAGCGCTGAGGATACAGCAGTGAACATAATTTTCTCAAATCATTGCCCTTGTGGAGGTCACATTCTGCTAATGGAGACAGATCTTAAACAAATAAAGAAGAATTGTTATTGATATGGATGAGAACAGATATAGACATAGATATCAGCATGATGAAGTCAATGGAGAGAAATTAGGCAGAGTAAAAAAATAGGGGTTTCCAAATAGTTGGAAGCAGTTGAGAAAAAATATTTCAGGCAGAAGAAATAGCAGGTGCAAAGGCCCTGAGGAAGGACATCTATCTGTGGATAGATTAGAATGAAAAGGAGAAGGGGCAGTAGAGATGGGGTGCAAAACAACATAAAGTAGATCATTTAGGGGCAATGCAATGAGTCTGACTTTTCTCTGAGTGTGGCAGACACACTGGAGGGTTTTGAGATGAGGCAGATAGGATCTGACATGATTTTAAAGAATCACTGTGGCTGCTGTATTAGGAAAAGACTGGAGGGTGGGTTGACAAAGGGAGAAGCAGGCAAACTGGTCAGGAAGCTTTCGCAGTAATACAAGCGCTGGAGGCCTGGATGTAGGCGGTAACAGTGCAAAAGTGGTCAGATTCAAGAAACATTTTGATGGCAATGCTGTCAGCTGGTGGAGAAGCCAGGGATGACTTAGTCTTTGGCTTGAGCAACTGGACAAATGCAATTGCCATCTAATGAGATGTCGAAGACTGTAGGTGGAAGTAGGTTTGGGGATGAAAAATGAGAGTTCGGTTTTGGGCATGTTAAGTACGAAATGTTTATTCAGCATCCAATTGGAGACTTCGAGTAGGCAGTTGCAGTTGCATATAAGAGTTTAGAGATCAGGCAAGGGTCCAAGGCTGGAGACAGAAAATTAGGAAGGAATGATCTCACCACGAGAGAGGGAGTACGGATAAAGAAAGGATCAAGGACTCAGCCCTGGGACACACCAATATTTACAAATCAGGGAAGCAATGAGAAGCTAGTAAGACAGATGGAGAAAAAGCAGCCAATTAAGTAAGAAAACCAGGAGAGTGCAATATCCAGAAAGCCAAGTAAAGGAATTATTTCAAGAAAGATGAAATTTTCATCTTGTGTCAAATGCTGCTGGTAGATCAAGATAAATAGATCTGAGTATTGGCTACTGCATTTAGAAACACCAAAAAGATTAATGCCTGACATAGCTTTAGTGGAGAGCTAGAGACAAACCTGATTGAAGTGGATTTAATAAGGAGGAAGAAAGAAATTGAAGGCAAATATAAATAACTCCTTCCAGGAGTTTTCCTATAAAAGAAAGAAGAAAAATGGGACAAGAGCTTTCAAGGCATGAACCTCAAGAGAAAAATGGGAGAAATTTCTCGATGGGAGAGATTACACTATCTTCTATATTAATGTATCCAATACAGAAATTTCAAAAATGATCATATGAGAGAGAGAATTTCCAGAGCTTTACGTAAGCTATAAAAATGGCATCTAGTGCCCAAATAAAGAGGTACTTTCTAGGAGTAAAGGCAATTCATGTTTCCTAGTAAAAAAAAAAAAAAAAAAAGAAGGCACCCAGTTGTAGATGTAGGACACATGTATATGGATCTCCCCACTCTGTGAAATATGAAAGAAGGTGATCGACTGGGAGTGAGGTTGGGGGAAGACGTGATCGTTGGAAGAAAGGCTGTGCTGAAAATGTTTGGAGGTTTGAGTAGAGAGGCGTGATTGCCTAAAGGGACAGAAAAATACAGACTTTTCAAGCACCTCTAAGGTGCTACTTGAGACTAATGGTCTTTAAAGTAAGATGACTAGCATGACTTCGCATTTTTATTCAGTCAAGTTGAGCTGCACTAAGGCCCACTAAGGAGTAGATGAAGATTTAAGCCAGCCAGTGATAAGCTTTTGGAAGGTCAGTGCTGTGTAAGGAAGCAAAACAGAGCACAAGGATACTCCAGACGGATTCAAGGGACCACGGGGATTCAAGGGAGTGATCATTCATGGACCATGGGGTCGGGACAGGTAGGAATGGACACCCAGATGTGACATGGACCATGGGAAAGAGAGAGTCGAGGAATCAAATCAACTGTAGATCCTCATAGGATCAAAAGTTCATCAAAACTTGAGAACCAGAGAAAGTAAGATTGCAGAGTGGTGGGTGGTGATGATAAAAGGGGCGATCAAAACGGATGATGGTGGTAAATTAGCATTTTTCGGTAATGGAAGGGTTTCAGGGTTTTAAGGCCATGGTGAGATGGGAGGAGAAGATGATTAGGAGAGAGAAGGTCAAAGACTTGAAGGGCCAGGATATTTAAAGGGTACTGCGTATGCCTGCGTGGATGCTGAAACTATGGATGCTGAAATTACATAGAGTTGTTTTTTTCTAAGAGTTGAGAACAGAAGGAAATTAATACGGAGAAGCACTGGGCAGAAACATAGGAGGAAGCTGATGGAGCAGAGCAATGGGCATTTCAAGGCGAGAATATCTGACGTTAATCATAACGTTATTCAGTGAGCAGCAGAAAAGCTCTGGACAAATTTTATGTACATGTGGATCACCCAGGGCTGTTATTAAAATCAAGATAATGATTTAGTTGGACTAGGGTAAGAGCTGAGATTCTGCAACTACAGTACGGAAAGTGGAATAAATGAGAGAGAGAGGGAGAGGGAGAAAGAGGGAGAGAAAGTTTGAATCACGATTTCAGTTTAGAGAGGACCAGATAGCCTTCAAGAAAACTCTTAACTTCTTGTTTCCTTCCTTATTTGTTGCTCTTTTCTTCTCAAATACACAGGAACAAGTTAGACTCTCATTCAAATGTCAACAGAGGAAATGAAAGCATCCAAAATATTAAAGTTCAGCTATGACGCCTCGTACGTAACTAGATGTTTTGAATATATGTCTGAGGAGCAGTGCTTTGCACACAAATATTTCATGTAGGGAGTAAAATCAGAAAGGAAAAAATGTAATCTCTTTCTCAGAAGGAGTTGCTAATGTTCTTTGCTTGTATTTTAAAGAAAGTCCTGGTAAAAAGCCATGTTGCCTTTCATTTGTTTGTTTAAAGAAAATAGATCTCAAGGAAATGGGATTTGTGGGCAGATGTGGTTTGTAATTATTAAGAAGAAATGATTCTGATACAAATGAAAACTTATTTCCAAAAGAATAAGCCACTCGGTATATGACACAGGATCCAAAAGCAATAGGTACACGACTCCATCTGCTAAAGTTCCGGGCCGGCCACCGCACGGCACATTCAAGGAAGGAAGGTCCCATCAACCGGTGACATGGTCAACAGGAGCCACAGAGTGGGACCCCGGCTCATTCCCTTTAGCTGCCTCTGCTTCTGGCAAGGAGAAGCAGCAGAGAAAAATCGGGTTAAATCTTAATGAAAAATCGCAGGTCTTAGAGATTATGAATTGGATGGATGAGTTTTTCTTCCCTGAAGGACAACGTACAGATTAAAGTGCTTCTAACTGTCCTTGATGCGATCAAAAGGTTATGGTCCTCTGCTAAAAACTCGGTTTCAGCCACAGTTTACGTAAGTTGTTCACATTACTCACTCAGTAATGATGTACTTGGCCCCACTGCTTGTGGTCTGGTTCTCATTTGTTTGGTATTGCATTCCAAGACTGCAACGACTCAGAAATGTTCCTTATTTTCTACAGTAAGAAGGAATCGCATGCTTCGCCTGAAACATCTCCTTTAATCACTTGTCTGTGGTCTTCCCACAAATCTACCCAAACAGGTGTACGTAAGTGAAGACTTCCAGTTAGAAGAAGCAATGTCTCTCACCAGAAAACTTCTGAGGTTAGCTTCTCGCACTCATGTGGCATTAACAGTGTGAACTCTGAGGACTAGAAAGGGCTCCTGATGGCCAACTGGGCTCAAGTTAAACAGAAAGCAGAGCCTCGCAGCCATTTCTGCACAGGGGCCTCTCACACGCCCCGCACTCCAGGAGACGCCTGTCTCCCGGCCCACTGGCCTGCCTGCGCCGTTTCTGTCGCCTGAGCAGCCCTTATAAGGGAGCTCGGAGCCCTGTTTCAACCAAGAGGACCGAGGCCTTCCCCGGCCCTAATCAATCAGGACAGTGCCTTTTGGGCCAACCAGACTTTGAGGAGGATTTCGCACCCGCATTTACATTAGGACAAACCAATCAGGAACCAGGAGCAGGGACTTCTGTCCATGTAAGACAGCTGCCATCGGGCTCAAAGAGTGTCCTGAAGTCTGTGTGTCCCCAGCTAGAGCCGAAACACCGATGTCTTGCTGGAGCAGAGCGGAGGGAGGGGCCTGGTCCCAGGGCCACGTGGCTGGGGGGCAGCCTCACCGCTGTGCCGCTTTCACAGCCACGCTGCATCATTGTTTGCACTGAATAAAGTCCTTCTTCACTGCACCCCAACTGGGGACTCCCGTTGGCGTTGAATCAATGCCAAAAGTCGGTTGACAACAGACAGTTTAAACCCTTCGCAATACTGTACAATATTTACCCTTACAGAGTATGGCTGCTGGGTGACAGCAAGTATGCCCTGCAGTACATAGGGAAACTTTCCAGGATAAACAACGCTCAAATATTTAAACCTCTATTAATCATGCCTGAGGGAATGTGAAAGTTGGACCCTATTTGAAGAGATGTAGTATGCAAGAGGTGTGAGAATTTTGTTCTACATTGACGGAATGTGAAAGTAAGGGCAAAGGGTTAAAAAATGGTAGACAGAGTTTTGACCCAATATAACTTTTTCTATGGACTATTAAGAAAATGGACTGTCTTTGAACATTCAGATCCCTGAAGACATCTGAGCAGAAACAGAAGTGAAGAACTGTCTGAGGAATTAGCCTCAAATATCTGGTTCCTACAGGCCCAGCTCTCTCTGACTCTAGCAGGAGTTAATAGGTATTCACAGGTATTCACTGATTTTTTTTAAGCAGCCTCCAGATTTAAATTTTCCCTGTGTTTACCACCATCATCGCTCGGGTTGCCTGATCTCTCCCCCTTCTGCCGTAGTTTAAAGCACCCTCCCCCTCCAGCCAGCAACAGAGGGCGAGTTCTACCAGAAGTAAAGGGACACCTTCAGTTTAAGGTAATCTCTTCCAAAGAAACGCGTTTAAATGAGTACTTACTTATAACATAACATACTAAACATACTTGAATATACATATAAAGTAACTTAGAGCAGGCTTCATTTATTATAGAGAAGAACTGTCACTCCAAAAGCTCCGAAGGAAGTAAAAGACAGGATGATAGTTTTGATCATGGAAGGAAATTTGGAGGCAGCAGAGCAAAGAGGCAAAGAGGAAAGGCTTGGGCAGTCGGTCTGGTGCGTCGTCAGGGGCCTGGGATGACAGGCTGTATCTGAAATGTGGTCCCCTTCACCCTCCGGCTCCAGGCATCCGCCAGCCAGGGCTTTTCAAAAAGTGCCTCAGAAAAACTTGGGGGAAACCAGTTTCAAGGCCTGATAGCAGTTCAAGTAAACCGATCAGAAGTCAGAGCAAGGGAATCCCATGCCATTGTCTCATTACTTGAAACTCCTTTAATTTAACAAGGACTGCTCTAAATCTGAAAAGAATCCTTTGCAAAGCCACACTTTGATATTCAGTGTTCACGTCCGTAAGTCACCTGATGTAAGACTAGCTTCCTGCTCGCTGGGCTCGCTCAGTTAAGCTTTTAAGCAGCCCGGGCGACCAGGGGCAAGTGAAGGCGCAGAGCAGCCCATTGGACTGCAGGATCCTTCCTGTCTCTGAGGGTGACCGTTGCAGCACCCTCTCCAGGTGATCGCAGTCTGGGTTATTTCGCACATTGTAGCTGAGAGGTTCGTCCTCAGTTGTGTGGGGCCAGCATTTCTAGCTGTGGCCTCCTTCCCTGATGCATAAGAGAAAGTACCCCCAAAATAAGAAGTCGTTTAGAGGAGACAAAAATGTCACTAAGTACTGCATTTGCTTTCCTCCTCAGCTTCCCAGACTCGCGCACTGCCCCTGAGTTAGAGCACAGGCTCTTAAGGATTTCCGACTTCACTTCTCTAAGGCTCAGTTGACTCCTCTAGAAATGAAGGCTACATATTACATAATCCAAAACCCACATCCAGCCCAACATTTTATGTGCCATTCCATTCCCACAAATCCACTGTTGCAACCCTGCTATCTTCCAGGCACCGGAAAACCAACATCTGAGTAAGTCCCTTTCTCCCCTCTGGTAGGTCAGCAATGACCCAGGTGGCCCGGCACCCTCTCCTGAAAGAAAGATATGACATATTCCAGCGTGGGGCGCTTTAAGCCCTCTGCCAGTTCCTGAAAATCATTCTTCTGTGGCTCACGTAAGGCTATGTTCAATCCCGTAATTCTTTATCGTGAAAGTTATCAGGACCGAGGCATTGAACTCATCCGTGAGTCAGTCACTCCTATCTGTCTCCACTTCAGCGTGTCCCCCGGCCTCCAGCACTCGGCTGCCTGCTCGGGAGATGAGATCAGGGCTGGCATCCGAGAGGGAAGAATGCACTAAAAATAGCCTTCCCGTCACCGTCTTATTTTTAAGTACTTTTCTTTTGATAAAGGGACAGTAGTTTTCCACCTTCTGCCCCTCAATAGTTTTAAACATTTTTTTTTTTTAAATATCTGAGCTGCCTCTATATCTTGCTCCTATAGCACTGGTTTATCAACCATAGTGTAAGAGAATATTAAAGATCCTTGGACTTGGAATAGCGACATCTAGGTTGTCGCACGACATTCTTTGGAAAGTATTTGGAATCTCTGAGCTTCAGTTTTCCTGTCTTCAATGTTACTATGTCAGTAGTTCAGTGCTTGATCTTAAGACCAATTCCTCGTCTTTAAAATCCTCTTACTGCTTCTCATCATTGGATTTATCTCTGAAGCATTTCCATTTATGTTTAGTGGACAGGTAAACATGTTAATTATATGAGTAAATAAAGGTGTAAACATATAATTTTAGAGTCAGATGCTTTCCCAGCAATTGTACAATCCAACGCTTATATTTTATGGATAAAGTAACAAGATCTGGAGAAATTAAGTGACTTCTTGTGTAAAAAGAGTGACATAGTTGGAACCGGAAACTAGGTCTCAACATCCAGTGTCTTCTAAGCTCTGATGTCAATGTTACTGTTTTCACAACCCTGTAGAACCTTGTTCTCTTGCCTCCCGTATTCCATCTGGGGGCAGAGGAATGAGAAACATCCTTCATCCCGCATCGATTATTAATTGCCATCTCCACCACCTCCTGATTTGGGCACTTGGAGGTGAGGGGAGAGGGTATGTTCTGGAAGATGGAACAGGAGAAAGAAGAGTGGTAGGTAGGTCATTGCTCTGGATGTCAGAGGTAAGTGAGAGGTGGAGTGAATTTCCTTGAAGGTTCTGCCCAGTGGCTAGTATCTAAAAGCCTTTAGATTGCATTAGAGAGAGCACACACTATAGGCCCTTAATAGAACAGAAAGAGCCTTCACTTAAAAGAAAACCCCACTGGGAAAGATCTATTACTAAGGGAACAGTCTTTGAACAATAACTTCTAGACACCAGGGATTAAGCTAAGCATCGGGAACATAAAGAGAAATAACCAGAGATCCCAGCCTCAGGTGATCCCTGTCTAGTGAGGTGGGCAGATCAATCAATGGTGACAATGTAGGGTGCAGTGTTCTGCAGGACGTAGAAGGGGCACATACAAAACAGTAGAGGGGAGACGCCTGAACTGGGTCTTCTGAGATGAAGAGAAGTTGGAGATAAGAGTGTTCCAGGAAGAGGGAAGAGCATTAGGGCGAGCAGGATATTATTAGATGGCCTGAGTCCTCGGGGGTCCTCACTGGTCACGAGGCCAGGGGGTCGGGAGGATCAGCAGGACAGGCCCCGGGGAACTAGCGAGGGCTTTCAGGCTGAGCAGCTGCAGGGTTATGTTTCAGAAAAATCGCTCTGAGGGCTGTGCTGAGGAAGAGCTGGTTGGGGCCACGACAGTGAAGGGTGAGTGGGGAGCAGTGTGCTGGGCTGGACGCAGGGAACAGCGAGAAAGCCTCGCGGTGGCTCCGCCGGGAGCCGACATGAGCGTGACGGGGAAAGGTGCCCACAGAAAATAGCTGGCAGGGATTACAGGTGGAGTAGAAAGTGAGGAAAGGAGGAGATTTCTTTCAAACGTCCGTCCTCAGGTGAAGGCACTATAGCTACTTATAAGCACATCCTCCCACCGCTGTTGCTGTTTGCATGTTGGGTCACAGTTGGTCACTAACACATTTCGGTTTATTAGCTGTCCCGGGCAACCTGGTTTCAGGCTTCCAAGGATGAAACACAGGACAGAAGATGTAATGAGGAGAGGATTCAGGAGTAGAATGGTCCTCGGTGGGGCTCCCGAGACAGAGCCGTTTGGGACGGTCACAGTATAGGATTCTGGGCAACCAGAGTCAAGACTGGAGCTCTGAACATAAAAGAGAAAATGGCCAGGGGGTGGGGAGGGCTCCGAGGGGGCAGAGTTAAAGGGAAGGAAGGGGACTGACGGGGAAAGGGGTGGCACCCGCTGGTGGTCAGCAGGGGAGCACGCACCAAGCCCAGACGAAGGGGACCCTGGGAACACTGCTTTCCACACAGTTCATTTGAGGTGTGCAGACCTCTGAGGTAGAACCCAGCTTTGGGTCCGACACACACCTTGCTGCAGACAGACCACAATGTCCCAACCCTCTGGCCAGTGATGAAATCTGCTCAACCCAGCTCATCTGCTAAAATGAATTTCACCAGTTCCTTGGCGTCTTTCTTTCTTTTCTTTCTTTCTTTCTTTCTTTCTTTCTTTCTTTCTTTCTTTCTTTCTTTCTTTCTTTCTTTCTTTCTTTCTTTCTTTCTCTCTCTCTCTCTCTCTCTCTCTCTCTCTCTCTTTCTTTCTTCCCTCCCTCCCTCCCTCCCTCCCTCCCTCCCTCCCTCCCTCCCTCCCTCCCTCCCTTCCTTCCTTCCTTCCTTCCTTCTTTCCTTCTTCCTTTCTTTCTTTCTTTCTTTCTTTGGAGCCATTAAACTGTGAAGAAAGACTTGGGTTGGCCAACCTGTCATTTTGCCAACGGGACATTTAAATGAAAACTTTACCATCTACTTTACTCTCTCCATCATTTCATAAAGGAGTGGACATGTGAATAGCAAATAGAAGCAGAAAAATTAATTCCCCAGAAGAATGGACAGTCTTTAAATGGAATACACTTACTGTGATGGAAAGCGAATTGGGTTTCTCATTTCACCACTGACTGACTATAAAACCCTCGCCCTGGTCTGTACCCAGGCACCACTGTGGATGTAGCAATAAGGCTCAGAGATGCACTGCAGTCCACGGGGCACCTGCTGCCCTCTCGGGGGGAGGAATCAGAGGGCATCAGTGTGTTTAGGTGAGGTCAGGATCAGATTCCCATGAGGAGGGTCATTGGCCAAAGGCAAATAGAATCAGTTTTTTTCCATGTCCAAGTTTCCTGCCAGTTGAAAACACTCCAGTCTGTTATTAGATTCAGGTGTTCTTGCAGTTGACCACCTTCTACCCTCTTAATGCCCCCCTTTCCTGAGATTGTGATGTAATTTATGGAGCTTCTGGCATCAACAACTTGGTTGTAAACTCCCTGCATGTTTCTGGTTCGTTAGCAGGTGGCCTAGCCTGCCAAGAAGGGACTCACCGGCTTGGATTCCCACCCCAGGGTTGACCCAGGTCCCAAAATTGGTATCAGCCCTGATGGGCATGACAGAGCCTCGTAATGTTCTCATAAGGTTCATACAGGGCAGACAGGCCCATCGGGGGCAAAGCTCCATCCAAACACCTCATGTGTGGCCAGAAGGGAATGCAAGACGGCAATCGGATCCTTTCCCTTAAAACTGTGTTTACAGTTCACGGAGATGAAAACAGAAGAAACAGGTGAAGAGTTGGGGCCAAGCGGATGGCTGTTCCAAGTATTTCCCAGCTCGGGAGGTAGCCGAGAATTCAGAAAACAACCTCAGATTGCTTCTCATCTGTGTTGCCGGAACGGGGGAAGGCCACGCCTGGCCAGAACACAACTGCTGCATCTTCTGAGCTGGAACCCAGCCTTCAAGAGGGGTAGCAAACTCGAGCTGGGAAAAGGAAATTACAAATACATGACGTCGTCAGGAGCTGGAGAAGCCTCCGATTATTTGCTTGACCACACAATAAAAGTCACAGGAGTTGTGTGTCCTTAAACAACCTCCTGCTGGCAGACAGACACCATGAGATGACTGTTCTGCTGCTGGATGCACTAAAGATTAGATAAGAAAGCAAACAGTCCCGTGGGGGACACTCCAATCCTCTAACTGCCAGAGGAAGATCCCAGGCTAGATCCAATGTAGAAAGGGCTCTCGAGCCTCTAAGTGCTTCTCAGAAGCAGAGATGGGATTTCAAAACCAAAACACTGGAGGAGAGGTGAAGACCGAGCTCAGGTTCTGGTGGAAGGACATGGAGAGGACGGTAGCCCATGGTCTGCAAGCAAGTAGCATTCGTAGGCTTTTCCCTTCCATCGCTGTTCAGATGTGTTTGTTAATTCAGGACACAAACTACGTAAATCATGATGATCGATGAACTGTGTGGGTCACAGGAAAGCAACAGGGCGGAGTGGGGGTAAGTGGGGCTCTACTGCAATTCTCCCATTACGAAGCTGGGAGGAAATCCATCTAACTTTCCTATGTCACCGTTTCCTCATCTGAAAGTGAGACATATGGACTAAGATCCTTTCCAATCCTGACACGGAACTCAGCGGGAGCACTTTAGGCATCCGTGAAAAGCCATATGCCAATGACCACTTAAAGGTCATCACTGGAGCTCAGCTTTGGACTAGGAAAGTCCACTGTGTCTCATGAGAAGGTCACAATGAAAGGAATGCTGTCCGTCACCAAGGATATTTACTCTGTCCTATAAACCAGCTAACTCTGGGAAGAGCAACGCACAAATACCTTCAGACCATGGATTGTGTAAGATGATGCGATGCTCAGGAATATTTGCTGTAAGACACAGCGAAGGGGCCAAAGAAGCAAGGACACAGCGCCCGTCCACGTTTAAAAAGGGAGATCGCCAGTTGCTCCTTTTAAATGCTTAGCTGCCCTAATTTGTTTAAATTTGATCCAATTCACATTTTTACATACACAGACATTTTCATTCAAATATCGTTTCATTCACTTCAGACACATTATTGAAGGAAGAGCACATGACAGATGTGCTGCTAGACTGGTGACGCAGCGATGGAAAGACTGGTTTGTCCCTGCATTTGAGTAGTTTACATGCTACGTGGTGCACTGACAACGCACACCAACAACGACATTCTAGTGAGACTCGAAATGCTAACAAATTAGCACGGGGCGCTCGGGGACCAGGGAACTGGGGACTGATGCGAGGACGGAGGTCATGTGAGACTGCACAGAAGAGGCCACCTTGGGTTCGGGTGTGGCCTTTGCCAGAGCAAAGCTCCTAACTAACTTCAGTGCACCAGGAGTGAGGCGGCGAAGGCGTCCGAGGAGAACAGGCTTGGAAAGGAGGGGAAATGGAAGGGTAGTAAGGCTGCTGTCCCAGGTGACCGAGCTGTGCCCCGTGAGTGATCCTGCCAAAGAGGGAGAGGTGACAAGGACAAGTAGAGCAAACTACAGAAGTGATCCCTGAAAGTACCGTCTTCCGCGTTGGGGCATTATTCACGGTGACCAAGACGCGGGGACAACCGAAGTGTCCTTTGATAGACGACTGAAAGACGATGAGGCACCTGTGCGCAGTGGACACTGCTCCGCACAGGAGAGCGGCAATGCTGCCGTGTGCGACAGGGTGGGTCTTGAGAGTCCACTGTCAGCGAAAGAAGTCAGGCAGAAAAGCCAAGAACCGTAGGTCATCACTCATAGGTGGGATGTACAACCGAAGGCAACACGTGAACAAACAAGACAGACAAACAAACTCAGACACAGAGAGCAGCAGGTGGTTACCAGAGGGGAGGGGAGGAAGCGTAGCAGGTAAAAGGGGCCCGATATATGGTGACAGGAGAAGATTTGACTTCGGGCGGTGGGCACACAGTGTAATATACAGATGATGTATCATAGAAATGTACACTTGAAACCTATCCAATTCTATTAACCAATGTCACCCCGGTCAATTTAATTAAAAAATAAAATAAAATTTTAAAAAGTAAAGCAGACTTTGTCTTAGACAATGCTAAAGATTTCAATTTTACCCACAGGCAGCAAGAAGGAGTTACCCAAACTGACAGTGTTTACCCATGATAGGACTATCAATATAAAAAAAAAAAAAAAGGAAGATCCCCTAGAATTTGGGTGCCCAGTTATTGCCAAGCTTTACTCCTGATTCAAATCCACCTGGGTCACAGCTGCAGTTTGGCGCCACCTGGTGGCCCCTGTCTAACTGGGTTTAAATACCCGCGGGGAAGATCCACCGACCGGGGCGGCCGGACTCCCAGGACCTGACAGTGGCCCCCGTATGACAAGGGCCCGTTTCCTGACTCATAGCTTCCGGGGCCAGGAGAGCACCGGGAACATGGTGCGTTGCGATTCCTGCCCCGTCCTCCCTTCACTGTCCTTTCCCCTCCCTTCCTACCCCAGAGTCTGCTTTCTCTGTGCTATAAGCCAACTCGGTCTGGAAAGAGCACCGCGCAGAAACACTTTCAGACCGTGGACAGTGTAACCTGATATAAAACGCTCATGAATGTCTGCGGTAAGGCACAGCAAAAGCACTACAGAGTTGGGGTTTCGGGGTGTTCGCTAGAGGGCAGAATCAATCACCAGGGCTTTCCTGTGATAAGATTCATCGGTCTTGACATTTCTCTGGCTAAGGTTGTATCTTAGCAGCGGCATTAAAGAGCGCCCAAGGATGTCAAGCGGGATGCACACTAATCAGTTTGAGGAGCATTTTTTGAAACATGAAATGGCAAAAGTCTCTAATACCTATACAGAGTCACACAGTTGGTCGGGAATAAAAAGATCTATGAGAAAACCTCGGGCTCAATTTGTAAAGATGTATGTTTAATCGAGGAGTCACCCGAGGCCTAGGAAGGCTCAGTCCTTTGTTTGTGCAGAGTTACGCACAGTAGAGCAAGAGGCCAGAGCAGAACCTGGCTAACATTTCTGCCTTACTTGAGTTATTTCCCAATCTCAATGAATCCGACAGGTTTGGGAAACGTAGTCAACATCAAAACCTTTTGTATTTTTTTTAAACACATGTCAAAGAAAACGGAAGGCAGGTAGGTCAGAGACTATCCCCTACTAACACACAGTACAAGAATCAATCCAAATTTCCAAAGATGTTTTAAATACAAATCAGGTTCCTGATGTTTCAAATATTCTGGTTCTCTTTTTACCAAGAAGAGAAAGAAAAAAAAAAGGGGGCAGCTGTCTTCCAATTTCATGGAATCTACCCAAACCACAAGCTAGAAGTATCAAACTACAGTCTAATAGCAAACCAAAAAACAAAACAAATGGGCAACGACAAAATCTAGGCAAACAAGACACAGACAGAAGAGGTCCCCCAGGACTTCTCACTCAAACTGTATTCCCAAGGAAAAAAGTGTCAGAGACAAGCTCCAGACCCTCGAGCATCTGAGGGCTTGAACACTTAGCTGAATGCTTAGTAACTGAACTGTCACAGGCCGTTTAACCCTGTAAGCAACATCCTCGGCCTGTCCTCTCAAAGGTATTAGAGCAAAATGGAAATGACTACTGAATTTCAAAACATCACTGTAGTCTGCATTGGTCAAAGCCTCCATAATACAGAATCTTTTAAACAAATTATGGAAATAGTATAGATATAAAGAAAAAGGCTGTGTGAGCAGATTTTTGACGAGGAGAATTACTGCACTTCCCATTTCCTTCTACACGGTGCACCAAATAAAGAGCTCTTTCCGGACAGAGCAAAACCCTTACACCACAGTCATCATCTACAACAGGAGTAACAGCCAAGGTGACCTAAGAAATAATATGGGTGGCCATGGGTAATCTGGCACTGGCAGAGTTATCAAAAGGGTGACATCTCTATTTCAGTCTTCAAATCTCCCTCCATCCCCATAGCAAACGCCGCTGGTGCAGACAAGAGTGGATGGAAGGCCGCCTGTCACAGGCTTGCCTGACAACCAGGGTGCATGTGCGCCCTCCCCGCCGCGTTCAATCCTGGTTCGCCGCCTGGCAGCCCCGTCGGTGTGAGCTCCCTGAGGCTAAGAGGATGTCCTGCTCACCTTTGCATTCCCAGGTTTTAGCACAGTGCCCAAGATATAATAGGCCTTTAATCAATGCATGATCGGTGAATTGATAATATTACGTACAGAAAGGAGAGGCGCGAAGACTCGCTAGACTGATGGAAGAGAGGAGGTTTGGAAATAGGCTAAGTAGGTTCAATGGGACTGAATCACACGTTGCTCTAGGTCCTGGGTCTTGGCTTTAAACCAGCAGTCAGGTCAAGGCATTCACAGAATTTCCCATCGAAAGAAACAGAGATGGCGGGAAGGGGGAAGGTAGCAGAGACATACTGAGGAGAGAAGCGATCTAGCTGGCTCTCGAATACAAGATGATGGCTGCAAAACAATTTTTCAAATGTTCTAGTAGTAAAATGAAAATACAGTGCCTCTATTTATATGGTTATTAAACTAACAAGAAATCAACAAACTTTATGTGCCCTCCACATATGATATTCATAAATAGGTGTAAACCATGGCATGATAATTGGCTCCTCCATTTTAGTATTTGTCTCCTTTCCGTGAAAATATTTTTGATGTTACCAAATTGGCATAACTTTGTTTACTGCACAGTCCTTAGTTACCAGGCTCGGTCCACAAATCCCGACTGTTTTCGAAAGTCAGCTTCATCTTCAGAAAAGGCGAATGTTTCAACATTGAGGAGATTCAAAACAGTAGAGAAATCTAAACTCATTTATATAAATAATTTCTACTGAATTTGTTAAAATAAGAGAAATCTCATTTTTTATAGTCATGACTTTTATTAAAAGAACTAATCATTTCAATATGAGTTGCTCCAGTTTACAAAGGGAGTCCCTCTCAAACTCTTTCTTCCACTCACCCAATCAGCTACGTTTAGCTTAAGCCTAGCCTGTCCGTTCCTGCTGCACACAAACTGCATTTCCCAGCACAGGGCTGTCCTTGTCACAGCCAGAACCAACAAGCGGTAGGTAAACACTGCAGAAATAAATGCTGTTGTCCAAGAGCCCTTTCTGATGGGCCACTGCCTTGTTTCTCCTTCCTTCCTCCCGTCCTATACACAAACCAAGAGTTTGAAGTATACAAGATACCACCAGGTACCTTAAGCGTAAAAGATACAAGGCTGAGAGGACAGGGGGGCCGGGCATATATTGGCCCTCATGACAAGAAGCTGGGGTGTTTTCAGCCACAAGAGGACATGAGCTTTGGCTTTGGTCCTACCCAAAAAGGGGAGGGTGTTCACGATTTAGGCAGAGATCATGAACGAATGCTGTAGCCGTTAGAGGAAAGACCACTGGGGAGTAGCACAATGGATGCCAACCTATCGCTACTCAAACCATAAATTATAAGGGGAAAAAATGTACCTTTAGAGTGGAGTTATCTGGACGGCGCCACGTTAGCTAAATGACCAGACTCAGCAAACGTGGGGCCAGCGGGTGCTACAGGAAGGAAGCAGACAGCTTCTCCAGGCCCCGCAACAGTGCCGAGCCTGAGCTTCCCTTCTGTTTTCAAACTCTTGTTGTGAGCATGAAGAATGCACAGGTAAAACAAATCTGCATCGATGTAAGTAAATAAAGTGATGCAGACGCACCAAAAGTTCCTGTTTAATTTCAGCTCATTAAAGAGAAAAGGTGCTGAAAGTCAGCTGTAAATTAACCATTGCACCAGGTCTGCGTTTCCTATACAACTTTGGATTCTCTCCCTCTTAGTCATGTGTGCCAAATAATGAACGAATTTCTAAGCTCACTTCAGACTAAACATGATATGCTTATATTTCAGAGAGGGAAATTGTTGTTTAGGGGAAAAGAAAAAAAAAGGCAGGACCATGTAATTCTCTGGCTGCAAGTAGTCCTGAAAGGCATGTAAAAGTACCTTTCCTCCTGAAACTTCATTTCCTCTATTATGTGGTCAGAATTACCTGATAGTTTATCCATGACCCCCCTCAAACAGCAAGTCTGTAAAATAAAAATCTAAAATAACAATTTAGTATTTTTAATTCTTCTATTTCAACTTATCATGATATAAAAATGATCTAGAAATTAATGAAATGATCCAGAGTCCAGATCATCCAGATCCCTTTTATAAACATAATGTCCATGTAAATGATAGTTTCACATATATATTTTAAGTAACACTATTATTTTTTTAATGAGAACCCCTCCAAGATGGGCTGTAGGAGCTCAGTCCAGGGCTTCAAAGGCTGGGAGCCTAGGCCTGAACAAGGGGTTGGAGGGCAGGAATCGGGCAGCAGGAAGCCGCCTTGGACCAGCAGACGGCCAGGAGTGAGAGGGGCCCGAGGGCCAGATTCCTGCAATAGCAACGTTTGTGGGAGAGGGGAGGTAAGAAAGACAGGAGCCAGTCCCTCCTGGAGGTGGCTGGAGCGATCCTGAGTAAGGAAGGCTCCTGCTTCCAGCAGGCGACCCTGGAGCAGAGCCCCCTCCGGGCAGCCGGCCGCTGCGAGCGAGGAAGGCCCGAGACAAGACGCAAGTCACTCGGTGGCGGCCGGGGCCTGAAGTTCCCCCGAGGGTGTGGGACGTGTACGCGATGGAACACGACTCGGCCGCGAGAAAGGGCGCAGCGCTAAGTGAAACGCGTCAGAAAAAGCCAAGAACCGAACGATGTCGCTCACAGGTGGGACATGAAACTGAACGCGACGAGTGAACAAGCACGACAGACAGACAGAAACTGGTGACAGACAGCAGTGCCGTGGTTGCCAGAGGGGAGGGCCCGGGGGCAGGAAAGGGTACAGGGGCCAAACACACAGGACGGAAGGAGGCTTCGCTGTGGGGGGCGGGCACACAGCGCAGCTCACAGGCGATGCAGCATGAAGCTGTTCACGTGGAACCTGTGTCATTTTACTAACCAACGTCACCCCAATAGAGGGACTTTAAAAAAGGAAACGGGCAAAGAACAGAACTGACTTTTCACAGGAATGTAAATAAACATATGAAAAAAATTCAACTTCATCAATTAGAAAAACAGAAGTTAAAATTTGGTGTTGTGGTGGTTTTTGGGTTTTTTTTTGGTCACGTTAACACTGTAATTCCTCTAGGACGTACATACTGGTTTAAGCTCTTGCAGAGCAATTTTGTGCTGGCCTTAAAACCGCTCAGACATTCTCCAACACGTTGGTTTTATCCAGGTGCAGACACAGTCTTTGGAAAGGGTCAGTCCTGCGTTCGAACTTTACCTTTTACTGGCTTGTCAACCCTGACAATGTACAGTAGGAAACGCACACCCACCTCACGGGTATCGGGTGAGAGGCAGTGATTCCAAGCTCAGGGTCGGACCTAACGAGAATGCGCCGTAAACGGTCACCATCGTTATCAACTCTGCCCTAAGAGTTCTTAAGAATCATCAAGGAGGTGCCTTAAGATGCGCTTTAATAATCAACAGGCAATATATGAATAAAAGTTAAGCTGTCAGATGATACAAATTTATCAGAACTGGGGGACAATAACTTAGATGAGCTCTTTCCTAATCATTAAAAGAAGGAATATTTGCTAACACAGGAAAATCATACTGTTGAATTAATTTGAAAAGTATGTTTGCAAATATAGTCCAAATCGTAGTGATTTTAAAGTGTATGTGTGTGTACACACACAAAGATATTTGAAGACCTGTGGTGGAGTGATGGGGAGGGATCTTAATCAAACTGTTAGCATTTGTATTGATTCTGGGCTATGAGAAAATTTCTCACTCATTCACTGGTTTTCCCCCAACATTAATAAACATGAAACATTTATTTTATAACCAGAGAAAAACAATATATGTGCAACTATTATACCTAAAAATAATGCCTTTAGTAATCACGGGGACCGAAGTATTTCTCACCTGTCATTACGTTCCTTTGTACCTTTGGACATAAATATTTTCCTGGTTGTGATTCATTGCTCGCTTTTCTTTCACAGTGTCGCCTTACAGGGATAAACATTCCGCTTGTTCCCGCGATACCAGATACGGACAGGGAGTCATTAAGCGAGTAACTGTGTCAAGATACTGTATCCTGGATTTAACAGTTACTCCCCTGCCAGAATTATTGATGAGACTCGGCGGACAACGATCCATTTCGGTGGATTGGTTCTGCTCAGGGGAGAGCCGCCCGGGTTTTAGGGGCCTCTGTGACTCTGGCGCACGAAGTCTTCGCCGTGGTCCCTCATTTACAGTCTGAGTCCAAGAGCACAAATGGAGAGAAAGCCAAATGTTGAGCAGAGCGATTTTTAGTACCTATCACACCCCTCCAAACTATCTCAGAGTACACGCCTGCATGCAAAAGGCCTACAGAAAATACTATAGTACCTTTTGGTTCATCGAATTTATTAGAAAAGCTCTGTTGAGTTTGTTTTACTTCGCCTGGAGCTGAGCACGTCATGGTGAGTGTGAGTAGACAGTCCCTGCCCTTGGAGATCTTCCCGTCTAGGAATCAAACCAACGTGACTTTGAAGTTAGCTGCTCAGAAATGATGGCAGCCGTCCCTGCGCCTCGTGACACCCAACAGCCCCTGCCCCGTGTACCACGGACGTGACTCGATGCTTACACACTAACGATCAGAGGCCGCATAGTACGGAGATGCCAGGCCTGCCTCCAAAGGCTGGCACTGTGTATCTGAAAGAAGACCGAGGAGCCTGTGTTTTTTAATAAGAACCTAGGTATTTTTTTTCTTTTTTTAGTATATCTTTATTGATTTCAGAGGGAAGAAGGGAGAGGGAGAGAGACATGGAAACATCAATGATGAGAGTCATTAATTGGCTGCCTCCTGCACGCCCCCCACTGGGGATTGAACCCTCGACCTCCCGGATCATAGGTCGATGCTCAACGGCTGAGCCATGCCCGGCCGGGCAAACCTAGGTATTTCTGACACAGGCGGTCCAGACTCCACACTTCAGAAAACATTAGCATTTGAGGTAATGAGCACTTCTGAATTTTGCAAATGTAGGAAGAGATTAGACCTGACTTCAAGTTCCTGGAAACTCTCTCTGGTTTCCTGAGATGGTTGAACAGTGATTGTCAGACTCGGATATAAACTGAAAACTCCTTCGTTTACCAGGATTTAAACTATTATACCTGAGTTGTTGGTGTGCCCACCTTGTTGGTGACTATGCCACGGTGTCAAGAACGCCTGTGCTCTGGACTGAATGTCTGTAGCCACTCCTACAAATTCATCTTAAGCCCTAATGCCCAATGTGATGGTATCTGGAAGTGGGGCTTTGGGAGGTGATGAGGCCATGAGGGTGGTGTCCTCATGAATGAGATTAGTGCCCTTGTAAAGGGACCTCAGAGCACTCCCTGGCCCCTCCTGCCTTATGAGGACACTGTGAGGACACAGTGAGAAGCAGGCCATGGGCAGACCCCAAGGCTGCAGATGCCTGACCTTGGACTTCCCAGCCTCCAGAGCTCTGAGAAGTAAATGCTTGTTGTTTATAAGCAACCCAGTCCACGGTATTTTGTTATAGCAGCCAGAAGGGACCAAGGCAGCGTCTGACTCACCTTTCGAATGGGGCAGAAGCCTACAGTGTCTGAGGTCGGCGCTGGTTGGTGGCACCAACGAAACGGAATCCTCCGGCTGGGCCCCGGGTTTGTCAAACAACTAGAACTATTTTTCAAACCTTTTGGATTGAGTAAAATGAAAAACTCATCTTGCCAAGCACTTTCACCCATAACTTTTAAAACCATGTGTATTTTAAGAGAAATTTAATCCATATGTTTCTGATTCATTTACACTTAAATCATCAAACTGTTGTTTTGTAAGAGCCATTTGATGTCCAAGGTTTTTTGAGCTTTGTAAACCTCTTTTCTTAGAAACAGAATGTTGTGTTTTGCCAGAGGTTTGACTCCTTGTTGAAATGCCAAAGCCAGGAGGTTTCAGTGGGTTGCACATTTACCACAGAAAGCTTCCTCTTTCTTTCTGTAAACACAAAAACCCAAACCCCAGAGGCCAACCGACACTCTTCTCGCTTTATGGTGACAGTCGGATCTCTTTAACTCATGTTGTAGAGACTTACTGAAGGATTGGAAGCTTTGCTTTGTGTTTGTGACGTTTCCCCAACAGGGTGATGACACCATGTTTCTGTAATGCTGGGGACTGCGCCCTCAAAGCTGGACAATTACAAGGCAAATCCAAAAACACAGACTTTTAAAATCTACAATATATATTCAGACAGACAAACAAGCAGTTTCCATTCCAAGAGGGACTCGATTCTTTTCACAGGTGCCAGCCTATCTTTCCACGTTTAACGTTTTAATCAATAACAGAAATATGTTTAGCAAAGAAAACCAACTGGCGACTCCTCTGTAATTTTTGTTTGCAGAAGAAACACATACTCTCAACCACTGCAAAGTATGAAATGGGAGGACTCAATAAAAATGCGTTTTCAAAATTATTTCCACTCAATGATCAGAAGTAATAACTTTGCCGACTCTCAGGAACTGCAGCGCCTTAAAATTATTTAATAATCAGCTTTACGAGCCTTGTAACACACATTGTTTTATGTGTTGCATGAACAGTGGAGCAAAAATACATCTTAAAATGATTAAGGTTAGAATTTTCTCCCAGTCATTTATTAATTATTTTTTAAAGTAGTGAAAAAACTACGCCATAAAGTGTTACCCAGGTTTTAAACTTTTGGTTTATTTAGAACATCCTGCTTCTCATTTTTGAGACATTTCACAAGGAAAAAAACCCAAGGTCATTTAACTTGCGGTTTGGAGTCCTACAGGTTTTTCAGTTTCTCTTCCCTCTTTGGCTGAACTTTTTGATAAAAATGAGACACTGGAGATTATGAAACCTGAATGGATTTTGTCTTTGACTTTTGCATTTTACTTACCCCTGTAACCTTGACTTCCAAAATGCTTGATGGATACCGTTCAGGTTTCAACCAATTTTACGTGTTTAGCTTTATGATTTTTCTTTAATTGCTTGTGTAACCTACAGCTTTCCACTATTCATTAAAAGGCTTTTGCCAATGACTTAAGGCCTGTTGCTTTGACAAATAAAAACCAGTCTTATTATTCCACCTATAATTGAACAATAATTACAACGCTGATTATCTTTTGTTGGGCTGGCTTAATAAAGCCCTGAGTAGCTCCGTGGGATTTATGGCTTCCAGGATTTGAACAAGAGGTCACGGGGGTCTTTCCTTTCTCGCCAGCTGACCTTTTGTTTGAGTTTAAATTAACCCAATTTGTGCTGCTTTTTATACCTGCTCTCCAAAGCCAGGCCTGCACCGTGCATTCCTAGTGCTCCACAGCTGTGCAACTAAGAATTTTTATTTTTCATTAAAATTTTATTTAAATATCTAGATGATTTAAAGATCCCACTAACTGGCTTAATCGCTGCAAACACAAGCGTGTAAATGACAAAACAGATCAGCCACATAGTTTAGTAAATGTTAAACCCCTTTCTGCAAACTCTTAAAATATTGGCTGTTGAAGACAAGGCTTTTTTCCTATGCACCTTTCTGATACTCTTAAATAAGGCTATAACTGACCTTTTTTTAAACAAGAACACATTCAGAACAATCATTAAATCTGAAAATCACAAGCCAAGGATGAATGTTTTCTTTAAAATCCTTGAATTGCTCATGTTCCCTTACCTGCTTAGCCTGCGCAACAGGGGGAGAGGACATAGGGAGCTTTGCTATTGTTTTTATTGTTTTTGCAATTAGTCCCAGGCTTCATCCAGCAGCGTACTGAACATCTGCCGTGTACCTGGTTTTTCAGAGATAAAGGAAACCTGGTCTGCACGTCCGGGAGTTCAGGGTCAAGACAAGCATAGTGAATTATCCTTTCTGTAATATATTTCCTTTGGCGTGGGTCGGGTGATTTTGTTACATCGCATAGCTCTGTCGTCCTGGGACAGGGCTTCATAAATGCCGGTGGCTTTTGTAGAGGAAAGAGCAGTGTTTTGTCTTGTGCTGTCTCGAACGCTACGGCTCTCCCCGGACTGAACAGCCCACTCCCCGGCCAAGGGCAGTCACCGTTAAGGACTTAGGTCTTGGTGTCTGTGCAAAACTCAGCTCCTAAGCTCGTTACCGTCACCAACAGTCACCTCCTATTCCTGCTGAGCAGTCACAACGCTGCACTCACAGCAACGAATGCGCAATACATAGTCTGAGCAATGGTGCGATGTTTGCTCAGAGAGCTTCCAATGTTAAGTGTTTTCCACAGACAGTAGAGAGAGAAAGCCGTGAGGCTTAAGGGTTCTAGACTTGCAATCAAGTGTTTTAGCATCAGCTTTAGTAACTGTAGGTCCTGAGAAAATGACCATCTCTAAACCTGTTCTCAGTCGAATGGGAATGGTGCTGTATGTCAAGCGTGTTTGTTTGTTTGGGGAATGGATTGCATGAGATTTATGCCGGTGAAAGCCCAAGGCACAGAGTCCAGCATACGGAAAGCAAGCACTAACTAGGAACTGGACGGGAACAGGGAAGCGTTCACCAGCCTCATCAAGCAGGGCCAGGGAGTCGGCTGTCTCCTGGGGCACCCAGAGGGGCCCGGTGGAATTCCTGCTCCTGAGGAGCTCTGTCTGCTGAAGTCTAGCAACTAGACAGTCTGCCTTATTCCATCACCATTCCACAGCCGCAACTACCACGGCTTTATCTCCATAAAACCAGGTACATGGCAGATGTCCAATATGTTAATGGATCAATCCTGGAACTAATGGTAAAAACCATAAAAACAATAACAAAATTCCCCGAGTCCTCCATCCAGCTGGCTCAGATCAATGTAGAGAACTATTGTCAATCAGGGTAAAGAATTAGCTGCTGACAATTCATCTGCATTTGTTCCCTGTCCATCGACAGAAGAAGAGGTCCCAGCACCCTCCTAGAGACGACTGAAAATGAACGGTTCTCATTTCCTGAGAATAAAAGTGTGTGTTATTTTTGGTCTATGAAGAACAGGGCTGGCTCTGCTATTTATTTTCTGGACAGGGTGCACTTGGGCAATTCTATCCCTGTGTCTCTCTTTCTCGTTTGTTGATGAAGATTTAGACCAAATCATTTCAAAAATCCCTTCCTCTTCCAACGTCCTGTGTTTTATGAATCAAGCTACTGGTTTTTGAAAGAACGAATCCTTCCAAGGCGGGTGATTAGAGAAGACTGAGCATTTTCTTTTAAAAGCTGAGAGCAGCTTACGGAGTTGGCGGCAGTGCTCTGAGTAATAAGCATCCAGTTATCTAAGGAGGCAAACTCGCAACACAGGTTCAAAAATTATTTTCACCCTGTGCTGAAGTTGCGGGTAATCACCCTCCGGTTTGGAGCATGTTTATCTTCTCGGTTACGCATCTCACACCCGGGTTGATGCCTATTATGAGTATTTTTAATATTAAACTGCATACCAGCCCTGAAACTTATATGTGACCTGGACAAATAGTTAACCTTTAAAATCTAAGCATTTTATTTCTCTACAAAATACAGCCAATAATACCTAACCAATAAGATTTTCAAGCCTTTATCACAGTGCCTAACAAGAACCCAATAAATAGTTTTTACATTTTAATTAAGTTAAATATCTACTTATATCTTGCCATAGAGCCACTGATTTTAAACATACTCATTCAAATATTTAATAAGCCTACCTTGTGGTATTATAAGAGGCTCCATAAGCTAACTAGTATTTGTTAAATAGCAAATGAGTGGGGTAGACAACCTATGTAAATAAGTTCAGATAGGGAACATCGCTGCTAAGAGAAGTCTGGGTGGAGCAGCGGACAAGTAAACCAGGTTCATGCAAATTGCTCACATTGCAAAATGACAGAAAATGGTTAATAAGCCAAAGGAAAAGTTTCCAGAGAAACCTACAACGGCACCCTTCAGGCATGCATGCACGTGTGTGCGCGCCGACCACGGTGCCCGACCCCTCATCAAACAGATACGAAAGTTACTTCTTTATTTCTGAGGCCACACACTTTTGGCGCATCAGACAATCAAGTCCACAGACATTTTCTTTAGCCACATGATTTTTTGATTTTTTTTATGTAACACATGAGCCAGCTTTTAAAAATAGAGTATTCATAATTTTTAAAAAAACACACCACCACCTGGGTCTCTGGTTTCTCATGAAAAACAAAAATCCTGAAGATTTGCTACAACCAAACCTGCATTTCTTTAACGCAAATCTACGGGGACAGAACAGTTGTTGCTGCTTCCTTTAAACTTGACCTCAATCACGAAGGTCTCCGCCAACTCAGTGCTTTCAGATGTACTTACACCAGGCGCACGCATAGGCGACCGCCCCGCAGACCTGGGCACTTGTGACCCCCGGGTCCCTGGGAAAAGGCTCCGTGGGCTCCAGTCTCCTGAGAAAGGAGAGATGACATCTGGCAGACCCATCAGGAGAACACCTGGGTCGAGCTGGGGGGTGAGCGATCAAAGGAAGTGTTGCAGGAAAATCCAGGAACAGGCCTCTCGCTTCCGCTGTCTCCCTGCGCTGCTAGGCCCTTCTCAGGGCAGGTCGGCGAGGCTCCTGGGGGCGACCCTCAGCACCGCACCTTCCCAAGGGCCACCAGCGGGCCCGTGAAATGGGCAAGGCTGCCGTGCTACCATCGTTTAGTCCAGCAGGTAGAGACTTAGGGGAGAGGTTCGAGCGAGGGAAAACGAGTGGACATTGAGAGGGAATGTACTCAGGTATCTGCTTGAAATCTAGTTGGAGTAAAAAGGAGCTGAATTGGCTGCAAAGCAAGGACCACCCGGGTTGGGTGTGCTTTCGGTGCCCTGCAGGGTTTCTGCAGCCTAAGTAATGACGGGCAGCCTTGATGAACATGCCCATATATTTATCCCAAGTGGCTAGAACGTTCCGTGGAACTTTCAAAATATGCAACAGCCGTCCAGGACCATCTGCAAAAGATACAGCAGCAGGGGAACCTGCCATGAACCATGAATAGGAGGCCCAGTGGCAGAACGAGTTCAGATCCCGTCTGAGGGCAGCGGGGGGGGGGGGGGGGGGGTTGTCTGAGTGCTTTGGGGAAGGAAAGGTAACTAGATGCAGCGAGCAATGAGCAAATAGAAGAGAGTGAGGCTGGACCACGGGGCTGTCGCAGCTGCCGTGACAACCTCTGTGACACAGTAAAACCCTCGCTTAACCACACAGGTGAACGTTACGCCCTGTCTGCTTCAGCCAAGTCTTCAGGTATTTTCTATCTGGTTCAAAGCTAAGACCACACAGTACCTTTAAGCACTGAGAATCCTCATAACGTTGTGATGCGAGGCACTTACTAGCAAGTTCCTTAACCCTTTTATGCCCCTGTTGTCTCTATAAAATGCGATCAGAGTCCCAGTTCTGGTGGTTGGCATCCTGCTTAGTAACATGTCTAACTCACAGGTGTAATGATATGACTGTTCATAATCCACTCTACCCCCAAAAGCCTTTGAAATTAAAATGTTACATATTTACATACTAATTTATGATATTACACAGTGATCTCGCTTTTGCTTTTAAAAAGCAGAGTAAATAGTTATGATCCTTGTTTTGTATGTAAGAATCTGCGGCAGGGGAGCAGAGGTGACCTCTCCATGGGGACCCTACAGCGACACGGTGCCGCACCCACCAAAGCCCGCTTCCTCCCAGAATTCTACGGTGCCTCGTCTTCCTCTGTTTAACAAACCAAGGACCAAAGAGACAGTGTTCCCGAGAAACTAACATAGAAAAATAAAGCTCCATGTGGTCGTCCCCAGGCCACTCTCCCTCCGAGAGAGTGAACAGCAGAGCAGGCGCTGCCCTGGAGGGCTGGCGCGCCCCCTGGCGGAGGTGCTGGTGCCGGGCACGGTGCCCGCTTCCCTGCAGGCCGCTGGGGACCAGCCCAGGAGCCGGCGCTGGCTGGGCCTCTAACCGCGTTTCACCCGGGTCCCTCCTCTAGCACCACGATCACCGAGAATCGCTGGGCCTCCACCTCGGGGCAACTCAAGCAGTTCAATTTTGTTTGTTTCATTTCTTTCCAGGAAGACTGAGAAAAGATTGGGGCCATTCTGGAATTTTCTGTGAAATGTGGCTGAACTTCCCCGTGGCTGACTAGTCTATCATTAAGTGGCCACCTATTAGTGGGTGTCTCCTTCCTTCCCGCTCCCTCGCCCGGGTGACGTGGGGTAAATCCTTCCTAAGCCTGGCCAAAGCTAATAACGTGGCCGCAGTTAACAAATACTAAAAATGCTGAAATCCATGACATGTTACTATAAAAATGATCATACCTCCAAATTCCTCTTTTTAGAGACAAAACAAACTTTTAAAATGTCTGATAGCTTAACATGTTATCAAGCACATTCTCAAATATTTCCATAAATACATTAAAAACCATTGCTTTAGAGCAATGCACTGTAAATTAAAAAATTCAAGCCTCCTGGATTTCTCGCCACCTATTTTTTCTGGACTGTTCCTCCTCTTATCTTCCTGAGAAACTCATGCTTGGAGCCTTTACTGAAAGTGATAATAATATCCGAGAGTAACTGCCACGGTTATACAGCTACTGATTCTTAGACTGAATTGGCCCAAAGTAGATGCTAGTTTGTTTTCTTTTTTAAGAAATCAAATAGCCATCGTATCAGTGACTGTATTACCAATAGAAAATCCAGACTGCAGTTTATATATACTGTTGGGGGTAAATTTTCAGGGGTGACTTGAAAAAATTTGAATAATTTATAAAAAATGTTGAGGTTGTGATATTCTGGCTATAGATGTAGATAATACATAACTTCAGTTCCACTTCAATTCTTTCTTTTTCCAGTTCTCAATTAAATCATTATATAATATTTTTATAATTTAGATTTAATATAAACATATAAGAAGTAATTTCAGACATTAAAATAAATACCATTCAATTTTCATATTTTAATTCAATTTGATTGAGGTTGCTGCTTTCTAAAAAAATAAAGTGCTCTACGGTTATATTTTCTTTAAAATACTTCTAAAATTAGAAGCAGATCTGTATTTCCTCTTCAGCGCCCTTGCTCCCTTCCCTGCCTCCTGCTCTTCCTGCCATGCCTCTGTTGTCCTCCGTGAGAGTCAACAGCTGGACCTTCTCACAGGGCTTATTAGCAGCTGTGAAGTGCTACCGTCCTAAGTAGCAGCATTTGTTGGTGACGGATGGGATGTAATCGCAGTGATGACGAAATTACTTCACAGGCTTTAGCCAGTCTCCAGTCAACATTTACTGGAACCTACCATTTGCAAAGTACTGATTTTACCAGGCTAACAAAACTTAATCTAACTAAAGAGACAGAACCTAGATGCTAAGTCACTTTTATTGCATATCAATGGGGACAAATTAATGCCACATAAACTAAGCATTTAGGTCTGAAGTGTAGCCAGATAGAAGAGTAAAATAATCCAGGAGGAGGAAAGTGAGACTCCCATTAGGACGTAGGAGAAGGGGGTGGTGGTGAACCAGGGACATCCGGGGGCTAATTAGCCTCGATGAGGGGCTGTAGGAATATAGAGGAGACTGAGGAATACGACAAAGCACACAAACCCGGGTGCGCTCGGGTGCTGGGTCTTCTCAGACGCCTCCCAACCAAGGGAGAAGATCCATTTCAATAAGTCACTTCTTAAATAGAAAAAATGCCTTAACAGAAATAGACATACCAAAGCATAATTTCAAATGGAAGGAGGTTGAACAATAAAATAATAACATTTAAAAATGATTAATGTTCACAGCTAACATCACATGTAATGGGAAAAGGCTGAAAGCTTTTCCTCCGACGTCAGGACAAGGCAAGGATGCTTACTTTCCCACTTCTATTCAACAGAGTGCTACAAGTACTCTAATAGCCAGAGCAATTAGTCAAGAAAAATAAAAGGCACCCAAACTGAAATGGTAGATTTTCCCTGTGCCATTATGACATGATTTTATATATAGAAAACTACAAAAATTCTACAAGCCAAAAAACTGTTAGAACTAATAAACCAATTCAGCAAGTTTGCAGCATACAAAAATCAATGCACAAGTCACCTGTATTTCTATACGCTCACAATGAATAATCCAAAAGTTAGGAAAGTAATCCCATTTATTACAGCGTCCGAAAAACAAAGTCCTTAGGAATTTACTTGACCAAGGAGGTGTTTCAGTTTTACACTGGTAACTACAAGGCATTGCTAAAAATATTTTAAAAGACACAAATAAATAGAAATAAATCCTGTATTTATGAACTGGAATAATTAATATTGTTATAATATCTATACTATCCAAAGCAATCTACAGATTCAATGCAGTCCCTATCAAAATTCCAATTGTAGAAACAGAAAAATTCATGCTAAAATTCATATGGGATCTCAAGGGACCCTGAATAGCCAAAATAATCTTGGGGCAGGGAGAAACAAAGTTGGAGTTCTCACACGTCTTGATTTCAACCTTGCCTCAAAGCTACAGTAATCAAATCAGTGGCATAAAGACAATGGAATGAAATAGAATGGAGAGAACCCAGATATCCCTCATATATATGGTCAAATGATTTTCAAAAAGGGTGCCAAGACCATTCAACAAGTAAAGGAGAATCTTTGCACCAAATGATGGTGGGAAAACTGCATATCCACAGGTGAAAGAAAGAAGTCAGACATGTACCTTAAACCATCTACAAAAATTAACTCAAAATGGATCAAAGACCTAAACATAAGGACTAAAGCTATAAAAACTCTGATAAAAATACAAGAGGAAAGCTGAATGGCATTGGATTTGACAATGATTTCTTGGCTATGACACCAAAAGCATGGGCAGCCAAAGAAAAACTAGATAAACTTGACTTCATCAAAACTAAAATCTTTTGTGCATTAAAGGACAGTTTCAACAGAATGAAAAGGCAATCCGTGGAATGGAAGACAATATTTTTAAATCACATATATGATAAGGGATTAATATACAGAATATATGAACTCCTACAACTCAACCATTTAAAAAAAAATTTTAAATGGCCAAGGGACTTGAAAACACTTTTTTTTCCCCATAAAATGATATACAGCCCGGCCGAGCGTGGCTCAGTGGTTGAGCATTGACCTAGGATCCAGGAGATCGGGGTTCGATTCCCGGCCAGGGCACATGCCCGGGTTGTGGGCTAGGCAGCCGATCAATGGCTCTCTCATCACTGATGTTTCTATCTCTCTCTCTCCCCCTCCTTTCCTCTCTCTGAAATCAATAAAGATGTGTTTTTTTTAAAAAAATTATATACAAATGGACAATAAACACATGGAAAGATACTCTACATTACTAATCATTAGGGAAATACACAACAGATACCACTTCAGTCACACCCATTGGGACGGTTATTATAAAACTAACAAACAAATAGCAATTGTTGGCAAAAATGTGGGGAGACTGGAACCTCTGTGGACAGTTGGTGGGAATGCAAAATAGTGCTGCTGCTGCTGCTACAGAAAACAGTATGAAAGCTCCTGAAAAATAAAAAATAGAACTACCATAAGACCCAGCAATTCCATGTTTGGGCATATATTCAAAAGAATAGAAAACAGACACCTGAACAGATATGATTCTGACCTTTAAAGGACACTGAACCTTAAGACATTGTGCTAAGCGAAATAAGGCAGTCACAAAAGGACAAACGCTGTGTGATTCCACCACCTGTCTGAGGTACCTGAGGCAGTCAAATTTATGGAGACAGAAAGTAGGATGGTGGTCGTCAGGGGCTGGAGGGTCAGGGGACTGGGGAGTTAGAGAGGTTACGGGTTCAGAGTTTCAGTTGGGAAGATGAAAGAGTTCTGGGGATAGCTGGTGGTGATGGCTACTCAACAAAATGAATGTACATAAATCCATTGAACTGTACATTTAATTAAGTGGTAATGGAGAAGAAAGAAGATGTGTGAGACATATCTGGGTGGCGAAGGCCTCGGGACTTAGTAGCGGGCTGAGAAGGGGACACTGAGAAGAGAACAGCTCAGGAGGCCTCCTGGGCATCACTCTAGTGACTGAGCGTGAAGACAGGGCCGTGCAGCTGAGCAGGCAGAAGTCTCACCAGGAGGAAGCCGGCGGCAGAAACTGGAGGGTCGCAGAGAAGCAAAGGACAACTACCCTTAAGCCATTTCTTTGGCAGGGAGGGACCTGTTTCCTCCACCCACTGCCCCTCGGACAACCAGAAAGCACACTGGTGGAGGGAGGAGGAAAGACCCAGGAAACGAAGAGAGCTGGCTCGCTCTCAATTTGCAAAATGCTCCTTAAAAAAACTACACGCCCCTGCATTTGCCTTCCCTCCCCCGCACGGAGCAAGTGTCCCGCTCTGGGCCCCTGGTAGAAATCAGGTGAAAGCTAAGGCGGGGGGAGTGCACAGTGAAAAATGCCGAGTCCTGACAGCGGAGTCACAGCGGTTTGTGGGAGAAGATAAACATCCGCACAATTCTGCAGCATTTTCCCCGGGCACTTCCTGCGGGGCCTGACGGGTGCCAAGGAAGACCCGCTGACCATGCCACGCGCTCAGCATTTAGGACCCGGGCCACTAAGGCACCGCCTGCCACCTGTTCCCTATCCGCCGTCCACCTCCGGCAGGCAGAAGGCGGCCACTCCCACCGCCACCGCCTCAGTCCATAGAAAGCAGGGTCTCCCAGTGGCTCCACCCGCAGGGGACACCCCTGCTTATCCTGTCACAGGCACTGAAAGCCCTGCAGAGGACAGCGAGTGCGCGGCTGGCCCTGTCCCCACTGGCGAGTCCGAGCCCCTCCCGATTTATACGACTCTTCAGGAATGTGAGGCACTCCCCCTTTGCGGGTTTATGAATTTAGGGAGCCAGCTCTTTTATCAAAGATCATTAAAAGAAGTAGGAAGATAGATGGGCCTTTCTTCCCTAAATTTCTCTTTGGTAAAGCCCAGCACTTTCACAAGACTGGGCTGCGGCCCACTGGGCAAACAGCGGGGCAGTTTTTCATTTCTGTTTTTTTAAGTAATTGTTATCAGTTGAAGTAACCCACTCACGTAACAAGCACAATAGCTCTCCAAGGTCCCAAATCTGCTATGGTGATGAAATTTCAGTAACCCACAGAGGCACTGCATCATTTTTCTCTGCCCGGGCCTTGCTCTAGTGTCTCGTTTTAAAAGACTGAGTCAGAGCGCGCCTTCCCACCAGCGCCGCTTGACATCATTGCGTAGCATTGCATTCCGCTGTCGACTTCAAACAACCCGGTCTGCGGGCCGCGTGAGCCCCAGGCGCCTGCACGGGGGCTGGTTCTTTCGGGACTCTGAGGCAATCCTTAGCACATGTAACAACCCATAAACCAAATGCACTGACACGGATCACGGCCTGAGTTGCAAAATACGGACCAATAGCTCAGAAACATGAGCGTTTCTGATCAGCATACGATAAAAGTTTTCATTTGCACTATTAAGGATGTCAAAATGATCTCCTATGTCATTATATGAAAATCAGTGTATAAAACATTCCTAAGGTTTTCTTGAAAGAGTAGCTATCAACCCATGCCAATGATCTCCTTCCCACAACAGTCATACATTTGACCAGCAGGCATGTGGATCGGCTTACGTGAGTTTGTTCCTTCCACCTCTGCCCTTTTTCCTGCTTAGAGCCTGAGCCTGGATCTGGTCAGAGGCGAGGGCCTCTTCCCCACATGCCTGTCGCTTTGCTTGGAAAGCACAAGAGGCTCGGATGCTCCCAGGGCTCTCGGGGACGGAAGGACGAGGCGGAGAAGGGCAAGGCCTTCGGAGCTAGAGAACAAGATGGCCTAGGGCAGGGCCCACAGTCACCGTGGGTAGAGGTCAGGGGAGACACCTGCTGGGCAGTGCCCCAGGGAAGCCACACAGCACCTCCAGGGAGACCAAAAGCAGGTACTAAACGAAGTAGAGACCGGAGATGTCAGACTACCTGCAACCAGCAGAAAAGAGATTTCTGCCTCTCTATTCCACATCCACACCCCCATCAGTAGAGAATCTAGGACTTAAATGGGAAAGAAGGGGAGGGAGGGGGGGAGAGAGAGAGGGAAGGGGGAGGGGACAGAGTGGGAGGGAGAGGGAGAGGAAGGAGCCACCGCAGAGCGAAGCTCGGCCCTCTCCTGGGCTCCCTTAGCCACACTCTCAGTGAAATCATTCAACAGATCAATATATAGTAAAAAGGAGGGGGGGTTCTGTTAGGGGAGAGCAGAGCTGAAAGCCACGATAGGGAAATAATACTCCATTTTTTTGTTGCATCATAAGGAAGAACAGGAGCCATACTGCCTGGTTCAAGTCCCGGCCTGCGACTTCGCAGCTACGCGGTCATGAACAATTCACTTAACATCTCAGTGTCTCAGTTTCTTCATTTTAAAAATGGACATAATACAAGCACCTACCTCACTAAGTTGGTGTGAGAATTAGACAGGTTAAGGTATATCAAGTGGGAGGCGTGACGGAGGGGCACGGAATTATCAGCTACTGTATTATATACCCTGTTAGGCAGCTACATTTGACCAAGTTTGAGGTGCGGCTCTATACTTGAAAATATTTTAACTAAATAAAAATTCAAACATTAATTTTGAGAAAGAAAAAAATCCCACAAACCGTAATCTCACTAATACATATTGATTTTATCCCAATTGATCCAATTAGTTGAGTTCTTATTGTCCTAAACTTATTGACCTGCACTAATTGATCCGCACTAATTAGAAAATGGATTAGAAATTTTCATTATTTTAAGGACAGCGGCTTCTGCCATAAAGGCTGATCGTCAGTGTAAAACATCAGGGTGATGGAGTCACAGCTGACAACTAAAAGATTTGTCTATTATAACCACAGATACTTTTGCTAAATTGCTAAATTGGATGTATGTATATATGAACACACACACACGCCTACTATGTATGCACCTCTAGGTCATATAACATACACTGATTTACGGCAATGTATCAATAATTACCTTGAATTTAATGGAATGAAACTATTTTATTAATACCCTAAATGTTTCATGAGAGAATAATTAAAAGTTCATTCCTCATAGGTAATATTTAACACTCCTTTTACCTTTTCCTTCTAATTTGTTACTTGCCCTTGAAGTATATGGAGTATTGGCTACACTGCAAAAGTAAAACTTTGCAGACAACAGGACAGAACACAATGTAGACAATACATCAGGGCCCACTGTCTTCCAGTGTTTACAAGCTGCATGCTTTAAACTCCACGCTTAGGGAAGCAGGTTGCAGCTGAGAAGGGGCCGCCCAGTGACATCCTTCAGCATGTGTCAGTTTGGGGACATCAAACAGCTTCATGGAGGTGTGATTCCCATTCACTAGACTATTTAAGGACGGAGGAAAACTTCAGCAACCCCGAGTTTATTTAGTTACAGAATTTCTGTAGTGAACTTCAGTTCATGTTAAAGGCCGTTAACAGCAGGAAGACTCCAGATTCCTGCCACTAAAGGCTGGGGAAGCCTTGTGACATTAATAGGATCCAGATCCCAGGCCAAGCAACTGTGGTCTCCCTTCTCCACCGTCCCACGGGGTGAGCACGGGAAGGCTTCCATCTCCCACCGCTGGCCTGCCTCCTCTGATCTGTAACATGGGGGGGAATAGGAGCCGAAGCCACCAGAAGTTACTGTTCTAATTTGGCATTAGCAGGAATTTGTCCACCACCACTAAGCAGATAAAGCTAAGAGCTACTAACTACAAACATAACCAAACAATAACCTCGGTGACTGTTTAATGGAGACCCTGATTAGAAACACAGAAGCCAGAGCCTTTACTGGAAACCAGGGAGCGATAATGTACTCAGAGAGAAAGCCTAATAGGCTTGCACACAAAATAAGCATCCTGTAAAGAAAGGAAGAAAGAGAGGCAATCGGCACAGAAGGAGCTGGTGCTGTTGCAGCGGTGGGAAAACTGGACGTAAAGTGTGGACTGAATCGTTCCTCTGAAGGCAGTGAGTTAACGCCCTGGGATAGAGACGGAACATTTAGAAATACTCGCCTACTTTCATTTCAAGTGATTTTCTACAGATATAGGTAGATTTCTGTTCTGTTTTCTGTCTCAAAATGTAGTCTGTAGTTTAGGGCTGCATGAGTCCCCGAATAATCTTTTTCCGGGCGTCAGATTTTGTGGTGCACAGTCAGCTCATAGTAACCTATTTTGCATATTTATTTATTTCCAAATGCGTGGCCCCTGCATTCAAAGAGCGAGCTGAAGTGCACCTGGCAGTATCTTAAAGGAAACTTCACGGGGATTACAGGCATCATTTTCTACTTCAGGACTTATAAATTTCATCACTGGCCCAAGAAGACACGAAATGGCCCAAACAGCCTAGCTAAGGTGTCTCTTGCATTACCTGGACACAACTGTGTCCCTATATCTTTTTTTTTTTTTTTTTTTTATTCCAAAGATTTGGTTTGGAAAGAAATATAGAATCTCACTTCTTCCAGTGATAGTTAAAGTCAATGCTAAGGACATTGTGCATTTCACTGAGCTATCTAACAGGGTAGCCACTAACCACATGTTATTCAAATTTAAATTAATTAAAATAAATAAAATGAAAAATTCGGCTCCTCAGTGGAACTGCCACATGCTAAGTGCTCAAAAGCCACATATGACTCGTGGCTAGTGTTTGGGGCGTGTAGACCCAAAGCATTTCCATCACTTCAAAAAATTCCATCGAACAGTGTGGTATAACAAGTCAACACGGTTTAGAGAACTATATTTGGAGACAAGAAATAACTTCAACAAACAGAAAAAAGCACTCCCTCTATTTTCTCATTATTTTCAAAGACTTATGTAAATAACAAGTTCTCCGAAAAGCGGATATTTCCCATATTAACATCATTTACCACATCTTATCCATGTAGCTTCTTCATTTTATATGTTAATGTCCAAAATTTAAAATTTAAAGTAATCAATTCATGTAAAATGACAACAGATGAAGTGTTAAAATAACATTTAAATTCAAGAATACAACAAAAAGACTTTTCAGCCAGATTATTCTACAGTGTAATATTTTTATAATAGATTAAATTAGAATATGCCATGTACATAAAATAGGAGTTGTTTATTAATCACATGATTGATATTATGGAAAAATTCAATATGCACTCAAATCATTGGTTTAAGTACTTCAATGTTTATTTTTAATACCAGTGTCACATTGGTAGCACATATTTAAAAATACTAATTATTTCAATGTGTTTTTATACCGAAAAAGCCCAAGATAAACTAGTCAATTTGACCCCTAAGAATTAAGAGCTTTCCGTATTACTGACCATAGTACCAGCAGTGATCCATGGACTGAATCCCCTTGGTCTCGTGAGTGATATCAGTGAGTGCAACTGTTATTTGTCAAAAGCTATTAGAGCTGATTTCCACCTTAAGATAGCCTTGTTAAAAGGAAATCTGTACCTAAGAGTGCATGTCTGCATATATACATAAGATCAGAGTTTTCACAAACACCGTTCAAAGGAAACCCTCTCCCTTTGAACACGTAGGGCAGCATTTCAAGCCAAGCCCACCCGAAATGTACGAGCAGTTAACCTGATGCCTGTAATTTAGCACCTTTGTACTGTGGTAGTGGGAAGGGACAAGTCGCTTAGTAGTTTCAGATGTTTGACTTTAATGAACCAGGATGGGTTTCCTTAGCGTGACACCAGTTTATCTAGTTTATTAGCTTTGTAGTTTAAAATTTTATTATTCTTTCGTGCCTGCTAGCATTTTCATGACTTTCCTTCCTTTTGAAAAATGTTCCATTTGTTGGGCTGTGTAGGAAATAGCCCATTAAATAACCACTTAATTGCTAGAATTAGCTCCTTCAATCATGGATCCATTTCTTTTCAATGTATTTCTTTAGGGAAATTAAAGGAACTAAGTATGCAGGTTTATGTCAATTTTCATTAGGAGCTCTCAGCAATTAATGAGTAAGTACTTTATAGCACTCAGCTGATGAGAGCAGGAGACTATGCGTTTCAATTTCCTTTAAACATGAAACCAGTTTTAGCATTTCTTATGTTTTCTCATTTGGTATCTACTTCTTTCAAATAGGTATTTTTTTAAAGTTCTCAATTAATAGCTTTATTAAGGACCTTGAGCAATTCAAATAGTAAAATTTTAATAACATGAAACAAACATTATTTTCTCTGGATTCGAATACATGGTCGGGCCACACACATGATGCTAGTTACGTGGTAGCCTTGTAAGACATCTCAGACTCACTGCCACGCTTATAACCCGTCTGATGTGTTCGCTATGCCTGAGTTGCCCCCCCCTTTTTTTTTAAATTTACCATGGGTGGCCTGCCTGGGCTACAGCTAATTGGAGTGGACATGGGAAATAACTCCAAGCAACAATCCTGCAAGGAGGCTCTGAGGTAGACGCTGCCAACAGGTCTACCTGCCCTGGAGGTGACCAGCCAGCCCACTTGGAAACTCTTTTTTCCCATTTATGAGAGAGACAGAAAGAGAGAGAGATATCGGTTAGCTGTCAATAGAGTTAGCAGGACGGCTGGAGACAAGGTGGCCCAGTGCTCATGCGAGAGCTAACAGAATTGCCCTCAAGGTCATCACATCCGCTAAACTATTTTTTTAGCTAAATGGCAAAGAAAAACATGATAGTTGTCTGTGATGCCTCATTGAGACATTTTCCCCTGTCTTCCCTTGCTAGCTTTGCAGCGAACTGTCCATTTACTGAGTGAGGCAAACAATTTACTCACACAACCTGAAAAACATCCGACGGCTCACAGGGCATGTCATCCAGGCCCACTGGCTGTAAATAGTTTAACTGATTACAATTGCTTTTTTTGTAACTATGTGAGGTGATGGATGTTAACCAGACTTATGGTGATCATTTTGCAGAATATTCAAATACAGAAGAATCATTATGTTATACGCCTAAAGCTAATATCATGTCAATTATATCTCAATTTTTAAAAAATTTAATTGCTTCGATTAAGGGTGAACATTTTTAAACAGAAGCAGAGCTATAATATAAAGTGCTAACTTCTTGAAAGTGTGATGATTGGTCGATGGAGTCTCTTTCCCCCTTGGATTCAGCCATAACTTTGCAAAGAGTAAATTGAAAGGTGGAAAGATTACAGTTGTGTCCAGATAAACCCAGTTCTCATTGTGATTCTGTCTCTAGATTAACATGCATACTGAGCCCATTACATATTTCATTTGATAAAAAAGCAGCCTCAAAATGAGCTCGACCAGACAGAAGTAAAATGAAAGAGAAGAGAATTTCCTTTTTTCAATCCTGTGTAGTTTCTGGAGGGGGAAAAAATTTTTTTTAATTTATTTTTAGATCCCTCCCAAAACAACTCTGACAATTGTACCCGGTCAGTCGTTTCTCTACTTTACATTCAGAACGTGGGAGAAACACCCGTAGTCAGTCCTGATCAGCTCAGAGTGTGCAGCTGATGAGGACAGCGGAGGTGTCAGCCCGTTTGTCGTCCCCGATCCCGGCCTGGCCGTGGGGGGCACAGCCACCGCCTTGCACCCTCCCCAGAATGTGCTCTCCTTCACCCCGGGGAAAAGGGGTGAGCCCTTACTTGGGCGCACCTTACAAAGCAGTAAGGGCCTAGAGAAAACCATGCCTCACACTCGCGTAATTAGCTGGCCGTCGGGTGCGGGGGGAAGAGCAGCCTGCGGATTGGGAGGCTTCCGCAGTTTTATATGAAACATCAGGAGAGGCTCCTGCACGAGGCCACTCCGTGGCTTTCATCATCGCACAGCGCTAATCAAAACCAGCTCGGCCTCGGGCCGGTGTCACCCTGGCATGAAAGAATTAAAGACGAACAAAGTATCTGAGTTGCTCGGATGCTAGTTAACCCGGGGAGGGCCCAGAGCAACACAGAAGTCGATGTAGGTGCCTCTGAAAGATTGTCACCTAGATACCCACGGACGCGGAGCTGGCGACACGTGCATCACTCAGATCGGCCCTGCGGGGGGTGTATCAGAACCCAATCGGCAAGCGCCTGTCCTCGCTGCGTCCCCCGGGCACAGGACGAGTTGGAAGTACCCACCTGTGCCCTTGGATTCGTGGCACGGTGACCTGCCCAGCACGCTGAAACGCTGCGGCGCCCTCGCTGAGCCAGGCCAGGCCCACAGCTGAGCGCCGTGCGCGAGCCACACGGCACGTTCCCAAGCCCGGGCGGGGGACTGTCGCAAAGGGCTGCTTGGGTTTCTGGGCCAGGCAGCTTCCGAGCCCGCTTTTACCTTTCAGCACCAGCAAGGATTTCAGGGCAAAGAAAGCAACTTGTACAGCTGAGAAATCGGATTTGTGACAGGGCCACGGCTCTTTTAAAAACATTTCTATTCCTGCTAAAGTGGCCCGGGCTAGTTAAGTTCTTGAGTGGCACTAATTAATAACGGGTAGAGCACATTTAAGTAGCTTTACGTGCCTAACTTCCTACGGCATGCAAGCGAATACACACATATATTATTTACATACAAAATATAGCTTTCTGCTTTTTAAAACTTGCAGAATGAGGAATGGCTAGTGATCGCACTTGCAAAATGTGTTTGTCATGTGTAACTGATAAAACAACTGGTCAGAGTATAAACGACTATCAAGAAAGCAAATGTAATTTCCCTAATTAACATGTTAGACGTCTAACTATGCCAAATCACATTTTGATCAAATAAACCCAGACCTTGTTATTAAAGACAAGCACTTCAATTGCAGAACTTTACAATAACTTAATTGTATATGGAAAATGTGGCCTGAAAATATAAACACAATTGAGACAACTTGTTTTTTCACAGCCTATTTCAGAAGATAAAAGCCCGGCGAGTATTCGAGATTAGATATTAATTCGTGGCTCTTTGTCACAATAGTTCATTAAGTGTTGTTGATTAGTCTTGCACGACCAACAACACCGTCTTCCTTCCTTTTTTTTTTTAAAAAAAAGTTTTATTTATGTCGGTTCCAAATCCCTTTAGAAAAGGCCAGAATCCTCAGCTACCACAAGATACTCAACACAATGTCCCCTTCAAGGGCTCAGCACCCCCGGCTCCACCTACTCGTTCTGAACTCCTCAGGTGAAGCAGTGGTCTTCCCGCAGCTTCCAGGGTTCGAACTAACAAAACGCAGACTGGGAAACAGCTGCTCGTGGTACAGAAACAACGCTGGGGTGAACTCCCAGGCACATGCCCCACGCTGTGCTGTTTCACCTGGAACTTACCTGCGTTTGGAGTCAGGCTCAGCGACGTGAGTAGGTCCTCGTAGACAATCATTATGGTTTCACTTGTTGGCTTGCGGTTTTTTGTGGGTTTTTTTTTCCTGATCACCAAGGCACACAGGAATGAGTCTCGAGCCTGACGCCCTACCATGTCACTCTTTAGCCGGTGAAACTCTAATCTCGTTTTATTCTGTCATCAATGAGCTGCAGAGATGGGCCTTGGCTTGTTAACATGATAGCAGACAGATGAGAAGAAATAAAAAGTACTAGCCTGTGAAAGCCAAAGCAAAGGCCAGATTGAAGGGATTCTCGAGTTACTCAGGTGAGGCCCCAGGCCCCCAGCTAGTGACCCAACTAATGGCCAGAATGCCACAGGTTCCGTTTGGGCGATCCGAACATTAAGGCGTGGTATACAAAGGGCTGCGGGAATGGCTGAGAATTTGCCTTTTCTTTGTAAGCTCACTAAACACGAAACAAAAGACTGGTATCTGATACTAACTAAACAGAAGGAACAGACAGTGACACTGGATGGATGTGTTCAAGACACAGATCTTTATGTGGCATCAGAAGAACCAGGGCCCTACATTTCTTTAGCACAGATTTTTAATTGTCCTTGGTTGTAAACCTACTGTGATCTACCAAAAAAAAAAAAATACTCATTTATATAAACATCTAACAGGGTGAATTACCTGAAAATGGGGCAATGCTTTCATACAGCAAAACCTCAATAAAATATAAGAAAGTTGCAGCTTTCATTACTGGCTAAAGGATTTAAGAGGAAGGGTTCCCGACAATGCTCTGTTAGGAAATACTTTCCATGTTGTTCAAACACTAGCATTGTGTCTGAGAGCGCTGAATTCTATAGACTAATATTTCTTTTTTGTTTTCTCTTCTAGAATAACTGCTTCCAGGACACTGAGGCTTCACCGCCAACTGCCAATCAAATAAATGAACCTTAATTTTTAAATTGAATTACGCGAAGTCAAAAATGTTTGTTCTAGTGTTCCTTTCCTCCCTTTTTCTACATGTCGCGTTATAATTTCCATCATTTGGAAGATTTTAACTTTCAAAGGAAAGTTTATTCAGAAAGTTTATCATAATTAATATTCAATCATCAAATTTCGGGATTAAAGTTTGTTTTGTATGCCTATTTACAACGTTTAGACTAAGAAAACCAGCCGTGAAAAACAGCCTTGACTCCCAGTGCCATCCAGCATCACAAAGCAAACGCTGCTCAGCGACTTTGCGCAACGCTGGGAAACGCGGGGAGTCAGCTCACGCGCGAGCCCCTTGCGGACGGGGCACGGGGAAAGCACACGGCGCCCGTGCAGAGGTGGCACCCGTGCGACACAAACGACAGTGTTCTCAGGGATGCAGACGGGAGAGGTGCCAGGGAGGTGGGCTTCTGGCTGGCGAGCTGCCAGGCTACTATTTTTCCACCAGTTAAGAAAACACAATAGAATCCCAATAAATAACACTAATGTGAGCGGACGGAAATATCGACTACAACCTAACTTATAAAAGAAAAAGCAAGTCATTCGGAACCCGTAGTATTTCACATGGGTAACAAGGTGTGACACCTAATGAAGAAAGGAGACTGGCTAGCGTCTGGGGCGACAAACTGAAGCCTTTAAAATATCATGGGAATAGAGACGTCACAGACTCAGTCCAGGATGAAACTGAGGATGGCTATTTTGATTATCTCTGTTAAGATGCTTCTTACTTCTGGGCCATGTCATGTTCGGCAAATCGAGTCATTTGTCTGAGACCCAGTTTTCTCATCTGTAACACAGACAGTGACATAAAGTCCAGGCCTAACCCAGGATGATGGTGGAGGCTGAATGAATGAAAAGCGCTCAGCTCAGCTCTTGTCACATACTAAACAGTCAACCAAAACAGGTTGTGATGTTATTATTATATTACTACTCTCATCTCTGGTTGGATTTATCTTGGAAACCGGATGGGTCTCATAGGTATAGGTTCTTAACTCCAATTAAGCACGACAAGGGAAGCCAGTCCCCCACCACTAATATGCAGACACTAGCTCCTGGTCAAAGGAAACTGGGTAATTAGCACCGCTCTAAGAAATAGAGGAGTACCTGTCACTGATGGAGAAAGTGATGCTATTATAACACGTTTTTCTATGTAACACTCATATATGTTAACAAATGAAACGTGATCAACCTATTTATTTAAGTGCTCCTCCAAACTTTAGATTCCAGTCTAACATATTATTGGCTGTCATAAAGAATATTTGTCACCAGGTTTAGTCTCTCCCCTCAAATACAGGTTTGGGTGTCAGAAAAATGAAATGCATCTCAAATGTGTGATCCAAGCTTAAGCGAGTCTCCAACAAGAAATACTGCTGTTACCACAACTATTACTCTTGCCCCTTTTTAACTTGACTGGGAATCTGAGTTACGGATAATTAGAAAAAAGCTTGGAGAAGTTCTGTTTGTAAAGCTTTCGTTTCTCAGCTCCCAAGTGAAAAATGAAGCGCTGAAGCATCATGGAAGGGAAAAAACACTGCCTTGGAGGAGAGTGCCAGAGCTTAGCTCGGTTCTCTTGCTTGCACGGTTACCTTTGTTCCCTCCTCCAAATGTTCAAGCATCTGATATATCAACAAACACACTTTCTTTGCAAGCCAGATTATCTTGTTTATTACACACAGCCACAATTTTGATTTTTAGTGGCCAAAGTAAGGAGTTTTGGAGAACATGGGGGACTTTCTCTGGGCTCCAGATTTAGGCTGAATTGAGGATGACCAATACAAGCCTTGGGGTCCTGAGAGTGTGAGGGAGAGATACACTAGCAGATAGATATTTTATAATGTGAGAATCCTTGATCCACACCCTGACCCTCTTCTGCGATGGGAGTTACACGAATGGAATATAAACAGATGAGAATGCATTTTGCCTTAATAATTGGCAGGCATTTGAAATATGAGATTTTTTTTCTGGGCCTTTATAGGCTGGGCCTGAGGATAAGCACTTGTATTTGGAAGTAAGAGACTTAAAAACTGAAGCTTTCATCTTCCTGAAGTTCCATTTGCCTTCTAGTCTTAAGGTGATTGTCCAAACAGTTCAGACAGTTTATATAACTCTCAGTAGCTTTTTAAAGAGAAGTGTGTCTAGAATGGTGGGATAGCTGAATTTGAACTTGGTTGCCCGTGACTCTATCTTCTCCAAGATTCATCATCAGACCTACAATTAACTTTGCATGGTGGAGTGAATTACTGGCCCTGGTATTTCCTTTCTCTCTTACCCATACTCTTTGACACCTAACTTTGAAGTTGCTCCCACCAGACACTGCACTGTGCACACTCTATGACTTTGAGCTGAGCCATTTGACTTGCTTTGGCCAATGGCATGTGGGCAGAAGTGACAATTCTCTTTGACATCTTGAGATTCTGATGTCATTATAAGAAGAATATACCTAAACTAGGCCACCAATCAGAAAAACAGATGAGACATACACAGAGGAGAAATGAACCCACCCAATAGCTTGCAGCCAAGCTTCACTCATCCCAGACTAGACCAGCTCAGCCTCAGCGGACTTGCAGATATGCGAGTGGAAGTTTTGAAATGGTTTGTTAACTAACTGTTACACCTTTCCACTAACTGCTTAACCTCTTTTTTATGTCTCTTTAATTCCTCTTTCTCTTCTCATGTTTAAGATTGAATATCACCATCTTTTAGAGCTGAAACAATTCAAGTCAAGTCAACAGGTCATTAAGGTTTTGCTTTTGTTTGTTAGTTTGCATAAGATACATAAATATGTTGCACAGATAAATTAGACAATGTTTAAAATTATGTTATAACTATCAATATCAATATTGCCTATATGTATAAAATTATATACTTTTCTAATTTGATATGTTTATTTTTCACTGGATGCTCTCATCAATGGACACAACATATTTATAGGGGATATTACTAAGTTAAGAGACCTATTACAATTTTTCAATTAATTAAATTAATCTTAGAATTATACATTTTAAGTAATACTATATATTATTTTGGCAACTGTGAAAAAGGTAACTAAATATTAGAGAAGAAACACCCAAACAGTTAATTTTTAAGGAAAATGAAGAAGCTTAAAGCAAGTAAGAAACAAATGCAATTCTTAAGAAAAAGTGTTGGTTACTGGTAATTTAGTTTCATTTGATATCAGCCTTAAGCGCTATAATTTCACTGTCTCATAAGAGTTCAAATGCACATAATCCTCTTCATTTTTTCAACTGCATTTACTCAGTAAGCTTTAACTGTGAACATACTACTTGTGCTAGATACTGTATATGCCATATTTTAAATTACTGATACTTTGCATAGATGGTTATCTTTTTATACTCTTTTTGAATCATTGCATTCTAGACATATTTCTTACAGGATATTTTATGTATAGTTAGAAATAAAACAGAACTCTCACTGTCTTGGTTAAGTTCACGTGTATCTTTTCCTGAGCTACTGTTTAAATCCCCTAAACATCCTGTCTCATAATTTTCTAATTATGCTTCTCATGACCAATAGAGCTGTATTTCTAAAGCAATAATGTAACCTGGTCATTTTTAGGCTTTAAATATTTAAAGGACATCCCCATTGTCTATGGGATGAAACAAAAATGTTTGACTTCTTCAATTTAAAAAATTAATAGATTTTTCCATGTAGCTTCCCAATTTCATGCTTCCCCACTTTCTCCTCAATAATGCATTCAACTGGCAGTTGAAAAAATTTCGAAATGAAGCAATAGAGGCCTGAGGACAGTAGGTAAGCATCTTCTTAAATTATATCATAAATGATCTATATCAGGGTAGAGGTAAATTTCTAGTGATCTTCAGCAAGACTTTATTGCCAACCCTTTCTTTTTAAAAAGTTACTTGAAAGATGCCATTGCAAATTTCAGATGTTGCACAACCAGAAAGTCTTAGTGACCATCATGAGTGATTAAAAGATAAGTGTCACCTTGAAGGAAACTGAAGCAAGGAGTATAATCTAAGAGCTATGAGCATAAAACTTCACTGCTGGGTCCCAGACAAACAAACAAACAAACCAACCTACCAGCACAGAGCGAGGGGGGGCCGACTTTACCCAGGCGACGGAGCGTAGCTGACCCAGCTCTGGGCTCATTTTAACATCCAGCAGACATCTAAGATGTATCCCTTGTCTCTACACTAGATTTAGAGGGAAAGGGTAGGAAAAGTTTCCACCCAGCGCTGAAGGGGAGCATAGAGTCTTTGAGAGCAAATAATTGGACAAAATGTGATATACTTTCTTAATAATCACATTTATCCTTGGCCTACACTAATGTCAAAATATGTCAAAAATTTGAGAGGGTTAATTTATTCATGGGCCTCACATAAAGAATAATACAGATAAAATTAAGTCAATTCAGAGTGCAATCAAGGTTACAAGAATTAAAATCATATCACATAAAGAATTGGGCATGTCTCTTTGACAAAAAAATGAAACTAGATGGGCTACTAAGAATTAACGATGATGATGATGATATAACGAAATAAAAATAATAAGCTCTAATTGAACATAAGCTATGCGGTAGGCATTCCACGGCATCAAAATTATGTAATTCTACCTTAAATGGGTTGTTCTGTTTTTATTCCTATATTGTAGATGTAGAAATGAGGCTTCGCACATCTAAAAAATTTCCCGAGGTCACAGAGTTATGGGTTGAAACTTCAAACCCAGGTTCGTCTAATACCGACAGGGCTTAACTTCCTAACCCTGAGACTGCCTGATCTTGTTATGATCAGTGGTCCCCAAATATCTGAGGAACCAATACATTTTAAAGTATTATGTTTGTTCTATAACAGTATCATATGTATCATGAAAATAATATAGTATAATTTGGTATCAGAAAAACTAAGTTTATGATCCCTAATCTGTCACTTGATAGCTACACAACTTTGAACAAATTACTACATCTTTAAATCTGTCTCCCTATCTATAAGATATCCATAAATAATACTAAATTACCCTATAAGGATGGTATGTGGATCAAAATGATATCACAGGAAAATACGTGAAAGCATTTTGAAATGTATAAGGTACTATTAAAATATTTATTATTTTATTAGAGCTCAGCAAGGATACATGGGAAGAAGCCATAAGTAATAAGTTATGGAGAAACTTTTTAAAACTTAGAAATCTCCAATGCAAATGTGAGTTTCTGAACTTGTATCAGTGGAGATAATTCAAATATAACCTCGAAGGCAATTTGAGTGGACTATTAGGGAAGAAACATAGGCATCTAGTGGGTGTCCACAAGTTTTGAAAGCATTCTCTTTTTCTTCAATTAAACTTTTCTTGAAAACATAATTTAGATGTATTTGTATAGCACACGTTTTCTATACTGTGAATAGGTTTTTGCTTGGAGAAAGCCCTTTTAGTTATCTTTGCCTCTTTTAGAAGCAATGAAGTCACATACAAATCATTTCAGGGAAAAGATCTCCAAGGAATATCCGTGGCTCTCCAATCCCACTATCGAATGCTCTTCCAGATACAGTCACAGTGTCGCAGACACTGTTTACCATCCATCTCTGAAATACGCCATACCTATTTTACTTCCCACTTTCACTACACTCTTTTTCAAAAGATTGATTCTGAGCTTCATAACACTTAAAGAGAACATCAGATTATATTCTCTCATGAAGTCTATTTTATTTTCTTAAAATATTCGCTAGTTGTGTTTTACAGTATTGGTTTACCAGCCAGTTCGATCTTTAAGCAACTACTTTACTTTGGTTTCAAATGGTGAGGAAGAGTCCATCTAATGGACAGCATTATGAAGACTTCTATTTTATCTGTCTTAGTTCCCAGATAACTGGCCCATTGTAGAGGAAGGGTGGTCCATTAATGATAAATACAGATGGTGTCCATCTGGTACCATGTTTGACTCTAAAATAGGGGCATAAGGATTCTCTGAAACATTAGACAGTCAAAGTCAGATGTGATCTGAAAGCTCAAGGAAAGAGTCATTTGATCTTCCTGGTGTTTCCCCTAGTCTTCATCTGATATTACAAACGAGCTAGAGGATACATTTTTTTCTGAAAAATTTTCTGTGTTGTGTTCTTAAGTTCACAATTTTGTTCGATTCCAAGGCAGCTAATAAGTATCAAAATCATGAGTATCGACCAATGTTCCATGTACGGCTTCTCTCGGAAATGTCTTGGCAATACCCAACAGTGGAGATATCTTTTGAAGCTTTGTATTTAATATGTAGTTCTTTGCATAAGGAAAATTCAAGTGTCTCAGACACGAATGTAACTAAACACAAAATGATAGTCACTGTTTCATAAACTCCCAGTCTGCGTTGGGTTCTAAAGGACAAGAGTGGCCTTATGGTCACAAGTAACCATAGTGATCAGGTCTATTCTATTGGATTCATGTGCCCAAGCTAAAATATGTCATGACAATGCCCTTCAGGGATTCTGTGGGGATATAAAAAAAGGTTTCGAAGCATTTTTTAGGTGTTCCCAGAGGAAGTGTTAACATCAGTACAAAGCTAAAAAAAAAACGCCACACATCTAATAAGAAAAACAGGCCTAAACATTTCAGAAAGAAAATAAAAAACAGGAAGAAGTGCTTGCAGCCAACACTTCCAGGAAGATGATGTATAAGAAACACATGTCAATATCAACAGTAACTTTAGTAAGTCTAAGGGCTATGTTTTGAACAAAATCTCAAGGGGAAAAAAATGCTCTACTTTGCTGCCAATGTAATTTTTTTAAATGTCATCTTTTTATGTATACTTTCTCATGTGTCTGTTTGGCTTCTATGAACAACTTTGCTAAATTTAGAGATTCTACTGTGAGTGCATGTGTGTTTGTGTGCGTGTGTGTGCACGCACATGTGCGTTCAAAAAGGCTAATTATTCATTTTTTTTAATCCAGCATTCTCATATCTCAAAAATATACACAGGCATAATGTTTTCTAGTCCTATATCATACATGTGCTTTTTACCACATATAATGATTTTCTTCCTGGTAATTGTCCTTAGTTTGGCTCAAATGAACTCTTCTAACACTTTTTCTTATGCTGGACATTCACTTGTTGGCAATACCATAGAAACAACATTACAAAAATTTCCAGTTATTAAAACAATCAATTATTTTAAAACCATAAACACATTAGCTGTAAGCAAATATACTACTGCTTACAAATCCATCTGACCTATTCCCTAAAGTACTTCCAACCTATGGTTGGTAGGACTTACCTAGCAGGCCCTACAGTGTTAATATAAAAATAAAACAAAATGAAAACTAACTGGAGAGTTTTAAGTCTTCTCACACTTTTTACTAACCAGATGCTTTGTCTCAAAATTGAAGTCAGTAATATTTTATTGAAGAATCATATCATGTTGATGGGGCCTCTACTCAATAGACATTTCCCTTTCTTCAGAAAACAACTCTGATGTTTGCACTCGCGCCACCCCCCCACTGGCCCAGCCTGGGTGAGAGCCAGCGCCTCCCCCTGGCAGCGCTGGGAAATGCCAGCATTTAGCTCTACCAGCCCCACCGGCCAGGATCCTGCCGAGGGGTCTCCGCCTGCTTGCTCCCCCCTTTCCTGACCATGACCCCTGTGCGCTTAGGGAGAGGGCACGTGTGTATGCCTGTGTTTTCAAAAGTAAAAGCGGATGAGTGAGCTTTCGAATGAAATGCCCTCCAGGGACAAATGTACCCACTGTAGCTTCGGCCACTGCCTGGGGCCACTGAACACCAAAACGGGATGCTTTCGGAGGGGAGTGGCTGGCCTACCTCACTGTCTCTTTATGAAGACCAGCCACCCACCTGGCTCTTGTTGTTTCCCTCCAGAGGAACAATTAAAATTCAATTTAAGGCCCTTAAATCTCTAAGTCTAAAAGTCCCTCAAAAAAACCTAACAGTTCTCAGGCACTCCTGACAGCGGTTTTGTACAATTTCTGACGTTTCTTAACATCCATCCCAAGTGCCTCCATCCCAAATGGGTCCCATTCTTTCACCCTTTCCCTAAGAACGGCTGAGGGCTCGTGTTTTATTTAAGATTAATGCCAGCACAGTGTCTTCAGTGCTCTCTAACCAAAAGTGTCTGCCGAACCTGCACAGCCCTCTCTGAGGCTGGTGTCACCATCTTCACTTTATAGAAGAAAAAAGGTAAGATGCAGCAAGGGCCCTTGTCTTGACCAAAGAGAAGGGGAATCAGGAAACCACACAGGCCAGATTCTTTACATGCTGAAAAAACCCTAGAAGAAAACACCCTTAAGATTTACTGCCTTAAGCACAGAACAGACTGACAGGTCGCAGAGGGAAGGGGTGGGGGGCGGGAAGAGATTAACCGAAGAATGTATGAGCATGGAGGCACAACCCACGGGCACAGATGACCACGCAGCCAAGGCCTGGGGTGGGGGGGAGCAAGGGAGGGGGAGGGGGGGGGACATCTGCAATACTCTCAACAATAAAAAGGAATTTGAAAACAAGATTTACCGCCTTACTCTTACGGGTTCGTTCTGTTGCAGGGCATCCATACAGTGGAATTCCGTGCAGAGCTTTTCCGTGCCACAGGCCTGCCTGTCCTGGGAGGAAAAGCGCTGTGACCAGGGGGACACCTGAAACTTCTTGAGGAATCTGACCGCATTTGAGTAAATAAAAAGACACCTATAATTAGGAAAAGTTGTTAGAATCTAGTTTTAAGGCAGGGTTCGGGATACACTCTGAGGTAGAAAAATAGATGTTTTCCCCATCCTGCCTAATTTTCATCTGTAATAATATTTTTCTCTTATTATTGTGGATGGAAAAAAAAGGTTCTGTGGAAAGTAACCGCACAGGGTGAGTCTGATCCTAAGTTCTAGCCGGGCCAGTCACAATGGGTAGTCACGCCCCAGGCTTATAACTTCTGTAGTGGAAGGTTCATCTTTGCCTGAGCAGCACTGTTCCTTGTTTCTGTGAATCTAGGTTAACGCACCTTTGAAATGCCTCTGTTCAGACCCTCCTTCTATCGCATGACCACCCTCAAGAGAGCACAGAATCTGAGCTATCCTGCTGTGCTTTGTGCTTTCTCCTACTCGCATGTAATCTTTATTAATTTCCCAGTGGATAAAGGCGCTGCAAACTGTCATTTCTCTGAAGCATTTATTTCAGTCTCTTGAGATCTTGCTTCCAGGCATATCCTCTGTTTGACTTAAATTTTTATAAAAAATTCTCTACAGGTTTGGACACTCCTGTCCTTACTTTGGCTTTTGTAAAGGTTAGGAGAGGGCCTTCAGGCTGTGGCTTGAAGAGTCACAAACCCTATGAGCAAAAACCTGCTAGCACCTTGAGTAAGAACAGAAGAATGCACCCTTCTTGCCTGGGATGCTGTTATCACCACTACCCACCCCCATCTGCTAAGCTGACTGTGTTACCCAAGAGCAAGTCCATCCATGAAGACCAGTGGAAAGAAGCCAGAGGGGACAGACATGGGCTTGGGGAAGGGTAGGGGTAAAGTCCTTAGAAAATGAACAAGGAAAACCTGCAGCTTTGCCAGCTTGAAGTTGCAGTATAGTTAGGGGCCAAGAGTGGACCAGTCAGAAATTTCATCAGAGACCCTGGAGGTGAGAGAGCCACAAAAGTGCTGGGTAAGCCGTGGCTGACCAGACACCGTGCCATGTGTAAAGAGACCCAGAGCAACCTTGCAGAAAGTAACAGCCAAAGCCAGTCTCAGGCCTTGCTGAACACTGGATGTGCTCCTCAGCCACACACAGGTGTGTAAGGGAGAAGTGCCCATGGTTTAAGAAAGACATGTTTCGTTATCTGGAAAACTCACACCAAAACCAGCAGAATAATTTAAACAAACCCACTCATAGACATATCATGTAATGTAATTTTCTTAAATCCTAGAAAATGCTTTGCTGTTATCTCTGAGCTCATGCTCAATGTTCTCATCTTTTGCAAATTGTAATAGAAATACACTGGAGCTCATCCTATATGGAATGTGTCTTGAGTTTTTCTTTACAAACTATATCCTGAGTGATGGCCTCAGTTTTATGATTGATTATTCAGATGCATTTAGTTGACCTTTTAAGTGAACTTCTTAAAATATATTTTTATAATCCAATTACTATAGATTTTTAAATTTTTTTTACAATTCAAGAATAGATAACAAGAAACACATTTTAAGGTATACAAAACTTTAAAAGTTTACTGGTTAAGACCCTTGCTGAAATAACTACTAAAGCATGTACCATAACAAAAAAAAATCAAAGCCAAAGGAAGAAGTAACAAGAAACAATGGTTAAAAGGATGCTCAAGAAACTTAGCATAAAAATGGATGAAGTCAGTGAAAACCTAAGAAAAGAGATAGTAAGTATAAAAAATGGCATAAAACCATAAAAAAAAGTATCAATCAGAAATGAAGAACACAATATAGGGAATGAAAAATACACTAGAGGAATCAACAGCAGATTAGATAAAGTGAGGGGCTGAATCAGCAATTTGGAAGACAAGAGAGCAGAAAACACCCAATCTGAGAGACAAAAAAATTAAATTAAATAAAAATAAGGATACTTTAAGGGAACTCTGGGATAACATCAAGCATAACAGCATAACAACATCGATAGGGGTACCAGAATGAAAAGAGAAGAGAGTGAGCAAGGGACTGAGAAATATTTGAAGAAATAATGATTGAAAACTTCCCTACCCTGGTGAAGGAAAAAGACACACAAGTCCAAGAAGCACAGAGAGTCGCAAACAAGAGGAACCCAAAGCAGCCCATACCAAGACACATCATAATTAAAATGGCAAAGGTAAACGACAAAGAGAGAATCTTAAAAGCAGCAAGAGAACGTTAGTTACCTACAAGGGAGCTCCCTTAAGACTGTCAGCTGATTTCTCAACAGAAATATTTTAGGCCAAAGGGATTGGCACAAAATATTCAGTGATGAAAAGCAAGAACCTACAACCAAGACTATTCTACATAGCAAGGCTATCATTTAAAATTGAAGGAGAAATAAAGTGCTTCTCAGACAAGAAAAAGCTAAAGGAGTTCATCATTGCCAAAACAGTATTATAAGAAATGTTAAAGAAATTTTGTTAAGAAGAATAAAAAAGAGAGAAACATAATTATAAAGAATAAAATGGCAATAAATACATACCTATCAATAATCGGTTTAAATATAAATGAATTAAATGCTCCAATCAAAAGGCATAGGGTAGCTGAATAAAAAAATCAAGACCCATATATATACTGTCTACCAGAGACCCACCTCAGAATGAAAGATACACACAAACTAAAAATAAAATATTGGAAAAAGATATTTCATGTGAATGGAAACAAAAAAAATCTGGGGTACAGTACTTATATCAGATAAAGCAGAGTTTAAAACAAAGGCTACAGTAAGAGACAAAGAAGGACATCACATAATGATATAGGAAATAATACAACAAGAGGATATAGCCCTTGTAAATATTTATGCACCCAACACAGGAGCACCTAAATATATAAAGCAAATATTAACAGACATAAAGGGAGAGACCAACAGTAATACTGACATAATAGGGGATTTTAACACCCCATTGACATCAATGGATAGATTTTCCAGACAAAAAATCAACAAGGAAGCAGAGGCCTTAAACGACACAATAGACCAGATGGATTTAATTAATATTTTCAGAGTATTTCACCCCAAAACAGCAGAATACACATTCTTTTCAAGTGCACATGGAACATTTTCCAGAATAGACCACATGTTAGGACATAAAACAAGTCTCAATAAATTTAAGAAGATTGAAATTGTATCAAGCATCTTCTCCAACCACAATGGTATGAAACTAGAAATCAGTTACAAGAAAAATAAACTGAAAAACATTCAAACATATGGAGGCTAAATAACATGTTACAAAAAAATGAATGGTGAACATAACTAAAACAAATATTCCAAAAATTTATATGGAACCACATAAGATCACCAATAGCCATAGCAATCTTGAGAAAGAACAATGTTGGAAGTATCACACCACCTCATGTCAAACTATATTACAAGGCTATAGTAATCAAAACAGTATGATACTGGCATCAAAACAGACACATAGATCAATGGAATAAAATAGAGAGCCCAGAAATAAACCCACATCTGTATAGCCAATTAATATTTGACAAAGGAGGCAAGAACATACAATGAGTAAAGACAGTTTATTCAATAAGTGGTGTTGGGAAAACTGGACAGATACATGCAAAAAAATGAAACTAGACCATGTTCTTACACCAAATATAAGAATAAACTAAAATTGGATTAAAGACTTAAATGTAAGACTCAAAACTATAAAACTCCTAAGAGAAAACATAGGCAGTAAAGTAACTGACATTTCTCTTATCAATATATTTTTGTTTGCTGTATCTCCTTGGTCAAAGGAAACAAAAGAATAAAATAAACAAATGGGACTACATCAAACTAAAAAGCTTTTGCACAGCAAAGGAAACCATCAACAAAATGAAAAGACAACCTACTGAAAGGGAAGACATATTTGCCAATGATACATCCAATAAGGGGTTACTTCATACAATTTATAAAGAATTCACACAACTAAACACCAAAAAGAACTCAATCAAATTCAAGAAGACTTGAATAGACAATTCTCCAAAGAAGACATACAGATGGCCAAAAAACATATGACAAGATGCTCCAACGTCACTAATCATCAGAGAATTGCCAATTAAAATTACAGTAAGATACCACATCACACCTATCAGAATGGTATCATCAGCAACAAGCAACAAGTATTGGCAAGAATGTGAAGAAAGGGGACCCTCGTGCACCATTGGTGGGAATACAGGTTGGTGCAGCCACTATGGAAAACGGTATGGAGGGTCTTCAAAAAATTTAAAATGGAACTGCCTTATGACCCAGCAATCCCACTTCTGGGTATATAGCCAAAGAAACCCAAATCACTAATTTGAAAGAATATATGCACTCCTACGTTCATCGCAGTATTATTTATAATGACCAAGATACGGAAGCAACCCAAGTGCCCAACAATAGAAGAGTGGATAAAAAAGCTGTGGTATATATATACAATGGAATATTACTCAGTCATAAAAAAGAATAAAATTTTACCATTTGTGACAGCATGATTGGACCTAGAGGGTATTATGCTAAGTGAAAGAAGCCAGACAGGGAAAGACAAATACCATATGATTTCATTTATATGTGGAATCAAAAGAACAAAGTAAATGAACAAACGAAATTGAAACAGACTCATAGATACAGAGAACAGACTGATGGTTGCCAGCGGGGAGGGATTTGGTGGAATGGGTGAAAAAGGTAAAGGGGCTGAGAAATACAAATTGGTGGTTACAAAATAATTCCAGGGATGGAAAGTACAGCATAGGGAATATAGTCAATAATTTTGTAATAAATATGGTTAGTGCCAAGTGGGTACTGAAAATATCGAAGGGAACATTTTGTAAAGTATATATTTGTCTAACCACTAGGCTGTACACCTGAAACTAATACAAAATCATTTTGAATATAAATTGTAATTCAAATATAAAAATTTTAAAGTAGAAACACATCAAATAAATAGCATTACAAGAACAATCTGAAAAATAATCTTAGTAACTCTTTCTCAGAAAGTTGTACATTAAAAAGCAATAAATAACTACAAAGAAGAATTGAGTAATACATTTATATATCACTCTAATAATTGTATGTGGGATTTTGTGTCCTAAAAAATAAAGAATACATATTTTTTTCAAAACTTAAATCATTATTTTAAAATGGTGAAATGCCAGCATAAAAGGAAGTTTTAACAAAACCATGCAGGTAATATATTAATATATAAAATACAGCAAAGAGAAAAAGCTCACTGTATTGCCCTTAAAAAGTTCTAAGTGAATTCTGGGTTAAAAAGTTAAGGGGTTCAGAGCAACTCCCACTTTGGCATGGGTTTATTTTGAGCTGAAGGCAATGGAGACCCTGCTAGTTCAAGAGAAACTTTTACGTCACTCTTAAAGAATTTAAGTTGGAGCCTTGCAATAATGAGTTATCACCAGAATAACGTTTTATGACATATCTACAGAGCAGGGCAAACTTCTCACTGCCGAACATGTGCTCTTATTGTCCTGCCCATGATCCTTCCCTTGTGAAGCCCCCAGGTGACTTACTCCATCCCTAGCTCAGGATGACACCTACACCTCACTTTAACTGTCTGTCTCTGAACCTCTCACATACGTGGGGTCTCTGAGTCCCCCGTGTATGTGGGGTCCCCACATGTAAGTATGTGGTTCTTTTCTCTTGTTAACCTGTCTCATAGTGATTTCCTTAGACCAGCTGGAAGAGCCTAGAAGGGTGGAGGAAAATGTTTTCCTCTCCCAACCAAAGTAATTAAGAGAGATATTGTCCAATACCTAGAGGTGTAAAATACTGGAAATAGAGCAAAAATAAAATTTCAGGGATGCATGTAAACAATTGTTTAAAAGGAGATTTAGAGCCGTAAATAAATACATTAGGGGAAAAGAGAAAAATAAGGATGAATCATTAAATTCAAGAGGCCAGAAAAGGAACACTCAGTAAGTTCAATTAAAATAGTAGCAGGAAAATAAGAGTGGAAATTAATGAAATCGAAAATAAACATTAGAGATCATTTTTTATTCTTAATCTTTAAAAATACTAATAAGCCCAGCTGGGCGTGGCTCAGCGGTTGAGCATCGACCTAGGATCCAGGGGATCGGGGTTCAATTCCCAGTCAGGGCACAGGCCCGGGTTGCGGGCTCGATCCGCAGTAGGGGGCATGCAGGAGGCAGCCGATCAATGACTCTCTCATCATTGATGTTTCTCTCTCTCCCTCTCCTTTCCTTTCTCTGAAATCAATAAAGATATATTTTTTAAAAATAAAAATAATAAAAATACTAATAAAATAAATCTCTGGGAACATTAATTAAAGGAAAAGGAGAAGTAACTATTACAAAGAAAAAAGAGAAGATAAGCCCAGATAAAGGCGTGATTTAAAACTATAAGGGAATTCTACAGCCTACTTCACGCCAACACTTGAATTCTTAGATTAAAAAAATAAGAAAGGCTGTTCAGTGTGTTCTGGAGACCTGTATAAACCTGATATTCAAAGCAGGATTAAATGACAACTACACTTAGGGGAAAAAATCTTAAATAAAATATTAGCAAATAAAATGCAAAAAGGTAAATAAAAAATCATGACCAAGTGGGTTTTCCAAATAATGCATGGATGATTCTAAACCAGAAAATTCATTATTCTAGGATACTACGTGAGTGGGTTAAAATGGAAAAATCCTATGACCTTGTTAATGTTTGTTACATAGCGTTCAATATGATTACTCATGTGGGACAGAAAACACCACTGAAAAAAATCTTAATCAACTAAGAACAGAAACACTTAGAATAAACATTGAATTTAATGGTGAAACCTTGAAAGCATTCCCAATAAAGTCAGGAAGGATTCTTTGAGGTACTAATTAGACAAAAAAAAAAAAAAAGAAAAAGAAAAAAAGAAAGAAAACAAAACAAAACAAAACCCAAAATGTTAAGAAAACTAGATTTAAAGATGAAATAAAGGGGCATTTCCTTTTCTCAGCATCTCCGTGAATGGGCAGCCCACACTCCATCCGCGGACAGACTTTCTGTTTAGGGCAATGGGATTAGTGGGAGGTTTAAGTACAAAACAAGCAATTGAGATCCGCCCTTTGTTTAAAAGATTTCCTATGCGAGACGTGAGACTTAAAGAGGGGCAGAGCTCCAGCAGCCCGCTTGAAAGCCAAGCCCGGTGCTTAAACCCTCATGAAGTCTCCGGGTGATCAAACTCGCTGCACTAATAAGTTAGTCAGGGCAACACAAGGCCCCAACATAAAAGTTTTTCAATTTTAAAAGCTTTTTTATGGCCATTAAACATTTCAGACAAATACTCATTATGAACTAATTGGTAGCAAATGTTAATTTGAAAACTTAAGCTGGCTTTGACTTATAGTGGTTTGCTTTTGAGACTTAAAAACGAAAATAATGAGAAAAATCGTGTCAGCATCTTTTCCACGCTTAAAAATTTTAATCAGCGAAACCTATTGTTCTTAAAGATGCCAACTCTGAATAAAATAGGCCTCCCTGTCCCAGCGCTGGGGAGCCTCTGCAAATGCTTTCTCCCGTTAAGGGAGTTTCTCCCGGTGGGTCTCCCCGGTTTCCACCCTCAGCCTCTAGATCTGCTGAGACACGCTTGAGAAATTCTCCCGACGTCTACCCATCCCGAGGGGTCCTGTACCTTTGATTGTTTTTCTGTTTAAACACATGTATGACGTGCCGTGACACGGGCTAAACACCTCAGGAGTGAATTTCTCCCTAATCTAGGAAGAGCAGGTGACCCAGGCCGCAGGGGATGTTTCCTTCCATTGACCCTACATCTGTTGTTCTTGCATAAAAATGCTCCCGACTTTTATCAGGTTGGGGGGTGGGGAGGGAGGGACACCAGGTCCCAGTCCCCCGGCTCACACACAGAATGTCCTCCCTGCCACTTCCACGCTCTCCTCCAAGGCTTTTCTCGGCTGCTCTCTTCCTGGCGCCTGCCGTACACCTCGGCTTAGACGCGTCTTCCGAGGGCCGTCTCCATCACCCCCCAAGCCCGTCGCCACCCCGTGTGCCTGTGTGAAACCTCACTCGTGGATTTGGATCGTCATATGTATTAGTTGAATAAATGCATTCTGTGTCTGTGTCACATTCCATCACATCTCGAGCGTGGTGCATGAATTATGCTTTCTTTTATTCTTTTCACTCTTTCGTCTTTCCTCCCTCCCTCCCTCCCTCCCTCCCTCCCTCCCTCCCTCCCTCCCTCCCTCCCTCCCTTCCTTCCTTCCTTCCTTCCCTCCCTCCCTTCCTCCCTTCCTTCTTCCCTTCCTCTCTATTTTTCTATACCTCTCCTTTCCCCTCCTTTCTATACTTGTTTTATCTCTAGAACAGCAGGTTCTTTAGAAACATTTGCCCAACCTCAAATTTAATTTTTACTGGGAGGTGCTATAAGAAAAATGATTAGGTTACATGTGAAAGTTAGCCAGATGTTATTAAGAGGCAATATAAGAAAAAGAAAGGAGATTCTAACTAGTCAGTTTCGTGGTTGAGCTTCTTTGGTGTATACGTTCGTGTTTTTATCTAGGGGAAGCGTACAGCACGCTGGTTAAACCAGAGTTTGATGCTCTACCATGAGTGCCAGGTCCCAGCACAGCCACTCACTGGATGACTCTAGCGTAGTTACACGACTTCCCTTCAACTCAGTTTTTCCACCTGTAAAATGGGACTAATCATAGCATCCATGTCATAACATTACTGTGAGGACTGAAAAAATGAATGTATGTAGGGTACCTCAAATAAAAGCTTCACAGGTTCGACTATACAGCTTAAGAGTACCTTGTCCACAAATCTAAACTCCAAAGAACTCTGAAAAAGAAAGTTCTCTCATGACAAATTTGCAAGCACAGTACTTAACTATCATGAGACCATGTATAATCTTTCTTTATCTGTCTTAGTGCAACTAAAGTTACATTACTGTGAAGAAATATTAATGTATTTGATTCAGACCCTACAGAAGGATGCAATATTAAATTCAAAATATAAAAATGTTACCTTTGTAAACTCAAAAAACACACACACCCTATATCTGAAAGACATCTGACCCCAAAATTTTGGATAAAAAGTTATGAATTATTACACTTTCCTCTATATTTCTGCGCTGATATAATATCAGTTTGCATTATGAACTTGTTCTTCGTGTGCTCATCCGATGCATGTGTTCGGGGTGAGGCTTATTTCCACTTGCGCATGCATGGCATTCCTGAGGACGCTCCTCAGCTTTCCGCCCGTTGTCTCTCTTCCCTTTTCCATGTTACGCTTCTCCCGTCACCCCGTGCCGGTCAGGGTCAGGTCGCCCTGTGCCAGGAAGGGTCAGGTCACCCTGTGCCAGTCAGGGAGCGCATCAGAGATGAGCGACAGAGAGCTCGACTGCAGAGCCGTGGTGATGCGTTTGATTTTACACCATGGTAAGAAGTCCAGTGAGTGGAAGTGCAGGGTCAGCACTGTGACCCCCTAATGGCAGTCTCATAATGGCATCCGTGCCCCAAGGCAAGAGGCCACCCACGGATGTCCACTTGCCTTTCATTAGTCTGAATCGTGTTATAAGCTCACTCGTAGCTGCGAGGGAGGTCAGGAAATCAAGTCACACTCCCTGCAAGCTCTAAGGCAGCGGCAATGAGAAATAACTGGATCGTAGCGGCCATCAAGTCAGCCAACCCGCCGCACTGCTCTGCTCGTGCCCACGGTGCCGCTGGTGGGCCGAGGGAGAAGACGTCGTCATCAGTGCTGCAAGGGGAAGGGAAGTGCTTGGGATTCTCTATGTTCCCCACATCCTAACGTGGCCGTATCAGTATCTCTGGTTGCTCCATTGAACGAAAAACCGAATCTTTCAACTTCCTCCCCCAGTCAGATCTCCAAGGGGTTAGTTTGGGGGCCTTCTGGGGGGCCTCCCCCATGTGCCAAGCTAAGAGCCCTCCTGCCTCCAACTGGACGGATGTGAGTTCAGCAGGTAGACGGACACCCGTGACTCCCTGAGGGTCTGCCCGTGGACATGCTGCGACGAGCAGGACGCCTGGGAGTAAGGCCGGGTGTCCGTGTAAGCCGCTGCTTGTTTGTGATCACTTTTTCAGTAAGTCTCAAGTGGAAGGCCAAGGTGTGCTCACCAAGAAAAAATGAAGACATAATAGTCCATCTCGCCCTGATTTCTTCTCCTCTTTTGCTATAAACCTTTATCTGAGAAACTTCCACTTCTAACCAGTTGCTCCTGGTTGGCCTGTAATCCTTCCTTGGTGTTGATGTCTCCTTAGCAGCAAGCAAAAGGTTTACAGGAGCAGTCGCTGAGCTTGGGAATGCTGTGAGTCAGTGAGATCTATCCCCCAAATGTTTCCTTACTCGGAATTCACAAATAATTTATTAGCATATTACCAAATTCTACTCTGCCTTCTCTATCCCACTTACTTTACAAAGAAATATTCCATCTATTCCTCCAACAGGCCTACTTTAAAGAGTAGTTGCTTTCATTGACTGACCACAAAAAGTCATAAATGTACATGATGGAGGGTTAGAAAACACGAAGAAACTATCAGCTTATATAAATGGTCAGACGTGCACACAAGCAGAACACCGCATGAGCATGAAGGCAGAGATCACGATGACACATCCACAGCCAAAGGATGCCAAAAACTGCGAGCAAACCCCAGGAACGAGGGGAAGGCAGGCAACAGATTGTCCTTCATAGCACTCAGAAGGAACCGACCCTGCCAACACCTAGATCTCGGCTTTCTAGCCTCCGGAAGGGTGAAACAATATATTTCTGTTGTTTAATCTACCCAGTTCATGGTAATTTGTAAGGGCAATTCTGGAAAACTAATATGACAATCATAATATTTCTATCCTTGAGATCTTCAAACTGTTCAATGACACCCATTATCTGTGGTATGGAACACAAACGTCTTACCATAATATATGAAACCCAACCTGATCTCGGCTGCTTTGCCCCTTCACTTCTGTTTATTATTGCTTTCCTACTTACTGCATTCCATTTCTCCCACTGTGACGTGCTCCTACATGTTTTCGTATTTGGTGGCCTCCTGCCTGCTGCTTTTCCACCAGCATTTACGGGGTAATTCCAAGCTCTCCCTTCTGGCACGTCCAGGGCATCTCACTCTGAATTACCTCAAGGCAGAGTTGTATTTCCATCGTCTCTGTTCCCTTGGCTGTTCCTCTCCTTCCCTTTTGTGGTGTTTACCAGGACACTTTTCAGCCTTCACTAACTCTCCCTGCCCAGGAACTCATTCCCTGAACATTGAATTCTTTAAGGGAAGAGATTTCGACGTGTTCGTCTGGCACAGTGGAAGCTAAACAAGTATCTGAACAGCTAAATGAGCCCAGAATGTCTTCGGCCCTCTGTCCACTCATTAGGAGATGCTTCCCTTCTTATCCGGTTGTCTGGAGACTCTATGCATCCGTCTTTAGTTCTTCTACTTTATAGTTAAAATGCTGAATTTTTTGTTATTTTTGTTTTAATCAGATGATGTATTTTCTTTAAAGTTGATATTTATTTACAAGCAAGGAAAATATTATGTTATAAACATATTTTTGAAGGCCCTGTTGGCCAGGATTCATAAACTTTTTATAACGTTCTATGAAGAAAATCATTAGGCAAAGGAAAAAAGTAAAATGGTTTTATCCTATAAATGTCTTTGCAATTCAGACCTTTGGTTTAGGGCCTAATACCAAAATGTACTTATCAGCAGGGGGCAATACTTGAAGTTTAAATTGAGATTCAATAACCCAATAACCGCACAATGTTCTTGGGGAAGTGCATTGGTAAGAAGAAATATTATCAAATGGAAAGAGTAAGACACCAGTCATCTAATATAGCATCACACTGAGTATTTGTTTAGCAAATATTTGCTTTAGAAAATTTAAATGTGACAATTAATAGACATAATTCTGGACATAGGTAATAATATTTTTTTCTTAGAAAGAATTTCAATACAATCATAATTTCACTTGCCAAATTTTTCCACATTGAGTATCTCAACTGATTGCATTGGACTTTAATATTCCACTTAGTGTTTGTAGATTTTTACTGTAATTCTATGATCCTCAGTAAGGATCACAGAATTTTAAGAAGAAAAGAGAACACAGGTTATCTAGTTAAAATCTGAATTTTTTAGATTAGATTGCTAAGGCCTAAATAGGCGAAATAATTTGTCCATGTAGCTATTTGGTGGATGGAGAAAGGCTGGAACCCAGGTCCAATCTTTTGAATGACTATTGCTTTTGAAGTACTCATTCTATTCTACTGTTACTGTCTCGATAGAAAGGAAAATCCATTCACAACAAAATTTAAGAATAAATGTACTCTATCCTTGTATTACACCAAAGACACCAGCGCACTACAAGTTATTTATTTTACATAAAACTGTAAGCTCCATGTCATATATTCCACTAATCTAAAGTTATATTAGCTGTAATCAACAGTGATCATAGGTTTGAGGAGTATGTTTTGGTTGATTCGTGTTACTTTATAAAGTTATTCAAAACAATCGCCATGGAGTACAAATATTTGAAGGCATTATTATAATTTTATATAGGAGAGTTCAAAGATCCGCGTTACTGGGAGGCCTAAAGGTTGCTGCCATTTTCTATTTCTCTGTAGCTTATAATCTCAAATATGAACTTGTTTATTCTTAGTATTTTGTTCAGTACAGAAATATTTGTATCCCCTGCATCTAGGAGGTTACTACATACATAACAGCTGGTCCATAAATATCGGTGTGATTACAAAGGTTAACATTGGGAAACACACATCAGATCCTTTTCAGATTCAGGCAAGGAATAAATTATAAACACAATTTTAAATAAAAGCAGTTGGCAATTACCATAGAGACCCCTCTGCTAGCGATGGCTCACTTGGCTCCCCAGAGTAATAACGCATAGCAGCTTTATATTCGGGGTATCAGTTCTAAGAAAGATGTGCTACAACCTTGCCCACGATAGTGCTTCACATTATGGTCTGTCCAATAATGCACCCCTCAAAGGCGAGTTTACCTTTTGTTATTTGATTAATATAATTCCCACAGACAATATCCCTTAAGAAACAGATGCTCAAAACAGTATTGTGATTGGAGTTAGGACTCCTGAGTTCTGGTTCTGAATCTCTCACTGACAAACTGCATAACTATAACAAGTTCACTGAATAATCTATACCTTGTAAGGTGCAATCAATAATTTTTTCCCCAGCCTCTGACTACATCTTTATTCTACACTGATTAACGATACTTTGATGAGACCTCTTGGCTTCCTAGGTTTTTATGTGATAAAAAGTGTCTCATTTTAGTCACTGGGACTCATTTTTTTAATTACAGGATTTAGTGCAATCCACTTTAAATGTCAATTCTCATCTCACGTCCAAATCAAAGTCTCTTCCTGCCAAACTCAGGCCTGAGCCACGCTGCAGAGGAGAGGAGCCAGGTATGATTTTTGCTTTTTACTTTTTCCAGATCTTTCATTCTTTGTCTCTGACTTATCCCCCTGCCTCCAGATATCCCTTTTCTCATGGAAAAGAATGCTGGAGAGGGAAAAAACAAAAGTCTTATAGATTTACCTTCTTGACAGGCAGCCATAGGTGACTCCTATAGGCAGGCACCCAAACCCACTCTTTAGTGGCAAACACTTATGGATATTTTTAGAGGCCTGCATAGAAAATGTCCATACTATTCACCCCCGGATGCCCTTTCTGGGTGACCACGTCTGTCATATTCTGCTGGGCTGTGCAGGGGGAACAAGCAATCCCATAACTTAGTGTTTACAGTAACAAAAGCTCACACTGTGCGTCCTCCGATGATTACCCTCATGTTTTCTCCCAGCATCTTCACTCTGGGACTCGCTCACGGGGAAGAGACAGCCCTAACCTGGGACCTGTTGCTGCCATTACAGAAGAAACGCATGTTAACTCCAAGTTTTCATGGAGAAATATTCCAGGCCACTTCTGCTCAAATTCCATTAGCAGAGTGAGCCACACCGAGAAGCTAGGGCAGGAAGTAGGGTCCTCCCACCGCTAGAAAAAGCTGTTTCTTGGATGCAGAAAGCTGCCTTCCACCATTACCCTTTGCACCCTTGCCCCACAGGCCTTCAGCTCCTGGAAACTGCCCAACCTCCAACTGCGGACAGGTAACGTCAGACTCACGCCAGGCTCTTGGGTGGAATATTTTCAAGGTGGCTCCAGCAGGGCTCCCTTTCACTGTGTCTGCTTACCCCTGACATCTGACCATGACATCTACTTGGCCCTTGAAATCTGTTTGTGACATCTAGTTGGCCATGGAGTCACACTATTTTCATGGCAAATAACGGGAAGGCGTGGTGCTTTTCCGCTGCCATCTCTTCTATCTTGTTATTGTTGTTATTGGGAGGTGTTGTGTGTGTGTTTTTTTAAACCTAATTCACACACCTAAGATTATCCAGAAATGAGCAGGAACCCAGATACATGTTCTGTCTGCCCTTGAACCCGAAGTATCGATTTCTCCAAAGTGCTCCCTTACCACGGCCCACTCTGGCGCACCAGCAGGTAGGTCTCCAAGTTTCCGCTGCTCAGCAAACACTCAACCAGGGGGCGACGCGAGTTTCCCTGTCGCAGAAACCTGCAGTCAGGGCCTCTTGACTCCTTTCTTGTGTGGCCGGGGAGCAGCCACGCTCCTTTCCTTACAGAGCAGATGAACTGCTACCACCCCCCCCCGCTAGGCCGAGAACTCACGCAACACATCACTCTCGTCTGCATGCAGCTCGTCTTCTGTTTCCCGGCCCGAGACGTCCCGAGGATGGGAGCTGCAGGGCCCTGCCGGCCACCCCCGCGCTAGCCCTGGGGTGCTGCCGGCGCCTCCTCGAAACTCCTGAGAATGTGGAGGTTCCTAGCACCCATTACCCATCACTTTGGGAATTTAGCTGAAATCCAGACACAGATACACACACCCGCCCCTCAATATCCTTCTTACGCAACCAAGGACAAGTAAATGAACCCGTATAGGACGTAGTCTTCCCGTAGGAAAGAGCACTGCTAACTGTAGAGTACTTCTCCGAGTCATTGCAAACCAACAGAAAGGGGGTTAAGAGGTACATACTCCCCGATATAAGTCACAGGGATGTGATCTACAGCATGGGGACCACAGTCCATGGTACACAATACTCAGTACAGTGACAGATGATTACTCCAGACTACTGTGATGACCACATCCGAAGGGATACGTATGTCGAATCACTATGTTGCACACCTGAAACCAATATAGTATGTGAACTATAATTTAAAAACGAATTTAAAAAAATAGAAAAAGCGGACAAACCCTTTATACAGGAGATGGGACACTTTGATCCTGGACTTATTTACATACTAGCAACACACAGAACTTCTTTTGCAAAGTACAAAACACATATTTTGAACCACTGAACTTTCGCCTTCATTGTAGAATGACATTTCTCAGTAAATGAAACACGCCTCTAACATGTAGGTCCCCATTAGGCCAGTTTTAAAGCATTCCTAGTTTTGTGAAACTGTAATGCGTATAGTTCAGAATTTTCCATTCTCAACCACTCCTTTCACGTCATAAGATATTTACTTAATTTAAAAGAGAGAAAAGATTTTAAATTAAGTTATAAAAGATTCAGAGAACTCTAAATTCAGTCCAGTTTTTTGAAACCACAACTGATGAAAAAAAAAAAAGTTATTTTGCAAACTTCAGTTTGTGTTACATTCTTAATTTTATTTAAATGTAGGTATTTTGTAATTTCCGTTTCCTTTCATATAAGAAAAGAACTGTCTGAGGGGGGTGATGGCCATAAAGCCTTATGAATTGAATGCATCCTGCAGGAGCTGGTCTGTGCCTCAGGCTTCCCCCTGTGACCAGCACAAGGTACGTCTTGGCTGATGCAGGTCATCGATCCTCAAGTTGTGAGCATAGCGCTGAACTTAAAGGGATTCACAGCTCTCCTATCACGACGGCCATTATAAAAGACAGAAGAATCAAGGTCCCACTAGAAATGCACATAACACTTTTTTAGTTTACTTAACGCATTGGTAATCTTATTTCAGGTTTTATAGGAGATTATTTTCCTTTTCAGAAACAAAATACTAAAATAAACTGGTCTCCTAGGATGCATTTGTTGATTTTAACATGCCCCGTGGCACCTTCTACACCATGTGAAATCCTCTTTAAAGTGTCAGTCCTAAATTGGGAGTGTGTAATTTTCAGCCATATAGCAGCTTAAGTGGTTCATAAAGAGGCACCATGCACTAGAGAGCAAGACTCAGTAGTGGAAGGAAGGTCAGCCGCCGACCAAGAGCTCATGCAACAAAAGTCAGAGGAGGAAAGCACTCATACTGTTTAAAGTTAACTCCCTCACTCGATTTGCTGACTGCATTTAATGTTTGATAGTTTAAAAGCTATCATAGTGGTGGTGTGCAGGGACCGGGTCCGAGAGGAAGTTCAGAAGGTGAGAAGGCACTGGAGCCACCTCCCGGCCCTGCGGGTGCCACCCGCTTGCTCCACAGCTTTCCTAAGGGGGGGAGGCGGGTGATGTGGCATAGAGACTCTGCTCGCCTTCTTTCTAGAAGCAAGAAAAATTATGTTGGTATGCGCAAGGCAACAAAGCTAAAATTAAGTAAATGAAAAGATAAAAGTTAATGGATTGTGATCGTTTGCTACGTGGATTGAAAGAGAAAATTATTTCCTGGACAACAGGAAGAAGAACCTGAGCAAGAAATGGAAAGGGGAGGGGGAGGGAAGGGGTCGAACCCCGGGGGGAACATTCACGGAGGAGGGGCAGGGGAGGGGACTTGGTCCAGCACGGGATCCTTCGGCGGGATGTACAATTCCTGGGAAGAAAGCAATCTGCCATATTCCTTGGAGAAGACAGAAGGATCTTCTGGAGCTAGAGGACGCAGAGACATCAGTGGGTCTACCAGAGGGACGGGCACGGAGGCAGCCACCGCATCACTCACGTGGACCAGCGCGAGCTGTTCTCGCCAAGGATGCCGTCGCCTCGGGCTCAAGTCCGCGGGACTTACCGGTTTGCTAACCGGACTGTACCCGGAGCAAAGATCAGTCAGTAAATGCAGTCTGAAGGTGAGCAACGAATGAGTGGATTCTCCTGTCCACCGTAACCTACTTCAAGGTCGAGCCAGGATAGGTGAGAAAAACAGAATCAGAGCTCCAGGCAGGAACGTAGAGGGCTGATTGACAGCATGGTCTTAGCCATGCCCCCTGTCAGAAGAGCCAGGGATTTTGCAGATAGAAAGGAGATGGGAAAATAATGGTCAGTTAAATAAACAGAGGCACAGAACAGGATCTGCACCAGAAATTATTCTGAGAGATGGAGGAACCCCTGGAAGTACATTACACAGAATCATCCAGAAGCCTGCCCAGTTTACACAAACTTTAAGATCAAGCCTAGGGGCAGGAGAACATTATCAGATAAAACTATAAAACTGGATATAATGATGGACATCTGCCATTTCAATCAAACAAGTTATGCAATTGGTACAAATAAGAGAATTTGTAGTTAAAATGACTAAAAAGAAAGGTAAGAATTCCATTGTATGTTCGAAGCCCACAGTATCAACAGCATTGGGGCTCGACTCCCAGACAGTAAACCAAGATGAGCTGCTCGGAACCAGGAGCATAATCATGAGAAGTCGGGCTTTGCTCTAGGAAAGCTGCGCAGAAGCCGCAGAGGAGCGCTCCGGAGGAAGATGCGCGCCGCGGAGCTCAAGTCTTCCGATGGGGAACCTCGGCGAGGGCGAAAGAAGGGAGCGGGGCAGGCAAAGGGGGCCGAGGTGTCCCACAGCCTCGCTACTTACAGAAGGTCCTGTTCCTGCTCTGGGAACTGCAGTGATTTTGAAAACGCGCCTGGGGCGAGCCGCAAGGCAGGAGTCCAGGGCTGGCCCTACCCGAAACTGTCCACCTAAGGAATGATGGGCCTTGTAAAGGGGGACTGGGCCTCAGCTGAGCGCAAAACAGCACCGAATGGCAGGCTTGGAGGCCAGGACAAGGGGGCCAATAGGAGCGGTCAGAAGCAGGAAGGGTTAAGGGTGAGCTAGCATGTCATGGAAAAGCTTGTGACCAGCAATTCACAATTAAAACGACAGACCGAGAGCAAGAGGGTGTTTGCACTACCCTCGGAGGGGAGTTTAGTGGCGACGGGTGGGCGTGGGCAGGAGCGGGAACAGGTGGCAGAGGCTGTGGCTTGAGAGAACCGGAGCGCAGGGACCTGGGAAGGAAGACAAGTGTAGCCGGGGGAATTTTCAACTTCCCTGCCATCTGCTGAAAGCCTCATTCTGTCCAGAGAAAAGGAGTTTGATACCATCCTATAGAAGCACAGATTTTACAATCACATAGCTTAATTTGAAACCTAGCTCTGCAGGGCTTTGTGATATTGGGCCAAAACTTTACTTCAATATCGGCCTCAAATTCCTCATCTGCAAAATGGGTATTATGTTAACGGCATCTACATCACGTGAAACCAGGAAGATTAAATAACACGTCAAATTTAGAGAGCCGTGCTATGAACATAGCAATCCCTCTGGAAACGTCAGTCTGCTCTTATTAGTGTGTAGCTAAAAGTAAGCTATCTGGTAAATTCTTTATTTACCGTGAAGTAAGCCTTTTCCTGCCAGAAGCCTATCAGCCTAATTGCTGAGGAAGACTGGGTCAGAGGAGTGGAAATGAGAACTTTGAAGGAAGTGATCCTGCCCTGTCATCACCAGTAATTCTCTAATTCGATGTACTTAAAAGGTACCTGAATGCTATTTTTTAATAAACCCACTCTGATGGAGGTGGCCTGGCAGGGGGCCTGAAATACTAGATTTCTAGCAAGCTCCCAGGTGATGCTGGATGCTGCTGGTCCACGGACAGCGCTTGGATCAGAAAGACCATAGAATTCCTGGCAGCGAGGGCAGGAAACACGGCGGGAAGTCAGACACGTAGCATGGACTTCTGCAAGGCGAATTTCCCAGGCAGCAAGAGATACTGGTAATATTGTTTGGATCAAGGCCTACAAAGACTATGGCTCAATTCCAAAACCAATGCTGTAAGATGTACTTTTCAAAAATGCTATTCTGACTCTATAATCCCAGATAATCCTAACGGGGTTTCTACAGAGCCACAAGCATCAATGAAAAAACCCACATACAGAAAATAAAAGAAAGAAAAATAGCTCAGGAATAAGAGAAGTCTAAGTCTGCAAAAATAATATTAAACAGTCAGTGAATTCTAGAATTTATTGAGGTGGGTAAAGCCTCTAAAATTAATTTTTAAAGATATTTTTATACTAAGAACACAATGAAATAAGCCCTCTATAAAAATATTAACCTCAACAGGTTATGGAGAGAACACCAAACTCCTCAGTTGTTAGCTTGCTACTGATCGTGATCTAAGCTCTACAAAGTAGAGATAAAAATTGGTACAATGCACAAGAAGCTGGCACGGGGTGGGACAGACATATTATAGCTCACAGTTTCAGCAAATGAGGTCAAACGTTTCTGCTTGGGTAGATTACATTCCACACTAATTAGATACTGCTGAACAAAATCTCTGTGAAACCCTGAGGAACATAAAAGCTCTAGACAACCCTAAATTACCAACTGTCATAATTGTTTTAGTAGGGATTTCCGTGAAGTATTGTCTAATGAACGTAATGATGATCCTTGGCTGGATTTAAGCATATTTTTTTTAAAGATAATTAACACGGTCAAAGTATTTTTTCCAATATTCTTGGTTTTTGTCCAATGAACTCCTGTTCATCCTCAAAGAACCTATGCAAATGTTACCTTTGATGAGGGAATTTCTCATAGAATTAGTTACATTCCTTCTTAGTGTTCTTATTAATCTTAGAATAAATGTTTCACTTAACCACCTAGCTGTATTTAACAGCATTATATTTTGGTAGCTTATTTGCATGTCCATTTTTCAACTTGACAGAGAATGGCATATTTTTACCCTGAAAGGCCTTACATTCCATATGGCGTGCAATATATAAATTAATAAAGGTTTCAAAATTGGAGTCTACACACGGAATACATACATCTAATTCCATCTTAAACTATACTCACAGAAGTGTACAGTAAGGGAGACATGAGTCATAGTCAATTGAGTGATGCAGAAACTATGTTTCAAGTATAAATTTTCAAAAATGCAGCTTATCCCAGTTATGAACAGCAGGGATTCTGCAGCCCAGATCACCTGAACTCATGACGCTGTCAGCTACATCATGTACTTGGGCAAGCTGCGTAATCTCTCTTGCTCTCAGTTTTCATGTAGATGATAATAGTGCTACTGCCTAATGCTGCTAGGCTGGTTAAATTAAATGACATACATAGAAAACACGTGAAACAGTGGCCAGCACATAACAGCACCACATGTCAGCTATTGTTTGTTTGTTTGTTATAAGAGCACCATTGATGAGTAACCCAGGCCAGACACAAGTGACCAAGAGAACAAAAGAGTCATAATCATTTCACAGGGTAGGTTATAACATCTCAAGCTCTGAGGCTGGAACTGAGAGTTGAGAAAAGTGAAAGGACAAGAGACAGGTTGGTCTCCTTCAAAAATGAGACAATGCGTACCCTGGATCTAGGACACCCAAGAGGCCCAAAATGGGACCGATACAGAGAGATATTTAGGTTCAAATAAAGGAAAACTTTTCTTACACAGCAAGTAGAAAGGGATGCCTCTGGGAGGTGTTAAAGCAGGATTTAGAGAACATGCTGGTAGAGTTGACCAGTATGAGATTGAATCATTGACTGGCAGGGAGGGCTGGGTGACCTGGTTCATATGGCACTAGAGCTCTATCCCCTTCGCTTCACAGATGACCACCTGATGAAAAAGGGTAATGAACTAATCAGCTGCAGGTCCTGGGCTAGGGCCCAGTCTTCCAAATCCCCACTCCAGGGCTCTTTTTTAGGAAGCCCTCTTATTAAAAAAGAAAGTATTTCCCAGAACAGGTAGAGAGGTGCTCCCGAGTGCAGTGTGAGGCAGCGGACTCGGGAAAGAATCGAGCAGGACACACCTCGTGGAATAAAGCCACCGAGTCCTGGATACCAAGTCTGGGGCCTCTCAGAGCACTTTGTGTGAGCTATCCCCAGGCCGGAGTTTATGCGTGTATATGTGTGGTCACGGAGCATTCTAATGTGTGAAATTTAATGAGTTAAACTACACGACCCTGAGAATGTATTTGCCAATTTTGCTTCGTATGTCCCAAATTTTCATCTGAAATAAATGTATGCTAGACTCCAGTTCAATGGTCACATATATCCACCGATTTCTCTCTCTATCCTTTTAACTATACATGTGTGGTATTTAAGTTTACAGGAAAAACATTTTAAAAAATATAAGCTTTTAATGCAGAGACTCATGGGGAGAGATGAGAGGTCCCGAGGATTCATAGCAAGTGTGGAGTGAAACCTCCTCCACTCAATTCCTGAATTTAGGAAAACTGCTTAATTTCTAAACTCTCAGTTTCTACCTCTGTAAAATGGAGGTAACAATAGTACCCAAGCCAGGAAAGTGGGAGGGTTCTTCACGATGATTCCTGCTGGAGTACAACTTAATTTTCAGCTTGTTTCATCCAGTGGTTTCATGTTCAGGTTGAAGGTGGGAAGTGATTCAAAGCTAAGAGTGAGCAACTAGAAAATGCTGACTTAAGCCAGAAAGAAACATGCAGTTAAGTGAATAGTCTCCTGACGAAGTCTGTTGGTGCTGAGCCCAAGGGAGCTCTGCGCACCGATGTCCTCTCTACAGAAGAGGTCCCCCGGCGCGTCGCAGAGACGGGACCGAAAGGAGGCTGCGGGCCGCTGCGGCCGCTCTCACCGCCTCGGATTCCCTCGGGCGCAGCGAGCGGGGCTCCCCCATCTCAAGGGCTGTCACCCGCCCCAACTGTGCGCAGCAGGGATGACAAAGCGCGGGAAAGCGGAGCAACTTCCCTCACCTCAAACCCAGTCGCTCAAACCTAGCTACAGGAGAGTTTAGTCAACTTTTGCAGGCGTAAGTCATATCAAGAATAAAATAAGACCGGTTAATTTGTGGATTGATAAAATATAAAATTAGAGATTTCAAGTTTATTAGTAATAAAATAAGTTACAAATTTCAACTGGGAAACAAACTATATATTCCAAGTAGGTTTTGTAATCAGAGATATTTTGTTCAGTGTGGGAAAGAGGAGAATGTTTCAGTAATTAGTCTTACGCCCTAACTTCTCAAAGTGTTCAGTACTATGAATTCTCCCCTTTGCCTTTTTTTCACTTGAATATATGCCTTATTACCGCAAAATCTCTATTCGAGAACAGATGCACCCCAACGCGCCTAGGATAATACTTCACATATACTTGGTGCTTGGTAAATATTAGTTGAATACATGAATGAACTGACAAGTGGTAGTGGAAAGATAGCTCATAAAAGCTGCTCTAAGTTTGCCAGGTTTAACAAATTAAAAAGAACTTCTTATGGTAATAAAAATAAATCATTGTTTACCTGAAATTCAAATTTAACTGAGCATCCCATATTTTATCTGGCAAATCCCTACACTTGGGGACAAAAAAACAACACTCACACGCACACACACAACACCGAAAGGCAAACGTGCAATAGTACAGGAAGAAATGGATTTTCTTGCAAGACTGTTGATAGATATAAGAAACCGCAATATATATATTTTAAAAATAAAACAGAACTTAAAAAGAATTAAAGGGGATAAAGGCAAAGCCGCTTTAAAAAGGCAGTTTTGTTTTTTTTAAACCTTGCCGACTCAAAGAGATGTTATGAGGAATCGTGTCATGAGTGTGCGTGGGCGTGTTTTGGGACAAACCCTGAAACGGCTTTTAAATGTTCTCTGTACCGTGTCCTTTTTGACTTGGGGGTCACTAGGGACGAGCTGCTGCTATTGGTTGCAGACATGGTCTTACACTTTGGGTTTCACTGTGGAGTCTTAAGAGATTATTTCATTGAAAGTAAAATAAATATTGACTCACAGTGCCGAAGCCTCAAACAGAATTATTTTATTCACCGACACTGGTAGCTATTGCCTGACGGTTTCCTAAATATTAAGCAAACCCTTGGCTGGTGACTCTTAAGATCCTTCGAATCTCAGTTCAATATACAAAAGTGAAAAAAATGTTAATTATTTGTGAAAGTATGTGTCTCCCTAATACTATCATAAATTCCAGAAGTATTAGGAACCGTATGTGAATTGTCCACCTTTTATGTGCCTGGAATTTACCATGGATCCTGGTATACAATAAGTACTCAATTATTCACTGACTTAATCAAATTTTAGGACAAAATGAAACATAAATAGGAGTGTCACCACCTTTTCTATCATTTCTAATTAACTCCTCATCAATATGTTTTCTGTTCCCTCGTACCTTCTTAGTATTTATTGAATGAATAGTGAAATGATGCCTGTTTCATCTGCAAAATGGGAGTAATAATGTACCTATCCCACAGTGTTATTATGAAGACTAAATAAGTTAATATAGGTAAAGTGCTTCATACAGGTAATAGCACCCAGCACATAGTAAATGTTATTCCCCATTAGCAGCAGCAGCAGCATTTATATTGGACCTTTTTCCAGTGAGCATTTCAGACTTTTAAATTCATTTGTCTTTACAGTCCGGTTAGAAGCCTAGTCCTGGTCTGAATAGAAGAGTTTTAAAAGAAGCATCCCTCTGGAAGAGTCCAGCCTAAAGCTTCCTTGAAAAGCAACGTCTCCCACCTACGTTTGCTTGTTTAACTGCTGCCCCCAACCCGCTTCCTTAGCACCCTCTCCTGCATGCTGATTCTAACAGTTTCGCTCCGTCTCACTGTGCTGCCTGGTCCCCCCAGTTTTTCTCTTTTATTCTAAAAGTCTATTGTGATGTCATTGTCTCAGCTGCTTTTAATCAGACCACATCAATGGAGAATGACCCTACAAAGTGTCTTTTACACATCTGTTTAACACAGAATGGCATGTTTTGTACTATGTTGGCTATTTTACAGCTATATTAGAACTTCCTATCATTTATTGTTTGGATAGACCCAGATTAACAGGCCCAAATGAAATATTCAGTATATGTTATGGCTTGAAATACCTAGTACACTAAGCTAATGGTCTTTCTGTATATCCACTAACTCTTATATTATAGTAATAAATGAATTAACTTAAAGCTCTGCCTAGCAACACAAATCTGTGGTTGTTACAAGAAATTGTTAAAAATCTCTTTCCCCGAATTGCCAAAATTGCCCCCCTGGATCACCTTGCACAGTGATTAAAGATGTAAGGCTATTTTTATTGGGCTTTCTTGCTAAAGGAACACAACTTTCCGATGAGATCATGTTCCAAATCTGGCAGAAACCAGTGTTCAGTCCCCTCCTCGCTGCCTCCTGCGATCCAGCCATGGTGGCCAGTTTCACTTAATTCACTTACCCTTTCATCTGTTTCACATAGTATCATCTCTTGCAATGAATATGTAAACCTATGTAGTTAACGTTATAAAATATTTTGCAATGCTAATAAAATTTTATTTTTACATAAATGTGTAATATTACATCTTCCATGTTTTTAATGACCCACATTCTAGATGCTCTAACCCAGTGCCTCTCAACTTTGGCTGTGCAGCATTTTAAACCTGCAGATGTTCTCTACCTGACTCCCAGGGAGGGAGTGAAAATTTTTATGGGTGAAACACAGGCCTTATGTTTTCATACAAGCTTTATAGGACATTCTGATGATCAGCCACGAGATTCTTCTCACTCATCCTGACTCAACAAATTAGTAATATTATTGTTCTATCGAGGACTGAAGATAATAATAAAAGTAGTAATAATAAGATCATAAATCTGGACAAAATCTGGAAGTGAAAAGGAAGAATATACCAGCCTTATTTCTTCATATCCTAGCATATCATCTCATAATTGGGAACACCTTGTTCTTGGAGAGTCTTGATCTCGGGTGAGGAATGACAGAATGGTGGAAAACTGCCTGTGGTACTTTCAAATACCCTCTAGATGAAGGGCATTGGAGCTCTTTGCTCTTCAAATGCCTTTTTTTTTTTTTTTAAGTATTCCGCTTGATGAAAAGGGACAACCGATATAGAGTTACATTATGTAAACAAAGTTCTTTGAGCTAATTATTAGTAACAATGTGCAATGTGATGAAAAGATGTAGTCATTTGAATTTTAATGGTCAGTTTTTATTTATACACTTTTAAAATAATTTGCAGCTTAAAAGAAAATAGAATATATAACTGCGCTTTTGAATCTTTGTCTTAATCCCAAACATATTGCTTGCATTTTAAATACTGCTAGACAGCGGATACCCTATCATGATGGTTCAATTACCCATTTTAATCTTAATAAAGATTCAGAGAATTTGTTAATCAATATGCATCATGACTAAATAGACAAATACCCAAGTAGTTTTAGAGCCAAACTTTCAGAAGAATCTTAGTAGGGGGGAAATATCTTTTCTTGGAAAGGTTGTACTCCTAAGTTTAAATAACTGTGACTTACTCTGAGTCATATAAATAATAGACATTAATATCTATGCGCCATAATGAGAACATAAAATGAAATGTGGTCGGTTGATTCCTAATATCTATTCAAATATAAGTTATTAACTCAGTTATTCAGAGACCTATTTTCCAGCTTATGAATTATTTATTTCCTTTGTTTTAAAAAGGTTATTACATCTGTCAGGGCCAAGACAATCGTGAAGATCCAGAACTTGATGAAGATGTTCATGACATGCTCAAGCATGGAAGGAAGGCACTGATTACAAGAGCAAATAATTTTTAACCGAATGAAGAGCCGAAGCAAAATGCTTCAGAACTGTGAAGACTCGTTCTGTATGGATTACCGAACAAAAGCATAAAATAAGCTGACCATGAATTCCCATGAGCTTCTAGTTTGAAGTGCAACACAACAGGTCCGATTTTTCCAACACTGAATCTAGGAAAGAAGCTGCTATCATGCATTACAGCCGCCACATAGATTTGATACTATTAGCAAACCAAACCAGAGTTCTGGCCATGGATTGGGCTTGGCTGCCCTGGGCCTACCAAATTCCAGGACGATTTAAGTTTTCCCTAACAAAGAATATTCTCTTTGGCTCTTTCCTGTGGACTAAAATGGGAAGTCAGCAATAGGTGTAATCCATTAAAGAACAGATATTTTTGAACTTGGTGTCAAATTAGGTTTCTAAAATTTAAGGAGCCCAGCCGGGCGTGGCTCAGCAGTTGAGCGTGGACCTAGGATCCAAGCGGTCGGGGTTCGGTTCCCAGTCAGGGCACATGCCCGGGTTGCGGGCTCGATCAATGACTCTCTCATCATTGATGTTTCTGTCTCTCTCTCTCCCTCTCCTTTCCTCTCTCTGAAATCAATAAAGATATATAAATAAATAAATAAATAAATAAATAAATAAATAAATAAATAAATAAATAAATAAAATTTAAGGAACTCTTCTCTTTTCATCAAAAGTGATGGCCAAATCACTATAGCCACTACTATGATTAAAATATAATTTATTACCTTATCAGTATAAGGCAGTGCTTTGCATAAATGTTATTAATGACAAGTACCAACCTAACTCAGGAAAATAATATATGACTAAAACTTCTGTGAACAATGTTAGGCTAAACCTATCATTAATTCAGCTTTGAATTTTGTAAAGTTTTTGGATAAATTTTATTGCCCAAACGGCAAATAAGGGTCAAATGAAGAAGCCGTGACATTTGTGCCCAGATGTTACATCTTTTTGTTTAAGCCACTTTATCAGTCAACTCTGAGTCACTGTAACCACGAAGAAGGGTGATTTCAAACCACACGCTTCTCATGAAAATGTCTTTTCTATTAGACAATAGAAGTGACACATTCTTTCTTGAATTCCATCGGATGTAACTTCTCTGAGAGATGGGGAATGAGCTCATAGCTGACACCACCCTGTTTCAGAACCTTCGCCACCTCCTCCGTCACCACCAGAAAACCGAGATCGTAAGGCAGTAGGGAAGTACGCTAACCGGTTCCTCCCAAGTCGCTTGCAACCCCGACCTGTCAGCACATGGCCACCGAGATCTCTGATTGTGAAAGGTTCAGTGCTGTTCTACCGCACAGAAAACGCTCTTCCATGGAAAACAGCGCAGTGACGACCGCAAGAGATTGCTCATGAGATGAAAGGAAGGGCTGGAAAGCGGGTCACAGTCCAGCTGCCGACAGGTTTTATTGCTGAGCAGCAGAAGCCGAGGGAGCCTCTGTGCTGGTTGCCCAGCGCAGTCGGATTACTCACAGAGAACTTGGTTTTTTATTTTTTTTAATGTTTTTCTGGCATTACTTCTTTTAATGTTCATGGACTGGAACTAGAGATGGGTTTTACTTCTTTTATAGTTATACTTTCCCAACAAAAGTAAATACTTAAAGTCAAGCGTTAGCTACTATTAAAAAAAAAAAATAAGTTCAGCAATAAAATGTCAATGACATCATTGCCCAAATCAAACGATTACTGAAGTTCTCTGAACATTGTTGCTGGAACATTTAGTAAAATATATTGTGACTACACGCTAAAAGTGTTCTTTCTCTCAAATTTCAAAAACGGTGAACACAGACCTATTTGGGGGGCGGTTATAGATCCTTACGTTCGTTAACAGAAGAATCCAAACAAAGTTAAGATACTCAAACTAATTCGGGTATTTTAGAATTGAGGAGAATACGTTAGCATATATATTTCAAGACACCGTAATGATCACAATTTCATCTGTCTGCCCTCCTAGCTCTGGACGAGAAGAAGTGTATTTTCCTCATCAGATTCTATTTGAAGTGTTGCCTTTTGGAATGACCAGAATCAGTGTTTTCCTAACGCTGCCCCCCCACCCCGACTGGGACACGTTCCTCACGAGCTGCTGCTGCCACATGGGCTCCCAACCTTCACATCCTTACTCTCAGTCCCCCGCCTCCAGGCCTGATGTGTACTTGATGATACTACTTCATGGTCTACAATTCGGGGACCAGGAACTCAAAAGCCACCAGAGACACGGAGCGTCATGTTCACCTGGCAAAGCAGCCAGGACTAAGGTAACAGAAAGGAGCAGGACCTGGGGTAAACTGCGAAATCTATGCCTGCTCTAAATTTCAAGTTCTCTTATTTGAGTAGACACAGAATTATTTTTTAAGTAGACAAAGAATCAACCCAGCAAGACAGGGGAAAGGGCCGGCTTCAGCTCGGTGGCTGCCACGTCACAACGTTTAGTCTAGATCAGTGGTTCTCAAGACCAGCTGCACCCTAGGGTCACTGCATGAGAAACAAAATAGATGACACATCTTCAGGCCCCTCCTCCAGAAACCTGGGTCGATGGGCCTGGGGAGGGGCTCAGAGCATGTTATCATTTTCTGTTGTTTGTTAATCTTCACCTGAGGATATTCTTTCCATTGATTTTTTAGAGAGGGTGGAAGGGAAAGGGAAATCGTGGAAGGGAGGGGGAGAGACAGAGAGAGAGAGAAACATCTATGTGAGAGACACACCGACTGGCTGCCTCGGCACGCGCCCTGACAGGGTGGGGATCGAGCCTGCAACGGAGACGCGTGCCCTTGACCGGGAATTGAACCTGAGGCCCTTCCGTCCACGGCCGACGCTCTGACCACTGAGCCAACCCGGCCGGGGCTAGAGCATGCTACCTTCTGACAGTTTCCCTAGGTGACACTAATATCTGCCGAAGTTGAGGACTTCTGGTCTAGGTAAAGGACCTTAGACCTAATACATAGATTTTACTGTATCAAAGGAAGGATATTTATTGTTTTTCTGCTGAGATGTTAATTCCTATAGGAACAGGCTGATAATTTACATAATTATCATAAAACCAATTCACTGAGCTGGTTTTCAAATGTCGCTGAGAGGTTTCCCTACACTATGTTCGGTCGCACACTGATTTGTTAGTTAGCGGAGGTTAGGGATACAGACTGACATCTCAGAACACAGCATCTGTAGCTACGCATATCAGGAAAAGTTCACCAGGGACATAGAACCAATTGGGTAAATGGAGGTGTGTGTGTGTGTCACATTTATCTTTTCTCCTGAGTTAAATACATGAGCAAATTTCAGTGGAGCTGTACAGTACACTGCAGGCTGTCATAAGGCTAACTCTTCTCTGTAAAGGTCAGCACAGTGGTGATAACATCATTGTGTTCTGCCTACTTCATAGATTTGCTTTGATAAAAAGGAGGCCCTTCAGAAAATACACAATTTTCTGTCTTACACCTGATCCATCCCAGGCATCCCATGTCCACCCAGTTATAATGCAAGAAATTCAGAGTAATCCTAGACTCTGCCCTTTCCTTCAAACGGCACAATAAATCCTGTTGAGTCTACCTCTAAAATATTCTCTGAATCCATCCACTTCTCTGCATCTCTACCTTCACCAACAGGTCAGCATCATTTCTTGTTTGGTTTATGGCAACAGCCTCCTAACTGGTTACTTCACTTGGTCTCAGATAATTTCCCTACTCTGCTTAAAATTGTCATTTTCTTCTCATTTATCTTTAGAGTAAAACTCTTTTTAATAAACCTTAATATCCTTACCATGATCTGTGAGGTCTTACTGATCTGGCCCCAGCAACATTTGCAATCATATACCAAGCACCCCTACTGTTTACACACCATGTACCAAATACGCCAGCCTTTTCCAAGTTCCTTGAACTTCCCAAACCTTGTCCTGCCACAGTGCTTTTGTGCTTGCTCTTCCCTTTGTCCAGAGCACTCTTCACATGCCAGACGCCTCCTCACGTCCGCCTTTCCTGATATTCTCTATTAAATAGCCCTTTTTGTTCCCCTCATGCTAATTTCAACATGTATCATCTCACGCATTATATCCTTACTGGCAAATAAACCCCAGGCAGAGACAGGGATCCGTCTGTCCTATTCTTCACGTATTGCCAGTGCCTAGCACCATGCCACACATGGAACAGATGCTCAGCGAACATTTTGAATATCTAAGTGTTGAATGAGTACTTCACGCTGACACTTTACTGCATTTTTAAAGAACTGAATGACCCGTACGCCTAGACTTTACTAAGAACCTGGCTCTACTGCAGAGTGCTGGGCTACCTGACTAGAGCCCTCTCAGTAAGCGTTCTCAGTTGTAATTAGCACAGCTCTCACTCATCTGCTGACTCAAGCATTTGCTGAACGTCTGCTTTGGGCCTGATTATAGGGCAGCCCAATGCAATGCACACAGGCCTCATCAGCGTATGACACGTCTTAAGATACACTGATATTAGGACTTGGATATATTTCTACTTCCAACTTCCCATCTGCTCATTCAAGAACTCAGATGCCTTGGCCCGCCCCACCACTGCAGCAATAAGAAGGGTCTTCCATGAACTCCAACATCCATTTGTATTGTGATTCCTCCAAGCTCTAGCTTTACCATCACTGCTGGTCTGATCACCCCAGAAAATTAGCCTCTGCATGCACATCTTTACCTTTTCATTTGCAACATTAATGCTCTCAACCTTAACAGTACAGCGATACGCCGGTGGCCTTTGCAATATTCCACCCACTGTAGTGAGCTCATTGACAGAGAACAGGGTCCCGCAGCGGGATGGGTCGGGAACCTAATCAGCAAGAGGAGACTCACAATTAGACCCAGTAGACTCAACAATATATAGGGCTCAAAACAGCAGAAGTGCATTTCTTGATCATGTGACAGTCCTCGATGGGATAACAGGTTGGTGGGGCAGCTGTGTCCCACATAGTCATTCAGGGACTCAGACTGACGAAGGTTCTGCCATCTTTGGCATGTGGCTTCCAAGCTACCTGGGAGAGGTCTACGTGCCTGGTAGCAAGCAGGCAACAAGAGCGGGAAGGCACACAGTGCGGGAGTTTTATGAACCAGGCCTGGAAGCGGCACTGTGACCTCCTAGCAGAGTCTGTGAGACAGAACTCAGTGACGTGGGAAACACCCAAAGACAAAGAGAGCTGGGCACTGTGATACCCACTCGGGAAGTCACTTTCCAGCAGCGATTCATAAGCTTTTGAAGGATCACTGGCTACGCCTACCACAGTGCATAGTGGACAGATCTTGTAGTCCCCACCAAGAGGCCCACGTGTCTCCGGGATGCACACGTGCTTTCAGGGTAGTCAGATTTGAACTGGTTTCAGGATTGGACACCAGACCTCACCCAGATGTACACCTCCACTCTGAACTTTAGTCTATGTTGCTGAATCTGAAAAGCTCTGCAGAAGATCGAGCTTCCTCTTGTACCTTGGTTTTAGATTCTTCCACGAAAGTATACGTCCTACTTCACTCCCACAAAGATGAAAGTGTTGGGGACCAGGTCCTTAATTTTGCAGCTGCTTTGATGAAAGGCGGGGACCTGACCCGAGCCCCTCCATTTGCATGCCAGCCTCACTACTCTCCCTTCCCGGCTTCCCTGGGCCCAGCAGGGAGCAGCCGGGGTAACTGGACCGTTCACCTTCTTCTCAGCCCCTCTCACTGCAACTCACTTCCAGCCTCCACCTTTCCTTCCTCGTGGACCCGGGCAGAGGCAGAGCTTTCTTTCCCCTCCAGCAACGTGAAGCTGGCCACGACTCTCCCCTTTTCTTGACAGTCCCTCCGTCGAGTGGCTTTGGGAAATTCACTTGGTAATAAAGACAATTCAAAGAGGATAAAAAGGGGTTTCCTCCAAATGACAGGAGCAAATACTTTTAAGACAAAAAAGAATGATGTGAATGAAACCGGCTCCTAAAACTTTCTACAATGATTAACTTCTTCCTAAAACATTCATCGGCCATCACGCAGACACAGCCTCGTGTACTTGCAGGAGGCCTAAAAGGACGGTGTTTATCACTAAAACGTTCCTAAGTACCAAAGCTAATTATGCTTTATATTGCTAAATCTGGATGTTGCTTTATTTTTTTTAAAAGTCTGAGGTTTCTATCTTCAACAAATATGCAGCTTCCTTGCAGTCTGTATTTCATTTCCCTTGCTTATTTAACAAATGATAACCCAGTCACGTTTCCTGCCCCCCAGCCTTGCTAGTTATAATTTCTTTAAACCTTGGGACAATTTTATTTGGACTTTGATAATGGAAGACCCTGGGTTTACTGTGTTTGTTCTCATTTACCTTTTTACTTAATTTAAAAATGCATTCACAAAAATTCAACTGACAAGCTCAAAATGCAGAAACGGAGTTGAAGATGGCAGGAGCGGCCACCTGAGTTCTCACCCTTAAGCAATGAGTAAATACGGAATGTTTTCCTTACGGGCCTCTTTGCTCTATTTTTTTTTTTTAAATGATTTGGCTTCATGCCTCAGGTCTTTAATGGTCAGATGGGATCTTGCCTGCAGAATCCTCGCCCAGGGAAGCTCCAGAGGCTGGCTGGGAACGTCCTCAAGCAGCTTGAAAAGGTTTTTCCTCACTAATTGTGTAGAACATACGTGCGGCCATCCAGCCTTCGGTTTCTAAGCAAAATAGCCTAATTATTTTTCATCTTGGCACAAAACGAGCTCAGGACTCAGGTCTCAGCCCCAGGGGAAGGAGGGCAGGGGTAACCTGACACAGGCCACGGCCCCAGGTTGGAAAGAAAGGCTCTCCCGTTGCTGCTGCAGGATCCATAACCAAGCAGAAGCGAGAGCTTTGCAGAACAAGTGCCTGCAATTAGGAAAGGAATGAGGGAGCAGAGGACACGCTTTTATCTGAGGACACATTCAGAACCCAGGACTTTCTGGAAGAAATCATTAAATCAGGCACCGGAAAGAGAAAAGTATAGAAACACATCCCTGAAACATACCACTGTTCTTACCCCTTAGGCCTTTCCTACCCAGACACCCCCAAACTCGGCCGACTGGCATTCCTGAGGTTCAGACGCTCAGTTCGGGGAGCTCGGTGCTTTTCTATCTGCAGGATTGCGTCAGAGAGGGAAATAAGCACTGGCTCCGTCATGTGGACAGGTTACTTCACCTCCCTGGCCTCCGACTTTTATATCGAAATCAATACTCCTCGCCTGTGGATGATGAAGAACTCACACATATAGTCTTGTAACACTTAAATTTCTTTGATGGATCAAAGAGTCAGTTGCCTTCCCATGGCAATGGGCTACTTCTCCTGTTCTGCAAAGTGACACTTTTACCAGAGTTATTTCTGTATCTAGAAGTTGCCCTCGAGACTAAAATAGACTGAATCCAGCACTAATTCATACACATAACATGAATCTGTTATAAGTAAATACTGCCCTAGTGCAAAAGTTGTTTATGTATTTGGAGGAAGGTGGTGAAAAGGCACAAGCTCCCAGTTACAAGGTAAGTAAGTACTCGGGGCGTAACCTACAGCGTGACGCCTCCGGTGAGCACATGAACAGTCACGTGATACACAGGAACGCTGTCATACGAGCAGAACATAGCAGGTCTCGCCACAGCTAGAAATATCTTTTCATTTTCTCTATTGCATCTATACGGGATGGTGGGTGTTAACTGAACCTATTGTGGTAACCAGTTCACAATATATGTAAATCAAACGATCATGCTGTAGACCTTAAAGGCATACAGTGATAAATGTCAATTATTTCTCAATAAAAGTGGAAAAAGTAATGAAAATGGGTCAACTTAGCTGTTGGCCATCTTCCCAAAACATTATCTAGAGTTAAAAAAAATATTTTTCGATCAATTGCAAATGATCAGACAGGCTTTACTTTTCAATGATTCAAAGCAAGACTAGACGTCTAACAAGACGTGCTTGAAAGCGTGTGCGGGTGTGTGTGTGTGCATGTGTGTGCATGTATGTGCATGTGTGTGTGCATGTGTGTGTAATGACAGGAATGAGAGGGGTAAGGTGGTTTCCCACCATTAAGTTTCAAATTGCACAAAATATGAGATGTAAACATTTCTCATATATTTTCCTATTTTTAACCACAGCAACTACAGATAAAACAGTCAAAACAAAATCAGGTAAATAAACAAATCCAGAAAATACTATCTCGTGCTACACAGCGGAAAGACTGTGCTCTCATCCACTCACAAACTAACATGACTTTGCTTAAAGGCGAAGCGGTATTTCTCTCTCACAAGTTAGTCAATGACATATTTCTAAGTCCTTTCTTTGTCTGCCAATAAAATTTAAACATATCAAACCAAAACGTCCAAACCTCCACTGACCACTGAGATAGGAAGAGGAGAGCCAGAGTAGTGCAGGCACGGAGGAGCCGTGATTGACTCCCGAGCAGAAATTAATTTCGCAGCGATGATCTTTCGGAGCCGCTATCCCGAGGGCGGTCTCCTTAGCCCCTAGCTGGGACCCGCGGGGTTCACCGAGACGCTGGCCTCCTTTAGGGACAGCCTGGCACATTCGCTCCCCGAGGACAGGCTCTTCCGAGACGCACACTGAAACAAACCCCGAGAACTTCCCCAGCCGCACGCTAACGGCCCCGGAGACTCTGAAACGGTCCCTCTCTCCCTCCGTGTCGCGCAGCTTCAGCAGGGCCACTGCCGTTTGGGCAAGCGTGTCGCAGCCTTCGGGCGTGTGAAGGCTGAATGACCATCGCCGCCAGCCCCGTCCCCCGGGCAGCGCGGTCACCTTCCCAGGCCTGTTTCTAAGCCCCTTCTGCTTTTAAAAAGTCATTCCTGCCCGGCCGGGCGTGGCTCAGCGGCTGAGCGTCGACCTGGGACCCCGGCGATCGGGGTTCGATTCCCGCTCAGGGCACATGCCCCAGCTGTGGCTCGATCAATGACTTTATCATTGATGTTTCTCTCTCTCTCTCCCTCTCCTTTCCTCTCTCTGAAATCAATAAAGATATATTAAAAAAAAAAAAAAAAAGTTATCCCTTTCCATTTCCACCCGTAAAGTAGGGGCAGTTGGACTACGGAAGTTCAATTCTATTCCAAAATGTTATCACTGTTTGGGGTGACCAGGTGAGAAGATAACAGAGCTCCAGGAGTTCTAGGCGAGATTATTTCTGTGGGTTACGCGTCTGTAAGGCCGTGGAGTCCCTGGACGGCATCAGCGCACGTCACCCGCCTCCGTCTGGCCTCTCAGCCGCCCGGTGCCCCACCCAGCTTCCATGCCTAGCCGCACAACGCAAGGCTGTCTGCATCTCCACTTCTAAAGAACTGTCTTTCCACAAAAACAAAGTGCGCCAGGAAATAATACTATTAATTTCTCCCCTCCTTTTTATACTAAACTATAAACAAATGTCCGTATAACAAATTTGCTCACACAAAAAAATTATTGATTTTTAAGATCCGTTTCAAAATTATATTAGGAAACATTAACATTTTTCATAGTAAACCGGAAAGACAAAGGCTAGTTTCATTACAGGGCTTTTACTACAGCTTCCCACAAGCGTCCGTCAGTTATGAACATAATTTCGATTTTATTAAATTCTTTTCTCAGACTTATTTACGTAAAAGCATTTCATTGACTATTTAGCAGTCAAAATGTTTTACTTTGATTTTGGACCTCAAAATCATTCACTAAATTAGAAAGCAATCAATCGAAACTCAATACTCGATTATATAGTTTTGAGGACAAGCGCCGTGTGTCATCTTTTGTGCAGCTCAAAGACCACAGCACATCGAGTGAACACTGGACGCTCTGGGTCCACTTTGTGTGAAATTACACTCCCCGGCTCGCTCGCATGTACACAAAACCCGTATTATTACGCGCTGGTTACTCACTGCGGGGGGTGTGCAGGGTGCCTGGTGTCCTGAGACACAGAATTACCCCGACGGATTCAGGCTCAGGCGAAGAGACTCAAACCAAGTCGCCGGTTGCAGAGGTGCACGCAGCTGAAAGGAAGGAGCAAGGGAAAGATGATGACAGCTGATCGGCGACGGAGAGCAACTGTTACGGCTCCTTGAGCTTAAGGGGCAAAGTGGGAGAAACAGCATCGCAGGGATGCCCGTGGGAAGTGTTGGTCGGGAGAGACAGCCCCTGCCAGAGCAGGGACACAAACAGAGGGGAGGCGGCGAGGAAGCGGCACCCGGAGTTCTCTCTCCCCCTGTGCTCTGATCTCCTGAAGCTCCCAGCTTCCCACTGGCCACACCAACTGCAAGGCGTCTGTCCGGGGGACATGGTGGTGCAGAGATGTCAGCACAGCTGAGCAGGGAAGGGCAGAAAGTGGATCTGGGGACCAACCCAAGAAAAAACAGCGCCGCAAATATCGCATCCCCCCAACAGGATCATATCTCTGTTTACAGGAAATAACAGTCAATCCATCTTCGTTGTCAAAGCCCAGTGAACAGAGGCACACTCCGTCAGATAGGAAGAATGGGTATCGGGTCAAATTATATTTGATCGCATGCATGTTTTAATAGGAGACGCACAGGACAGCAGATGGATGCGGGAACTCGTCGGCAACTGATGAAAATAATATGCTGGGAAGCATAAAAGACGCATCCAGGAGCCCGAGGGCAGAAAGAAAGAAGAGCGGGGCAGGCGGAGTTGCTGGAAGGACGCAGCCCAAATCCCCAGGCTGCAGGAGAATCGGCGAGGGATTGTGCCAGGGACACAAAACGGGAAGATCTAGTGTTGATCCTTCGGGGAGCCAGAGAACAGAAGTCAGCTTCCTTCAGCTCTTTTTTTTCAGGCCGGGAAAACCAGAAAGAAGTTTCAGGGGTTCTTCTTTCTCCCCACAAACCTCCCCGTGTGCTTTCCGAGTCTGAGATACCCCTATTTTGTTCACTGTTAATAATGATGAATGAATGAACGATCATTCATGCTACAAGGTAAGTTGCTCTGCCTTATTTTTTTGGTAAAACTACGCACCATGCACAATGCCCACCTGGCACATAGAGGTATCAATAAACATTAGTTGAAAGAAATTAAGTGAATGGATGAAGGCTCGGACACACTCTCAGAGCTGCTGCGGTGAGTCACTGCAGCTTTGAAGAAACATTATGACCTGCCCATCCAGTCACAAATGTAAATATTGTGACCGATATCAGGATGTTTAAAATGTTGATCTAGGACACAGGACGAAGGAACCGAGAGGCCTAACGAGAAAGGAGGCTCGGCCCTGCAGAGGACAGCTCAGAGCACCGAAAACAAACAGACCGCTCCGGGCCTTGGCGGCTCTGCCCGGGGAAGTTCTGTTTACCGTCGGCGGGGCAGACGAGCAGCAGCTTTGTGGAAATATGTTTGGGTTGGGGGCCAAGATGCAGAGTTCCGTTTCCAGGAATTTCTGGTGATTTCGTGTATGATTTAAACATTCTGATACAGAATTCTTTGTCCATCAAATGATCCTTTTCACCATCATGGCCATTTTCTTTCCTTCTCAATAATAGATCATTAAGTCTGTCTGAAAGCCAGGGAAGAGATAATTGACCTTAGCCCTAGTACACAGCCAGTGGGAGTGCAGACCGGGGCAGCCACTGTGGGAAACAGTGTGGAGTCGCCTCAAAAAATTAAAAATGGAGCTGCCGTTTGACCCAGGGATCCCACTTCTGGGCATATATCCTAAGGAACCCGAAACACCAATCAGAACGAATATATGCACCACTATGTTCGTAGCAGCTCAATGTACAACAGCTGAGATCTGGGAACAGCCCAAGTGCCCCTCAGGAGATGAGTGGATAGTTTTAAAACTTGAAGAAAAAAAACTAAGCCATGTCTATTCTTGGACATATCACCCTACCTTATGGAAATTTAATCTTAGAATACAAAATGCATAATCTACTTTTCTACTTTTTTAGAAGATGTCATACATTTTTGGAGAACTTATAAATTCAGATTATATAGGAAAAAACCCTTGAGTATCCTGAAAATATGTGCTTTGTTTTTCTTTCTAACAGTCTCCATTTCACAAGCTTTGATAAAATAGAGCCCTTTGCCAAATATGTACCACTATTTATTTACTAATCAGCTGGTACTTAATAATTCAACACTAAACTATTTTATTACTTTTCTCTGGCTAATTTATTGCAGCAAAAATACATTGTATTTCCTTAAGTAAAGCCTTGTGAACTTTCCATCACTTCTACCCTGGCATCTGAGATACATTAGGGTGATGGGTGGTCAGTGGTAAGGAGAAGAGCAGAGAGGACAAGGGAAAATAGGACCACAGAACAGGTGCTTCAAAAATGAGGACAACCCCTAGAGCCTGGCACCTGAGGTCTAAACTCTGCTACCACTGGCTGACTTGGGCATCAGGTCACTCACCTTTAGATGCACGAGATGGATTCAGTTATTGCTGGTGCCCACTGGCTTTGAGGTACTGCACTGCTTACTCTCTGCAAGGTAAGACCTCCTTTCCTTTCGCTAGAAATCCCTAGTTTAAAAAATAAAAAGTAATCACTATTTTCGTTGCCCCCAATGTCACTGACTCTAAGCGGCATCTCCAGTTGCATCCTGGGAAGACCACAAGCCCCAACAATGACTTAAAACTGGCATCTTCCACACCCAAAGGGGGTCGCGGGCTGCATTCTGGTGCTCACATCCCCGCAAGGGCTGTGCTGAAGGTTTCACAAGTGAGGTCGGCACATGTCTACCTCGTAGCACAGCCTGGCTTGCTTTTGACCTGACTTGGCTATTATTTGAATCAGCTTACCGACACTGCCAATAACATCACACATAATAGAACACACACCTTGTAACTGAACCACTGATAGTGCCCAGGAACAGAAAGAATCCAGGAAATACATAAAATGTAAACTGCTCAAGCAGAGCAGCTACCGGAGGGCCTGCAAGTCCAGATGCAAACTGCCTCCCTGAGGTTAAGGAGCCACATTTTAAGATTCTCCAATGGCTGCTGCCAAGGCCTCCGTTAAAAGGCTCCATCCTTTCTCAAGGAATCACACTGAACAAAAGGCCACATCCAGTCGTCCTCCCTCCCCCACAATCAAGATTTAGCCTAATATTACTGAAACTGTTTAGGGCACAGAAATAAAGCTAGCCGTCCGGCGGTTGGGGAAAAAAAGAGAAAAACAGCCTTTTAGAAATGAGTGGGTCCCACTCTAATCTGAAGCTTGTACTGTCCTTTTCAATCGCTGCAGAGAAACAATTAATAAAGGAACCCATTAAGACCTGATTATTGCTGCGAAAAAAGGCAGGTAGGGTTTCAGCGCTTTGAAGTAACTGAGAATAATTCAGGCCTCATTACAGAGATAGAATCTACATTCATACATTTATGTTAGTGATTCAAATCTATTGGGAGAGATTGAATTCCGTTAAATAGAGCATCTTTCCTGCGGAACTTTTCTCAGGCTTTCTCGGGCTAACCTCAGAGGTGACCTAACAATGCAGAGCAGCGAGTATTTAGGGATCCGGCTGCGCCGTAAAAGAAAGGCTGTGCAGAAAAGAGAAAGAAGAGTGAGATATAATCTAAAGAGCTATGTCAGCTTTTCCTTTGGGCTGGTTGGTAAATGCCCTTCCTGTCATCACACTGCACAGAAAAGCGGAGAAAGGGCTCCAGGAGTTTTAAACAGTGTACCTGCTGCACCCAGGTTTTAATGTGGAAGTTTTGAGGACGTGTTTCCCCCCATTTCAGACACAATAAAAACAGGAAAGCTCCAACTTAAAGATCTGAATAGCTTCTTCCATGGGGGCAGAAAGGTGGTAGATAGGTGTGTGTGTGTGCATGAAAGAGAGAGAGATTCCTTTTGGGGTGGGGGTGGGGGTGGGGTGCCTCTTGTAAGTTAAATAATAAATAAAAGGATCCCAAGTGGCATCAATAGTATTGAGGCCCAGTGCACAGAAACCTCAAAATAATAACTCCTTGTGTCTTTTAACTTTTCACAACAGAATTTTTATTGTATGGTTTCATCAAGCATAATCTTTTTAAAAACATGTAGTTTTAATTAGTTGTCATTTCAAACATTTGGATTCTGCGGAACAGTTGGGCTGAAACTCTAGTCCCTCAGAAACACTACCCTGTCTCTCTCGGGCATTCATCAGCTCACATAGGAAACTGAACTAGAAAACTGGAATTAGCACCGAGCTCGTTTTTAAACGTCCCCGCTGGAGTGAAAGGACAGGATTTGTTTGACGTATGCTCTTTATTTGCTTAACTCACCAATTCATAGCTACTGAAATCAGAGCTAATTATATTAAATTTAAAAATTTAAAATGTGGCATTCGCCGTATTGTCACAATCTTGCAAATAAGTCTTGCAATGGGCAATAAATAATGCAATGAAAACCTCTGATTCTGGCACCAAATGGGTCCATTTCAAAGGCCCTGGATGCACAGAAAAATGTAAGAGCACGCATGTAAAGTCATTTTTCAGGTCACTAAACCACATAATTGGGCAATAAATCATCCCTGGCGCCCATCTCAAAAGCGAGATTTTTTAACTACTGTGTAGCTCCACCTGTGCACCCTGAAGACTGAGGCCACGTTCGCAGCACGGGGGTCCCGGGGCATCGCACACACGCGAGTTCTTCCCGCTGTTCCGCCCGTCACAGGCGCAGAGGTCAAGCCCGCAAGTTCAGCTTGACGCAGGAGTGTAGACTGGACCGTACGAAATTGCCAGTTTTGGGGGTGGACAACCACAAAACATTGGCAATTTCATATTTTCGACCTGATGCAAATGTCCAGCTGCTTTATGGAATATAAATATTTTATACCGATGCATCTTTGGGCACGCCTTCCAGGCAAGCTTTCCGTGGGTTAACGTGTTTCCTAAAGAAGTGGTCCTGGGGGGCTGCCCCTGACTCGGAGTGCAGCAGAGGACCGCAGGGTTTCTCCCCCAGGTTCCTAACCCAGGGCTCGGTTCTGCCTCCCCCTGGGCTTCACGCGGGTTCTGCGAGGACCCGGGAGGCGTGGGTGGCGGTGTGAGACACGCAGAGGGGCCGGCGCTGCAGCTGGGCCGTGAACCAGGGCCCTTGGTGTGAAGAGAGAGAGGGGAAAACGCCCCTCGACGGCAAAGCGCCCGGGAAACTGCGTGGAGAAGGGGGCGGCGCAGCCTCCGCGAGGCGCGTGGCTCTGAAGTGGCCCCGGGTTCCGCGCGCGGCTCCCGTTAGCAATTACGGCTCCACCACTGGGCCCCCGGGTCCGGCTGCGCCCGGGGAGGAGGCCTTTCAGGGTGACGATAAATCTCCCCGAGCTTAAAAGGCGGAGAGGGCCAAAGTGTGAAGGCTTTGCTTCGGCAGCGGGAGGGAGGCACCGTGATTCATTAGCGCGCGGACCGCCTCGGAGGCCGGGGAGGGAGGCAGGGCGCGCGCCCCGACGCCCCTTCCCCGCCGCCTACAGGCCGCCGGCCCGGCTGGTCCTCGGCAGCTCCGGCTCCGGCTCCCGGCCCTCCCCTCCTTCTGGGAGCCGGCGGGGGAGGGGAGAGGCAGCCCAGCACCAGGCTCCAGGTGGCTCGCAAGTACTTCGCTGCCAAAAGGAGGGGGAAAAAAATCCTACGCAGGAAAACAAGTGAGAAAGGGGCTCCCCGGAGGGGATTGGTTCGGGCTGGAAGGCAGCGCAATTGGGAAAGCCCGGCGCGGGCTCGCGGCGCGCACAGGGGCGCCTTGGCCGCGAGGAGCGGGGGCTGGAGCGCAGCGGGCGGAGGCTGCGCGGCTGGGGCGCGGGGCGCGGACGCACCCCCCAGCCCCGCACGCCCGGCGCGGCCCCGCGCGCCCCGCGCCCGGCCCCCTCCCCCCTCTCCCCGGCGTTCCCAGCAGCCCGGGGTTTCAGATGTCCCACCGCCGTTTGACCCCCTCCCCCTGCCTCTCCACCCTGCAAATGAGGTCTGACCGGCAGAGGCAGAGCCCACCTCTGGCTGCGAGTCACTGACACTTGGACTCCGGGCTTCAACCTGTTTACAAGCCGGCTTTCCAAAGGAGGGGGCGGGAGACCGGGCTAAACCAAACACCGCCCGCCGTCCCCCGAACCAGCAGCGGCGTTCCGCAGGCTTCCCACCCTCGGGCGCCGCCAGAAAGAGAAAGCGGGAGGGCGCGGAGCGCGGCGGCCGCAGCCGCGCGTCCTGACAGCCGGGCTCGCGCGCGGGGAGCGTCCCGCGGCCGGGGCTCGGCGCGGAGGGTCGGCCGCCGTCCCGGGCGCGCGCGGGGCTCGCCCCGCCGCCCTCCCCACCCCCGTGGGTTTTGTTCACCCTGCTGTCATCTGTTTTTTAGACTTTTTTTTTTTTCGTCTAACATGGTGAAGAAAGGAGCGAAGGGGACGGCAAAGTAACTCCTGGGGGCGCGCAGACCGCCGGCGACCGGACAGCACCGCCGCCACCGAGCAGCTCCCGCCGCTGCGGCCGCCCGCCCGCCGTTCCGCGGGGGCTGCAGGGGCGCACGGCGGGCCCGGACCCGGACCCGGACCCGGACCCGGACCCCGACCCGGACGGGAGCGAGGAGAGGCAGCGGCCCTTCCAAGGAGTTATGGATGGTGGCGCATCCACGTCCGGCCAGATCCGCGCGCAGAGGGAGCTGAGCCGCGGCCGCCACCTCCAGCTGTCCCCTCGCCGCGCCCCGGGTCTCACCCGTCCAGTATGTTCCTTCTGATAAGACCATTCCCAGCGCCGAGAGCTTCAGTACAATGTGGAAATGGATACTGACACATTGTGCCTCAGCCTCTCCCCACCTGCCCGGCGGCTGCTGCTGCTGCTTCTTGCTGCTGCTCTTGGTGTCCTCCGTCCCCGTCACCTGCCAAGCCCTGGGTCAGGACATGGTGCCGCCCGAGGCCACCAACTCCTCCGCCTCCTCGCCCCCCAGTGCGGGCCGGCACGTGCGGAGCTACAACCACCTGCAAGGCGACGTCCGCTGGAGAAAGCTCTTCTCCTTCACCAAGTACTTTCTCAAGATCGAGAAGAACGGGAAGGTCAGCGGGACCAAGAAGGAGAACTGCCCGTACAGTAAGTACCGCGGGCCGCCGCCTCCGGGCGGCCGCGCACCCCCCCACCTCGCGGGGAAATCTGTTCCAGATGTGGCCGGCTAAATATTTACGTCCCCAACCCCTGTAAAATGATTAAGTGGGATACTTTCACACTAAATCAGCCCCCCGCCCCGCGTGCACATTGCGCGGCAGCCCCCCCCCCCCCCGCGGGCGCCCCCTCCACCAGCCCCCCCACCCGCCCCGTCTCTGGGCTTGTCACTCGCGGCCCCGAGAGCGGTGGCTGCGCGCCGACGCCCCTCTCCGTCTCCGTCCCCTTCCCCTCCCTGCTGGAAGCGGCTGCAGTAAACACATTGTTTCTTTTCCCGGCGATCTCATTAAGCGTTTTGGAGACGGGTTCCCCGAGCTGACGGGCAGGACCCGCTGTCCGTTCGAGGGCTTTACGGGAACTTTGTTTCAGAGAGAAGCCCGTTCCACTCGCTCCCGCCCCCGGCCCTTTACCCCACCACCTCTCTGAGATGGGAGCGAACGCATTTTTCTGGTTTTGATTTTTTATTTTTGTTTTGCGGGGAGGGGGTGGTGCGCCCCGCCTTTGGCTTGAGCGAGCGCGGTGGCGGAGCTGGGAGCTGGGAGCTGGGAGCTGGGAGCTGGGAGCTGGGAGCTGGGAGCTGGGAGCTGGCTCTCCCCGCGCAGCGCCGCGCGCCGCGGGCCTGCCTCCGCCCGCCGGTAACGGCCCGCGCCCGGGGACGCTCCTCCCGAAGGCGCTCGCCTCGCCCAGCCCTCGCCGCCGCCGCAACATCTGGGGCTGGGCGCGCGGACCTCACACACACCCCGCTGTCACCCTGCCACTTTCAAAGTAAAAGTCAGCCTGTTTCCAAGGCTGCCCCTCGTGCCCCAGGGCGAGGGTTTCTCCGGGTGCAAATGCTGCCCTGGGTGTCTGCGTTTCTTCCCTGTTCCCCTTCTCTCTCCCCTTCTCCAGCTCTGGTTCCCCTCCCTCCCCTCTCCCTCTCCCCCTCTCCGCCCCTGGCAGGGGTGTGGGCCGGGAGGGGAGGGGAGGGGAGGGAGAGCTAGCAGAGGAGGGTGGATACTATGTCTCCCCTTGGATCAGCCCAGTAAAGCAGATCACCCTGTTGGCTTCCTTTCCTAGTTACTTTCTAGCGCTGAGACTGACTCATCCTCTGCTGAGGGCTCTTTGAAAGGCTCCGAGGCTCCCTAATGGCACACTGGGGACAGCAGACAGGGACGTTGGAACATCTTTAAAGACCATTTAGCATTTATCTCAATGGCACTTTCAGATCCCCCTTTAAAGGGGCCTTTCTGTGTCAGTTGTTTGGGAATAGGGAACATTCTTTGCCAGCTCTCTGAAATACGGGGGGTCGTAGATTTCAAGATGCCTTGGCCCAGAAAGTATCTGGTTCGAATGGGAAAGGTGGTCAACCAGAAGCCAGCATTTTTCTTTTTACATGAAGATTGACAAGAATGAAGACTTGGTCTTCTTGTTTGGGGGTTCACATACATTCAACATTAAACTTCTGTCCCCTCAGCTGCTGCTTCCATTTACTAAAATTAGCAACATGTTTACACGTAATTATATTCGAAGAAGGATTTTAAAGTATTCCATTCTATGTTTAATGCTAAGGATGGCAAAAGTCCATTGTCTATATGTGGGGGTTTTTCCATTCTGATTTATAGAAAGTGGCTAGCATAACATCATTTATGATAAAGATTTTTTTTGTTACCTGAATTCATTAGATGCTATATAGAGATGTTATGGTTGGTTAAAAATGCAATACTTTCCTTCACTTCTAAAACAACAGTTGTGGTGTCATCCAGGTAGGACAGTGGGGAAGAAATGGTCCAAACACTAACTGAAGAGGGAGCTGAGAGGTTAAAATAAATAATAAATAATAGCCATGGACTGAAATTCTTCTTTGTATTTTTAGTTCATGGAGATAACTCAAAGAAATGTCATACAATCTTAGAGTGCTACCTTGGGCAAACTTTCTTTCTTTTTTTTTTTTGACACTAACTTGATTTTGCTGTTGCTATATTTTAAGTGTCTTTATGATGTGAGGCAGGGACCAATCCACACTAGTTTATGTATGCAACTTAAATTACTATTTTCTGAAATAATGATAGCCGTGTGATTCATGGTTTAGTAAAAATGATTTCCAGGGTACAAATTGAATTCTATTTTTACCGTTAAGAATTATCTTCAAAGAGAAAAGTATACAACTTTCATTGCATAGAAACAAACGAGTGCGGAAAATGTTCATCCTAACTGTCCAAGTACAGTAACATCTCTTCCAGATGATAAAGCCCACTAATAGTTCTTGTTAAAATTGCTGCATCTTACATAGTCACGCAGTCTTAATCAGTGGTTGTGAGTGAAAGGGGGCGGGTCTTCCTGGGTTAAATAAAGCCGTAAATAACTTAGGCTTCCCAAGAACATCTGTATGAAGACACAGCCCGGGAAGAGCGGAGGTTGAAAAAGCCTTCATTTCGCATGTGGCCAGGTAATCAGAGCGCTGCTGCAAGCTCCAGCTGGACTGGGTCAGCTGAACTGCATGGTATCATTAAGATATTGTCTAAATGTTGCATAATTACATGTGATCAAACTTTTGCAATGCCTACGGGGTAACCAGCCAGCCAGCCCACCAAATGGTAGCCTGTTAAATATTAGGGTATCTAACCTCTGAAGAGTGTCAGTTCCTTGTCCAAAAACCACATTTCAGTAACATTTTCCTAAACAAGTTATTAATTATTCTCAACACTCAAAGCTGTTCTTTTGAGGTTTGCTTATTTGAAGCTTAATTTTCTTTGTTACTCTTGACCCTCCTGTTACTGCTGCTAAAATACAGTAACAGCTTATCTAAGAGGTTACATGTTTGCGATGTCCTGGGTAATTAAACAACTGTTTTACTGGCTTTTGGCCAGCAAAATGCTAACAAAAGGGAAGTAAGGAAATCACCCTTAAGCATTGCAAAATCATTTTTAGCTTCTACCTCCAAAGCTGGTTCCCAGAAGTTGGATGCTTCTAAAAATATTACATGTGCTAAAGAAGCTCTTCTCAATTTGAGTGATGATTAAAATTTTTCTTTTTTGTCGGGGGGGAGGGGGTCTCCTTAGCCATTACAGGATAGTAGGATAAAGGAGAGCAGAGATGAATTACGTCTCTCTGTTAGAAGTCTGAGAAAGCTTGAATAATTTAGAATAGCTGTGGTGTATCTATCACTAGACATGCTCAGGCTCATTTAGGTTTGTTTTATCAGTCTTTACATCTAGAGCTTTGCCCTTGAAACATTACCACTCGGCTCCAGTTCTGGCCTCCTAGAAAGGCTGGATACAGCTGTTAGGCACCCCTGCAACTGGGGCTGCTGGACTTATTTCTGGACGTAAGTGAAACAGCTGTGGCCTTCTCCCATGGTTGTCACTTGTGGAAAGGGGAGTCTAGTGCAAAGAAAATGTATCCCTAGACTTGAGACAGTGAAGGATGGATATTCTCAAAATGGAATATGAGTCCTTTTGGGAAAGGAGTATGGGATACAATGAAGAAATCAGTATGTACTGACTATGTAGTACGTGCCCTATTTCTTTAAATATATATCTCATTAGCATTCATAATAGTCCTATGATTTAGATATAACCATCCACATTTTTTGAATAGGGAAACTAAGCCTGAAAAAAAAGTAAATAACCGAAGGTCACCAACTAGAAACTGGCAGGGCTGGGATTCAAGACTATGTATCTATTGGGTTATATCGCTCCTTGTTTTTTCTGCCTCTCTGCTGCTGGCAACACTGACAATATATTAAAATGAGATACCCCAAAACCCCCAAAAGCAAATTATCCAAAAACATAATAGCTTCTTGGCTATGAGTCCCTACCGTTCTTCAGAATGAAACTGGAACAGTAGTAAAATGAGGGTGGAACAGAAATGAGCTACGTCAAAGGTATGACTGCAGGTGGCTGCGTGGTATCAGGCTCTGTTAGGGCATTCTCCAGCTGAAATACCTTTGGTGATACTATGTTTGGAAATATAATTGCTTCTGGTACACAAAATGTACATCCATCAATCTGGCTCATTTAAACAGAGGGCATTAGAAATACATGACTATTTAGGAAAGCTCCACAAATGTCATTGTATATAGTAATTGTTTACAGCTGAGGGCCAAATGTTTAATTGCTTCCATGTGTAATAAAATAATTTGATTGTAAATACCAGTGTAAAACTGGGCTGTTGCAGAAACTTCTGGTATATGACTCTAAAAGAGAAAAAAACTTAGAGACCTAAAGATAGATAGATGATAGATAGATGATGATGACAGATAGATGATAGATGATAGATAGATAGATAGATAGATAGATAGATAGATAGATAGATAGAGATAGATATAAAAAGCTTTAAAATGAGTCTGCAAATTAAAAAGGCACTTTACCACATACAAATGAAAGATTGTTGTCTAGGATTAAAGGTTTGTATTATTACTTTTTAATCAAGATGAGAGCTAATTGTAGGAAGTTCAATAAAGTGAGAAGATAATTGTTGAGGAAAATAGGGACTCGAATATCATCTCCTAAAACTAATACAGCAGTTTCCTGGGAAGAAAGCCAGTTACAACTGAAGGCTTCCACTGGTGTCTTAACTTGTGGTTGTTTCTAGAGTTTGGCTGCATGATTTATAACCAGCAGCATTTAATCACAAGCACCCAGGATTTATGAAGGTGGAAGGCACTGTATTTAATGTTTACGTGACACTGGTCCTGTTACCTTTACTGCATTCCTACCATATGGACCCTCCACTTTGATGGGTTTATCATAAATCCATTAAAAATGCACAATTACAGAGAGTTTCCTCTTCGTAAACCTGATTTATAACCATCTACCAGAAATAAAAAATTTTAAAAACCACAAGAAAACAGCAGAAATCACACGCCAATACTGGAGTAGGAGTATTCAGAGACACCATTCTCTAAGTCTTGGATAGGTAATCTATGACCCAAAAGTATGGACCACTCTTTCCAAACAGGTTTTACAAAATTACGCCCAAGCAAAGAATTTCAAAGAAGCATCATGTCTTATAGAAGGAAGGAAACCCCCCTGTATGCTTATTTCTTATACATTTTTACTATCCAGTTCAGAGCAAAAAAGTCTTATTCCAGTTCATTTTTTTAGTGCTTAATGAACTTATAGTAGAACATGAATGAGCACTTTAAATTCCTGCACAATTACCTTAATGTTCAGAGGCAAACCTCATTTATTATCCCAAAGTCTGACTTTCCGCAAGCCAAAATGTTGGAAAAAGAGTTGACAGCTCATTTGAAATGGAGCTAATGTTCCTCCCATTTATGAGCTGCCTATGAATATCTATATCTCTCCTAAGCCTTAAACGTCTATATGCTTATCCAAAATTGCAGGACAAATGATAGTCCTTTATTATGCTTCAGAAGGAAGATGAATGCATGTGTATTAGTTCAAAGCGATTTTAATCTCTCTTAACATTAATTTTGCGAACTTTGCAATGAAGAGCAATTCGGATGACGTTTTTAGTATTACTGTTCCAACATTTGTCAGCATTAATCGTTGATGTTTGCTTAATGCAAGTCAGTAAAACATCAGCATTGCCCTCCCAGAAATCAGAGTTCTCTTTTAATTTTCCAATACGATGGTGCATGAGATTCATGTTTATATAATTTTAATACAGTTTTATTTGCCTGGAAAAGTAATGAGCCTCATTTTGTCTCAGGTCCTTTATGCAGAAGTAGCTCAGTTTTTCGTGGTATAGTGCAACGATTTAAGGTCATCTGCATTTGCCTTTTGGCCAGTGGTGTGTTTGTCACTTGGGTTTGCAGACTAGAAATGTTTATTTTTCATACTTGGCACTCTTCTTTTTTCAGTGCCTGTTACCTTTACTGTCTGTCAGTCAGTCTAACAAGTGATGGCCTAGAAATGTACCTTTAATATTCATGAAAGAAAATATAGCTGCATGTTGGGAAGCCACCGGTGACACTCTGATGCTGAATTAATAAATACAGAATGTTGATGCTCTGCAGAATCAGCTTAAAACCAAGCGTTTAATTAGTACGGATTTTACACAAATAGAAAGTTTCAAGATCTCTAAAAGGGAGCCAGGTCACCCACAAAATAGCGGTCTCCAAGGCTCCCTGGCTTTTAAATCAGGTCGGTTGTGTTCTTTCTTTGAACGTTGTGTTCTAATTGGCACAATAAATCACAGGCGACACACAGAGTAGATTCCCATGGAAGGTGGGCAACTGGACAGTGACTGTTTACGGCTGCCAACACGTGCATCCAATTACCATCTGATAGGTCCACAGGGCCGGCCCTGAAGCACTGCCTCGTTTTATAGCTCGCCTAATAATTCTTCACCCTAAATCTGTCCAGCTTCACCTATATCTAATCTGTCAGTATGTGTGTTATCATTAATGAGGAATTTTCGAATGGCTGGCATGCTTCCTACAATGAGTCATGACATGGAGATATTAATGAATCGTTTAGGTCATCAGAGTAGGCGAGGTGAAGTATTAAGTCACTATAGCCTCGGCTTCAAGTAATTGTCAGTGAAACATAACCGAATCATTAAACTACAGCCGTAACTTCATCACGAACAGTGCGGTTTAACTGCCACTTACACCCAAATAGTAACAGTTAACTACAAGATTAAGAACTTTCTTTAAAAAGGTATTTTTCTATAATCATTTTCTTCCAAGGACCTTGAGTTTACATGCGTTAACTGAAAAACATCCATGTTAGTTCAGGCTTCACTTTTTTTAATGTGTATTATTTATTTACTTTTAAATCCTCACAAGAGGATATGGTTTTCATTGATTCTAGAGAGAGAGGGAGGAGGAGAGAGAGAAACATCCATGTGAGAGAGAAACATCAGCTAGTTGCCTCCCCTACGCACCCCGACCGGGGATGAACTCCCAACCTGGGTATGTGCCCTGACCCGGAATCGAACCCACGACCCCTTGGTGCATGCAACAACGCTCTAACCAACCGAGCCACACTGGCCAGGTCCCTCCTTGACCTTTGTTGATGCATTGATTGCCCTGTTTGAGGATAACATGACATATTCATAGTTTTTCTAACTCAAGACCCATCAACTTCTTTCTGATAGTTCTGTCCCGAGGCAGTTTTACTTCTGCAATATCGTCCATCTGCGACAGCCCTGCCTCCGAGGCATCGGGATTCCTGATATTTGTCACCACTTCACCACTCCTTCGCCTTCCCCTTTTCTTTCCCCTTCCCCCTTCCCCCGGCTCCTAAACCCCTTACACACCACTGAGGCCAGGGGAGGTCACCATTCTCATTGCTTAGCACCCCGCGTTACCCTAGAGCCAGCGGCGTACACGTGTCTGGGTGTGTAGCCTCCAAAACACATGGTGAATATCCGATGCATGAAAGTCTTCAGCGACGTAAATTCAGTAGACTCCAGCGGGAGCCTTGTCTCATTTTGAATCGCCAGCGAACTGTCCCTTCCCCCGGCACGCAGGCCAGTGTCCTCCAGCTTCGCCCCTTAGGGAGGCCAGCGAACCACGGGTGAGCCCCGCTGAGGACGGTGCTGCCTGGTTCCTGCCGTCACTCTGCGGTCACTCCGGGTTAAATATCCCGTCCCAGGAACTCTCCCTGCAGGCCCGTCCTACCTCTCTTTCAGATGTTTCGGGACATGCAACACTTACCGGCCACCTGGTCAAAAATGTCCTTATCTTTCCCCTCTGCCTGGCTCCTGTAAGAGAGAGAAAGTGGAGATGACTGAGGAAACCAAGTCACCATTCCTCTTCTGGTTTAGCCACAGAAGACGAATGCCAACGGAGAGGTCTTTGTGTTTCCCTCTTCCAGAATTTCACAGATTGTAAAGCGTCTCTCTACCACCCCGCCAGAGTAGCTTTTTAACCTAAAACCCATGTGCTCATTAACAGTGGTCATCAAAGGAGCGCCCTGTAAACAGACATGCCTGTTCGCTCGGGCGGCCACACACGGCCGTGTGAGCCCTGTGTCGGAAAGGCACCGAGGACCAGCTGAGCGCCTGCCTGTGTCACCCCTCTCAAGGAAGAACCCTGAATTATTTTTATTATATGATTGCCGAACTGTTTTTATTATATGCAGAAGCTTACTGTTTACATATGTTAAACTGGCTGCTACCGTAATAATAATTATTAAAAGCCAAGCTGCTGTTTACCATTGGTTTCAAATTATATAGAGATATATCGATCTATTTCCAAAGCCTACATAGCTTTGATTTATTGATAGAATTATTAAAAGTTAATATTCTGAGACATAGAGAACATGGTAACACATGGATGCTAAATTACATACTATTTATGATGTCTAGGGAGATATATGTACAATCCTCTCAATAACAGTCACCACCACTGCAGTAAATCAGATGTTGAGGGCATGTTTGGGATATCTCTGTGGGAAGATATGATTCCACAAATATGGGAAAAAAGTGCTGGGGATGTCAGTGAGGTTCTGGTACAAAGCGTGATGACCAGCACTGCAGACGTGCTGTAAAGCCGAGCCGGAGCCACGGGAAGGCAGGAAACTAGGAGGTCGGAGGCAGAGGGGGGGCAGAGGAGGCCGGCGCACTGGGACGCGGGAGGAGGGAAAGCGACAGGACAGCAAGGGGTGAGGGAAACGTCCCGAGCCCTGGCCTTTGCCTGGCTGTTGAACGCGCCGCAGGAGGCCCTGTGATGGGAGAGGCATCGGGGAAGCAGCCCAGGCGGTGTCAGCGGCAGGCTCCCAGCTCCTGCTGGAGGGACGGGCGGGGTGGTCCCCTTCCATCCAGGGGGATCACGGGTCCAGACCTGGCTTGAAAGCGGGCTTCGGAGACACAGAAGCGGGTGCAGCTGGGGCTGGGGCACGTTGTCACCAGTAAAACAAGGATACTCACAACACCCGCCTCTTTCCTGCGTGGTAAAGGGTGAACGGGGTCTTTCATTCACTCAGCAGAAACGTGTGGGGTGCTGCTTCATGGCAGATACCGTGTGACCCTAAGTACAGTGCCGGAAACAGTGCTGGGTCTGCTCCCACGGAGCTTTCTGCCACAGGGTCAAAATAAACAAGTGAGCCCGGCCGGCGTGGCTCGGCAGTTGAGCATCGGCCTAGGATCCAGGAGACCGCGGTTCGATTCCTGGTCAGGGCACAGGCCCGGGTTGCGGGCTCCATCCCCAGCAGGGGGCGGCCGATCAGTGACCCTCTCATCATTGTATGTTTCTCTCTCTCCCTCTCCCTTTCTGTCTCTGAAATCAATTAAAAAACATACTTAAAAAATAAATAAGTAAACAAAAGGATATATGATGAAATTTGGGATCCATGCCATGGAGAAACAGGTAGGGCACTCTAACAAAAAACTGGGAACTCTTCCAACCTCGTGGCTAGAGAAGCCTTTGGGGGGTTGGAGGGGAGGGGGAGCCGCACGGGGTGAGCTCGATGCCTCCCCTAAAAGTACAGAGAAGGCAGACGGGGCCTGGGGCTGGGTGAGAAGTTTGAAGTCAGAGTTAATGCGTCTAATAGCTTAGTGGTGCCTGGTGCATAATAGGCCCCGGTAAGTGGATGCCGTAAAAAAAAAAAAAAGTAACTTTGAAGGGGAGGCATCGGAAAAGCAACGGGGTGACTTGGTGAGGTGGGAATTGAAAATCCTGGAACTGAGGAGAGCTGCAGGAATGAGGAACACACCGGCATTTCTTTAGAAAGGGAACTAGTAGAGCATCTGAAATTATTTAAGATTTGGAATTGTAGTGTTTATAATGTTCTGAAGTTTGGGGGAGAGAGAAGTCTGGCTCGTTCAGAGCCCAGTGGAGGATGTTTGAAAATTGAAAGTAACTTGAGGAGAGAGTGAAGAACTGAAAATAAAGAAGATAAGGAATGTGTCCAAGGCCACAACTCTACCGGGGAACAAAGAAAGACAGCGAGACAGAAATAAGAGCAAAGCGGTAACTGCGGAGGCTGGGAGAAGCCGGACTGTTGCATAAAAGGCAGAAGGAAAAGTGATTCCATTTTAAAATATTTCAGAACAAATCTAACATTTCACGTTAGGACATGGTTTCGAAGCAGGACTGTCGGGGTTGCTCGGCTTTCGGTGGGTGCCGCAGCTGAGTGTCCTGTTTCCCACCCCATGGCTGCGACCCTTCGGGCCGGTGCCCTCCCCGGGGGTGCGGTCCAGAGAATTTCACGGGAGCCGGGAGAGAGTCTAAGGCCGTTTCCACTAAACGCCCAAGAAGCAGGGCTGGAAAGCGGCAACCTGCGAGGGAGGGACGGGCGACGGCCTTGGGGAGGGTCCCGTGAGGATAGGGGACCTCAGCTAGACACAGACTCGGAGGAAGAGGGGAGGAAGACGACCCTAAAAGAAAGCCCAGGAGCTTGCATGGGGTTTTCTGGAAACAAGAGGCAGGCCAACGGGGTGGAGAGGAATTTCCAAACTAGTGGGTAGCCGATGAAACAAAAAGCAAAACAAACTGAAACGTGCTATCACGTGGGGGCCAGGCATGTAAATAGCCTTCGGTTTGACGACTTAACTTTTTTTTGCTAAAATATTACATTAACACGATTTTCACTTAAAATCCGCCTTTATTTATTTTACTTTTTGAAGTAAAGAATAAACAAAGAGAAAGCAGAGGAATACTGGAAAGGGGTATAAACTACAGTACAATTGACGTGAGCTAAATATATTAAAATTGCAGCCTGATCGGCAAACACAAAAACAAAAAACCCCAGAATGCACGGAAAAGGAGTTCTTCTGATATACACCAAAGATCATCACCTTTACCATTCCTGATTTGCTCAACGGTCATAACGTAAACATTTAAGAGTTTCTGCTGCAGGAGTTACACACACACACACACACACACACCCAGGTCACTGGAAAGAGGCCTGTCATTGCCCAGCAGGTTCCCAAAAGAACCACGGAGGCATCAGTTACCTGCTCCAGTTGTGTCGTTTTTCTTGTCATTCTTATTGGAAAGGGTCTCACTTGGTTTAGGTGAGTAGAGAAAAAAACACGGTGGACTTCATCTTGCAGAAGAGTGTACTTAAGTATTTATTTGTAAAACAAACTAGGAGCAGGATACCGGCAGCCTGTATGCAGCTGCATCCACTGTCCAGACCTCAGGCTTCGGAGCCAAACTTCTCAAGTAGACTCTGGGTTCGAAAACTGCGTGGCTTTGGCCAGGTTACTCCCTCGGTCTTGATCTCTGGGACTGTTATGCGAGGGTGATAATATCACCCCCCTCGATCATTGTTGGAAAGATGGGTTTGTAAGTTTACACATGAGGCTATAAACATAGAGTCCCCAGTACTGGTCCTGGCACCTGCTAGGAGCGCAGAACTGTTAGCTCTCTTCCTGTTTTAGGCTGTGACTACTGTGTTGTTTTTAATTATACAGTTTGCTGAGAAGATATCTAAGTCATGGGATAATACGACATTTAGACAGAAAATTGATATTCTATCGCCTTACTTTACTTCATAGTTTATAAAACACTTTCATGTTTTCATCAATTGTCTGTCAGAGAAAAATCTGTGAAATGGGTAGAATAATCACTGTGACTGCCATGCTATATGCAGATGAGAGAAGCGAGTTTAACAGTTATGGTGCAGACTACAGTTACACAGTCAGCATGCGCGAGTCGGGATTCACACCGAGGACAGTCTCAGCTGGCCCGAACCGCTGTCCTGGGTGCCCGGGACAGTCTCAGGGGGCACCTCTTCTTCTAGCATATTATTAATAGCTCCCTGTTCCATCTCAAAGTGTCCCATTACAAAATCACCCCTGTCTCGGCCACTCTGGTCTACATGAGGCACAAATCTGCATAAGCCAGTTTCCCATTAAATACCTGAACGTCTTCCCAATGTCCTCAGAATAAGAGGACATTGTTTTGCCTGTGATGTGAGGCCCTCAGGATTTGTTCTCCATCGACCCCCTCCTGCCTCATTTCTGTGACTCTCCCCATGACAGACACACGGAGCTGATTTTAGGTCCAGAACATGCATGTCCCCTCATGTGCAGCATTTGCACACACAACTGGGTCTGGCTGGAGTGACGTTCCTGCCCTTGCAGCCCCCAGCACTCCTTCCTTTCAGGCATCGGTTAGATGTCACCTCTAGAAAGCCTTTCTGTTCACTCTGTTGTCCCACAGACCCTGCGCACCCCAACACCTGTATCTAATCGTTCAATGTGATCTCACGCTTGATGAATTTACTCATGTGGTTTCCTCATATACAGAAAGTGTGTTGAGGTGAGGGCCGGATGTATCACATTGGCCTTCGCATGCAGGCCCTTAATTCAGTGTCCGGTGTATAATGGCCCCTCTCTATGTATTTATCAGGTGAATTGCTCTTTATCACTGCCTGTCCTTGGCCCAAGTCACCTAGACCCTCTTTGGCTTAGTTATCTGGTCTGGAAAGTGTGTTTAATACACTACCTACCTGAAAAAATACATGGTTGAAGTAAATTACCTCTTAAAAACTTCACTGGGTTCTAAGTTCTACAATTTTGAGCACTTAGAAAATAAGTTAAGGCCATAGTTAGTGAAATGAGCTAAGTACTTAATTTCATACCCTCTCGTGAATGGAAATATTGTGTAATCCTTGACATGGACCGTTTCCCATATTTCTCTAACTTGCCTAAGGTTACTATTGGCTCTCTTCAGTGGAGATAAATGAGGACTTGACTCCATTTTAAAATTGATGCTGGCTGTGAGTTATTTATGGTCTCAGAGTTATATTTAGGTTCTGCGGTAATTTGGTAACAATTAAGAAATGAGCGATTCTTGGTAATTAGTTGAGAGAATAATGGGCTGTAGAGAGTGGGATTCGGTCATAGTCTCGGCTGTGTCGAAACATTTGCTGTGCGCTCCCAGGCAGGTCTTTACTGTTTCTTGCCCTCAGAGACTTAATCTTGGAAATGAGTGTATTGAACTAAATTATAATTAATTTTTCTGTTCAATATACTCATATTCTAGATTAGGGACTGGATTCCAGGAGCATACCTTTCAGGGGGTAATGAATATAATATGCTGAATAATAGCTACCCAGAGATATCAGGTCCTAATCCCTGGAGCCTGCGAATGTTACTTCATGTGATAACATTTGTGCAGATGTGATCAAAAAAGGATCCTGGCATGAGGAGGTTATCCTGCGTGATCCGGGTGGGCCCTACATGCTATCACTTGTTCTTATTATAAGAGAGACAGAGAAAGATTAAACACGGAGAGAGGCAGAAAGGGACTTGATAGTGGAAGCGGAGAAAGAGAGATTTATAGATGCAATGCTTTGGCTTTTAAGACACATGCAGGAGCCACGAGCCACAGAATGGGGCTGTAGAAGGTGCAGGAGCCACGAGCCACGGGATGGGGCTGTAAAAGGTGCAGGAGCCACGAGCCACAGGATGGGGCTGTAAAAGGTGCAGGAGCCATGAGCCACGGGATGGGGCTGTAGAAGGTGCAGGAGCCACGAGCCACGGGACGGGTCTGTAGGAGGTACAGGCACCACGAGCCACTGAATGGGTCTATAGAAGGTGCAGGGGCCACGAGCCACGGGATGGGGCTGTAGACAGTGCAGGGGCCACGAGCCACAGGATGGGGCTATAGAAGGTGCAGGGGCCATGAGCCACGGGATGGGGCTATAGAAGGTGCAGGGGCCACGAGCCATGGGATGGGGCTGTAGGAGGTGCAGGAGCCACGAGCCACGGGATGGGGCTATAGAAGGTGCAGGGGCCACGAGCCATGGGATGGGGCTGTAGGAGGTGCAGGAGCCACGAGCCACGGGATGGGGCGGTAGAAGGTGCAGGGGCCATGAGCCCCGGGATGGGGCTGTAGGAGGTGCAGGGGCCACGAGCCATGGGATGGGGCGGTAGAAGGTGCAGGGGCCACGAGCCATGGGATGGGGCTGTAGGAGGTGCAGGAGCCACGAGCCACGGGATGGGGCGGTAGAAGGTGCAGGGGCCATGAGCCCCGGGATGGGGCTGTAGGAGGTGCAGGGGCCACGAGCCATGGGATGGGGCGGTAGAAGGTGCAGGGGCCACGAGCCCCGGGATGGGGCTGTAGGAGGTGCAGGAGCCACGAGCCATGGGATGGGGCTATAGGAGATGGTGGACAGAAACAGATTTTCCCTCTAGAGCCAATGGAAGGAATATGACCCTATTGTCACTTTGATGTGGGCCCAGTGAAACTGATATTGGGCTTCTGGCTTCCAGAGCTGCGAGGGAATACATTTCTATTGCTTTAAGATACCAACTTTGTGGTCATTTGTTATAGCTGCCACAGGGAACTAATACAGACTTTGATACTCAAAGTGGGGTGCTGTTGTAACAAATACCTAAAAAGGTAGAAGTGGCTTTGGACTTGGATAATGGGCATAGGCTAGGAGGGTTTTGGGGCACATGATAGCAAGGCCTAGATTGCCTTCAGCGGGCTTCTGGTAGAGACAGGGACACTGAAGGCACTCTGGGGAGGGCTCAGAAGGAAGCGAAGAACACAGTAGAGAAAGCCTATGTTGTCTTACAGAATACGTATATCTTCATAAACACAATGTTGGTAGAAATGTAAATATTAAAGCACTTCTGGCGAGAGGAAATAGGGAGCATGTTATTGGAAACTCAAGGACAGGCGATCCGTATCATAATGTGTCAGACACTTAATTGAACTGTGCCTCACAGTTACGTGGAAAGCAGAACTTGGAAGTGATGAACTTTGAAATTTAGCTGATGAGATGTCCAGGAAAAATGTTGAAGGTGAAGCCCAGTTTCTTCTTGCTGCTTGTAGTAAAATGTGAGAGGAAAGAGGTAAAGTGAAGAAAGAAGTATTAAACAAAAAGAATCAGCACTTGATGATTTGGGAAATTCGCAGCCTATCCAGATTGCAAAAGAGGCTAAATTAGATTTACTATTAGGAATGTGTGCTCTGAAGAAAAGGCCAAGGATGTGGCTGGACGGCCTTATGCTGGAGCTGCTGAGAGTAGGCATGTGAGGACGGGTTCCCTCTGCCACCTAAACAAAAGCTAGAAGTAGAAAGTATCCAAGAGGGATCTCCGGAGGACCCTCCTGTCTACCGACATGAATGCCTGTGATAAAAACAGGAGACCCACAAAGTTTTTAGAATGTTAGATCAGCAAAAACACTGCCAGCTTGGACTGAAAGAGACAGAGTTAGGACAAAATGAAAGAAAGCTGTTAGAATCCCAAAATTCTATAGACAGGAAATAGGCTGATAAAACTCTTCAGCTGCAGACACATGGAGCTTTCAAGCTAAGGGGAGGGTCATCGTGACCGCAGAGCTTTGGGCACAGAGGACAGAACCACAGGTGCAGAAGCAGAGGATCTAACGTATTCCCAGAGGCAGGACCCTCGAGCCGCAGAGGACTACGCCCAGGCCTTAGAACGTCACTGAGATTGTCCTGCTGGACTCTGACGTTGGTTAGGACTGGTGAGGCTTTTCTTCCCTCCGTTTTTCCCTTTCTGTAATGGGAATATCTATAATTGTTGTCCTATGCCTATCCCGCCATTGTGTTTTGTAAAAGATGCCCTATTTGCTAGTTTTACAGATCCATAATAGACATTTTGCTAAGATGGATCACCCCTACCTGATCTACACTATTTAGATGATGAGACTTGGGTTTTTTGAGGTGATATTTAAATGAGATTTTGGACTGGACCTTATGCTATCATGTGTGGTACCTTCTGGGGATAGAGTGAATGTAGTTTACACATGGGATGGATGTGAATTTGGGGGTCCAGAAGGCAACTGTATTATGATGAGTAATGGAGAGCCAAAGATATGAGGTCCTAATCCCCAGAACCTGTAAATGTTACATAGTAAATTTATACTATATAAAACATTATATAGTCAACGTTTGCTTTTGTAATAAATTAAGGATCTTGAGATAAGGAGATTATCCTGGATTATACAAATGGGCCCTAAAGAATGCCACAAATATCTTTTATAAGATAGAGGCAGTGGAAGACGAGACATAGAGGCAGAAGACACTGGGCGATTTGATGATGGAACCAGAGAGAGAGAGATTTGAAGATGCTATATTGTTAGTTTTGAGGATAGACGAAGAGTGGTGAGTCAAGGAGTGTGGCCCAAGAGGCAGAGACCGGTTTCTCCCCTAGAAACCCCAATATCGTGATTTCAGCCCAATGAAAATGATACCGGACTTCTGTCTTCCAGAACATAAAAGAATAAATTTCCATTGTTTTAAGCCACCAACTTTGTGGTAATTTGTTACAGCAGCCCCAGGAAACTAATACTGTAACCTATGACAGCTTTATGTGGCCCAAATTAAGGGTATTTGGGCCCTTCACTGGACAAAAAGAGTATCTTAGCATAGAAAGCACGAAGCAGGGAGGAAGTTCAGACACTTCATGCATCTGTTGCTCACTGTGTGGTGGAGACAGGTCCCTGAGCTTCTGAGTCTTCATCTGATGAGTGAAGACTGGACTAACTCATGTAGAAATATCTAGCAATGTATCAGGCTCATAATGGAACTTCAATTTTAGCTTAGTCTAAACAGTTAAGTTTAAATGACTACCTGTAAAACATTGTTTAAAAGTATAGTGCACTTGCACATGGTACCTTGACTGCCTGGCACGCCAAGAAAAAGGAATGACTCTGTGCAGAACCTGGCTGGATAGGTGGTCTGTTTTTCACTGGGTCATAAATTCAACCTGACTAAGGGCGTGTCTCTTCCTTCTCAACGGTCCAAGAGCCACTCCCCTGAGGTTGCATGCTAAACCCATAAGAACCTTTCCAACTAAAGAGAACCCTTTACGGTTAAGGGTGATGGCAGCTCTATTTACTACATGGATCATTAGTACAATGAAAGGTGAGCGTCCTTTCTGAAGCATTTCAGTGTTTAAATATGTTGAAGTTGGTGGGCATTTGCGGCTTTCTTTGAAATCCTGTGAGCATCTACCCTCTTTCACGATGGGTAAAATTCACATAGCATCCTGTTTCAGCTTCTTGCATCTAAGAATGTTTCCATAATAGTGCAACTATCTCAAAATTTATTATCATGGCTATTTTTGTCACTTGAATTTTTAAGGTCTGGAAAAAAGCATGGTTCTAAACCTGGCATTTCCTCCTACAGAGAATTAAGTTTCTCACACTAATAGGGGCCATGAGGTTGTAGACAGTAGATGAACGTCTTGCATTGTGGTAGGGTAATGGGGCTTTTTCCAAGCCGAGGTAGACAGTGACATCTCCTAATTTAGTGCTACGAGCTCACTCTTTTTTCTCTTTAACATTTGCTGCTAACTGAGTGCTGGGGCTGTACTAATTTGAGAAGAGAGGTGTTGGTGGTGGTACTGGGGAAGGTGGGTGCAGTCAGGAGCAGGGCTCTGCTGCAAGGGCCCAGGTTAAAAGATCTGACCCAGGAGTAGCTTGTGCACAGTGAGTGAACTAGAGATGGGGATCAATCCACCAGCCCTGGAGGCATCTAGAGATTCCTACTTCTGTTCTCTGAGACCAGGCAAATCACATGGGTCCATGCAACTCCACAGGAGGCTTTCGAAACTGTCAGCAACAGAATGGCTACTGAGACAGTTGTGAGTTCCTGTTTGCGATCCAGTCCCTACCCATTTCTCCAAACAAAAATCAGATTCCTCTAATAAGGACTTAGAAAAGAGGTTTGAAGCAAACAGAAAAAGAGGCCAGATTTGAAATAGCTGATAATACACGATGCCAGGTATTTCTCAAACTTGGGCCTATGGACGAAATGATCTGAATAACTAGGGTGTTTGCTCAAAATACAAATTGCAAGAGTCCCATTCCAGGAATACTGCCCAGGGGAAGAGGGGCGGGTAAGGGATGCCTGCGAGAAATCTGAACTTCAGTAAACACTCCAAGAATTTCTTAATCCCAACAAACCTCTAAGAAAAAATAAAATTAAGGGTGACACTAAGTGAAGTGTGGATGTGATGGGATGAAAGGCCGAAGGTGTCTCGAGCTCCAGATACTCTGAAAAACTGGGCAGAATGAATCTCTGACACAGAGTCCATGTCTGCAGATTTTCCATTTCTCACATATTCTGGCAAAGGAGAAACTGCCAGGATATTTTATAAAGAGGAAGTCATTTTTAAAGTTAAAACACATGCTAATATTTAAATACCCCCTGGTTGGTGGGAGATGCTCCAATGAATCTGAGATTAGGACAGTTTTCAAGTCACTGTTGTAAACGGGCTCCATCTGGGGGAAGGGCGGGAGATGCGGCCCCCCAAGCCCTGTGCGAGTCCCTTGCAGAGCCCTCCACGCTGGCTGCTTATGAGGCAGGGCTGGGATGCTACACCGAATGACGATGGTGTAAACAAATTGTGGAGATTCAGGGCTCCTCCCTACTTCTTTTTTTTGAAAAAGCCACAGGAATCTGTATATAAACGCCTCGAATCCCAAGAGTGTTGGCAGGAACCTGGGCCTCCAAGTGATCACTCAAGTTTGTGGCTCGGCTTCCGCAGCTGGAAGGAAGCCTGGAAGAGGGAATATCGATGAGATTCCATAGTTTCCTTGGGAAGAGTCCTTTGAACCCAAGCAGCTCCTTAATGTCTCATCTGCTATCAAGAGGAATTCCTCTTCGCTGTGGGAAGTTCTTCCTTTCCGCTGGGGAAATCATTTTTGTTTCAGTTCCTGTAAATGACCCTTTTTCAGGTACTGGGATCAGCCCTGCAGTAAAGCTGTGACCATGTCCACCCGTGGTGTTCCCCGAGTATGCAAACTAGAGGCTCCCCCCTGGTGTCAGGGACATTTCTTCATACCTGCAGAAGACATCTCAGCCCATATAACTCAGGGAATGTCTCCTGCAAAGGCACAGAGAATATGAATCTGGAAATGTTCATGGAAATTGAAAACCCTTAGCACACCTCTGATGCATCTTTTCCTCTCTCCCTCTCTGTGTATGTACTATGTATACATATAAACATATATGTGTAAACGTATATATATTAACAGATATATTTATTTCTTCTTTGTATTGAAGGTTTCAAAGTCATTTAAGCTGACCCGAATCTGTTGGGCTGAGCTTAGCGGTGTGTAAGCGCTGTGGTTGCCCGTAATTTATCCGTCTGACACGGTTCTTGTACTGGCCAACCTAACGTGGTGTGATGGGGTTTTTCACCATCCAAAAGGACTTCACGGGGTTTGAAATTATTTGTTTGATCCTGTTGTGCTATACGAGGCGTCTGGCCAGGGGCATTTTGCCCTAATGCTTTGTGCTCCAAAGAATACATCTAATTATTTCAACTATTAAGAAATGTGAAATTGAACACTACTGATTTTGTCCACCAGAAAAATGCCATCCATCAATTGTCATATTATTTTTCCGTTTGGTGACAGTGATTATAGAGTAATAGCATGCTGTTCTGGACTCTCCTGCCATCCCATGGCCTTCCTTAGAGAATGACCCTTTAATTGAATTAACAAAGTTTTCAACTAGGAACAGTGACATTTGCTGATGCAGTGGAACTGGATACTAAGAAGAGAAAATTTAGAACTTGGAATAAGTTATATTATTAAATTCATTCTTATTTCATATTAAAACAAATGAAGCATTCAGTAATTTCCCTACAATCTCTTAGATTGACTACATAAAAATCCTTGTTTTTCTCTGTTGATCATGGACATGTTTTGAGGGAGTTCAGTTTTAATCAGCATGTGGATTACCCATGTGCCATTGTTGATCATTTTAGATTTTGGCAGAATCCTTTGAATAAACAGGTAAAGTTTATTTATTTATTATTTATATATAATGAGGATTGTTTTAGGCAGTTGAGTGATTGATTTAAACATGGAGCTCCTGATCTCCAGCTCCATGGCTTTAGACACTGTTTCAGCGCTGTTTTTAGAATGGGATAAAATAATAATAACAAGCTAATGGTACTGAATGCTTAGTTACTTCTAAATACTTCATGTGTGTGCTCCTTTCATCTTCAGGCAACCCTAGGATATGAATACTAGTGTCATCCCAACTTATAGATGGAAGTCTGAAGCCGCTAAGAGACTAACCGAACTGAAGTCTCCCAGTTACTAAGTGGCAGAGCTAGGAGTTGAACCCGAGGAGAGTGTCTTTCATGCCCATGCACATAAATCACTAGGATATTGTGCCCTTCAATAAGAGAAAAAATACAGAAGGTCTCATTTGAAATCCTTTAGTCAAGCAAAGGCAAACAGCACGTCAGCAAATTAAACAGTATAGCTGGAAGAGCCTTAGGTACTATTCTATGCTTTCCCCACTTAATTTTGCCTACAGAAAGACCAAAGAATATCACTTCTTGCCATTTACAAATTTGTATTTGAAGCTGCAAAAACCTGGCTCCTGATCTTTTGTCTTGATAGTCCTTCCAATGACTAAACACACACACACGAAAAAAAATATGTGCTTTTCCAGTAGTAACCTCTTTAAAGAATGAAAACCTGGACTGTTTAAAAAAGTTTCACATCAATATTTTCAGCTTAAAATTACTTGTCATTTATTTAATATCAAAGATGCTTCATTTGACCTAATCACACATTGAGGAGAAAATACTTCCGTTTTCTTTCAGTTTGGGAAATATTTGTCTTGATGCCAAACTGCCCAAAGACAGGCTCATTCACCAAGAAAGCGACGTTTTAAGAGAGTTTGCTTAGAATTGGCGATCTTTTTCCTTTTACTTAATGTCCCCATGGTTCCCAAGTTCAAGACCTGAAGCATTCTCTTCACTAAATTCATTCATATTAAACTCCAACATCTACATGGAGCCATTTTTAAGCCCAAAGGAGAACTTTAAAATGATCCAAATATCTAATCAAATGAAAGGTTTATTTTCTCCTCTTAGCAAATGTCTTTCCTAATGAATTTCAACCCAGCTATCCTAGAACCAGCTCTTGGCATACCTCATGCTAATGGCAGATTTGCTTTCTACTTTTGAAGGCAAATTGATATTCACAAATCATATGTCACAAGCCACTAAAAGTGTCAGAATCTCACAGCAGGCCCATGGTGGCTTGTTAATCTCCCCTGTTTAAAGGAAACAGACTAATTCACTTAAATATAATGAAAGCCATGCCTACTCCAGCCCAGTCCCTCAAAGAGCGTCAGCCCAGGCAGGTCCTGCCTTCTTTCCTCACCTCCTTTCTGGGCTCTGACAATTAAACATGAACCTAAGAAGCAATGGTTTCCTTAATGTCGCCACATCTGAGCTCTTTCAGATGTCACATATGGATAAACGTAGGCGGCTTTCCTATTTGCATTGAAAATAAAGACAAGGAGCTGTCCCTGCCCACCTTTCACCACTGTGCTCAACACAGCATGAAAGACAAGCGGGGATGTCCCGTGGAGGGGCCAGATGGGCACTTAACCGTCAGCCCTCCCCATTCGAACCGCTTCCAGGAGGGGGAGGGAGGGAAAAAGAAAATAGCACAAAATGGGAAATAATTGAAAGGGAAGTGAGAGTGAACTTTTACACGGGTCGGCTAAAGCACAGACACATGATCGCGATGGAAGAGCAGTTTTCAAAGGATCAAATCAAAGACGATTGGTATAATAGGAACAGGAGGCAGAAAAAATTATCTGAATTCTGTGCACCCAGAAATTGTCCAACTGTGATAAATTGTTCCCAAGCTACGTTATTTTTAACGTTTCTCATGTTGATGTTTATTTTTGTACTTCGAAGGGCCAAACCTCCTCTGGCTTCTTTGCCCAACCCCCCACTCACTCTGGGCTGATGGAGCCTGCAATGAGGGCCCCCCTCTAACACTGATGAAGCCTGCAATGAGGGCCCCCCTCTAACACTGATGGAGCCTGCAGTGAGGGTCCCCCTCTAACACTGATGGAGCCTGCAATGAGGGTCCCCCTCTAACACTGATGGAGCCTGCAATGAGGGCCCCCCTCTAACACTGATGGAGCCTGCAGTGAGGGTCCCCCTCTAACACTGATGGAGCCTGCAATGAGGGTCCCCCTCTAACACTGATGGAGCTTGCAGTGAGGGTCCCCCTCTAACGCTGTGGGGTTGTCCTCTGTAATGGCCTGGACTCGCGGTGGCCTCCGCACCCAAGGTCACCACCGCGAGGAGGGAGCCCTTCCCATCCAACACCTTAGTGACAAGGCGGAGAGCCTGGCCTGGGATGAGACAGGCTTTCCCTGCTCACATATGTCTTAATCAGGGGTTAGAGGCATCAGAGTGAAAATCTGAGAGTCAGGATATTTAGGGGGGACACAACGTTCGCCCCACGCACAATGTACGTGTTAGTCATGGCTCAGTGCGGTGGGGCTTTTATGGAGCAAGAAGGGGGTTTTGAGTTTCCTTCTAAATGTGTTTTTAAGTAGCATTACAGAATCAGGATTTACGAAGAAAGGAGACAAGAACAAAAGGAAAGTTCTTCCCTTGGCAAATTATTTGAGAACTGAATTGACCACCAGGAAAGGGCATAAAAAGACCACAGTGAGATGACTGACGGAGGAGCTCCCAGTGCGGCAAAGTCTGGACCCTACGGGACAACCTGCCAGAGCCTGTCGACAGCTCATCCTGGGGCAGAAAGTCTGTGTGGAGGTTACAGGTTCGGAAGGAGCTTTCCAGGGTCATTCAAGTCACCTCCACTCCTCCCCACAAACCACACTCCTTGTCACTTGAGCTGTCTCCCACCCACACCCACACCGATATTTGACAATAACCATCACAACTGGAGTGTCTGTACTACTCAGTAATCAGTTCTAGTGTTTGGATATAGCATCCAGATATCAGTATATTTAAATTTTTTTACTTAACCCTTTGATTAGCTCATTTTAGCTCATTTTGTATTGGCTTCTCCTCATGAAAAATGAATACAAATAACCTACTTAAAAATCTTAACACTTTTCATTTATTTCTGTCTTAATTATTTCATTAATACCATATAGTTTTCAGTGTACAGGCTCTTTATCTTTTTTGTTAAATTTATTCCTAAGCATTTTATTGGTTTTGATGCTGATGTTAACAGGATTGTTTTCTTTCTTTTTCAGATAGTTGTTAGTGTATAGAAACACAACTGGTTCTGTATGTTGGTTCTGTATCCTACCACTTTACATTTCCCACATTAAAACCATCTACAGAAAACCATCCACAGATACTATATTGCTGTATTTCTACCTTAATTTCCTTGAATCAAAAGGATGCACATTATGAATGAATTCATTTGGATACCTTATTTGGTTTACTGGCTACTTTTACATACAGGATCATATTTTATTTCACAACAGCTCTCTCAGTTAGGCAGGGTAAGTGGTAATATCTTCATTACATATGTGAAAATACTAATGATATTGCATTTAAATGGGAATCCTTTCCTCTGATTTATAATTAATAATGTTTCTGCTGTGCTACTACGTATCTCCTAGATCAGGGTTTCTTAGCCCGGCATTATTGACATTTTGGATCAAGAAGAATTCTTTGTTGTGAGAGGCTGCCCTGAGAATTTGGGGATGTTTAGCAGGATCCCTGGTCTAGACGTCACTAGATGCCAGTAACACCTCTCTCCCAGTTGTGACAACAAAAAAATGTATCATCATAGGCCACGGGGTAAGTGATTGACAATCTAGTCATATCTGGAGAATAAGCATCTTACATTTCCGTTAGGTATTACGAAATTCCCTAAATGTAAGATGTGTCTTCCTATGAGTATACAGGGGATTGTGGAGTTGTCACCCTTCTGATAACAAGGGAGCCTGTCCACTCACAGAAGACATAATTTATTTCCTCCCCTTAATACTTCTGCGGTCTTTAGTTTCCCATCAGGAAGCAGCTTTACATCTGTCCTGTAGGAAATTACAGTAAGAAGTGTTCATTGGATTTCCTTTACTTCTTTCAAGTTTAAATCGCAAGAGCAGAAAATGTAACTTAAACGAGTTTGGAAGGCTCCTAGCCACCTAGGCCACGGTCTACAGCCAAGGTCTGAGCTTGAGTCTCTCTTTTTTCCGCGCTCTAAGCCCTGAGCTTCTGAAACGTGCAGAGAGTTCCAGAAAGGATTTCAAACACGAGGGGAGGGCGCTCATGCCCAGGTGCTAAGGTGCTGCCTCCTGGCCCCCGAGCCGGGCTGTCGGAACTGGTAACGCCCGGGTGTGAAAGAGCTAGGGAGACAATCAGGAAGGAAAAATTTATCTGTGGAAACCAAGAAGATAACCGATGAGAACAAAAGGAATAATGAAGATTTCCAACAGACCCAGACTGTTTTCAAAATTAGGAGTGGCATCAAGAGGGTATGTAGACAGTAACGCTCCACCTTCTAGGTTAGTAGTAAATTTTCTCATGACAAAGAACAAATGCCAGGTTGCCAAAAAGTGCTATCTTCATATTGTAAAGAGGGTCTTGTTAATCAATGAAGAAAGATTTGTCAATAACCTTGTTGGAAAGTCACATTTAAAGTGGGCAAATCCTTCACACTCTATTTTCACTTTTCCTACAAACTTATCTTTTTTGGTGATTGTTGGGTTCATAAGACAATTTATAGGAAACTTGCTCAGTTCAAATTCTCACAGAAAATTTATAGTGGTCAAGTTTTATTTGAAATGTCTTTAAACCTTCCAATTTATATTTTTTAAAATTGCTATTGATTTTGAGAATACCCAGTGGCTGAGTCTTACTGGGTCACTGTAAGTAGTAATTTTATTTCCTTATGAAAAATTAAATACCCATTTTATTACTACTATTTATCTAAGTTTCCTGATGACATCCACAATTAGATATTAAAAGAAAATTATGTTTGAGATTCATCGGTTATTTTAATACAAATTTTCACTTGAAGAGCCATTATCTTTTGCATTACAAATTGAAAATTATTAATAGTGCATGAAATGATGGCCATTTAGAGGTCTGAGCAAGTGAAACAAAACTTTTTTATACTGTGTCATTTTTGGTAAATTATATTCATCTGTCATTTTCCCCCAGAATGAACTCCAGGGAAACTGGTATTGTCGTAGAAAACTGAAAAAGTTACAGAGCACACTTACTGGGAAACGCAATCATCATTTAACAAATATTAATTGAGAACCTACTGCATAACCAGCCCTCTGAAATACTTTGTGGACAGCAAAATTCGTCACTCGCACACGGAACTCACAGTCTATACCCAGAGATAGACACCTAAGCCCATAATCATAATGAACAGAAAGAACAGGGCCGTGGCGGCACATAAGGGGGAAGTGTGTGGGGCCACACTCGGACAGGAGTGATGTCAATTCAAGGTTCTCTAGGGGGACCCCTCTGCAGCAGTGGAGAAAGAACGTACAGAATATCTCCAAGGGATCGGGGACACCGTGGGCAGAGGGAGCATAGCGCATATAAGGCAGATTCTCATATCTAGGGAAGTAAAAGACACTTTACTTCGTATTTATTCTCTAGTATAGTGATTTTTAACTGGTATGCTGCAAAAAAATTAAAAATATGCAATACCTATTTAGTCAGGGACTGGCCTCTTTTCCCTTAGACTGTCACATAAAATAAGGACAATGGCACAACAATAGCCGTGTGGTGTGAGTGCCCTGTCTTGAGCCACAGATGTACAGGTCATAGAATAGAGTTGCATCTAATTGGTCCTGTCGTAAAATAAGGTTGCGTCTATTTGGTTAAGTCTTGGTGCCAGAAATCCTTGTACACGAGTATAGGCACCTGAATTTTTTTTAAAAACTCACTTTGGAGCAAAAAGGGTAGGTAATGTCTATTACTATTTTTTTATTTTTTGCAAACCAATCAAAATTATACCGATTTTTTGGTCAGATCAGCAAAAATGCACTTTTGGGAGTGCCACAGAATTTCAGTAATTAGTTGGTGGGCCATGAGGTGGAAAGGCTGAAAATCGCTGCTCTAGCACATAGCATCCGTTGGTGCTCGGAGAGGTCCCCGTAGGCCAGAAGATACGGCAGAATGCGTGAAGGACCAGCTACCGCGAGTGTGTCGGTGCTGTCCAATTGGGGGAAATATGAAAACAGCTTCTGTGCGCTGTGCTGTTACAGAAGCTTTACATATGTCTGGGCTCATTCTGTCAAAAATATTATGCAACAAGGTGATATTTTTTCCACTTTCAAGAAGAATTGAGGGGTAATTTGTCAAAGTCGACAATGCCAGTGAGTAGCAGAGCCTTCTTGAATCTAATCGTTGCAGAATGCCGTCCCTTTTCTGTGTGCGTTACCTGGGGTAGCAAGAGTTTTGAGAGAGTATAGTCTCGTCAAGGGGCCTTGGGGAATGGAGGCAGAGGCATAAAGTCACGAGGTTTGTTTAGACAGAACAAATACCGGTCCACCTTTCTAGTAAAGGGAGCAACTGAGAGAGTGGGAGGAGGTGGCTTTGTGTGTGTGTGTGTGTGTGTGTGTGTGTGTGTGTGTGTGTGTGTTTGAGAGACTTTCCTGCAAATGCACATGAAGGGAATGAAAAATGGTATCCAGATACTTAGGAAATGGAAACTACAAAACTGCTAAGCAAATGAACCAAAATCAGTGAAAAATTTCAAGTAAACTTACAGAAACTATCGAACGCAGAATTATTGAGTGCGATGTAATGATGCGTTTGTGAGGCACAAAGAATCTGTAGAAGCCTAACGTTCCTAAGTCCTGCCAGACCGTGCATGACAGGCGTCTCTCTCCTCCTTGGCTCAGCTCCTAAGCGGAGCTATTATCTGGAGAGATAATTCCAGATGCTCTGACCCCTTCCAAGTTCTTATTTGAGGATCAGTCATCTGGAGGGGAACTCTTACTCTCCACTGGGTTTCCAGAATGATGCAGCCCGCTTTGCTCTCCCAATTCGCACTGCGGGTCATCTCCATGCGCCCGGTAGTTCTTGGAGACTGTCAGAATTCTCAAATCTGTGACATTACCCTCGGGGAGGAGAGGGATGGGTGGACCCCTCGAGTGGCCTTCAGATGCCTCTGCATTAAAATAGAAGTCTCTCATGAGTGTCTGAAAAATCTCAGCTGTTATTTCTCCAACGTAAAAATTTTTTAACGCAGAAAGCAATAAACTACAAGTAAAAAGGCCCCGAGAGCTTCTGTGGGACAGCAGAAGCCATTTTTAGCTGAACTAGCAAACTCGGTGATGGTCATCATTCCAGTCAAGATTTCAACACTGAAGGGTAATCTTGACAAAGAGCTGTAAGGCAGTGCTTTCCACTTAAAAGTTTTATTATCGCTTGAAAGTACATGGAGTGCCTTTCACATAGACATTTCGGGGCACTCTGGTCTGGGTTTTATATTGGGTCAATGAGATAACTAGGACATTTATTCAGAAAAAATTAGAAGTCCAAGTTATAAAACTGAGGAATTCGCCCATGCTTTCATCAGCAGAAGGCCTCCTTAGAAGATTCAAATCTTCAGATACCACTAAGACAATATTTTCTAGTCATGCCCTTGATGTTCTTTGAAAATCAGTCAGTTGAGGATGGAGTAGCTAAGGTTTCTTGCTACTTTTAGTGGTAATGATAATGATTGTTATCATGTGCTGCAAACATTTATTTAAGTACCTGTAGACTTGACATAAAGAGGCATAAGGTTCCAGTCCCCAAGCTTAAGAGTCTTTCGATCTAAATTGGGAGACAAGGCTGATAGCATCATGATAAGGGTCTATAAAAATTCCTAATTATTGAATACAAATGGAACGGTATATAAAATCAATACAGAGGCAGGCAAGAGACGTTCTTTGAAGGAATTATACAAATTAGAGAAGTGGCTGAGATTGCATAGAATTCAGGGTAGTGGCCACGGACTAGAAATGTGGCTAGTACGGTCAGGGATCAAGGACCAGATGGGTGTAGCAGAATGAATGGTCGCCTCCAAGAAGAGAGAGTGGGAAATTGGCAAGAAAAGCTAAAGGGGCCAGAAAGTTCAAGTAACACATTAAATATTTCACACTTCCAAACTATTTTTCTTGATAGAGTATATTTTAAACAATTAAATGAAATCTGTTTCGATTAAAGATGATTCTTATGTGGTTAAGATAATATGGTTTTATAGTGGAATGATGAATCGTAACATTTGGACTTCAGAATTCTCCAGGTGTGTCTTGAGAAATGACATCTCATGAAGTCATGATACGTCATCATGAGCTCAAACATTGGATGAACACTGGTAGATGCAAAGCTTGTTGTGGTTTTCAGGAGTGTGAGGATTGGAATGATCTGAAAGAGCAACTTTTAGGGTTCCTAAAAGGGTACAGATGGTCCAAGCAGGTGATTCGGCTCAGGAAGATGGCATCTTCTACACAATCATAAGGCTGAACAAAGATCACATATTTTCATGATGAACTCAGGTTTTCCAGTCCCATCAAATGAGACCACCATTACCTAGCAGCACAAGCCACCTTGGCCTCTAAAGGGCCTTCTGCCGATGCTATTGTCTTGATCCCTACTGAGAAGTCCAAGGAACAACACTTTCCCATCCGATTCAGTCTGTAGGATTGGCCCAAAAGATATTTATATAATTCCAACCTCCTCTCTCCCATAATGTGGAAGGTTTTGTGATTTCCCAGGAAAGCTCTACGATGACAAATGGTAGGTAGAATAATCCAGGGTTAGTTCCCTAGGAGATCCAGAACCACGTCACTGTTTTGGATATGTATATGATTTTTGCAATGCTATCTTTCCAATGTGCGCCAGCATCATTTTTCCTTGCAAAAGCCCTCATGTGAAAATGTGCAGGTTCAGACCATTCCTAATAGCAGCAAGAAAACCCTCAGAAAATCACTAGAACATTAACTAAATTTAAGTACCCTGTGAGGAACTATGGATGATTCTAGAGAAGTGCACAGCGGTACCCAACGTTACAAGACTTGGCTTCTTGTTCAGAGGCTCTCACTGGGGTACAGACTGCACAGGATGGCCTGCTGAAAGGCTGGGGCCTTTGTGCACTCTGAGGCCTGGAGGTCCGGGGCTGTGTGTATTGCATCACCCTGAAGACAAATGTACCACAACAGAAGAGAGTCTTTCTTTGGGAAAATCATTCTGAAATCTTCTATTTTGGTAGGCTAATCCTATTAATTCTATCATTTCCATTTTTTTCCCTTTGGTTTTCAAAATAGATATATCAATCTAAGATACAATGTACTCACTTTGAGTGTTGTCATGGGTAGAGCATGTACCGTTCAAACTGATGTGTGGAGATAATATGCAACACATGGTTTCTTATGTCTATATGTCTGGCTTTAATCACCAATTCTTCATGAAATGTTGCAATCCTGGGGTGAGCTCGCTAGCTGTGAGATTCTTCTGGGGTGCAGGCTGGGCTGTGGATCATAGGTGGGACTGCATTACGAGGCTACTGAGGTTAATCACGCCTGAGGGTTTCCAGCCCAGTCCACATCTGTTGACACTCTGTGCGCACTACATAAACAATCTGGGGGGACGGAGCCTTTATTAGCAGAGCAAGAAAGCAGCTAGCTGTCTGTGCTCTATAAGGTCCGTTTGTTTTTTAGAGCTTCTGACTCAGCCCTTCTGTGTGCTTAATGTACGCGTAGTCAAACATCTGCTTACTAAGCCAAATAACTAAGAACTGAGAGGTCAAAACATTGAATGTAGATGCTCCACGGAACAGAACAGTTCCGATTTTAAGTTCCTGTGCCCCAGGATGGCAGTCCTGTGCATCTCTGTGTCTACCCAGAGCTTGAGAGAGCCTGTGTCAGGCTGGCTGGGAGTCCTTCTAGCCTGCAGAGGTTCTTTGCAGAAGTCAGCCAGCAAGCACGGGTTAAAGCTCGCCTTTGAGCTTGGGTGCCTTATCCATTGAAGCTTTTGCCATGAGAAGCCTCCTGATTCTCAGTGAGTCACAAGACTCTGATCTGCAGCACTCTTTCAGTCTCAAACAAAAGAAGGGTGGACACACCCCGGGGCCCAGGGGTCTAAGGGGACCTGGCAGTGCCTTTGCCTTCCCTCCATGGAGCTCCTGACTCTGAAGCCGCCCAGCCTCTGAAACACCAGCTCCACGCGTCCTCACCAGGCTCTGCCTCGTCCTCACGTGAGTTAGTGGTGCGGTGAGTTGTGGAGGAGACTGAGGGAAACGCACAGGTCCCACGGGGCCTCCTCAGCACCTCCCTGGTGGAAGAGATTAGAAAGCTGTGGGGTCCCGACACCTCGCGTGTGGAAAGGCACTGTACTTGGCCAGAGAGAGAAAAAGAGAAGCCTATATTCACCAAGACACTGAGAAAGCAGGAGAATTCTGCTCCGGGTTGTCATCCTGTCATTAAACTCCTGGAACAGCCTCAGCCTTTAACAGGGTAAGAGACCTCAGGCAGGTTACTGAACCTCTGGGGAAGGGGGTATTTCTCAGTCAAATAAATGCTAATAGCGTCTCACTCTTACAGCTGTTAGCTGGTTAAATGGCTTCAGACGTGTCTCCTGGTTAAGTGTTCAGCAGAATTTCACCTGGAAATTCTCAACTGCATCCTCTGCTCTGATATCACATTCACTGTTAGTCATTTACATACAGGGTTGGGGGAAAGTAGATTTATAGTTGTAAGCAAAATGCATTTATTTTATTTTTTTTTTCATAAATATACCTTTATTGATTTCAGAGAGAGGAAGGGGGAGAGAGAGAGAGAGAAAGAGATAGAAACATCAGTGATGAGACAGTCACTGATCAGCTGCCCCCCGCACGCCCCCAACTGGGGTTCGAGCCCGCAACCCGGGCCTGTGCCCTGACCGGGAATCGAACCCCGATCGCCTGGATCCTAGGTGGACGCTCAACAGCAGAGCCACGCCCGGCCGGGCAAAATGCATTTATTCTTATATTATTGTTTATTAATTATTGTATTATTTTCCATGAGAACAACTGTAAACCTACTTTTGCCCCACCTGTATAGATCAGTTTTTATATCTGTAAACCAAGGAGAAAAGAAACGCACACAGACTACAGACTATGCGACTGTGCAATTACTTGATCTTTTGGGGTTCAGGTTCCTTCAGCTGCTAAACGAGGAGGTTGAGGTAGATTATTTCTTTGGCCCCTTTCAGGCCTAACATCCAGTTTACTTCAACTCGAGTTTTGTTGGTGCCAACCAAGCCAAAACCACTCACCATGCTCCCAAATTACATTAGACTATATTCTTTATTTTGTTTTAATTTTCCAGTTACAGTTGACATTCAATATTTTAATAGTTTCAGGTGTAGAGCATAGTGGTTAGACATTTATATAACTACTTAGAATGTTTTTCAATAAAACCTTAGGAAATTACAGGCAGTGTGAGTGATCTAAATGGCATCCCTCACCTACACATGCATTTTTTTTCTTTTTTTGGTAACAATTTATTTTTCTAAAAGTTTTGGCAGTGGGAGCAGGAAGAAGTGAAACATTAGATTTCTAAAAGTCAAATATATTGCGGGGAAAGGGCTGGAAGGTCACCTGCTTAGTCTGAAGCGTGCCAGTCTTTTCTCTCTCACCTCATCTTTGCTTCTCCAGAGAAGCAGTTGGGAAATAGTGCATCGGTCTGATAAGGCTCGCCTGCCCTCCTAACAACTAAAACCATCCTGGACACCTTTCCACGCACACTCCCTCCATTAAAGCATCAGAGGATTTTAGAACAGCTTTTTAAAACAGCGGAGAAATTAATGCTTTTCTTGAGAAGCACTTTTCACAAGAGGCGCTTGACTGAGAAACGGTCGATAGTGCTGTGGAAGATCCTTACCCCGGATAAAGACGTGGAGCATGTCTGCCTGGAGAAACTATCCCTGGGACACAGATATTAGAAAGGGAACAGACACCAACTCCGCCGCATTTGGCTGCCAGGAAAGAGCTCGTTCTGTTTACGTTATTACTCCAAAGAGACAAGATGAGATTGCCATCATCCAAATGTTGTCCAGTGTTTTCCAACTCAGTTCCTGAACTGAAGTAAGAGATTGCCAAAAATCATGTTTACAACACTGAATGCATTGTGTAATAAAGTGTTAGGTAGATCAGCTAATAAAATTAGCTATTTTAGACTTAAATCTAAGTTGAATTTGGGTCTAATTCTCTCCCCCAAAGAGAGTTGACTTTTCGATAAACTGAAACGTACCCAACTTTTTGTTGATATTAGGGGCTAAGATCTCTTTGCCAGATATTGCCCTTGGGAACCACTCCCTTTCAGTGGAAAAAGTTGGCCAATCTCAAATGAATTGCTAATGGTCATTATCTCATTGATTTTGATTCTCAAATTTGTTAAAACTAAGTTGGCAAGGAGTATTCTTTATGGTCCCTATTGGCTGACCTATGGACTCTGAGCTGGAAGGGAGTTGGTGAAAGTTTAGGAAGGAACTGAAATTCAATCCTTAGATTTCCATCATTGATTTCCTAGGGGAAATTGTAACAACTTCACCTCCCACCCTTTCCTGACACTGAGAGTTGTATGATCAGCATTCCCTTGTTAAAGCATTAGTGGATCAAGCCTCTTGGGAAATGCAATGATGTGTTTTGAATAGTTGGCCCAAAGTACCACTTAAGACAATTTATCTCAATTTATTCTACTTACAAAATGCAGATTAGGAAAACTGAATCATGATGCTGTAATATAAATGCATCCTACACCCAAAATATCTATGTAGAGGCATATATAAGAAGTCTTTTATGCTAAATTGTAGTTACTGTTATTATTTTAGTGTTGGCTAGAGTATTGCAGAAAAAAGGGGCCACTGACTCTCCTTGTTTTCCTGATACCTTTGTACACTAACACCTCATCAGTCATGCTTTGTTTTAGTTTAGGAATCTGAGGTGCTGGTTAGCTCTCTGCTTTCTCAGTAAATGGTACCATTTTCAAGTAGATTGTAAATATAGAGATCTATAGGATATGTTCACACTTTCGAGTTCTCAACAAGCTTCCTCTTACACTGCAGTCTACTCCTATCAGATCCTTATACATTGCCTCTCTTTCGGTTCAAACTTTCATCATGTCCACAACAAAGTCTATTATCCCAAGTAGAAAGGGCATACACTTTGACTTTTCTAAAAATAACCCCTTTGGAAGATTATCTGTAATATTAGGTTAGGGCCACATACATCAGAGTGTGTGTGTTTTTTACGATTAGGCCTTTGAAGAGTCCAGGCGACAGTGGCTACGCTTCCCAACTCAATCATCTTCTTTCCTACCCCATTTTTTCAACTATTAAGTACAAGTAAAATGCATGTTCTTGAAAATCTTGTTTTCTTTCTCATGCCATTGAGGCCATAGGGCTGCACTGTATGGACACACAACTTGGAGGCTGGGTACATTCAAGGGGGATGAAGTTACTGCCTTGTTAAGACCCAAGTTGACATCCACACTGCCCAGCCAGATAGAAAGCCTAATGAATGGAAGAGGGAGCTGGTATTGCCATGGTGGTGAGTCACGAAAGCTAATAAAACCAAGCTCCACATCTGGGAGTGAGGCTTTAAGGAGCAGGAAGGAATGTGCACTAATTATCAGATTGTTACTATGTTGCATGTGTTTTGGAGAGGAGATAGTGTGACTCAGGGCAGGCAGAAGCTCACCCAGTAGCCTGGGTTTTATCCATCGCAGATTTAGTAGGAAACGGCAGCTGCCTTATAACGTTTCTAATGGAACGAATTTCCATCCAGGGCCTGGTGGGGCAACCGAACATCCTACCACTCTCAGACATCTTAACAGTTATATGAAGACTGGGGTCTTTGGGACACCTTCTTTCCAGGATGGAAAGATCAGATCTACCCATTCGGTGATGTTTATGGCTCTGCTGTGACAATAAACAATATCTGAGGGCTCTTAAGGTCCTCAGATGCAATTAGATTTAAGAGCAAATTGATTATTTGACTTAAAAAAAAAAGCCAATGTAATTGTGCTTCAGTGTGAGGTAGTTGGAGAGTCAGGGATACATTACATATAACATAATACAGATTATATTATATTTCTATTTAATAAACACTTCTAATTAAAAATATGCCTTCATCTTAGCTGATCCGAGGAATACCAATAATTACAATATTAAGGCAACATGTATTCTAAGCAAAAATATTTTAGTAAGAACGGAGAACATAGACATTCAACAAGTTACCCATTCTTTAATTTCTACTTAAGAGTTTTACTTGGGAAGGAGATGCAAACGTTACTAGAGATGCCGTTTAAGAGCCTGTTGTGTCCCTCGTTGAGAGGTCTATTTCTTTGTATTCTCCTAAGGAGAAGCTTTTAACTTTCAAAAGGTCAGGTAGTGCCCACCCCCCCGATTCGCCTCCACCGGGAACGAACCCCAGAGCAGGGCAGCTCCTTGGTCGCCATCTCACGCTATGCTTTGCTTTATTGCCCAGTTCCATCGCTGTCTGAGAGGCAAAAATAGAAGAAAAAGCCTTCAGATTGTTTGTGAAATGAGTACATTTGTTACAATCTCATTTTCATTTCAGAAATAGAACCGTATGACCCAGCTGGAGAAATGAGAGGTGCTTTTTCAAGCTAAGCTGCATTCTAGCAACTAAAGCAGAGCCTTTTCTTCACGATAAATTACTGAGCTTCTCCCCATGACGACTTAGTAGACAATTCACTTCATCGTAAAGCTGATAGGAAGAGCCTGGAGAGCCTCTAAAAATGTCCTTATTTCCCAGCTTCTTTTGCTGAAAAAATTTTCAGATACATCCAATCTGATGAACACAATCTTCCAATTTGGAAGGTGTCTAAGAAACTCTCATTAGGATATGTGAATAGTACCCTCAGAATTTCTTTTATTTCTACACAATTACTAAATGACTTGAGACAGCTTACAACAAAATACAAATGCGAAACAAAACCCCTAAAATAAGGAAAGAAGAATAGGGATCATATAATAAGGGCTTAGTTGCAATAGTTTTATTTGAAACTATGCCAGGGTTTGCTAGTAAGCATAATATTAACCTCTAAGCTTACTGAACTGTAAAGAAAAAATAATAGAATGAAGCGTATAGTTCTCAACAAGAAAACAAAGCCAAAAAGGAAAAACTAACAACAATAGAGAGCTCAGCTGGTCAATAAAGATATATCTTGGTGCTGGATCTTTTGTGGCTACTGAAGAGGGAGGGTGGATTACAGACGGTATCGACCAGACACTGTTCTAAGTACTTTACCTGCATAATTTAATTCATAGTCATCGTAAGACCTCTATCAAATGAGTAGCATTATCTCCATAAGAAAGCTGAGAACACTGAAGCTATGTGATTTCATTCCACCTACGTATTCTACTATGTCATATTAAGGCAGTTTTCATTTTAAAACATTTTTGCTAAGACAGCCTCTCTCATCCATTCTTATGACAAGTATAGGACATAATATTAAGAAGCCTGAGAGTTTATTTTTAATAGTAACAAAACAACTCTTAGCATTTATTGAGCACATATTATACATTAACTCACTTAAACTTCAAAAAAATCCTTGTTAAATACTATTAATATCCCTATTTAACTGATGAGAAAAAAGTGTCACAGAGAGATCAACTTGCCCTGGTCCCCAGAATTGCAGAACCTAGAAGCTTCCCAAGGTAATGTCCATACCATGTACTCCTGGTGATCTAAGTTAGCACAGGGGTGGGTCTTAAAACACCTGGTTAGATAGCCTCAGGCTTTAGATGGCTGATCTGAAAGATCAGTATCTCAGCTCTGTAGGAGTGAAGTAGAGCTTGCGAAATGCATGGTTGATATTTTATTCCCCAAATTGCACCCTTGTCCAGGTAAGGGCGATGCCACCTCTGCATTGGTGTTGCGTCTGGAGGCAGGAAGGGTGAGGCATGAGTCCCCTCTGCAGCAGCATTTGTGCTGTGTGTGCAAGCCGCTCTTTACCGAACCCCCGAGTTCCTACAGTAGATTCAGTGCCCCCGGCCTCGTGCATCAGCAGAGCCCCTCAGAGCCCTGGCCTGCTGCCTGGGTTCATGGCATGGTGTGATCCCTGTCATCCGTCCTGATGTGCCCGGTGCCAAACGACCGTCACCCACCCACATCAGGGCATCCACAGATGTGCTTCTCTTGTGTGGACTAAAATTCTAGTTAATGTTCGGCCTGCCTTAGCCTGAGATGGGATCACTACCAACAGAATAATTTATTTATTCCACAAATACCCACTAGTTTCTGAATTTACCATTGAATTCAAATTAAAACAGTTCCTAGTGATTGGAAAATTCACACTTTCAATCTTATCTACAAAGTGGAAATTTACTAAGTCCAATTCAGTACCTCCAAATACCAAACTACTAACAGTAGCAAAGTATCAATAGAAATGTCAGTACAGAAATGAGTCCTTGGTAACTGGAAGCCTTCCTCCCTTCCTTGAGAGGGTAAGGTTCCCACAGTGAGGGGCCTGGACATCACGCGCTCCGTCCTTCAGAAGGAAAGCGCACGTCATAGCGTGTGTCCCTGCTCAGTTAGGCACCACAGTTACTGGTGACCATCTAACTTGTTTTACTTATAGTTATCAAAGCCTCGCAGCTCTTTCTGTCTCTGCATATTTGCAAAACCACTTAACTTTAAAAACAAATTAGATCTTATCAAATGGGATCATTCCAAGTGCATGGCCTGTCTTAGAGCAAGCACAGCCTCAAAGCGCCAAGGGCCTGAGGACGGACACCTAGGTTGCTTCCGTATTTCGGCTGTTGTAGTAATGGTGAAATGGTCAGGGGCGTGCATATACCTTTTCGAATTAGTGTTTTCCTGTGCTTTGGATAAAGACCCTGAAGTGGAATTGCTGGGTTGTATGGTAGTTCTATTTTTGGTTTTTTGAGGAATCTCCATACTGTTTTCCATAGTGGCCGCACCAGGCTGCAGTCCCGCCGACCGTGCACGAGGGTTCCCTTTCCCCGCATCCTCGCCAACACTTAGTATTTGTTGACTTTTTGATAACAGCCATTGTGACTGGGGAGAAGTGCTATCTTATTGTGGTTTTGATTTACATTTGCCTGATGATTGGTGACGTTAAGCATCTTCTCATATGTCTGCTGGCCATCTGTATGTATGTCCATCAATAGATGAATGGATAAAGAAAATGTGATCATATGTGTGTGTGTGTGTGTGTGTGTGTGTGTGTGTGCGCGCGCGCGTGTATCACAGCAATAAAAAGAATGAAATCTTGCCATTTGTGACAACATGGATGGACCTTAAGGGTATTATGCTAAATGAAATAAATCAGGCAGAGAAAGACAAATACCATATGGTTCCATTTATATGTAGAATCTAAAACAAACAAACAAAACAAAACAGAAACAGACTCATAGAAACAGAGACCAAAGGGACGGTTACCAGAAGGGAGGGGGCGAAGGGATGAGTGAGGAGAGGAAGGGGAATACAGTCAGTAATGTGATACATTTACATGGTAACAAATGACTAAAATTAGTGGCATGATCACATTGTAAGGTATAAAAGTGTTGAATCACTATGTTGTTCACCTGAAACTAATGTAAATTGCATACCAACTATACTTAAGTTAAAAAATACATTTTAAGTCCTGGCCAGTATGGCTCAATTGGTAGGAATGTTGTCCTGTGCACCAAAAGGTGGCAGGTTCGATTCCCGGACAGGGCACATTCCTAGGGTGCAGGTTCCATCCCCGGTCAGGGCTCGTGGGGGAGGCAACCGATAGATGTTTCTCTCTCACACTGATCTCTCTCCTCTCTCTCTCTCATTAGATGATAAATTAAACCACTCTTTTCTATAAGAATATTGATAGATACTGTCCTATCTTTAAGGTATGCCTTGTGCAGCTGATTAGTATATTTTAATTAGATAAAAAAGCTCGTATCATAGATGATTCTCTTCTCTCAAAACAGAGAGAGTAAGAGGCTTAAGCATGGTGTAAACTGTATGCACTGGTTTTTACTAATTTAACAATATCAGAGTAAGTAATCTAACCCGAGTAAGGTTGCCAGATAAAATACAGGACTCCCAGTTGAACCTGGGTTTGAGATAAACATCAAGTGTTTTTTAGTATAAATGTGTCCAAAATATTGCATGGTATATTTATACACCAAAAAAAAGCCATTCGTTGTTTATCTGAAATTCAGATTTAGTTGGGGATTCTGTATTTTTATTCACCGGATCTTGCAACCTACTCCTGAGAACCTCCAGAGATCATGGGAAGGAAGGCAGGAAGGATCACTCCCACCTTAGCTCACATGGGAGTGATGGAAATTTGTGCTGAATTTTCTTTACAACTCAAGAGGATAAGGGGAACACAGAACGCACAGTTACTGTCAGAATGATTATAAAGTCCAGATCCCATGTTAAGTACCTGCTATGATCTAAATGTTCCCCCCAGATTCACACCTTGAAATCCTAACACCCAACGGCGATGGTATTAGTAGGTGGGACCTTTGGGATGTGACTAGGTCAGGAGGCTGGCACCCTCATGCAAGGGGTTAGTGCCCTTATAAAAGCGACTCCACAGAGCTCCGTAACCCCTTCCACATGTGAGGACACGAGAAGTCTGTGACCCAGAAGAGGGCTCTCGCCTGACCATGACCTCAGCTTCCAGCCTCCAGAACTGTGAGCAACACATTTCTGCTGTTTATAAGCCACCCAGTCGGTGGCATTTGGTAGAGTAGCCCAGCAGACCCAGACAGTGCCCTTTCTGTTCTCAATCCTGCTTCAATCATGGCAGGACTGTCCCATTGGTACGTTTCATTACTCTTAGCTTTGCTTAATACTTATAGCATATTTCATCCGACTCTTGCATCCTACTATTTGTTTCATAAAAGAAAGTTACATTTTTAGTAACTCACTGCCGGCCCACCATTAAATGTACAACTCTTCAAAACATTTAGGACATTTCGTCGAAGAGATGCTGTAAGTCTCCCAATGCCTTATGAACCACTCATCCACGGAACGGCTAGAAGGCAGTAGGATCCTTGGGATCTTCTGTTAATGGGCCTCATATTTGTAAAATATTTTCACTCAGCCAGGTTCTATTTGTACTTTTACCAAATTATGACAGTCTTAAGAAAAATGACATGTTGCAGAATGACTGTATGGAAGACCCCTGTATTTAACGCAATAAAAGTAGATTATGGCTCCAACATAAATAAAGTCAGATTACACAGACACAAAAAATAATTGTTTTATATAATGAAAATGGAGAAAAGGAAGGAAATTGTTTTTCTACAGGAACATTAAAAGCCTTGAGCCAGAACCCGAGGTCCCATCCCAGTACAGTGGAAGCCTGTGACAAAGACATGAGCCGGGTCTGATTGAAAATTACTGACGGAGCACGTTCTAAGTGCTAGGCCTTTTGCTCCCTACAAAGCTAGTCACCGCCCTGAAACCAAGTACCATATATTCATGTAGCCAGCAAAATAAGGATATGGTATAAAAAGTATATAAACAGAAAAACAGAAAACAAAGGAGGGATTCTCAACGAGAGAAGGAAGGTTTGCCATGGGTGAGCCACCGGACGGAGCGTTCCTTCGAGTCTTTGAAGGGAGACTGGAGAGAGCACTGTTATGACTGGTCGGACCCAGACGTATTATGACACAGGCCTAACCTCAGCATGCAGGGGGGAGAATTAATTCATCCACTTATTCATTTGCCATCATGTTTTACAAATATTTATTATAGACTATATGCTGGGCCCTCTTCTGGGCTCTCAGAAAATACAATCTTCAGTTTTATTTTACTTATTTTTCCCCAGTGTGTCTTCAAATACTCTCATTTTCTCATTCTATCATTTGTTATTCTTCAATAAAACAAACAATACGTATCAGTATTTCCCAACCTTTTGGCATTTGAAGATCACGTTTGAGGCTGAGATATTTTGGAGACTCTCACGTGGAATTGTTATACTTACATAGTGATTAAATCTAGTATGAATGCTCTTTAAAATTTATCATTTCATCATGAGAAAATATCCACATGTGTTTGAAAATAGTATATATGCATGAGATAAGATGCTTACTCGGGTGATAGCCAGGGAGTAATGTAACCATCGGTCCTTTAGGCGTCCGAGGCACAGACTGGAAGTCCATGAGCAACAGGAAAAGAGGCCAACAAATAACTGTATGTACTGATGTGGCCTCTACCAGGGGAGTTAGGAGGAGCATACAAGTGCTTTCATCCAAATTCAAAAAGTTATTTTTCAAATGGAATCCTTTGAAAGTCCAAAAACTTCCTTTCCTTTCCTGACCCCTAGAAACCACTGACCCAGTACATACCATAAAATCAGAAGAATGTTGAAACTTACTGTTAGTATCAGCAAATGTTTCACAGAAAATCATCTTGAAGGAAAACTTGTACTCTCTCAATTCTAAGTATTGAAAATACAAAATATTTGTAACTGGAAGCAGGACTGGGTCAGGAGTTAGTAAAAAGTAAATAAAACCCTAATTTTGGTTTTTAAAAAAAACACATTTAACATTTGCCCAAATTATAACTGTTTAAATCTGACATTTTTACTGTGTGGGTGTTTTTTTTAATTTTTTTTCAATTACAGTTGACATTCAATATTATTTTGTATCAGTTTCAGGCACACAGCAGAGTGGTTAGACAATCGTACACTTTACAAAGTGTTCCCCCCGATATTTCCAGTACCCACGTGGCACCATACAGGGTTATCACGGCATTATTGACTATATTCCCTTTACATCCCCATGACTATCTTGTTTTCAATTTGGCAAGCAAAAAGCATTCATTTAATCTTTTTACATTTTTCAATATATCCTGCAGTTTTATACCAACCTAATCAGAAGTACAAGTGCTCCAAATGCTACTTTGCTGGCAGTCTGTCTTTAATTGAACCTAGAGGCCTCGCTACCTGCATGCGTCCCGGTGAGGCCGCGGAGCTGTGGTCAGGCCTCAGAACCGGCCGCGGCCAGCAGCCTGCACCGAGGGACCTGCCTCCGCCCGGAGCCGAGCCCTCTCCCGTGTTCTCAGCCTCACCTGTCCTTCTCTGTGGACGGGTGTCCCTTTGTTTGCTCTCTGCCGAGGTTTCTGACTTGTCCTCTGGGCTTGCCCTCGCGGCCTCTGCGTCTGCCTCCAGCTCTGTCCATCTCTCTGGTTCCTTAACCACAGCCTTGCCCCGCCTGTCTGCTTGCAGCAGGATTTTTTACTCTCAGGGTAAAAAGTGACATCCTCACGTTTGCAGGCATCCTGCTGTAGGGAGAAACGGTCCCCAACCCAAGTCGCTAAAATACCTCAAAGTGTGGAATGGACCTTTTTAAAATGTAGATGAACTTTAATGGGGGCGAGGTTATAAAGAATTTCATAGGATCTTCATTTCCTTTGCTGTGGAGGCCCCTGCGCTCCCTTCTCCTGCCTGGGTTTTACTAGAGTGCTTGACCTGAAGCTGGCAGTCAGTAAATACTTGGAATAATGGATTCTGGTTTTCCATAAAACCTTTCGTAACTTTCCTAATCCAAAATCCCTTTCCCTTGAACTGCTATTGAATTTATCGTTTACGTATTTAGCAATATATACGTATATTATCGACGGATTTGCAGCATCTATATCTAACCTTTGTTAACTTTTCACAGATGTTTTGCCCCTTCACAGAATGTGCCTAGTACATTGTCCAGTGAATCTCAGCAGCTGAATTAAGAGCAAGGTCTAGATGCTAGAGGGTGGCTGCTACTTCTCTGTACCCTGCAGCAGATAATAACATATGCAGGACCTGCCAAGTGGCCACTGATTTGTCTATGGTGCATGTGAAGATCAGACTCAAGACTAAAATAATATAATTTCACATAGGAGACAAATAATGAAGGAGCAACTGGCAGCATGGACTGAAAATATAAATTCACTAACTTCCAAATAGGATAAAAGTCACAAATATTAGAGGTACAGCGGGGTTACTAAGGGACATATACCTAGTTTTTAAAGTTTATGTTAAAAAAGAATGTTGCCTTCCCTGCTTGCCTCCAACATCACCAAATGCTATTTCTGCAAAGCCGACTGGAGTAGTTAGAATATAGAAATAAGAATAGCTCTTATTTGTTGAACACTTTCCATGCATTAAGTAAGTTATTCCTTATATAAACCTTATGAAACAGGGTTGTTTGCTATCGCCCAAAATAACAAAAGGCAGACCTGGGCCTGGGTCTATCTGATTTCAAACTTGGTGATCAATCCGCTGTCCCACGATTTTTCCCCAGTCGCTTTAGGTTATTTTCAGGAATGTTTCTGTTCTTACATTTAGGTCCTAAAACAGCTTTGCTGAGCAACCCTGGCAGGTCCCTAGTTGATTTAGGTCTTCAAATAATGGTGTGAAATCCTTCCAAGATGATTCCCTTGTAACAGCGGTGGCCAACAATGTGGACATTTACAGACTGATTGATTTTTTGGCCAATGTCCTGAGTTTCACAGTCACCTACTTGTAAACTCTAAGTTTTATGTACTTATTTTCTAATGATGGGGTGGTGGGGTGTAGGAATAGCTCAGGTCTTTTTCTATCTAAATACGTAAAATAATAAACCATATTATGTTGGTCTTTAACTGTATTCAGTAAATCAGATCCATGACCTAATAAAGTAGAACCAAGCACGTAGTTTTATTTTAAATTCTTGCTCCTTTTTAAGAATTCCTTAAAAAGCTAAACTTTACTTAGCCCACATTTCATTACATATACCAAATTTCCAAGGTTACATGTTCAATGAATCTGCATAATATAAATAGGAAAGCAAATTCTGTTATAAAAACATGTAGTATAATATTTCTTACTATTTCACCAAGAACTCGGGTGCAGACTTTTACTCTGGGACCTAGTGACCAGACAGCCCCCAGAGATGCTCAAAAATAGGAACAAAGGAAGAATTTGTGAGAGCAGATTTCTCTCTTATTAGATGGACAGTGTTTTTCAGATGATCATATAAATCCATCCTTAATTTGGGGTGCTTCTCATGCTAATTTCTAGGATTTATATGGAAAGTGGATTTTTCCCCTCTTGGGCTGATTGTATCTTTTTCTTCCACATTTGGGGGGGGGGGTAGAGTGAGGGGAGGCGTAAAGGAGAATGCACCTGTCCGAATTCTCTCTCCTCTGTCTTTCTGAGTTTACCCAAAGTGATAGATTCTTAATCCTAGAAAGAGGGTTGGCTATGTCTCAGAAACAGCTGTCCCACTGCAGCCTAAATGCTCAGAAGGCGCTGTCCCTCAGAATCCCCTGTGGACACTGTCCACGCATCGGCTAAGAGCCACGGGCCAGCGACTTCTTACGCTAGTGTCAGAATCATGAGCAGCTCAGCGAGCCCGCTGGCAAAGGACAGTACCTGTAGCATCGTGATGGAGACGCCCTGGGCTGTCCCGGGAGCACCACTGCTCTGAAAGCCTGCGGACACCGTGTTCTTCCACATGCAGACATTTATCACGTCTCATAATATTCTGATATTGGGTCACCGCTGAGCGCTTGTAAGGAGTTTTAAAGGGGGCATCGGGAAGCTGACAAGGCAGGCACGTCCTGGGTACGAGGGTCGATGTCCAAGGTCCATGACTCTTGCTCAGGTCAGTGACTCTCAGCGCCTCCTGGAGGCCCTGGGAGAGAAGCCTGTTCCTCGGTGGCCTCCACCCCGCCTCCCCAGGCCGTGCGGACGCGTCTCCGGCTCTGCCCGCTCCCGCCGTGTGGGGCTCACCGGCTGTCTCGCTGCCCACATTCCTGTTTTGCTGTGACTGCTCCTGAGCCGTCCAGAGGGGGAGGCCGGCGTGAGGAGGGAGAGCTCCCGCCCAGGCGGGGCGGCCGGCTCAGTCCCCTCGCCTGCCTCCCAGGAATTCTCCCTCCTGACCGAGTCCTGTCCCGTCCACCAAGCAGGGGGGGAGGGACCCACCGTGAGGGAGAAGCACAGGGCTGCGCCTTATTCCAAAGACGTCCCTGAGAATGGAGGCCTGAGGCCTCAGAGGCAAGAGATGGGGTGATAGGAGCCTAAAAAGAAGGGGGGGGCGGCCTGAAGTGCTGGTCCTTCGTCCAAGATAATGAGGAGACCATGGGGGGGGGGGGTCCAGCCAAAAGTGAGAAGGTGAGGAGAGGAAGAGCACAGAGCAGAGAGCAAGATGTTGGAGATAGAGGTCAAATGGCCAGAGGGAAGCTTTGAGATAAGAGGCACCATTCAGAGACCTTCAAAGTGGAGACAGTAAATAAGTGGCGGTTTCTCAGATGGGCCTCACAGGTTACTGTGTCCCATCTAGGGTGCTGATAGGAGGTTATCACTGCGTTTTAGGTAATTAGCAGATACACAATATGGAAAATTCTCCGTAGGAAAGAACATGGCCCATTTGTATAAAGGGGTAATTTCTCTCCTGGGATGCCTGGCACCAATTATGTTCATTTCGCATTTTGTGTTTTGTTTTCCTCAACCCTGCATTTCTTTTCAGTATTATTATTTGTACGTTTAAAAATTAAGCATCGATTAAGTTTTAATAGGTGTGACGTTTTTGAAGGGTGAGTGAATTTACACTTGTGTTACTAGATTCTAAAATGATTTAACTGCCCTAATCACTGTACAACACTTAGAACCTGAGATGCACAGGCTTCAGATAAAAATGAGCACGTTTTAAAAATGTTCTTTGTGCTTGGATTTTAATTCCTGTTTTGAGACGTTAGATATTTGGGAGATGTTTTAAAAACACCCGCTTTAAATCATATTCATTGTCTGCTTTGATCACTGTTAGAAAAGAAAATAGCAAAAGGAAAGGGGCCTTTAAACATTAAATATACTTGGTCCCAAATGAACAGGAAATTAGAGTCACGGACCTGACTTTCCATGAACATAGATCCACATTCTGACATTCGCAACGTGCTTAAAATTCATCTTTAAGTAGCTGGCGAGGTGATCTGGACCTAAATACAGTTCACTTTTCTACATTAATTCTCTCCGTTATCTTCTTACATTTCTTGCTGAAAAACAACAAAACGTCTCTATTGTCTTTGATACTTGAAACAGCACATGGGTCACAAGTGGCTAATGAAATGCAAGAGCTTTAACGCAGCTGTCCGGGCATCTCCGATAAGTACAGTTAGGGATACACGTCCCATTGTGATCCAAAGCTGGGGGAGGCTTTTGTTACCATTTAGCTTCTTCCAAATAAATGTTTCTTTGAACTTGTACCGCAATGAGCGAAGGCAGGGGGAAAGCTTCGCTGATCTTTTCAGCACATCAAAGCCTTAGGAAGCTAATGCCCTGGACAGATGCCTTTGTCAATCTGAAGGGATCTGTGCCCCCTCTTCCTATGGAGACACGGATTCTCGCCTCCAAATGGCAAGCGGGGCTTCTGTCACTGAGGGAATTCCAGGAGAGCTACACAGATCTTCATAATTTCCACGTCTTTTAGTGTCCCTCAGCTCTGGTTAAGTCATCTTTTCTGAAAATTGGATTCAGAAAAAATGTTCTAAATACTCATTGTAGAAAACATAGATGTTTATAATGAAGAAGAAAAAAATCACCAAGAAAGCCAACACTCAGAAATAATCAATTTTAAATTACCTTTCTCCTTTCTGATATATACCATATGCAACATATAAGATTTATGTTGAATTGCAGCTTTAGAATTGTGATGATCTAGTATCCTATTTAAGGCTTACATTATTAGCAATTTATTAAATAATGTTTTTTCTAACATTTTTATGATGGAAATATAGCAATGATATGTTACAATAATCATTTACTTAAAACATACTTTTAGTTGGACATTGAGGTTTTTTTCAGTTTGTCAATATTACATACAATGATTTCTGTGTACTTTTTAATACATAAATCTGTTTTTAGCATCTCTCTTTCCTTGGCGTAGATTTCGAAAAGTGAATTATTTGGTTAAAGGATATAAAAGTTTTAAGGCTATTCTAGCAAGCTGCTTACTTGCTTTAAAAATGTTACGATTTACAGTCTATCAGCAATTTACCAAACCCGTACCAACGCTGGTTATTATTGGTTCTTTTCATCTTAGCTAATTTAATAAGCAAAATGTTGTTCTATTTTAATTTGGATTTCTTTTACTAATTAAAGGGTTGAATATTTTGTTTGCCTAAAATGGTACATTTCTTCCCTTGTATTTTTCTCCTTTGCCCAATTTTCTGTTGAGTTTTAGTTTTTTTCTTTTTTCATTGATTTATGTAAACTCTTAATGGACTGGGGTTACCTTATCAAAATTATAGTATAAAATGTCCTCTTTTAAAATACTTTCCTTTTGTTTATTTATTATGTATTTTGATATACTAACATGATTTTTATATTCAAACCTATAATTTTCACTTTGAGAGTATGTCCTTGTGTTTTGTTTTCTCCGACCCTGAGACTGGTTATTTCCCTGGAATTTTACTTCTGATTTATATTTTGGTGTTATTTTTTTAAGGGTAATGTTTTCATCAACTTGGAGTTTATTAACGATTGGATGAAAGAATCCAAACACACAAAAAAAGAGATCTGGAGACTTCTCCAATCCAGTGGCGCTTGCGCAAGGGAAGGTGTGGTAGGGCATCTCTTCCCCTCATTAAGATGCATGAGTGGCGCTTGGCGAGTGACCATTGTTGCACATGATCACTGTCATTTTGTGACCCACAGACTCCCACCTATAGGCCTAAGTCCTTGTAACTGATGGTTAGAAAAAAAGACAAACTGTCCAGATTGTGAACTTGTTCACACTGTTACCCTACTTCATGTTGCAGTTAAATTCTGAACCGGGCACTATGTGAGAGAGATTAAATTAAACCAAATACAATATTACATCTTTACAAATTCTCTCGCATTAATGGGGGGAAATGTTCAAGTGAGAATGAGTTAGAGAGAGAGACAGAGAAAGTCCTTCTGGGCTCCAGGGTTTTCCTCATGCTCGGGTCTGGTCCCCCCCGCCCAGCCTGTGTGAGCACTGTCCCCTGAGCGGCCCTGGGGTTTACGACAGTGTGTCATTTCCCAGCACACTGAGCAATGTCAGGCACCAGCTCTCTCGTGCTCTGCTCACGACCGTCTCAGAGAGAAGCGACTTTGCATAGTGTCATTTCTCTAGGCCTCGTAGAAAGAATATGAAGCTGGGATTGAAGAACCCCAGGCAAGCCGGCAGCTGCATAAAGCAGGGAGGTTCATTCAGCCATTCTGCACCCCCCGAATCGCTGGTACCTTTAATAGGCCCCCTAAAGGCGCGCCTGCTGATGAGCGTCCAGGGTCATCGGATACGCAGGTCATCTTGCAATTGGGAAGTGACCAGAGTCCTCTTGGCAGTGGGGCGACAGGGCGGCAGGCATTTCTCCTTAGGAAGCACGTCGGCGTTGGCCTTTACTGAGTCTTGTAGAAGAGGCCGACGCATGTTCCAAACACGCTTGAGGAAAGGGCTCGAGGAAGCGGTGTTTATCCAGTGGGCTCCCCCCTAGAGGGCAGGGCTGGTGGAAGGTGGAAGACCCGAAGGCGAGGCCGTCGGGGCAGGCAGGGCACGTGGACCCTCACGCAGAAAGGCGACTTGGGGCAGCAGAGTCCAAGACGGCGGGGGCTCGCTGAGGCCGACGACAGGGGTGCGTCTGGAATCGTGTTTACCGCTGCCAGGAAGCGGGGGGCCATTCCCAACTGTGGGAGCAGAAGGGATGAGCAGCGCCCGAGGCAGCTGTGGCCACTTGCTTCTGGGGAGGCAGAGAGTGGGGCGCCCTGGAGTTTGGGGATGGGAGGGGAAGCTCTGGGGAAGAAAGCCAGACCTCAAGCACAGGGGCCTCGCCTTCCCCCGCCAGCCCTGCTCCCCACCCCAGACTACAAATGCGGGGACCATGGCACCCGGACACCCACCACGTGCTGCTCAGCCGGGCAGTCCCAGCATCTTCTCCTTCGGTCACGCTGAAGGGGCAGCTGCCGAGAACGCGAAGATCAGGGCGCAGGGAGAGAAAGCTGCCCCTTCGACGGTTAGTGAGCTATGGGGGGCCCTGAAAACAGTGAGGTGCAGCACAGCTGGTGATTAGTGTGGGAGCTCAGGGAGGGGTTTGGACCGTGACTGAGCTCTTTCAACTTCACCTTCCTCTTGAGTATGACGGGTTTACAATGGGGCCGTCGAGGTAGTGACCACACTGTGCTTAGCTCGGGGTCCAGTCCAGAGCGATACCCCATAAATTGGAGCTACTGTTAGCCGCCTACACTTTATCATATTCATATACCCATTTCCTCTCTCCGCCTCTGCGAAGCGACCTCATGGCGAGACATCGCTTTTGTGTTCCTTGTCTAGGTCTATGTCCTAGTACCTAGCACGGTGCTTTGAACATACGCAGGTAGCCGGGTTCCTTGGTGTGTTTTCTGCTAAAGTTAAACCACTCCAGCTATGCGAGAGTTCTGTGCACCTGGCCATAGGTGCCCACTGCTCCATCGACGGCTTGCTTCTATAATAAACTATACAAGTACGGTGAATATTTTGTCTACAGTGATTTTAATCCTGACTTAGGTCCAACTAGTTCTAATTTTTTGTAGGCCACTCTGTTAATTAAATTTTACTAAAATATAATAAAATAGTAGAGGGGCACTATGTAAGTCCAAATGCATAGACCATCACAGTAAGCCCAGGAGCGCACGCTTCCTAGAGGGGGCCAGCGACCAGAGCAGTGGGCTCTGCCCCAGAGCCTTTCAGTCTGTGGACTGATTTCCTCCCCTCCCCCTCCACTCCCCCTCCCCCTCCTTCCCCCTCCCCCCTCCCCCTCCTTTCTCCCCCTCCCCCTCTTTTCTCCCCTTCCCCTCCCCTCTCCCCCTTGTCTCCCCCTCCCCCCTCCCCTCTCCTCTCCCCTCCCCTCCCTCCCCCCTCCCCCTCCTTTCTCCCCCTCCTCTCTCCCCTCCTTCCTACCCTCCGGCCCTTCTTTCTGCTCCTGTTCCTTCCTGTTCTACTAACTAGAAACCTACTGCTTGGCACATGCTGAATATATTTCCTCCCTTCCTTGAACCAAGTGTGTACCGAATAAACTGGAATTACTTCAACTCTTGCCTTTCCAAGCGTGGCCCCAGGACCCGCAGCACGGAGCTCACGGGGAGCCTGCCATTCCGAGGCTGAGGCCCCCTCGGTGCCTCACAGGGAGCCCGAGCGGCTCCACCTGAGCCCCCCTGGGGAAGACACGGGTCCACCCCCTGGAGGGCAGTACGCAGGCGCATCGCCAGCATCACCATGTATTTCGAGCGTGATCAAGTTCTTTTAAGAGCCACCCACAGATGCCCAAGCGATGACGTGCTTAGTCCCTTCAACGGGACAGCAGCAAAGTGCACCCAGGTCACACAGAGACAGCCCCTGTGGGACTAGGCCACAGGCAGTTCCATGGCCCTGCAAGGCGCAGAGCCGGGCGCGGGTCCTAAGCTGTGATGCTGGCTCTTGTTCATAGATCACAGACTTGTGAAGCGGCGAAAGGCTCTGACGGTCACCTCTGGGGCAATCTCCTTGTTTCAGAGGTGACGAAGGGGACTCTGAGAGGTTAACTGGCTCTTCCGCATGCGTATAACGTGCCGTTTGTCAGGCCAAAGCTGGGCTGCTCACCAGGAGCACAGAGAGATGCTAAACACACCCCTGTAGTGTCCTCAGCAAAACGGAGTTCCTACGTGCGCTTTACACATGTGGAGGGTTTTAATACTGTCAGTTGTTGTTTCCTAAGAGGAGGGAGCTAGAAACAGAGACATCTGTCATTTTTCTTCTTCAGTCACTTTTATTCAGCTGCACTATCGTCAGAACATGGCCTAGAGGCCTCCAGCTCGAGCCCAAAAGCGTGCACATGTACATCAACCAATAGCTAAGGATCGCGTAACCATGGCATTCAGGGCCCCGTTTCACATTCCTTTTAGCATGATGCTAGCATGATTCTCATTCTTGGTGGTCTTTGGTTATGTGCATTACAACAGCGTGGCTGTTGACTGCTTTTAATTCTCAGCTCCACATGTCTGTTGCGTGCAAAATGGGATCAGCAACATTGGGTCACAGACTCAGCGACACAAGGCGATGAAAACTGAGCTGGTGGATCTTCATTCATCTAAGAAGCTGGCGACGCTTTTCCAAGACAGGAACCCTAATTGCACATACAACACCCTCAATACAACTTGCTCACATGTCTTCGGAATGACCTTTGAAGGGATGTTTTAAATGTCAGTGATTTTTTTTTTTTTTTTTTAGAAAACACTGAACCAAACATGGAAATCACATGAGAAAATTTTCTAAATCTCCAAGTAAGGCCACGTTTTCAATTTCCTCTTCCATTTCTCTTTCTCTTACTTATCGGTGCAGTTATTTAATAAACACTGAAATCACATAAAGTGAGTAGGCAAGCACTTGCATGTTGGTGGATATAATACAAGCTGATTCTTAGACTGAGTCGCAGTTGCTGAGCAAAGCTCCAAGATGAAAAAGGTAGTGAAGCCAAGTCCTTGCGGAGTGACCCCAGCAACAAAGAAGCACCTAAAATAAGTGCATATTTTTCTTTAAGGGATAGCTAATCTTACTTAACTTCTACAAATTTAAATCTAGCTCCCAAATACATTTTTCAGAATCATTTCCCATTCTCCCCTCTCTGGTTACTTTTCGCTCCAGTGTACAGATGATGCCATAACCAGTTGTCATAATTTTACCAGCCATAACTGACTACGGTGAGTTACCCACAAGCTCACTTTTAATTATGAAGAAAGTAAATGCAAAAGGCAGTTGCTGAGGTTGGATTAGGGTCTGAAATAAAAGATCTAGTATTTTTTTTCTATTTTAAACTAAATAGGCAATAATCTTAGCAAAAAACAAAGAAACCCACGATGTCTGATGAATTGAGCTAGTAACCATAATCTATAATTTAAACAATTTAAATTATAAATTTGGTTTTCCTAAGGGATAGGCCAGATTATATACTACTTATATAGAGTATGTGTTTTCTCTACCATAACAACAGTACAACAACCATAAAGAAAAACAGTAGCATTTAATACACTTTAATTTTTAACATTCACATAAAATGTATATGCAGCTATTTAGCAAGTGTAATATTACCACTTGGACTTACTCTATCTATCTCATCTGATAACATCCCCTTTTCCCCCATTGTAATAAAAGAACAGCTCTCAATTATTGCCAGTAATATTAGTGGCATACTCATGTTTATATCTCAAATATGCTTTTAATTTTCTCAAGCAGAGGCAAATTGCTGGTGATATCTTAACATTTTGAGGTAGTTAATGCCAAAGGCTTGGACCTGATTTTAGAATGAATATTTCCCAGATGTGTGGCAGGGTGAAAGGTGGACCGGCTGACAGAAACCAACTTCCTATCCGTGTTAGACTCACCTGGGAGAATGCTAAGTAAGGATTAATTAGGCAATGCGACCCTGTAAGCAGTCAGCCTCACAGCTCCCAGAGATAAAAGCTGGGGATCAGCTCAGTTGTAACATAAGCCATATGTTGAGAAAGAGAAGTATTAGCTACCACTGTGTCCTTGCACTTTACCAGGTTCTTTCAGCCAACTTTCTTTTGAAAATTCAATACTTTGGGAAATGCTGAAAAGCTACTCACTTAAGGATTAAAGAACTTAGTCTTTGAATACGTATCAGATAGATATTGAAGTAGCAGAAATATATGCCAAAATATTTAGCTCATGAGGATGAGCTTATAAATATAAAGGGACAGCTTAAGAAATGACAAGAAGACACAGTTCTTAATGTGGCTTATCCCAGACAAGCCTTGTGCTGGCAAATCCCCTGGGGACACAAGGCTCTGAAACTCCACGTCTCTGTAGGATGCCAGGCTACCTGTCTTAGGAAGGGGAACTGGTGAAAATTCACAGTTGTCTGCTCAGATTCAGTAGAGACTGAAGATGCTTTGGAGCAAGATCTTGCCAATTATGCATTCTTAAGGGCTGGGCGCTTTAGCGTGGCAAGATTTTACCACCTAAAACAGCTATTTATTTATTGGACACTAGACAGGTAATCATGCCAGAACTACTTAGAAAGTCTGAGCCCTAAATGTCAAAGAGAATGTTTCCGATACGGTGCATGCCCATTTTCTGATATTTTTTATTTAAATTATCACGTGGATACGAGCGGCACTTTGAATTGGAGGTACTGTCGGAGAAGACAATGATGTCAAGATAGGAGCCTACAATCAACATACGTCAGCCAACTGAGAAGAGATCTGATTCAACAAACACAGCAAAAACCAGAACTGGTGAAGTCAAAAGAAATCACTGAGATGTACCTCTTTGCCAACCGTAACAGCAAAATCTTTATCAGTAATATCAAGTCTTCAGATATGTCAAGGTATTCTGGATTGGTGTCTACGTGAAATAATCTGCCCTATACGGCTTTCTCTTTGTCAGACTTTTTAAAAGTATTTGTTAACATGTGCGAGATTGTCAGGTTATGATAGGGGTAAGGGGAATGTACAGTGTCTGGGAAAGTATCTTGCAAAGAAAAAGCTGATTATATACTTTTTTAGCTTACGATAAATTTGCCAGAAAATTTTGTCTACCGAAAGAGTTTCGTGTGTCAGAATTTGGCTTCATTTTCAAAGTCAGAGCTCTCTCTGACTTCCCAGTGTGCTTGCCTTACACAGTAGTTAGCTAGCAAGGGCGACTGAGAGAAGAAAACGGCCAGATTCCCAGGAGCAGTGCGTCCTCGCGCCACAGGGGTGCCAGGATTCTGGGGGGTGTCTGAAGGGGGAGGAAGAACGAAGCGAAAGCAGTCGTCAAGTCCAGCCATGGAACAGCACAGTGCGCGTCCCTTGAAGTTCTGAGTGTGAAAATGCCTCCGGAGCTCTCCTTTTGGACTCCGAGTTGGTGTAACGGAGTAAGACATGTGGCACAGGCCTGTGCAGTTAGATCACCAGCCTCCCACCTCAGACGTAATCACTAGCGGCTGTTTTAGTCAACTGGCAGGTTAGAGGAACAATAAAACAGAGGAGCCGACGGCCACGAAAGAGGCCGGGCGTGAAACGGCCTCACTCTCCAGTAGCTTTTAAGTCTCGACATAAAGAAGAGAGTTTGTCATCCTGTCCTACTCAGAGTGTTGCCTGAGAGAGCAGAGGGCCACAGGGCTGCCTCCTGGCCGCAGGCATGGAGAAGGATCTCCCAGCAGGGCAGGAAGCCCCCAAGCCCTGGGGATGGGAAGGCCCGGGTTCCAGGTCAGCAGGCAGTTGCAGCTGCTGGAGTGTCGCGCCAGAGCGCAGGGCCTCAGCGGCCCGCACCGCGTCTCCTGGGCGCGGGACACCCAGGGCACCCGCTGACATACTGGACTTGGTGGGGAGGGGGCTTTTTTTCTTTAACCTTTAAAAGTGGGTTCTTATGACCGGCACACCTATGTATAAAAAGGGAACAAAGTGGCCCTGGAGTTCTGTTGTGGTTGAAGCAAGTGGGATTTCGTAGGAAAAGACTGAGCAGAATAATTCTGGATTTCAGCTTGGGACTCTAATTTATTCCTATAACACGCAAGTCACAGTGGCTCTTTTTATGCTCAGTCGGTGGCTTTCGCATAATGCGAGTTGCACTGGGCCGCGTGCGGTAAGCAGTCCTTGGGGCAAGTGTTCCTTACGCTGAGTTGAAAACACACGCACAAAATAACGTGAGGCGTCGGTCTGCAGGCGAGAGGTGGTGCTGGGGATGGAAGGCCAACAGGGCACGGGGCGGGGGGGGGGGGGTGTCCTGGCTTCTGATGTCACCCCGCCGAGCCCCTGGCAGAGCTGGCACATCCAGATGCAGCGGAGCACCTGACAAGGGAGACGAGCCTTCCTTTCCGCGTTCCAGAGGAAAATCCACCTGCCAAAGCTGAGAGAGGGACTTAGCACATTGCTTTCTTAGGGTACACTAATAATTTTTGTCCCGTGATTGTACATTGGTTACCTGCTAGGTGCGGGTACGACAAATGTGGTCCCAACGGAGAAATGGAAGAGTCACGCTTTCAATGAACTAGGGGCGAGCTGTCTCTTCCCACCTCCAGCCAAATTCTCCCTGCTCTTTCTTCGCCATGGGTCTCACTTCTGCCAAGTGCTCAAAGATCAGGCTTTTGAAAGAATCTGAAATCTGCATACTGGACATTTTTCCTTGGCATGAAAATATAACTAGGTCTCGTACCAATGCATAAGGAAGTAAGTTTGGCTACACGGTAGCCGTAAGCTGTCCGTAAGTAAAAACTGCTTAATAGACTCCTGTCCCTGAGTCCCATTTCCATGGTCTACCACAGTTTAATCAAACTTTTTAAACTTTTTAAGGGCATGTCTATTTTTATTTATTCCTTTTTGATTATGGTTTTTTAGTATTTTAGTTTTTCTAACCAATTTGTATAAGACATATGTGCATGTTTCTGTGTATGTATCTGTTCAATAACAGTGACTATGAAATGAATACTGTATTATGGATCCTGATTTCTGAGTCTGTTTTTGTAAAATATGGAAACTCCAAGTATATTCCCTTCTAAAATTATATGATGGTACTACATTTGACATCTATTTGGACACCATTTATAAAGATCCTTATATGAAAACAAATAAACTGGATTTACTTTGAATCTTACCCAAGAATAATCTACACTGAAATATTTCAGTGTTTGTACTAATTAAATTATATTACAATCACAGGTTTTTTCTGACCTTCTAGAGTCAGTAGTCGAGAAGGAAACATTTGAAATAGCAATTAAATGAAACTACTGAATGTTGCTCCTTCATCTTTATAGATATTTCTATTAATTTATTAATCTGACTTCATAAAAAGCCAACCACTTCACTGAGAATTGTCGCTGCCATTTTTTAAATTGAATTTATTGGGGTGACATTGGTTAATAAAATTATATAGGTTTCAGGAGTATAGTTCTATAATCCATCATCTGTATATTGCATTGTGTGTAAAGGAGGGATAACTGGTGATGGAGGAGACTTGGCTTGGGGTGGTGTTTTTGCCATTTTGATATCAATTTGACAAATTATTTTCGAATTTTTATGGTCCTTTCTATCTTTTCCCCTTTCTCATACCGATACACCCAAATTTAATCACCATAAATTATTGTGACTTAATCATTTTACCTCAGATGAACTGAATTATTTGACAATTCAAGCTAATCAGAATTGAGCATGTCCGTTCAAGTTCCTTCGTGCAGCTGGTTATATGAATTAAATTATATTGAAAGACTATTTCCTTTGGGAGAAATGCTTTCAGATTTTGACAAACAGATGTAAATGGAAACATTTCTTCCAACTCTAAGTAGAGTTTTATCCACTAAGGTAACACTACAAAGAAGTCTAAGATAATTTTTCTTTGTCGCTCCCTCTCTTTCCAAATTTTAAAGGCTTTAACAATTTGGGGGGGACACTGAATTGAGTATAAGGAGACATTTGCAGTTAGCATGGCCCATGTGTGTTTTAATGGGAGCTACATGAACTCAAGTACGTCCAGGAACTTTCTCGGTTTCCTCGCTGCCCACCTCTGGGGTTTGCTTCTCGCGTTTCTCTTTCTCTTGCGGCCTGGATGCCAGAAGCACCGACACCCACGAGAACTCCAGTCCACAGGAGGCATAACCTGCCTTCTGCTCTTAAATGCTGGCCTTTCAGCACATTTTACTCAGAACAGTTTACTAAGCGTGAATCAAGACTAGTGTGGAATGACGTTTGTCTGAAGCATATACATATCTCTCCACTTATTTGTCTCGGCGTTTTTAAAGCTCTCCTAACTGTTCCTAACCCTAAGTGATTATTTGAGGCCGCCACCTACATATAATGGTCCCTTATCCATCAGTTTTCCCTTTCAAAACTGGATCAGAGAGAGATTTTCTCTTAAAGCGTTTGTGCCCTTTCTCAAGAGCTTACTATTTTAAACCCATTTAAGCACTGGTTTTTAAATAAGATGTAATATTGACATCATTCCTGGTCTTTGTTCACCATGGGAAAACAGATATAGTATGTCAGATAGAATTCATCTTGTCTAGTAATATCTTTAAAGATAGCTTATCAACTCAAGAAGTAATGAAACAACAAAAATGTTCACTGAGAGTTAAAGCACGGAGCCTTCCATTTCCCCTGCACAATTACAGAGAACACTAAAGGAGCGATGCTGGGTCTCATATCAACCAGAGGTTGCTTCTCAGCGAAGGAGTGACACCCTCCTTCCACCCACACGTGGTTAAGGGAATAGCATCTAGGAAAATCTCTTCCTAGCCCAGTGTTGCTTTTCATGTTTTCTGTGCTCGAAGGTCTGGCTGTTATATGGAGTTTTAATCTTTGTTTTTGTACAGCCTCAAAGTACAATCTTTAAATACCAGAAAAAAACTTCACACTAATTTCTATGGAAGTATCCTCTCCGACGTACTCTGCAAACACTGGCTGTGTGATTTACTAGTGACTGGAAGTCAGTGTGATCCTGTCTTCTTCCAGTGCCAACCTCAGAGATCCGTTTTCTTTGCCAGCTGTGTGCTGTGGCAATGGGAGAGCAGAGCACCTCCGTGAACTTTAGGGATAAAGAATCACTCCCACCTTGGTGTTTGGCCAAAGAAGGGCTGTCTTCAGTCCAGAGGACCATGATCTTCATGAGTGTCTTGTTTAAACTTCCCTTTCCCAGCAGAAGGCAGAATTTCTTATTTCAATATCATGAGTTACAGAAACATAGAGTTTTAAATATGGCAACTTAATCAGTGTTTCGCTTTGGCAAGTATATAGGTTACTTGTCTTTTGCACAATTAAATAAAAATACACATACCAATAGTAGTATTTATATTTCTTACAAAGTAGTATAATTACCCGCTCTCTAAGTAACTATGGAAAGAATCTTCGAAAGAGGTAAGAAGCTGATTATATGTTATTCCATGCCTTGTTGGAAGCTTGAGATTCACAATATACATGCGCAGGGGGAGCTTGGAGCTTGCCCCTAAGGCTCGATATACATTAAGTATTTGGAACTCCTTAGGGCTGTTCATGCTTAGCTAACGTGCGAACACTTCGATGCTCTACTGGCCCACTTTATTCTTTTCATTAAATTGAGGAGAAAAGACACTCTGTATTATATTTGGTTATCCTAAAGAAGTTCATAAGAACTTGAGTAAACGTGGTAGACATTCCATAGGAATAGATTTAAGGCAATTATCTGTATTGAGGCAATGATCATTTAGGGAAAGATGCCAAGGAGTAATTCCCCTGACCCTTTATGTTGGCTTTTGGACTTCCAAAGGGGGGGGGGCAAGAGCTTTATAAAACTTTATATACAAACTTTATATATTTTCTGATATAAGTTTATCTTTTAAAAAAAAAAACATTTTCAGTAATTACTCTCTGCCTCGCTTCTGACCTTATTACCATTAAAATGAATTGTGCTGGGTTTTTCTAAGTGTATATTCGCCCTCCCATTCTAACCTCTCCTGTTTCATGCCGTTTCTCACCATTTATCCTACTGTAAAATGGGATCCAGTGTCCCTTATCTTGGGTCCCAGCAGATGACTCAAACATGTATGTATTTCCAATATTTTTTCTCCTGGTGACTGGTAGCTGGGAGTGGGGTAGAGTTTCTATCTCCAAGGCATACAAGTTTTTCTAGGGCTTCATTTCATGCAAAATGAGACATACAATCTTTTCTCATTTTGCAAGTTAATTAAATTTATATCAGCACTTACAGTGGACAATTCTCAAGAATTTCAAATAAATTCTCATCTTCAGAAACATGTAATTTATGTCTCATTGTGAATACAATCTAAGAACACAGAAGGTAATGTTTCCAACATGGCACTGTTATAATATTGACAATTATCTATGTCCTAACAGTTAAACGGATTTTTTAAAAAATCTCTGCTGGTGAGGAAAAAATAAGAAGAAAATGTTGAGTTTACTAAATCTGTTGACCTAGCAGGGTGTCATGAAGAGACACATGAGACGACCATATGCAAACATTTGTTGACCAATGATCCACAGTGAAGAGCCCAGAGTCACATTTCATTTACAATGACAGTGCTGTAGGATATTAATCTTTAACACACTTGAACAATTAATTTACAGCAGAGGAATATTGTTCATAGATTGTGTTGTTAGTTTCTGATACTCTTAATGTTAGATCAATGTTAAATTACAATACTGGTCAATTAAAATAGCCTTTAAATTGAGACAAGTTTTGGAATTTGGCACTGTGCACATCAATAAAGCCAACTTAATCACTGCATTTATTCTGTGACTTGAAGGACCAGGTGAGAATGTAAAAGGTCATTTTGGTCTTTCGCATATTGGGGAAGATATTCCTTCTTATAGAGAAATAATAAGGGTAGTGTGAACGCAGGTCCTCTTTCCACGGGTATCTGAGAGGCTGGCTGACAGAGACTGAGGGGCTCTGTTACATTATGCTGCGCAGGCAGCCAGAGCCCCTAACGGTCCCAGGCAGGCCAGACAGACATTAACGAGTAGCCCACCCTGGTGTCTTCCTTTCAAAGGCGGTGAGGTCATTCCCGAGCAAGTATATGCCCTTAACTCTGGGTGGAGGGTAGGCGATCAAGTGAATCCCTACTGATTTTGTAGCAATGTCTTGGCCTGAGAATAGTTTTAAGGGGGCCTTACAGACCTGTAATTCGTAGTGTCGGCACAATTAGTCCTATAAGAATGTCTATAACATACTTAGAGTAGCTGAAGGAACTTAAGTTTCCACATTCTTATTACGGAGAAGACAATAAAGATTCTGTTAATAATCTTAGAGCAGTCTGAAAAACTGACTATAGACAACAACGTAGTATATCTGTAAACAAATTCCAAATCCACGTATCACAATTATGCAGATGTTAAAAGTCCCATATTTACCAAAAACAAGCAGAAGAAAAACCCAGTACTGCTTTCCACATTCTTTACAAATTTTTCTTTGATGTTAAGCTGCTCTGATCACTGTGTCTATTCCTGTCGGTGGCTCTGCTTCTCTGCACAGGTTTTTGTCAATACTTTTTTATATCAAAGGCCTGCTCTATCTCTGAGTCATAGTGTATAGGGCAGTGTGCGGTCCTTGGACCAGCAGAGTCATCACTGCCTGGGAAACTGCTGGAGAGTCTAATTCTCTGGCACCTTCCAGATGATTCCTACACATGCTCAAGTTTGAGAATCACTCATATGAAAGACTGATGAAGTCACCAGCCATCCTGATTCAGCAGACGGTAAACACCTATGTGGTGTCCAGGACTGAGATTCTGTGCGACCCTGTGAGCAACAGGCAGTTAGCCCCAAGGAACCTAAGGCTCAGGGAGTAAAACTGTCTTATCCAAGGGGACACAGCTAGTTAAGTAGCAGAGCTGAGATGTTAAAACCAGTTCTCTTTTAGAGCAACCACTTACTTCCTTCTCATTCCCACCCAAGCTCCTCCATAAATTTCATCACAAAAAATGAGACTTTGCTGTTTCCTTTAAAAATTTGTAGGTGAGGTTACCAGCTTCATTGTGTGGTGTGGTGTGGTGTGGTGTTGTGTGTGTGTGTGTGTGTGTGTGTGTGTGTGTGTGTGTGTGTGTGAGGGAGAGAGAGAGAGAGAGAGGAGGGAGACAGACAAACATGGGGCAGCAGGGTGGACAGAAATGAGACAGGAAAATAAAGAGATAATACAATAATTCCTTAGGTACATTTTGACACTCTTTTAAGACAGTTACGCTAGATCTGGATGCAATGTTTGAAACTGCCGAATGGAGCAAATAGGCAGTCCCATATAGGTGTAAGGGGGGGGCCCTTAAGCTTAGAGATACACACATAGTTCTCTTACCCCAAAGCTCTGTTACCCCTCAGCCAGGTGCTTTCCTTCCCCAGCCTTCAAAAGCCCATTTTCCTTCCTTTTTGCATGCACCACTTATGGAATATTTTTCTGGGCACATGACCCATGAATTTGGTGACAGTTTTCTACTCCATAATCTCCATGATATTTTTTGAGCTCTTATAATTGTCAAGCAAGCAAGCAAACAAACCAACCAAAACCCAGCACCAGATGCTTGTTAAAGGCAACAAAGCAGATTTTGTTCAGACTATTGCAGGAAGGGCCAGAGACTGCGGTAGTAACAGGGCTCAACTCCAACTAAGAAAGAGTGGCTCACATTTTTGAGGGAGAACAGATAAGGAACCAAGGGGGGTTATGGAGAATTGATAAAGGTGGGACAAAAGACTAGAGGCTCTGTGAAATGAAAAGCTACAGAACAAGGTAAGTCAAGAATGACGGGATATAGTTTGGCAAGGTAGGTTGGGACAATGCACAATCTGCTGGTTGGCGGCATTGAATTTTCTTTAGTAAAGGCTCAGCATGAGGGATGGGGGACCGTTAGGGACACAGCCCAGTGCACATGGAAGCCAGGCTAAAGGTTGGCCCAGTCTCTAAGCACAATGTCAGGAAGGTCCTCTGAGCTGCGTGGGAGTCCAACAGGTCACATAATTTTTTGAGGCTTCATTTAATTTAGTTCTGTTTCACACTAAAGAAAGGTGAAAAGATTTGTTATTTTAAATATTTCTAATTGATATGATGGAAATTGTTTAGATATTGAAAACTGTATTTTTTTCTGGACATGATCATATAAACCCAGAATCTATTGAACTTGATAAATGTAAAGTAGTATTGTACTGTCAAGAGCCATGAATGAAATCATGTTTTTAACAAGTTCAAGGGTATAAATGAACTAACTACCAGCTGAAAAAGTAATTATTGGTTAATTTTTTCAATACCAGTGTTAATGAAGCAAAATATACTCCACTTGATCATTTGCAAATTATCTATTATAATTTTTACAACAGGAAAAATTACTGCATTTATTTTATCTTAGACATGAAAGATAAAACTAATAGAGATTGTGCTAGACATAAAGCTAGATATTTTTGTTTCCCCTGGAATTTTAACATCACATTTGTGTAGATGTTCACTCTCTGAATATACCTGAAAACCTATAAAAAAAAATTAGGGTTTCTACACAAAGCCTCGTGTCCTGTATTCAGAAAGAATGTACTAAAATGTGCCCAGATTTGGACTCAGTTCTAACAAGATTACATATTAATGTGTCAGCCCTGAGAGCTTCCACTTTCACAGCAAAGTCATCAGACCGAATTTTGATGCCTCTGAGTCATCAAGGAAAACATTACATTTTGATAAGCATCTCTATATGTGAACAAAGAAGTGAGTGAACTTGAAGACTGAAGCTCCAAATTATTTTTAATAAAGCCTACGAGCTGTAATACTTTAGTGACCTAAAAAATTAACCTCTATAAAAGTTAATCCCTTTGGGTTGACAAAAACTCTATGCTTCTCTAAAATACTTTTGAAATGTAAAAATCAAGTGTTTGCTAGAAATGGAGAAAAGTATTTTCAAAAGGTAAAACTATCTTCGTCATTGCTTTTGTCATATTGCAATTTTCAACTTTATTAAACAAAGCCTGATGTAGTGGAAAGAGAATGGGCTTTGGATCCAAACACCAAATCTACTCTACTCCAGTGTGTGTGTGTTCTCCAATTCACTTAGTTTCTCCAAGGCTCAGTGTCAACATTTTAAGGACATCATATTTACCTGATATAGTTTGTGAATAGTAAATGAGACATGAAAATATATGATACACGAGAGTCACTCTATATCAGTTCTTGGTTTTTGTGCTAAGACTGTCTTTAAATTCAATTTACTCCAAATGGTGCTTTTCTTAACTGAGAATGTTGCCTTGACTAGAGGCCTCACATCCCAGATGGCCTTCCTGATCCATGTTTGAGAATCCCTTTCCCACAGTTTTAATAATAAATAGCTGCAGAGCCATAAGCCTATTATTTAGAAAATTTAAAGGAGTTTCAGATTTATAATAATTTTCCTAGAAGTAATTTAAAAATACTTATATTTTGTAACCCACCCACTTTTCCTTTGAATCATATAACATTTTGACATTTCAGTTTCATTTTCATTGGATGTGGAGCTACTTATTCATCTCAAGGTTTTTTTACAAATATGGGTCTAGTGGGTAAAGGAAAAAAATTCTATATTTAACGAATACCCAGTTTTCCTATACTCAGCCAGTCACTGGATCACTCACTGATTCATTTACTTATTCAATAAATATATACTGAGCATACTGTGAACTATGCACTGTTCTAATAAAAAATAAACAAACAAAGGCCACTGCGATTGCTGTGGTTCTTTGAGAAAGATACACAATTAAAGAGATAAAACCCACAGCGATTTGAATGAAGACCGCATTTGGAGCCATTTAGCCCCAGACTCTTGGGTGTAGCCACATAATCTCTGAGGTGTAAGGTGTAAATGTGACAACAAGCTCAAGGAGCTCGATGGGTTTTTCTATATTAGAATATGATCTTTTTAGGACACTGACAACAATTCATAAGAAAGAAAGAAAGGAAGAAAGGAAGAAAGGAAGAAAGGAAAGGAAGAAAGGAAGAAAGGAAGAAAGGAAGAAAGGAAGAAGAAAGGAAGGAAGGAAGGAAGGAAGGAAGGAAGGAAGGAAGGAAGGAAGGAAGGAAGGAAGGAAGGAAGGAAGAAAGAAAGAAAGAAAGAAAGAAAGAAAGAAAGAAAGAAAGAAAGAAAGAAAGAAAGAAAGAAAGAAAGAAAGAAAGAAAGAGAGAGACTTAATTTAGAGAGGTTAGGATTTGTGTATTACATTTTACTAACCATGATATATTTTAGCACACTGACTAATAAAACTATCATACTACATAGCATTATAATCTATTTTGAGTTAAAATCTTTAGAGAAAATAACAGCCATGACTGAGTCTTAGTTCATGAGGCTCTGACATTTATTGAGTTGTTTCCAAGTTTCACAACTAATTTTTTGAAAAGTGGATTCGTCACCCGGGAAAGCACCGCTGTTGCTCAATAAAGCAGAGCCCTCACTTTAAGGAGAGTGGCCTCAGGAAGTACAGTTGGTGGGAAAGCCAGCTGTGGCCCAAGCACACCCTGGGCCTCTTCCCTCCTCCTGCCTGTCTTTGCTTATTTACTTTCCTCTGCCCAGAATATTCCCTTCAACTTTAGATATTTCCCCTATTAAAATCTTACCCCTGAAAGACTCTCTTCAGGCACTAACATCTCTTTCAGGATGGTTTTACTACATTTTCTCTCTGACATAGCACTTCGTATATTTTTTGTATTGTAATTACTTCAGTTACTTGTGTCATGGCCCCGCCCAGTTTTAAACCCCTTGGACGCAGACTGAGTCTTGCCTGTCTTTGCGCCCTCCGTGGTGAGAGCCAGCACCGCCCCTGCACGTCTGTGCTCACCCCCGTTAGCCCAGCCACCTTCAGGTTCCTTCAGGGGGTTGGTTCTGTTTCTCCAAAAGAGGATGATAGGACTTGGCATTTATTTTTTACACCCAGCTTCCCCATCCATATCCATTCTATTAAATATTTGTCTTTTACTTTCGCCTGTTGTGTCCATGAAACAATATTTCAGGGGAACGTTCCTACCCGGGACAACAGCTAATAGCCTGAAGGTGGGTCAGCTGCTTCTCTTCCTCAGAAGTGCGAAAAGCATAAACTAGGAAGGACACTTGTGAAGGGCCACCTCCGCTGCGCTGCTCCTCAAAGAGCCACCAAAACACAGCACACCCGCAGCTCAAAAGAAAAGATGACTTACATGAAAATTATTTGGAAGAGTTTACAAAACCCTCCCCATTGCCATGGTGATGATGCATCATTAGGTAGAATTTGCCCATTAATTGGAGCTGATTTATTTCACAATCACTTTTGTAATGTTGGTTATCAAACTTTATGATGTAGGATATCAAATACAAATTCAAAATAAACTTCACGGATTGCTGTTATTTACTTGAAGGAATCTGCTAAATGTTGGCTTTTTTCTAATATGTTGTTTCAAAAATTACACATTTTTAGGTAAAATGTTTTCTCTTTGCCTAAATCCTTATAGTCCATACAAGGTGCCTGATAACTTGAGTCTGACTAACCCCCAACCTCACTTCTTGCAACTTCCTCTCTCGTTCCCTTTACTGTAATTGATAAATCAAACTTATAATTCTTCTGAAAACACCATATTGTTTTGCTCCCCCTTTCCTCTTCCCTGGATGCGTCTTATACTCAGCCTACAAAACTCAGCTCAGGTCTCATTCCCAGCAGTTAGTCTGCCCCGGAACCCCGGCCAGCATGGACCAACTGCCTTCATCTTTGCCCCCTTGTCTTCCACTCGCGCACTCACTGTTACTTCCTATGTTTTATTGGGATTCTCTCTGCATTTGTCTTATGTTCTCAATAAAACACAGACTTTGCAAGAGGAGAGCCATAACTTGACTTTTTATTATCACTTCCTAAAAGGATGCCCTTCTCCCTATAGGTCTTCCTACATGTCTGTATGAAACTGTTCAAAAGCCCTTAAATAGATTTACAATGCCACCTGGCATATTCATCTTTTGAGAGATCTCAAAACTGACATGGTTACAAGTTAATAGAAATAATAGAATTTCACTGCAAGAATATGTCTTTAAGTTTACAAAATATCTAAATTATATGCATGGGAAATACACTTTGTGTTTCTTTTCACTGATGATATAATTTTCGGGTGTTATTTCTTTTAGTAACAAAACAGTGCTTTTTTTAGAAGTTTAATTTTGAGGTAATTGTAGATTCACATAAGTTGTGAGAAATACAGAGAGATCCTGTATGCCCTTCATTTAATTTCTCCAAGGAGGCTGTCCTTCAATTGGCATTTAAGTTTGCATCAAAGTATACACATACAGAACTATAAGTTATTAATCTAACAATTGTCAAACAAAATTCTAGTGCTCTTTTCCAAAAATACTGTGTAGACAAACTTGCTCACCAAAGAACAGAGAACACTGGAGATACTCTTTATGAAAAATAGAGAAGTCCTCTAGACTTGAGTTTCTCAGAAAGTCACTCATATTCACAAATATTGATAACAAAGGCAGTCATTGTCCATTGCCCACAAGATTATCAAATTAAGACTTACTGACATATGATGTATCCAAAAAAGTATTTTCAGAATTTGGAAGGATTTTAAATCACCTACGTCTTCCCTCTATTTTGAAGCATGTTGAACCTTTCAAGCTAGCTTTAAGTAGCTGTAGAGTGGGACAAATGGTTAACTGATTGCTGGATTTCTTGAATATTGAGTTCCTATTTTGTCCAAAATAGAAAGAAACTCACGGATTTCTATGATCCACCATGTGCAGTGCACTCTCAGAAATAATCAGTCAAGGGTCTGGTAATATTTATATCGCAACACCTTTCCTGTTCCCAACTTAGTCTGTTACTACAGCTTAATCCCACTACTTCTCATTCACCTTCAAAAGTCTTGGGTGATTCTTTGCTAAAAATCACCCTTCATTCCTTTTCATTCTAACAATTTCCAGTTACACAGTCATACAAAGGGAACACCTTGAAATTTACTGTCAGTGTTTACTTGCCTCTTAAGCAAGCAAAGTAAGTAACAGCTTAAATATTTTGCCCCAGATCCCTACCATCTGCTGTGCTCTATATATTCTGCTTATGGCATAAATCAAGCCTATTAGATTTCCTTCTCGGAAACTCAGACATTGTCCTCTGTGGCATTCCTGTGAAAGGCTATTATCTTGATGAGTCATTTTGTCAGATGGTTTTCCAACAGGATCCCCTGTGGGAACAGAAACGCTCAAGGAGATAGGAAGCAGAGGCAAATTAGTCAGAGATTGAGAGCAAGATATTCCGAAAGCTGAGGCTTAACTGTTGGATCCGTCATTCCTGATCTGTGTCGCTTTATCACCTTGTGTGTGAGTTATACACCCTCAAAATCCTGCATTTTTTCACCTGCAGTTGAGAACAGCAACACCTCCGTTTAGGACTGTTATGAATTAAAGAAATAAACTACAAGAAAGTACCTCTTACAATGTGCAAATGAATGTGTGTGTAGGAGTTCATACCTTGAAGGCCACTACCAGCATAAAGAAAATGGGTGTTAAATGTATAGATAATGTCTCCTGCACCCGCTACCATCTTCCCTTGGTTTGAGCCTGCCCATCAATATCTATCTTACTCTACTAAGGAAAGTGCGTGCTGTGTCAGGTCAGAGACTTCCCGCAGGAGACCTGGACGGAGTGGTCCATGCCTGCAGTCCTGGCGCAGGTCTCTCTGGTTATGTCAGCCTTGCAGTGGGGAAATTAAAGCATTTTTACCGGCCTCCCCACGGCTCCTCAACCTGTGAAAGAAAGGGAGCTTTTCATGTCTTGAGAACCAGCTCCTCTTTTCCACTGGGAAGAGTATAAACACACAATTTGTCACCCACGTTCAGGATGGTATTTCTTATGCTAGGTGCCATATGGTGAATAAAAGCTATGATCAACTTCCAGACTTTAGGGGCTCAATCAGTGGGAATTTGCAGGTTCTGTTCAGGGTTGTACAACTTGGTAAAGAAGTTCCAAAATCTAGAACGCTTGGAGGAAAACTTCCCTCTAAGTGTAACTAAGAAGTCACTAGGCTCTAGGCAAGTTCTGATGATTTAGTACGTATATCTGATTTAATCCTCACAACAAGGCTCTGTGGGAGGTACTATTATGTTGCCCATTTTACAAATGAAATTGAGACACAGGCAGTTCAGTGGTTTCTGCTACAGTCATTCACCAAAAGATGCAAAGCCGGGATTCAAACCCAGGCACTCTGGATCCAGAGCCCTTCGATAATCACAATGCAGCTTCCCACCCCGAGAAAGCTTTTCCCAAGAGTTACAAAACAGCAAGGAAGTAGTCAGCACCCAAGGCCTTCTTAACTTCAAATAGGTGGGCATTTTGAGTAGAATGTCAAATGCCTCTTCTCTAGTTACCTACAGACTTTTCAGAGAAGATTATCTCTAAATGCACCAACAGCAACTCGTGTATTAGGGGAAAATGTCTCTTCTCTACCAGTTACTAATTTCCTCAGTTTTCCATTCTTTCCAGGAAAAAAAAAACTTTAAAAAATGCTGATGGATTTTCTCCCAACCCAGCATAGCGACCCTGCTATTTTAAAGACCATGTGGATGTGGGATTAGCCTCTCTCTGTACCTCGAAATGTCAACGCATTTGCCAAAAATAAATTTATCAGTTAAATGTAGCCAAAAGATTTAGTTTATCTAAGTGTCCTACAAAGAAGAAATAGTTTACCACTGTTTTTACAGATTGAGGTAAATCTGACATATTATTGACATATGCTCTAGATTTAATTTAATACCATAGTACAGATGTGCACTCTGATAAGTTTTGTGAAATCTAGACTAAGATGAGTAGAGTAGTTTCAATATTTATGGGGTTGAAAATGCAGAGTTAGCAAAGGAAGCATTTTAATTAAAACAATGTTTCCCGTATATGCTCAGAGTGAAATACCGGGGATGCTCTTAAAGAACTACTACCTGTTTCCAAACAGCTTCAGGGTTTTCAGGCACATTGAAAGAGGTTGGGGTTTGAGTTCCAATTTTTTTTTAATCTTTTGATTTTAGAACCATCAAAAATAAACTCAATAGTTTCTTCGGATTTTTACTTCTCTCAGCTGAATTTATGCGACTCTCTTAGAGCCTCCGTAATTGTATGTTTCAGGTATCCTGAAGATAACTTCAGTGGAAATCGGAGTTGTTGCCGTCAAAGCCATTAACAGCAACTATTACTTAGCCATGAACAAGAAGGGGAAGCTTTATGGCTCAGTAAGTATTCTGCTTTCACGTTCCAGATTCACTGCAGCAAATTACTACCACCGTTTCGGAACGGTTCCCCCAGACACTGACTAGCTTTGCTGCCGTTCCGCTGCTAGTAAACAGAGCCACAGCGGGCTGCGCAGCAGTTTCAGGGGCTGGCAACCCTGCCTCCCCCGCTGCTCACCATCAGTCCACCACACGGGCTGTTGCTGGCATCCGTCAGTCCACGTCCCGGACTGATCGCTCACAGTCAGGCTCTCACGGAAGCATCTGCTCAGTTGGCAGGGGCACTGCAGACAACTTGGGGAGGAATCATTGGAAACAAATATCCTGAACTGAGTAGAAAACTATGTAATATGCATGTGTTACAGCTGAAGGTAAAACAGGGACTCGGGTGCTTTGTATTCTGTTAAAATCTGAAATGGGGAGGAGTTGGTCATTTTGTGTGCCATTCGGTCAACTCCAGAACTGTATTTACCTACACAGAGCGATGAGCTCCGTTCTGGAGCTGCCATCCAGCCAGTGCTTTACGTGCATACACCCTGGTATTCCACAGCAAGGATCAAGAAATGTCGCTTTAAAATGTGTAAATGAATTTTTTTTGTTGATTGACATAAGATGGGAGTGCCAGCAGCTCTCAAACTTGAGCATGTGTGCGATTCACTGGATTTATTAAAACGCATACAATCCAGAGCTGTGCAATGCATAAACCTAACTACCTCTCCAAGACCATACTTTGAGGTCTTGCTCTAGCCTAGAGTTTTTTTAAAAAAACTCTAATACTTATGATTTGCCTAAATGCTATAAACAGCATGGATTATTAGGCTATCCTGCAGAGACTCTGACACAGCATTTGAGCTATGGTCTAAATATTAAAAAAACCTGAGATGAGGAGTCCACTACAGGTGTACCTCACTTTAAGAAGCATTGCCTTATAAATTTATTTCGGGGAGAAAAAATAATTAAGTGTCCATTGCAACTTTTCTATACACAGCTTTGTTTCAAATATAAAATCATGTAAAATGATCTCAATCCTCCCAGTCTCTAAATTGCACCCCATTTATTGAAACGAATATAATTATCCATGTAAAATATCATCTCTCCTTTGAAAACCATATAGTTTTAGACCAACTAAGATGAATAAATGGGGGGCGGAAATCCTTAGCCTATACTAAGGATTCAAATTCCTTTCTAATGCAGAATTTTTATTATATTAAAATCTTTGCCTTAAATAATTTACCTTTTCTTTTTACTTTTAACCAAATAAATGATTTGAATGTTACATTTAAGTATTACTGTATAGAAGAGAAGCATACAGGATAAATTAATTCCAGGTAACGGAGCTTAAACTAACCACATTAACATAAACTGTACCTCTTTATGATGGTTCTTAAAATGTTCAAAATTATGATCTAGCTCACAGAAACCTGGATACTTAAATATACACATATTCAGGAATTTTAAACTACGTAGAAATTTCGTAAAAAGTCCTGAGGTGAGAGAAACTATGTGAAATGCCCTGTGGAGGCCTGAACCGAAAGATGCCTACAGTGCCACTGGTTTGGATGAAGGAAGAACCCGAAGAAAGGCCCCAGTTCTCTTGCTTCTTAACTGCTTCAGTTTCTGAATAAGGGCAGAAGGGCACTTTGGAAGCCAGAGTCTAGAAATTAGTGAGGTACCTTCCCTTCCTTCCTAACTCCAGAGTGAGATCCTGGATTTATCGAATGAGTAAGACATCAATCCTTGTCCCAGAAGATCCCCTCAAAAACACATGGTCCTTTGAAACAAAGCCAAAGGCACGATAGCTCTAGAGTGGAATTTCCCAAGATGAAAGTCCTCAGGCTCCTACGACGCAGGCGGTGCTAGTCACCGTATCTAGAATTTCTTTGATATGACAATTCACAGAGTAAGGCGGCCCAGGTCCTAGTTTTCCATCACTCCTAGATCTCGGAGTAAAGTCTATCAAAATTCCAAATTACGGGAAAATTGTAAATAATTTACAAAATTGAGAAATCTGGTATTTAGAGGAGAGGAGGACACCCCTGCGTCCCCCGAGCTCATGGTTATGGAGACCCGCGATGGCCTGCTTTGAGATCTGCCTTCTCATCGGTGCGGCTGCATTTATTGTGGATTTATAGGTGGATAAAGTTCCCTTGTAACTCAGTTTACCCCACGAGGCACCCTAGTCATTGCTCTGAAAGAAAGGTGACAGCCCTCTGCTTTATCACTGACTCGTCCCAGACGTGTGCGCGGGACGTTTCATGACGGTCCTTCGGCCGCGGGGGCCAGGTCCTGCCCAGGGCGCGCCGGCTGCGCCAAAGGGCCGCAGTGCGCGGGCGTGAGGATCCCCCCGACAGTTCACGCGCCTTCACGCAGAATCTGGTCCGCGGTCCCGAGCGCGGGCGCTGACCGCGCGTGCCCGGCGCACAGCTCCAGCACCAACCCCGACGGGCGGCAGGGGCGCCCGGAGCGGGGCCTCCAGGGACGGCGCCTGATCCCAAGGGAGCCGCGGCGGCAGCCTGGGGCTAACCGATGCTGTGTTCCCTCTGCAGAAGGAGTTCAACAACGACTGCAAGCTGAAGGAGCGGATAGAGGAGAACGGGTACAACACCTACGCGTCCTTGAACTGGCAGCACAACGGGCGGCAGATGTACGTGGCCCTGAACGGAAAGGGGGCCCCCCGGAGAGGGCAGAAAACGCGGCGGAAAAACACGTCGGCCCACTTCCTCCCGATGGTGGTGCACTCCTAGGGGCGCGCCGCGGACCCCGCCGGACCCGCGCAGGGCGCGCCCGCAGCGCGGCGCTCCGACGGCCGGACGCGCAGCCCCCTGCGCTCGGGACGCGGCCCGCACCCACCGCGCCCGCCCGACGCTCCCCGCGCCGCTCCCGCGCCCCGCCTCACAGCCGCGGGGCCCGGGCCGGAGGAGCCGCGGCCTGGCCGCTGCGCCCGTCGGTTCAGCGTCTGTGGATGTGTTTCGTTCCTCAGCCTCCCAGACGGCGCTGGAAGGACACGGAGCGGCCTGCCCGACGGTCCCCGGAGCAGTTACTGACGCAGCGGGGGCTCCCCGCGCGCACCCGCGGCTCCCCCGGGCTCCCCCGGGCTCCCCGGGCGGCTGCGGGCGCGCACGGGCCGAGCGCTGCGGGCCGCGGGCGGGCGGGGCGGTGTCCGCGCGCGCGGGGTCTCGCCGCCCCCGCGGAGCCGAGAGTATGGTATGCTTGTGCATTCTGCCGCCGTCCCTTTCTCTTTCCTCCTAAGTTATTTATTTAATAGGATGTTAAATATCTTTCGGGGTGTTGAAGGGTACCCCCGGCCGCCGCCCTCCGATTTGCCTTTCCTCTCTCGCCAGCACACCACACGCACGCCCGGGACACACAGGGACCTTAGGCCTTGGCAGACGCCCGCAGGGTAGGACACGAGGCCGGGGCGCCGGGCGAGGGCCCACGCGCGCCCCCCACCCCCCCCACCCGTCGGCGCGCCCCGCACCCCGGCCGTGGGAACCGCCCCCGCACGCGCCCCCGCGCGGCGGCTGTGGCTTGAGTGACAGATGTCCGCCATCACGTAAACCCCGTATCACTGCTAAGGCTTCCTTCCCTCAGAAGCAGACCAGAAGGCTAAATTGTTCTCTTTTCAGCGCACCACCGGGTCTCCAAGAATATGCTGAAAGAAGGAAAATGTTGTTCCGTACACCCTAGCAGCCGTGCCTCGCTCTTCCTTTCCTAATGATCCTCTGCCACGTGTCGCGGTGGCAGGCGACCGAGAGGCCGTCTTGGTACAGAAGGACCCTTTACTCGCCCCCCATCGTGCATCCCCCCAAGGAGCGCTCTAGGAATTGGGTGCGCAGTGCAGCTCTCCCCGGGGCTTCCTCTGAGCAGATACATCCTGGTATAGGAGTAGCCACGTGCCGCGACCTGTTCAAGCTGTGTGATCTAGTCTTTACAAAACCAAATGAAATGTATTTTCTGTAAATTTAAAGAGCTTTGGAAGGTTCCACAGTGTACCCGTGTGGAAACGCACTGTGTTAGAGCAGGTAAGGAAACATCACATTGTACTCCACTAAATAAATACTTAAGTCTTATTCGCAGTGTCTGTAGTGATTTTAAAAATGTAGAGAAACAATATTTGTTCTAACTGTTTCAGGCGGTAACTATAAGAGTATGTTGATGCTGCGGTGTTACCTTCAATACTTCTTGTTTTGAAAAGGTCTGCTTATTTTACTGTTTGGACATGGTATTTTGGTACAAGAAAAAGACTCGCTAAATGTGTCTTTTGACTAAAGTTTAACTTCCAGAAAGGCTGGTGTTCTGTGACCTTCTCTTACACCTTAATTGTGTCAATGCTTAACCACACTTCCAGTTAATCTGTTATTTAAGAATTAGCTTTATTAAGAAACTTCCCCATAAAGTAATCCTATAAAAGGTCTTATTTTTCTCACTCCTTAAAACTGTTGGGATTTCCAAAGAAATGCATTGGAGGCAGTGAACTGGCTTATGGCTGACGTTGCATTTCATGGTGCCCGGCTTCCAACTTGCTTTTTGACAAATGGGATACTAAAAATGTTTCATTTTTGTGGTTGGAATCTGTATGTTAACATTTAATTGGTAACCAAGCCTGAGAGCTATAGTGTAATACATTCCCATCAGAACTAGATTACCTTGGTTCTTTTATTTTAAAATAATAATTGCACCTGACACATGAAGATGGACCACCCACCACCGGAATTAAATGTTTGATCAGACAAATACGGTATTGGATGACCAGGGTAACAACAAATAGGGCACCAACTGGATTCGTGTTTCACGTAGCCGTTTAGATTACCGAAGGGCCTGTGTAAGCAGTCATCATCAGAGTACTCAAAACACTAAAACAGCTTCTAGCAAAATGCATCAAAGCTGGCAGAAGCCAAAAATAGAAAACATCTCCCTTACCTCTCCCCCCCCACACACACACTGGCAGAGAGACAGAAAAGGTTTGATAAGGGGGTAATCACATGTAATGAGATTCTCCTGCATTTATAAATGGCATCTTTGCTCGATACTGAGAGAGAATTCTGGTCCCCTTTGCCAGCTGGATTGTGCTACTGAAGGAAAAGCAGTTCCAGCCCAGAATATTGTATATTTTTTTAAAAAGCATCACAATTTCGGGAGCTCTGCCTCTGTGGGAATTGTGGCCCCCACACACAATGTCGAAGTACATCAGCCAGAAACTTGTGTCCATCTGAGTGCTGGTTCTGAGGAGACTCCTCATAACGATATAGATTCCCTCCCTCCTTCTACCTCCCAAAAGGCTGAACAGTGTATAGCATGTTACATTTAAATAAATGAATAAAAATGCTGGGAAAAGAACATCAAAATAGCGTCCTTGTTTGTTTTATTAGCCTAAAACGATACCTGGTGATACAGAGAGGAGCTCGAGTGTGCAAGGCAGGATGTGGTTAAGCGCCCCACGGCCCCAAACAACAACAACAGAAAAAAACATCACTCGAACATTTGTAAGATTTCTCTAATGTTTTACATGTGTGAGTCAGCTATCCTCACTCTAATAACAACCAAATGCGCTCGACTGTGCCTAAGGACGCAGGTCCACCTAGTTTACACAGCGGATAAAGACGGGTGAATTGGAAACAAGGATGGCTTGTGAAACACTGAGACTTTTGGAGGAGAGCCAGGGGGCTGCAAAATCTGATTTCAAGGGCATCGAGGAGGCCAATGAATTTGATTTGCAAAGTAGAGAGAGAGAAAAATTCGTAACTTGGATCCAAGGCCCAAGCAAGGTTATGGACACTATTTAAATAGGTAAACACAATGCACAGATCGGATAATTTTGATGTTGTTAATTCAGGGTTTATGCTTGTTCACAAAAGGGAAATTCATCTCTTCCTTATGAGTGGAGTCCAGACTTTGTGTAGAGAGATCTGCAGGAAGCCCTGACATATCTAAGGGAAGATATCAAGTGTGTTAGAAGCAGCACGCTCACATGCAAATACCACGTTCATTAGGAATTCGTGTCCGTTCACTAGCCAGGACTTCTGCAACTTGAACTAAGCAGTAAGGAAAAAAGGGGCGACCTGGAAGGCATACTGGAAAGCAAAGGGCGGCTCTGTGTTTCACCAGAAGTAGAGCAGGAAGCGGCTGAGCTCTGCTTCCTCTCGGGCACTCACTCTCTCTTACCTCTGGTTGGCTTTATTTGCTTGGCTACCACCTGGGTGGGTCCGATTTACTTCTTTCCAACTCCAAAACCCAACACCTTTTCTCAGGATCCTAAAATGAAAACATCCTGGGTATGACTCATACTGGCCAAGTCTGAAAAACATTCCAACCTCTAGAGCAGTCGGCATGGCAAGCAACGGGCCATGGTGATGGACTGAGCTTCGGTCACATGGCCAGGGTGACAGGAGACAGACGCTGGCACCCCACACAGCTGGGACTGAGAAGCAGTGTGCCACAGAGCAGTGCCAGGCAGCCCAAAAGCAAGACGGCTCTTAGCTTCACCTGTTTCCATGAGACCACTGACCTAGCCAGGCATCTTTTAATCTTGCATTGTTTTACTAATTCTAATCAGCCTTCGCCCATTTATTCAAATCAGAGATTGCAAGGTCTTACTCTACAACACATTTTTTAAAAGGGGAAGATTGTATTTGTCTTGTCTTGTTTTGTTTCGTCTTAAAGGCAAGAGTAGGGCCCTGACTCTAGCCAGGCTGAGTATAATTCTGCAACCTTTACAGAACGAGAATTGAGACCAATGCAAGTGTTCACCAAACAAAAAGGTGGTCCTCCTACTAGATAACAACCTATATCACAACATGACACCATAAGTCTTTCTTTAAGTTTATCCCAAGAGTATGCGCTAGTATTTTCAAGTATATCAACATGTAGAACAAAATCTAAAAATGAAATGGCATTCATTTTTTTTAATTGTAAAATAAAAAAGAAAAAGGGGGAAAAACCTGCTTTATATCTTTTACTATGTCTTGTGAACATCCAGTGAGACCAAAAAAAAAACAAACCACTTTATAACACACATTTCTCTTTTCTTTTGCTGATTAGAAAATCATAAAACACAGAAATGCCCCTGTAAGTGATAATCTACTAAAAACGCCTTTGCAAACACTGTCCGTTCGTTAAAAGGGCATAATCACGATCAAACTGACGAGATCAGAGGAATCGACCTCGTTGCTAAGTGACTGATAATGAAGGTTTCTGAGTGTCTTTTCCACGACGGCAGCTAAGGGCAGCACTGCTATACTCAGAGAAGAGCCACACGCCAACCACACACGCCCGTGGCGCGGATCACCCTGCGTGGTTTACCGCTGTGCACAGGAGTCGTGTTCAGGTTTTCATGTGGGCGACCGCGTCCTCTAGAGGCGGCGCAGCAGGGGGGCTCGCAGCACCCAGGCCCTCCCCGCAGCCGACGTTGCACACCAGGCCTCACGCGCCTCCACAGCGAGCCCAGCTGCAGGAGCGCCACGCGCGGAGTTTGGTTTTAATTACCTTGAACACGTCTTCAGTGCCTAAAGGATCTCACAGTTTTCTAAATGAGTTGGTTATCACTTCTGCGGTCAATTTCAGCTGCTGACAGTGCAAATATTCTCAGAGGTCTTTCAAGGAGAGTGAATTAAAATCCGTGTTTTACGAGGTGCTATCAATCCAAAGACATTGCTTTTTATGGTTATCGGAAGCGCTCAGGTTAGGGGTCACTTATCGATTCAATTCAACGTTAAAAATATTTTAACATCTGGTATTTAAACACCAGACTTCTCAATAGCCTTTTTTTTTTTTTCAGGGGCATGATCGATATGTTCAGACATTGATGGTATTTAAGCCTATAGCTATAAAACTGATACAAGAAAATGTGTTTGGGGGGGAGCTTACCCACTAAGAAAAACAAAAGAGAAACTGAAAAATGACACTGCATGTAAGTAAAGATACAAACAGTATCTCATTTGTTTTCCTGATAAATTGAATAGCGGATGTAAAGTGCGTTTTACAACGCGAGCTTAGCCTCATGCAAGAAAAAAAGAAACTATTATTTTTTAATAGTATTTTTAGGTCAGTATTGGCAACCATTCCTCCTTATCTTCCTTAGGAGAATTCTGCCTTCCACCCTCCAGGGTCCCCTAAGAAACAGTCAGATCAGCATATTTCAACTGCAGCAGTTTATCTTTCTCCGTCGCCTCATTTTTAACTCCAGGTGATATGAACTAGCTGCGTGAAAGCTATTTCCTCATGGGGCTCACAAGGGGAAGACAGACTTTATTTAGGCCAACACCTACTTGAGCTACTTCAAATGAGTAAAGGCCCCACAGTAACCTTAGCAGAGATTTTGCTGGAGGCAATTAATTCATATCGGGTGCCTGGAACTATTGTTACAGCCTCCTGTCTATGCTTTTGCCACGTTTCTCTCCATGTAGATAAACATTCCATAGTGATACAATTCATGGTTTCTAATCACTTAAGTTACTCATGCCTACTACTGGGGAAAAACAAATATAATATTTAAACGCAGGGCCTGTTGTGTGTTCAAGTCCTGCCCCTGTCATTCACGGAGTTTACAGGAGAGAGCGGTACTTAGACTCACACTGATTTACAAGACAAGCTCCATCTTCTAGTTTTAATTTCCCAGCAGAACTGCAGAACCAGCTTTTGAATCCAAACGCCTTACTGAATTCCCATAATCCTACTATGTGAAACCACAAAACAGGTAGATAATAAGGGTCCCCTTCTCCAAAAACTTTAGTAAATCCATTTTTAAAATAATAAGGATCTTTTGTAAATACAGGCATATTTGTCAAACATTCGGTCTTCATTTATTTCTCTGATCACCGACTGGTGAAGCCAATAAGGTCCAGGACTCCGATGGTGCTCAGGGCTTTATCCCTCACGCTTGACCGTCTCAGCTTCCGTCGTCTTTTCTACGACGGGTGGGTAACAAGCAAGGAGCCAGCAGGCCTTCGCCAAGATAAAACTCCTCTGGGGCAACCCCCCGCTAGTCACCGCTGCATGAACCACAGCAACACCCGGCATCCGTAATATCACGGGTTGGTTCTGGGACACACATTGCCTGTCACCGAAAACTTGATCAAGATTTGTCTCTTATTTCCAATGCAGTAAGTTAGCTAAAATGTTGAGCTCTTTTATTTTAATTTTATATCCTAATTTTGTGAATGATAAAATTAAGGTGCATTTTCTTCCCAGGGCTCAGTGCCAGGTAATGAATGCGGGTCTCTCCATTACATGGGCACTCTGCCAAAAAACCTAGAACTACACCACCTACAGCCCAATATCTTTCAATTTTTCAGAAATGCAACTCTAAGGATAATGAAGGTCTTTTATTTTAATGACACTTTTTTGGGAGAAATAGCATGCATTTTTTCTATCAGAAAGATCATTTTAACTCTGGCTCTGCCACTCCCAGCAGTAAAAACTTATCGATTCAATTCAGTTTAAAATAAAAATGAATAACTGAAAACCTTGACTATTCCTGACACCTGGGACAGAAGTAAGGGTTGAACGCTCTCGTGTTTATTAACTGTTTTGTGTAATAACGAGTGAGCAATAAGTGCTCAGTGCATGTTAATCTTCTGCCCTCCTTTTGGTCAATTGTATTTTTAAATGTCTTATTGTGACAAAGTGATGACTGAGTTTCCTTCAATGCCTCTACATTTACTCAAGGTTACTTTATTATAGGGATTTCAGGTTTCATTTATGTAGTATTTCTTACCCCCGAAACCTTTTCTAACCATTGACTAGACCGTCACTGTATATTAAAGCCATTCTTTTCTGCAGGGCAGGTACCGGGCTCTGGGTCAGCTCCTAGGGTGGGGCTTTGTTTATGATCCTCAATTTCCCCCCTGGGAAGATGGGCTTTCTGGGCATCAGAACAAAGGGGGCAGAGATTATGTGAAAAGAACGTCAGCGTGGACACAGTTTCCTTACTTCAGGCACGGAGGTGCATTGTCTGTGGACAGATATTTACAATATTTCCGTGAAAGGAAGGGCCACACACTATGAGCGTGGTGAGCATTTCTAGAAAAGCGATGTATGTATCAGTAGAGCCATGGTTTGGCAATAATTCAGCTTTTTGTTTTTATGCCAACTAATACAGAGCATCGTTTTCATAAAAAGTGAGAGAGGTGGCTGTCCAGCCCACAGGAAGTAGAGGGCAGGAAAAATGGGCAGAGATAGCTTGCGTCTTCTGCACTGTGGGGCCACCTTCTACTAAAGGATTAATTCTTAATCCTTTTGCAAATATATTGAAAAATAGGGGGAAATGTGCCTACCTCTTTGTTTCCAAGAGAACAATTCAGCTTTTAGAATCCTGCCTAGAAATGTGCGGAACACAGACCTGGTCGCCTTCTCAGGACCTGCACACGCGTCCCCCAGCTGCCGAAGGCACGGAGCACCCCCTTTCCCGCTGTGGAACCCACACCCGATGACAGCTCAGCGTCAGGGATAGAAGCCCTGCCCCTGGCTCACTTGGGGATAATTCAATGGGGTGCCCCTGTGGGATGGGCCGAGACATCTGTTGAGGCTGCATCTCCGATCACTTTTTCCCTCTGCCTCACCCTGCTTCGTCACCCCCCTCAGAGCAGGCTCCAGGAAACATCCTGCACGCGGTTCCCTGTCACAGTCTGTTTCCTCTGGAGCCAGATATAACGCATCTCTTATTGAAGTTTGCTTGTTTTCAAGGTGGAGATATTTTTGACAAAACTAGCAAACCAGCTACCCCTTCTTCTGAATGGTGGTTGCCTCGGTCCTCGCTTAAACAGCGGGTGAACTCAACACGTCCATGCAGAGACCGAGGACACACAGCGCCTCCCAGGAACAAGCGATGCGGGAACCGCGGGGACGGGCTGGGAGCGAGCCCACGGCAGCGGGGAGTGAGGGCGGCCTCCAGTCTGCTCCAGGACGGGAACCGGAGGCCACGGGCTGAGCCGAGCGCCAGAACTAGGCAGAGGCAAATGGCAACTGCCTCCAATCCCTCTCTTACTTTGTGAAGGAGCCAGCAGAGCAGAGAACCTGCGGCAGCCGGCCCTGCTGCGGTGACCTCAGGGCTGGACAGGTCCACCCAGCATTCCAGCGGGAGCCGCCTGTGTGTCCTTCCAGGAAAATGCCAGGAGGAGCGGCACCGGGACAGCGCAGTGCACGCGCTCCGCTGCGGGAGTTCACTTCCATCTACCGTGAGTCCAAAACGCAAAGGGCAATACTCTCGCAAGGGAGAAGCTTAGAAAGTGTCCCCTCCGCACGGTTTCCGGGACCTAAGGATGTGTGTTTTATAAAGAAAATCACTGATAACAATTTGCTATTATTTTCCCCCAAAGTGCTATGTTGAAATTCCATTACTGGGAACCTCAAACATCATTCCCCAGGACAATTCCCTGTTATTATGCTGGAAATGGAACTTAATTTTAGGTTTCCAAACCCAAGTCCCAAGTGGGAACTAAATGTCACAGAACAAAATGTCACGCAATGAGATCGGATACTGAAGTATGTGACAGTAAGCAGATGTTTCCCTAACAATTGCCACATAGCAAAAGCCAGTTGAAAAAACGAGGTGCAGCACTTCTCAAGAGTCAAAGGGGACCCACATAATAGCTATTTAGCGTGTGGTACTTGCCAGTTTCTATTCTGATGAGCACAGAAATACAGAATAAAATGCAAAGTATGATTATTTCAGGAAATACATTTGTAAAGAAGCTATTCAAATAGGTCTCAAGGGGACAACTCACAGTATCAACAATAAAATCCAAGTTCTCATTAAAACATGAAGTAGAGGGAAATAGGTCCTTAATGAGTCTCCTAAAAACCTCATCACCACCATCCCTGCCTAAAACCCTCCCATGAACGACTCTGCCATCTGTGACACATAAGAAGACACAAAGAGAAGAGAGAAGGGACTTAGGAGACACATGTTTAGCTCCGAGATAAAAAGGCAAAAAGAGGAAAGAACAAAGCGCCACTCCCCTTCCCCTTAGATACTCAGCATGACCGGATCCCTGAAGCTCAGGCCTTGGATGGTCCCTCCACAGCGACATCAGATTGCCAGTTTCAAGAAGCAAATTATTTGCTTCAGGGCAGATGTCCCTTTAGACTCTGCAGATCCACTTTCAACACTGAGGCAAAATGACAATGGCCAGTAGTGAAAGCAAAGAAGAAAAACAGAAATGCTCGTGAAGCCCCACGGAGATCGAGCTGCCCAGACCTCCATGAGACAACGGTCGATGTGAGCTGAATGGAAATACTTCCACAACCAAAAGTCAGAAATAGATATAGGGATTATAAAGCCTTCTGATGTAAAAATAAACGTAGGATAAAACAAGTCTTGGGTGTAATCAACATGGTATAACTGTTTCACACAAGACAACTTAAAATAATACATATCTAATTCACACTATATGTACAATGTTTATTTTTTCTGGAGGCTCTAAAATATTCTATGAATGAGTAGAGTTTTATATCACTATGTGCGAGTTTAACGTAGGGTAGGATAACAATTCGGGGAGTGTTTTAAGTTCTAAAATATAGCCTTGAATTTTTTCAAAGACCTCACTATTCATTATATTTAAGATATCATTTGGCAGCTAAAATCCAATATACTATAGACAGGTTATTTTTTTGAATTCTGAGTTTGCTAATAAATCCTAAAGTATAAAAGTATATTATGTTCCTCTTTTCTCACTTTCACAAAAATATTCGTTGTTGAAATGTGCATGTTTTCAGCAGCCTCCATGTGTAGAACACAGGAAGCAGGTGCCCAGGCAAATGTGGCGAGAAAAAGGCCGAAAGCTGCCTCTCCATGATTTCGTGCAAATTTTTATTTGGTGTGTGTGTACGCACCATTGAGTCAGCTCTGACTCCTGGCGACCTTATAAACGAGTGAAGTCCATACTGTTGTGTTCTCACAGCCCTGCTCAGTGCCTGTCAGCTCACGCCTGTGGCTTTTTTTTATGGAGTCAGTCCATCTCATATTCGGTATTTTCCTGCTGCTTTCTATTTCCCCCAGCATGACTGTCTTTTCCAAAGGACCCTGACTTCTCTTGATGTAACAAAGTAAGACACCTTCAGTTTTGTCATTTTTTGCCTCCAGCGATGCTTCAGGCTTAATATGCTGCAGACCTTCCTGTTCACTTTTCTGGCAGTCCAGAGAACCAGCAGAGCTCTCCTGCAACACCATGTCCAAAAGAATCAACTTTCCTGTCCGCCTTCGTCCCTGTGCCACTTGCACATCCGTACTTAGTAACTGGGAATGCGAGAGTGTGGGTGATCCCAGCCTTGGTCTCTATTGACACAGCTTCGCTCTTGGTGATCTGCCTAATTCTTCCACTGCTGTCCTTCCGAGTCTCAACTTCCCTGGGTGTCTTGGCTGAAGTCTCCGTTTGAACCGATGACTGAAGCAAAACCTTGAACAGTTTCAATGTCTTCACTGTCTACGTTGAAGCTGTGTATTTCTTCAGCAGTCATGGTTTTTGTCGTCTCAATGTTCAAATGTCGTCCTGCTTGGGCACTTTATTCTTTCACTTTCATCAGAAGTCATTTCACATCGTTGCTACCTTCTGTCAGTCAAGTGGTGTCATCTGCATATCTTAAGTTATTGATATTTCTCCCACAGATTTTCACTCCCCTTCCTCTGAATCTAGTATGTTTGTCACATGATATGCTCTGGTACAGATTAAACAAATAGAAAGATTAAGATGCACCCTCGTGGGATATCTTTACCCAAAGAAAACCATTCCGTCCCTTCATATTCTGTCCCCACAGTGGCTTCCTGTCCCCAATACAGGTTAGCATCAGGACAATTAAATATTCATTTCTTTCAGAGCAACCATAGCTTTTCATAATCCATGCATTTGTTTTAATGGCTGTGTGGCATACTATTTTATGAAAATAGCACGATTTACTTATCTGTCCTCAAACTGATGCACATATAGGTTATATCTAAATTTTTATAAGCACTGATGCAGTAAATGTCGTATATGTCTCTTTGTGTACAAGGTCAAAGGCCTCTTCACTCTGTAACTAGAGATGAGCATCTTTGAACTTTCCCACCTATTGTCAAGATGCTCTTCAAAGAGTCTCCAAATGAAAAGTTTTAATATGGTTTGTGTTTTCTTGCCATTTTAAAGATGTTCTTCCTCATCTTAAAGATTTCCTCATAATTATTTCTACAAGTTTTGAAGATTTTTTTCATCTTGACATTTTCAATTTACGTGAAATTGATTTTTGTTATAGTGTAATATGTGGATAAATTGTATTATTTTCAATATGGGTAGCCAATGGCATCCTTCTTTACTTCTGGGTTCAGCTCTGTCATGCATCCAAGATGAGAATATTTATTTTTTCATTCAAATCAAAAAGCTCTTAAAATTGAAAGGGGCATATTAATAATCACTCTCAGAAAACAGGCATAAGCAGGAATAGTCCAGGCAAACTGGGACATACAGACATTTTACTCATACCACAAATTCAAATATGTGTGTGGGTCTGTTTTTCAACTACTTAGTTTCCTCTGTTAAAACTTTTGCCTGTTCCTAAAGCCACAACACACAGTTTTAATGATGAAAGGTTAATAATGCCAGATACTTAGGGCAACTTTTAACAAAATTTTCAAAAAAGTAAAAATCTTACAGTGTAGGAACTATTCCATATAAAGTTCAGACTGGGAAGTATTTGCCACACACATCACTGAGAAAGGTTAGTCGGCAGAACTCCTGCCAATTTCTAAGGAAATAAACCAATAAGAGACCACTTCACATCCATCAAAATAAGAAAAGTCAGAAATCCTGATGGTACTAAGTGCTTGAGAAGATTTGTTACAATGGAAAATCTCGTGTTCTGCTGTCTTTTGGCAGAGAGAGAGAAAAGAGAACAGTCTACGTAAGTCCTTCCCCAAAATGCTCCAAAATGATTCCTGGCCCTTTTCTATTGTATATGAGCTCTCAGATCATTTTGTCTTGTTCCTATAAAAATCATTTTGGTTTATTTCAGTTGTTTTTCTGCTCTCAACTGGCTACATCACAGCTTGCTTGTCTAGGAGAATACCAATGAATTTAAATTATTAATCATGTTGCTTTACTGCACCTCGGGATAAATGTGCTCTACTACACCAAGGGGTAAAGATGCCATAGGATATTCAATGCAAAGGTCGCCTTAGCAGAAAGATGCCAGGGGAAGTGCACTGTGAGTGGGGGAGTTCAGTGCAAGTTGTCCTCTAGTATCACGATGGTCATTATTTTTTAAACGTTTAAACTTTTGTTCTGAGATGCTCATAGATCCGCATGCAATTGTAGAAAGTAAATAGATAAACACTGAGACCCTGCCTACCTTTACCTAAAATTCCCCTAAGATGTGGTAACATCTTACAAAACTATAGTACAAGGCCCAAACCAGGGTATTGGGATTAATAGGGTAAACATGTGGAACGTTGTCCTTGCCACAAGCATCTCCATATTGCCCTCTGATAGCCACCCCCACTTCCTTCCCACCCCCACCCCTTTCTTACCACCAGGAAACAACTAATCTGTTCTCTATTTCTATACTTTTGTCATTTTCCAAAATGTTATATAATGAACTCATACCACATGTAACCTTTCCAAAGGAGAGGAGAGTTGGAAAGGAAGGCAAGAGGAGAGAGGATTTGGAAGCATCACTTGGGGGTTGGACTGAATTGTTCAAAATGCATAGCTTTGCCCAGCCAGGTGTGGCTCAGCGGTTGAGCGTCGACCTGGGATCCAGGTGATCAGGGTTCGATTCCCAGTCAGGGCACATGCCCGGGTTGTGGGCTCGATCAATGACTCTCTCATCATTGATGTTTTTATCTCTCTCTCTCTCCCTCTTCTTTCCTCTCTCTGAAATCAATAAAGATATATTTTTTTTAAAAAATGCATAGCTTTATTAGGGGAAATAAATTTTGTCCAACTGTCTCCTTCTCTTGTTTAAACAAGCTCTCTGCCTCTTCTTATATATTTAGGTTTTCTCCTTTTTAATTACATCCCTGCCAGCTGTCCTGACAAATTTGGGGAAGGGAAAACTCTGAAAGGCTAAGCTCCAACAGTAGAGCCTAGTTTTGTACTCCTAATCATGGGAGAAGAGCAACTATTTCAATGAATGTGCTGGATACTATGTCTTCCATATATGAGCATGTACCCTAGACCTGGGAATTGAGTATCTCTTTCTTGCTAATACTGTGAACACATCTCTGACCACTGTCTTCCATGCCCAGTCTCCTCCAGCTCATTGTTCTCACTGCTTATCACACCCACAAGCATGAGGCCACCTCAGGACATGTGTACTTGCTGGTCCTCCTTTGTTGGACTCCTCCCCCAGGGTATTTGTATGACTCACTCATTTCCATCCGGTCTCTACTTAAAAGTCACTTTTCAGAAAGGTCTTTCCTAACTATTCTGCTTTACACAATAATAGATTATATATTGATTTGTTTAATCACTGGAATTTAAGGTCTATAAGAATAGATATTTTCTCACTTTATGTCCCCAGAACTTAGACAAGCTCCTGACATGTAGTTGGCAAACAAATATTTGTTGAGTGAAAGGCATCTGCACAGCCTTGGAATGCCTGTGTAGACCTACTGATTGGGCCTGGGGAGCTCCTACTGCTGCGTATTTTTAAACAGGAAAATTCAGTGGAAAAGCTTGAAAACAGTCACAAAATTAATGGCAAAACAAAGAAGGGCACCCAAGTTTCAGGATCCAAAGCTTCAACTCTATCCCTCACCCCCAAGAAGCCTCTGACAATGCCCTACTTTTGCTTATTACCTAACTTCAGTTTTATTATCTGCAACTCTTACATCTGTTCAACCCCCTGGACATTTTACAGACAGAGCCTTTTCAACATAAAATTTACAGCAAGAGTTGGCTTCCTCAGATCAGGTCTGCATTACCCCAAGAATATTCTTTCCCCATAGTATTTTGGCATTTCCCTTCCTGGCTCCAGTCAGATCCCAGAAGCAAAAAGGTGTTCCAAAGGGAAAGGAACAGGAAGGAAAAATTAACCAAACTCCCAAAGCCCCCAAAAGACTGGTTTCGAGTTGCATTTGCATTTTGGTGTGAACAGCCATGAGCAGTGATGGGGAAGGGGAACTTACTCAATCTAAGCATTCAGGTTGGAGATATTTCTCTGTTAAGCCATTCTTGGAGTTTGTTTAAATCTCTCCTGTTTCTTGCTGACAATTCATTTTTAACCAGGTTCCCCTTCGTGTCTATTTAGAGAATTTTCTTAACGGGAGCCAGAACACATTTAACATAATCAGGATGGACCTAATTAAATGGGGGACAGATGCTGATCTTTCCATAATACACGGAAATCTCGTAAAATTTCTTTTTAATTGAGCATGAAATATACAACAGATCCGTTGCCACCTATGTAGAATTACATATTCAAGAATAAATATATATGATGGTGTACACACACACATACAATAGTTTATTTTAAAGATTCAGGAAAATAAAAAAATTAACACCTGTAGAAAAGATTTTACATGTTGCTTGTTATGCAGGTAGCCTAACCCCAGATTTTCCAGACAAGTTTGAGGAAAAACTCTCTTCCATTCCTTCCAGTAATATAAAAGCATACAGTACAATGATGGAAGTCATTATCATTTCTGGCCTGTCTCATTTTTGCCCCACCCTGCAGAACCCAAGGGAACACAATACCTTTTTTCCATCAGTATACTGGAGAAGATATGGACATTGGGGTCCAACATACCTGCATTCAAACCCTGGCTCAGTCACTTATTAGCTGAATTTAATGTCAGGTTACTTCGGGTATCATGGGGACTAAAATTCTTTTCTTGAAGGTTGTTATAAAGATTTGAACAATATGAGCAAGGCTCCTAGCAAAACTCCTGGTTTATGGGGAAAGTTCAATACATGAGAAACCAGCTGAACTCTGAAAGAAAACCTAAAATTTCTTTCAAATGAAAAATCTATTTGCCCCCTAAATTTTTCAGACACATAGACCTTATATAATGTTAACACTGGAAGGGATCCTAGAGATCAACTAAGTAGACCCACCCATTTTAGAGATGATAAAACAGGCTCTGAGAAATTAAGTGATAGAAGGGATGAGACCTCAAGCAGCCTAGCTTCAAAGTAGTAACAACAATTTCATAAAAAATTAAATTTGTAATTCTACGGCCTGTCGCGTTCATTTTCCTGTTGTCTTTCCCGCCACCTCTTTTCATGCGGATATTTCTTCCCACATGTTTGAATTGTAGCCTAAATATAATTGTACAGGTTTTTAAAAGTCTCTGATTTAAGATGTGGGAGGAGGAGAAATGAAGTTGAAGAAACATAGAAAAAGAATCCCCTGTTGGGAAATGACTGCTGTTTATAGTCTCACATTCTGGACAACTGTCTTCACATTTACACTCACTCCCCTGGAACTTTCTCTTTGGAGAGGAAGGGATGTGTTTGTGTCGACTGTCAATAAGTTTCTTTGGTGATTCTTCATTTCCCCCTCCTCATGGACAAGCACGAGATTAATTCAGAGGATCAAAAGCAGGGTGTGCAAGCCACAAAATTCTGTGTTCTGCATGAAAAACTGTGTTATCTATTTTGAACATTCCTAATATCTGAACAAACACAGATGCTGTTGACCTCTCACAGTCCTTCTGTCCAAAGCTTATGAGCACCCGAGTAGCCGAGACAACCCAAGGGAAGAGTAGGGTCTACGTGAGACCCTCAAGAGTTGTTTGCTTTTACTCATACGGTGGAATTCACTCGTGGCCGACTAAGTGGATTTACAGGTCATATTATCCAGTTTTAATGAAACTGACCCTAACAAGAAGGACGAGTGGCTTGAAAGGGTTTCTATAAATATTCAGAATAAGGATAACATTACTAATAGAAACATAAACAAACAACAAGGAAATAGTAGAACTGGCACTTCTACCCCGAGAACAAGCTTTTAGCCACATTACAAGGTTCAAAATGGTAACCGTACAATCTGATCCGACATGGTAAGCTACATGTAGTTCTTGTTTTAAATAAACACTCTATCTCTTCAAAGTAAACTTCAATCAATGAGCTTGAAAGTAAAGCTTTTTAAAAATATATATTCATTTTGTGGTGAGAGTAATTTGAAAATAGAGGTTTTGAAATATTTCTATTGTTACACAATTTTATGTTGAAAATTATATACATTTATTGCTTAAAAATTGGTCGTAAAAATTAAGGACTTATGATCTCTGTCTTTGAGATGGAAACAATATCAAAGGAATCATAGGCAAGAAGATAAGTCTTGTACAAAGTGTAATGTGATAAATAGCATAATAAGTCACATTACAGAAAAGGCTGGAAAACAATCACAGACAAAGGGCATTTTAGTTCGGCTGTTACAAACAGGATAAGATTTAAAAGGTAATTATTCGATGAGGGGAAGAGGAGAGGCAAAGAACAGACCACGTAGTAACATCATAAAAGGGGGTGGGGTTCTGGGGCAAGGCTGCCGGGCCTGGCACAGCCCGGCGTGCACACGGTTTCACCACCTCCCAGTGGATCCCCGAGCAATTTGTTCAGTTCACCTTCCTCCTGAACGTGAGATAAATAGGCTCCCATTCCATGGACTTTCTCTTCGTTTTTTCCCTAAGCCTGGGTGTGAGACTCCTCCATGTTGATAAATCGGTGGTTCATTTATACTCACGGTCGCACAGTTTTGTAAAAATATCACCAGTTAGTTATTCAAGGATTAAAAGATCTAGAGGTCGTGTTCCTTTGTTTCTCCCGTTTTGGTTGTGCTGCTATAAACACATCTTCGAGTGTGTGCACACACCTAGGAATCAACCTCCTGTGCTACACACACCCTGCTTCACAAGGGGAGTGAAATCCTTTCCACGGTGATGGTGGTGCTTACACTCCCCTGGCGCTCCCATCACAACCCTCACCAACATTTCAATTTTCAAAACTTAAAGAAATATATTTTTAGCAACCTGGTGCTTTAAATGGTGACCAATTTTAACTTTCATTTCCTTGAGTATTAATAAAGACGAGCATTTCATAAGGTTATATGTTATTCTTGGCTTAAGGTCTGGTCCTCAGTAACTGTTTCTTAAATTAATAAATAAATAAATTCTATTAAGTTATAGTGTTAAGCAAGATTCTACTATTTTTCTTAGGGCACCAAGGATTTTGAAAACCAAACTAATGTTATTTGGAAGATATTGCTATATATTATCTTTTAGGGGTTGAAGTTGATTTAATAGAAACTATGTAGAATAACATGTTTCTTATTTAACTCTGATTTCTCTTATCATTTGCACAGAATTTTTAAGAATATTTGCTTCTATTTAGAGTAATGCCCAGGTATCATTAGCTTACCCTTAAATATCTTAAAGTGTTTGATAGGCAATTTAAGATTAGATTTACTAAGCTTTACCCAACAGGTCTCTAGTTACAGATCACATGACTACTTGCAAACCATGACCACAGGCCAGTTGGAGTTACCTGCTCTGTGTCCACTGTAGAGATGCTCCTCATGCTTTAAGTCAAACCTAGTTTCCAGCCATAGTGAGCTTGTATCAGGTTTCTGAATGTGTGGTGACCTGTGTTACCTCCAGGTCTTTAAATAAATATCCAGTTCTTTCTGTTATTAACGCCTCCATCCCAACCCATCTTTCAGGCTATGGGCTCATGATTGCCTTAGATTCAACAAATACAAAAATTGTTTTCCAATATTGACACTAGAATACTGCGGTACATCCTTGCAATTACTTCTTTCCTGTTTTCACACAATCATATTTTATCTTACCACCTTTCCTCATTACTCTGAACTCATAACAATCATGTAGAAAGCTGTTATTTTGAATTCACCTTTTTCAAATAATCTTCATATGTTTAATAACAACCATGGAGTCCAAGAAACACATATATTTTTTTTATTAAAGACATATTTTAAAATAAAATTAATGGCGTAGTCATCAGAATCTTTTTTTAGTATTTTACACTTTTAACATTTGGGAGCAGTTATGTTCTTTCACTACAAATTTTATATATACTTTTAGAATGTTATTTTCATAAATGTATGTTTAGAATCGAATTAATCCCATTTGAGTTTTCCTGCTGTGCTTAATATATGTGATTTAAATAAAGAAGGAAATGTGTTTAATTAACCATTTCAATGATAGTAGTAAAAAAAAATTAGCAATTTCCAGAAAAACAAAGAAAAGAACCAAGTCACTGGAATCATGCTGACACCAAGTTAAATATTTTTACCTATTCAAAGATCATCATATCATTCTTTACATGCAAAAGAAACTTCTCCTCTGAGGCAAAGTGGTTTTCTGGGTGAGCCCCTCGCCCCGTGAACAGCAGGACACATGAGTGGCCCGCAGCGCTTCCCCTTGCACTGGCGTGTCATTTCCACGTAGACAGCGCTACGAATCTGCGCCTCCAGAGTTTAATACCAGAAATATTCCATTTTGAAAGTGTTTCTATGCGCATATCATTTTCCACTTTATTCTCGAAGCATTTTCCTGCACATAAAGGAAAAATCAGTGCTGCACGCCGGGGGCAGAAATGTGTTTCATTTCCATCCTCTGGCTCCTAACACCCACATTCTGCCCTGGGTACCGGGGAGGCTGCCCAGCCTGCCGGCGCCCCGAGGGCACGTTTCCTGCTACCTTGACAATTCTTGGCGTTGGCCTCCCTACGACGCTGGGCATCCCATGCAAGGAGCGGTAACTAGGGTCTGAATCCTGGTTCAGCAACACCAAGGTCAGCCCTCACCCCGAGAGCTCCTCCCACGGGGACAGGCGGGGATTCTGGAAACCCAGCAAGTTACCCCGGGTAAAGGGGCATTAGAAAGAAACAGATGAGGGTAAGGCTCTGCTCTGCCCCGAGTACCCAGTGTGAGGTGCTGGTGTGTGGCACTGATGACGCCCTCAAACTGACCACCCTCACACCCTCTTTTCAAAACTCTAGCCCCCTTGATATCTTCCTTATGTTTAATTTTAGTCTGACTCCAGCATCCTGTAACAGAACTCGGGCTCTCAACGTTTTGAATGTGTTATATTTCACTGCAAATTATTGAATACTACCAATTAAAATGGAACTTATTTATTTTACTTAATATTGGGTAATACAGGTATAGATGTTGAAGGAGAAACAATATTGTATGTACTTTTTATACTGATTATGTCAATACACCTTTTTAGAGCAAGTATTTTGTTACTTCATGGTTTGATCTTCCTTTATATGTGTGTCTATAAATTATAGTAATTTACACACAATTTATACACACACATACTCACATAAGAAAGAAATCCTATCGATTGGGCAAAACCTAAATTTCTACATGGTATGTACTATTATAATTCCCATTGGAGTAATTTAATTACTTGGATTTTTAAATTATTTTATTCTGCTGGTGTTTTTTAACCCCCTGAAGGAATTTTATGAATATTTTGTTTTAAGTTATCACATAACTTTGGTGATTATCAAATAACTTTGCTTTTGTTCTTATGTCTATAGTGACTAATTATCTTTCTTTCTGCAGATGAGTAGCCTGTAAAATGAATTCAAAATTTTTTCAAGTACAAGACATCACATCAAAACTTGGACGTATAAGCCCCAAGAAAGAAGGAATTCAGCTGCATCGCAATAGCTTGCAGACTAATTAGGTTTTGTAATTTCACTGGATCAATTCTATTCACTAGTTAGAATAGTGATAGGAGGTTAATACAGTCCAGTCCACCTATGACCAACAGAAAGACAACCCACTATTTAGGGGGAGGGGTCAACTGAGCACCAACTGAGCAGCAGACTTGACACAAAGGGTTCTTATCTGATTACTAACCATGTCTCTCTATGAGTTTCTCTAACCATTCCTATTTAGGAATATGCCTAAGTAATCCATTTCAATTTCCTGAAATCGATCTAAGTGACACAAGGATAGAGTGATAGGACCGGCAACAGCAAATTGAGAACCTACTGTCTCATCTCAAATACTAGTTTTTGTCTGTTTTGCTTTGCCCTGCGGACATTTGTTCCTAGCAAAGGTAAATGCTGTGGAAAAAGTATATGACAATTTTCTATTTTCATGGAACTATGGTCTTGTTGGGAAGAGAAAGAATGAAGACAAGATTGATGCATGTGAAACAAAACTAAATGTGAATCAAGCCTCAGCCTAATGTTAGCACCCAAACTAGAATGTGACACGGCAGCAGGCACCTTAGCTGTCTCGCTCAGCTCTATCCTCAGGGCCTAGGACAATGCCTGGGACAAAGTAGCAACAAACTCTGAGGCCTGGACTGTCTTGACCATGACCTTGCTTGTGAATGTGACAGCATGTGAAAGGGGGAAAGTTCATCTGGCCTGGAGTCCAAACAGTCAAGCACATCTTTGCTTCTTACAGAGCTGGTAACTCAGAACTAATGAACATTTTTCGTGATTGATAAACAACTCTCCTCAACCATACCCACTGGCTTCCGAATACCTTATCACATTTGAAAACAATTTCTGATTCTCTTTCCACCAGCAATACTACTACTGTAACGGTACCAATAATGCTTAATTTTAACATGCTTATTTTTGAAATATTTTCCTTCATGATTTCCCATGCACAACAGCTTTTTTACTTCTATTTAATATTTGTGGACTCCATTATCACCAGGTATGTGACAAGGTGCTGAGAGTATAAATATGAATGAGACATGGTTCATTCCTCAAGGGCCTCACAATCCAGCGTGCTTAAGATATAATTGCCATGTTGAAAAATGAATGCTACAGCAGGGAGCAGGAAAGCAAGAACTTGTACTCCTGGGATCCACATTTCATTTTGCTGACTACACTCCTACTCTTGAACCCAAACTTCACCGTACTGATTACCCCACATCGAGCTGCCTCTTCCATCAGTCCTTTTGCTAGCCCTGGCATACCCTCTGGCACGAGGTCAAAGAAATACGAAATTACCTAAGCTTAGCTACTCTTTAGTAAGATCTATTTAGTCTTTTACATCCTAAAGTTTCTTCCCATAATCAATGAAACCTTACAATTTGATATAGTGACCTCATATTCTGTGTTTTATGAAATTCAGAATTGCTATTGTGTGAAGGGAGATCTAGGGCGTAACTCAAGGTGATTCAAATAGTGTTTTTACCAAAGATGCAATTAACTAAACAGGAATGTGTTCCCGTAGTTATTACAAGACTTCTGGGTCTTTAAATTCATCCCCTTTGGCCACACAAGAGACTTCACCAAAGAAATAATATCAAAGTGATATTTTCCCCTTAATTCTGCTACATGGCTCAAATACTTAATCTGTAAACTCCTATAAAGATTTACATACCTTTCTATTGGTTTTGTCTGAATTGAGATCACCAGATTGTAGGTTTTTAAAAATGTGCGCTGCTAACTAGACCCCCAAACTTAAATTGTGAGTTCAAAACAACCTTGTAAAAACTAATAGATGCCATTTATGTGCACTAAGTCTTGTCTCTGATTTCATAAAACTTTTTCCAACGGCATCATTCATACAAAAGAAATATGTTTGCTGCAAGTTCTTTCCTCTCCACATTTGTGGTAAGTAGTCACTACTCGTTATTAATGTTACGGAACGTGTACTCCTCTGAACAATGGTGTGGCTACTGCGGCTGGGAAAATATGAGACTTTGCTTACAGAGAATTAGCCACCAAAGCAGTAAACTGGTTTCGAACTACACAAGCTGCCCACAAAATGTTTTTGGGCTTTTTGGCCTTGTTTTTCCTCTGGGTAAACAGAGTTGAAGAACATGAATATTGACTGAACTCATCCTTTCCCTGTCTCTGAGCTGATGCTACCCTTCCATATTCTAAAAACAATCTGACAGCAAACCTGCAAGGTCAGTCTCACTTTCTTGCAGCTCCAGTGCATTTTAAAGTTATTTTGACAGAGCAGCTGGAGGCACATCCTCTTACCTTTCAGGCATCATTTTATATTTTAGATGTTTTATATATTTAATTTGTCATTTTTCTTTGAAACAAAGTAGTAGGAAATAAAATCGGCCATGGAATTCAAAATCACATAACAGCTATAGTCTTTGGCCATGTGACAATAGTCTTTTAAATAGATTCTCTCCCAGACAGACAGCAGAATAGAAAAGTAACCTTATAAATACAGGGAACTAATCTGAGTGTTCTTTGCCTCTGAATTTGGAGAGTTCATTTCTTCTGCGTTGACTAGTTCTTAGAAATAATTCTGTATAATCTTGTTTCACTTTGCTTCCTGCACAGTTACATAAGTATCTTGGTTGAATGTCTGACACATACTAAATTCTCACATATTTGAAGAATGAACAAATGAATAAAATAATATATATATATATATATAGGGACATATTTGAAGAAAATCATATCATTACAGAATATATAAAACCCCCTAAAATAACTATTTAATCAGCAAGTGGGTAGCTTTTGGTGTGGCTAACTCTCTACCAGAATAGTGGGTGTAGAAACACCACCAGATGTTTTTACTTAGGTCATTGTGGTGGCCTGAAAATAATTATTTCCTCTTTTGAGGGCCTTGAAGACATGTGGTCAGGAAAAAAATTTCAGTGCCTTGTAGCTCTAGTGGAGACACATATAATGGTACATCTATCATCAAGGCAGCTTGAAGTAAACACCTCGGCAGCTTATGAACGTGGCAATGCCATATTGTACAATGCACCTTGTAAAACATCGGCTGAAAAAACTATATCAAAGAGATAGGAACCCACCATGTTTAAAGTCAGTGGTTTGAAAAAAAATTAACATTTGAGTTAAAAGTAAACAAATGCTGACCATATCCAGACCACATCTATGCTTTACTTGCAAGTTATTACCTATTAAGAGGTTCATCCTGTAAGCAATTCAGAAAGACATTTTTTATGAAATGCATAGTGACATGTTGGGCTCCAAGAGATCAGAAGGTCTTTTCAACAGAGACCTTTCACAGTCCTGTTCAGGAAATCTTTCACTTTCTGCCTCTTCTTTATAATTTATTAAGCATATGATTTTGGGTGATGACATGCCATGGTGCAGATCTATTGTTGAAAATAGCAGATCTTGTCAATAAGCGCTGAGTTCCGATTGCATTATCAGAGATGTGAACCTTGCTGAGCCATGAGGAGTCCAACCCAATGAAAAAATTATTTTCTTTGAGGGGCTCCAAAACTCCAAGTCAAATTCTGAGCAAATGTCTTAATGGCATACTGTCTGAGAGAAAATAAAGTTTACTAAATTAACAAGAGGCCAGTCATTAAACTTTTTTCTAGATTTTCAGTTCAATTTCAAATTGTTCATTAGTAGTACAAACCAGTACAACTGATTTTTGTATTCTGACCTTGTATTCTGTGACCTTGCTAAACTCACTTTTTAGTTCTATTACATTTTTTGTAATCTCTTTGTAGAGTTTTCATAGACAATCATATCTTCTGTGAATAGAGAGTTTTCACCCTTTCTCTCCATTCTGGATGGCATTTATTTACTTATCTATTTACTTTTACTTTCTTCTACTTACTTCACTCACTTTTAATCACTTACTTTTATTTACTTACTTGTACTGACTTGTCTTATTGACTGGTCAGGACCACTGTGATGATGCAGGACTAGTAGTGATGGTGACAGTGTGTATATGTTCCTCTTTCCCAGGCTTTAGTGACTCTGGTTTCATTCCTGAGCATTGTATTACTATACTGCGTAACTTTTATGTTTTATATATATGTCCTTTGGCCTATATCAAGTACATAATTTAACACTGTTTAAAGATTAAATAAGGTTATGTGTGTGTATGTAAGCCTTTCAAAAGGTGTAGTTCTTATCACAATACATGATTTAATCCTACGGAGAGGGAATGAGCAGGTGGTCACATTTCCGAGATTCTTCCATCCCCTTACACTAAGTGACGGGATAAAGAAGTTCCATCCGGATTAAAGGCTCAATGAACACAATAGGGTTCATGCCAGCACCACACCACTGCTGCTCAAAGACCCAAACCCTCTAGCTTAGTATAGCCTGTGTAGCGATTTTGCTCTCTATGGTTAACTCAAAGAATCAAAGAGAAAGCTTTATCTACAGGGAATGAGCTGTTTTCCTATCTTCTTAACCCTTCCCCGGAGAAGACAACCAAATAGAAGACCAAATCAGTTACAACCCAAAAAACTAGCCCGTCCACTGCCTTCTATAATCCTATAATCCATCCACTATCTTCTCTACAAGAATAAAATTAAAGAGGTATATTTTTAGCTTTCAGATAATCTTGCACAACAAATGGATTCAGATAAAATGACAATATATTTCCTCTTGTGAGACAGTTTTGAAAAACTCCCCAATTTTCTAGAAATACTTTGAACATTCTATTGGTATCTTCCCGAGGTCAAATTATTCTAGTGATAAACAGGATGCAGATTATATGTCGCGTGTAGTGAAGCAGTCTTTCCCAAGAAATGTTTCTGCCATGCCCTTTACCAAAACAAATGGAAGCATCCTTTAATCTATCATAGTTCACACACAAAACAAAATTTCCATCCATATCAACTATATGATTATGGAAATCTTGAGCATGTGGTAGTTTCAACAAACTTGGAGATCTTGTGAGAATTACTGCGGAAGACATCTTTATTATAAACTTACTGAAGCCCTACCCCACTGGACCAGTGTTAAAGCAGAGAGAGAACACAGAGAAATAAGTAAAAGGTAACTCATGGACTTGTGTCATTCAAAAATACCATTAAGAGGATATATTCCACAGCAACAGTTCTTTTAAAATTTCTTTTCTTTGCCCATAAGTTTTCCTCATGTACTGCTGTTTTCATTCTAATTTCTCACTTAATGGATCAGACTGACGAATGTCAGAGGAATGGAGGAGGGTGGGTGGGTGAAGGGGGAGAGAATAACCAAAGAATTTATATGCACATATGCACAACCCAAGGACACGGGCAATGGTGGGGAGAGGGGTTGGGAAGGGGGGTAGGACGGGGTGGAAGGGGTCATTGGGGAGAAAAAGGGACATTTGGAACATTTTAAACAAAAACAAAAATTAAATTTAAAAAAATTAAAAATAATAATAAAATTACAGCATGTTAAAAAAAATGTGATAGAAAAAAATTTTAAATTCTCTTAATGTTAATCAATCTCACTCTCTATTGCCTCTTTCTTTGACTTTCTGTTAGGTAGGATGCTCCTAAAAGGGAAGAGAAGGGGAAAACTGAGTTTACAAAGTCAGAATCCTCTTCAGTGGTCAGTGAAAAAGAAAGAACTGTGGACAAATTTAAGCTGAAATTTTTGACTAAAGCTATTTATGAAAATCATTCCATATTCTTGAAATCTAAGCCACCTTTACCTAAATTTGGCTGTGGTTTTGAAATATGTACTTAAGGAGCTTTCATTTCTCTTTCACTTCTGAAGGATAATTTTGCTGGATGTAGAATTCTAGGTTGGTGAGTTTTTCTTTCAACATTAAATTTTCATTCAAATTTCTTCTTGCTTGAATGGTTTCTGATGACATATCTGAGGCAATTCTTACCCTGTTTCTCTATAGGTAAAATGTTTTATTCCCTCTGGCTTCTTTCAAGATTTTCTCTTTGCCTTTGGTTTTTTTGCAGATTGAATAGGTTATGACTACGTGTGTATTTTTTGGTATTTATCCTCCTTGGTATTTTCTGATCTTCCTCAATCTGTGGCCTGGTGTCTGTCATTAATGTTGGAAAACTCTAAGCTGTTATAACTCTAAGTATTTCTTTTGCTCAATTCTATCTTCTCCTTTTGCTATTCCAATTACACATATGTTATGCCTCTTAAATTGTCCCACCATACCTGTTTTGTTTTGTTCATTTTTTTTCTCTTTGCTTTTCAGTTTGGGGAGTTACTATTTTCTTATATTCAAGCTCGCTGATTCTTCTTTTGACTGTGTCCAGTCTCCTGATTAACACATCAAAGGCATTCTTTATTTCTGTTACAGTGTTTTTATTTCAGGCATTTCCTTTCTAGTCTTATCTAGATCAGTCACCTTTTCCATTCTGAACTCTGCTATTATCCCAGAGGACTTCAAAATCAATATAAAAAAAAATCATAATCTCCAGTCTCATAGATCTATGACTTTCTCAAGTTTTGAGAACTTTGCTGTGGTCCTCTTAAACAGCCAACCACATGGTTGCCCTCTTATCTTACCTGACCTTGATGACACTTAGGATTATTTGTCACTCTGTCCTTAATGATATCTCCTCTCCTGATACTTTTCTGGCATATCTCCTTTCTCTTTGGCTATTGCTTCTACTCTCCATCCTGGGCTTCTCTTCCTCCCTTCTCTCCTAATTGAGTCTTTCAGTGTTCCTCTTCTTCCACTCCACTTTGTTTTATTTCCCATGGGTGACTTTATTCATGTTTTTGGCTTCAATTATCACTCATCAGTGAAACCAAAAAATGGTTCTTCCACTTTCTCTAAGAAAACATGTTTAAAAGGAGATATTTTTACTATTTTGGATATATATATATTATGTATCATAACTTAAAGGTTCATAGTTTGTCTTATTTTTAAATTACACATATAATAAATTAAAATATATTCTTTTTACTAAAGTTCCAAATGTTCATCAAATTCAAAAGGGGCCTACCACCAAGAAAAAAGTAAGCATCACTCTTCTAGTCAAGAGACATATCATCTCTTACTGACTGAATGAATTTTAATCAGCTACTTACGTCACCAATACAAAAAATAGGAAGTATCTTTTATAGCTGGAGAATTATAAACTGTGATCAATTACTTGCTATTTTTATTTTCTGTGTAAAGGTCTAGTTTCCTAAACTATATAGTAATCTCCTCCCCCTCTCCAGAGTGACTTAGGTGCTTCCCTTGTTTAGGATAACCCCCCCAGAACAATGAACCTCAAACCAGGTTAGCAAGGTAATTATGGTGCCTGTAGCATCTGAATTTACAAACTGCTCTATGATTCTGTCACCAATCATACAAGATCTTCTAGTAGTTATTGTTAAGTGTTTGTTAACTGATTAAATCATTTCTATTCAACACTGTCAATTTGACTCCATATTTAACAAACAGAAATAATGCCAGTTTTCTAACAGGTGAACACATTTGTTTTTCTTGTTTTGTTTTTCTTTGCTTCTCCTTTTATTTCCTGTTTAGCACTTTGACTTTGGATGCGAATAGGATAACTTTCCTGCATTAATGGGATCATCATCCCTCAATTTTCTTGACACATCTACTATAAAATAGGCTTAGTGTTATTATATGAATATATATATGTGTGTGTGTGTGTGTGTGTGTGTATACATATATATATATACACACACGCCCTCCAAAAATTCTCATTAGTTTGTAGCGTATTCCCCTTTGTATGAAAGAAAAATGATGTATTCATGGCTATTAAGCATAAACCTTAAGATCTTCGGTTATTTTCTTCTAATACTTCTTTCCATTTTTTTAAGTTAGCAGTCACTCCATCATTAAATATCATTCAAAACACAATTATATCCAGAGAAAATAATTTCAAATATGGAAAAACATAAAGTCTAGGTTTAGCACCAATCATGAGCCAAGTTTATCCAGGGGGCACACATTCTGAGAAGAGAGATGTTACATTACTTTAAATTTGACCCTTAAGCTCAGTAAGATGTTTAGTGGGCTGTTATTTTCACAGTTCGTCATAATGAGTAGCTTTGCCTCATTTGCTTTATAGGGAACATTTTATCCACCCCATAAAAAATCTTATTTCCCTCCCCTCTTCTTTAAGCAAGGGTTGATAATTAGACATTGAATTTTAATGAGAGTAAGAATATACAAGTTCCCTGAGATTAGAGGCTTTCGTTTGCAAGGTCCCATTCTAGCTTTAGGAAAACTTTTCTAACACTTTCCAGCATAGTATATTACCACTGCTTTGACTTCCATTCACCAAATAACTCCATTAATTGCCAGCAACCAGACTTCACTTCCTTGCGATGTTTTGTGCACCTGGTTTGCAGACGGGTTACAGTAACAGAGCAGACAGAGCACACCCAGACTGCAGTACAGGCCAGAAGGCTGGCTACTCTCAACTAATTTTATGTGTCTGTGGAAAACAGAGCTTTGGATTTCAACCAGCGGAAGTTACTGTTTGCTGTTTCCTCTACTCAACACCAATGCTGTACTGCACAAGGACAGCACAGGAAAAGCGAATTTTCAAGATGCTGATCAAGTCATCATTTAGTTGCAGCTCTACTCAAGTAACTGTGGATTCCTATGTTGAAAGAGAAACAACGTGGATCAATGCCTCTCAATGAATTGGAGCTTTGTCATTGATTTTGCATACTAACAGCATGATATTGTTCTAGTAATAATTTCATAATAAAGGCTGAGGGTGCCTTTGAAAAAATAAACAAAAAACACTTTCATATTCTGCATTCTTATTTACCATTCTGTCTGTATTAGTCCAAGGAGTTGAAATGCCTCCTTTCAGTGAGTCTTAAGACGCCTTTGCATGTGACATGAGCTACATGTCCGCCCATGCCCAATGGACATTGGGTTAAAGAATGAGGCTTGTTTTTATTGTGAAATCAGACTCTCTTCATGTCTATTTCTCCCACATTAACATGTTTTGCCATATTCGGGGGAGGTTTTTTGACAAGCAACTAACCACAGGAGACTGTCTGGGTCTTACTTTCCCAGGATCTCTCTAAACCCTCCAGGTGAACCTAGTGGTGGTGCTCTAGTGAACTGTTCCAGGACAGGGCTTATCGGGTGTGAGCAGCAAGCTCCCTGCAAGAGTATGGGAAGAATACGTTGCCTTCTTTGACTGGTAGTGGGGGTGACATGGGGCTAAGGATACATATGCGACAGAGAGTAGGGCATAATTCCTCGAAGATCTCCAGCACAGCTCAGCTAAAGTTGATAATTACAGAATCCTCGCGGGTATATTACAAAAATCGTTACACTAACTTCAGCATTCCGGAAAAAAAGCAAAAAAATCTAGGAACTCTTGTAGGAGTTTTATATGCTGTCTTCGGACCCTGCGGACCTCAATTTAGGGAGGTCTCAGATTACATAAACCACTGTGCAGCACCCCAGGGAGCTACCAGAACCTTCCCATAATAATAACAACACCCTGTTTGGCTCAAATTTATTTTACCTTCCATAAGGTCATCAAGAAAAATGGATGAAGATATTCAGGGTGACTGATTTCATAAAAGGGACAGAGAGAAAAGGGCCACATGATAAAGATGTTTAAAGCTAAAGAAATCTGAAATTTAATTTTTTTTCTCTTTTGTAGATATGACTGCTTCATTTTAAAAATAAGTAGTTTGGTTCAAAAAAGATTACTATTTTTTTAACTAAAGTAAGAACTATAGAGGTAGAAAAGTTGCTTGGCTATACAAAAAAATGAAATCTATAGCATTGCCTCTAATATCAATTTCATCATTGAAGAAATAATTGGAATTTTTCTTCTAGAGAACAGACTTTGATAGAAATGTCAGAAGATTTTTGCTAACTTTATCTTTTAATCTTAGTCTTTGTGGCAATTATTCCCAGACCTTATTGTGGTTTCCTGCACAAAATTATACCCTTAAGCATAGCAGCCTCAGATTTACTACAGACACAAGACAATAAAAAGTCAACAGCATAAGAAAATATGTTTTATATGTTCAGTTAACTTTACACAGAACTAGAAAATATTGGCAAGTGGCACTTAATTATGTTACTCTAGTTTCTTTAACAGATCTCAGAAACTGCCAACCTAAAAAGAGATTACTAATTTCTAGTTAGTTAGAGGTAAAATAACTATTTCTGTTACTATTTAAGGACTTCAAATAAATCTCTCTATGATTTAAAATGTTTTCTCCATTCAATTTTATGGCATTATCATTTTGTATTTTTAATTTAAATTGTCTTCAAATATAAAAAAAGAGAAAGTGATTTTATTTGAGACACATGAAAATATAAATAAACTAGACATGAGTAACCCTAGTTTTTCAGCAGTTTGATTTGGGACTTGTATTTGTTTAAAATCATTTAGATCAGGGACCTTCCCACTGCCGGTACAGTATCTATGCATTAGTTATGCGTTGCTATGTGAGGAATTACTCCAAAATGTGGCTGCTTAAAACAACGGACATTTGTTTTGTACAGTTTCTGTGGGTCAGAAATTCAGGGGTGGCTTCACTGAGGGGTCCTGGCTTAGCACCTCTCCTGAGACTGCAGGCAAGACATCAGCTGGGGCTGCAGCAGTCTGAGCATTCGGCTAGGCTGGAGGATCTGCTTCCAGGATTTCTCACTCTCATGTCTACTGGCAAGAGGACTCAGTCCCTCACTGGTTGTTGGGCTTCTCCACAGGGCTTCTTGAGTGTCCTTACAACATGGCAGCTGGCTTTCCAAAAGCAAGTGATATAAGAAAGCAGAAGGAAGACACAATGTATTTTATCACCTGGCTTCAGAAGCCGCATTTCATCATTTCCACCATATTCTATGGTTGCACATGTCAGCTCTATTTAGTGTGAGAGGCTGTGAATACCAGCAGAGATTATTGAGATGAGCTGCAGCAACAGAGATTATTAAGATGAGATGAGCTCCAGTCCAGTAGAGAAGACAAAAACATGACGACAGAAAGAATCCCACACACCTGACAGATGGACTGAAAGGCCACAGATGGTAAGGATTTCAGAGCATGACTATTTGGCACATTTTTTGTATTAACACTTTAAAATGAAGCCCAAATGCAAGTGACCAAAACCACTCCATGTTCTAAGACATCTACCTGCCTTTTAGTCATTTAATTTCATTTCTCTTCCACCTCTTAATAACTGATACTAGTGATTGTTGCTTGGAATCCCTACTCCTTCTAAACACTAAGAAGACACAGAGTAATAGGTATAAGAAGGACCTCATGAAATTTTGCAAACAGGAATTAAATTCCAATGATATAAATAGTAAGTTGTTACCACGTGAATTGTAAACTGACGCCACGCTTTGCTATCAGTCTGTGGCTACGTAACTAAAAAGTAAGATTTGTAAACCATAATCTGAGTTTGTACATATAAAAATGAAACCTCAGCTGGAAATACCATACACATACCTTGAACATAATAGAGACCACAAAGAGATATAAACAAAAAGCATTTTTGCAGTTTCTCAAAGTCCTACTGGGTGACCAACTCATTGGTCCCACTTCTTCTTTAACAAGAAATGTTCAAAGAGAATATCGTGGAACCTGGATTGGTTCTGCTTCTTCAGGACAAACTTCTGGCTGCCTTCTAGGACACTGTACCTCCAGAATGAAAATGTCCCTTGATGGAATTAAATGCTGTCCCACACCAGCTCAGAAATGACAGTGAAGAAACATGCTAACAGTGAGGTCAAATACTTTATCACCTAAAGTCTCCCCTTAGTGACAGATGGCCAGGAAATACACAGTCTTAAATTGAAGACAGACATTAAATTGACGAGAAACACGGGGAATGTAAGTGCAAAAGGTGGGAACTGACCCCAGTAGGATAAAAAAAGACGTAGAAGGGAATGAGCTGAAGGCTGGAAGAAACCAGCATTGAGAAGCTGCATCACATGGAGCAATGAATGTACAGTATGACTTCAGGTGGGGAAAATGCAAAACTTGAAAATCAAGAGTGGGAGAAAAGGCATAAAGAGCTTTATTCAAATATGCATCCAGCACAGCAGTTACCAAGAACTATATCGCAGAACACTAAGTATATCTAGAGAGATACTCTACCCACACAGAAAGGTCATAGAAGAGTCAGGGGATGGTCCTGGGGCTATAGCTGGCTCAAGAGTGAGAAGTGGGGAGTGAAGTGAAAGAAACCCAGGCCTGCCTGAAGGGAGTGCTAGGCCTCACCCAGAAGGACATCTTCCAAGGTGTGTGTCCGGGGCAGAGGTAGGAGGGGGTTCGCAGGTAGGGTTGGAGCTGGGGGTAGAGTGTGGCACAAAAGGTCAGGAGGTCCCTAATAGCATCAGTTGTCAATAGCATAAATTAGGCAAAGGGGTTTGACAAGCAGGGCCCAGGCAAGTTGTAAAGATTATATTCTCCTAGATTTTATTTCCCCAGATGCAAATGCCAGAGCTCTAGTGCCAAATTCACCCTCTGGCACAGAGCAACTATCACAAGAGAGTGAGCCGTTAATCAAGAAACCATGAATCAAACATCCATTATCCATGACAAGAGACTGTGGCACTCACAAGGCCAAGGTGGCCTTGCTGAAATTCTGAGTTTTCAAAGTTCTAGATACCGAGGTACTATACGGCATGTTCTCAGGCACTCTGAGGATACTAATTGAACTATCCTTTCATTTGTATTTCCTGCGACTTCAAAACTATGATAAAAAAGTAGTGCTACCTTTGGGCATTTTTAGTAGGAGGCCAAACAAATGTGAGTGTGGTGACCAAGCAGAAATCAAGGATGTGGCTCAAAATACAGAGGTGGAATCACTGGAAGAGCCAAGTAGTTCTACAGACCTGTGGTTCTGTTTACCACATTTGCATTCCAGTTTATATAAACAGTGCAGTTTTACTCTTTTGAAGTATTTCCACATATTTTCCATATTCCGTTTCATATCCTTAAGACAGCTGAGTAGGTAGAATTGCATCTGTTCCATTAGCTGGAGAGAGAGACTCACAGAGAAGAGATGACTTGTGCAAGCTGGTGACAGAGCAGTGGCATCCAAGTGCCCTGAAGCCAGGCTGGGGTTTGTCTCCCACAGACCCGCCTTCTGGGAATTAATACAAACCACTGGGAGTCTTGTTAAACAACGGATTCTGATGTAGCGGGTTGAGGATAGAGCCGGAGATTCTGCATTTCTAACAAGCTCCCAGATGACACCAATGAAATCGATTGTTCTTTTTTAAACATGGACTCAAGAGCCCTCACCCAGAGGATTCAGTAGATTTGAAACATGGCCCTAAGATCTGCATCTTTTGCAAGTCCCATGAGTGATTTTGGTTCATAACCAGGGCTGAGAACTTTTGTGCACTAAATTATAGCACCTGTGCCCTGGCCGGTTGGCTCAGTCGGTTGGGTGCTGTCCCTTACACCAAAAGGCTGCTGGTTGACTCCCTCTCAGGGCATGCTCCCAGGTGACAGGCTTGATCCCCATTAGGGGTCATGCAGGAGGCAGCCGATCCATGTTCTGCTCTCACATCAGTGTTTCTCTTTCTCTTTCCTTTCCTCACTCTCTAAAACTCAATAAAAATATTTTTTTAAAAAAAGAAGTTACAGAATCTGTAATGTACATGTTAAAAATTTAAAGTGAGAGTCTTTTCATTGCAATTATATTGGCTCTGGTTCCACCCTAACTCACAATAAGAAAACTATACCATACATTTATAGAATAGTAAACTTTATTTCTTTCAGATTTCTATCCCTCATCTTGTGATCTTAAGATCTTAATATATCTCTAGTTTCCAAAGTACAAAATATCATGGCACTCTATAATGTCACAGGATGTCAGTTTCACTCATTTTTGTTTAAAATAACATCCCTTACAAATTTCAATCCCTATTTTCTTTGATCTTTTAAGATGTCTGTTCTTCTTGGAGAATTTATCATCAGGTGTGATCTTCATTATACGGCATAGCTGAGAAGTCTGCACAGAGATAAGGAGGAAGTGTTCAAGATATAAAAATCGTTTCAAGAATTATGTTTTGCAAGGGGGAAAAACTAACATCTGAATGACAATTAAAGGGATGGCAACCTCGCTGCCACAGTTAAGCTTCCCAAGTGAGCACATGGCAAAGGCAGGTTGAGATAAGAGTCAGCACAACAGAAAGTGTGGGAACGATGGGTCACGCTGGTCTTAAGTTATCTTCCAGATTTCCCCTCATTGATCTGAGCTGTCTGTGGATACACATAGCTTTCTTTTCTTCATAAGGATGACCTCAGCTTTCCCATCTTTACTGTAGCCCATGTCTACTCTTCCGACAAAAGCAAACAAAGGTGGTGGTCATAGCCTGTCAAATTCTAGAGAACAGTCCAAGGCATTGTGAGTTCTCTCTACCCCCAACTGCCCTACCTCACCCACAACCTCCATGTCTTTGGGAATGGTAGGAGTAGCACCCAAATTTGAAGCCCAAGACTCAGACTTCTGGTCCTGGCTGATGAACCTTTGGCCATGTTCTATGGGGAATATGTCTGTTAAATACTCTGACCTTTGATTTCTTCATTTTAAAATAGAAACAATAATTTTTAGAATTTTAAGAGAAAACAAAACCAAAAGCACTTTTTAGGTAGAAATACTAAAGATGTAGTGTTCTCTTAAAGTTGGTTTAGTGTAGTAAATTTTAAACTTTTTTGAATATAGAATCACTTTTTTCAAGTAAAACACCCCTAAATGCACAACACATATATGAGATCGAACACGTGGATATCCCACTGAAAACGGCCTGCTGGCCACCGTCCTGAGACCCGTTCCTCACCCTCTTCATGCTCTGCTCTGTTTTCCAAGGGGAATGGAGTCCCACTTTGTTTCCCAGACTTTCTTGCAAATAAATTGGCTTCCACTGGGCTTGCCTTGTAGGATACTGGAAGGAAAATCCAAGGTATTCTCCTGACTCTGTCTCCCAGAAGCATCTTCAGTAGTTCTGTTTTCAGTCCCCCATCAAAGGTCCCTTCCCACAAGGTTCCCATTCCCATCGCATGGCCTCATCTCCTCCCACCTCCCCTCCAGCCCTATGGGTAGTGGTGAACTTTCGCACTTGCCTATTTTGGTGTTGCCTCAACTTCCATAGCTGCTTTCAAGCTCCTCTAACCTACAGATAATTTTATGTATTAAATTTCCGACATCAAATATTTTGCTTTTGATTTTGTTTTCATACCTCGTCTTTAACTGATATTACGCTGTGAATGGCCCACAGATCCCTACCTCCCGGCCCCAGGTTCCCGCCTGGTCTTCCTTAGACACACCTGAAAAACTCTCAAGGCTCATTCCTCACTCTAGCACAATATAGCTGTGTGACCTTGGGGAAGTCGCAGAACATCTATGAGCCCCACTTTTCTCACTCTGTAAGAATCATACTAACCTTTATCTCTCATAATAAATAAAAAATACTTGGGGGATGATTTAAAGTGCCAGATTGACCTTTTACTACATCCCAAGACTTGGTGTATTTGGAGGAAGGGTCTACAATAAACAATAAAGGTGTTGGTTTGCCAGGGACCCAAAAATATGCCTCCTCTTTCCCCTATAACCTAGCCTGGCTTTGAAGACAGGAAATTCTGAACTGTTCTTTAGACAGTTAGTAAAATTAAATGAGGATTAGTGGACTTCTATCACATGTAGCGAAGTTACAACAGATCTTGGTTACAGCTACTGATTCATGTTTCTATTCCGATCTCAGTGTTTATGCCTCACAACCCACACTGGCATTGTGCAGCAACTTGTACTGTGGTTTCTGCCCTTTCAGAGAGGTTTTAGGCCCTCTGAACCCACATTTTAGGTTCATGTACTCAGAGATAATTGCCGTCGGTTGCAAGGAGGATGCATACAGATGACAGCAGATGGAATTAGACAATTATGGTTTGAAATTGCTGCTCCAAAAAGAAAAGTTGAAATGTATATGTTTATAAATAATTGTGACCTAGTGTGTATTGTAGGGTTTTTTTCTCAATAAATTTTTTTTATAAAGTTTCACTTTCTGAGTTGCTGTAACATCAATTCTGTCCGGTGGAAAGAAGACATTTGGGTCAATGTCGCTACCACACATAGTCTGATCCGTGACTGAGAGCACGAACTACACAGACTAGAGGAAAATTTAATGCGCTGCATTGTGACTGCCTCTTCACCGATCAGCCTGGCCCGGAGGCTGTTATAAACTGGGAAGGGAATTCACCATGTATTCCCAGTGCCGGCACAGTTGCCTGGCACAGAAGACATTTTCAAAACATACAAAAAAGTGAAAGAATGAATGTAAGGCTGGGTTAGGACCAATGCCCGCAGCACAGTCCAGCAGTGGTGCCCTCTCAGCACTTCCACTGCTCAAAATAAGGAGCTTACGGGTCATTTACACAACCCAGCTGGTGAGTTAAATGCTAGCCAGACTCACCAGCTATGTTTTCATTGGATGTAAGGAAACTCTCTAGCCATGAGATGGAAACAAATGAGACATCTAACAACATTGCTAGATATTGTCAAAATCTCTATGAAGTTTTTTGACCAGTTAGTAGTATATGAATGTCCTCATTTTTCCACACCCTCAGTGACATTTGGTAATATAATTTTTCATTTTTGATAGTTCGGCAATAGTATCTTTCCTTTGTTTGTATTTATACTCTGATAATTTGTGAACTAGCACAATCAGTTCTTTATTTTATTGGTTGTTCCTCTCCTGTGAATTGCTTATTATATCCTTTGCATATATTTTAGTTGTTTTATTATTTTTATGTTGATCTATAGGAAATAAATACCGTAGGTAATAATATCTTGCTGGCATACGCATTTCAAAGAATAATGCTGTTTATAGGATCTATGGTTGCTTAGGATTTGTTCATTTTGATAGAGTCAAACTTGACAATATTTTATATTGTGGTTTGGGAGTCTTGTGTCTTCTCTAAGAAACCCTCCCATATATTTGCTTCTAAAAACTTTAAGAAAATTTAGATCTTTAATTCACCTATACCTTCCTTTGTATTGTACAACATAGGAAAATAACTTTTTTTCCTATACAAACAACCAATTTTCAAAACACTACTTATTGTCACTGTTTTATCATTCTGCCTCTAATCTATTCCTAAAGCAATCATTTCAGAAAATTACAGCACATTATACAGGATATATTCTCTCTTTTTAGTCCAAAGTAGGCAGAGAAAATGTAATATATTACTGTGTGTGTGTGTATGTGCATGCACGCACCCTCCAGAAGCATTGAACTCCTGGAAATCAATATGAGATAGTCCTGGACTGGAGAACAGAGAGTAAAAAATACTAAAGATGCCAGGGTGCCTTAGGTGTCAGGCAGCTACAGATGTCATCCCAACCACATCTGAATCCTAGAACCACTGTGGTACAACCAGTGTCTCCAACTCATGCCTTGGGTAGACCTCAGGCCTCTAGGGAGTGTCTGAAATGTTTGTCTACGTCTTAGACTCTAAGACCTCATCTTCAGTCTGAACTTATCTTTGGTTCACAACCCAAGAGTCCATGACAGGAAAGTAGGGAGAGACATTTTGCTGTTGTTTTCAGCCTGCCGCCACCTTCGAGGTGCCCTGGTCCACCGTCAATGCATTGCCCATGGGATGGCAGCTCATTGTAGTGTCACTGAGGGAGGTTGACCATAAAATGCTTTCTTTTGGGAGACACGGGTCATCTATCCACGAAAGAGAAATGACCCAGGCTGCATTGCTCCCAAACCCCCTCTAGCAAGCATCTCTGAGGAAGGACAATGGACATCATACAAATGAACGTCACCGAATTATCTCAGGGAGTAAAGGAGAGGCTGTTAAGCAGAGGGAACCTGCAAAATCGCTATTTTAGAAAAACCAAAAAAATTCTGAGCCAGGTTTTAAGAGACAGATATGAAAGCAGTAGTTTCTGGGTATGTGTTATTTCACTTTAACACTCCTATAATTCAAAAAGAATTTAACAGATTTTCATTTTCAAACCTGGAAAAACAAAAGTCCTCCTAAGCCGAGAGCAAGTGGTTGCCCGAAGCCATTCTTTTTATTGGGGGAGTTACAGCCCCTTGAGAAGAAGGGGTTTATAATGGAAAAAATAAGACAGCCTGGGCCATAACAAAGCTCGAAATACGAATAATAAAGAGCGTGTTCATGTCTGACATTTTATTCCTCTGCACACAACTCCTGCCTTTTTCCTAAAATCAGACAGTTGCTGGGGAGGTGGGTAAAGACCAGGCCCCCTGCCTGCAGTGGTCATTCACCCCAGAATCTCCCTCAGACAAAAGACCAAGCGTTTAATGAGAAAGACAAGCACATATTTAACATTTCTTGTACTTCACCTTTATTACCCTGCGGGGAAACAGCCCCTGGATGGATGTTAGATTTCCTTCCAGCTCGGTGGCCCATGGAAATGCAGCGGCCACCCTCTGGGCCAAGCGTCCAGTGAGCAGAGGACCGCGCCCCTTGGCTGCATTCTACAGGCCCTGATGTGTGAGGCACCATGAGCCAAGCCCCAGGGCCCGGCTCTCCCTGCCGGCGACAGATCTTGCGTGGACAATTCCTCCACGAAGGGCGTGTGGCTTCTGGCGGCGACAGTGCTTTTAAAGCAGTATGTGAACTCCCGTAAGCGCCGAGGCGGCCTCTGACAACGGCTCGCTATTCACGCGACCCAGAAGACCCCACCCCACAACATCACGCAAACGAGAGGCTCAAATCTTCACGTTCACTTGAAGGACACTCAAGAAACTGCCCGGACCATCGGGGCACGCGCGTCTGAAAGCCACCAGGCATCTGAAGGATGTCATTACAGAAGCAGCGTGTGCCACTCCGTCATTACAGAGGGGGGCTGGCTGGAGGCGTGCTCAGGCCAACAGGGGGCTGGATGCAGGTGCGGTGGCCCAAAAGGACAGCAGAGTGCTTCACACACGCTTAAAAGTGCAGAGCGACGCTGAGCTTCAGGGTTAGGGCAGAGGCCCTGTCGCTGAGCGCACCCCGGTGACCAAAGCCCCGCGATGCGACGGGGACCTTACAGAGCTGGGGCGGGTTAATCTCCCTGCCCCTGGGAGCCTGTCCGACTGAGGAAGAGCAGCTGCCCCTCAGCAGGAGGCCAGGCTGCAGAGGGAAAGGCGGCGGGAAACGTCGGCCGGCAGTAAAGTCAGGGTACAACAAAGGCTAATCAGAGGAATGGGGAAAACGGCCTGTGAAGAGAAGCGCTCAGCTCGTGCCCTCTCGCAGCTGGGTACCAGCAGGGTATGTGGCACTGTCCCTGTCCTCAGGGACCTCCTAGTCCAGGGAGGCAGCGTTGGTCAGGACACACGGTTAGGGCAGTGAGTGAGCTTAGTGAGCGCTGCGTGCCTCCCACGGGGCTAACTCTCCACACTCACCATGGCCCCTAATCCAATCAATCTCATCATGGAGAAACTAGAACTATCACCACTTCTTTTCACAATATTTTTAAAATTTTATTTCTCAATTATAGTTTATATTCAGTATTATTTGGTTTAGTTTCAGGTGTACAGCATAGTGGTTAGACAATCATCTACTTTATAAAGTGCCCCCCCCCCCCGGTATGCCCAGTACCCACCTGGCCCCACACATAGTTATCACAATATTATTGACTCTGTTCCCTGCGCTGGACTTTACATCCCGTGACTGCTCTGTAACTGCCAATCTGCACTTCTCAACCCCTTCACCTCTTTACCCAGCCCCTCAAGCTCCCTCCCCTCTGGCATCCATCAGCCTGCTCTCTTTTATCTATGAGCCGGTTTCTGTTTTGTTTGTTCAATTTGTTCATTGGGTTCCTCGTACAAGTGAAATCATATGGTATCTGTCTTTCTCTGACTGACTTATTTCACTTAGCATGATACCCTAGGTCCATCTATACTGTTGCAAATAGTATTTGTTCTTTTTTATGGCTGAGGAATTTTCTGTTGTATATATGTACCATAGCTTTTTTTATCCATTCATCTTATCACCACTTTTTAAGATGCTGAAATAGTCTTCAAGAGATTAATAAGCTTCCTCAGAGTCACAAGAATATAACCCAGGGGTTATGCTACTTCCCTGCTGGGCACACTGAGTTTATACAAGTGCCCAGGTCCACAGGCTAAAATGCGTACCCTTGGCATTTTCAGTTTAAACATGGTAAGACCAACAGCTATAGTTGGATCTGAAACTTTACACCCTATCAGTAAAACCTGGTGAGTGATATATATAATTTATATACTAGTATATAAGATATCACTATATATTATTAATATATTACTATGTATTATAGCAATATGTATATAATATTTAATATAGTAATGTATATAATATATTACATTAGGAATATGTAGTTATATATACTAATATATAAATTATATATATTAGTGATATAAAAAATTTATATATATTATTACTCACCAGATTTTGCTAACAGGAAGTGAAGTTTTCAGGACCAACTACAGCCATTGGTCTTATCATGTTACATTAAAAATATAATAGGTATGTAATATATGTTGAGGCATCCTGCAGTACTGCTACTAGGGCTCATACCAGGGCAGCCTTTGATCAGAGTTTTCATAGGACACATTTAGTAAATAATTTTTCTTAACGCAATACAAGACAAACTGACATTACTCTGACTTTCACTCAAATGAATTCCTATTAATAAAGGCGGTGATCTGTGTGTTGGTCATAAGACAGTGGGAACCCCTCCTATCATCCATCAGGTGAGTTGCTATTATCTCTCATGCTTTTTCTTGTATATCCCAGTATTTCTCTGCCTTAATAATGTTTTACCACATAAGCTTTTGATATAAACTAAGTTGGTAGTTTTTTAAGAATTTGGCCACATGCCACATTCTAAATCCTGGTTTTGCTGTTTATCAACTGTTTTAGGATATACATCACACTGCAGCTACCTTTGGTATTAAATTTATTCTTCTATTCAACTTTAGGCGCCTTGAAGCTGGGCACGATTTTCACTCATTGCTGAGTTCTGGACAGGCAAGCTGCCTGGCTAAACTTTCAATATGTAATTGTTTAGGAAATTCTTGTTTGTAATGAGGGTACTTAGCAGTCTCACAATTATTACACAAGTAGTTCAACATTATTTTTATGATTGTGACTAAGTATACAGAATAAAAAGAGTAAGTCTCTCTCTTCTCCCTCTATTCCTACTCTTTCCCTTGGGATTAACTTATATTACAAGTTAAGAGAAAATCCTTCAGCTCTTTATCTGTGTATACACATGCACATATTTATGGTAGTAGTATCAATTAAAAATAAAAAACACTCATCAACACAACAAAAAGACAACCTATTGAATGGGCGAAGATATGTGCCAATGATACATCTAATAAGGGGCTGATATCCAAAATATATATAAAGAAATCATACAACTTAACACCAAAATCCAATTAAAAAATGGGCAGAGAACCTGAATAGATACTCCTCCAAGGAGGACATAGAAATAATCATCAGGGAGATGCAAATTAAAACCACAATGAGCCCGGCGGGGAGTGGCTCAACAGTTGAGTTTCGACCTAGGATCCAGGCGATCAGGGTTCGATTCCCAGTCAGGGCACATGCCCAGGTTGCAGGCTGCAGCTGATCAATGACTCTCTCATCATTGTTGTTTCTATCTCTCTCTCCCTCTCCCTTCCTCTCTCTGAAATCAATAAAGATATATTAAAAAATAAATAAATAAATAAATAAATAAAACCACAATGAGATACCACCTCCCACTTGTCAGAATAACTGCCATCAATAAGTCAACAAACAAGTGCTGGTGAGGGTGTGGAGATAAGGGACCCTGTGCCCAGCTGGAGGGAGGTTAATTGATGCAGCCATGATACAAGCAGTATGGAGATGCCTCAAAAAATTAAAACTAGAACTACCATATGACCCAGCAGTTATACTTCTGGGTACCTCCCTGAACAAAATGAAAACACTAATTCAAAAAGGCACGTGTTCATTCAGCATTATTTACAATAGCCAGTTTTTTAAAAGGAGACATCTCTTTGCTTATCCATTCCCGTGTTTCTCTTGAAATTCCCTGCCTTTCAAATTGTTGGATGAGATGATGATGAAAGAGCTTTGAATTCTCAGAGAAATGTCTCTAAATATAAAAAAAGTCAATATTCAAGCTTGGAAATGCAAAGCTATTTGGGTATTGTAGACCACAATGAAAAGAAAAAGAATTTTTCAGTCACATTTAAAAGATTAAACTCATTGATTTCTTTAAAATCAACAACCCCTTTGTGATTGGCGTTTTATCAAATTAAAATGTATTCCAGTTTACACACTCAGTTTTGTGTACACTCTGAACATCAGAGCATAAATAATATACACACCAAATGTTGACTTCAGAGCTCTGTGTAGGCAGAAATTTCTTTTCTCAAAAATAGATGTATAACACAGGAGGCATGTTTCAAATTCTCACATGAAACCAACTTAAGCTTCTGTTAGGAATGCCAATAGAAACTTAGATTCTCGTTCTAGTTTTGTTGTTGTTGCAGTTTATCTTTTAAAAGAAGACAACTGAATAAACATTTTCTAAAGATTTATTTTCCATAAGACTTTGCTCATGAACAACCTTTGTGAATCATATATTCTGTAAAACTTTTGGACTCTTCAGCTTTCATCCTGATCAAGTATAAAAATCAATCCTACTGAAGGTGGCCTCGGAAGCACAATTTTATTCACTGAAGTTGAATAATAGACATTTAACACCATTGATTGACCTCTTATAACCTCCCGGGGCCAAGTTCAGAACTTCAGTCCATCCTTCCCAACTTTTCTTACTCTTCCAACATTCTCACACCACCAAATGATGGCAGGATCTGCACTCTGTGCCAGGTAAAAATAGAACTAATTGTTCTCACACAGCTGCAATCCACAAAAGCTCCCATATGCGTGTCCTATACTATGGTCATCAATCTCAGCTCCAGCTCCAGGATGCAGAGAGCTCCGAGTTCCAATTCCTAAAAGAGGAAGTAGTTTTATGAAACAAAAGCTACTCCTCTTTTGTACTTCTCAAAATAATATTCTTTGGGAAGAGTCTGGAAAGATACTGAGCTTGCATTTGCGGATATTGTGCACACGTGAAGAATTATATATGTGAATATATACATACTATATATGATGGATATACACACATTATATATGTGAATAATATGATAGAGAGATAAATAGATAGATTTTTTTTGTATCTAGATCTCACATCACTCACATAAGAAGCTTAGAGTAGAAAATATTTGTAATTCAACCTCTCCAAAGGAGACTGGTATTAAATTATTCATGATGAGAACTCATTCAAAACAGTTTAAATGTCAAAACAATGGACCTTTTACTACTTTCATTTAGCCTGCTTCCCAAGATATTTAATGAATTGGAAATCTGCTCTAGATATTTTCTCTAGGTATTAAGTTTGGATATAGGTATTCCTCATTTTCCCTCAAAAGTTTTTAGACTTATGCCCATCACGTTCTTGGTCTTCCATGGTGATCATACTCCAGCCAACAGATATTTTGCATCTCACTCAACTAGACTTAACAAAATCACGACAGAAACCAAGGGCCAAATTCTACCCCACTTATGTCCTCACACTGAAGTCAAGAGCTCTGAGCAGGCCACCAAGAAAAGCAGAGAGACAGGAGTGCCTTTCATCTCTCTTCAGGGACAATAGCTTCGGGCTTCTTGTTGCTTAATTCCTCTCCTCGGAAATTCCTGGATTGTTTTCCACTTAAAGGCCAAGCTATGCTCCCTTTACCTAACGTCAAAGGCAAGAACACCGTAGCTGCCAAAAGACAAACCATAGACTCACAAACCAGCCAACACAGAATTCTCAGCAGCATCCATTAGCTTGCTGAGTCACATGTCACTTACTCCCACTTTGAAACACAAAAAGTTATGCAATGGGAGACCAGAGCCCACTGAACCTGAAGCTTTGAAGTGTGCGCTGATGATAGCAGTGCATGAAGTCAACACAGGAAATATGAGTTCAGAGCTGTGGCAAGCTTGGAGAGTTTCTGGAACCACAGATCTTACTTTGACGGTCACAGCCATTTCAATGAGCAAAAGTAGCAGTTGCAGAGGAGAGAAAGGAATCAGACAACTTACACGCATTTCTCAAGAGGGGTTTTCTTTCCTTTGAGAAATTCCTTTCAATTTATTAAATTGTCTATCTCTTTTTTCAGAAAGCGTTTTAGAATGTAAGAATTTACCAAAGTGACAAGTAATCTACTGGGAATTAAACCAAAATGCAAACTTAGCTGTTGTCTTTAAAACCACATGTCTTTAAATCCCTTGGTTGTTAACTTTTACCCCCAAAAGAAGAGGTCTTAACTTTCATTGACTTTCACTAGGTAATAATCAGACTATTTTGAGTTGTATTTCCCCCTACCTTGACAACTTAATTGACCTGTTAGAAGTATAATTTACTAAATAAAAAATGCTTCCAAAGCATTAAATAATTTTATATAAAAGTCACAACATTATATATCGAAAACAGAGCAGAAGGGAATAAAAATTAGACAAAAATATTTTTAAGAAACCCAGAAGTATTATTATGGTGCTATAATTTCTATTCAGAAACATTTATTCCAAAGTCTGAATCCAACTATCTACTTCAGATGTATCATGGACATTCACACAGCAACTTTCTTTGGAATTAAACTTTGGAATTACTTGTTTATACAAGAAAACTCATCTCAGATGTAGCATCTGTTTCTCACTAAGGCTTAGCTTTCACCTAATTCTCCAAATGGGTTGACTGAGGTTCAAGAATGTGAGGTGACTCGCTCAAGATCACACAGCGAATCCAGGGCAAGCAGCCCTCTCCCCCGTGTAGACGGTGAGTATCTTGGTACAAAGCTCCACTGATGCTGTTCTCGGGGCTGTGGCGCATGCTTATGTCCACTTGCAAACCTCAGCTCCTTGAGTGAATCACTGGATGTCTCTATGTTTTTAACTGTGTCCGAAGGAAGGGAAAGGTCTCATGGGATTTAAATATGTTCCCAGGTCTTCTTTATTAAATTACGTCTTGATTCCAAAATCAGCCTAACCTAAAATATTTTAGTATTAGATCCACAGGTAATATTATATTCCTTGTATAATGCAGCAAGAATGTAGTAAAGGAAAAAGAATAAATGTGAAGTATATTAAAGGGTAAAAAAATCTGCAAAACCCTGTTTACACAGCCCTGTGTATTTCATATAAAACATTTTACTGTCTCTATACTACGAAAGGCTGTAAGTGCAAATTCTTGTTTGTATAATTTATTATCTTTACATTATTCATTGCAGAGAACCTTAAATCATATTTAAGTTCACAATAAACTTCAACAATTATGTGGAAGGAAATTAACTGTACAAATCTCCATACACTAAGCTGAAATAAAGTAAATACTCATGATTCGCCCCTATGTGAACTTATATAGTTTCTTATCATAAGCTGTATATTTCAACAACTTTCATTTTAATCATGACTTTCCTTGAGTTAATTGTATGCATATAAAATTGTTTCATCCGTTTTCTAATGTTTCAGGGCTGTGATGCATACTTATGTCTACTTGTAAACCTCAGTTCGTTGAGTGAATCACTTGATGTCTTTATATAGAATTATTCAAATTCTTTTTTTCCCCCAGCATTTTCCAGAGAGTGAAATCGTGTGTCATTATACGAATAGCTTCAAATCCAGCAACATATCCACAGAGGTTACTTTCAGACTCACTTTTCTGCAGAGCCGAGGTTCTAAGTTCAGATGTTTCTACATAACTGTAATTATCCATGATTAACTCAGTGATTTCTAATGTTGGCACTGTCACTAAAATGTTCTCTTTTATGACCTCCAATGAGTATCACGTAATTCTTCAGACACTCCTCCAGTTGCTCAAAATTACCTTCTACTTCATTTTAAATAAAAATAAATGAGTTATGTAAGATGTGAACATGAGGGAAACGTAATCTAGGGTGAAGGCTGCATAAAAACCCTCTGTACTCTATTTGTAACTTTTCTGTAAATATAAAAATTGTCCTTAGATAGACAGTGTAATTTTTAAAGAATTTTGCACTGTGTTGTTTTTAGGAGGGATGAAGAGCTGGTCAAAGTTAAAATAAATAATCAGGTTCTGAAGGTAGAAAAAGGTAGGTAATTCTGTGGAATAACTTCATGGTTCTTTCACGCAATTTCTCAGCCCTTACCAATTTCTCTTCCTCTTCTTAAGTTCTCTGAAATATTGCTAGTTTATTTTAAAAGTCAAAACATCCTTAGTGACAGCAAATCCTGAAAGCATGCCAGTCTTTCTACAGTGATGACTTGTCATGAATGTGCTTCAGTCCCCTCACAGTCAAGAAGGCCTTAGAACAACACCTGTAACAACAGCTTTTGATAAATCATTCAGCAAACACGTGTGGAGCACTTGCTGTGCCCGGCATTACGCTGGGCACCGGAGATACCAGTCCTGAGGCATGGTCCCTATGCTTGCAGAGCTCGCCCCACAGCGGGTAGACACACAACTAGAAGCTCGAGCCCAGAGAGGCTGTGTTCCTGAGCACTCAGGAAGGTCCACACACCAGGTTATCTTTTAACTACCTAATAGGCACAACTCTTCTATTTGGCACCCTCGTATAACTTACAGACTGTCTCAGAGTCTTCCTCATCGGATCCTCATCACGGGCTTGCAAAGCTCGATGGGCAGCCTGCCCGCCCCCACGCTGCTGATGACAGTTCCACCCAGTTGCACCTGAGAGCCAGAGAGTGTGGCTCGTGTCCTGCGAACTCCTGCTCTGGTGCTTTTTAGGCTACTTCATAAACTCCTGGGCGATTCTTGCCAGCAGACATACTCCATATGAAGATTCTGTTCCTCCTTGATGGTAAAGTGAGCGTCCAATACATTTCCTTTTACTTGGCCTTTATTCTCTTATCTTGGCCTTTATTCTGTATTTCCAACACAAGGTAAATTCTGGTTATTCTTATTTTATATCAAATCTTTCCCAGAATCAGAAGTTTACTTTTGAAAATATGATTTTTTTTAGAGTCAAAAGCCCTATAAGTAAATTAGACACATTTTAGAAGTTAATTCAGTCTTTTCAAGCCATTCATTACTTCTTAGTGTATCAAAGAAGCTTGCTCATGAAAAATAGTTATTGCATTATAGTTCCTTCACCAAATATATTGCTTTGCCTTTTTTTTTTAATCTATCTTTATTGCTTTCAGAGAGAGGAAGGGGGAAGGAGAGAGAGAGAAAGAGACAGAAACATCAATGATGAGAGAGTCATTGATCAGCTGCCTCCTGCACGCCCCCCACTGGCGATCGAGCCCGCAACCCAGGCAGGTGCCCCAACCTGGGAATCGCACCTCGATCTCCTGGATAATAGGTCAGTGCTCAACCGCTGAGCCACGCAGGCCGGGCTGCTTTGCCTCTTTTATGTGCCGGGTATTATGCTGCGCCCTAGAGATGCAAAAATAAATAAGACAGGGCATCTTCCCTACTTAGTCTAATGCCGTAGGAAGATGGATGATTATAATGCATGTGAGGATTGCTGGGATATATGTACACCCAGGCCTTAAAAGAAAACTTGCAAGGGGTTCCTAGCTTAGAAGGCTGGAGGGGAGCATTTTAGGCTGAGAAAGCAGCAGATGGAAAGGTTTGAAGTTGAGGGTATAGCTGCTCAGAAGAGTGGGCAGGAGTTTACAAATGGTACACAGAGAAGGAGTCGAAGGGCTGGAGAGAGATGAGCTTACAGATGAGGGGCCTGCTTGTCAGACTAAGAATCCCAGGCTTTGCTCTGAAAAGGAGGAGTCATGGGATTTGAAGCATGAAAGATGTGGTCAGAGATATGGCAGGAAAGGTATGAAGATCACTCTAGCTGCCGTACAGATAATAGGTGACAGGACACTGGCGGCGGGAATGTGGGGGACAGAAGAGCCAAGGGCACACTGATGGAAGAAGACACTTGTCTGGCCAGGTGACCGCAGCTGCTCTTGAGAAAAGCAGAAGGATTCGGATGCCATCCAGGCGGCCAGCATGATTCGACGGACAGCGGGGTGTCGTGGAGTGGAAATGTGATGGAGGGGAGGGTGTCAAGGTCTCCCAGGTCACTGGCTTCAGTAACTGGGGGAGGCTATTTATTAAAAAGGCCAACAGGGAGACTGTGGAGCGGTCGGACTGGGGGGGGCTTTGGAGAAGGTGGACACACCCTGAGTTAGAGGCGCCTGTGCATCTTCTGTGGGCCTACACTGTCTGTGATGGTAATATTTGGGAGTTATTTACTGTCCTAGTATTTGGGTTTCTGGAAACTGCATGTACTTTGAATTGAAGGGCTCAGGTTTTAGGGACAGGCAGACCAAGACTGCATTATGGGTTTACCTCTAACAACCTACCTGTCAGAGCCTCAGCTCTCCCACCTGTTACTGTCTATCATATGTGATTTTTGCAGGACAGAAAAGAGGGGTGGAAAGCAACAAGCATGGTGCTTAGCAAAGGAATACAATAATTTTTCAAAAATGCTGAAAGCAAATATCTTAAACTAATGCATTTTATAAAAGTTTTTTTATAAGGGAAGAGAGTAAGTACCTCTCCATTCAATTATTTGATAATTTTACATATTGATACCATGATTCATCAAGGTTTTTATAGCTTTCCATTGCTATATATTAAAATTACTTTTGAAATTTAATATACAAATGAGAAACATTAAATGAGAAACATTTAATTCTACGTAAGCAAATGAAACCTTTTCACTTGATAAAAGATAATATCTCATGGTGTTATTAATGTTATAATTCTCACCGCTTGTATTTTCTAAAGGTTAAGGAGACTGTGGAAAAAACATGGAGATATCCCGACTTTTAGTTGCCGATAGTAATTTTTTGTTGGTAATTTTCCTTTGTAAAGGAGACAGAGATTATAGTCCAAGACTTTCAGCTGGATTTAATAAGCTCACGCTCTAAAATATAACGAGGTAGAGCCCCCTCCCATCTTACTTGTTAGCTCATCCTTAAGAATTCCTTTCAGTCATTCTTTCTATGAAAGGTCATTGGAAGGAAACAGGAAAGACTGGTGTTTTGGGGGTTTTTTAACCAACATTTGTGCTACAATCTAAGAAGCCTGGACGCAGCACAATCAGAACTCCTCAACTGCAGGACATAAATTTTCAGTACTTCTTGTCCTGGAATTCAACAGAGAAACATCTGACTTTTGCTTGGCGCCATCCCATTAGCACTAATAGGCTGTTTTCATTGGAGTTGTCTTCAAAAAAATATGGATACAAAATATGATAAATTTAAACACTGGTTTTCAAACTAAGGTCGTGAAATAAATGTAGCCTTTTAAAAGAAAATAGAATTAAAAGTAATAAAGTAGATGAGAAAAGAAAATATCAGACTGCACCTACTGTAGAAAAGATACTGTTTTGTGGGGCCCTTTATTTTCACATCAGAGATATATGTATATACACATCATATATATTATGATATATATATGTGTCTGTGCATGTGTGTTTACTGGGTCATATATGTAAATTGAAGTTAAATGTTCAAAGACCATAGCATAGTGAATGATATACTATGAAATAAGCAAACTGGAAAAGATATACGTTCTTGAAAAATTCTTTACCTTGCAAAGTTATTCCCGCCTTGCTCTCCAAATCTGTCTCAAGTTTTTAAAATACAAATTTCCTGTGCTCACATACGTTATACACCTTACCTGAATGATGATCATGACAATGACAATAATAACCCCACTATTATTTATATTATACTCTTCAAAAGGATATCAAACCAATTATTTCATTTACTTCTCAGCAATATTGCAAAACCAACTTGAGAGGCAGTGGTTGCTCTGTTTATATTAAAGCACAGAGAGGCCAAGTGATTTGCTTCAGGTAGCTCAGTAGCAGGTCATTTAAATTTAAATTTCAAAGATGCTTTTCCTCCGATTGTGCTGGCCCCTGCTACACAGCTGTAATGAGTTCCCACTGTTTATCTCCTGCGTCTTTGTCATTTGTTTTGTGTTTAAAGCTTTGACTACAAAAGAGTGCAAAATACTGGAGGAATAACAAGGAGGAGGAACATACAAATGAGTTGATGATTTAGAGGGGGTTGGAAATTCCCAACTGTACTGTCACCCAAGACGGAGGCTTTAACGGCAGCTAGAGGCCAATCTGCTGTGTAGAGGTCGCTGTTATTCCAGAACTTTCACGGGGCCTGGGATGCAGTAAACTCCTCAACAAATATTACTGAAAGGTAAATTGCCAGGAATTTTTAATATGAGGATGCGTGGTCATATGAGATGGACTGGAAATTAATATAGAGAGAGAGGGGAGGGAAAGAAGAGGGGGAGATGCAGGGAGGGGTCCTAGCCACCTACATTGAGTTAGGGAGCTTCCCTGCTTTTCCAGCCTCAGGAACAGGGACCAGGAGCTCTCTGACCTGTATATGTCTAAAGCTTCCTGAGTATGATACATTTTTTTCTTTTAGTTCTTGCCCCAGGATATTTTTTATTGATTTTTAGAGAGAGAGGAAGAGACAGAGAGAGACAGAGAGAAACAGAGACAGAGAGAGAGAGAGAAGGGAACACTGCCTGGCTGCCTCCAGTACGCACCCCAACAGGGGCTAGAACCTGAAACCTAGATATGTGCCCTGAGTGGGAATTGAACCTGCAACTTTTTGGTGTGCGGGACAATGCTCCAACCAAATGAGCCGCCTGGCCAGGGCCTGAGTATGATACCTTCTGATGACAAGTTTTAAAAGTACTGATTTGATTAATGGGTTTATAGGTAAATTGCTAACTTACATTTGTCTAGCAAATTGTCCATTTTAGTAAAATTTCCACTAAGGTTTTTCACAAAATTCATTTATTATTTGTTCAGTCACTCTGTGTCTGTGGAATTTTCCCCTTTTCATTCCTAACGACTTATTTATTTTCCCCCCATCATTCTGCTATAGCAAACATAAGTTATCAATATATTTTGAGCACTCTCTCTTAATTTTATTTATTATCTTAGTGCTAGTGCTTTTATATTTCACTAAAATATGTCTATGATTTTCATTATTTTGATCTTTTTGGGTTTATGCTATTAGATTTTTTTTTCTTCTTAAATTCTAGAACAGCTATTAAATTTTGAAATGTTTTGTCTTTTACACCTTTTAAGGCTATAAATTACTTTGAAAGCACTCTTACTGCGTTCTGGAAGTTTTGATGTTGTCATTCACTTCTAAATATCCATTGAAAGATAAACTACTTACAACTGTGTTTATTGGAGACATATAGATTCTTGGTTTGGTTATTGATCCCATTTTATATAGCACTGATAGAAAAAATGGCTTATTTTATATTTGTTTATTGGGCCCATTTTGCAGGTTACAAAGAGTCAGCTTTTGTAAAGTTTCCATATGTGTTTAAAATAATGTAAATGCTCTACTTTGAAAGTTCAGACTTCTATAATTATCCATGATTTAGAGCTGGCTAATTGTATAGTTCAGTTATATATTTACTAATTCTTTGTCTTTTTGTATATCAAACACTGACAAGTGTGTATTTAAAATTCCACTATAACTGGAGAACCATAAATTACTCATGGTACAATATTAACTTGTACTTCATGGTTATGTTGTTAGGCACATATACCTTTAGAATTATATGTATCCTTATAAATGTTGCCTTTTACCATTTTAGTATGGTCCTCAATTTTCCTAATAAGGTTTTTCCCTATAAAGTCTATTTTATATAACAGAAATATTGCTACAGCAGATTTATTTCAGTTATTATTGTCCCAATAAATATTTTTCTATTCCACTATCCATGTATTTTTTCACTGTTTTAGAGCATTTCTCCTGTAAACAGCATGTGGTTGAGGTTTTTTCCATGTTTTTAAAAAAATATTTAAAATTTTTAACAGAAAATTTGGAACTACAGTCAAAGATTGTTTTTTTCTTAATGATTTGAGAGTTGGAGACATCATGCCTTATAACTCCAGAATGCTTCAGTGTGTGATTCATACAGAGCATTTGCCTACATACAGACAATAAAGTCTTTCAAATCAGGAAATTAGCATTGATACAATGCTGTGATTTAATCCATACACCCTATTAAGATTTCAGTGGTTGCTCAATAATGTTCTTTATAGCAAAATTATCCAATCCAAGGCCACACATAGCATTTAGCAGTGTCTTTTTTTCTTCTTTATTCTGAAATAGTTCTGTAGACTCCCCTTGATATTCATGACCTTGACACTTTCAAAATTAAAACCAATTATTTTGTAGAATGACCCTAGATTTAGATTTGTCTGATATCTGCTATTCATTAGATTCAGGTTATACAAATAACTACAGAAGTGATGCTGTATTTTTTTTTTTTTCCAATTACAGTTTACATTCAATACTATTTTGCACCAGTTTCAGGTGTACAGCTTAGTGGTCAGACAATCATATGGCCTACAAAGCGCTCTCCCTGTTACCCCAAGCACCACTTGGCACCACACACAGCCACCACCACGTCACTGACTATATTCCCTGTGCTGTACTTTATATCCCGTGTCTAGTATGTAACTACCCATTTGTTTTTCTTAATCCCTTCACCTTTTTCACCCATATTATATTCTTCCAGATGGTACACAATTTTAATTGGTCTTGTTACTGATGGTGTGAACTCTAAAGTTACTTTTTCCTTGGTAATTAACAAATCTTTTTTACTAAGTTAATATTACATTCCTCATCAACTTTTCACGCACTAGTTTGAGCATCCATTGGTGTTCTGTGACTGAATTGTGGGTATAATGGTTGTCAAATGATGATTCTTAGTTCTGTCACTCCACCTGCATTTCTTAATTGACATTTTATTGTAACAAAGAGCTTTTTCACCTCTCCACTTATTTATGTATTTTTTAATTATATCTACATGGACAAATGGCTTCCTATTTTATTTAATGGATAATAGTCCGTTAGTCTTACTGTTTTTATGTTCAAAACACGTCAATATCTGGGTAACGAGGCCTTTTCAGGCTGCTCTTACCTGCATCGTTTTCTGAGCACTTCCTCATTTTCTGGCTTAATCAGATTTTCCATGCTCATCTTGTACTTTGCTAGCCCCAGCCTCGAGGCAGGCATTTTTTCCAAAGATTCACAGTTCCTTACAGTCGAGAATTGTTTTTAGAAACCAAGATCTGTGTGTTAGGTATGCACATTACTGTTGGGATTTCATTACTCAGGCCTCTCAGTGGACATAACCAATGAATATACGTAAGAATATCCATACACATTTATATCTATTTTCTATGTATATATGCTATTTTCTATCTATATTATATAGATATATATGTGATATATATACCATATTTATAAGGTACAAGATAATCTATTGTGAGCCTGAGTATGAACATGTTAAATATAATGGGGGCCCCATTTTACCATATACAAAAATTAATTCAAGATGGATCCTAGACCCAAACACAAAAGCTAAAACCATAAAAATTTTAAAAAGAAACATAAGAGAATCTTTTTGTGAGGTGGTGCTTGGTCTACAAATTTTTTAGAGAGGTCACAGAAAACAATAACCATTTTTTTTAAATCCAATAAATTTGACTGTACCATATTTTTAAATGACTACTCATTAAAAGATATTCTTAAGGAAATTAATAGGTGAGCCATGGATTGGGAGAAAATATTTGCAAAACGTATGTCTGACAGAGTACTAATATACAGTACAAATAAATAACTCTTCCAACTCAATAATAAAGCAGCAGCCAAAACTAAGATAAAAGAATGGCAAAGAGCCCATGAAAAACTGCTCAGCATCATCAGTTACTAGAAAAGTATCAATTAAAATTAAAATACCACTACACACTGACTGGGATAACTAAAATTAAAGAACCTAACAACAACAGATATTGTCACTGGAGCACCTGGAGTTCTCATGTATTTTTGGTGTTACTGTGAAATAGTACAACCACTTTGGAAAGGGTATGACAGTTTCTTATAAAAGAACCATATACATACTCCATGACCCAGCAATTCTATTCCTCGATATTTACCCAAGAAAAATGAAAACATAAGTTCACCCAATAAATAAACTATAGAAACTTTACTGATAATGGTGAAAAACAGGAAAAATCTGTCTACCAATAAGAGACCAGATAAACAAACTATGGTATAGTCAGCTCTCTGAGCAATAAAAAGAAACAAATACTGATGTACCAAACTTAGATTAAACTAAAGTATATTAAGTTGATTGATGGATTTTTAAAAAGACAACATCTGCATGATTCTATTTACATGAAATTTTAGGAGAGCATCATGAGAGACTTTCTGACTGGTGATAATTCTGTATGTCTGAAAATGGTCTGGGTTACATACATATGTGCATTTGTAAAAACCCAGCAAACACTCACTAATAATTGTGCATTATATTGTACATTAATTATTCATCAAAAGTAAAAACTAGTAAAATGTGATATTAAGTCTGATACTAATAAATATCAAAATCTAGTTAAGTATGTTAAAGTATTTTGGAGGAAATATATCTGCAATTTACTTTGAAATGCATCCAAAATAAATTAGATGAATAGGTACAGAGAAGGAAAGAGATGGGTACATATATGTTTGAAGAAACATAGTAAAATGTTAATGGTAGGCACTCAATGTCAAATTCTGTCAATTTTACTCTCAGGAAAAACACAATGTGAGGGAAGGGACCCCTGTTATACCTCCTTAAGAATTGTTTCAAATGTTTGCCATTAGTTTTAAAAAGAGAAATTTAAAACTAAAGATGAAGCACTGTCATATTTACATAACTAATTTGTGTATTACATTGAATTAAAAATTATATTCAGAAAACTATGCTTGGCTAACAAGGTGTCCAATTACTCATTTAGTGCAAATGAAAGGCAATTTTTCCAAACTGAACTTAGAATTGCTCACTATTTGAAGATTGTAGAGAAGGGTAAAAATACAGGAAAAATAGCATTCACAAGTTCCTAAACTTCTTAGGTTCTTCTATATTTATTAATACTTGAGTTTTCTAAGTTTCCACTAAAAATTAAACAGCAAACATAACCCTCAAACAAAAAGCCAGTGATTTATTTCTTAGAATTCCCTTCTTTTTTCCATCTGTCTCCACTCCTACCATTTCCTTACCCCTTCTCTGTAGCTATTCAATTTCACCCCGTTGTCCGTTGTTTCTGAAACATTTTCTTTGTGTGAAGGCTAAATCCCTGTTTCCTCCTTTTTGATCTCCGCTTAGTCTTGATTACAAACCTAACTGAATTATGGTCAGTCTTACTGAGCTCCTTCCTCCACCCACTCACCTTTGTGAGACTAGTCACATCTTCTGCTTTTCAAAAACAGTTTTGATGATGGCCCATTTTACATAATTGTTTTAGCATGGATTTTTCAAAATCCTATATATCTATGTTCCCAGAGTAAGCCAATGCTAAGGGAGGAAACTCAGGGATCCCTGAGCATTGTGGTAGTTCGGGGTTTAGTTAAATATGTGCTAATGTTCTAGACTAACATTCAAGAAGAGCTCTAAGATAATCTAAAATCCTCTGTTCTTTTTTCCATAAGGAGACAGACCAGTGGTCGGCCAAACCAGATAATGTTAATTTTTCATTCTTTTTCTATTTGGAAGTAATTCCCTAATCGGAAATAACATTATTTAATATCTTTCAGATTCAGGAAACAGAGCTCAATAAACGGAAAGATACCAACTCTCCCCATCTTTGACGGCCAAAGGACCATTCCTGAAATCCCTTTCCCAGGGCTATTTAGAGAAGTTCTGTAAACGGTAAAGGGGCCTGAACTGAAACGATATGAAATCTTTTCTGATTTAGCTACTATATAAAAATATGGAATCAAAGGCGTTAAAGCTAAACAGAGTGAGCATCTATTCCACTATTTTCTAAAGAGCTTTATGCAGATCTTTCGTCCTATAGAATGTTATATGGTGTGGTTCCTTGATTAAAGTAAGGTGGGAGGTGCTAGATTTAATCAAATCAAGCCTAGAATAAACTGGGGTAATTTTCAGTGACCACTTCTAAAAAGTAGCTCATCTCTTCTGCTGTCATTTTATTTGCGAAGAGGCAACGGGATTCGCCTAGATTATGAAGAGCACAACTAGGGCCGTGAACTTGGTCTTCCAATTCCAAGACCAGGGCTCTTTACACCGAACCCCGATACATCCAATTAATCCATAATTTAGCACTGAATATTACATTCAGAAATGTTTGTGGACTATAGCCTCGCACTACATCTGACGTTTCCTTTTTCCTCCTGTGAGAGACCAAATCAGACAGTTTATCTTCTAGGGTGTTCTGGGGCTTATCTACCAAAACATGAACATTGTCGAGCAAACATTAACACAAAGATTGTTAGAATAAAAATTTCCCACTTTCTGTTCTCTCTTCCAACAAAATTAAAAAAAAGCCCAAGTAAAGCAGCTCACAAAGTTCCTACAAGTAGAAAAGATCCTCTTTTATTAAAAATATATATATATAGCAACTTTAGTTAGAGTTAAGGCTTCAGAATAAAGGATGGATTCAAAGGCAACGGTTGGTGCAATTTCTCCTGTAGCAAGTCATCACAGCGCATGAAAAATCATCTGGTTATGTCCCTCATAAGTAGCCGACAGGAAGATCACACTCCCACAGTGTCTGCGGGCGCATCTGCACAGGTACATCCGAAAGCGGTCGTCAGGACCAAGCTGGCAGAGGTTACTCCTAAAGAGCCCAAGGCAGTAAAAGCCAAGCCAATGAGACAGAGCGGGACCTGGTTGACATGGCGGTAATTGCTCTAGCAGCTTTTCTAGTCCATAAACGCCAATGAATTATAAAGGAATAGAATTTCTCTCTTTTATTTCAGTAAGACATTTTCCTAATCTACACCGCCGTTGTACTCTGGCAAATAAATGTTACCAGAAACATTATCCTCCCAAAGATATCACTAAAATGAACTCTGACTTGGTATAGGACCCTTTGCAATTGCTGAGAGCTGTCTCTCGGGTCCCTCGTCGCCCCCAGCACCGGGGGTAAAAACATGCACTCCGCCTCCGCAATGGAACCCCGCCTTGGAGACCCTGGAACACGGCCTGGTGGAATTCAGATGCATTCTGACCCTAAAAATGATTCAGGAGCAGTTTCCACTGTTAAGATTAAAAATGCATGCCGTATCATTACAAAGCTAACTGAAAATAGGAAAGGAGATGTGGCTATTTTCATGAGATTGTTACTCTTTTAAAAAAAATAATGTTCGTGTGCATATATGCATAAGCCATGGACACAGACAATAGTGTGGGGAAGGCCTGGAGGAGCTGGGTGTGGGGTGGGAGGGGTCAATGGGGAAAAAAGGGAATATCTGTAATACTTCCAACAATAAAGATGATTTTTTTTAATTAAAAAGATAAAAATAAAATTAAAAATACATTAAAAAATAATGCTCAAGTGCATACTGACTCCTGTGCTATAGTCTTCCAGGTAACCAACTAGAACTGGATTTTTGCTTAATCACCAGGCTAATTAAGGCTTCTGTTCTGCTCTTTGGATGACAAGGCACCGTGTGGCTTCAATCAAATTGCTGGTTGACTCTTCCATGGGCCTAAATCATAGCCAGTAATGTAATCAAATCAGTTTGGCTAAATTATACACCATATATCAGTAAATGGCTTTTCTCAGTCACTAGCCTACACACAATCTGGCATAAAGTATAGCAGATAAAAAGAAATGTTTTAACATTTCCAAGAAACTCACATGCATTACTTAAGGTTTTAACTAATAAGAAACTATTAGAAGAAAAAAAGAGAGACATGAAAGCATAAGGAGGCTGTGTCCATCCCCAGCGTCATTAGCTGCAATCTGTAATCAGGCACTCACTCCGGTGACTGGGCGGCAGCCACCCTCCCAGAGGGAAGTCCGCCAGCCGCAGACCGAGAATGAGAAACCCAATTTGCAAAAAAAAAAAAAAGAAACGAACCTGAATGATAACTGGGCCCAGATGGGGACAGGAAAGGTTAACTCTGGAAGAGGTCTTATTTAAAGGCCACCAATAAATTTAAGCGACAGGAAAACTTGCCCAAGCAGGGAAGACACTGTGTGGACCCTCTGTAGTGAAAGGGGAAGTGAAGGTCCTCACTGGCCGCACCAGCAGAGTCCCTTCCCAGGTTGAGTGGGACATGAGGTCCATGACCAGGAGTCGCAGGCTAAGCACCGCGCCAGGCGGTGGAGGAAAGAGGCAGCTGTTTCCTATTATTTGCGTATATTTTTCTTACGGGTAAAAGTGTGGGCGGAGTGCCATGGGCACTGCTGTGCAGACCTCCCAAAATGGCCAAGGCAAAGCGCTGCTTGCCTCTGCCACCATCGAGGGAGTGACCCTCAAGACCTTTCTCCAGAGCAGCCCAGCAGAACCAGGGCCCGTCGCATGGGTGTGAGCATGAGCCCTAAAGAAGAAATAAAAGGAGGGACAGCTTTTTAAAAGTGTGCTTAAATTTTTGGTTACAAATAATACCAAGAGGAACTGGACCTAAGTATGATTAAACACATTCAATCCTTAGAAACCTATTTTTGTTACTGAACTTTTTAAGTGACGTGAGCTCTGGCTAAGACAGACACTACCAAGCGCACGGCTTGGCAGGGAGGACAGCAGAAGAGATAAACACCCGAACCTCTCTGTCACCCTCGCCGACAGCCCTCCCAAACCTCCTCCATACACCCACTTGGAAGTGGGGGGCTAGGCAGCCCGCAGGACACAGGACGGGGAAAGGTAGAGAACAGATCTGGAGGGGCGTCTAGTCTCTGCGCTGCAGGAAGAGGGAGCCTGTTCAAACCTAGGTCAGATGTGCCAGCCCCTCCCCTGCTAAAACCCCTCCAGGCCCTCTCACTGTATCTAGAGGAAAAGTAGAATGAATGACTTAAATTTAAGAACTGAAACCATAAAACTCCTAGAAGAAAACAGGCAGTAAACTCTTTTACATCGGTCTTACCATTATATTTTTGGATATGTTTCCTCAGGCAAAGCCAACAAAAGCAAAAATAAACGAATGGGACCACATCACACTAAGTAACTTTTGCACAGTGAAGGAACCGTCAAGGAGAAGAAAAGGCAGCCCACTGGATGAGAGAAGATATGTGCTAGTGATAAATCCAGTAACGGGTCAATAACCACAATTTATAAAGAACTCATAAAACTCAACCTCAAAAAAACAACCAAACACAATGCAATTTAAAAAACCGCAGAGGACCTGAATAGACATTTCCCTAAGAAAGACATACGGATGGCCAACCGACACATGAAAAGATGCTCAACGTCACAGATCCTCAGGGAAATGCAAATCAAACCAGGATGAGGTGTCACCTCACACCTGTGAGAATGGCTACCATCCAAAAGATAACGCAGAACAAGCGTTGGAGAGTCGTGGAGAAAAGGGGGCCCTCTTACACTGATGGTAGGAATGTAAACCAGTACAGCCTTTATAGAAAACTCTATGGAGATCCCTCAAAAATTAAAAATACAACTACCGTATGGCCCAACAGTTCCACCTCTGGGTCTTTCTTATCTGAAGAAAATGAACCCATAATTCAAAAAGATATATGCACCCCTGTGTTCACTGTTGCACTGCATACAACAGCCAAAACATGGGAGCAACCCCGGTGTCCATCTATAGGTGAGTGAATAAAAAAATCTGTATGTACAATGGAGTATTACTCAGTCATAATAAAGAACAAAATCTTGCCATTTGAAACAACATGGATAGACCTAGAGGGTATTATGCTAAGTGAAATAAGTCAGGCAGAGAAAGACAAATTCCATACGATTTCACTTATATGTGGAACCTAAAAACAAACAGCAACAAAAAATGAATGAACAAAGCAGAAACAAACTCACAGATACAGAGAACAAAATGATGATTGCCAGAGGGGAGGTGGTTGGGGGGCGGTTAAAAAGGGGAAGGGGATAATATTGTGAAAAGTGTCTGCAGTGACAGACAAGTACTAGAATTAGTGCAGTGATCACACTGTAAAGTGTCCACAAGTCAAATCACTATAGTGTGCACCTGAGACTAATATAATATTTTATACCAACTATACTTAAATTTTTAAAATATTTAATAAGTAAAGTGGCACTGCTATAAAGAGAGACCAGCCTTAGTCAAGAACAGTGGAAAAGTGTCACACAGATCATTGCTTAAGTAATATATTCTCTATAAAACTTTCATCAATTTCCACAAGCAAATTTTTCTGTTCTGCGTTCTTCGATCATTTTCTATTTGTATGGCTCATATAAAATTACCAGTATCCAATCATTTTGACCACAAAAAGATAAATTTATGTATCTATTGTACCCCTTCATGCTTGGCTATTTCAATTACTATTTTGTATGTCTGTCTCAGACTGTGATTTCCTTAAAATCAGAAAATTTATTTATATATGCATATATATCTAGGACCCAGGTAGTGCCTAGCCCATTATAAGAGCATAAAATATTTTAATTATTTAAATACTTTTTAAGTATTAAAAAAATGTATGGCTCTAACATGTGAGCACACCATTTTTTAATACATACAAACATCTCCTAGAAATCAAGATTGACACTGAACTCAAACCTGTCTTGAACAATTTTATTATAGATGAAATATCTGATAGAAATTAAATGATGGTAAGAAATTAGAGAAACCAAAACAATAAAAGAAGATCAGAGATAGAAACTAGGCTCTTCATCTATAACTAGATAAAAACATATCTGGACACCAGAGCCTTTGTCATGTGCTTCATGCGACAAATATTTTATAAATAAACTTCAGATTTTCAATTGAAATAAAAGTTTATTGTTAAAGATATTAGGAGTTTTTAGCAAAATGTATAATTAACTTGGATGTTTTAAAGTATGAATCATCACTGCTGCCATATCTTTTATTTGGAAAAACATAAACCCCATAAGCACTCCTACTAAGGAAAAGAATTTAAACCTCAAAAACCTAATTGTACTTAAGCAACATTAAGGGAAGGAATTTTTCGACTTAACAAACATGAAGATAATAAAACCTAATTTTATAGAGGTATATTTGGCCTTGAATCTTATTATATCAAAGAAAATGAAAAACTTAATAAGATATTACAATAAAATCTACAAGATTATAGACAATCATTTTGGCAAGAAACAACTGTGTATGTTTGGTTAGGCAACACCAAAATAATAGCAAAGTGATATCCCCATGGCTACCAACCCCAATTCCATATTATTTTAATGTCTGTCTCTTCAATTAAAAAATTCTTTTATGTTAATGGAAGTTCTTCAGACCAAGTTCTCATTCTCTTGACCAAAGAGAATAACCACAGTGTGCTACAAAAACCTGAGTGAGAGTGTAAAGGGCACTTATAAAAATGTCGCAAATAAAACTGTCATTGACTATGCTTAAGTTTTCCTTTGATAACAGAAACCTAAGAAATAATTTCCTTTGCACATAAAACTGGTGGTGATTTAATAATTATTATAGGCACAGGAATTTACAAATTGTACTAAATGAATTAGTTTGTTAAAGATGCATTCAGAAAAGAAACTGAATTTTAGAGCCCAAACTTGGATCATAAATCCCTGCAAATATATCTGGATACTGGTACAATGCATTATATAATAAAATGTGTATCTCTTTCTATCCTTAATCTTTATTTTTTTTACAAAAGGAGAAGATCTTAGAAGAGTTATTTATGGATCCCCACCTAAAATAAGTGCTCTCTGTGAATGTACCTATAATAAATCTGGAAATAAAATAAATTGCCAATGTAGAGAAGACACCATGCGGCCTGAGGCACCAGCTTGCTGTCCATTCCCTCTATTCTGCACAGTTCTAAAGTTAGTTACAAGTTCCAATTAAAAAAAGAGAGAGAGAAAAATACTCCCTGGGACACTGGGTCACAAAGCTTCACAAGGCCACCAGCTACAACCCCAAAGTCTTTGGTTAGAAAGGACGCATTTTTTTTAACTTTCTTTATACTGTGCCCAACCCAGTGCAGTAGACATGAGAATGTTTCATGAGGTCTTCAGTGAGCAAAATTAAGCTGTGAAATAACTTCTGTCTCCTATAGTTCAATTTTCACATGTAAATTTTTTAAAGGAACTTCAAAACATTAGCCAATATTTGGTTGTCATTTTGACTAATTCATCTTTTTTACTCTAATGCAGCTATGTAATGAATTTTGTAGTTTAAATTATACTACAGAATGAAATGCAGTACACATGCCACATGTCCATGTGAAAAGGGTCTTACTGTTTCTCTGTGAACCTTTGGAGACCGTGAATGAGGCAGATTCTAAGCTCCAGCCCTACACTCAAATTGTTGTTATTAAACGTTCTTTTCAGAGTCCAAAAGTCCACCTTATAACCCCGAGCCCTTACGTCTCTCTTCCTATTTTAGCTCTAATAATCTGACGCACACAGTACTCCTGTCTTGGGAAAGGTGAAATGGAATTGTCGGAGAGGAAATTCTTAAAATTAACAACCCCCAAACCCTAGACCTGGAGCCCATGAATATGAAAGAACACTGTTGCCAAATTGACACCAGTCACCAAAGACTCTGAAAATTAATTCAAAAAGAGTCGGCACATGTTGTCAGGTCCCTGAGCGATATTGCCCTGATCCGCCTGAGCCCTTATGAAGGAGTCAGAAATCTCCTACGAGAGGCAAATGATTATGGGTGGGATGAGCTGAAGTGATTGCAGGGGACATCTGACATCTGGGCAGCTTCCCCATGCCTTGAATAAAGAGACAGTTCACGTTTTCTGTAAATCCAACAACGATTTCCTATAAGAACTTTCCCTCTCGCAGCTTTACCATGGAGGGTGGGCAGCCCAAGACCATCTCTATCAGGGATGGAGCGTGTCAGAGGCACGCTGTGAATGGCCCACAGCCACATCGTGAAGGTGTGCGCAGAGTCCTACACGAAGACAATTTGAAGACTGGAGAAGGCTCAGACTCCTGCTTCTGAACTGTCTGGAAGATGACAGCAGTGGTTTCCACACCAAACATCAATAAATAGATCTTTTTTAAGTATCTGCTGATTAAATTCCCTCTTTTCCTTCCCAACTACTCCCAAAATATGGGCACAAAAGTGGTTCTTGTCATCAGCCATATCCGAGGTTTGCTTCTGCCAACAAGCCTACAACTTTTCAGCTATCTCACCAACCCCCTGAAAAGTGGAGCAAAAAAAAAAACAAATAAGACCTCACTCAAATATCTGGCAAGCCTGCCCCAGCCGTCCCATGGCCCTCGCCTGTGATCCTCGCATGATCAGTGCGGAGTAATGCAGGCAAGAAGGCCAAGGGAAGGAAAAACATGCTCTGGCTTTGAAATTCAGATAAGGTGGTTTTATGGTTTTAATTACATTGTAATAACTACATAGAAGTAAATACACTCTTCCTGTTTTAAGTTAGGTGAACATCTGTCGTAAATAACTCCAATGCTCTTTCTTTTGTAAACTAATTACACAATAGGCCCTATAAATTTATGGAGTGTTGGGATGCAGAACTTAATTATATAATTCACTTATCCAAAGTTTTGCTCTTACTCAGTGCTGCTCACAGTTCCCCATGTTCACAAGCTGTAGCAGGAGCACGTTACATAAGCCCGTGTGGATTTTGGTTAGAAAGGAAAATAAAGAGAAGCTCTGGGACTCACTTTTCTACCTCTCCCTTTTTACCCGAACAAAACGGACTCATGCTGTTTATTGTGAGGGGAAGCTAAAGTAACCCCTCAGGTTAAAATCTAGGTCCTCTCTTTAAGTCACTTAACCTGGAAGCAACGTGCTTTTCTGAGTTCTGTGGGAAGGCTAAGCAAGAATTCATCCATTTATTCATTTATTATTAATAAAGCAGTACTCGTTCATCAGCTATTATATGCCAGAGAATAGATTACATGCTAGAACTACAAAGAAAAACAGAACTTCTCATATGCTGGGAAACTGATATAAATCATTAGAATATGTTCAGTAGGGGATGTACGTGCACCATATTCTAGGACCCCAAAGGAGCTACTTGTGGGGGGGCCAGGGCGGGGGCAGGGGCAGGGGCAGGAAAGTCTTCTGAACCATAGCATTGAAGGTAACATATTAGGCCCATTTTCAAGTTGCCATATAAAGAAAATTTGCCTCAAGTTAAGTTGTTTCCTACATTGAACCTTGAGGCTAAAAAGCCACTGAACCAAAAATAAATATTTTTCCCCACAATTTAAAATCCTCATTCTTATAATCTTCTCTTTTCTAACCCCTCACTCCCCAACTTCTTTAACTTGTACCTCTAATTTTGACATGATTTTATTTGAAACAGGGATAAAAAAATAAAATCCTTTATAGTGCCAAAGGAATGAATGAGTCCTGAGTTTAATAGCAGAAGTCCATTTCTCTACTGCTACAGAAATGCAAGTACCATCTATATACATTTAATCTACATTTCATTAATATGTATATTTAACGTGTTTTATTTATGTTGTATATGTATGAATATTATAAAATACCTCAAGTATCACATTAAACATACATAAAATACACATATTATTAATGATGTTAAACAAATATTTAACATGAAAATATAATATTTAAACATTTAAAGCACTACATCTTTAATTAATGGATTCTCCTCACAGCTGCCATTTGACATTAAACAGTATGATTATTCCGTTAATCTCTCTCACTATTAGAATAAATTTCATTAGAGCAAGGACCATGTTTGATTTCTCTACCACTGAGTCTCTGACTTATTCCACACTAGGCATTAAATCAATATTTGGTGAAGAAATGAAGACTGAAGGAGAGGTTCCATGTTGACCTCGATTCCGTTGATGCTTCAACTGCTCAAAGCATTTTTGAAACTCTCCTACAATCGCTTCGAGAATGTATACTTCCATAGAATTTTCTTAGGCACTTAACTGCCCTAAGCCTCTAGAAGACTACAACACACTATACTACTACCAAATTAGAAAGTACACACATGTAATCATTGCATCTGTCAAAATCAGGATATAACTGATAAAATGTGAAAGTTTTAATGTGAAAAAACTCAATGATTTTAAACAAGGTTTATTTTGCCAATAGCTTTTTGTTTTGATTAAATGGAAGGAAAGAAGAGATAAACTGTATTGAGTTCACACAAAGCATCAGGCATTCTGCCAGGTTTTACATATTGTCCTATATTTAATTGTGCCAAATAGAAGAATTTTTACAATTTTATGGATGAGAAAACTGAAGGTTAGAAAATGTAGGTAACTTGTTCAAAGTTGCATGACCAATAACTGATCAGTTCAAATTGTGACTTAGAATTATATAATTCCAAAGTTCTTAATCTGAAAAAATATTAGGATTTCCCCACAAGGTACAATGAAAGGAACTCTGACATAATGAGGTTTATGAGTCCCACACCATCACTTAGTTTTCAAAATGAAATATATTACTTTGTCCCATGGATCATTTCATCTAGCAAAATATATTAAGCAATTACAACATATTTGGAGTCATAAAACCTCTTCAGAAACAGAGAGAAGAAGAATGGCCCCAAAACAGACACATAGACCAATGGAACAGAATAGAGAGCCCAGAAATCAGCTCACTCATGTGGTCAATTAATCTAAGACCAAGTAGGCGAGAATATACAATGATGGAAATACAGTCTCTTCAATAAATGGTTTTGGGAAAACTGCACAGTTACATACAAAAAATAAAGGGGGGGACCACTCTCTTACATTATACGCAAAAATAAATTCACATGGATTAAAGACTTTGCAAGACTTGAAACCATAAAACTTCAAGAAGAAAACATAAGCAGGAAACTCTTTGACATCTGCCCAAATACTATTTTTTTTATATGTCTCCCTGGCAAGGACAATAAAAGCAAAAATAAACAAATGAGACTACATCAAACTAAAAAGCTTTTGCACAGGGAAGGAAACCATCAACCGAACAAAAGGCAACTCAATGAACAGGAGATATTCAAAAATGATATATCCAATAAGGGGTTAAAATACACAATATATGAAGAACTCATAAAATTCAACATCAAAAAATCCCAAACAATCCAATTTTAAAATGGGCAGAGGATCTGAACTGACATTTTTCCAAAAAGGACATACAATGGCCAACAAACACAAAAAAATGGTGCTCAACATCACTAACAGGGAAATGCTAATCAAAACCATGATGAGATAGCACCTCATACCTGTCAGAATGGCTATTATCCAAAAGGCAACACAGAAGAAGTGTTGGAGAGGGTGTGGAGAAATGGGAACCCTCACATATTACTGGTGAGATTGCAAACTGGTACAGCCACTGTGGAAAACAGTATGGAGACTCCTCTAAAAACTATAGACAGAATTATCATATGACCCAGCAATTCCACTTCTGGGTATCTATCCAAAAAAATTAATTAGAAAAGATACATGCACCCCTATGTTTATTGCAACGTTCACAATAGCCAAGCAATCTAAGTGTCCACAGATAGATGAATGGAATATATATCTGATGCAAAATATATGTGTGCACAATGGAATATGAAATCTTGCCATTTACACCAACATGGATAGACCTACAGGGTAATATGCTAAGTGTAATAAGTCAGAGGACAAATACCATATGATTTCACTTAAATGTGGAATTTTAAAAAACAAAACAAAATACAAATAGACTCATAAACATAGAGAACAAACTGATGGTTGCCAGAGGGGAGTGGGGGAATGGGTGAAAAAGTGAAAAGAAATAAGAGGTACAAATTTCCAGTTATAAAATAAGTGAGCCAGAGAAATGTACTGTACAGCACAGGGAATACAGTCAAGAGTGTCATAATAACTTTGTATGGTGACAGGTGGTTACTAGACTTACTGTGGTGACCACTTCATAAGGTACATAAATGTTGAATAGGTATGTGTTGTACACCTGAAACTCATAACACTGAATGTCAACTATACTTTAATAAAAAATTTTAATTTCCCTAAAAAAAAAAGAATGACCACCAAATTTTGGTTTATGAGCAATATCCTCCCTGTGGCCTACATTCCTATTCAATAACATATGGTTTGAATTTGGGCTTTCCAGTGAATTATAGTCCAACTATATTCAACTATCTTCTCAATGAAAATTAGTATCTCCTATTTTCAAATACTTCAATGGGGAGAACATGTTTTGATGAGATCCAAAAGAAACAAAGCAATTTTTTTCTATTTTCATAAACTGTGGTACTTTTATGGATGTAAATGTGTAAGGCTAGGATGAGTTTCAAGAAAACTGGCATTTTTGTACTGCTGTTTTCCAAACTTTCTGTTTCTTGTGAAAACTAAAAATGAGTGATGCAAGAAAAATACTAAATAACATTTTCTTGGACATCTGAAAGTTTTACCATGTTTAACTACTAAGTACAATTAATAATTCATGGACTAATTCTTCAGAAAATAAACTGGTAACTTGGATTTTATCAAAAGTAAAAGAATAGTTAAAGGTTTTTTGAAATATGTGACTAATCTAGTCTTACACAACTTGGAAAATACCTAGAAAAGTTTTCTATTTCTGATGCCTCTCAAGACCAAAGACATGTCCACTGATGACAGGAAAAGTTATTGGCAGGGTGATACAATACCACTAACATTTTCACATTATAAAAATGATAAATTCATTGTACTATAGACAAAATACTAAGTCATAATATTCAGTCAACAGAGAATGTTAACTTTTGAGTTAAAGGATAAATATTTTTCTTCTTACTTATTTTTTAAACTACAGCCCATAGCATGGACCCTGAAAGATGGAAATTATAAGCTGTACTTACCAAGGGATTACAGGAAAGAGGAATATTCTGACATTCAGAAGACATTTGGCACGAGGTCCAAGGTGACACCGATACATGGAGACCCAAAGTGTCACTACTGCACATCTGGTAGAATGGGGGCTTTGGGGAGCTATTTAATAAATGGGATCCTGGCCAAAGTCTGACATACAGTGAGTGGAACCACTGGGTCCACAGACCCAGCCAGGGGTTACTTCTCCATCCCCAAATATATCATTGCAATTCACATACAAGGACACATTGGGTCCTTAGCTTACAGGATAAGCATCGTTATTGTGTATAAGGCCAAGTAAAAGCCTTTGAAAATGCCCATGTACACACTGAGTCTAAAGAGTAAACAAAAGCAATATTATATCCTGAGAAGATGATGGAGATTAAAGCCTCCTTTAAAGATCTAAAGGATGCAGGGTAAAAGCCATATTTCCATTTAACATTCTCATTTAATTCACCAGTCTGGATCCTGCAGACAGCAGACGGTTCCTAAAGAATGACCGTGCATTGTCGCAGATTCAACCAAGTAGAGCCTAGTCACCGCTGCCAAGCAGACATGGCATCGTGGCCAGACCAGATTAATACGACCTTCAATCCAGTACATGGTATGTGGCCCCTAATACAATGAACACATTTCTATCCGAATCAGGAAACAGGATTAGAAAGTTTGCATACACAGGTAATGAACAAGAATATATATTTACAGTTTGGCCAATATTGTCCTCTGTCAATAGAGATATGGAGCCTGTCGACATGCCACAGAGCCTCATATTAATCCATTGCATCAATGATATCACACTGATCAACAGTATAAGCGATAAGCTATAGCACACTGGAGGTCTTGATGAGAACCGTGTGTTCCAGACTGTAGGGATAAACTCTGTGGAGAAATAGGCCTCTGTCATTTCAATAATTTTATTAGGGTTCAATTGGTCAGCGGTGCCCTCCATAGTAGAAGACAAAATTGTTTCATCTTTAATTCCCTTTTTGTGTCCTGTAGTAAACACATGCCAACACTTAGAAACACTGTCCCTGTCCATATATGGGTATCAAAGAAGGCTACTGGCTTTGAGTGGGGCTAGTAGCAAGAAAGAGCTCTGCAGAAAGTCCAGATGACATTGAAAACAGCCCTGCCACTTGGACCAATATTATCCAGAAGACCCTATGGTGCTGGAGCCATCGGGGTGGAAAAAAATTTAGTGTGGATTTTATTTCCCGCCCCAGTGAGAGAATCACAAAGAAAGCTCTGGGGTTTGGAGCAAGGCCATGACATCTGCAGTGGAGAGTTACGCACTGTTAGAAAAACAGCCTCTGGCATGCTACTGGGCTCTGTTGATGATGGGATGCTAGAACATATGGACACCAAGTGACCATGCATCTGGAGCTCTCCTGTTGGACCCACCAAGTCAAAAAGCCAGGCAGGCCTAGCATGATCCATCATAACATGGAAATGGTGCCTGCAGGACCAAGAATGAGCAGACAAGAGGGCACAAGTAGCTGTAGGAGCAGGAAGTCCAGATGCCCAAGTCACCCACCACAGTCACAACAGTGCCTCCGTCGCAGTGCACAGGGATGGACTAGCAGGGACCACTGTACTGCCACCTTACAGAGCATAAAGACTATTAAAAAATTAAAATAGAGAGAGAACAAGATGGCGGCGCAGGTAACAGCTGCCCCCTCTGCCTCACGCAGCCACATCAAAATCACAACTAAAACACAGAACCACCAGCACTCAGAGCCTCCTGAGATCCAGCTGAACAGAAGCCCCACAACCAGGGAGCTGAGGAAGCACCGAGACCGGGAGGAGGGGCGGAGACGAGGGCGGGTCAGGGCTGGATCCCAAAGACAGGCCGCGGGCCCACACCCGGTGCCGCGGGTAAACCCAGGAGGCCATCTCAGCCGTGGGGGTTTCCTGGAGGAGCGAGGGGCCCAGCCCCACAGCAGGCCCCCAGCCCAGGGCTCCAAGCCGGGAAGAGACGTCCCCACACCTTCGGGCTGTGAAACCAGCGGGGACTGTCCCTGAGGGTCGCGGAGGCTGCGGGAGCCCCAGCAGCTCCTCTAAAGGGCCCGGCGCGGACTCACTCGGACGCTCCCTCTGAGCCCAGCGCCGGGAGCAGCCTGAGAGGACCCGGGACACTCGGGGGGAACTAACCTGCCTGAGATCCGGGCGAGAGGCGGAGGGCGGCTTCCTCTGGGGCAGAAGGGCTGGCGGAGGCCATGGCTCCTGTGGCAAGTCCTCCCCGCACAGCCGGCGGGCAGGCGCCATGTTTGAGTCGCCAGCACCTGACTCACGCCTCTGGCCCCGCCCCGTGATTCCCGGAGGCCCCGCCCCTCCCCACCTGCAGCTCATCCGGGCCATTTCCAGGGGCTTTTCTGTGCAAGCGGCCTCTCGAGCCCCATGCTTAGGACTTTCCTAAAATCTCTCAAACAAGCAGCAGCAGGCCCCATACGGCTTGATAAGCGGCCCCAGGCCTGGCACTAGCGGCAGCTGCACTGGCTCATAGCTGGGCCTCTCCTGGGCACCTCCAAGCCCAGCACAAGTAGCAGCCAACTACGGTTTGCTGTGTAGCTCATGCTGGGGGCCCTGGGCAAGGCACTGGCACAGGCTGACTTTGCACCTCCCCTGAGGCCCCAGAGACAGTGCACCTGGTGGGCAGACTCGGCCACGCTGGATTACAACCCTACCACAGCCACGAGGGACACACTCAAGGGGCGCACTTGGTGAACACCAAAGCTCCACTGAAGTAAATCCTGATCCACAGGGGTGTCTCCAGCACAGCAGCTCTTTGGCTGTAGCTGCAGCTGGTCCTCACAGCCGATTGGCCTGGGGGTCAGTTCCTCCCAGTGAAGCCAACAGCAACCAAGGCTCAACTACAACAGGACAGTGCACACAGCCCACACAGGGGAGCACCTGGAAGGCCCAGCTCAGGTGACTGGGGAGGCTGACCCACTGGGTCCAACAGGACACCTACTGCACAAAGCCACTCTACCAATTCCAGGAGACATAGCAGCTCTTCCTAATACATAGAAACAAACACCTGGAAGCAGCCAAAATGTGGAGGCAAAGAAACATGTCACAAAGGAAAGAACAGAACAAATCTCCAGAAAAAGAACTAAATGAAATAGATCCAAGCAAGCTAACAGATACAGAGTTCAGAATTTTGTTTATTAGGGAAATAACTGAGAAAATAGATAACATAATAAAGTACCAATCTGAAATCAAGGCTACACGAACTGAAATGAGGAATAATTTACAGGGAGTCAACAGTAGAGTAGAGGACACTGAGAATCAAATCAGCAATTTGGAACATGAGGAAACAAAAAACACCCAACCAGAAGAGCAAAAAGAAAAAGGAATCCAGAAATATGAAGATAGTTGTCTGGGACAACTTCAAGAGACCCAACATTCATATTATTGGGGTGCAAGAAAGGGAAAAAGAGAGCAAGAAATTGAAAACCTATTTGAAAAAAATAATTACAGAAAACTTCCCCTACCTGGGGAAAGAAATAGACTTACAAGTCCAGGAAGCACAGAGGGTCCCAAACAAGAGGAACCCAAAGAGGCCCACAGCAAGACACATTGTAATTAAAATGCCAAAAGTTAAAGAAAAGAGAGAATCTTAAAAGCAGCAAGAGAAAAGCAATTAGTTACCTACAAGGGAGCAACCATACGACTGTCAGCTGATTTCTCAACAGAAACTTTGCAGGCCAGAAGGGAGCGGCAAGAAATATTCAGTGATGAGAAACATGGAACTACAACCAAGATTGCTCTACCCAGCAAAGTTATCATTTAGAATTGAAGGTCAGATAAAGAGCTTCTCAGACAAGGTAAAGCTAAAGGAGTTCACCAGACCAGCACTACAGGGAATGTTGAAGGGTCTTCTTTAAGAAAAAGCTAATGAACAAAAGAATTTGATGAACTAAATAGATCCAGAGACACTGATGCAGGCAACAGATGATCATATTTCAGAGGAAAGACGGAAGCGGGGTGGAGGGTGGGAAGAGATTAACCAAAGAAGTTATGTGCATATATATGCATAACACATGGACACAGTCAATAACAGGGTGAAGGCCTGGGGAGGGGGTGGGAGTGAGGTGGAGGGAGTCAATTGGTGGGAAAAAATAGGACACCTGTAATACTTTCAACAATAAAGATAAATTTTAAAAAAATTTCTAAGGCTGTGAATAGTGAAAATATTAACAGGTGATTAACAAACTTATAGATGAAAGCTACAAGTATAAAGACTATGTAATGAGCCAGCTAGAAGGTTCCCAAGAAAAAGATTTTGCACAGAGTTTTATCATATGGTCTGAAAGTCAACAATTGATAAAGTAAACATATTGATAAAATATCACCATGTACTTATTTTTAAATATCATATTTTTGGTAACAATTGTACATTTTAATGAAAGTCTGGAAAATAGATACTTTGAAAATAAAAATTACTCAATTTTCCTAAGCCAAGGTTAAAAGACATTGTGAGGTGTACTGTACACTCTTTTTTGTGGTTTAATTAAATCAATGTTCAATGGTAAAGCAATTAAGATGGACACTGAGAAATGGACTCTGAACGTTGCAAAGGCCCTCGACATTATGTTGACACATAGCCTTTGGGCGTGAAAATGTTTGCTAAAGGCAACAGAGCTCTACAGGGAGTTTTAAGCTTTTGCAGATGGAGAGAGACAATTTAGTTTTCTGTTAATATCATGTATTTTTGATGTATACACAGCATATGTATTTGCTATAATTATATTCATGATATACACTATATTTATGGTGTATCTGTTTATAATATAGTGTAGTATAGTATAGTATAGTATAGTATAGTATAGTATAGTTAGTATAGTTAGTATAGTATAGTTAGTATAGTATAGTTAGTATAGTATAGTATAGTTAGTATAGTATAGTATAGTATAGTATAGTATAGTATAGTATAGTATAGTATGGTATATGACAGGAAATGTAGCAAGATGGTTACTCAGGGGGCATTAGGACCGGGCAGCCTGGGTCCAGTCCGAGTTCTGCCACTTACTAATCAGGTGAGGTTGAGCGAGCACATTAACTCTTCTGCCTCAATTTTCTCACCTCTAACCAGAGATAAGAATAGTACTAACATCATAAGATTCTGATGGGGATAATGTTAATAAATCTCTTAGTAGAGTGCTTTATATAACACTAATTTCTTAATAAATGTGATATTATTATTAATCAATTGAGAACTTCATGCAGAGCACATCATAATGCATAATATTAGAAGTGGGTTTGGCTCATGCAGTCAGAGTGTTCTGAAAATCAAGTCAACAGGCTCAGGTGGCCCATTTATCACAGTGGAGCCGTACAGAGGAGACTGGGACGGCCCAGCGTATAAATGCCGCAGAACTCCATGAAGCATTTTATATATGTCGGAACTCTGATGGATTCAGCTGCAAAGATGAAACAGAAACTAGAAATTTTATTGTTTGTCTTAAAGACCAGAATATCTGACACAAGATTGAAAACAGAGGCAATTTGAATTACATATACAACAGTGACTGGACAAGTTCTTTGAAAAGTACCCCCAAGACATTAGCTGTTCTCTTGAGATTACAAACCAATAAAGCACATTGGCTGGCTCCTCAGGTTAGCTGTAAGTTGTGACTATGAATATCATACTGAAAAATACAAATTTTTGGCATCTGATAATACAAAACAAAAAAAAAATGTTGACAATGCAGCTTAAAAAATAAATGTGAATGTAAATACTCCTGATTTTGAAGCTGGTATAATGGTTTTGGCTGAACTTCAGTTTTGTTGCCCTGATGGTGATGTGGAAATCCCTAATGCAATTTGCATCTTAGATCGGGAGTGTTTATATCAGAAGCAGTTGTTCAGTTTGGACAAGCACATTTAGGCTCTGACACAGGAGATACATTTCTCCCATCACTGCATAAAAAACACAGAACACAAACAAGAATTAATGAAGCTATTATAGCTGTCTAGGCAATTGTTGCTGATCCAAAGACAGACTGCAGGCTGGAAAGAGCTGGATGATGCACATTTCAGAATTTAGCTTCTCATTTAGTAAAGTCAGGGCCTATGCACAATTCTGGAATGTGTAAGGAAATCCAATGTTAGTTTTTCAGGAAATGAAACCCCATAAATTTGACCAGGGTTCTTTCCCCTCTAATAACTATTGGGGGAAAGTGGGGAGTTCAATTAACAGAAGGGAAATGCTGTGTATCCAGAGATGTTCACCTCAACTTCAGCTACAAAAGCTAACGCCGAGGAAAATTCAGTGCCCGACAGCGTTAAGTCGTTGAAGCGGGGGACTGTCACCGCTCCCCCTGCAAAGCGCCAGCAGTGCGCTGAAAGCCGAGCTGGACTCCCATCTCCAGTGGCCCTGACGCCGGGGGCACGAGCGCTCTCCCGCGGGCCAGCCGCAGTTCCCTGGGGCGGGCGACACCGTCAACACCTGAGGAAGCGAGTCCAGAGAGACTCGGTGGCATCGCTCACATGCTGCAGGTCGCACGGCTGGTGGGTGAGGGAGCAGGACTGTCACAGCCTTCTGCCCAAACACGGCCCAGCACGTTTCTAAGCGACATGTTCTCCCGCTCAGCGCTCTCTGTCCTGACCTGCCTTCGTCTGCTCCCGTAACCCCCCTGGTCAAGGTCCTGGTGTCCTTTGCGTCCCTGCACCAGCAGCCTCCTGAAACGCTCCGGGCCTTTCCTCCGCCTCTGCCACCTCGCAGCCTCCTCGCCTGGCCCCCAGGGACCCGCGGTCGCTCCGTTTCTGTCGCTGACTCCACTCTCCGCAGCCTTCAGTCCACCCTGGACGGTCATCTCCCGGCTGAACCCCTCCAGTGACTCGGTTCCCGACACCCGACCGGGTACAGGCTGGAGCCCCTTGTTTGCAGTTCACACCCCAACTTATTCTGTTCCCAGTCACCCTGGCGCAGAGGGTCACCTGCGCTCTCATGGACACATTCTAAATTTCAAGTAAGTGTGAAAAAGTCCTGTTTGACTTAGTAAGTCTTTTTCTCATATGCTTTTCCTATTTCCTCAACCTGGAATTCCTCATTTTACCGAATTCCCAGTCTTCTCAGTTAAACATAAAGCCCCTTAGAATATAGATGTGAAGGTATGGCAATGAAACAGTCACGATGGCTGTCTCCAGATGAGGGGTGTGTGTTTATTCTTATTTTATTATATTTTGAGTTGCATAGAATGAGCATTTATCATTTTCATCATTTAAAAGTCATGTTACTCCTCGCATACAGAGAGGTCCCAGGCTCTCTGCTCACCCACTGACACTGAGCAGGTAGTGCCCAGAAGACGAGAATGACTTTCAGCATACAGTGGACTGAGTAGGAATTCAAGAGAAAGGCTGGCTGAAGCCATCTCTGCATTTCCAGAAGCCTCAGTGAAACCCAAGGCGTGCCCGCAGGCTTATGTCAGCTGAGAGATTCGTACCGGATACCACAATAAGGTCATCCTGTTGAGAGGCCCCAGGACGGGAGAGGGAAGGGCAGCTGGCTTATTTGCTTGCCGTTTGGAAGACTGAAGCATGGGACACCTCTTGCGGTTAGAGGGCAGGTCTCAGGAAAGAATTTATCCCGGGCATACTGAATTCACACAGAGACTTGAGGGCAATCCGAGTGGATATTTTTTATTTTTTATTTATTTATTTTTTAAATATATCTTTATTGATTTCAAAGAGAGGAAAGGAGAGGGAGAGAGAGAGATAGAAACATCAATGATGAGAGAGTCATTGATCGAGCCCACAGCCGGGGCATGTGCCCTGACCAGGAATCGAACCCCGATCGCCTGGATCCCAGGTCGACGCTCAACCGCTGAGCCACACCCGGCCAGGCAAACACATATTTTTTAAAAAAAGAAATATTCACATATTGTTGGTGGGGGTGTAAAAGGGTACACCCCCTTTGGGAAACTGCCTAGAAGCATCTAAGAATAGTAAGCAGCATCTACTATATGCTTCAACTATTCCACTGCTAAGTATATTCTCAAGATCAATAAATGCACGTCAATAAAAATCCTGTGCAAAAATGTTCACAGCAGTTTAATTCATAATAACCCCAAAATGAGGACAACACAGATGTTTATCAGCAGGAAAATGGGTAAACAAAAAATGGTATAATTCATACAAAAGAATATTACCCAGGAACAAAAGGAACAAACTACTAATACAACTGCAACTGAAAGCATCTCAAAATATTGTGTTGAGCAGAAGCCAGGTACAACAGTGTACATACTGTAGGATTTCACTTATGTGAACTTGAAGCAAGCAAAAATAATCCATGATGATACAAATCAGAATAGTGATTGCCTCTGGAGGGGCTGAGGGGTGCGGACTGATTGTAAAGAGGCACAAGAGAACTTTTTAGGGTGATGGGAATGTCCCATATCTTGATTTGGTTGATGGATGCATGGGTGTATATATTTATAAAGAACTCAGACTACATAATTAAAATCTGTGCATTTTACTGTATGAAAATTGTCCCTAAGCAAAAAAATTAATCAGTAAAAAAGACCCAAACAGTGAACATTTAGTGAACCAATGTAAAAAAGAATTCTAAAACAACAAAAATGCTTTTAAAGCTATGTTTTGAGTAAGAGTAATAAAGAACAGACATGCCTCATCACTAGGCCCGTTTCTACCAGTTTGCCATTTCTTCTGCTTCCATTGACTTGGCAAAGCTCAGTGCTTTTACACCATGGAACCAACATTATTAAGAGGGACTTGAAATCCCAAGGAACTGATGATTAAGCCCTTAGCTTTGCCACTGACTAGTTTTGTGACCTTGGGCAAGTCGTTTCCCCGAGAGGGACCTCTGCTTCCTCGTCGGTGATATGAGAGCCAGACTACATGATTTCTGAGGCCCCTTTCAGCTCTAAGTCTCTGTGCGTAATTACAAATGTGAGTTCTGCAGCTTGATACAAAGAACAGCACCCAGGGTTCCATGGTGACATAATGAAAACATTTGGCACCATCAGTAGACCCTGAAATCTGGCAGATATTTTACAACGTTGGGCTGCCAAGAAAAGCTTACCAAGGTCATAAGCCTATCCCGCAATGATATATTGGTCATGCTAGTGTTGACAGCATATCATATGATCCCCTCCCAATTGCTGGTGAAGTAAAGCAAAGCTATGAATGGGGTCCAGAGATACCTAATTCTTTGTACGCAACCCTGTTAAAGAGACTCGAGAAAAGACTTGGAAGCTGATGTTAAGATCTGTTCCCAGTCCTTTGAAAACCTTTTTAACTTATCAGACCAAGCACTCAGGAAAGGAAAAACAACCAGTGTTCTAAATAAGAACATTCCTGTGGGTTTAAAAAGTTATAATACCATTTTTTCAGGTTAGCCAGGTTTAATTTCCAATAACATTAATAGATTTAAGTGTCATAAATGAATTTATTATAAAGATGCTGATTTTTTTCTTCTCAATTACCAGACACCTTTTCTACGGTTCAAAAAAGGGGTAGCTAGCCCACTCCCAAAACCATGTGAAACTACTATAAGAGTACACTGAGTTCTGTAGGAAATACACTAATTTATTCAGACCACAACACATCATTTAGTGCATTTCAATAATAATGGACCATCTTTGGGTAGCCTGCATTATTTATCACTCGATTCTATAGCCCTTAGTCTAGGGAATGACAGGACTTTTTCCTTCCTAAGGCATTCGGAGTTCATGACTAGAGAATAAAGAACCTTTTTAAAGCAAATCCAAAAGTGATTTCATAAAGGGCAAAGAACTGGATTTCATATTTTGCTGCTAATCACATACATTCATCCTGGAGGCATCCGAAATGTAATAAATAAATACATCTATCATTTTCTGCAAGGCTTGTTTGTCTACTCATTTGTTTGTTTTTGTGGTGAAAATAGCTTTCATTTTCTGGACTATACCCTAACTTCCAACTAATAAAAATGACTCCAAGTGTATGAGAAAGAATTGGAGAGTGGAAAAACTTAAGACAAACATTTGATCATATTTCAACCTTGTGGTGCAGGAATGATGGACACAAAATTAGATCAAAACATGCCAAGTAAATTGTTGGCTCTTGAAGCGGGGTGTACCTCAAATTAATTTATACATAAGTGTAGTTACTAAACAATGGAAATGATTAATGAAAAAAAGATATCTGAGGATCTTTACATAACCAACCTCAAAGCAGAGTGAATTTGCACCAAATAAAATACTCCTCCAACTTCACGTGTCGCAGTATGGAATTAATTACTGAGAGCCACCTTGGGAGGATTTCTAAGCATATCCTAGTTTTGTTTTCTATGTGTTATATGGAGCTTCTCTTGGGTAACTAACTTCAGAGCCTCTTTTTAAAATACATGTTACTTTATTCAAAAACATGTCTGAAAACCTTACTCAAGTAGGAACTTACTCAAAGCAAATTTCTCTAAGAACTGTATTGCTCTTTTTCCAAATTCCGAAGGCTGCGGGGAGTGGGAAGTCCGTGTCCCTTCAGGATTTAAGTGAGGTTCAAAGGCCTTCTCGACACTCTGTCTTTGGATTGTATACACCAATAGAAAAACACCGACTGTAATTTCTAGGCCTCAATTTAAAAAAGACTTGAATTTTCTTTCCAGGAAGTTGAACAATTCTTTAGAAAGCCAGGATTAGTAAGAGGATAGAGACAATGAATTCTAGGAAAGCAAGTGGCCATTAAAAGGATACCGCAAACAACCCAGCCAATTAGGATTCCCAGGACACGCAAAACTATGAGACAATAACTGCCCCAGTTGTAATTTGCTAGCTGGTGAGGCCCCCAGAAGAACCTGAACAACAGGATGTATCCTGGAGCATTCACAGTACAGTTTATCCTCACGATTTGCGGATTCCGTATTTGCAAAATCTCATGCCTCGAAGGCTTAGTCCCTTTGATGTCTTGATAGTAACTAAAATTATTTTTAGATTTTGTTATTTCTTTATTGCACAAGTATGCCCATAGTAAAAAAAATATTGAAATTGCACATAAACAACAAAATAAAAGGAAAATTCTTCACAATGCTACCATCAAAGGAAACTACTGCTAATGTTTTGATGTTAAGATTTAAGGAAGAGTATTACACACACACACACATATACAGTGATATAAACTGATATTTTCACTTAATGTGCTGTGTATATCTTTCCATCTATAAGTAAACAGTTTCATGGTTACCTGGTATATCATTTTATAGATATTACATAATTTATTTTACTAATCTTCATGCTGTATATATTTAAGTGGTTTCACATACACATATACATTTTTGTGATGCTGTAATAAACATACTAGTTTATACAACTTTGTAAACTTGTACAACTGTTTCCTTGGGGAGAAAAATAGGAGTAGACTTGTTAGGTTGTTTAAACATTTTGATATTCGTCAAATGTCCTCAAAAAGGTTGGGCCAAATAAATTGAGTGTGTGAAAATGGTTTCCCTTACGCTCTTACTAATGTCGCGCGTCGAAACTCTCTTCAATGTTTTCTGATATGCTCTGATGGGGGAAAATTACCGATCATTACATTTCTAGTTTAAAGATTCATTCTAGTCATTGAGCATATTATCTTAAAGATAATACACAACCAATCTTATAAAAGAGTCTATGGCATTTGTTGTGTTCTACAATATTTTTCATATAATTCACATTAAAATTTCCTCCTTACTCATATTTAAACGAGGCAAAGTATGACAAGGCCAGTGCTTATCCACACACAGTCTACTGACTCGACCTTTTTTCCTGTTCTCTGTCCACTATCGTAGCACTTTTTGTCATTAGTTCGATCCACCGGTGCTCAGCTTCCAGGTTTAAATCAAGAGAACTTTCTGTTGTGATGTGGTGGCACTTCTGTACTGCTTGTCGCCTGCTGTTCTGATATCCCCAAGAAACTGTAATAAATAAAGCGCTGGGCGCCCGGTGGTGCTGGAACAGCCCCCCCCCCATCACGCTCCGCTAACGACAAGCAAGTCTCGGGACGCAGGAGCCCGGCAGCTTCCCCCACTGGGAAGTGACATGTCTAGTGGTTAAACAACTGAAGGCAGAAAGGGAACATTTAAAGGGGAGAGGGGGACAGGGGCTCCTGCCAGGAAGAAGAGCGCCCGGGTCCTGGATTCTGAAGCAGACCAGTGGCTCGGGAGCGCGGGGGCCTCCCGAGTCTCTCCCCCGTGAGCTCTGACAGGCAAACTGGAGGCGAGACGCAGACAGAGCCTGGGCCCCGCTCACTCCGCCCAGGGCACAGGCCGGCGGGACCGGGAGCCCGGAGCAGCCGGCAGAGCCAGAGAGCGCAGCGCTCCACACACGAGAGCACAGAAAAGGCAGAGCAGCCAACAGAAAGGGTCCCCCCAGCCAAGTTGGAACAAGCTGAGCAACAAAATAAAGAACAATGGTACGGGATTACGACCCCCTAAAAAATAAATATACATGAGATCATAGTGATATAAATAAATGAATGAATGTAAAACTAAGTGGAGAGGAAGGACTATTCTCTACAGAAGGATTTCAATTACTAAACGTAGGAGGGAGAGGGGACATCGAAGATCACCCACAGGACACAGCGGTAATCATTGCTGCGGGCAGGGGCCACCAGCAGATGCTGAAGTCAGTCAGCAGGACTTTAAGCAGAAGAGGGGCGTCTGCAAAATCTCAAAGTATCTCCTCCAAAATATTGAGTAATGACAGAGAAAAAAATAGTGTCTTTACAGTAGAAAACGCTGGCAGTCACCACCTTAGCCAAGTGGTCAAGGTTAACATCCCTAGCAATACACATTGGCGTCATGTGTCCCCTGATGTGATGCACCGACGAGAGAGAGCACATCACCTCCGCAATATCATTCCCAACAAAGAATAACCTTACCCTAACCTTGACACAATGTCAGACAAACCCAACTTAAGAGGTGTTCTATATTTAAATGACCAACTTCCTTCAACACTGTCAAGGCTGTGAAATAGAAAGACCGAGAAACTGTCATAGATTGGAGTAGACTAAGAAAACATGACAATTAAATGTAATGAGGGATGCTGTGTTGGATCCTGATCCAGAAAAACAGAAATTAATGAAAAAACTGGTAAAATCTGAATAAATTCTGTAGTTTAGTTAATAGTATTATAAAAAGTTTAATTTCTTATCTTTGATAAGTCTTATGATATACATATATACATATACAAATACACACACACACACACATATATATACACACACAGGGTGTCCCAAAAATTACTTTGAGTAATTATAAGTTATAATTATAATTACTTTGAGTAATTATAAAGGCAGTGCTTATCAAAATATATTTAATTTTCAAAATGTAATAGAACCTACAAACACAGTGTGTATATATTTTTGGGGGAACACTGTATATACATATATATGGCATATATTTTATATACATATGTATAATATTAACATAAAGGGAAGCTGGATCCTAGGTATTGGCTCAACAAAACACCTCCATGATCAGTACTGTCATGAATATTGCTACATTAGTCTACATATTAGATGCCAAAAGACAGAGGTCTAGTCTCTTCTGCTTGTGGACTCCAAAAGGAAATTCGTTTATAAACTCTCTGTATGTTCCCTCATTTCAAATCAGTTTCACATTTGTAGAATATACATACGTGGGTGCCTTCACAATATGTTCTTTAGGCTCACCCAGACTTTGAGCAACTTTTGGAAGAGAACATGACAGGAACATGCAAGACAATAGAGAAATTCAGGGAAAAAGTAATTAAACAATAAAATTCTCAGAATCAGACCTATTTTTTGCCTCCATGATCTGGATCTACATTTGCAGAAACAAGGCCTGCAGTCTCGGGGAAAATGAAACACTGTATTTTGTTTATTGGTGATTCAATCAGATATGCACCGCTGAGTCCTGAACACTGTATTTTAGCTGCTCTGCCTTTGCTGGCTAACGATAAAGAAAAAGTATATTAAAATAAGATGCTGGTAAGAACATCAAAGATTGAATAAAAATTTGGGCTGCTCCATTTTGCAATACAAAAATGCCTAACTCTAGAATTTTTTTCATAATTTGGATATCCTATTTTTTATTGAGGCTTTTTAAAGAATATAGTAATCTCCCATGACCAAATGGAAATACTGTCTAAGAATTTCATAAAAACTATTCCAGACTCTTAATCCATAGGATTTAAAGGTAGGTATGACATCACTCTCAATTACTATTTATTTCATTTCAAAAGCTTTGAACTGAAATTTGATGCTTCCAAAGCAATAACAAATATGTAGAAAGACATGGGACATGTAGAATTTAAAATAAATGCTATCTTAGCCAGACAGTTCACATCCAGGAAAACCAAAGGTTTAGTTTTATAAAACTCTTGTGATCTGAGTTGTTGTATAGCTGAACGGGCCAGCCAAGTGGGTCTATTTTTTATTGCTCAAGTGTACTGTGCTCCCTCCCTCCAGCCACAGGGCTGCTGTTATGCTCCATGACATGCTCTGCCTGCTCCTCCCTACCTGTGCCTGACCTTCCTTCAGATCCCAGGTCACCTGCCCTGGTCACAGGAAAGTCACTCTGACTTCCCTCACCTGCGCAGTTCCTTCCACTGTATCCTAGCACAGCCTGTCCGCTGCGTGTGGCACTCACCACAGCTGTGGCCATTAAAATAATGTTTACATCCGCACTATTCTTTAAGAGCCAAGAAAACAGGATCCATTTCTATTTTTATTTTCCACTGAACTTTCAAATCTGAGTGTAGTGTTGTTTACATGAGGTAGACACTCAACTCAAACTTGCTAAGTATTTGAGTAAACAGAGTTCAAAATCTAAGATGCTAGTTCTGAGTCTCCCACTATCAACTGACCTCAGTTTCTTCATCTGAAAAAAAAGAGGAGTGTAAAACAATAAGGCTGTTTTGATGAATGTAAAAAAATTAAAGACTATATATAGATGACAATTATTATCTTTTTATCCTCAAACTGATATTTTATTTTGTTCTGGTTTAATAGTTCCAATATAATTCTAATATATGTAGAGGAATCATTTGCCACTAGTAAAACTACAATCCACCCACAGTACAAGTCAATGGTTTTTAGTATAGTCACAGTTGCACAACAATCACCATGATTTTAGAACGTTTATCACTCAATCCTATTTTGTCTGATGTTAGTGTAGTCACTCCAGCTTTCTTATAGTTGCAGTCTGCATGATAAATCTTTTTCCATCCTTATACTTACAACCTATTTGTATCTTTGAATCTAAAGTGTGTCTCTTATAGATAGCATATAATTGAATCTCGATTCAATTAATTTTGTCTTCATTTACAAGAATGGTTTTTTAGTTCAGTATTTGAGATTTGAGATCTGATGCAAAGAGAACTCTTCCTAGCTCCATATTTCCCTGGTAAACTCTATGATACATGGTTTAGTTTACATCTCTAATGAAGCTAACAGTCTCCTCTTAAGTGCTTTTTCTACAACCTCTATTGTATTTGAGGGCACCCTCAGGTTTGAACTTTCCACACTCTCTTGCAAATAATGTCAATTCCTTTGGGAACAACTAGGAGCTCTTTGTTTTATGGCTTACCTTTCCCCCTGCACAAAAATATCTGAGCCAAAACTCTGGAGCTGGGGACAGTAGAAATGGTACACTTCTGAATGAAACTCCTGTGTTAGAAACCAGGCACTACCTGTTGCCCAATATCTTAAAGCAGATGCATAGATTTGTCTAGTTTCCTAGTAATTTAAAACAACAGCATTGTTGGGTACTAGTTACCCTGTTAGGCCTGAAGCAGAAGTCCTGTGAATTGTGTATTAAGGGGAGCGCAGGACACCAACCATACAGGGCCTGGTAAACCAGATAAGTAGTTCAGATTTCACAGGCGGTTCCCGGAAAGAAGAGACAGGAGATGATCTACATTTTCTAAGTATAACTGTTTATTAAAAAAATGGGTTGTGCATTTTAAAAAATGGGAGCGAGTAGGTCTGTTAGAAAGTCCTTTCAATATCCCAGAAAAGATATTGTGGTGGCTCAGACTTCCTAAGAGCAGTGGCCATGAAGAGAAGTGATGCTACTTGAGGAGCATCTGGTGATGATTTGGATATAAGGAGTGAGGGGGAAAGAGTTATCAAGACTGGCTCCCGGGGTTTTGTTGGCCAACTGAGCAGAGGGTGGTGCCATTAACTGAAATACTTCTATAAAAAGTGTATACACACACACACACACACATATAATAAGGACAATGTTTGGTGAACATTCATATTTTAGTTTGCTAAGACTTCAATAACAAAGTAGCATAGACAGGGCAGCTTAAGCACCAGAAATTTATTGTCTCACAGTTCTGAAGCAAGAAGCACAAAATCCGGGTGTCGGTGGGGTTGATTCCTCTGAGGGCCGTGTAGAAAGGATACATTCCAGGCCTTTCTCCTTGGCGGACAGTGGCCATCATCTCCCTACGACCCTTCACATTGTCTTTCCTATGCATGTCTGTGTGTCCAGATTTCCCCTTTCTATAGGAACATCAGTCACATTGGAAAAGAGCCCACCCTAAAGACTTCATCTTAACTTGAATATGACTATAAAGACCCATTCTCTGAGTAAGGTCACATTCTGAGGTACGGAGGTTAGAACAGAACTCAACCCAAAATGATAGAAAAGAAAAGTAAAGACTCTAAGCAAAAACTTTTCTGATTAATGACATGTATTTACAAGATCTTCAAACACATACACATATATGACAATACATGTTTAATTTCCCGGTCTGCAGGATACACGGTGTGATATATGCATTCATACTCACCAACCTGTTAAAATTTGTAGATGATTTGATATATGACTACAAGATGTTTCTAAATTGTAATGTTGTGTGTGTGTGTGTGTGTGTGTGTGTGTGTGTTAGTGATTGACTTAAATATTATCTCTTGGTAATACTTGGTACTTCTTGGTAACACTAGATTTCCAAACACACACTTTTAAAACCATCTCAAGAAAGAGATTGGTACTAGGAAGTATAAAGAACTAAGATTGCATAGTTGGGGTGGAGGCAGCCAAAAAGAAGGTCCTGAATACAAAAAATTAATAATTACTTAGATTTTATATGATAGCAACAAAGGAATTAGTTTAGTTTCATGAACAAAGTTTTGACATAAATAAAATTATTGCACAAACTCAAATGGAAAAAACTAAATCTTTCGTGTTTGGTAGTATTAGTCAAATACATGAGAATGACGAACATTCAGGAAAAGAGACCACACAAGTAAAAAAAAAGTCATGAAATAAAAATGTGTCTTACAAAATTCAATGAGGTGGTGGTAGGTCTTTGAACTAATAAAAATAAAAATAAATTTAAAAAAGGAGCGATAATTAGCCCTATAAATTTTCCTTATACAATGGGGCTATAACATGAATATATTAAAAGAAAAAAATCATTTACTATGGTTTACACATGTTCTAATTTGATTTATTATAGATAATGACTTTGTGTAATTAAAAGTCCTCATAATCATCAAGTTGTTGTTCATTGGGCCAGAAATCTTGTGAGATTTCCCACTTTACAGAAGAAAGAAGAAAGACAATAAAAAAATAAATCCATCCCTTAATCAAATACAGAATCAAGTCTCTAAAATGCAAAGATAGAGCCTTATGTTTGAGATTCCCCATCTGGGATTTAGGCCACTCAGACATTCTTTCCCATGATATGTTTTCAAGCAATTTATGTTAACAGTACTTTTGAAAAATGGATTACTATGGTACTGTATAGTGAGTTCTATATGCTTCTAAGTATATTTATTCTAAAAACACTGCAGTATCCCTGCTTTGTTACTCAAAGACCCAGCTCTCTGGAAATAAGAAAGAAGATCCAGCTTGTGTTATACTTATTCCATGAGTTTAGATCCTTTCTTCCAAAATTTTTTAACTTCATACATGTCATTTCATTTGATTCTCACAACTACTCTTTTTTTTTAATATGTCTTTATTGACTTCAGAGAGAGGAAGGGAGAGGGAGAGAGACAGAAACATCAATGATGGGAGTCACTGATCGGCTGCCTCCCGCACACACCCCCTACTGGGGATCGAGCCCGCAAACCAAGCATATGACCTGACCAGGAATCGAACTGTAATCTCCTGAATCCTAGGTCAATACTCTACTGCTGAGCCATGCCAGCCACACTGATTCTCACAATGACTCTTAAAGATAGGTGTTATTATTTTTATTTCATAGTTGAATAAATTCAGGGAGATTAACTTGTCCAAGATAAAACAGACCTAACTAGAATCTAAACCAGTGCATTAGAATAAACTCAAAGCTGCCAAGACAGAGACCCACTCCCCTGTGGGAGTCTCCCACTCCCCAAACAAATCAACTGATAAAAGAAATTCAAATCTATTTCTCTCATGTAATAATCCAGAGATGTATGAGTCAGGGCTCGCAAGATGGCTTATATCTTCAAAACCTACCTTCCAACTTTGAGTTCAAGACTCTAGTTGTCTCTACTTCCCAGTCATCAGGAAGGGGGAAAGGCAGATGGTAACAATTCCTTTTTATTTTATAGAACCTCACTCCTGATCATATTCCAACAACCAGAACCTAGTCACACAACCATACTTAGCTCTGAGGAAAGCATTAAAAAAATCTAGCTGGGAGGCCACGCAGGCAAGCCCTGAGCCAGAGGTGGAATGTTATCGGAGTAGATGCAGAATGTGTTAACGATTTTCAACCTTTTTCATCTCATGGCACATAAACTAATTACCAAAATTCTTCAGCACACCAAAAAATATATTTTTTTGCCAATGTGAGACAAAAAAATTGGTATAATTTTGATTCATCACACCAGGCTGCTATTGTTGTGTTGGTTACTGTCATTTTTTTTTTTTTTAATTTTTAAAGAAAGAAGAAAGGAGAGGAAGAGAGAAACATCCACGTGAGAACACAACACGATTGGCTGCCTCCTGTACAACCCCAGCTGGGGTTGTGCTCTGACCGGGAATCAAACCTGCAACCTTTCCGTACACAGGACGGTACCCAACCAACTAAGCCTCACCAGCCAGGATGGCTGTTGTCATTTTTTTATCTGACAGTCTAAAGGGAAAGAGGTCAGTGCCCCTGACTAAATAGTCAGGTATTGCATGTTTTAAAAATTCTTGCAGCACACCAATTGAAAATAGCTGCGTTAAGTCAAAGAATTCAGACAAACCCACAGAGTTCAGCCAGACAATAAGGAAAAAAAGATATGGTAACAAGACTGAATAGTACCTACTCTTTCACAAAATGAGTGACATAACCAAGGACTCAACTGAGAATCTATCCAATAAAAACAGGGTAAAGACTGTCCTACAAATGCACCCTTACCCAGGTAAGATGACCCATTTCTTGTGTAAATATTACATTCAGAACATTTTTATGCAAATATATTAGTAGTAATCATAAGGGGATTAGCACAAGGTCTACTTAACTCATGCTTGGGGGGATTTCTGGTGATGGTTTTGAGAGTGACTTTAGCATCTGATAAAGGATGCAACAGATAACAAGGGATTTGAATTGTAGATTCAGAGTTTATGCTAAGCCTGTGACCTGGTGACCTTCCTGAGTCCTGCAGAACACCCTCTGACTGGGCCAGGGTCAAAGTGGATGTGGATTTGCATTACCTTCAAGAGTGTCATTGCTGTATGGCAGGGAGTCCTAGAGGGAGCACATTTAAGAGTCACATAAGCACTTTTATTCCAAAAACAAAAAATACTCTGCCAGGCATACCACTATAGAGCATTTATGTACTTAGGGATTTCAGAAGCAAAGAACATGCACACTGGAGATAGCATATGCTCAAAATTACTATCTTCACTGTAGCAGGAGTATATTCTGAAGCAATAGGGGTATTGCTGAAATGGAGAGGAGGTATTTGGTGAAAGAATGTAAATGTTAGGTATCGACGAGATTCAATAGGTAACAGAGAACCTCGGTATTGATGGAAGTATTGCTTGAAGCTGATGGTTTGGGTCGCTGCCTTGTGTTATGGATTTAATAAAAATAAATGTATCATATAGAACTGTAATCCAAGTAACAGAAGTCCCTTCTATCTTCATCTCAATCAGTGCCCTTTTCTAATTCTCTATTTTCACCTTCAGGGTTCTTCGACGGTATGCACGCTAGTGCTCCCCTGCCTTCCTATGTGAGCCATACAGCCGCTCCGCTAGATCTGCTCAGTATCCACGCTGCTTTTCTTCCGGATATGCATTTCATTTATCCAGCTAGGTCACATTTTACACTGAAAAGGTTCTCAAACTCCTTCATTTCTTTATTTCCAAGAGCTTCTGAATAATCTCCCTCCTATGAAAGCAGGTAAGCACTGTCCACCCAGGGGTAGGAGTTAGGAAGACAAAGGTCTGCAAAGAGGTCAGTGGTAGGAGGGAGTAGACAAAGAAGGTACTCAAACCAGAGTCAGCATGGTCCTTGCGATGCGTCAGGGAACAAATCTAGAGAGTATTTATCATGTGTCATGATACCTAAATATTCTCCTCTTCCAAGAATTTATAAAAGATGCGCCAGGCAGTGATGACTAGCTGCCTGTGCAAGGCCTGTTCTTTACTTCTCATGAGTAACAGAAGGGAAATCTATGCAGGTGATGTTCCCAGCCTCGCCCGCAATGAAAGAGAGCTCGGTGCCTAAGTTCTGGCCAACATGATGTAAGTGAAAGTCTTACCTTAGTCTTCTAGGGAAGCTCCTTCACAGGACAATAGACACCTGGCTTGTGCCCGTTTCTGCCCTGCGCCCTTTCTTCTGCTGGCTGGCAAGCTGGCGGTGCACGGATGGGCTTCCGGCAGCCACCCCCAGGAACCCTCCAGCAACCTCAGGACGGAAATCCACGTTTTAAAGAAGGTGCAGTGGAAACATCAGAGGAGACCTGGGACCCTGCTGAAAGTCCTCAGACTTCTCTTGGAGAGAACTAATTCTCTAGCTGGGTCAAGTCACTTTGAGGTTACTCTTAAGTGCGGTGGAACTTAATCCTAAGTGATACAATCGAGTTAAATTCTTCCTATTAAATGATCATGGGGAATGAAGTTATGGGGCGGGGGCAATAATATTAACAAAGATTTCACCATGCCATTGACAGTGACTTAAGAGCTTGACAAAGCCCCTAGTATTATAACATAATATTTTCTAGACCTTATTGGTGTGGTGTATTGTCAAGGTTACTCAAGCACTAATTTTATCTTAAGTCTCCTTAGAAGGGTAATTCTCACTTTTCAGAGGCATTATTATTATATCTGCTTTTCAGCACCATTACACAAATAAAAGATAAAAATGGGGAAAAATATTGGTAAAAAAAATATTTTTGCATTGAGAAAATAATTATTTCATTTTTCTTGCTTTATTATTGTTGTCCGAAGGGGTTACTTGCTGTTTTGTTTGGGGAATATTTGACCCAACATACCTCAAAAAATAGCAAAATTAAAGTTTAACAGAATTATTTTACTCAATAAAATGAAATGCTGTCGGTACTGTAGCAATTTTCATTACAAGAACACGTCCAGATGCAGTGACCACAGTTTCGGTCGATATTTTGTGACTAAAGAATCCAGCTGGATCCTCGTTGTCTATAAATATGACATTTACTCCTCAAACACCCTTCGGTCCTCAGAGGAAAGACGGAAATAATGGACCGGTGTTATATGGGGAAACTGTCGGTACCTGCAACGCTGGTGGGCGAGCAGGGGAGGGAAAAGCACTGACCTACGGTGGCATGTGTTTCACATTGCAGCACATGAATTAAACGTTAGCAAACAATTCTGAATAAGTAAAAGACATCAGGGAGTGAAGCAATATAATTTACACTGTAAAACCATATGTATCCTAAGGCTAAAGTACATTTAGTTTTCCTTTTCAGGACCGTAGAAATATTTGATGCAGGAGGTGAATATTTTGTCTTTTTTTTTCCTGGCTAAGTTCTCACAAGTGGCTTCTTTTCGAGGGGGCACATCCTTTCTCATCACAGTCAGGAGCAAGCGTTCTGCGGCCCGAAGGCGTTACCTTCTCCCCCATGCAGTTCAAAGTCTCCCCCTTCTTTCTTCCCTTTCCCACTTAAAGTCGTGTGTTATAAAACTGCCAGCTGCTAAAGGGGATAAGCATCTCACCAGCCTTTCCAGGTCTAAAAATTGGCCCAGGCTGGGAGATTCAGTGGTTCCTGATGTCACCAGGCCCAACCAGAAGCCCGTCCAGCTGGGGGCGTCCTGCCTGCTGCGGACACCCTGTTCCCTGCGCTTTCCTGATGTTGCCTGGCCTGTCCTCAAAACACTTCCTCAGGCTCTACTCCCAAAGCATTTGAAAAAGTCCTTCTGAAATTTTTTTAAGTCGAAAAGTGCAAAATACAAAGTCCTCACAATCCTCCTAGCTCACGCGCATGGCGCAGATTGTGTAGATTAACCTTGAATTTTTATCACTTAGCTGTGACTGGGAATATTATGCAAACCCAGCGCAGGAAAGCTGTTTTTATGACATTTTAGGACAGTCTGTGACACCCAATACTTCTGTTAAAATTTAGTCTTTATGTTACTTCAACATTCAAATCAAAAACAAAATTCTAGCATTCTCAGTGTTAATTAATCTTACATTGACTCCTCTTTCCAACACAAAATATGTAGCCAAAATTTTTTTTTTCTTAGTGTTACTCTGATGTTGCTCTTAAGTATTTGCTTAATCAAAAGTAGGTATTTTGAGCCCCACACCTAACAGGACCTTTCACCCTCTACCCCCATCTCCAAAGCGAGTATTTAAAGACAGGTTTTTATGCTACTGAAGTGTCTGAACATCTAATTTCAATCCCTGTTTTTCTCAAGTATACCTTATTGACCCATCCTCAAGGAGCAACAATCATTTCCTAAGTTCTGAGAGCGGCACCTACTCTCATAGGATGAAAGACCGAAGGCAGAGTATGTGGTTTTCCCTAGTAGGTAACAAACCCATTTTTATAACTTTATCATCCCAAATTTATCTCTTATGAATATATAAATTTAATTTTTTATTCCAATAGAAAAAAAAAATTCCTGAAAATTAACCAATGACTTACAGGAGAAAACGTTATCTCATTTTTAAGTGTTTAATGTTTAAGACAATAAAAATCATAAATTTCAAAATATACCTTTTTACCTACTAAACTGACATAGATTGTCAAAATATATCCTAGCCTGTGTCCATGACATGATTGTAAATCTGATATTCTCAGACTGTGCTGTTGAGAAAATTGCTTCAGGTTTCCTGGGGGGCATCTTGTCAATCTTTATCAAGAGCTTCAAGATTTATATATATCAATTGAGTAATATGCACCAAAATCATAAAGGTTGTATGTTGGGGGTTTTTTAGAATAGGGAAATATTAAAGCTGCCTGCTATTTCTAGTTGAGAAATGTATAAACAAATTATAGTACAAACACATATTTTAATATTACATATCCATTAAGAATCCTGTTTCTAAAGACTGTCTCATAGGTACGTACTCATATGGTAATTGCTATAAGTAAAAAATGCAAGACACAAAACTGAAAATTAATTATGGCCCAAATTGCTCTTTATGCGGCTTGTAACAGTGTCTACAGACTACTTTCCTATGGACTGCTCTTAAGTCGGATCCACCCACCGGACTCAGCCTGGCCAGTTAGCTAACGTGAAGTGAGCAAAGGCTTGGCAAGTGCTGCCGGTGGGAGCCCGCCCTTGCACCCTTTCTGGACCCGAGGTGGGAGCCCGCCCTTGCACCCTTTCTGGACCCCTGAGGTGGGAGCCCACCCTTGCACCCTTTCTGGACCCCTGAGAGCACAAGTGAAGAAGCCTGGGATAACCCGCAGGAAAGTGCGAGGCTGTGTGAACGAGAGCCAACCGGTCCCAGCTGAGGCCCCGAGACCAGCCAGCCAACCCTCAGACACAGGATGAAGCCACCCAGGGCCAGTCACCATCCACTCTGCCAGCCGACCGTTTCAGCCCGGAACAGAAACATAGCCAGCCGGCCCTCAGGTTATTGACTAAGTAAAATAACTGGGGTGGTTTTTTGCCATTATATTTTGGGTTTGGTATGTTACATAGCAAAAGCTAATAAAGACACTAAGATGACTATAGACTTTGTTTTTTTTCCTTTACAGCCTTAGAAGCTTTCTAAATGCAGTAAAATCAGTGTGAGCTTCTTTTATAATCAGAGGATAATCTTATTTTATAATGAGAAGAAAAATAGATACAAAACAAAAAATCTAGGCAAAAAATTGGGCAAAATGAGTTGTATTCCTGAAGTTATCAGCTTTCCCTGTAGAAACAGTTGGATGGTATCATCTCCGGGAAAGCTGTTTATGAAACTGTTGCTCATGTCTTCTTTTTGGTTGTGTTCCAGTGACTCTGGTTTTTATCAAAGCTCATCTCTGCGGTGTTGGTGTCCCTGACCAATGCCTATTGCTTTTCAATTACCAGTTCCAAAGCATATAGTCGGTAACACACGAGTTGGAAGCCACCATTTAAAAGCCATTACAATAAGCATTAGGCAGGAAATGACTATCTTACTATTATCTTGTCCTTTAGCAAACAAACCCATTTCTTTCACACTAGCATTTAATTACAGAACACTTTCAAGAAGACACCATCAGGAAATCAACCATCCTGTCATCTTTAACATTCGGCATATGCTTACTATAGGTTTTATAAAGCGAACCTCACTCACGATTACAACCAAATAGTCACTACTCTGGAATATGTCCTGTGTCACGTGTATGTTAAAAGAAGACTCGCACCCGGCCGGGCGTGGCTCAGAGGTTGAGTGTCGACCTAGGATCCAGGAGATTGCGGTTCGATTCCCTGGTTGCTGGCCCAAGAGATCGCGGTTCGATTCTTGGGTCGGGGCACATGCCCGGGCTGCGGGCTCGATCAATGACTCTCTCATCATTGATGTTTCTATCTTTTTCTCCCTCTCCCTTCCTCTCTCTGAAATCAATAAAGATATATTTTAAAAAATAAAAAAATAAGACTCGCTGTCTTTTTATAAGGGTAAGTAGGTGAAAAAAAGTCACTTTGAAAAAATATTCGCATTTGTGAGAGCTAAGTGATTATTTTGTAGAAACAACAACCCACCAGCAAATTCAGTATTTAGTCAGGGTTACTCAAAAATTACCAAAGCGCAGTTGGTAAACAACTATACAGGATCCTGGAAGGTAAGTGTACATTGCAGGTGAGCGGCGAGGAGACGGAGGGGAAACGCATGGGGTGAGGAGCCAAGCGGGACGGTGAGCGTGGTGATGAATTTTGCTGTCAGCTCGAGTGGGCCCCAGGTGCCTGGAATAAACAGCTTCTGGGTGAAATTTGCATTTGGATGGAGGGAGTCTGTAGACTGCCCTCCCCAGGGTGGCTGGCATCGCCCCAGCCTCTGAGAGCCCGAGGGGAAACAAAAGGTGGGGAGAAGCGCTCTCCCACTTTCCGGCGTGGCTGAGCCGGCTGGGCCTCCACCCCGACCCCCGGGCCCCCACCGGGCCTCTGTCCCGGGCACAGCTCTAACTGAGGCCGTCGCCCCCCTGACTCGTTTCTCCAAAAAGGGAGAAGGGGGAAGACAACAGAGCTGAGAAAAGCCTCCAGGCAGGAAGGGACGGGGGCAAAGCCTGGCAGTCAGAGGAATTTGCTCAGGGCGCCTCCCCTTCGCGCGCCCACTAGGTGCTCACCCCTGCCCCACCCCAGCTCCCACAGTCTACATCCCTGTCGGAAGGCAGCCTGATTTCTTGTCTTCTTGCCTCACCCCTCCACCCACAGCAGGCAGGCAGCTGGACCCTTTCCTCTAGTGCTCGGTGCCTGCAAACCCGTGGCAGGCTGTGTTTTTTCTGGAAAACTGCCCTCCCCCCCCCCCCCCCGCGGTGTTGCCGAGCACCCTGGCCCCTGGCCCCTTTTCCCTCTAGGCCTGCTCAGCTGCCTCCTGATGACACAGAGCATCCAGGTAGGTGCTGGCTTGCTGCCCACAGAATCCAGAGGAACAGAAACCCATGTCCCAGACCAGCAAAGACCCCAAAATTAAACTCCCTCTTCCCTGACAAACGATCAAGGCCCTTGTGCAGTCTGAATGTTCTTCAAACCCACAGACTTGAGATGCTGAGTGTAGGGAACTGTAACAATTAGCCAACAGGGTCCCAGTCCCAGTCTAACCTACCGTTGAGAAGGGGCCCTGGGGTAAGGCTCGGCAAAAAGGAGCTCAGAACAGTCGCTTCCTCTAAACAGGTCATGTGCATTGGCACGAATACAATAGCCCTATGAAGTAGGTGCTATTTTGAAGATGGACAAACAGAAAATCAGGCAAAATAAATAATTTTTCAAGACTCCCACAAAGATTAAGTGGCCGTAGTGGGATCTGAAACCCAACCATTTCCCCAAGAGCCAATCCTAATCCAATTTCCTCATTTTACAATTTAAAAATGAATGCCCTAAACATATAACAATGTGTTAAAAGAAATATGGCTATTTGAAATATGTGTTGAGCATGTTTTCAAAGGCTGGGAGTCGCAATAGATCTGCACTGCGGAAACAAGGATTACAAGAGTATAACAAGACTAAAAGCCCAGTTCTTTTATTCAGGCCTGTGCTGCTTTTCAAATCAGAAGTATGCCTATTATTTTCATTTTTTGCCATTTGGATGCATATTTATTTTCTGTCTCAGCAAAGCACTCAACATAGCTTTGTTGAGTGACTGAATGAATTATGCTTCAATAATTTGAGTTCACGCCATTAAATATCTGCAGGAACTCGGAGCTGGCACATGGATTCCGCTGGAATCTGCTCATTAAGGACGCTCAGCCTGCAGCGTGTTGCTCATACATCATGGCCATTTGGTCAAAACTTAGAAAGGCCTCAGCAACGTGGCACCAGCAAGGGCTACTGGGGGTACTGCAGGCATCGGCTGTCCAAGTGGTGATGAACGAGCTTCGCAGGCCCGATAGAGCCGGGCCTTTAGGTCTCCCCGATGGGAAAGCACTGCCGTCTTCTACGCTGAACGCCGCTTCGCAGCTCCTCAACCGTGCTGAAAGGATGGCTCAGCTCCGTGCTCCCAGGCCACAGGGGAGGAAGCGTCTTCGTTGTGGAGAGCAGGCTCTCCCATGTTGTTTACTCCCCAGTGTCGCTCTGAGCCACGCCGATTGTCCCTTCGCCACCGCAGGAACATGCTGCTCCCACGTGGCCCCTCCCTGCTGGGGTCTGCGTGGCCTTGTGAAGGCCGAGTCCCTCTGCCTGCACCGCGCCATGCACTGTAAATCCCATTTGCATCCCATTTAGAGCATAAACCACAATAGACACTGAAGAACAAAAGGAACCGCACGCCCAGCTTTGTGACAGAACCCCCACACGTCGATAATTGGAAGCACATCGATTTGCACACAGAGGGGTCGAGGTCCCAAACGCCCGCCCAGCCTTCTGCGGCCGGGCTCACCACCTCACCCACTTTCAACGCCGCCACCAAATCCCCTGGAAAAGGAGGGAGTGGGGAGGAAAGACGAACCAGAACTTCCTGGGGAGCAACTGAGCTGAAAACAAGTAACATGGGCTGCCTGACAAATTGTGCTTCTGGAGTCTTCACCTAACCGCCCTTTATACCAGTCTGGTCGTTTGATGCCATACAGATCCCGCTGTTAGAATTCAATATTTAAGTGGCTTCTAAAACTACAGCAAGTCACTAACAGGCTAAGGCACATCGCCGGGTAAAGAAGGCTTACTTAAGAAGTCCAAATTATTTTCAGAACTATGAAGAAATGATTTTGCCCCCAGCTTATATAAACAGCTCCCGTGAACAGGACTGGGTTTTCTGCATGTGTTTAATTTCCATCAAAATTCCATAGTTCTGAACTAGACCAAATTCCTTTACAACATGGTCCCCAGATTTAATTACCATTTAAGGTGCAAACCTAATGGAAAGTGAAAAAGCTCTCATTAGGATGCGAAGCAGCTGATCCTGATTTGCTGCCGGGAATAACTGTGTTTGTTCTGCACACATAGGGGCGTTACAGAGCCAATGACTCTACTTCAGGATCAGAAATAGCCACTTAGTTACTAGAGAAAACTAAGATTCTCTCCCCTTCAAAATCAGCAAGTAGGAAGACCTTACACTGTATATCACCATCCCGCAGGGCTCGGCAGGAATATTATTAACACAGGCCAACTTCTGTGTCCCAATTGTCAGAAAGAGCTTAGAAGGATAATGGGTTGGTAGGAGAGGCTGAGTGAGTAACTGGCTTGAAACAGTCTGGCAGTCAAAGCAGGATTTTAATTAGATTATCAGAGAGCTATTTGTTAAATTTTGGAATGCTGATAAATTTTTAAAAGCCCTTCTAATCTGGAGATAATTACCTTCAATCATTAAACTTGTTCTTGATTAAGAATCTGAAAATGAGCCTGTTAAGCCTTCAGCAAAATAGTAAGCCCAATAAAACACTGGAAATAATGCTGCCAAGCTACCAGCAAACTCAAACAGCTACTACTTCTAGAGTCTGCACAACTGGTGGAAATTAAGCGAATGTTCAAAAGGAGACGAATGCATCTTGAATGAATTCTGACCTTGGACACGTTTTTGAGGCCTGTCTCAGGAAAATCAAAAGATTTCTATTCAGATAAACCTTTCAAAAGTGACCAGAGACAAAACTTATTTATCCTTCAAAGTGACAGATGATGCAGAGAAAGGGTAACGTTAACTCCTCAGCGTAGATTCTAGATATTTGAGAAACTGGTTACCAAAAACATGGCCAAATATAACATATGTGCAAGACTGAGAACCATCAATATTATACCTGGTTAGTGACTGTAAGACATCAGCTTATAACCTTTCCTCTGTTAGCCCTGACCTTAGCTAGCTGGGGGCTTACTCGGGTGACCCATGGACCGTGACCCGGATGCCTCCATTGTTTCAAAGGCAAAAGATGGTCACATTAAACACTGTTCAATGGTAACGACCATTTAAGTTTTCCTTCATTACATACACAACGCTTCTCCTCCTGGTATCTCGACAGGAATGATTACTGTTGGCCCAGCAGTCACTCTCACAGGTAAAAGGCAAGTGTTACTAATTACCGTATTACACAGTAAGGGAAACCAAGTATAAAAAGAATCTCAGACTTTTCCAAGGTTTCCTAGTAAGTTAAGTGGTAAAATTTAATGAAAGCCACATTCTGCCAATATCTGAACTAATCTCTGTTTGGAACTAGTGGATGCTGCTTTAACTCAGACCATCACAGACTATTTGGTAAGTTGTTAAAATTATTTGCATTTGTCAAAAGCAGTTTACAAAAACCCATAGGCGTAGAATGGCCGATGCACACATTTGCTCTATAAATTACTGAGACCTTCTTGTGCGCCAGGCATTGTGCTAAGCGCCGGGAATACAATGGGTGACAGAAAAAGCAGTGCCCACGCTCTCCACGCTTCATTTTAGTGTGGGAGACGGGCAAATAAAGCAGCCATAAATAATTCCTAATTGCTCTGTTGTGGAAGAAACTGAATCTCAGCTAGGACAATAAGAACGTCCTAGGAGGCAAAATGTCTTGAGGGACTGTTGTCATGTAGTATTGAGTCCAAGGATGTTACAAATCTTGCAGTTCGGGGGTGCAGGGGTGGAAGATCTGTCCTATCCAAAGTCAACAGGGCTCCATGGAGAATCATATGCCTGCTTGAATTCTCTAGCTTAGCCAACACCAAGTTAAATATCCCTACTCTGGGGAGATTATTGTTCTGGGTTATAGTAAAAAAGAAGGGGAGGGGGGAAAGGGGGACGGGGGGTGGAGGAAAAGGGAAGAAGAAAACCAAGCGATACCTTCTGCCCCCGCAAACCCCACCTGTGCCTACATCATACAAAATATGCGGTGACTGGAAGAGAGAATGGGAACTGTGCCCCTTAATAAAACGTGCTGGGGGGAAGTTACTAGCTTAAGGATATTTTAAAAGGGAAAAATTAAGCCAAATGTTAAAATAGGGCATGAATTGGCATAAAAAAGTAGAAAAAGCTTTTCTAAAAAAAAAAAACCACCAAAAAAAAAAGCCAGAGACATCCGTCCAGCCCCCTTACGTGGTTAACCTAACAGGAGTGCGGTAACAACTTACAAATACAAAATAAATATAACACAACACACAAGCATTGGGTTTCCTTGGGTGTGCATTCCCCTACTTTTGTACATAAATTTTCCCATATATTAAGGTGACCTATTTCCAAAGCACCTGATATTATTTTTGTTCTTTTTACTGCCCCATTTTTCCTCATTTTTAAATGTTCTCCAGTTACATTTCACTCAGCTTGCTTAAGGCCATAAGACCAATAAATACACTTTATTAACTTTTACGTAAATGGTCCCCAGGCAGGTTCATACACATATCCTCTGCAATCGATTTAATTTGCAAATGACCACAAGAGACGAGCTCTTTCACAGTCATAAAAATTATTGGGCAGTCTAAGAAACAAAAATTGAGGGTTTGTTTTTTTTTATCATTTTATTTTCCAAGAGCTGATGGTAAAGTAAAAAGTCACTGACTCTGGTGGGGCATTACTTAGACACACAAAAAAAAACGCATTTTGGGGAAGTGTTACAAATATACCTCCCTTCTTTTCAAGCTAGAATTCTCCGAGCTTTCGCACCGAGTCTTTCTGCAGTTCTCCGGTGAAACCTCCCCCGGAGAGGGAATGCCACATTTCAGCTCTCGCACCGGGATAGGGAGCCCTAGCCAAAGGGAATGGGGTTTGGAAGGCCCCCATTATGCGGTCAATCAATGGTTTCTGGAAGGAGAATTCAAAGGTATTTAAATTACATGTAACACAGATGCTCTAAACCACTAAGATTGCTTAGCAAGCCACACACACAGAAAAGGTATGTTCGTTACAAACCAGTCTAGAAGTTGATCTGAAAATAATGATACAATACTCAGATTCTTGTGTAAACATTTGTTTAAGTTTTATAAGGAACTAAGCCAAAACGTCTGTGTGTACACATTTAAGGACGGTCAGGTTCTCGGGGATTTTCAGGGATTTGTTATGTCTTTTACTTACTCTTTGAAGATTTTCTTTGAGGGGAAGTCCGTATGCAGAGTAATAGAAAAATGAATGAACTTTAAAGAATGTATTAAATATTTTCTGGGAGCAAGCTCTGGACGTGAAAAATTAGAAAATCGAAAAAAGTGGAGGCAAGAAGGGCTTTTAAAAGGCCCCACTGAGCCACTGGCCGGCTGCCAACCCGAAACCTGGGAAGGCATATTGAAACCCTTAAATACCGTAATTTTCAGCTGTAAGGAATTCTCTCCGTGTTATCAATGGACTCGGGGAAAAGGTATTTTTTCTAGATTTCCAGATCCGAGGTTAAATGCATTCTAGGGAGGTTTACTGGAAGGTGCTCTGCTGCTCCCCCGTGCAGTCCCTTTCGCCAAGTGAGGTCAGCTGGGGTTCAGGCGGGACGGGCCGGCGATGCGCGAGCGGAGCAAGCCTGGCACTCCCCCCGGTGCGACAAGACTCGTTACACAGCAGCTACTGTCCATAAGTACATTATTAATTCTCTTTTTCTTGTAACTTTAAATATCTCAGTTATCCACTAACCAAATTACAAAACAACTGAATTTCAAAATGCCTTTTATTTAAAGAATTTTAGCTCCCCATCATTTTCATAACCATTTTTTAATCCTATATAAGGGAAAGGATGTCGTATTGAAAACCTTCCTGAATATATTTATTTTCCAGAGATAACTCATTTAGCTTTAAGTGGTGCCAAGAGAGAGTCTTGTTTAGCCAGGGATTGATCAAATGAAAATTCCCTTGCTTTTTAAAAAATCCTGAATAACTCTTGGCTCATGTCCTTCGCTGTGGCTTAATTGATAAATTAGTAATAACTGCAATTATAGTTAACACTTATACCACAGGTAGCAGCTGGCAGCAAATTCCTGGGTAAGGATCTCAGACCAGCAAGGCTGAAAGATGGGATCGGGGCAGATACTGGGCACGATGCGGGGCTGGGTGGAGAGAGGTGTTCAAATGACAGAGCTGGACCCCTGAGACCACCGAGCAGTACAAAGGGGAGGGACATCAATACCAAGCAGCAAACATGAGTCTTTGAAACCGAGGATGACCTGAGACAAAGGCTCAAACCCAACGGGATGTCAGGAGGCCTCCACACCAAGAGCAAAGTTAACAGCATAGAGTCCAAGGGTCTGTCTAGAGATCTGGAAACCACTCCTCGCACATCCTGCCCTACAAACCGGCAAATCCCATTGGGTCTGCCTTCAAAATATATTCAGAATCTGGGCACTACTTACCACACTCATCACCTTTCCTGCCTGAGTTGTTAGCCTGATGCTGAACAATATATCTCGATGCAGAAACTAGAAACATCCTTTTAAAATGCAAGTCACAAGTCGCTCCTCTGACCAAATCTCCCCATTGGCACCCATCTCACTCAGAATAAAACTCGAAGTCCTTATCAGAGCCAGTGTGGCCCTGTGCCACGCACCCCTCCCCATTAATTTCCTGAATTCGCCTGCCTCTGCACGGTCCTCCGATGCCTCCCTCCAGCCTGCTCCCACCCTAGGCTCTCCCCGAGCTGTCTGCTCTCCATGCTCTTTCCTCAGCTAACCTCTTGTCTAACCCCCTTACCTCTCTGCAGTCTTTACTTAAAAGATCTCTGCCTCCCCCAGAAGGGCTCCTAATCCCCTTTCCCTCCTCTAACTTTTCTTCTGTCCATAGCAATTACCTTCCAATATGCATTACAACTGGCTTATTAATCATGTCTCTTGTTCATTTTCTCTCTCCTCACCAGAAGGCAAGTACTGATGAGGACAGGGATCTTTCTGATTTTATTCATTGGTATGTCCCAAGCACCTACATCAGTGTCTAGCACAGAACAGCTCAATAATTATTGTTCAATAAATAAAAGTACCCAAAAGCATAAATTTATTTTTGCATAGAATTTTTAAAGTCATTTATTATCTAAAACTTTCTACAATATCTCATAAATATTCATCATGAAAAACTCCTTTTGCCCCCCATTGAGAATGGTACTCAAGATCCTCAGTAACAGTGTTTCTGTGAGAGAGTCAGTCCCTCTAGCTTCTGAATCCACGCCTCCCTGGCTTGTTTCACTGAATCACGCCCATTCTCTCTTTGGAAATTCTTATTAAACATTTGTAATGGTGACAACTAACATTTGTCTAGCAACTTATAGCTTTGTAATGCCCCTTTATGTACATGAACTATTTGATCAAATAAAGAGAAATTATTGCCAAAAGATTTGAGTTTTTTGGTTTAAACAAAATATATATTATATTTGAATTCCATTTTTAGAGATTATAAGCATATAGGGATTTTTACTCATTAGTTCATGGTTATTTAGAGAATATGACATGGCTCCAGTTGCCCACACTTGACATGTGCTTCTATTTATATTATTTTGTAAAATACTTGTAGAATTAAATCACCAGGCCAAATAATAGCATGACTATAAGTAGTTTCATTTCCTTTGCTCAACTGAAAATATGTTGTCTTAGCACCGAGACTACTGTTTCTAAATTCTGCTTCATTTACACTTTTGATTAAATATCATGAATATGTGGTTGTACATATTCCTAAGTCACTTAAATAACTCATAACAAATGAGCACCTAATTAAATTTATCTCTTAAAGAGATACCCCGGGTAAGGGCTATAACTGACAATGAATATAGACCATAAAGGAAATATGAATTGCTAAATGAACCTTTGATGAAAAGTAAATCCCTCCCCTCCAGGGAAACAGAAAACTTTAACAACTTCTAAGAAGCTCTGCGGGCAGCAGCCGGAGTTGGTGACGTTACAAATGAAGCTGTCTTGTCCGTCTTTGGTTCGAGCTCTTTCAGGCAGCTGGCTAGCCTCAGCCATTCGCCCTCCATAGAATTAGTACGCTGTAACTGCTGCAGACAGCCATGAAAGACACCCCTATTAAGACACTTTTTTCTTCCATTTGTGCAACTTAACACAAATAAAAGACTTATGGTAGAAATCACTAACAATTTAATATGTTTTCCAAAATCTATTATACTCTGAAGATATTATAACTGTTTTTTTCATTTCAAATAAAAGCCTGAAAGAGAAAATACAGAGGGCTGAAAAGCATTTGAGCAAGCTTCCTGTCTCAAAACAGGATGCCATTTCTCAGGAATTAAGTGAAATACCCAAGGCGAACCAGGCAGACAAACTTTAGGTTGCCAGTAGAGATCTAAACTGGAATAACTCTTCTAGTAAACTGACTTGCAATACATGCCGAAAGCTTCATAAATATGTGTTTATTTCCAATTTGGGGGATCAATCCTGAAAAATAATCTGGAATGCAATAAAAAATCTATTCTCAAAGATGTTTATTACAACATTAATTGGAATGGCAAAATTATTAGGAAGCTACTGTCTCATAATGATTAAGTATACCAAGGTGTATTGGAATGTTCTATAGCCATTTAGCTTAATGTGTACAGAGTTTACGTGACTGAGAAAGATGGGACTTCCAGGAATGACAGCAACAAACTAAGGCTTATAACAACCCCCAACGGTAACTGATAATTCAAAACAAGAAAGATTTAGGGGAAAGAAGAAAAAAAAGAAAAACAACTTCATCATAAGGGATACTAAAGAATTATGCAACCATGTAATTTTAACCTTTGAGTGATTTTTTTCCATATCTAGCACAACTTTAGCCAAATTGACATTCTCCAGAGTATAATGTAGTTTTACAGAAAATATGTAAAGGGAAATGTGTCAAATCTCATTTACATGCCCCAGTTAGGAGACAGAAAGGATGAAAGCCTGGCTGAATAAGACCAGCAAACACAAAGCATATTTGGAAGAGAAAGCAAGGAGTCAACATGCCCTGGATTTCTTTGACCCAACTTCTGAAGAGCTGTCTTGGCTCGTCCTACAAAAAATAAACTCAACCCCTAACCTGAACATGTGTTGTCTGGAAGCCAGGGAAAGGGGGAAGAGGCAGGAACAATCTACTTAGACCCATTGACACATTTGATATCAACAATGTCAAAAGGAGTTTCAAGAGGAAAAGTACCTGTGTCTCACCCCCCAAAGCCAGGATGGCGGCAGGCTTTTCCCTAACTGGAGGTTATATAACCGTGACAAACACATCCCCCAAAGAGGGGGGCAATCACAAATCTCTACAGACGGCATTACTGTGTCCTTGAGCAATGGTAAGCTTCCTTGAATTTAGTGGAGTTTGTCCATATTATAGTAGCTCCCTTTATCCATGGAGGATACGTTTCAAAGACCCCCCAGGAGATGCCCGAAGCAGCAGGTAGAACCAAACCCTAGATATACTATGTTATTTCCTATACTATGTAATACCTATGATAAACTTAAATGTATAAATTAGGCTCAATAAAGAGATTAACAGCAATAACTAATAAAATAGAACAATTACAACAATATACTGTAATAAAAGTGAAGTGAGTGTAGTCTCTCTCTCACAACCAATTTGATAATCGAGATGCCTACTAAGTGACTAAAAGGTGGGATACACGTGGGACAAAGGGATAGGTCACTTCCTGGAAGAACAGAGCAGGTGGCACGAGTTTCATCAGATACTCGGAAAGGTGCACTACTTAAAATGTATGAATTCTTTATTTCTGGAATTTTTTATTTAAAATTTTTGACCATAGTTAACTATGGGTAACTGAAACCAAGGAAAGCAAAACCACAGAGAAAGGGGTGGAGGGCATTACTGGACAGGGACAACTGTACAAGTTGAAAGAATCAATTATACAGGAACAAAAATTCCTGGAATGACTCCTGTGATCCATGCAGTTCAGGCAGCCGGATGCCCATACTGATCAATTTAACCCGGACGGCCAGCCTGCTGGGCTGAGTTCCAAGGCGAGGGATCTGAAGAGGGCCCACAAGCAGGGCCAGGTACATAATTTGCCAAGCCCAATGGAAAATAAAAATGTGGAGTTGTGTTTAAAAAGTTGGGAAAAGTGCCATTAAATATACTAAAATCTAAAGCATTCTCTTTCCTGCGGTGCTCTCTCTCCCTCTCAAACTGCATCACGGTGTTTTGTATTTGCTATTTAATATCATGCGTTCCGGATCACAAGGACAATATCTAAGGCTACCTCACACTCTCACAGGCACCTGCGGACCCAGCCCAGTGACTCTTCATGCATGATCTATTTACTGCGGGGTGTTCCCCTCTGCCAGCTGCCCAGCCAACATAGCTGCCCTGGCGAAGTGAATCTCCCCTCCCCACAGGCCTCCCTGTGCAGAGCAGTGGTCCTAAGGGATTGCAGCCTCCACGTGAAGATGCGTGAGGTCTAGATTGGAGCTGGTCAGAGGGCCACCCTGGCTGCATGGCTTCTTCCACATGGAGCTGCCAGCTTGAGCAGGGTCAGGCACTTCCGTTGCCCATGCCCAGAGGCCACACAGTGACATCAATGACCCTGGCCTGACCCTGACCATCCTCATGCCCAGGCACCCACTAAAGACAAAGGGCAACAGTGTTTACTGAATGGGGTGAAAGGGAGTGGGGGAGGGGCAGAACAGGTGCAAAGGAGTGGGGGAGCTGGTGGCCCCGATAAAAGACCCAGATATGTGAGCTGAGGCTTCATGCATGCTTCACTGTCCCACTGGACTTTACTTAGAAAATACAAATTAAGAGAGAAAATTAAGAATTTCAAGATGACAACTGTAAAGCATTAAACCCTAACATGAAAATATAGCACTGGCCATGTGCCCATGAAGTTGGCCCTTTGTGGGCACAGGTTTAGTCCAAGAAGCCAGTGTGTGATTCTGAGGAAAGTAGCAAGCCCAGAAAGGCTTTCCTCATTGACAAAAGAAAAATAGAAAAAACAAAATAGAAGACCTAAAAATAAGTCTACGTTCAAAGGAAGAAAGGTAGAGAGCATGCAAAAGTTAGATTTGATCATATGTTGAAGTATCTTTGCCACTAGAAAGAAGAGAAAATTTTAGGTCATAATCTCATTGTACTGTTCAAACTAGATAAGGTATGAGAGATAACATGAAAATGCAATAAACTAAAATTATATGTAACAATTTAAATGTAACAAGGATTTAAATAAATGGGCAATGCAAGAACAAATTTTTTAAACTCTTTAGAAAACAGCAGAAAAAATACAACAGAAAAGTGAATGGTTGTCCTATATACAGAGACAGAGACTTGAAATAAATAGTCACAATGCAGAGGAAGAAAAAGAATGAAGTGAGAATGGATTATCTATAGGGAAAATACTCAGTGAAGCTAAAACATGTAGCTAGGTTTTGTTTCTGAATAGAAGTTATAGAAGATATAATAGAAGAAAGCATCACCTAACCTGAAGGTAAAACTAAATGTGCAGATCAAAAGCATTCAATACAATTTTTAATTCAAGATGGCTGATGAAGTTCACTCAAGAAGGCTGCCACCAGCAGACAAGAATATTGACAACTTTCCAGGAGATATAAAGCAGAAGAAACCAGATTGATGGAAAAACTGAAGAGAGTTTGGAAAATATTAGTGTTCTGAGCAGAATCAAGATGCCTAGATCAGCAGCAGTAAGAACTAGGGGTAAGATTAAGCTACAAAGTTTTGGGCTGGCAGAGTTTTGGGGGGGTTTTTTGGGGTTTTTAAATATATCTTTATTGATTTCAGAGAGAGGAAGGGAGCGGAAGAGAGAGAGATAGAAACATCAGTGATGAGAGAGTCATTGATCGGCTGCTTTCCTGCAGGCCCCCAACTGGGGATCAAGACTGCAGCCCGGGCATGTGCCCTGACTGGGAATCAAACCAATATCTCCTGGATCCTAGGTCGATGCTCAACTGCTGAGCCACGCCGGCCAGGCAAGCTGGCAGCATTTTTAACCAATGGTCTATAGGACAGCTGTACCCATGATGCTCAGAGGACCTAACCTATATTTTTCCCTCAGGACAAAAACCTTCTAAACAAATCTCCAAATAAAAGGAAGATACTTAGAGACTCAATATATTTTAAAAATTTTAAATAAATAATTTCTGGACATCTCACCCACTTATTCATTTATTCAGTAAAAATATATTGAGTTAAATGTACATTAGACACCATTCTAAGCAGTGGGCATGTATTATACCAGAAAAATATGGATAAATATATATGCACCAAAGAAATATCATTAAATTATTTAAAGCAAATACATTAGAAATACACTGTATTAGACTTTGAAACATATTTCTTATAAATTGACATATTAAGCAAGTAAAAATTAGAAATGGTCTTAATAAAATCAGCAGGTTTAATTTTTTCTTGGTTTCTTTTGTACATATATTTTAAATATTTCTAATTTTTGTTATGGGCAATTCACAAGTGTATTCTTTTCCAATTTCAAATAAAACAGAAAACTATAGAGCAAAACTTCAAAGTCCCTCTTCATTCCCATAAATCCTGTGTTAATTACAGTTAACTTATTACTATGTATCCTTCTACCCTCACATCTAAGCATCAGCACACATACATATACTTACTCTTATTACACACACACAGATTTTCCCAGAATGCATCATTAAAGGAGCAAGAGCTAGAAAACATGAGACAAATTACAACGACATCTAAGTCTAGACATCATCTATTTAATAAGAATTCCCAGGGGAGATAATAGAATGGAGAAGAAAGATAAGGCAAACAATTGAATAAAATGTACAACCACTGAGTCTTCCTGTTCATGAGGCCATTGAGAACCATGCAAAATAAACATGACCCACTGCCAGCCAAATTAAAAATGGTTAAAGTGTAAAACATCAAGAGATAAAAGAGAAGTTCCCCAAAGGTGCTATATCTGCTTACAAACTCGTAAGCAGAGAGGGCAGATAATGTTTGATTCCTCAATGACATTTGCACAGACAAAATATTCAATTTATTATAAGCTACTTTTATGTTGTTTCATATACATGTACTTCTTAGCATCATGACAAAACTAGAACAAGTTGAGTATTTTAACTGCCTAAATATTTGTCTTTAATTTTTTTTGATTGAGGGACTATAGGGACAATGGAGCTTGTTTCATAAAGAATGCAGGGAGTGCCCGGCGGGTGTGGCTCAGAGGTTGAGCATCAACCTGGGATCCAGGAGATCGAGGTTTGATTCCCAGTCAGGGCACATGCCCGGGTTATGGGCTCTGTCCCGGGGGGTGGTGGAGGCAGCCAATCAATGACTCTCTCATCATTGATGTTTCTATCTTTCTCTCTCCCTCTTCCTTCCTCTCTCTGAAATCAATAAAGACATATTTAAAAAAAAAAAAAAAAAGAATGCAGGGAGCTACTAAATACCTAAAATATACATATATAGTTGCCTATAAAAAAATTAAAAGAACTTATACTTAATTTATCTGGAAATTGAGAAAATATAGTTGGTTGAGGTGGAATGGGTCATTGGGGAGAAAAAGGGACAACTGTAATATTTTAAACAAAAATAAAAATAAATAAATAATTTTTTTTTAAAAGGCTACCAGAAAAAAAAGAAAATATAAATTGGAGAAAACTGTATAAAAGACGTCAACATAGATAGAGAATGGTCGAGAGGGCTATTCCAGTTATTTGGCCCACCAATCTCTCTTAGAAATGAATTAGCAACAGAGACTACAGCTGGAAGCCATAGGACCTCCGTGGTTTAGATAAAAAGGAACAGATGGATCTGCAGTGTGAAGTTCCTAAAGATGGAAGAGCTTATTTCACGATCATGTTGACCACAGTGCAAGACATATAATTCTGTAGGAATCAGCTAGCATCATTAGACAAAAAGAAAGCTGCTCATGATCATGAGTGAAAGGCACTACCTGAAAACTTACCTTTCATTTTACAAATATTGCCCAAAAGAATTACCTTTAAATAGAGAAGACAATCACATTTTTCAAAGAAGCCTTATAAGATCCTTTCGTCTAACATTTTGTGCAGAAAAGTGAACATCTACGGCATTCAAGGACACTGTCTTTTTTAAGCATTCATGAAACAAATATTTAGATTTCCTAATACCTTGTTTCAGTTGCTGACATCAGAATCATCAACCCACACAATCTCAGAGTTGGAAAGAACCCTTGATGTTTCCTAGTTCAACCTCAAGTGGTGACACAAATTTCTTCGGCACCTTCTGGCTAAGTGGTCAGCCAGCTTCCCAGTTCCTGCACAGTGGAAGTGTCCACTCACTTAAGGTCATCCTCTCAAAACACTCTTCTTCATTTCTGACAATTCAAACCAATAGAAATATTTTCTCTATATGGATGCAAATCACACTTTTTAATTGTCACCTTTTTACCCTAGTTCTGTACTTGGAAGTTACCCAGGGGTAAGTCATGAGTTTCCTTCATTCAAATCATTCATACAAATGAAAGTGAGCCGCAAGTTGCTTCTCCAGACTAATCCTGTTCCCCAAAGAGAAGATGTCATGCTCCCTGCCCATCTTCATGATTACCCTCTGTGCCCACTCCACTGTGCCCATCCCTCTTAAAGAAAATACAATTTTCTGGGAGTTATCTGAGGCAATCGGGTTAGGGTGATTATCTCACTTATTCTACATTACATACGATAAAATAAAACAACGATCATAATAAATAAAAGACTATAATGACATTCCAGTAATCAAGATCCCTATCCCATGGAAGAGGCTTTTGTGCTTCACATTGAGAGGCTAATCAAGCTTGGCCAGTCTCTGAACTGTGGCTTCCAAGAGAGAAGCCAGGCCGAGCTGCATGACAAACAGGAACAGTAGCATCGAGGAGAGAAACCAGTTCAACCACGATGGGGCTGACAGATTTCTCGGCCTTTTCTAAGATCCACCATCTGTTCTGGAGTCCTGGGTAAACCGACGAGCTGAACATAGAAAAGGGGTACCCCATGGTTCCCCATGTCTACACAGAAAAGAATATATGGGATCAGCGGCTGCTAGAGGATGAGCTGTGTTTGGGCCGCCCTTAACCAAGAAGCCTCAGTATTTCTACAATCTCACACTTAGATTGAGCATATGTATACCATAGCGTTTAGGATAAATTCCCAAAGGAGTTGTTTTGCCTCAAACTCTGTATTTCAAATATTTCTGTGAGTGCCAAGAAACAAGAATATGCACCTGGCAACATTCCTTGAATATAAATACTTGGAAATATTCATGAAAACTTGAATGAACAGCGGTGTATACAGCGACAGCAATAAGATTTGCCCAACTGTCTAATGAAATGTATGCTGCTTTAAAAAAAAAAAACAAAAAAAACCTAAGAACATGACCTCAGTTAATTCTAAAAGTGAAGAGAATGGTTTACATATGTGAATATCAGGTAGAGAACCACAAATATCCTCAGTGTGTGGACAAGATTTTAGCATATTTTTCCTGCCCACTGCTCTGAAAACGAATCTGAAATCATCTCCCCAAGGAGACTTTCATCGACAAGGCTTCATTCCTGCCTGCGAGCTTCTCACAGGCCACTGACAATGCTGGTGAAGGTAGATGACAATCCAGGCTTGTCAGTTAGATGAAGTCCCCTAGACGTTTTCCTGGGGATGCCATTTCAGCCACAACCAGCACAGCCGTAGATGCTGCCCCATCGCTGAGCAGGGGCCACGCCACAAAGCCGCTGTGTGCCTGCTGCCAGCATCAGCTGAGATCCAGCCTCGGGAGCGGCGGGCGTGCAAAGCATCTGCCCGGACCGGCCCGTCGAATCAGCCACAGGATTCGACATGAGATCACAGGGATTTAATACCGAAGAGTGGCATGGAAGCTGAGCTCGCCCTAAATGCCACCCTTCCTCCTCTCGTCTTAATAAAATGAAAGATTCAACAGGCAGTCTTCATGGGGATAAATCTTGGCCATCTCTGAACAGTTCCATTTTTTAAATGTTCTGTGCATTCCTTCCCTTCCTCCTTCTCCAGTACATAGAAGGCGATTACTGCAAATTAATTTAGGAAACCTCATAAATCTGCAGAAAACAAGCAGATGCATTTTTGTAAGAATATGTTTTAAATAATGTGTCCCTGGAATAAAAATCTCAACTGCACATAAAACGCACTGAACTCTGTAATATCAGGAAAAGGACCTGGCACCAAGATGTGCTTCCCTCGGAGATACATGGCCAGTATGTTGTTCCAAGCAAATAAACAAATAAATAAATAGAAATAAAAATGTTGAGAGTGTGCAATTTGGGAGATGAAGTCAAAAGAAAAAACAAACAAACAAACATTTTCCAACCCTTGTATGAAACTGTGAAGCAGACTCACCAGGAGTCTCCTGTGCAGCTCCAGTCACCATACCCTGGTCTGTGAGCCATGCTTTCCACGTAGGCGTCACTCCAAATGCCTGGGTGATGCTTCCTCTTAGTCTGTAATCAGGAATATGGCCCCAATCCCAGCCCAAAAGACAGCACGTTTCAGCAAAGGCAGAGGAAAAGCAAATGTCATTCTCTTAGAATACTCTATTCTCTGGTAAACTTACTTCCTTGTGTCCCTGCCCATTTGTGATGTCAACCAATGCAGCAACTGGCTGCCAATGGAAGCAGTGGGAGCAAAGTTTCTGGAACATTCCCCACAGCCTGACATCCAGTCATTATCCAGCTTTAAGGCCCCTCCTTGCTTACTAGCACTTGCAGAAGCCATTGTACCACAAGCTTGACTGGCTGGTGAATATAAGGCTAGGGGTCCTTCCTGATTGCTGCCTTCTAGTTCTACAAAAGCTACAATTCCACCCCAAATAAAGTATTTAAATAGTTGAGTCAGGTGCCATAGATAAATATGTCAATTCAACATTATTTCAATGTCTGGACAGTCTTTCCTGGATATCAAGTAGGAATTTTATTATAAACCAATTGGTAACAGTGAGACAAATGTCACCATGTAGATAACTAGGTAAGATGCCGAGAATGGTTGAAATCGACACAGGCTAGCACCCAACTCTGTTAACTCAAGTACTTTAGCTGTAAGACGTATCCTTTCAGAAAAATTAACTTCTTATGTAATTCATGGGTGGAGATTGTTGTATTACTTCTCTGAAAATGAACTCACGTGGTTTCATCAAATGCTGAGATCTGGCTTGAATTCTCTGTTATCCATGCTACCAATGCAGACACATTATCACATATAAAAAAGACATGATAGGACAGTAAAATATCTTCAATGTTGCTTAAAAAGAATAAGCATGTAGGAAAACATTTCGTCAGAGAACACAAGAATGATGCCGGAAGGTACACATTTGTTGGGGGCCATCGCATGCTTAATCAAAAGAAAAGAGCTGCACCTCTCTTCTCTCTGGAATAATAAAGGCTTTGAAGAAAGGATCAAAATCTTTAAAATACCAAGTGTATTGATAGATAGGGTGTACATGTTTACCAATCTCAACATTCTAGAATGATCTGGGGAAATGGAAGAAAAATGGAGAGTGATGCAGGCCCTTGATATTTAAAAGTAGAGTTTGAATCAATTTGAAATTAGTGATCGGTTGGCACAGAGGTCTTAGAAACCAAAATACATAAATTCACTAAGCAAATGAGAGCCAGGATATTTTTTCTGTTTTGTTCCCTGCTCTTTTCCAGCACCTTGAACAGTACCTGGAGCTTAGACTTTCAATAAGTATTTGTAAAATGAGTAACAATAATGAAGGACTAATCAAGCTTTTAAATAAGTTCAGAAATGACAACACCTTGCTGAATACACAAAGGTCATGTGGGTGTGGTCCAGCAACTGACAGTGTGCATTGGTATTATATAGGAAGAACCACGAAAGGTGAGAACCCAGAAATGCTAGCCATGTCCTACCCTGAACATGGCATAAACACCCATTCACTAAGATCATCACGTGGATCTCCTGCTGGGATGGAAGCATCTGATTTGGGGTACCTATCATTCACCGAGGATTAGCCACTGGCAGAATTATGAGAAAAGGTGAGTGCTATCTTCCAGCTATACTGCAGGGTGTTTCATACTTCCACTCACTCCCGCACATTTGCTCCCTTGAGGACAAGATGCTCTGTGAGAAAAAGCACCAGTCTATTAGAAAGGGAATCAAACATACAAGTGGGAGAATCCTCCTCTCCTATGTGATCTTGGGCAAATTAACCCTTTAACCTCTCAACTGCTGAATTTCAGCTTTCCCTTTTGCTAAATGAATTGTGGAAATTAAACGAGTTCACACATGTATGTGAAAGAAGCTCATTTGCTCTTCCTTCCTCCCTTCCTTCTTTCCTCCAAAATACATCATGTGTCTCCCTCTTTCTATGTATCTTGTATCTTCTCACCCCAGAGCTCACCCCTGAGGTGAGTCTTCACCAAATACCCAACAGCTGCTATCTCTTAATAATTCAATACGTGATAAAAGAAGAGGGTTGTGAATCAATTGGCATTGACGTGTTTATGACTGGACACCAATATGTTGGCATGCCTCAATAGTACATGTCTTTAAAAATGCAAATCTATCCATGTCACACCCTTGGTGAAGGTTCTTTAATTGTTCCCCGCTTCCCCTTAGGACAAACAGACTCCTGCACAAGACTTTTAAGCTCCCATGTTCTCTGGTCCCTGCCTGCTTCCTCAGTCTCATCTCAAACCACATGCCCCTTTGACCTCTACGATTCATAAATACAAGAGTTCTTTAAGTCCCTTGGATGATACCTACTCATGTTCTTGGTCTCAGTCTGGACGTTTCTTCCCCAAGAGGCCTTCTTGAGCCCTAGAGGAGATGAGATTCCTTTAATACCCGTTCCTATAGCATCATCCCATATGTTCTCTTTTGTTTTGCTTCTAGTGTTTTTCATTGTATTATAATATCTGATATCCTAAGACCAGGGATTGGGAGCCTTAAAGTAAAGAAGTCTATACCCTGGCATAATTTTCAGACATCAGCAGCAGGGTGAAGTTAAAACATATTGGAAAATATGCCAGACAGTCTAATGAGAGACTGACTCTTTATTCCACCTAAAGAACCACTTCCAAGGCACTCCCATGCTGCCTGAATAGAGTGAAATATCTATCTGATTTAGATACAAAAGCAGGTGCATTATCCTGAGCATCCAATAGGGAGTTTTATTCAATGAATATCTTTGGATAACTACAACATTTATGCTCTGCTCTCTCTCCACTGAAAGTAAGTTGTTTAGTTACTACGGAACCCATCTTCCTAGAATTTATATCTTACAGAGACGCACTCTGAGTGAGAGTGTGACTACCCTCCAGCCTTCTCTCCTTAGCACATCAGTAAGAGTAGCCTAGACATCTACATGTCCCAGGAGAAGGGCTTGGCCAGAAATGGAGCAACATGGGGAACAGAATAGTGCAAAGCTAACAGAACTGAGCAAATGAAAACTCTAAGACCTGATCCATTAAGTGTATTAGGCCAGTGAGATCAGACTCAGGTAATGAGCCTAGAAGATAAAATGGAATAGTTGATGATAACATGGTGTGAATATATCTAAGAGGAGGAAAGGAAAATAGGCTGGAAGAAATCCCCTACTTGCTGCGTTGGCCTAGAGTAAGATGTATCTGAACAAATAAATGTTCACAGTCTTCATTAAGACAGTCCCCTATCATCACATCTGCTCTCTGGGGAAGGGGTCTACATCCCCTGTGACTACTGTACAGGTAGAGAAAGTAACACTCACAGAGCAGGAAACGCGGGTCAACCCTGGCGGAGCTCAAAAAATTAAATCACGTACAATGTGAATTTCACCGTAAATTGTGGAATTTTAAAAGGAGTTTCTGAAACTCCCAAGGAAACAGAAAAATATAAAGATGGTTTGGAAATCTTTAAAGAACAAACTCTGTGACTAGCTGAAGGAACAAAGTCTTGATTAAGTAGTTGACGCGTGAAGACCAATAAAATGTCCAGTTCACTTTTGACTTCTCCAGCTGTTTACAGCAAAGGAGCCCTGAAAGTGAATATTAGAAAACATTTTTTCCAACAAATGTACAACACATGCCAGTGCATAGATGCATAATAAACTTATAAGGAATCATGTTGACAGTTTCATTGCCTTTGGTAACACCCTACAAATCCTTGGACATACTGTAATAAACATTCCAGTTTTCCTTTTTTCCATATTTTGATCCCAAGATTCTTGATTAGGGTGGGGAAGGAGTGATGACACCAATTAAGAGAAGACATTTTCTCCCTTTTATACTTAAATGACTCTTTAGGGGAAATTATGCAGACTCAAAATGATTGTTTGTGGATTATAAATAACTCCCACTGAATCCAGAAATTTTGTTCTTTTGTTTTTTATTGTGTTGCAGAGAGTTCTTTTCTCAAAAGTGTTAAAAGTGTTTATCAAACGCATCTGCTGTCTCAGATTCTGTATCAACAATAATAGACTTTGTTTAGAAACACTGGAAATCTGGGACACATTGGAGAGATCTAATGAGCATATAATCAAAAATTCAGAATGATTTTTGTAATTTAGCCCTTCATCAATAATGTTTCATAGCCACAAGAGGAAAAGGGCTGATACACCCAGAGTCACTTGATTGAATTCGATTCCTGCGCGGCTTCCTTCCATAACAGGGTTTCAGCAATCCCATCTCGCTGAGCACAGGTAATAGTTTTAGAAAAGCTTGCATAAAATGCCTGCGCTTGTGAACTAGCCCCTTTTACCTCCTAAGGCTGCCAAGCTCGGGAAGGAAAGTTGCAGAAATCTCTGTTTCAAGTACTGTAAGCACCCTTTGTTTTTAAGATCCGTGACTAATGCATCCCAGGTCTGTTTAACCTACGCTGATTACACTGACTCTCCTTTCGCCTTCCATTACGGGGAATGCTACTTCCAGAAGCTCGTGGCCTTCGGGCTCGTGGGCCCTTCCCTGGGTCCTTCTCATCCGACCCCCTGGACACTGACCAACCTGCGTGGTTCTAGAGCTGCTGCTGGCGATCCAGGTGGTCCTGGACTCAAGCCTTCTCTCCGCTTTGTTAAATTTCTATGCCCACAACACCCCTGGAGGCCTTAAAAGGTTGACTTTGGCTGGGAGACAGGAAACATTGCATCCATATGAAATTGGATGAAAAGAGAACCTTCAACAAAGTACTAAACATAAATCAAGGGGGAGAAAAACCGAATGCTGTGGATTAGGGTCTCGGCTGAGTGCATTTTATGTTACACCAAAACTCAAGTCTGGGGTTGAAATGTTTAGTTATCACTTCACTCAAGTTAAGGAAACTCGTGCCCATTGAGTTTGATGGTTGGATTAAGTGCCAGGTACAGGAAAATACCATGTGCTCCTCTGCGACATGGAGAGGTGTCTCTCTCTGGGGTTCGTTTCTTCTCTTTGAAGTAAATGAGTGCCCTTCGCACAGCAGATGTGCATGTTTTTAACGCAAGTGGCCGTCACGTAGGAGTGATGAGAAAGCAGGGATGGCTGTGTCACTTAACTCTCTCCATCTTCTCATTTAACAAGGGCCTCTAACACTTACTTTGATTTCAGTAAACACATTAACTCTCAGCTGAATCAGTAAAAATAAAACTTTAAAAGAATTTTAAATGTGGTTTTATAAACAGAGATATAACTGGTATCCATGTTGCAGATTCTCCAGCCCCTTTCTCCCCCACTGACGGATCCTGGCCTCCTGGGTGAGGCCAGGGGTCACCGGGGGACTGCGCAGGTCACTCATTGGCGCCGGTTCCATCCAAGGAGAACGAGAAGCGGTTCCCAAAGCGCATCCTCCAGGCCGTGGCGTCAGTTTCACCTGGGAACTTGCCAGAAATGTAAATTCTCAAGCCCCACATCAGACTGTGGAGTCAGGCATCTCAGGAGTGGGCCCAGAAATCGGGGTTTTAACAATCCCCCCAAGACTGGGAGGCACACGGCGCAACTGTGAGAACCATGTGGAGTCAGTACCTGGAGGCCCACCTCCCCCTCCAGCTCCCCCTCCATTTCAGTGGCGCTTCTCTGCCTACCCCAAACCCACACTTGTTTGAGCAAGTTCAACTACAGCTCCCCTAACAGTCCTATTTCTAAAATACCACATTTTCTGGAAAAGCAGTATCTCTAAACATAACCTACATCCTTGCTCTATAGTTGTTTGTATCCAAGTCTCTTAGAGCACATAATAGTGCGGCAAGAAGGGTTTAGGATCCAGGACAAACTGTCACCGTCAATTAAGATTTACTGCAAACACTAAAGATAAAAAAGGGAAATTAAATTAAATTTAAAAATATAAAATAAAATAATAAACTAAAATGGAATAAACAAAAAAATAATAAGAGATTAACCAAAGAACTTACATGCATATGTGCATAACCCATGGACACCGACAATAGTCCAATGAAGATCTGGGGAGGGGGTGAGAGTGGAGAGGAGGGGTCAATGGGGGAAAAAGGGGGACATCTTTAATACTTTCAACAATAAAGATTTAAAAAAATAAACTGTGTTTCACATAAAAAAAAATTCTAACATAGGGTTCACCACCTTTCTGTTACCTCTTTGTTTCTTCTGGTCTATGACTGGTCCTTTTATCACTACTTGGATTTTCCTACCTCCGACCACTCCAGTTACTTCCATGGAAAAGTGAAAAACATTATACTAGAGAACTGACTTCACTCTGCCTCACCTTACCGAGACAATACGATAAATTATATGAAAAGCAATTTGCCCAGTTCCTAGCACATAGCAGATGTCCAATATGTGCAGCTGAATCTAGTCATTTCCATGTCTTTCCCTGACTATGTATTTGCCTTTAAGCTATAAAAGTTAAATCTAGAAATTTATCAAAAATTAAAAAATTCATAGTAATATTAAATTAACATCTTATCCTCATGCTATGTTTGGAAAAAAACAAACCATGACTGTATCTTTAGAGCATACATCTTAATTTCCAATTTAGACTGTAGGTTCCTATATAACTTAATATGAGTTCATCTTTATTTTAAAACAGCTAAAAGTGGACACACAAAGCAATTATTCTGATTTAGACCCACCCAATTCTATTCCTTCCTGACTCCTTAAATATAAACTTACGTTTGTGTAACCCACAGAACTTAGCCCTGCATGAATTTCTATCACATATTTTTATTATAAAAATGAATGAAACTGGGAATCAGAGTAATGTATAAATTATTGATTTATTTAGATTTTTTTTTTTAGTTATTTAGTTAATAAATATTATAGGAATTATGGAGAACATTTTCCATTTTCTAAAAACTGGTAGACCACACTATTTTAAATGTCTATCCAGTCAGGGCCCATGCCCAGGTTGTGGGCTCAATCCCTGGTCGGGGGCGTGCAGGAGGCAGCCAATCGAGGACGACTCTCTCATCATTGATGCTTCTATCTCTCTCTCTCCCTCTCCCTTCCTCTCTCTAAAATCAATAAAGACATAATTTTTTAAAATAAAAAAATAGTAAAATGTCTATCTATCTCATAAAAAATCAGTTGCTGATGATATAAAATAACTAACAGCAGGGGTAAGTTAAATTACTTGGAAAGGTAAATCTTAATCTTTATCAGATTATAAATTCAAACAAACACTATTTACAATCGTAAAAAGAACATTCGAGAAGAAATATAAATGAGTTTAGGTGAAATAGACATGTCCAAGGTTTAAAAATCAACTTTCCCCAGACTTAGTGTATTTGGGGACAATTTTATAAATACAGCATTCTTAGCCTTTTCTTCAACCGGAGATTTGCCTGCCGTTCATCTCTTTTTTTTTTTTTAAATAAAAAAAAGGCAATAGAATTTACAGACAGAAAAGCACAAAACAATTGCAAAATATAAAATAATGATTATAAAATTATATTTGAGAAAATTATATTTGTACTTCACCCAAGAGACCAAAGTCACGTTCAGATCTTATGAAAATATGCAAATGTCTGGAGTAGAAAATGAAAACCTGGAGGAATAATCGAGCCTTAGTTTGTCTGAGTTCAAAACTCTTTCCCAGCACTTCCCATCACCCAGTTTTAAACTCAGTAACAGCGTGCTGGGCGCAGTTGAGTGTGAGTGTGAGTGTGAGTGTGAGTGTGCAACACCACAGCATCGGCGCGGCCGTCCGGAGGAGGGCTGAGGGTGCAGACTGCTCTTATTTATGAAGTGTGATGCAACTAGAGGCAGAAGTTATGGTCAGGAATTTATACCCAGCCCTTCCCACCACACACACATGGCAAAGCGGGTGCCTTGCAATTCATTAAAATCAGATTGGAAGGAAGCATTTTTATCTCATGTTTTTATGTATCTAAGAAACCAGACATAATAAGGGGAGAGATAGGCCCAACAGGGGAGCAAACAACAGCGCACCACACATTTAAATATTTTGAAACCAGAGAGAACTATGTATCACCAAGTCTCCAATGGACTTATTTTGGTACATGGATTTCTCTACACAAAGGCAAGTGTTTCTTCATTTTTCTACAAACTCCAAGGGTAAATTGAGCTCCACGAAGAAGCCCAATTCCATAGAGCCCATGTTTTCTGAGTTTCTCGGAGTCCAGAGAGACATTTCATATGAAAGACAAGTGGCCCTCAGCCCATGACATTGCTGTCCCACGTGCCTCTGGAGCCCTCTCATCCATTTCATAAGCAGAGCTACTTGCCAAAATATCACCAACACTGAGCCCACAGCCCAACACAAGGGTAGATATTCACATGTACTCTGTTCTGCTCTAAGTTCTACAAGGTCAAGTTCAGGTTGACCACTCCACAAAATGAGCAATAAAAACAAGTAGGTAGCCCGGCTGGCGTGGCTCAGCGGTTGAGCATCGACCTAGGATCGAGGAGATCACGGTTCGATTCCCGGTCAGGGCACAGGCCCGGGTTGCGGGCTCGATCCCCAGGAGGGGGCGTGCAGGAGGCAGCCGATCAATGACTCTGTCACCATTGATGTTTCTGTCTCTCCCTCTCCCTTCCTCTCTCTGAAATCAATAAAGACTTATTTAAAAACAAAAACAAAACCAAGTAGGTAAAGAGAACTGTTACTAACCAAAGAGAACAGCCATATTCAAAGCCATAAGTGAAAGCCAACTACTGCTTTCCGCCAATGAGAACAGGCTTGGATCTGTTCCCCCAGTCTTATCTCCAGCAGCACCCAGGCATTAGCTCCGGCACCTGTCATGGGTTCAATATTTAGGAAAGTCGATGGGAAAGAGATCTCCACAAGAATCTGGGCAGCATTCATTGAAGATTGAATCCAATCAAGCTAATTCAAAAGCTTTAGCAAAATCGTTCAAGGTGAGCATGGCCTGATGTCTACCTTCCTTCATTTTAGGCAAAAGAGAAAAGGGGGTGCCATTGCGACACCTCCCCTTTCCTCGCATCTTGCCTGCCTCTGTTTCTCTTTCTGTGCTGAGCCAAACAAGAGTAAAAGACATCGGTCTTAGGGTTGATGGAGGTCTTGGAGGAATGAGAGAAAAGAACTCTAACTTCTTTTTACTCAGCACAAATTTTGGTTTATACTAATATATATGTAAATGTATATGATTTACTAGTCAACACGGACAATGTGAAAATAGTGTTTGAAAATTGTAAAATACGATCATTCTATTCTATCATGCAAAAATTTTAAATTACTTTTAAAACCTATTGTCTCTGCCCTGGCCAGTGTGGCTCAGCTAGTTGGGCACTGTCCCATGCGAGGAAAGGTTGCCAGTTCGATTCCCAGTTGGGGCACATGCCCAGGTTGCAGGCTAGATCCCCAGTAGGGAGTGTGCAGGAGGCAGCCAATCAATGTTTTACCCTCACATTGATGTTTCTCTCTCCCTCCCTTCCTCTCTAAAAATCAACTTTTTAAAAAATGAAAAATAAATAAAAATAAAACCTACTGCCTCTCACTGTGGATGTTTCCAACATGAGGAAAGCTCATAAATCGGATAACCTGATGATTATTGTTGTTATTTGTATCTTTAATAATTAGCACAGTGGATAAGCCATGGCAGGCACTGTTTAATAAATAAAAGAGTGAATGAATAAATAAATGAAGGAATGTACATCTCAGACACAGGGTATCAAAGCAAATAAGGCCTGCCGGAGTCCTGCCTCCTTCTGGTTCAGGACGCATGCCAAACACATGCATCCCACATATGGTTCTCCGTATGCTCTTCCCACTCCCATCCTCTGCTTAATGACTTGCTTTTCCTGAAGGCAACAGTTTTAGATAAATACCAGGTGAAAGATGGAGCCTAAATAAAGTTCTGGAAGTGATTTTTGAGGTGCTAGAAGCTCCCACACATTGAGAGACCTCCCACAAACAATTTTCTTGGGGCAGATTCCAAATAACAAGGATTGGTAAAGTCTGCTTCCTGTAATGACCCCTAGTCATCCATCTTAATCTAGTGTTAGCTCAAGGAGTTAGCCAGAGCAGCAGTTTTGTTTTGTCTTGTTTTGTTGCCCAAAGAAAGAGGAAGAGGTGAACTGAAAGCATAGTTTTGTCATGACCCTGATGCGGAAATAACGGAAGAGTCAGAAGGTGCCACCCTCCCCGGCAGGGCCAGAGGGCAGGTGCACATGCCCACACTGTGCAGATACTGCCTTGCATCAAATAAAATTTAGGAGAGCAATATAAATGGCGGGAGATAAAGACAAATAACTAGAAGAATGTTGGAGAAATATTAGGCTTATTCTGACATTTTAAAATCAATCCATTTGAGAAAATAAAATTTTGGCTGTAGAGCATTTTTAAAATTATATTTCAATTACAGTTTACATTCAATATTATTCTGTATTAGTTTCAGATGTACAGCAAAGCAGTTGGAAAATCATGTACTTTACAGAGTGGCCCCCCTGCTGCTTCAAGTACCCACCTGGCCCCATAGCTATTTATCTGGATATTATTGCCCATATCCCCTGTGCTGTGGTCTGCACCTCTGCGGCTGTTCTGCAGCTACCAATCTGTACTGCTTAATCCCTTCACCTTTTCAGCCAGCCCCTCAACCCCCTCCCTGGCTTCAGAGTATTTTTATCTGTCTAAACACTGAATTTCTTAAGATTCTGTTGGCACATAAAATTCTAATCAACTTTCTCAGAAACTTGCCATATTTGTCCAAGCTGTGAAATGTACTGTTTGACAAAAGTGAAATATGAAAATGTCAGTAGTCCAATACTTAATTTTGGAAACTAACTGCTCAAAGGAATGATTTTCTTATACATAGTTAAGGCAAATGAATTGAAATTACAGAGTTGTAAGGCATTGTTTGTCCAAAGGGCCAGCACTGGTGTTGTGGTCAGTTATCTCATTGGGGGGGGCTCGTTTCTACATATCTCAACCTTCTCTTTCTCTCTTCTACTTTAAGGGAAAAGGTAAACCAGTTAGAAGTATATTTCAGTATATTCTAGAAAAAAAGTATTAATAAGTTTTAAAATAGGTAGTGGTTCTTAGCATCAATGTCCCTTCCAAATTTTGAAAACTTCTCCATTTTATGAGTCATGGAAAGAACCAAGGATGCACCTCAAGATATGGGAGCCAAAGGCATCAAACATTCCCAATGCCCGTCCACCTCCCAAATCTGGCTCGGGTTCAGCCAGTTAAATATTCTCACCTGGGATTTGAATTTTTGAGTGAGTGGTGCTGTCTCGGGTTATGATCCCCCCGAAGCAAACTCTGAGATAAAGATTCAAGAGCCAACAGTTTATTTGGGAAATGCCATAACATCAGTAGGAGGGAGGGGAGGAGAGGCAAAAGGAGAGGTGGTCAATGATGGAGGAGTTATCAAGCCACCACTGGGAGGTGACCAAAGCTCATTTCCTTGGGCAAATGGCATAAAATAAACACATTAGAGTAATTCCACCTAAGGGGAGAGGAAGCCTGTGTATTTATGTATTAGCTCCCATCAATCACTGGTGGAGAGTTGAGAGATATTAATTCACTAGTACTCTCAGCCTGCCACATCCAAACTGAGCAGCCTGTGTAGAGTCAGAGAAAGCTCTTTCACAAGGAGACAGAGATAATGGTAGTTAGAGGTCAGCCTGAGTCAACTAAGGCTGGGAACCCAACATGCTGGGAAGGTTTTAAAAATGAATCTCAGTGGTGGCCTTCAGTGCCAATGGCAAGATCACATGTGCAGTAGAGTCCAGAAACAGGACTGATAACAGTGGCATTGTAACCAGTGTGCTTCTACAACTATGATATCAGCTTTGATGTCCGCTGCCTCACCTACCCATTTTCCAAGCCTGACTCTCCTAACTTCCCCTTGATTCTGTGTGAGTCATCCAATATCATTCAAATAAATTCATTTTCTACTTACTTTAGCCAGTGATAGATTCTCTGGCTTGCAACAAAGAACACAGGTACCTTCTACAATGGTGCTCAAAGCGTAGTAAAGACCAGATGGTGAATGCTGCCTGTGACAAATCCACAGCCAAAGCAAAGCCTCTAGAGTTTCAGAGCAAATTCATTCCGTCTTCAGAATGTAATTATTTCAGTAATTACGTAGTCTCCTTTTGAGAATATCTTTTTTTAATTTTATCTTTATTGTTGAAAGTATTACAGATGTCCTCTCACACACCCCCATTGATCCCCTCCACCCCAGACTCCCCACCCCAGGCCTTCCCCAAACTATTGTCTGTGTCCACGGGAGAATATCTTTTGACTTAAGATTGGACCCTGATAAATATGAATGCCTCAATATGAGACACTAAGTGATCAGGGGATTAGAGCTGCCAAGAATAAGGATATTCCAGTATAGTACAGTACAAGCTGCTGTAACAAAGAAACCCAAAAGTTAGTGGGTCATTTTTCTCTCGCATGTGTCCAAAGGCACATCCAAGAGGTATCTCTGTTGTAGAAGGTTCTCTCTCTGTCTTGGTTCTCTATTATCTCCTAAAGTTAATACTCATCTTCATGGCAAAAACTGGCTCAACAACATGCCCACACGCCAGACTATGGAAAGTAGCAAAGATCCCTGGCCAGTGTGGGTCAGCTGGTTGAGCGCTGTCCCATGCACCAAGAGGTCACTGGTTCGATTCCCAGTCAGGGCACATGCCTGGGATGAGGGCTTGATCCCCAGTAGGGGGCATGCAGGAAATAGCTGATCAATGTTTCTCTCTCCCCCTCTCCCTTCCTCTCTCCCTCTCTAAAAAAATCAATAAAAACATATTAGAAAAAGAAAGTATCAAAGAAAGAAAGTCCAGTACAAAGAACTTTGACACATAGCCATATTAGCTGCAAAGGAGACTGATAAATATACTTTCTAGTTAAAGCAACGATGTGTCCAGATAAGCACTATTAATATGGGGAAGGGAAAAAAGGATTTGGGAAGACAACTAGCAGCCTTTTCTGAACAACCCAGCCACTACACCAGGCATGTGTAACATTCCACTGTCAAACAGCTGTGCTGTCAGATAGATGCAGGTTTAGGGGCAGCTCATTCCTACCGTCTATGTGCCCACCCTGCAACACTGCCATGCATTATTCAACTCACACTTAAGGCCTCATGAGGTGATCCTGATTTTGAGGTGACTGAAAAGAACATGAGTCTACTTTCCAGGCATCTGTGACCATGGCAGAAAGTGGCCTACTATGGAGAGACAGTGTCTCTGAAAACTGGCTCTGTAGAAGGCAGAACTTAAGAGCAGCACAATTCAAAGAACAGATGTGCCTGGATTTCTGGTTGGTAGCCAAAGTCTTAACTGAAGAGTCAAAGATATGAAAGAAACACTATTGGGAGAAGGTTGTGGATGGATTTCTTGGAATAAGCATAAAAATGTTGTGTGTCAGGAGCATTCACCACAAAAAACAAAAATCCTTGAAGTGCAAGTTCTCACAATGATCAGTCAGACAATCATCTGGCTGTGGTTCTAGCTGGGCAATAAAGGCCTCACGAGGCAGCAAGATGGCCTCATAGGAAGAGCTATGTGATCTAAACCAAGAACCAATAATACGCTATTATGCTCTGCGTAACGAGCATGTGTGAGTCGAGGAAGAAGGCACAGAAGTGAGAGTGATGCTTCTCAACACCAAGAGACACATTTGCAGTTATTCATGTTTTCCATCTTTGAGACTCTAGGAATCATTACTTTTAAAAAATGTTAATATTTAAAAGACTACTTCCAATGGAAACCCAGGAGCATGACAAAAGTTCCACTGAATTAGAAACAGAGTACCACCTAACCATTTGGGGCCCTTTATAGCACTGGGTGAACTGATAGAAATGGCATTAGAGTGTGGTTTGAGTAGACAACCCCTGACTCCCACAGGGAAATAATATAGCCTCCTGCTCTCTTTTGGATACTAAGGTCACACCAAACTGCTCACAATTGCCCAAACTGGCTAATTACTTTTATACCTGCCAATCCTACTGCCTCTCATGCCCTCCATTACCTCTCATCTTTCAAAGCCCGGGTCAAAAATTACCCTCTGTGTAAAGCCTTCCTTGATCTGCTTAAACAGAGCTATTTACCAGATCCTTCACACATAAGCTCCCAGAGCAGTCATTGCTCTTTTCACATGATATTGTAACTATATGTTTGCATGTCTATGGCCCTCACTACACTGCAAACTTCTGACCAAGAACATGAATAACTCCAAGAACTGGAAACTTTAACAAACTTAAAGAACTATGCATTTCTGGCCTAGAAAGTTGACTAATTTTAACAAGATATATTCAATGCATCCTTTGGCTAAGAATTTTTAACACCCACTATGATACTTGGCACAGAGAAAACTCTGAATATATCTAGTTTAAATTAATTTCATTAATAAGCTTTTGTAAATTATATACAGAAACTAGAAGTACGAGGAAGTTTTAGTTCAGGAGTGATGCCAGAGCTAAGATATGTATTGGGAATCCATCATAAAGAGGTGATTCTCTTGACCACCTTGATCAGGGCTTTTGGTTTACCTAGTTTCAACAGGCTCTTTGTGGTATACTGGACCACTTCTCTCTGGTAGGTATCTGGCATCTCTAGAACCCAGCCCTATGTTGGAAACGAAGTAGACACTCATTAAATATTTGTATGATAAATGAATAAATGAATGAGCAAATGTATAAACTATGGATACCCCCTATCAGTTCTATATTTATATGCTTGGATAGTGTATATGTAAATGTACATTATATATACACTTGCATAGTGGAATTCTGCTTAAAATCATAGCAACACTAAAAACTTCGTCACCAGAACACAATTAACATTCACTCCTTTTAACTTTTTATAACCAAAAGTGATTATTTCTACAATAGAACACATGTGCATCACTTCAAGACCAAAACAACCATTGACTGAATTTAATTAACATTATATAAAGGACCAAACAAAAATTACATTTATATTCCCCCTAACTCTATATACTTTCAGTTCATTATATACAAGAAAAAAATGTGAGTAACCATTTCCCTAGGCGAGATTTTTCAAGGTGTGTCTCGCTGGTGTTTCAATCTTTATTATCTTGGGTTTTTTCTGTAATGGTTAAAGCTATTTTCCTCCATCCAAGAAATTACTTTCCAATATGGAAATCATTAGTGCACAGAAATGGGAAAACGAAGCCATAAATTAAACAAACTATTTGACAATGAGATTAATAACCTGAAGCCCAGCAACAACTCGCTATGTTTCTTATAAAGTTTCCTACACGCACACGAAGAGTACTGACCAGTTCTCATGACTGTGCATTATCTGGGGTTCCTATGGCCGGTCACTCTCCAGCTCTTTAGCAAAGGGATTTTCAAAAGTTCTGGAAACGAAGGAGTTAATGAAATGGCGTAGCTATTAAGAGATTTATGCCAACCAGGTGTTTGAGTTGCTTGAAAAGTCAACCATTTAACATACAACCTTTCTGCTGTAAATACTGTACCTCTAGGAGACAGATTAAACAGTTTCATATAAAATTATGGTTTTAAAAAAATTGGGAGAATGAAAAAATCATTGTGTCCAACTTTTCTTAAGTCGCCAAACATGTGACCCTCAGAATGCCAGTGTCCTCATACCAGCAACTAACTTGGATTGTCTCATAGAGACAAAAGAGGTATTTGGGGGCTTTGAAACATAAATCTAACTATAGAATGTGCATGTCAGAAACAGGCTAATGACTAATCACACATAGGATTATACATGTCGCATGTGAAAATCCATTCAAAGGACCCCAAGGTTATCGTGGCCTCTACCATCATACTTAGGGGAGGGAGACTTTCGGTTTCTCTGAATTATGAGGTTAACCCGTTAACCCTGCCGCCTTCACACTGTTTCACTGGAAACCCTGCCTGTTGGGAAACTGTGGTTTGCAGGCTTACAGCCTTGAGCTTGCCTTCTACAAACCAAGCACTAAAAACGGGGGCGGGGGAGGCCGTGGGTGAAATAAGCAGCACAGAAAGTAACCTCAGGGTTAAGGACCACAGTCGCTCGCAGGTGGGGCTGCCTGGGGTAGGTGACCTGCCAGGAGGGACTCACTCATGCCCAGAAGAAGCGCTGCTGAGACGGGGTTTTCCCTCTTTGGGGTGGGGGTGGGAGGTGCTGCTCAGCTCAGCAGCAGAGGAACCGTATCTGCTCATAGTTACCAGGCTGTTGTGCTTTTTGTTTAGTAGGCCAACACACTGTCATCTTAATTTGCGTCTGGGCCTATCACGCAAGGGCCATTCCTGACAGAAGGTTTTAATCAAAGCAGCCGAACCAACAAAATAGGACATCCTGGTCAGAATTACTCTCTCAACCTCATGTTGAACTGCTGCATTGCAGAGGTTTGGCAAATTTCACAATAAGTCAGTTACCAGAGTGTTCGCATTTAATGAGAGGCAATTTTTACATAAGAAAAAATAACCTTCTGCCATCCAGTCCTCTAAAGGTCCCATATCCCTAGTTCAAGGAGGAGTTCAACGGCGTGTCTCCTGTTGGCCTCATTTCCCCTGCGACCTAGCAAGTAGGCATCAGCTTCCTTCAGCCATCCACTATTAATCACAACAATGTGCTTTGACTTCCCCCATTAACGTCTTTGTCCTCACAGATTCTACGAAGTATTAGCAAGTATATAGTATCAGGTAGTTTAGATGGTTTTTCAAAACTTAACCACATGATCTGCTAATATATATAGATTTCTAAACCCATAATAAAGGCCTAAAAAGATATTAGTTAAATATCACTATGAACTGAAAGTGTGTGTCTTCCCAAAATTCAGATGTTGAAACCCTAATCCCCAATGCGATGGTATGTGGAGGGGGAGCCTTCAGGAAATCATGAAGTCATGAGGGTGGAGCCCTCTTCAATGGGATTAGTGCCCTTGTAATTAGAGACACAGATGCTATCTCTCTGTGTGTCCTGGAAGAACACAGCAAGAAGCCAGCTGTCTGCAAACAAGCCAGAGACTTCTTACCAGACACTAAATATGCCAGCATCTTGATCTTGCACTTCTCAGCCTCTAGAACTGTGAGACAATAAAACTTTGCTGTTTAAGCCAGTCTATGATATTTTTGTGATAGCAGCCAAATTAAGACAAATATTATTTTAAAAAAAAAACTTATCCTGGTTGGAGTATAATTTATGATATGAATTCCTCCCTAATATTTATTTTCTGTTGACATCAGAGCAGGGGTGACTACAGGCTATAACAGAAGAGGTGGGAGCTTTAGATGAGACAATTTCTGCATAATATTTGCTCGGTGTTTCAAATCAAAAGATCTGGCACCTAGGAGAATGTGTTGGAACCAGGAAGCCAGTGACATAATCATAGCCAATAGGTTAGCAAGTAGGTTAGTGAGGTGAAATGGTAAGAAATAGTGAAGCACTTCCTGGCCCAGGTCTTAGAGCTCATTTGCTTCGCTCTGTTGGCTTTGCGCTCACCTGTTCCCCATTTTGCTCTGCTCCTGACCTAGCCCTTCTCCTGGGACATGCAGAGCACCCAGCCCAGTGATTCAGTTCACCGGGGCCTCACCCTGTAGCTCAAAAGGTTGCAGGCTGATGCCCAGTAAGGGCACATACCTAGGTTGTAGGTTGGTCCCCCGGTTGAGGTGTGTGCAGGAGGCAACTGATAGATGTTTCTCTATCATCTCTCTCTCTCTCTCTCCTCTCTCTCTATAATCAATAAAAAACATATCCTCTGGTGAGAGTTAAAAAAGCAACAGTAGAAATCAAAGTCAACTATGCTCAAAAGTCTAGAACACAAGTCAGTCCTATTCTAAGGCGGTAGAGGCTCTTCATTAGGTGATCTCTATATGCTTACACATAGAAAAAGTGTAGCCTCAGAAGCTAAACCCACAGATACAGAGAAAGCATTTGCATCTGTTTAGAGAATAATAGGAGGAAAAAGGAACTTATTAGGTACCAATCATTGAAATGTCAGGACAAAGGTGTTCTGAAGCAAGAGATGGTACACAGAGAAGTAAAAAGAAATAACACTCGCATGTTCTAGTTTCATCCATCATGGAGTAGCGATCGTTGGACTTCTTACTATAAACAAGTACAAAATCTAGACAAAACATATATAACAACTGTTTGCAGGCATTGGACAGCAGCCAATGCAGGGCTATAGTCCTTGAGAGAAAAGAGGCAAACAAAATAAACGTCACATAATCCCCAGATTTCTTCCTGGGGCCATTTTCCAAACCACGGCTCAAGGAAATAGAGTGTAAGTAAAAATAGTTTTGCCCTAGCTGGGTGGCTCAGTTGGTTGGAGCATCGTCTCATACACCAAAAGGTTACAGGTTCGATTCTCAGTCAGGGCACATACCAGTTGGGGCAAGTATGGGAAGCAATTGGTTGATGCTTCTCTCTCTCTATCTCTCTCTCTCTCCCTTCCTTTATCTCTCTCTCAAAAAAAAATCAATAAACCTATCCTTGGACAGCAGAAACAGGTATCAAGAGTTCAGAGCAGCCAAGAGAACTGCTATTGGAGTGGCTGGGTGTTAGAGAGAAAAAACTATAGAGAAGGAGCCCTAATACTTTGTGTAAAATTCCCTCCTCAGGACCTTAGTCAACTTTTAAGATCCACATTTGTAGGGCACGGTTTTGAAAACCCAGTCAAGAGCACCAGAAAGACTGCTGCAGAGCACAACAGAAATGTCTAAGGCCAAGGAGTTCAGGTCCAGGACTTACAGACCTGGAGCATCCACTTGAGACCCCACAACTGCTACCTCCTAAGATGCAGAGTGAAATCTCTCCCTAGGTATAAGGGTAATGAACAAAACTGAAACAGACTTGCACTTACAAAGCTTAAAATTATGTTGATCACAAAGCTTAAAACAAGGTGATCCACGGATAATTTTACTCTCGGCCAGAACAAAATTTGGCATTCTTTAGAAGATAACATAATTCAGAGCATCTACAACATACAGGCAATGTTAGTTACACAATCAAAAGTTACTAAATATATTTAAAGAATCAGTAAGAAAAAAGTTCAATAATTGAGAGATAAAATAGAATCAGAAACAGAAATAATTCAAGGGATGGAATTCACAAATGAGGAATTCAAAACAACTATGGTGAATATATTGAAAAGAAGAGAAAAGAGAAGCAAAATGGAATACAAAACTTCAATAGTGAACTAAAACCTATAAAAATAAAACTGGCATTCTAGAAAGACAAAATATAGTATCTGAACTTTAAAAAAAACATTAAATAGATTTAGCAGCAGACTAGAAACAACAGAAAGCTGGATTATTGAATTGGAGACAAGTCAATAGAAAAATCTCAATAAAATTATAGAGAGAAGAAGAAATCACACAAAAAGAAATTCTTATCTATGACTGGGGCCATTAAATTTCAACTAAAGGCTATTTTTGACAAACGTGTTCTGTCAAATATTAAAAACAAGCCTTGAAAAGATCAAAGTGATTCCAAGAAACTCAACAGCATCCCACAGCAAAGCCTAAAAATATTAGAAAAATACAAAGAAACCCAGCACCGAACAGCATAGAATTCACAGGACATGTACTCTCCTTGGGTTCCCATGCTTTCCATGAAATACTATATTATCTGAAGGTAGACTGATAAGTTATAGATGTACACCGCTAACCTCTGAGTAAACACGAAGAGTGAACCCTAACGTAAGCTATCAACTCCGGGTAGTAACGCCATGTCAATGTAGCTTCATGAATGGTCACAAATATACCACTCTGGGCAGTGATGTTGATAATGGGGAGAATATGCATGTGTGGGGACAAGGAATATACAGGAAAACTCTGGCACCCCTACACGAAGGTGGGACAAACAGAAAGCAAATCGCAAGACAGCAGATTTAAACGCACCCGTGTCTGTGGTGGCCGTAATTCTAAGCGAGCCCCGAAGAATCCACACTAATTCCTAGGGCCTATGAATATGTCCAGACAGTCAGCATGGCTTTGTAGGCCACAAGTTTCTGGTGTAACTACTCAACACCATCAATGTAGCCAGAACTCTAACATGCTAGACAATATGTAAGTAAATGGCCATGGCTGTGCTCCAATAAAATTTTACTTAAAAATGGTGCCCTGGAGTTGGCCTGCAGGCTATCATTTGCCAACTCCTAACATGGGAACTCGTAAGAGACCTACAAAAAAATACTAGAATTAATAAGTGAATTTAGCAAGATTGTGGGATAAAAGGTCAATGTAACAAAATCAGTTATATTTCTATATACTAGCAACAAACAACTAACATTTAAAAACCAGTATTATTGCCAATAGCACTGAAGGTATGATATATTTAGGGATAGATTTTCACAAAGTATGTATGTACAAAAGCTGTGCATTAAAAACCACAAAATGTTGCTGAGCTAAATTAAAGAAGGCCCAAATACAGAGAGATACATATGCTCATGGTTTGAAAGACTAAATTCTGCTAATATTTCAGCTCTATCTTGTTTTTAAAGGCAATTCCAAATAAAATCTCAACAGCTGTCTTTGGAGAAAGTTTTATGCTGAATCAAAAATTATATAACAACATACATACGTGAAAAACAGAAGACCCAAACACAATTCTGAAAAAGTATAAATTTGGAAGACTTAAACTACCTGATTTAGAGTCCTCTAAAGCTATAGTAATGAAAGAAAGTGTGGTATTCACCTGAAAACTGACATAAATTAATAAATTAAGTGAAGATGACAAATAGACTCATACAAACATGACCAACTGATTTTTTACAAAGTTGCCAAGACACTCCAGTGGAGAAAAGATCATTTTTTCAAAGAATGATGCTGGTAGAATTTAAAAATCATAAGGAACAAAGAAATTTTATCTCACGATACACTTTTAAAAATCAACCCAAAATAGATTATACACTTAAAAGCAAGAGTTAAAAATATGAAATTTCCAAAGAGAAAATATAAAACAAAATCTCAGTGACCCTGGGTTAGGCTAAAATTTCTTATATAAAACAGAGCACAAACTGTAAATGAAAGCTGACAAATTGAACTTCATAAAAATGTAAAACTTTTACTATTCAAAGACACTGTTTCAAAAGTGAAAAAAAAGTCACAAACTAGGAGAAAACATTTGCAAAATATATATCTGACAATAGACTCTTATCCAGGCTTTTGAAAGACTCTTTCAACTGAAGAAGACACACCAACTAATAAAAAATGGGCAAAAAATTTTGGAGTACTTGCCAAAAGGATATATTGTCCACAAGCAAGCACACTGAAAGATACTCAGCGTCATCTGTCATTAGGAAAATGAAAATCAAAACCACACCGAGATACTGCGCACCCACTGGCATCACTAAAATTAACAGGACTGATCATGCTAAATATTGTCTAGGTTGGGGAAAGCAACTGAAACTCTGAGACACTGTTGGTGATAATGCCACAATGGAGAACTAATATGCATAGTTTCTTCATCTATTTGACATGGAGATAAGTTTTTAAGTGACTGAAGTTTCTGGAATCAGAAATGATTAACTTCTAGCTATGCCACTCAATAGCGCAGGCAACTTCCCATTCTGAGTCTGTTTCTTCTTCTGTAAAATGAGATATTTATAGTAACCAACTCATAGGAATATTGTAAGAAATAATAAATTACTTGAAAAACAATTAGCTGAACCATCCCACATGGTAAGCATTCAGTAAGTAGTAGTAGCCGTATTATTTTTCCCAGGGGAAGAGTCCAGAAAACTTTTCAGGTCCAGGAGATTCCGTTTGTGCAGCTACTTTGATTTTACTGTTGGAATTACAGTGCTGAAATGAAAAGGACCTGGTATATTGATCTAATGAGAACTCAGTAAAAGGATAACAAGTCCTCAGAGTTTCACCTGGAATTAATTCCTCCCTACCCATTCCAAGAGCAGGGGTAAAGTAGCTAAGACAAGGTTCTACATATAACCCAAAATATGTTTTTATTTCATCACTGACCCCATGGGAAAAGCCATTTTTCTCTCAAATGAAATTAGGCAGATTATGGAGAAAGATGCATATTGGCTAATTGAGGCTATCGGTAAATGTAAAGATTTTAAAATTAATAATAGGGCCATGAAATATATGGGATACATTTTTTTAAATTCCAAGAAACAGATCATTTGAACTCTACCACCATGCTTACTGGAATAACGCTGAAGTAGAAGAATTTCCTTTCCCACATTCTCCAGAATATTTTACAACTTTAGTTCAAAAGCAAAGTTCAATATTGGGAAATTATTTTTATAACAAACAAGTTGAGTCAATTTTTTGAAACAGATAACAGACCGTAAGAGAAGTTTGAAATAATAGAAAATCTAGAAAGAGAAAAACATCTCCTTTGAACGTAAAAGCTATGGCTTGACCTTTCTAAAATTTCATATATACATACATATATACACATACATACATACACACACACATATATATACATATATATGCATGCACCCTAGCCGGTTTTCTCAGTGGTTAGAGCATCGGCCCTCAGACAGAAGGGTCCCTGGTTTGATCCCGGCCCAGGGCACGGACCTCAGTTGCAGGCTCGAACCCCAGCCCTGGTTGGAGCCCGTGCAGGAGGCAACCAATCGATGTGTCTCTCTCTCATTGATGTTTCTCTCTCTCTTTCTCTCCCTTCCACTCTCTCTGAAAAGCAATGGAAAAAATATCCTCGGGTAAGGATTTAAAAAAATATTTGCATGTAATAAATGCTTGAAAACTGTGAAAATCAAACAGCTGTAGATGGGCCAGAAGATTATGTGATTTGAGAGAATTATATAGTTCCTTCCTTAAAAAAATACTCACATTCTCTTATATATAAGCCACCCTCTATTAAAGAGATTATACATAGATGTCCTGTGAAGTATGTTGGTATAAAGATTATACTTTAAATTTATAAAACAATAATTATTGGTTAAAAAATGATGAATTTAGTTCTAGTCTGTTCGTCTTAATTAATGTCATGACAAGCATACATTTGCCTTCCATTTATCTTCAGAATTTAATTAATGTTCTAAAACTTAAAAGTCCCTGTCATCACAACTATGACCTCACAATTAGCTAACTTACATCTTTTGGTTTGAGGGCCTTCCAAATGGTTATAACTTGGGTAGACAAAAACAATCAAATGTACCTATAGGTTGTAAGCCATTTTCACAGCCCAGTGCAGGAAATAAAATAGGATATAGTGGGGGAAAGACTTTATTCAAATAATGGCATTAAAATTCGGGGTGTTGCAAACCTCCTAAAAGAATTATAACCTACTTTTAAAGTAGGACAAAAACAATTTTTCCAAGAAGTCAGAAATGATGTTTTGATGGGTGTACATGCTACATTTCTTTCAAAAACAAACAAAACATGCTTATTAGTAAAACAATGTTTTACTTCTAAATCCAAAAGTGTTATTTCTTTAGACAGGACACACTAAAAACAGTCTTATTCCCCCACTCACAGATTATATTTTTCTTTTAAAAAATTACTCATGTTGAAGCAGCTTTACTTTCCTCATCATTTTCTTTGGATGACTAAAACTAAACTGGAGTAACACTCCCAATAGATGTTATCTAATAGTTATTCAACACAACACACAAGGAGACAGTGGGTTTCAATGTGTCCGTGATTCTGGAAGCATAGATGAACACTAATACCACCGAGTGGTGTAAAAATTTCTCTGACATATAAATGTAGAGCCAAGAATTTGCCAACTAAAGACAAAAACAATGAAAGTGAGATAAAATGGCCATTGAGGAAACTAGATTTCACAGTACACACATTCCAAGCCTTACCCACCAACAGCTACATAATAAAGTAATGTCATTTTTTAAACCATATCGTATGGTAGGACCTCCTACCAGACTAATTGCTTTAAATTATGACCTTCCCTTGTCCTAACACTTTTCAGAAAGTTACCCAGGAGTGTCACCTTCCATTGTCCTCTAGCACTTTTCACAAAATTATCCAGGAGTGTCTATCTAAATTTACTTTCCACTGAGGAAATAATATTCAAGCTTATAGCCAAATAAAGCTTCATCTCCTTGGTTAATTTTAGACATCTGGAAACCCTGTTATCCTGAAATTTTATTCCCTGAAACCAAAGCCTAAGGAGAGACTTTCATATTTTAGCACAAGCACTGTTTTCCTACGTTTGACTTCCCCAGCACTCATTCAGATTTCCCCACGAGCCCATCTGCTAGCTCAGGCTAGCTTGATTCAGGGCCATTCTGAAAAGGGTGGTGATAATATTACCACCCAGACTCTGTGACACCAGCTAGGCCGGGGACTGGGTCACACGCAAAGACCTGAGCTGCTAGGCCATTCTAAGTCCTCTCTGTGCCTGTCTACCAGTGGAGAAAGCCTCATGACCCGGGCTCACCTTGCCTTATGCATAGGACTAGAACCAGCAGTCTTCACTCATTTGGCACCCTGGACTCTGGCTTTGATTGTCCTTCCACGGTGACCTCAGCTAGCATACCTGTTACCCCAGGTTCTCCTACAAAACTGACCCTCACAGTCTGCTTAAATGTCCTTCTCTAGGGCTAGACCACCCTGACAGATGGTGACACCCTTCCTACCACATAATGACATCTCGAAATAGCCATATCACCACCCTTCTTCTGGATGAAGACCTGCCTTTAATTCTTTATGCTCAGCCTCCTAGTCCTGGACTTCCATGGACTTGCTCAGGGAGTCCCCTGGATGCGCCTTGGGCTACCGGACACCTCTAGATAGAATCTTCCTCTACAGTCAGGTGTGTGAATTCTAGCCTTAAGTCATCCAGCTTTTGTTTCCTTGCACTCCTGCCACAGCTAACTTAATAAAGGGGGGTGGGGGCGTCCTCCATGCAGAAAACCTCATGTATTTTGAGCAGTTAATACAACCCGTCTCCAACAGGATAGGATTTACACAGACTGGAATATTTGCCACTCAGTCATCTCTGAAGCTTTGAGTCAGGGGAAGAAATGGCACTGAAACAAATAAAGGCACCTGCACCCTTCATGTCCTACACTCTCTGCAACACCTACTGACACACATATTTCGTAATCATTTCCAGATCTTAAGTCTTTGCAAACCTACGTTTGAATAGCTATATGCAGACTAATTTGGCTTAGAAGAGCTAATAAAAAAAATCTGTGGCCATTTTTATAGACTTCACTTGCTTAGAACTGATCTTGTCTACCTTGCAGAGATTTGGCAAAAGCAGAATTGAGCAGGGCGGGGGAGGGGACAGAGAATGGGAATGTTCTGGGGAGCAGTGCTTGACCAGAAATAAAAATAATCACTTCAGAGACAAAACTGAGAGAAAAAGGGAGTAAGGGAGTTTATTGGAATGAATACTTAACTGCCTTCCCTGTACGTTCTCACAGTGATTAATTTCTCATATAAAGCCCCTCTCTCCTCTCCAGGGCCCACCTTATCTTGGAGCAGGAAAGGGGCGGTGACTGGCACCTACCCCAGGTCAGCCCAGCAGATGCAGCGCGCTGCCGGGGAAGTTACTTCTTCCCCCAGCATGACGGGCGGCAGATGGCTGGCTTGTGTCCATACCTCAGCCTCGGGGCCCGGAGGGTGAGTCAGTCAAGTCCCGAGGCTCAACAGGCTGCTCTGAAGGTGCGGAAAGAGGCGCCTGAATCGGAACCACTAGCTGGGGCTCGGCGGGAAGACCCAGCTGAAGGTCACTGTCTACGAAGCCCCTCAAGACTGAGCCCCTTGCGAACTGAGCTGGAGGTGCCACCAGCCATTCACAGGCGGCCTGACAGAGAAGCCAAAAAGCACTCACAATCCACCAAAAAAATAGGAAGATATTACCCAGCGATACCCTGTAAGGAGGACCCTGTGCGCTCTGCCCAGCCCGCAGACGGCAACGATGGGCCAGAGGGAGGCGGGCAGGCGGTGCCCGCCCGAGGCCCAGCGCCCAGGAGCTGGGCGGCCCGTGCTTCAGGTCCTGGAAAGGAGGGGAACCCATGGGCTCGGGGGGCTAAAGAATAGTAACACTTTTTCTCCCAGCTTCTAAGTTCTTCTGGCTGGGCTAATAACCAAATTAACAGGGGCAGATTGACAGGAGAAAATCGACGTTTAATACGAGCACGGGGAATTCACAGAGATATGAAAATTCCCCACAGACAGTGAGGCAACACTGGGTAGAAAAGACACTTTGGGCAACAGAGAAAAAGAGGCAGGGGAGCGGGGTGGACAGGGTATTAGACTTCAGAAGTGAGAGAGGCTGATTTACAGGCGGTTGAGGAATTGCTGAACACACAAGGCAGGAAAATCGCCCTAAAGTGACTCAGAAACCCTGGGCCGCGGGGTATCCGGGCAACAGGCGCCTGCCCGAAGCCCCCTTCTTGCCCATTCTTCATTCCAGCAGGCCAAGGCAGCACCCTGACGTCTCCTCCCTGCAGCAGGCTCCTCTGTCTGAACCTCGCAGGCAGGAAAGGTGGGAGGGTCAAAGGTTCTTTCCGAGTCTAAACAGCTTAAAATCACAGGGGTGGATGCTGGGTGGAGGGGATCAACAGCAGAGGGAGACATCTGGAATACTTTCAACAATAAAGAAAAATTTTAAAAAATCAATATCCCAAAACGCAGCTTCAGGGTGGCAGAATTTTGGTCCCTTCAACTCAAACTGGGATGTCACTGAAGGAGCCCACCATATAGAAAGTGCAGGGGGAGTCAAGGGGACGCAGTGGCAGAAAAAAATCCCACATTTATATCCCAGTGAGTTGAAACTACTCAAAATACTTACAGTAACATTCATTTCCTACATATTATCAACAGGTAAAAACACAGCAAGCCTCTAAAGGAAGTTTTCCGGCCTCTACTCTGTGTTCTCTCAGAGTTTCAGAAGCGTGAGAATTCACCTATGTTAAAACACCACTTACAGGAGAGTCTCCCTCCTCAAGCTGTTCAAAGCTTGACAACTCTATTGGCAGGGCACTTCCTTCAAGACGTTGAAAGTCATTTATAAATGGGAAATGACTATATCCTACTCCTAAAACATCAGAACAACTTTAGGTTCCCCATTCCGAAAGAGTAGGTCTCAGGCGACAAATGACTACTGTTTCTGGTCTTTCGTGCTCGCCTACACAGGAACAATGCAAAAATCAGGGACGTTTCATGTGGGCCTTCCTTTTTAGTAATCCCTTTACCCCAGAGCATGCATTCTCTGCACCTTCAAAAAGCCCACGACTAAACATGTGAATAAAACTCCAAATAATTTCTAAACTTGATGCCATACAAAGCTAACAGATAGGGTCAGCAGAGATATTAAGTAGATTTTTTTTCCAAAAGGGGCCAGCATGCTGGGTGCCATGTACAAAAGACGTCGGAAATACCAAGGAGCATTAGCACCTTGACGAGCTGCTAGGGCAGGTGGATAAGGGCTGAGAACGCCTCTGTCTTCCAGCACATGATGGAATAAACCCGTCTCACAAGAGGGTAACGGTCAAAACTCCCAGGAACTACAGTAATTTACACTTTGGGAGGGGAACAAAGTACAAGGCATGTGGAACATTTGGAAGACGGTACCAAAGAGAGACGGCTGCAGTGGATTCAATTCACAGAATGGAAACGAATCTGTTAGCACAACTGTCACTGTTTACCTAAAAATGTTTTCTGTCAATAATTGGTCAACATAAGGACGCGCTGTCATCATTGCATAAAAAGAAGCAGAGCCGAATGAGCCCCCAGAATTACTGTGGAGGAAGGAAGAGGGAAGCCCTGGCCCCAGAAGGATAAAATTTCGCAACTCTCAACGGTGTCCAAAGCCAAATAGTCACAAAAAGACCTCTTGCCAAGAAAAAAATACTTTCCTAATTTGTTTCTTTTGTTGTGTTTTGCTTTGAATTTTAAAAGTTCTTTTTTGTTTTGTTTTAAAGGGCAAACTCATAAATATTTACAGAGAGGACTTACTAAGCAGAAAAAGAGATTAGAAACTGTTTTTGAGTAAATGCAACTTGTTTCATGTAAATTGAATTATACGATCAATTTTATATTGAGAAGAAATTATTAATCACAAAATATAATCTACTTACCAGACATTGTAAATATGAGAAGTTAAGATAAATCCAAAGGGCTTTGTATTTGTTACGGCTCACGTTAAATTTAATAAACATACTGGCACCTAAGGCATAAACAATATTGTGTAGTAATAGTAAGTGTCACCAAGTAAAAATATTAATAGTTAATAAATCTGTATTTCAACATTTTAATTTCAACATATATCACACATACTGCTAACCATATAAAATTCTGCTTATTACAGGATCTTATAAAACCTTTGATTTTCTATTTTCTTGTATGTCCAAGATTATAGTAAAAGTTTACCAATTACCACTTCACGAATACTTAAAAGTTGAATCATATTTGTGTTTTACTAGACAATGGTAAGTGGTACAAAAACCACATTTGTGTTTTATTGAAAAACAAGATGGTTTCTAAACACATGCTTCACTATAGATACTGAAAACCTCCTCACAGCAACACCATCCCAGAGACGTTTGGATTTGTTTTTTCTCATATAGGCTTAGTCAGATAGGGAAAACAGGCTTTTTAAAACGATTATTTGAAGATGATTTATACTTAAATTAGCTTCACCCTCAAATTATAAAACTATTTAAATACATACAGATTAAACTCCATATGTTCCATTCTTACACACTGTGTTTGTTTCTTCTAGAAACTCAGTAGCCCCAGATAGAACAATTACACATAAACTCAACAAGGCCCCGAGCCACAAGGTGAAGAGCTGTGTATTGTGTGATTCATCAAAGCTCAGCAACAAATCAGGCACAGGGAACCCTCTGACCACCCACGGAAAATTTTAGGCATAACATTTTCAAAGAGGATATGCATTGAGTTGGCCTTTGATTTAATGATAAAATAACTCATGGAATATCTCACAGATCCTGGAAAGAAAAACAAAACAGAAAAAGTACTAATGAAGAGAAGCCTCTAAAACCTTGCCCCAAATCCTGCATTTCCTTTTAAAGAAAAGGTAAGGAAATTGACATGTCAGTTTATACTCATAGACCAGAGGTGTTTGAAAAAGAGTTATCCATATTTTATCCCTAAATTCTAAAAAAGTGTGGATAGAGAAATTGATCACTCTTAATCCATCCATTCATCAAGTATTAATCAAGAGTTTTCTAAAACATAAAAGTTACCATGGCATTATTATTCTTTGTGAAAAGGGGGATGTCACTGTAAAAAAAAAAAAAAAAAAAAAATGCTTACACACTTTTCTTCATATCATAGGGGGAAAAAACTTCAGAAAAACAACAGTCTCTATAGCAGCTTCAAGAAATCCAGCATTGAGGTAATTGTTAGGCTACTAAGACCAGGATCGTTTTTCTTTATAAATAGAAAACTCTGATAACAAGGAAAGCTATGAATTCTCTCAACAGTTCTTCCCCTTTCTCTAAGATCTAGTAAAGAGAGTAATCTAAATTACAGAATTCTCTCAAATACAGAATTCTCTCTAAATGTGGGAAAAGTAAACCATGTTTTATGCATCTAAAGGTCAATATTTATAGGACAGAATAGGAGATTAAGATACATTTTCAATAACATCACAATAAGGATTATGTGAATGTAACAGGATTAGAATTTACATTAACTTTTTTGTGATTTTTACACAAATTCTAATTAAGTCAAATAAAGTCTCTTTTAAACAGAAGTTAAAGATATATTTCTCTGCCAAGCTATCACTAATTAGATAATAACTTCCATCTTATACTTAAAATTATATTGAGTAATTAAAAAACACAACTGTGAGAGAAGTTGTTGGACAAGATTTAGGAAAAAAATGTATTGAATATAAAAGAATTCTAAAAGGCAGTGGGATTATTTGGAAAAATAGAAACTTGAGAATTATGTCTATTAATTCTAATTCTCCTATAAATTCTTTTATACAGTACATTAATCTGTTTTTTATTTTCCTTATCTGTGAGAGAAGGGTATACATATCAGCTTTTTTAGCAGGGTTGCATGAAAAATAATGGATTTTGCTCCCAATCATTTTAAAAGCAATTTAAAGGTGGGACAATAATTGCTTTGACATGAAGTTGATTGGAAACAAAAGGATATACTAGTAGTTGCAATGACCTAATCCAATGTTGTAATAAATACCCCCGATAAGAAGTTCTAAAAGGCAAGTTCAAAGGTGGATGTTTTCATTACAAACACACACTGCATTTCTCCTCCCAGTTCCTTTTATATTCTCAATTCCCATTTCAAAATTCCTGTTCCTACTTGTGATTCTCAATTTGGTATCAAACTCTGCCCTTGGCTATAAAGTAATTTTTATTGTCTTGGAAAATATCCATGTGCAAGGAGAAAAACAAAATGTTATAATTTGTATTTATTTCCATTCTTCAGTCTAATTCAGAATTGTCCCCTATTTCCTTGTGGAGCCCTTTTCTGGTCACAAGGATGTCATTAATTCAAAGGTTCAGAAATCATAATTTTTAATAAAAGAAATTAAAAATCATAATGCTAATTAAAGTCCTTTTGAATGTGTTTTCTTCTAGAAAGAAGTCATAACTGCTTTAAAAAGTAACCATGTAAAAAAATGAAAGCTGCAAAACTTAACATTCTATTAAAGAAATTATATATTACATATAAATTTGCATTAAATAAGTTCTTCATTAAGGGAGGGGGTAGCTAGGGAGGCAAAATGGTCAGGAATGTCTACTGAAAGAAATGAAGTCAGGAGGAAGTCGCCATGCAGGCTGCGAGCTGGATGAAGAGGGCATTCCCATCTTCCTACACTCTGTCCAGGGGGTCTCTGGTGGGATACCATGGAACATGACCAACACCCACAATCATGAGTGAGCAACTGAATTTCTCTTTGCAAAGCCAGAGATAAGAGGGGGAAAAAGAAAGTACTGTACAAAATATAGATAATAACTCCAGTATTTAAAGAGGAAGAGAGAAAGCTGAATAAAAAACACTGTTGTTTAAAAAATGCACTTGGAGGATCATCAAAAGTCATGAGTAAACCTAGGGTTCTTGACTCATTAAGTTCCAAAGCTGCGGGAGAAAGTCAATTTTATTCCAGATATAAAATTTGAATAGCAAACATGTTTAGTGTAGATATAAAGAATCAAGTTGCAGCTAAATGTGTGTAATTATTTAAGTATTACTAGGTTATACTAATACTTATCAATAATTATGCTTTTCCATTACAATCATTATAATTAACAGAATTAATGGAACTAGAATCTCTTGAATGCAGGATGAACATGTGACCAAGACAATCATGCTGAAGACATGGAGATATACCAATCAGACTCCCTTTCAAGAAGGAACTCTATCCAGTGCCAAAGGGTACAGTTATCTGTCAATCTAAGAGTATCATCTCTTTCATATCTCCCTCAGCTTTTGTGCACAGATCATGACCTTCTCAAGATGGCATCAGCCAATGACTAAGCAAGACAATAGTAAAAGTCCAGCCACTTAATACAGAATATGAGACTCCTGACTCCTCTAACACCAGCACTTTGTGCTTCAGGTTTCCCATTAGGTCTCACAGACTCGTCAGATCTGCATTGCAGTCCTATCTGCACTGCCCAATCCTATTTCCTCCCTTTTCCTTTCACGAGTATTAATCCCCTGTAAACCTTTGACATCTCAACTCTGGTTCAATACCTGCTTCTCAGACACTCCAAATAACATAGTAGACAGTGGTCCAAGAAAGCAGGAAGTAAAATGAGGTATTGGGACTGGATAACCTACTATCTGGTTGGCAATAAGGGCTCATCCCAGGTAGGAATAACCTGCAGAAGCCCCTGTACTGCTAAGGAACAGGGGCCCTACTCAGGATCTGCCCTCACCTCCTCTTATGCCAAGTCACCAACAGATAGTATCAAGTTGTAGTAATAATCCAGACAGGGTAAGCTGGGTCTGATATGAGAGAAAAATGGGACTATATTCCAAAAAAACATGCATGAATCAGCCAGCATGTACTAGCAAGGCCTAAAATAATACCTATGGGCTGAATTTTGAGGATGTTTGACCAAGGAGGCCTATCACAAACTTGAATTTATTGAGTGTTAATTAACATAGGGACACTGTGTCAGAATATAGGTTTAATGCTCTGGAAAAGGCTCAAGATAGATGGTGTGAATTAGCAGCTAGGATGGCACCTAGAAGCCTGGAGAAACTGATGACTCATGCTGAGCAAACCTGAAATGCTTGAATTGCCATAACAGTATAGAAAAGAAATGAAAGGCTTAGGGAATCAGGCATACCGGCATGGCTATGTTATGTGAGGCCTGACAACCCACCTGAGGATTCCATGCTATGATAGGGCCCAGATGGCACCCTGTTCACCAAAGCCATCTGAAATATGCTGGAGAGAGGGGCACCAACATTATTAAAAAGTTCACAGTGGATCTTCTCTGCAGATTCAAGTTGAAAGGAGATGCCATAACAGAATTTGGCTCATAGAGAGCAATGGAGATGATGGGGTTCTGACACAATTGGGGCCAGGGAAGAGTACTTAACCACCAAAACCAGGGTTGCAACCAACATAACAAGTGACAAGGTCACATAGCTATACACATACGAATTTTTCAACAAACGGTGTTGGAACAACTCAGCATCCATATAGAAAATATTCTCACCTCTTACCTTACCTCACATCATAAACAAAGGCTAACTCAAAATGGAGCAAAGATCAGATGCAAAAGTTCAAATTAAAATTATAGAACTTCTAGAAGATCACAACCCTCTCAGGTTGGCACTAGCCAGTGAGCCAGTGACTGAGCCAGACTCTGGTACAGGGGCCCAGCCATGCCTGCCTAACTGAGGACTCCTCTAATGGGCAATCCTCTCTCCCCAGTTTCTATAGGGGTGGTAGAGACTTTGTTAGCTCTGCCCAATCCCATTTTCACCTCCTTTCCTTTCACAGGCGTTACCCATAAATCTTTGCACTCCTAATTCATTTCAGTATCTGCTTCCTATTTCTTTTATTTTTTAATAACAAGTTCCTATGTTTTAAAAGTGCTACAAATTTTCCCATTTCTGCATGTAAATAGCTTGGAAGTTACCACTCCATCTTAACAAGATAAAGTTGAACAGAATGCAAAAAACAACTCTTCTTGGATCCGTAAGAAAGGAGAAGACACAGAGCAAACCAACTGCCCTCAACACTGAAGAGACAGACAGGAAATAAGGAAGCCACAACTTACCAGAGCAAAGATTCACAAGCCGAAACATCCATGGGAACCTGGGCCAGGGAAGAAAAATCTGAACTGTAATTCATAGATTCCTGGAGGCTCAGTATGGGCAACTCTGAGGTTTTAAAACTCCATGGAGACCCAGTCATAGGGGTCACCCAGGATATTGTGAGATTTACCTCTAAGAGCTCAACCAGTCCCCACACAAAAAAATCAGAAAAAAGTCCCCTCATGTTTCCAGCAGGAGAGGGAGAAGGAACCATTCTGAAATACATCAGAGCACTCTGCTCTCCTCAATAAGGCATGCCCACAGGAGAAGCTATTTAACCATGATTCTCAGAGCCTACCTGACCCAGAGGAGGGAAATACACAACTCCAGCTCAGTCTGCCATTCTGTCTCACCTAAGGGAGGAGGGAAGGGAAACTAGGAACCAGTTGTGAAGTTCACAGTCCAGAGGCACAGGATCAGTACAAGACTGAGACCTCAATGGGAGAACTACAGAGCACTTTCCCTCCACCACACTGCTAATGGCCAATTTACATCAGTTCCTTTCACCTGCTACATTGTGTCGAGAAAAAGCAAGCATCAGAACTGGGCATGGCAGAATTAGAATTACAAGACCAGGAATTTAACATGACTATGGTTAATATGCTAAGGGCTCTAATGCATAGAGTAGATAGCATGAAAGAACAGATAGGTAATGCAAGCAGAGAGATGGAAATCCTAAGAACCAAAAGAAAATGCTAGAGTTAAAAAAAACACTGCAACAGAAATGAAGAATGCCTTTGGTGGGCTCCCTAGTAGACGAGGCACAGCTGAGAAAAGAATCTTGAACTAGAGAACACATCATTAGAATCCTCAAAAACCAAAAAGCAAAGAGAACAAAGAACAAAGCTGGGGGGGTGGGGATATCCAAAGCTACAAAAAGTGTAACATACGTGTAACAGGAACACCTGGAGAAGAAAGAGAAAAGGAAATGGAATAAATTATACGGGAGACAATAATGACTGAGAATTTCCCCAAATTCATGCCACACATCAAACCACAGATCCAGTAAGTTCAGACAATGTAACCCAGGGCAAATCCCAAAAAGCTAATAATAATAACAAATTTTTAAAAATCCTACACATAGGCATATCATTTTCAAACTACAGAAAATGGTTGCCAGGGAGTGTGGGTGAAGGATGACCAGGCAGAGGAAATAAAGTTTTAGAGCAATGGAAATATGCTGCATGATACCATAGTGATGGGCACACGCCATAATACATTTGCCTAAACCCACAGGATATACAACACCAAGAGTGAACCATAATGTAAGCTATGGACTTTGGGTGATTATAACATGTTAATGCAGGTTTGTCCATTGCAACACATGTACCACTCTGGTGGGGGAACACTGATAATGAGAGAGGCTGTGCATGCGGGGGTAGGGCAGGGAGTATATGGGGAATCTCTGTACTTTCCATTAAATTTTTCTGTGAACCTAAAACTGCTCTTAAAAAGTAAGATTTAATTTTTTAAAAGTGCTAGAAACTCTGCATCCTGCATCCTACTCTGAAGATTACAAGGTAAAGTAATATATTAAAGTTGCTGAGAATTCTTCCAAAAAAAAAAAATCTGTTCAACTTTGTTTATTCCAGATCTTCCTAAAATAATTTGACCACAAACCCTTTTCCTCCTAACACCCATAACATCCCACAGAGTAATGTTCTATGGACACATTTTGGGAAATACCAAGTGGCAGTTTACCAAATTCCAGATATGGCCCTTAAGAGAAAACGAAACAATTCCTTAAAACTTGTCCTGCAGTTATAAGTCCATAAAATAAAAGCATCACATGAAAATGAATTGGAAATTTACATAGTTTAGAATATTTATTGCATCCTTGAAAATGTTGGGTAAAGTGTTGAGATCAAAATTTTCCCATTTTTTATAAGTATTTGCATCCAGAATACCTGTAAGAAAAATACTTGTTCAAAAATAGAACAACTATCATTGATTTTTTTCATAGTTTGAACTGAATTTACTTCTGGGTTATTCAAATGAGGGACAAATACCTTTCAGGGTAACCTCCCTCTCCATTTCTACCTTGCTCAAGTTCCATCTCTCAGTCAAAGGCGGCTCTTCACAACGGGGTCCCCTCCGATCAACCTAACCTCTGACTACTTCCCCAGAGACCTTTCATCTGAGTCCCTGGCCACCACACATCCTGGACCTGCCCTCTGAGGTCCTCCAGCATGTTTTCTCTGCGCATGCTACATGGAGTCTATTTAACCATTTTTAATTTTTAAATTTAACCTATTTCCCATCAGCCCCTCAAGGACTAGAAAGAAGCCCTACACATGTTCATAACCTCAGCAACTAGGATGGTGCATGTCATGATGACTTTCCTTCCCTGCCTGAGTCATCCATCGCAGTCTGTTTTTGCTTTTGTTTCTGTTTTAATTACTGCCTGCAGCGATCCCCTGCGCATAGCACTGTCCTGAGCTAGACACTGCTTTTCCTTGCCGAAGCAGCGTAGGCATAACCTGTAACCTTCCTCCATCTCTCTCATCCTTCATTTTTACCTTCATTGTTCTCTTTCTACAGCTACGATATGCACAGTTCAAATGCCAGCTAGCAGAGCCCATGACAGGAACCATGTGTGAGGACATCTCTGACCTTATTCCAACAAGGCTGCTTCTTCCCATCCTGCTCATGCAAAGTCACAGAGTTGAAAACACAGGCTGGAGTGCTTGCCTGAGTCATTTATTTTGCAAAAGCACTAATATTGCTACTTTTTTTTTTCTTTTTACCAAAGAGCACTTGTTACTGTTTTATGTGAGAAGAGCTTAATTAACTTTGGACCCACACCAAGTCCAGGGGACAGAACACTTCAGGATGAACAGCAAAGCTCATTTATAGTGTATTCTACTTTCCCCGATAGATTTCCCTCTCCAGTAGTGTCACCCACTGTTGTTACTCTATAGCAGCTCATTTCTGTTGTCATGGATAAAATACAGAGAGAGAGTGTGTGTTAAACTGCCCACAGCAGAAGCTCTATGTTTAGGGGAGCCACCTGGTGTCAATGCTCCAATTCTAGCCAACCTCCCCCCTCCCAGGACCAAGAGTCCCCTTTGGGCGGCACTAGGACACTAAGTTTCCTTGGCAGTCACTACTGGGTGAGAAAGAATATACTTCCCACCTGGGAGAAATCAAGTCACAACTGCTAGAGGTGACTTTGAGCAGTTATCCTACAAATTTCCAGAAACTATATGTAAAGGAGTTTGGCTGTAGGTGCCTTTTTACTTTTTTTTTTCTAATCTCATTTTGTCTATTCTTGTAGTCACATCGAAAGCTAGCTTGAGATCACTGTTATATATCTGCTTTGTTGTCCTTTCTTGAATCTCTCTCTCATCATGGCTGCATATGATGAACCAAGATTCTTTTTCCTCTCTGGACAGTCAGTATAGTGCCTTCCAGATGACAGACACAGGTATATCTCCTCAGGTACATCCAACCAAAGCACCAGGCCCATATGCAATTGCAGGGCACACTATCTTTGTTTAAAAGAAATAAGAGTCAACATACTAAATGACCGCAGTGACCTACTCAAGATAGACTGTTCCAGAAAGACCACTCTGGAGCAGTGACATTCAAGCTGTGGCTTGAAAGCTGAGTCGGATTAGCCACAAGTGGCTGGGAGATGGAAAGGGGCGGGGCATTCCAAGCTCAGAGAAACAGCAGGTGCAAAGGCCCTGTGGGGGGGAATTTTGGTCTAAGTGAGAAAATGAAGACTTGTTTGCTTACATTTTAGTGAAGAAAAGAGTGTGTGTCTAGAGCAGACTTGAGAGGTCAGAAGTTTTGCTTTACTTATCTAGAATTCTCGGGGGGGGGGGGGGGGGCAAGAGAATCTTAACTGCCAATACATACACAGAGTTAATTCTCTTGTCCCCTCCTAGCATGAGCCCACCCAACAAGGTAAATTAATTCAAAGATGGCAAAAGGATCCTGAACCTTAGTAAAGGCCAACCATGCTCATCCCTTCCTCTTTCAGGACGGCACGAGGACAAATGTGGAAAAGGAGGGGAGAGCGGGTGGAGAACCACCCTTCCCACATGACAAGCACCCTCACTGGGTGTCACTATGTCGATCTCTGCAAAATTTAGACCTGCTGTCTCTTTTCTCTGCATCAACAAAAGTCCTTGTGGTTCATGCCTTGTCCAAGTGACCACAGCATAAGGGAAAATTCTAGACAATTTACATAGTACTTTTAAGTTTGAATAAAAGGTAAAATTAAAACTGCACAACCACTGGCAGGGAAGCAGAGCGCCCTTCTGTCCAAAGTCAAATGACACACGAGCAGCAAGCTGGATGCATACCTCTGGGTGTCAGGGGTTTTATCAAGAGCAAAAGCAAGCACAAATCCAGGGAAGTAATTAGAGGTCAGAGGAAAGCCATTTTCAAATAAATAAATAAAAAGCAGTATTAAGCATAAACATGAATTAATTTGAAAAGAAATGAGACTCCAGCATAATTTGGGGGTCCAGGAAAACTTTGAGCTTTATTCTAGTGTTTTGGGTTCAGCAAAATACATTGTGCCAAACGCTTTCCCCCTTAATTCGGAAAAGGCATGCATATTTCAAAGGAAATTTAATCCATATGTTTCTGATTCATTTACACTTAATTCATCAAAATGTTGTTTTGTAAGAGTTATTTGGTGTCCAAGAAGTCTTATAAGACTCTTCTCTTTGAACCAGAAAGCCCTGCATTGCCAGGACTAAATGGAACTTTATATGCGAAAAGCGGAGGACCTGGTGTTCCTCTAGGAAGTTTGGCCGGTTGACTAGACTCCGATCCTAGAGTGATGAGGTCAAGAGCGACGAGCAATGCTAAGAATTAGCAGGGAGCCTTCGCAGAGACACAGGGGAAGCTGCCAAACGACACCCGGCCGCTCGTCGTCCGGGTACTGAGGAGCAGTTCTCATTTTCACTTTTTATTATGAAAAACCATTCCAATGTTTCAACAACAAAATGAAGGACTTTGGTCCTGGGCATGGAATGTTATACTTAGTTATTAACCATGAATAAATATGTTATTTTATAAAACAATAGCAAAATCTGTATTTCCTCTGGTATTTCAAGTATTTTGTTATACAAATTGTGAGCTTCCTCAATTTTCTCATGTCCTTCACTACTTGTTTTGGGCCTCAAGAATGCTTTTTTTTTTTTAATCTAATTGATGCTCAAGTTTTTCCACTAAGCAGTAGGCCTTTTCTCTTTGGGCATGTACTCTTTTTTTTAATTAAGTCTATTTTATTTTATTTTTTATAGGTTTAATCTTAATTGTTGACTGTATTACAGATGTCCCCTTTTTCCCCCGTTGGCCCCTTCCACCCCTCCCTCCCTTCCCCAGGCCTTCCCCACACTACCGTTTGTCCATATGCACATAAGTTCTCTGATTGATCTTTTCCCGCCCTTCCCCCTTCCCTCTGAAATGCGTCAGCCTGTTGCACATTTCCATGTCTGTGGACCTGCTTTGTGCATCAGTTTATCTTGTTCATTAGATCCCACATATGAGTGAGATCATGAGGTACTTGTCCTTCTCGGCCTGGGCACGCACTCTTGCTTCACCCCAAGACGTCAGATCCTGGTGCCTTTGTCTTCTTTAAAAATGAATAAATAAATAAGCGTGCAAACTCTCCACGTGTAAAACCATATCATCCTGCGATGCATTTACTGTGCTTATTAACTTGATTGTACATATATTAAGGGGATAGTTCAGAACATCTTTCCCAACGATCCAACATCATGATGCAGTTACAGTGCTATCCCCTGATAGATGTGGGCCAGCCCGCAGGCCTTGAATGACAATGAGACCCAGGAATCTAAAAATACAGACCTCGTCAGATTTAAAGTGACTGTAAAGATTTCCTGTGATTGAAACCATGAAACAGTTCAGTGAAAATAACTTGAGTAAAACATTAAGTAGTAAACAAAAGTGGTTGCTGTTAATATGTTTTAAATAATCAATTTAAACTAAAACAATGTGATTTGTAAAAAGTACACACTAAAGTCTTGTATTACTTGATAATATTATGAAACATCTTATAATGATGGCCTAGTGATATAATTTCTTTGAACTCTTTTTTAATCTAAAATGTTAGTGTTATATAACTTCAATGAATCTCAGTTTTCTTTGGAAAAATAACCTGTCCCACTTATCTGCACAAAAATTTTGCTAAGTGCAACCTACAAACTAAAGACAAATTTCGGTGAATACAGGCATTTATTGAGAGCCTAGTATACAAACATTTTTCCAATCCTAAAAGATCTAGCTGTGTGGTTCAAATCATAAGATTTGGAGCTAACAGAATTGTCTTATCTCTTACTAATAATTAAAACAAGAAAAAGAGGCATCTACAAACAGAACTCGGATCAAGTCCCACCCCCACCATATAGCAACTATGTTCCCCTTCGGCATTATCTTCTTTAATTTCCATGAGCCAGTTTCCTCACCTATAAAATAGATAAAATATTATTCTTATCTCAAAGAGCAAGGATTAAATAGTATATGTGTATTAAAGTATTGTTAGCTCTTACGACAAATGCCCGAGTACAGGGCTCCCACCTGACAAGAACTCATTTCCCACACACGCACAGCCCGAGTGGGTACTCCTGACTGCCAGGGGCTCTCCTCCGAGAGGGGACAGTGGAACGCAGGGTCTGCATCTTGTAAGCCACCCTTTTCCACACATGGCCTCTGAGATCGCCGTGCTGCGTGCATCAAGCCAGCAGGAGGGGAAAGAGCGCGAGCGTCCCGCGTGGGAAGGTTTACGGGCCAGGCCGCGAAGCGCTGCGCAGGCCGGCTGTTCCCGCTGCATGGGCAGGAGCTAACTCACACGTCCACGCCAGTGACAGACGAAACGGACACGCACGAGCTGGGTCGCCGAGACAGGATGGGAGAAAACTAGCTGGTGTTTGCAGCGTGGAAAGTACCTAGCAGTCTCCCTGCCGTGCGACACGTACCTAACAGATGTTAGCTATCGCCGTGGCTCAGTTTCTCTTAGGTGAAGACATTTAGCCTGAGACACACACAAACACACACACACATTAATACACTCCCTAGCTCAGTAAACCAAATAGGGTTCTACACAGAAGACTATCTATCTACGCATATTCTGCAATAACACTATGGGGAAAACAATTAAAACGGCTTTTCTCAGAATTCAAGTTTTCAAAGATCCAAGCTTAGGAGATCAGAACAAAATCCTCAGCGAGCTCCCTTTCAAATACCCCGACAGCAAACCGCAAGCTGCTGCGAGACCTCCTCTGCCGCGTGGTCCTGCTGCCGAGCGCACAGCTTCCACGGTGCACAAGTTAAAATGGCCTTTGTTGTGTGCAGAGTTCCCATCGTGCTATTGTATTGTTGTTTCCTACCACGGGACCGGGCTCACGCAGCCCACCAATAGCTTCAAACAGTTTTCTTCCAGCAAAGAGCTAAAGCCATACCTACCTCTCGAGGGCAATGTCAGAAACCTTGTAAAAAGATCACTCCTTTCTTGCCAAAGAAATTGCTTTTTTTTTTCATCTAAATTCAAAGAAAAGGTCAAGATTTTTCAGGGTCTGTCTGCTTCTAAGGGGAAAGCGTTGCCAACGCAAAGGGCAGATTTCAGCAGCTTTAAAAAGAGTTAATTAAAATCACCCTTCGCTTAACTTGCCTCTTTTTCTGTCTCTTTTGTTGGCCCAACTTGTCCATTAGTATAATATTAAACAAATGAAAACAAAAGAAAAAAGTGAAGCAAGGTTCTTTCTATGCATATTTCTAAGACCAGGCAGGGCCTGCTCCAAACCACGTCTACAGAGCCAACATTGTCGTGGAAATAAAGCAGCTTTGAGCTGATTGAAAATCACTTGATTTCAATGCTTGTTTTACATACAGAAAACAGCTCGTATCCTTGCAGTTGAAAAAGTAATGGCAAAGGCCCTGGCCGGCTAGCTCAGCTGGTGAGAGCATCCTCCTGATCCGCCAAAGTTGAGGATTCAAACCCCAGTCAGGGCACATACAAGAGCAACCAATGAACAAGTGGAACAACAAATGGATGTTTCTCTTTCTCCCCCCCTTCTCTCTCTCTAAAATCAATCAATAAATAAAAATTTTAAAGAGACAGCAAAGGAGACACTGCTAAAATACAGCACTCCTTTCCACATACAAGGCTCTGAGGGGCCTCTGAAATGTACCCACAAAAGCAAGATGCCTCTGAATCCTCGCAGGCAGTGTCTAAGGAGGCCTTACATTACTCTTCCCTAATAACTTGCTAACCTTGAAAAATAAAGCGTTCCTGACTGTCCCCAACAACCTTGGCTTTCCGATCATGCGATCAGAGGAAGAAACGCTCTGGCTTTCATTAGTCTGAGGACATCTGCAAGCACACACCAAAACACAATCTCAGTTGCTGATCTTGTTCTGTCGTCTGGAGCGAACAGGGTTAGTGTCAACAATCGCCGTAAACAGCACGGCTGGGGCTAACGTAAACATTTCAGAAATCCTGAGCTTAATATCGTTGTTCAGAAGTTGGACCAAGCTATGACTAAACTCTTCTGCACTCTACACCGCAGGCTAGAGACTGACTTTGATATATTTCCAGAAAGAAAGTGTATCCAAACCTGCACACTGGGAGGAAAGTAAGCGTTCCTGGCATTGGAAGGGGATGTGGCAATAGGTACCTTGGGGGGGGGGGATAAATGCAGAAGATGGAACAAAGGACCTGCACTGCCCCTCCCTGGAGCAGTGGGAGGTATCCTGCGGGTCCCACTGCTATTCAAGTCAAGTCATAAAAGTAGACGCTGTTTACTTCTGCGGTGGCAGTTCTTGGGCTCTAGCTCCTCCTCTGGCCATGTTTTTTAAAATAGCTCCATGCCATTCCGATTATGTGCAGGCTTTCTTTAGACCCAGGGCAAGACAACGGAAAAACAAACCTAAACGAAAACAAACGGCAACTAAATGCTTCGGGTTTGCTTTATAAACATGTCAGCCATGAGTTAGGTAATTACCTTCAAATACAGAGATAATCTGCTGGGTCACTGTGCGAACTGAGAATTTTTATCTCATTTATAAGATTATTCTTTCAGACTTTTTTGTTAGCTCTAGTTCTGTGCAGCCAAAGCCACTGTTGAGCTTTATGTTTGCTTCCAGGGCTACGTGCCTGATAAGGGACAGACTAAGCTGAAGGCACCAACTCCTTCTCATTTCAATGGTGAGGTTACCGTCCCTGGACCAAATAGAAATGGTGAGGCCCTAACCCCTTCTTTTTACAGAGTTTTTAAGTAAGAAGACCAGGAATGCTCTCTCTTTTTTCATAATTACATTTGGGCAGTGCTTTGTAATTGCAGAAATACTTTCTCTGTCATTATTGCCCATAGCAACCTTGAGAGGTGGGTCAACAGAGAACTAGGACCCATATTTGGCAGATGAGGAGACAGGAGACGGTAAGTGTCAGAGCTGGGATTTGAAGCTAGAGCATCAGATGTTAATATCCAACTCTTTCCACTACACCATGCTATCTGCACACAAATGGAAGGAGCTGAGTTATGATCTCTGCTTTACATCGGATCGCTGTCGCCTTTTCCTGACTTACTGTGGCTCAAGGAGGGCGAGTAGCCAGAGCATGTCCAAAAAATGCATAAAAAGGCTGCTCATTCAGGTCCTTCACAGAATGGCAGTTTTCCAGAAATCAATGCTAATGACCAGCTAACAATATTAGGCACTGTGCATTATCTCCTCAAAACCTCATAATAGTCCTAAATGGTCAGTGTGATTGTGTTCTTCATTCATTCATAAAATGGAATCTGAAGAACACTAAATAATTTGCTCAAGATCATCCTGGTAGCTAACAGCAGAGGTAGGATTTGAACCTGCGTGTGTCTGAGTCCCGAGCCCATACTTTTGGTCCCAGGTCACACTGTCACATCTCAGAGTCAAAGACCGCAGAGTTTGCATTCAAAACTAGCTAAGTAAATAAGAAACTATCAGAACTTCTTACACTCTTTCAGCATCTTGTTCAGCTCATTACCTCATTCTGAATCTTTCTATCTCTTGGCACTTAGACCTTTAATGAGGTTTCAAGAGAGCTCTTTTTTCTCTTTGGTCTTATAAAAGCTACATTTAACGAATATCTACTACACTGGTTCTCCATCTTGTATTGAGTGGCAAATTCAGTCTCCACTCCTCCAAGAAGTCCACTGGGAAGTACTTATTAAGTGCTTGCCATGGGCCAAGCACTGTGCTGCACATTGCAAAATATTTTTAAAACTGAAAAGATATTAAATCACCTTCAAGGAGCTTATAGTCCAGCTAGAACTACATGATTCCAAATGCTAGTGGGAAACATTTGTGTGCTCAACCCAAATACACATAAAAAGTGCAAAATGCCCACACAAGGGAAAGATGCAGCGCCAGGAACCTCTGAAGTTCTGGCAAAGTAATAATAACATAGTAATAGTTTCCATAGCTTTAGTACTTACAATGGTGCTTAGATAAAGCATCTTTGGTTTTTACTAATTAAAAATTTTCTTCCACCACCCATGTGAAATCCAGATAAATTAATGATTTCCACTCAGAATTCTCTTCCATCTCTCTTCAGTCAATTCAAATTCTTGAAGCCCAGGTTCTACCTTTTATTAAAAAGCCCTCATCTGTCTACAATCACCCATCTCATTTCCTCCATGTCTAAAAAACACATTTTGTCTATCTCATATTTGAGCATAGATGTTTTGATTGCAAGTAACAGAAGCAACTCAAACTAGCTTAGAACAAAATAAGGACATTTATTGGTTTGTATTTATAAAATTCTTTGTAAATTTATCATAACTTGAAATCGTGGCCCAAGAAGCAAACTCTTTCAATGGAAATATTTATCTGCATTACTATATATTTTTTGTTCATAAAGAATAAAATATAGCTTAATTTTCATTTCATTAAAAAAAAATGTTCAAGCTATAAACAATGCAATCAAATACACTGAGAAAAAAGGAGTAACTCTTCTCCTATTTTGGAAGGAGATCTACCTCTGCCAGTTGAATGACCCAGCATTAGTAGCAGCCTATGCGTCCTTCAGCTGCCATGGCTCTCGGCCTTGGGCTCTTAGTATCCTCTGGGGATCTTTTCTAAACAAATCGGTGTTATCCTCCTTCCCCCTCAACACCAGACCGGTTCCATCAGAAGCCCAGGAACTGGGGCCTGGACAACAGTATTTCTTAGATGCTCACCAACGATTCTGATGAGCAATGAGGGCGGAAACCCATCTTCTGCCCAGATTACCGTATCTGCATCCCCCATCTATTTAATCAAGGAGTTTGCAGTACCCCTCAGTTAATGGCAAAGGGTTGGGAAGGTAATTTGGGCTCCTAGAAGGCGGCAAACAAGAAGAAATGATTAGAAGAAGAATTCAGACATGCCATTTTCTCCCCGCGCGGGGCAGTGACTATGGCCATGGCACCCAACCCCAACAATAATTTCCAAGTGCCTTGAAGACTCTCTTCCAGACCATAAAATTCTAGAATCTTTATCTGTGTTCTCCACTCTTTTTTTTCCCTTCCTTCTTTTATTTTGTGCCCATGAAATGAGACAGGGAATTATCTGCCATTATCCGCAGGCTTTAAGGAATACATGAATCTGAGGTTTTAGACGGCTGTCTCCAGGCAGAAAAAGGCAGAGTTGAATGTATGATGTTCTTCTGCCTTCAAACATCACAGCCAGTTGCTGGGCTGTCCCACGTGCTGTTCTGAAGCAGAAGACCAACCCCTTGAAGTTGTTATAGGACAGTTATTTTAAAGGGCTTTTTGGTGAGCCACATGAAATGACAGGAGCTATGAAGTTGACCATAAGTGTTGCTTAGAATTAAAGATAAGGTATGCACGGCAGTTCATTTAAGAAAGCATAGGGCTGCATTTGGAGGAGACCAGCAGTTTAACTACCGTTTTATTCATAGGCTATTGGTCACACACAAAATTAGAGCATTTTGTGGAAGAAGGGAGTCATTTCCATTGACTGCACTGGAGGAAAAAGCCTTAAAAGGTGGAAGCTGGTTGCTTAAGAGTTTTATTTTCTACCATCCAAAAGGGATCAGGCGCCTCACCCTGTCCTTTCTTCACTTACCTTGACTCCAAAGACATTGCTGACACATGAAGGAAGTCTATGTTTTCAGAATCAACGACTTGCTCTCAGTGGCCCAATTGGCAGAAAATAAAAATAAACAAACTTAAAAACCTCTTATTTTGCAATATTAGCAAAGAAAACACTGACCTCCCACCTCCTACCTAATCTACCCCCAACTGCTCCTTTGACACCATGCCTAGTAAAATGAAAAGGGGTTTTCAAAAGAGGGAAAGAAACATCTGCTTGGACTTTAGAATCTCCTCCAAAGCAGAAACCAAGCTATAAAGCTTACATGTTCCAACGAGCCACGCAAGACGAAGGAGAAAGTTCAAGTGCTTATCCCACTTGACCTTGGCTTTAACACAGGATCACGTTGATCCTGATGGAGAGATTAAAGCGCCAAGTCCAGAACTGCTCACCAAGCAAATTCACAGGGGGAGTTCTAAGAGTTCTTTGGCACTCTCACTTCATATGGAATTAGCAGGGACGATCCCAGGCCACAAATGTAGCAATATTTTAACTCAGTGTGCAAAATTTCAAAGATAAAGCCTGAGATTGGAAGCAGTGCTGAGCTTTTCAAACAGAGCTTTCCTGGTAGACTCTGTCAAGAAAACACAAGGCATGTAGGAGAGCTGCTGAAAGATTTCTTTATGGAGGGAAAAAACGAAGGCAGTAGGGCCGTGAGAGGCAAAGGATAAGGGTGGGGGGTGGCAAGCCCCAAACAATTTCTTGTGCACATCTCTACTGTAAATTGCAAGCTCACTCTACCTTCTATGAAACTCACTTTCATAGTACAGCAAAATGGCATGTGAATGGTCGTGCCTTTTCCCAGGAAACACTAATGCAGTTTTAACAATAAATCAGAAATATAAACTTCAGGCCCATATTTTTGAAAATCTGAGAGAAATATTAAGCACAAGACAGAGATTAGCAGCTAAGATCGGTGCTGGTCCACTAACTCACCGCTTAAATTGCTCTGAAAGGGAGCACCCTGGACCAGTGATGGAGAAACGGTTTCAACCACACCTCAACCACCACCCCCGATGCACCTCAGCCAAGCTTCTAATAGTCTTTGGGCCTCGATTTCTTCAGAAGTAAAAGAAAAGAGTTGGAGTAGAGGAATTCCGGAATGAAAGTATTCGCAGATGTTATGGAAGCTGTGCAAAGCTGCTCATGAATACCATGCCTCTACTTTCCAATTGCTTTTTCTGACTCGCCCGCTGCACAGCGGGCTCCCCCTCCTCCCTTCAGGCTGCTCATTAGCTGAGCCGCTGGTCTCACTCTCAGCCCAGAGTCATTCAGTTGCTCCGGTGTCTTCTCTCTCTCTGAGATGGCAAATCCTCCTGCGGTACAAAATAACGGGCTGTTAATTACATTCCTTACTGAAATTAAGAGTGCTACGCACATGGTAGATGTTTGCATGTATTTTCTGGATAAATGTAAGAATGAATGAATGCTTGGACTTAGTAAGTACTGGGTGAAAGGACCAGTTGTTAAGATGGATCACAAAAAATAAGCCAAGAGAAACACTGTTTTCTAGAAAGCAGAATCCAGCCATTAGACCAAAAGGTTGCCTCGCCTACACTTGTAAGACAGTAAGAAAAACATTCATATTCCCACTTTTAAATCTCTATAGTATCTCTGTTTTGAGAGTATCACAAAATATATATTTCATCTGAAAATCTTAAAATATGTAATGAAATAAATAAATAAACATCAAAAGTATTTGTTGTTAGAGTATCTTTTTTTATAATACACAAAGAAAGAATATATACATTCCTAGTCCTTTCTCATGTACTTATTTTCTAGTGTTATTTGGGTTTTTATTCTTTTGAAAATTTTGTTAATTAATATACTAATTCAAAAAGACATATGCACCTCCATGCTCCTTGCAGCATTATTTACCATAGCCAAGACAGGCAGCAACTGGGTGTTCACTGATGGATAAACGGATAAAGAAGATGTGCTATATATATATGCATACATATATATTTATACGATGGAATATTACGCAGCAATAAAAAAGAATGAAATCTTGCCATTGTGACAATATGGATGGATCTAGAGGGTATTATGTTCAGTGAAATAAGTCAGACAGAGAAAGACAAACACTGTATGGTCTCACATATACATATGTGTAATCTAAAAAATGAAACAGACAAAATAAAACAGAAACAGACTCAGAGACCAGACACCAGAGGGATGGTTACCAGAGAGATGGGGATGTGAGGATGGGTGAAAAAGAAAAAGGGGAAGGGGAATGTAGTCAATGATATGGTGATAAGTTTACACAGTGACAGATGAAGGCTAGAATTAGTGGGGTGATCACATTGTAAGGTATAAAAATGTCAAATCACTATATTGTACACTTAAAACTAAGAAACGCTTAACTCTGTTAATTGCACCTCAATTTAAAATGCTTTTAACTATCCTACTCTTTCTGTTCCTGTTAAAACTTAATTCATCATAGCTAACATAAATTTACTGGCCTTCTTCGTTAAGAGTATCTACTATTTTCACTCACCCCCTACCACATATATACTACAGAAAACTCTTTAGGGCATAGAATACAAGAATAATGTGTTTATGGGTTTTCCCAATATAACTGGCTCCTGTAGCCAGACATTTTCATACCAGAAAAGTATTTATGTCCTAGATTAGAATGGAGAAACAGTTGACAACTATAGGCAAAGGAGAAAATAAGAGGCTCTGACATTGTAAGAGTCTTGCGACATCACTCACAGAGCTCTGTCCTGCTAGCATATGGAAAGTTTTCTTACTTGCTAATTAGGCTCAGCCATCCCTCTGCTCTTTCCTACATCAGCATCAATTTTTATCCTACACATTACCTCACTTTGTTTTTACTCTGCTGATAGCTAAGGAGACGTGACACACATTTTTCTTTCCTGGATTCTGGACAGGATTAATTCCTACGAGAAAGAAGTCACAGGACAGTGAAGGACCACAAGTTAGGTAGGCAACAAACATGACAGCCTTGCTGTATGCTCTAGATGTGCAGCCAGTGGCTGGGATTTAAAGAAATAAACATTTCTTTCACATGTGGTTTTCAGTTCCCTGTTAAAGTTCACTGCTGCAAACTTCTATTTTGTCCAAAATGTATTTTAAAACATTTGTTCATCTCATCTAATCACAATAAAATCATTAAGAAAATTCAGACCAGTTGAGTCCATTTTAAGTAAGTTGGAATCACAAACACAAAGAAGTGTGAGCATGCGTACACACACACACAGACACACACCAGTGACCATACTATTTTTTAAATCCCTTTTGTTCTGGAAAGATTTTCCCTTTTGTTATATCCCTACCTTAAAAGGGCAGCTTTAATTCCAAGTGTCCCAGATAAGTAGGAACACTGACAAAGGCAGTCAAACAGAACTCAAAGCCAACAAGAACATGCTCCTCACACTCTGTAATGATTGAGCTCAGCCTGAGCCACCACCAGCCCGTGGTGTGTGCCAGCTGAGGCTCACAGTACCACGCTGTCAGCCTGAGCTGGGGGCAACCACAGGGAGAAGTGGCCGGGAGAGCCAAGTCATACTTCTGATGCGTCTTCTGGTCTTGACTATGAGAAATGTCAACTAGAGTAACTCGAAGTCACTGAAACCACAGAGCTGTTAGGCATATTTATCAGATTGGCCCACGTTTGATGTGACAGAAACAGCATGTTCTGCTAGTCAATAAACCCATTGGTGTAAATACCACTCAAGCAGCCCATGAACTCCAGTGGAGATCTGTTTATTTTGCACGTAACAGAAGGAGGAGATTTTTCTGACATTTTTCTCTGAATTACAGAGAAAAAAACTTAACCACTGAATTAACCTGATACAGAAAGAAAAGAAAGCAGTTGCTTGAAACCAAAAATACACCTCTGAAAAATCAGTTATTTTAAATATTTTTTAGTGACCGTCAAACAGAATCCTTTGTATGGAATTACATTTGGTTGCTTCCTGAAAAAGCATATAGTTAATTCATTTTTCACTTAGAAGATGCAGCTCAAGAATAACTTTAAACAACAACATGATGATTCAGAATAATAAAGCCTCATGCAGACTAAAAGTTCCTCAGAAAATAAAAATTTACTTCCAAAGAATAGCCCCTTGTTTTTCAAATAAAAATTCTGTTTCGCTGAAACTAAGTGACATTCCTTAGCAAAAATGGAGTAGACAGCTGAGAGAAATGAGCACTCTTAAACATTGGAATTGGGAGTATAAAACAGCTTTCTATAGGGCAATTTGGCAATAATTATCAAAACCCTTAAACATGTTTAAAACTTTTACAGTAATTCCACTTCTAGGAATTTTTCCTAATCGGTAAACTGAGATGCAGATAGAGTTATATACAATGGTATTCACTGTGGAGTTAATACTGGAAATAACCTTGATGTCCAAAAATAAGAAGCTTGTTAGGTAAATATGCTATATCAGTATGATAGAAGGCTATTTTATAGTTTAAATGATGCCACAGGAAAACATTTAACAGCATTAGAAAGTGTTCTTGATACTCCATTAAATGAAAAATTAAAATAAAATAGTATGACACAATCACAATTTTTAATTTATGTGAATGTCTAGGGAAAAGACTAAGCTTTCATCCTGCAGATTCAAGCTGTCCAGTAGGGATATGCTGCAAGCCACCTGTGTGACTTTTAATTCTCTAATATGCCAAAACCCTCAACAAAGTATTAGCAAACAGGACCCTGCAATATATTAAGAAGGTCATTCATCATGACCAAGTGGGATTTATCCCAGTGATGCAAGGCTGGTACCAATATTTGCAAATCAATAAATGTGATACATCACAAAAACAAAGTGAAATATAAAAATCATATTATCATATCATATAGGTTTAGAAAAAGCATTCGATAAATTATCCGTTTTTGATAAAAACTCTCAGCAAAGTGGGAACAGAGGGATCATACCTCAACATAATAAAGGCCATGTATGACAAACCTGCAGCCAACATCAAACTCAATGGGCAAAAATTAAAAACATTTCCCTTAAGATAAGGAACAAGACAGGGGTGTCCGCTTTCACCACTCTTACTCAACATAGTCCTGGAAGTCCTAGCCACAGTGATCAGACAGGAAGAAAACATAAAAGGCATCCAAATTGGAAAGGAGGAAACAAAACTGTCATTATTTGCAGATGACATGATATTGAACACAGAAAATCCTAAAGACTCCAACAAAAAACTACTAGATTTAATAAATGAATTCAGTGCGGTGGCAGGATACAAAATTAATATCCAGAAATTGATGGCCTTTTTATGCTCCAATAATAAATTATCAGAAAGAGAAACTAAAAAAAAAAAAATCCCACTTATTATTGCAACAACAAATAATAAGAGGCCCTGGAGTAAACCTATCCAAGGAACTGAAAGCCCTGTACTAAGCAAGCTGCAGGACGTTGGAAAAAGAAATAGAAGAAGATACAAACAAAAGGAAGACTACGTGGTGCTCATGAATTGGAAAGATTAACATCATTAAAATGTCCATAATACCCAAAGCAATCTATAGATTCAATGCAATCCCTATTAAAATACCAATGGCATATTTCACAGAGCTAGAACAAACACTTCGAAAATGTATATGGAACCAAAAAAGCCACATCAATCTTGAGAAAGAAGAACAATGTTGGAGGGATCACAATACCAGATATCAAATTATACTACAAAGCCATTTTAATCAAAACAACCTGGTATTGGCACAAAAACAGGCATACAGATCAATGGAACAGAACAGAGAACCCAGAAATTGACCCAAGCCATTACACTCAGTTAATATTTGACAAAGGAGGCAAGAATATACAATGGAATAAAGACAGTCTCTTCAATAAATGGTGCTGAGAAAATTGGACAGGTGCATGCAAAAAAATGAAACTAGACCACCAGCTTACACTATACACAAGAATAAACTCAAAATGGATAGAAGACTTAAATGTAAGTTGCGAAACCATAAAAATCCTAGAAGAAACCATAGGCAGCAAAATCTCAGACATCTCTCATAGCAATATATTTGCCAATACATCTCCTAGGGCAAGGGAATCAAAGTAAAAAATAAACAAATGGGACTGCATCAAAATAAAAAGTTTCCAAAGAGCAAAAGAAACTATCTACGAAATGAAAAGTGATCCCACTCTACAGGACAACATATTTGCCAACAACACATCTGATAAGGGGTTAATATCCAAAATACATAAGGAACTCATATAATTTAACAAAAAGGAATACAAACAATCCAATTAAAAAATGGGCAAAGGACCTAACAAGAAACTTCTCCAAAGAGGACATACAGATGGCCAAGAGACATATGAAAAAATGCTCAACATCGCTAATCATCGGAGAGATGCACACTAAAATCACAATGAGGTATCATCTCACACCTGTCAGGATGGGCTCCATCAACAAATCAGAAAACACCAAGTGCTGGCGAGGCTGTGGAGAAAAGGGAACCTTAGTTCACTGCTGGTGGGAATACGGACTGGGGCAGCCACTATGGAAAGCAGTAGGGAGTTTCCTCAAAAAATTAAATGTGGAACTGTCATTTGACTCTATATCCCAATTCTAGGAATATATTCTAAGAAACCCAAAAAACCAATCAGAAAGAATATGTGCACCCCTATGTTCATAGCAGCACAATTTATACTAGCTGAGATCTGGAAACAGCCCAAGTGTCCTTCAGTATATGAGTGGATAAAAAAGCTGTGGCACATTTACACACTGGAATACTATGTAGCTGTTAAAAAAGGAGCTCTTATCATTTGAGACAGCATGGAGGGACCTGGAGAGTATTATGCTAAGCGAAATAAACCTGTTAGAGAAAGAAAAGTATCACATGATATCACTTATATGTGGAATCTAATGAACAAAATAAGCTGACGAACAAAATAGATCCAGAGACATGGAAGCATGCAACAGACTGATGAATCTCAGAGGGAAGGTAGGGTGCAAAGGGGTTGGGAAGGTATTAACCAAAGAACTTATATGCATATATGCATAACCCATGGAATTCAGGCAATAGTGCAGTAAGTCCTGGGGAGGCCTGGAGAAGGGGCAGAAGTGAGGTGGAAGCATTCAATAGGGGGAAAGAGGGGAACATCTGTAATACTTTAAACAATAAAGATAATTTTTATTAAAAGAAGAAATCCTCCATGGCTTATGAGACACTATCAAGAGAATAAATTATGGGGGTCCCATTAGGAGAAGAGAGAGAGAAAGGGGAGAGAACACTTGTTTACAGAATTAGTGGTTGAAAACTTCCCTAATCTTGGGTAGGAAATGGACATTCAGATTTAAGAAGCACGGTACACCCAAATACAAGGAATTCAAAGATGTTTACATCAAGACACATTATAATCAAATTGTCAAAAGGCAAAAACAAAGAAAGAATTTTGAAAGCAGCAGCAGGAAACCAACTAATCACATTCAAGGGCAATCCCTTAAGAGTTCCAACACACTTCTCAGCAGAAACCTTAGGTCAGAAGGAAGTCGGATGATATGTTCAAAAGGCTCAAACAAAACAAAAAAACCTGCCAACCAAAAATACCCTCATCTGGCAAATCTATGCATCAAAAGTGAACAAGAAATAAAGACTTTCCCAGACAAAAGCTAAGGGAGTTACTGACCACTAGATCTGCCTTATAAGGAATGCTGAAGGGAGTTCTTCAAGTTGAAACAAAAAGATTCTAAACAACATGAAAGCGTATGAAAGTATAAAGCTTACTGGTAAAAGTAAATATACAGACAAATACAGAATACTATAATACTGTAATAATGGTGTATAAAGCACTTTTAATTCTGGTATAGAAGTTAAAAGACAAAAGTATAAAAGTAATTATATCTGCAATAATATGTTAGTCGATACACAACATACAAATATGCAATACGTGTGTAATATGATTCAATCCTTTACTCCATATTCCTACCAACTCAGTAGGTCAAGCAATGTTCAATCTGATATTCAGAACCATATAGGGACTGCTTTCCCTTTCCATTATAAAACAGTACCACCCACTTTTTTTAAAGACCACACTTAGAAGCCCTTAAGAATACTTTTTCTTTCTCATGTGCAATCTAAAGATGATGTTAGTTAATCCAAATGGATTTTGGCACACTCCCTAACACAAGAAGACCACTGCCATTTTATTCTGAAATTCTATGAATTCTGACGACTTTTCTCCACATTTCAGCATCACTGCCAGCATGTGAGATAAAATTCCCTGTGTTGATTAGCTTATCAGATGCTGGAATTCTACAGTGGGTTTGTCCAATTCCACTAGAATCTTTTTTCCCCATCAGTACTTGTTATGGCCATGTGGCAAAATTAAACCACAATGATATCTGTGTTCCATCACTCAATTTATAAAGAACAGAGAATTCTATTCTGCCCATGCTCATAAAAGTTAAGTACTTCTTTGCATGGAAATCCAGATGAATTCTCATGAGCAACTTACCATCATAGTAAGCTTAAACTGGATAAAGTCCCTGCATAAAAATGCAGTGTTCAGAAGAATCATCTTTCTCAAAATGGAACAAACTGACACTCCTCTTCTGTACTTCAATCAGCATATCTGCATTTTCTGTTTTGCACTTATATATTAAAAATTACTTTCATAGAAACTACATAGTGCTCAAAATCTTTTTCACTATGTGCTCAAGATTTGGTACTAAGAAAAACTCACACTTCACATTTTTGGTATCTTTGCTGATATTGCATACATATATCAAACTTACTGTACTTTTCACATTTATTTTCTTAATTATATGTCTCATTTCTATCATTTGTTCAGTCACATATGCTGCTACTCAGCATTTCTTTAATACATTTCATTTTTAAGTATTTAAGAAATAGTATTCAAAGAATATTAGTATTCTAACAACATGTACAAGGACATGTTATATACCAATATCCTGCTAGTATTTATATGAATAACCCTTCTGAATAGGATGCATGAAAAAATAATTATAATTATAGAAATGTAGTGGAAATCTGTTATATTAAGTAAGGATCTGACTATATGCTTTGAGTACCATGCTCTTACATGATTTCAATTTGAGGGACACATTTAAGGTGTGCACTAACAGCAGAGTGTCAATCAACCAACATCTCTATCAAAAAGTAATGAAAATTAAAATTTGTTTCCTTAAAAAACAGATAAAATTGTATTTTCTAGGTATGGAGACATAGAGTGTCCAAAGACAGTGACACTACTCCCACAATCATGTTTTCTGGCTTCATTTGCTCAGCCCCATTAAAACAAAAGCTAGGGTTATATTATGACCTCTTATTGATATAAAAATTACATTAAAACCAACAAAGACACACTGAAACAATGGAAGTAGACGAAAGTTCTCATAGGAGAAGTAAGTGACACACACTAGGGCACCAAACAGTCCAACCTTCCAGGTTCCTCAAGGAGCATTGAAGCTATCCAAGGAGTGCTTAGAAAAAGAGAAGACTTATGGTAGAGAGCAAATATCTTCATACAGCAAACACAGAAAATTCAGGCTAGGCTTTCAAAATAAGTATGTGGAGCTTCCAGAGAGGAATTTAAGTAGCTTCATAGTGGTCACAGCTGTTACATCAGTAGTCAGGAAGTAGGGTGAGAGACAGAATGGTGGAAACAGTAATACTATCCTATCAATGCTACGTTAAAGGAGCTATAGGAAAGTTGCTGGAATCACACAAAATTAGTTGAGTCCTATTTTTGCCACAAGTAGACAATGAAAAATTATTTAACATCTATAATTCTCTCTTCCTCACCCATAAATTAGGATTAATAATAGTAACTACCTGTTAAGGTTGAATTCTTTTAAAAAACAGGAACTCCATACATGGGAGTTGGATGATACTGATGATTAATTATCATTACTGTTATTAAAACAACTATACTACCCTTTTCTGGCAATTCTAAGAAACTCAAACGTCTTCTTAATTAATCTTTGTGTTGGTAGGTTCCAGCCTTTCCAGGAATAAAAGTATCTTTTCACTTTAGTTTCTTGCTTTTTCTATGTGAAATTGTCAATCAAGCTGCTGGCACTATAGGGCCGTAAATGTAAAGAGAATAGAAGCGGATTTCACAATCTAATGAGTTTTAAGACTAAGCACTGATTTTTCATGTTTTTCCAAGAAATCTAAGAGCCCCTCTGTAGGTAGTTTTAGACTCTTCATACTGACAGAGTGGCTGTAGGTAGACTGAATAATGCTATAGGCACCTGTTTCAGTCCTAACCAGAGAATCCAAGGCCCAAGGGTTACCGTAACTAAGGATGCCACATGATTATCTTATATTTAAAACAATCAGGGCTGCCTTGTTGATTAGCCACTGTCAACACAGTGCCCAGGACCCACAATACTTTCGGGGCCCCACAAATATGTTTTAATTCCTTTTAAAATCAGAAGGAAAAAAATAAACTTTTAGGTTGAACATAATGTTTTACTATATATTATTAACATAGTCATCTTTAGACCAACACAGTCATAACCTAATTTTTAATGTGCTTTGGAGAAGGGGCCCACAAAGGCAAAGGTGCTTAGTCATAACACAGCCCTGCAGGGTTCCAGGAGCAAAGGCGATGAGGCTGAGTGAAGCAACAGATAGAGCCAGATGTAGAATTATCAAAACGGTCATGAGAAATCGCAGGTAGGCCAGTATCATAGGCCCTCAATGCTGGGGCGCAACATGAAAGGCAATGTGTTTACGGAAGAGGCCAACAGCCTCTCTGTGATCACAGAACGCATGCGGAGCTGATGCTCCAAGGAGGCGCTTTGACAATTCTACATCTGGCTCTGTCCCATCCATTAGCCTTCAAATTCAGTCACAGGCCACACGCATCAGCACAGAGAAGCTGGCCCCTAATACCTTGTCGTCATTTCCACCTTGGTGCTGTCCTGGTTTGCCCTGGCCTCGTGGGTCTCCTGACACTCCTGGCTTTGGACTGTATTGGACTCCTATTGGCGCCTGTCTGTATCTCCGGCCTGGTGGATGATGCCCCCCGCGGTGGCCTTTACTTCTCTGTGTTACTAAGATTCTCCCCCCCGTCATACTGACTCAGATCACCCGGGGGCCCTATCCCACTCACTCCTCAGACCCCTTCACAGACTGTTATACCCTCCAAAGCCTTCGAGAAAATACGAGAAGTTTCTACGGTACAACAGAGCACCTAGGAGCCAGGCAGATGTGATTTTGAGTTACTGGTTCATCTAAATGACTTTTACGTTATTGATACTCAGTTTGGGGCTGTAACATGGAGACAGTGGGCAGCACTCCTAATTGACTCACTCTGTCCTTTGTCAGCAAAAAGCAGGCAACTTAGTAAGTGGCACTTTTTTCACTCCTGCAGCATACTCTGTAAAGATCTTGAACTAATATAGTCAACGAGTACTTATAGATTACCTACTATGTGGATATACTGTACCAGGTGCTATCGATACACAGGTAACCCAAACAGAGCTCTTGCCCTCAGAGAATTTATACCAATGTGCGGAGACAGACAACAAATAAACCAGTACAGAGTACGTTAGATAATCAGATGATGGGAACTGCTATGGAGAAAGAACACGGAATGAGGGAGGCCACGAATGGAGTGTGTCTGTTCCTTCTCTGTAAGAGGGTAAAGCCAGGTGACATTTGAACAGACTTAAAGAAACAAAGCAAGAAAGCCACCTATACATATCTAAGGAAAGAACCTTCTGGAAAGAGGAAGTGACAAGTAGGGAAGCACTGGGTGAGGCGCACGCTTGCACGTCTGAGGAAGAGCAGATGCTGACGGAGAATCCTTTAGCCCGCATGCCAGAGCAAAGGGACCGTGCTTTTGGCCACCGCGCTCGGTGACGAAGCTCGTCCCCACTCAGAGTGGGGAGCAGTGGGGAAGTGGAGGGGGCGGGATGCACGCTCGGCGTCAGGTCTGCCAGTGCACTTCAATCTCAACTCAGCGAACATCTCCCGAAGACGTGCGAGGCCCTGTTCTAGCCTCTAAAAGAGTATAAAAAGGGGGGGCATAGGTAATTCTTTCAACAATAAAGATAAATTTTTAAAAAGAAGATAACATTAGGGAAGGTCACTGATAGCAAAGAGCTTTTTGTCTGAAAAGTTGGCACATTCAGAACTTCCCAGTACCATTTTACATGTAACTACAAAACCCCTTCAAAGAAAAATAAAATTATTTTTGGACTTTCCATCATTTTTAGTTTATCTTCCCCATGGTGCCACTTCTCCCTAATTAGTACAGATAATTGAAAGTTAACTTTATTTTCAAAGCAGGTAAGAGTTAATTGGCCCACCAGCTGGGAAATGGTGTGTTTACAGTCTGTAATCTTAATGGTCATTTTAAGGCCAGAAGGGACCCAAAAATGTCATTTAACCCATCTCACTGCCTACAAACAGGACACGACTCCACTTTGCCCGGGCAAACAGGGCTCACTGCTTCGGGTGCATCTCAATCAATGTGCTTGGCCAAGTTTTACACCAAATTATAGGTGCCCATCTCTTAGGGAAATTACATTGCATTGTAATTTTACAGATTTCACATTTTCCATCTCTACTCACTTAAAAGCCATAATAATATACTCAAATTAAAATAGTAATAAACATATCAACATAGTATAAAAACTCCCAAAGAGTGCTTCCAAATGACAAAACTTACTATATGTTCTTTGAGGAAGTGGAAATTTTTAGGGGCAAGTGGTTGTTATCATCTTAGGCTTCATAGAAATGGCAACAAATTTTAATATTTGGATGAAAAACTGTAAGAAAGCAGTAAGTCCCTTTCCTGTTATTAAGGCTCAGCAAAGCAAACATTATTTTAACCTTTGCTGTATTTCTGGCTCACATTTATTCCACCATTTTACTGCACTTTCTCCAGCATTGCTCAATGTTGGGTGATTATACATTTTTCCTCCCACATCTGTTTTTCCTCAAACTCTCTCTTAAGTTTCTGTATAACGTTTATTTTCCTTCTGTGACTCTCCTGTGCTCCATGGTTTTTGTTTATATGTATCATTATGCTTAATCTTTACATTTTTTTATTTCACTCACTTTTAAAAATATTCTCTCCCTATTTTCCTTTCAATCTTTTCATTTCCACCACTTTTTAGATTCCTGCTTTCTCTTCTGCCCTGGTAAATGCAAGGCTCGTGCTGTTCTGAAATATATCCACAGCTCTAGAACTCTCCGGTCTGTGGTCAAGCCTTGGACTGGCGGTTTGTTAAGTAATTATGTAGTTGGTCAGAAGCGGCAGAAGAGACAACATTCAAGTCTTGGATCTGAAATTAGCTACCGAATTACCAAGTGGAGAAGTACCAAAGTGGCACCAGCGCGCCCAGTCAGTGCGCAATTTCACCACAACATCGAAGGAGGAAGCAGGGTTAGCAACAGCATCAATGAGGGACTTATCGGGATGCGAGCAAATTGTACTTCCATTTCAAAAGCTACTATATGATTTTTAGGGAGCATTTTTACAATTATTGATTTAGAAAAAATATGAACTTTGACTAGGATGGCATTCAGGTCGGCAATACAGTATTGGCCAGAACTAGCAGTGGCCCGATGGATCGGACAGATGGATTAACCCCTAGGAACACAGACAGACCCCAGCCCAACTCAACTCTTCTCCTACCTCACCAATGTTTCTTATTTAACATGACTCTCATCTCATAAGTGACACAATTATACACAGATTTTCATCATATATTTCATCTCAGCTCCCTAAGTCGATTTTATAGTGACTCATGAACTAGAAAAATTACACTGATAATAAATCAGTATGGGAGCCAGCATAAGACTCCCCTGCCCCCCAAAAAGTCTACATTCTAGTCCCTGGAACCTATGAACATGGTTCCTTACACGGCAAGGGGGAACTGAGGTTGTAGGTGGATTTAAGGTTGCCAGTTATCTGACTTTAAAGCAGGGAGGTGACCCCGGATCACAGGTGGACTCGGGAGACCTGGAGGGAGACAGGAAGAGAGTGGAAGCGAGTCGGAGTCAGAGTGAGTCAGTGTGAGAAGGGCTCAAGCTGCCATTGCTGGCATTAAAGAGAGCGGGAGGGGCCACAAGTCAAGAAACGTGGGGCGGTCTCTAGAGGCTGGAAAAGGTAACGAACAGATTCTGCCCTAGAGCTTCTAGAAGGAACACAGCCCTGCCGACACCTCCAATGGAACCCATTTCAGACTTCTTTGTTTTGATGTGATTATTTTCTTACAGCAAAAAGTATTTTAAAATCTTTACACTTCAAGATATTTTGAATATTTTCTAGATATGACACTGTCTAAATAGTTTCATCATATAAGGAAATGTTATCAGAAGCATTAAACTTTCTAAATAATTAAAGCATTAAACTTTCTAAATAATTATTATAAGATTTATATTTTATTTTAAAATAGCCCTGGTGTTCTCTTCTCTAATTTGGGCTCATATTCTCTCTCATGGGACTTTTTAGATCCTAAACAAGATATTTGAGTTTCTGCAATCACACTGATTTCCACACAACAAATAAATGCAAGTCAGTAATATTTGGATTATGTGAATAAAGTTTTTAATTCTTGTTAGGCAAAGTCTCTGACAAAACTATCTGAATGTTGAACTTTTGGGGAACTTTATGGCTATTTTTCTACTTTTCTCTTCTAGTCAGAAACATTCGTGTCTGGTTTTAGACAAGTTACTTAATCGCTGCACGTCAATGTGTCAGACAAGGTTATTTTATGATTCCATGATACTATGATGTTAAAATGCACACAGAAGTTTGGTGGGGACTAGAAAAACATTATAAACATTTCCTACCCGTGGACAAGCTTAAAACATTAAGCTTAAAATCAAGCTTAACATTACAACTATCAAAAATTCATTATCAGCAGCAATCAGGCAGTCACTGGGAAACGCTCAGCTTCACTTACACATATGCCATAGAAATGAGTGACTCCCTTGGCATACCACCCTCCAGCTTCCTCCTGTCCTCTCAACCGCCACCTCGGGTCTTTCAGGTGTTTAATGCTACTGATAAACTAAGAAGCTGAAAAGTCTTAGAAATATTATTTAAAAGGCTGAAGATCCTAAGGGGAAAACGAATGAATTCTCTCGAGATTTCTAGCAGCGAAAACATCAACAATTCACCCAGAAACCTTCATCTACCCATACAACCCCTCATCTTCTTGAAGTCTCCAGCCCTATCAGCACCTCAGTTATAAGCCATGAGGAGAGGCACCGTCTGTGGCTTAAGCTGAAAAGTCCACATTCTCAATGACCAGAGACCAAATCTTCATCTTATCAGTTTCCGTAACCCCTAGGCCACCTTTCTGATTTATCCTGAAAACTGTTGACCTTAATTGAAGACATCCCAGCATTGACCATCACTTACTAAGTTCTTGAATAGCTTCTTTAAAAAAAAAAAAAAAAGTAGAATAGAGTTTCCTTTAAAAAAATACTAGAGTTATTTTTGAACTTCTGGTTCTCTTTTTAAAGTTGCCCATGTATTAGAGATTCATGTTGTCTTGGAGTAGCTCATGGTTTCCTTTCCTTGAAAAGAACACAATATTGCCCCTTGGCAAACTGTTTTATTGTGTGAACTTGCCAATGAGCTATTTTGCATCTTCTTACGCAGCCTGCTTTGCCAACAGCTAATTACAGCCATCACCGAATGAACTCCATTCTAGCAGCGTCGTACTAAAGTGAGGAGCCGGATGGCATCACTTATGTGGAATTCATCATCATAGAAGTAGATATCACATTGTTTCACTCCTCTAGTCACATATATGCATTTATTCCACCAGGCTTTCACACCTGAAATGAATTTACTGGAATCCCAGCCTCTACTATATGTGAAGCATACAATTCGAGAGCAACAAGGCCAAGGACACAGTGTTCCATCTTTACAATCAAATACAGATTTCCCATTAAGAGGAAAAGTCTCTATTTCAAAAGATTTAATAGCATGGGCCTTTAAAAATAATTCCAGATGGCTAAATTTTAGGACTGAACAGATCCTACTACAAGAAATATTTTTGCTTTATTGTAATTTGTACAAATTTTCGGATGCTACAGGTCTTACCTCTTAATGTTTTCTTTTAAGAGATAGGTTAGGTTTAGGAGTTCAACTGCATTTTCCGATATTATTTATTTCGGTATGTTTGTAGCCTATTCAAAAGGACCTCACACTCTTATTGACACATTTTCAGTGATTTATTATGCAAAACATGTTGATGCTTTCCTACAGTGTTCTGATATTTTTGTATCAACTTGGCCATCTCTTTACTCACTCGCAACCTCACCCTCTTTTCTTTGCGGTCTCTGTCTACTTAAATTAAAAATAAAATGCATTGAGCCTAATGGCTTATTACACCAAGAGGGAAAAAACCAAACACAACAGTCATTAAGTGCATAACCTTTAACTGAAATGAGTATTTCCAAAATAAACAACAGTGAGCAAGTATGTCCCAATAGCCTAAAGCGAGCGCATGTATAACACCATAGCAATGCTTTTACTGCCCCTGCATCATATTTCCCAGTACATATTTCCAAAAAGTGTCTGAACACCATGTCAATGTACCGTTTTCTATAATATTCAAGAAACTGAATGAGTTGAAAATTCTTGCCACAGCATCTGAGGGTTGAAGTCATGTGACTGTGTGCCAACGTAGTTGCCACTAGAGGGCGCTGGTTCTGGTGGCTTTCTGAGACCTATAGGCCCTATAAAGGTCTGTAGCATAAGCGTAGGCATTGATGGCTAAAATTCCGGAGGGGGGGGAGGGGTGGCAAACCATGTAATACAATAAATGTTTACATTTCATGCAAGATATTATTTGTGAATTATGTGAAGTTGCTAAATGTCTGTAATATGTACATGGAAATGATGCAAGTATAGAAAAAAAATTCTATGTGCATCTTAATGTGTTTTCTGATACCTAAATGTATAAATTCTTCACATCATATAAGTTAAGCATCCTACTATCCACCCCACTTTAAACCTAATTTTAAGGTGTGGCCTGCACATTTCCTTCAATGGCTTGACTGCCGCTGGTCTGTGCCTCTGTGGAGCCCCCTAGGCCTTCTGGTGTGTCTGCACGAGATACCGTGTGTCTACAGGCTGGTGGGATCTGATTCACTGGGGCTCATTCTCCTCCTTCTTTCTTTTTTTTTAATTAACTTTTATTTTTCAAATACAATTTACATCCAATATTTTGCATTAGACTTAGGTGTACAGCACAGTCGTTAGACAATCATATACTTTACAAAGTGATTCCCAATATGTCCAGTACCCGCCTAGTACAACACCTAGTTATCACAGTATTATTGACTATAACCTGTGCTGTACTGGGACTATTTTGTAACTACCAATTTGTTTGTTTTTTAATTTATTGTTGAAAATATTACAGATGTCTCCTTTTTCCCCCACCATACCCCTTCGATCCCCCACCATACTCCTCACCCCAGGCCTTCACCACACTATTGTCTGTATCACTAAAGTTCAGGAAACAGAGAGAGTCCCAATCAAAATGAACCCAGATAGACTCACACCTAGACACATCATAATTAAAATGGTAAACATTAAAGATAAAGAAAGAATCCTAAAAGCAGCAAGAGAGAGACAGAAAATTACCTACAAGGGAGCACCCATTAGACTGACAGCTGATTTCTCAGTAGAAATACTTCAGGCAAAAAGGGAGTGGCACGAAGTATACAAAGTGATGAAAAATAAGGAACTGAACCCAAGACTACTCTATCCAGCAAGGCTGTCATTCAAAACTGAAGGTGAAATAAAGAGCTTCACAGACACAAAAAGGCTAACGGGGCTCATTACTACCAAACCCTTCTCAGTCTTTCCACCATAACTAGAACAGTTCAATTCTTCTGCTTAGGCTGGGAAACAAGATTGCCAGTCTGGTTGCTTTTAATAGCTATTGCTTATTAAAGGAAGTATGGATGTCTTTGAGTACATTTAAGCAGTTATGTCTAACATAATAAACTTCTTTGAGGACAAATAAAGAAAACCTTAGTTTCTTCAACCACAGACAAAATAATTTTTTTCTCCTCTTTAATAGAATCACAGTATGCTGAAACCATAGAATGCATGATCCTTGAGAGCCATCCTGCCTTTTTGTGGCATGTTGTAAACACCTAAAAACATTTCCTACAAGTAAAAGAATAGATGATGGAATATTCTTTTCGGTGTGCCAGTTCCTAAATTACCTGGTCAACTGCAAATAGTGATAGAGCGAGAACTACAAATCTCTTACTCTCGCATTGTCTGCTAGAATTTGTGAACTAAATAATAATCTTAAACTGTATCCTAGACATTTGCATTTTATGAGGAGAGCTCCAGAATGTTGACATGTTTAAATCATACTAACAGATTATTGCATCTAAGAATCCACGCATCCTGAAAACATCATTGTTAGGGCCACCATGTAAACAACACACCCTCCACAAATTCCCTACAGTTGTAAAGCTGCACAACAAGGGAGGCCCTTGGCCTTACTTTCTATAGGGAAAACTGAGAGGTCCATCACACTGGGGACATTTGCTACCCCTGTCCTTTTCAGGCTACCTGGATTTCTCCCAGGTTCTGGGGAGGTATTCTGACTCTGATTTATACCACCATATGGTCTGCAATAGAATCTGGAGCTTAAAGAGCCTGCTTAGCACTTTTCCTCCTTCAGGATGTAGTCTTATTTTTCCACTCACTGCTGGCTGACTGTGCAAAGAGTATATGGCTATGGAAGGCAGGAGGCAAAACAAGTGTATCCCAGAGCCCAAGACAGCTGATGGTTCAGGCAGACACCCAATGAACGAGAGAACATATATGCCAATGATAAGGAGTTAATTTCCTAAATATATGAAGAACTTACATTACTCAACACCAGGAAGACAAACAACCCAATTTAAACATGGGCAAAGGATCTGAATAGACACTTCTCCAAAGAAGGCATACAGATGGCCAACAGACATATGAAAAGATGCTTAATGCCACTAATCATCAGAGAGATGCAAATTAAAACCACAGTGAGATATCACCCCACACACCTTTCAGAATGGCCACCATCAATACATCAACAAACAAGTGCTGGCGAGGGTGTGGAGAAAAGGGAGCCTTTGTGCACTGTTGGTGGGAATGCAGGAGTTTCCTCAAAAAATTAAAAATAGAACTGCCTTGTGACCCAGCAACTTCACTTCCTGGAATACATACTAAGAAATCAAAACTCTTATTGGAAAGAATATATGCACTCCTATGTTCATAGCAGCACAACTTACAATCACTGAGATCTGGAAACAGCCCAAGTGTCCATCAGTAAAAGAGTGGATAAAAAAGCGGTGGTACATTTACACTGTGGAATACTATTCAGCTGTATACGAAAAAGGAAATCCTACCTTTTGCAACAGCATGGATGGCCCTGGAGATTATTGTGCTAATTGTGAAATAAGCCAGTCAGTGAAAGACAAGTACCACATGATCTCACTTATATGTGGAATCTAATGAATAAAATAAACTGACAAACAAATAGAACCAGAAGCATGGATACATGGAACAGACTGACAGCTGTCAGAGGGGAAGGGAGTTAGTTGGTGGAGGGTGAAAGAAGGTGAAGAGATTAAACAAAAAGCATATGTACATAACACAAAGACACACACAACAGTGTGGTGTTAGCCAGAGGGAAGGGGGGGATCAGTGAGGGGAAAATGGGGATGGAAAGAGACTTTGCTTGGGACCATGGGTGCAGGATGCAGTGTGCAGATGATGTTTTGTTGAGTTGCACAACTTGCAACCTGTATGGTTTTGTGAACCAATGCCACCCCAACAAATTTAATTTTAAAAAATAACCAATAAATGTTTGAAGCATTCTGAATGTGGTATGCAGTGAATTCTACATGAGATAAATAATCTCCCTTTGTAGGAGTCAACAATTTTTCATTCTAATGAAAAATAATATCTTTAATAAATATATTTTTAAATATTTCAAATTAACAAGCATTTTTGAACGTTTGCTATAAAAGAAATAAACAATATAGTCACTGGATTCATGAGAGTCTCACAGTTTGTTGAGGAAATAAGTTATATACATGAAACCATTAAAAGTGAAATAAAAACTTTTTTAATACATACATATAATAAATAACATTCAGGGTAATTTACAACCACCCTCCCATTTATCATCACCAAATGTCCTGATTCTGCATCAAAAGATCCAAAGACCTGATTGCGAAGACAAAATTCTCTTAGGTGGATATGGAGGGGGGCTGTGGGCTAGGACAGAATAGCCATGTTAATAAATGTCTCGTTTCCTGATGCACATTTATGTCAGAAAGAGTGAAGAGTGAACCAAAAGGTGTAACAGAAATAGCAGAATGTAATAATGAAAACAATCAAAATTTATTGAGCGCTCACTAGGTGCCAAGCACTCTTTTAAACACAATATACACGTTCATTCATTTAATACAAAAAAAGATGAGAGCCATTTGTAGGCCAAGAGCAAGAAGCCCCATTGCATCAAACTGATTATCCTTTCAAATCTCCATCCAATTTTTTATCAAATTTATTGGGGTGACATTGGTTAATATGATTATAGAAGGTTCAAGTGTACAATTCTATAATCCATCACATATGATTTTTAACCTTAATGAAGTACAAGCCTTCGTCTCAATCTTCTTCAACATCTACACATCATCTATGCCAAAATAATCATTTTGGCAGACAATTTTCAGTATTGAGATGAATAATAATTTTTAAAAAGACTAGAAAACTTCACTCAACAGCCAATTCATTTTTTTTCAGGAATACATTTTGCAGCCAACTGATGCCGCCAGGTCCTTTGAGAAGTTACCTTTACCAAGCCTTAACCTACTCGTTTATAATTGTCCTTATAAACGATTATTTCTCCAATCCAAGCCTGTGCTAGATAGTAATTTAGATCAATCTTTTTAATATTCAAAATAAAACTTTTTTGCATTGATGCCTGATATCTAAACTATATGTTTTGCTTTGCAGTCAAGAGTATGGACACCAGTACTTCAGGATCCTCCAGTGGCCCTAGATGGAAATGGACTGCCAGTAGAGGACCTTCTCAGACAACTCAACGGAAAAATGTCACAAGATGTGAACAGACTCTCAACAAAGATAACATCCCAATGGCTTATGAACACACAAAAATATTCAACTTCATTAGCCATCAGGAAAATAAAAATTAAAACCACCATAAGATACTGCTTCATACCGACCAAAATGGCCAAAATGAAAGACTATCAATAGCAAGTGTTGGCAAAGATATGAAGCAAATGTAACTCTCATGTGCTGTTGGGTGGAGTGAAAACTGAAAAACCGCTTGGCAGTGTCTATTAAACCTGAACGCATGTATATGCTATAGCCGAACAATTCTAGTCTTAGATATATACCCAACAAAAATATATACATGTACCACAAAAGGACATCTACGGAAATGCCCATAGCAGCACTACTTATAACCACCAACAGCTGGAAACTATCCATATGTCCATCAACAGCAAATGCACAAATAAACTGCATTATATTCACATAATGGAAAACTACACAGCAATGAAAATCAATGATCTAAAGCTACACTGAAAAACACAGATGAATCTCATAAACACAAAGTTGAGAAAAAGAAGTCACACACAGGTCTGTTACATGGGTGTGTATACTTTGTGAAAATTCACTGAGATTTGTACTTATGACTTGTGCATGTATGCCATTTTTTGCATATAGGTTACATTTTACTAAAACTTTACCCAACAAGCAGGAGGTGAGGAGAGATGTGTGAATATGATATATGAATATTTTTCTGTCTTCAGCAAAGTTGCTGCCAAAATAATGCTTCCCAATAAGTTCCATGTAGTAAATTCCTCTTAGAATATGTCATAAGAAAAATATTTGTCTCTCCTGAATACCTTTATGCTTCATTTATTAGGAAGCTCAGAGCTGGCCAATGAACACTTCAATGTAGTAACTCTTTTTAACCAAAGTTTTCCAGAATTTCTAACTCTCCTATTCAATATTTATTTAATGTACTTTAATCCATTTTTGGAATAATTCCATCATTTTCATGTCTATTCAAGCAGCTAACATCCTCAAAACTTTCTGGAATTTATAGAGGTATAAAAATTCATGCTTGAGAATAGTGAGTATAGATCAGTGATCAAATATAGCCTCCAAAATTATATGATAAATTTATAGGTAGATATTTTCTTTAACTTTTAGTACACTCTTTATAAATTTTCCTATAATATAATAATTTTAAGTAAAAATCTGCTAATCATACATCTAAGTAAGCATTTTAATGTATTCAATGCAAATATTAAATGTAAGTAGACTCTACCAAGCATAGCTGTTACGCTGGGCCACCTCAGCTGGAGCTTGATTCTTACTTGGTAGAGAAGAGTGGAACGCTTACACCATCCTCACCATGAAGCCAACATTATAAAACCCACAGAGATATCCTTCAGGCCAAAGGGAAGTTCCTATAACAAAAGGGCCTCAATGTGCAGCCCAATATTCTCATTCTGCGAAAAATAAAAACAAGCATAGCAATACAAGTGGTGGCAAAGCAATAAAGATGCCAGTCAATGAGTTTACTATGAACTACAAGTGAAGGAAAACAGGAACGAACTGGTGTGGAACAGAGGTAAGAATAAAATGAATAGGCCTTGTTTTCCTATTGTTTGTAAAAAGCAAATAAATGTCAAATTGTGTAACTAATAATAAGCAAATAACAAATATTTGGAAAATGGTTGTTTCACAAAGAAAATCCAAGTTAACTTTCAACTATTAATAACCTGATCTTCCCAAAAGGGTTGTCTGGTTTGTTAGGTTGCTGTTGTTATTGTTATTTAAAAAGTAGTGTGACAGGCTTTCTCCATTGAGCAAAACAATCTTATGTCTTCATATCCTGTCCTTTCTGGTAAATACCCCACCAAATTCCTTTACTGATCCTTTTTTAGTCCCTTAACTAGGTAGATTGGGTTTCTTTTGTTCTATTTTTCCTTCTCTTGCTCACTAAATATTTGTAAAATTTCAATAGGTACATAATAACAGTTAACACATATTGAGTGGCAACTGTAGGTCAAGGGATAAACGGTGATGGAGGATTTGACTTGGGGTGGTGAACACACAATAAAATATACAGAAGATCTATTATACAATTGTACACCTGAAGCCTATATAATTTTATTAACCAATGTCACCCCCAAAAAAATTCAATAGAAAAGTTAAAAAATTACAAAAATATACCCCAAAAAATTGTACAAAAATGGGCAGTGGGTTAGCTTTGGCCAGTGGGCCATCACTTGCTGACTTATTCCATAGCTCAAAGTGGTTATATCTCACTGACTGAACTTTGGTTGATGCAATATATATTCTATGCCAAGTATGTGTCAGACCCCTGCCAGGCGAAGAAGATACAAAGACGGATATGACAAAGTCTCTGTCCTCAAAGGGTCCATATGCGTTCAATATTGCTTCAGCTGTAGCAATTGAAGTGAAGCACTTCAATGCACTGCTTTAGACTGTAGAAGTTTCTGTGATAAAAATTCAACAAGTATTTGCCTGTCATCTAATATACACTTGGCATGGTATCACCTGAAACACTAACCGCTTTACTCCTTGGCCTTCCCAACCTCGACTGGGAAGTAAGACATGACTGTATTAGTTATCTACTGCCGTGTAACAAATTACAACAAACTAAGCAACTTGAAACAACATACATTTATTATCTCACACTTTCTATGAGTCGTAAGTCTAGTCATGGCTTAACTGGGTCCTCTGCCTAAGGTCACACAAGGGCAATCAAGGTGTCAGCCAGGCCTCCTTCTCATCTGGAAGCATGAAGAATCCACGCCCAGGCTCACTCAGGCTATTGGCAGAATTCATTTCCTTGTAGCAGGAGTGACGGTACTAGCTTCTCCCCTGTCATCTGGAGGGCCCCCTCAGCTCTCAAAGGCCACCCTCAGCTCTGTGCCTCCCAGCATGGCCACTTACCTCCTCAATGTCAGCTAAGGAGAAAGTCTCTAGAGTGAGTCTGCAAGCCAGATGGAGCTTGATACAACATTACATAATCAAGGGAGTAACATCCATCACCTTTGTCATATTCTATTAGTTAGTAGCAAGACACAGTTTCCACCCATACTCAAAAGGAGGAAATTATACAAGGGAATGAACATCAGGAGACATATATCATGGGGGCTACTCCAGAGATAATCTGCTACAGGCCAAAGAGAAATACAATAAAACTATGATCGACAGAGTAGAAGAAATGGCAGGATACAGACCACTGGTTTTCTAAGCACCTGAAGAATATAGAATACAGTATGGACAGCAATTATTGAGTAAGGCCCCATGGAGAAAGGAAAAAAATGGTCTCAGCTTGTCTTTGAAGATGATACAGGCTAAAGCATTTATAAAATTCTATGGGAAATGATGCCATTCTTGATAATCCATTCTTCCATGTAATCGAAACATAATGGCAGATTTGCAGTAAAATGCGGAAACTCACCAGAATTTTTTAATCCTGCTCAAGACAACTTTATGTCATTATCAGGTTTTTTTCCCAAATGTTGAAAATGTGATATGCCACTAGTATTTAAATCCAGAATATACCCAGCTTCCCAAATAAAAGCCCTATACAGAACTCAATACCAACTAGAAAACGAAAATAATAATTGTATCCATTCCAGCCCTTACTTATTTAAATAATTTGATAAATTATGTTGAAAGTATTCACCATTACATTTAGTAAATACAGGAGGGGGAGGAGGAGGAATGGAAGAATAAAGGAAGATGATGTCTATTTCCCCAGCATTCTTACATTGCTGCAGAAAAGGGGCCCAAATATGGAGACCGATAAACCTTAGCACAGACTACACAATGCATCCAATGATGACAACGCATGTTTACAAATTTTCATAGTCAACAGAAGTAGTTTCATAACTAAAGGAAGCGGGCATTTCTGGCTTCTCATATTCAAATGTTATTTTTTATTCACTCTAACTTCCTTATTTAAACATCTTTTTCTCCCAAATTAGCCAAGAGATTCCTTTTCAGTGACCACAAACCACATGGAAAGTTACAGTTTCTAAGATGCTCCCATTTCCTAGTTCTTAGTGACTCAAACAGATTGCATTGCTTCAGATCCAGAAATCTAACTTTAAAAATTCATATTTGGGTTAAGAAAAAGCATGGAAATTTCCTTCCCCAAAGGTAATTTTAGGAGATCCGTGTGAATTCATAAATGCCAATTCTATATTTACAAACACTGATAAAATGATCCAAAATGCCATATGCATTTATGTATAGATTTTATTTCACCAATAATTATATTAAGTGAGAGATAATCATATGAATGAAATAGATATATGACATGTAGACAGAGACAGAAATAAAATTTGGTCTATAAAAAACTGGATTCTCTGTAGTAACAGATAAAACAATACCATTTGACCTCCCAGATTTGGGTTTCTGGGAAAAGATGTGACACTGAGTCTCCTAAGCAAAAAGCTCAAAGGCAAAAAGTGAGTTCCAGACCTGTTGGGTCTAGATGCAAAAGCTAAGTTCCAAATAATAGACACTTTGACCACTATCCACATCACTCATCAAAAACAAACAAACAAACAAAAAACCTTTAGTCATTGCTTACACTAAAGATTATTTGGCTAACACTTTGATTTATTTTAAAATATATGCTCTCTGAAATCAATAAAGATATTTTTTTAAATAAATAAGTAAAAATATATCCTCTCAATACAAATTTGATTTCCTTCTTACTAGTAATTGTAGAACAATTTTCCTGATGTAGAAATTTGATTCCTCGGCCTCCTCTTTAACCCTTCCATTTCTTCACCCATCTGCTCAACCGGACACCAGATCCCTATTATCTCCCTCCTTTCCCAGAGCCACGGCTCCCACGCGTGGTTGAGGGCCTCCCTGCATCATGCCCGGGCAGTTACAATTGTCTCTCAATGGCCCATCCTGCCTGAACTGTCTCCATCACGCCCGATCCTCCACGTTGCTACGAGGAATGATCACTTCCCAATCTGGAATAGGCCTATTGAAAAGTAGAGGTTCCTTGTCTTTCCTTCGGGGGCCTCTGAGTTATCCCTCAGGATTCCCCTGCACCTGCTGAGACCTGGTTTCGCCAAGCTGATCTTTCTCTTTATCTCTACTCCATTTTTATTTATGTTGCTCCTTTCTCCTGGGCTCCCTACTCCACTCAATGGCATGCCCTCCATCAGAATTTCCACAGACGTGCCATCATTCTTGTTCTGCATGCAAATGGCATTTTTATCAGCGATGGTGTCTTATTCTTGAACATACATAGTTACTCTTGAATACATCTTATCTCTCTTGCCATGCACAAGCATACATGGCTTATTTATGTTGGGCTCAAAAATACATTTTGAACAAGCAAAGTCCTTAAAATTGCTTGCTGAATGAATGCAACAGAGTAATCTTCAAAAACCAAATAACATATTACTATAGCGACCACTCTAGAAAAAAATTGTTTAACCAGTAAGTGTAAGTAACAGACTTACAGGCTCTAGAGAGAAAAGTATTTCTATTTCCATTTGAAAGTTTATACAGAACTAACATAAACGACTGACTGCGAAATAATAAACTTGAAGCTACATTAACAACAATGACAAAAAGTGGCTGCATTAACAAACAAACCTGAAACAGATAAGGAGAACCCAAGAGGGACTCTATGTGAGCATTCCTATAAACTCACACACAGACTGCAAACTTCAGTCCACCTAAGGTTCACATTTAAGACCATTTAAAATTTGACTTCAGAAATTTTCAGTCAAATGCTGTACACCTGAAACTAATACAAAAAATACTGAATGTAAACTGTAATTGAAAAATAAAATTAAAAATAAATGAATAATTAAAAGGTATATGCCCTGCCGGGCATGGCTCAGCGGTTGAGCGTCGACCTAGGATCCAGGCGATCGGGGTTCGACTCCTGGTCAAGGCACATGCCCAGGTTGTGGACTCGATCAATGACTCTCTCATCATTGATGTTTCTGTCTCTCTCTCTCCCTCTCCTTTCCTCTCTCTGAAATCAATAAAGAGATATATAAAAAAATAAAAATAAAAATTTAAAAAATAAATAAATAAAAGGTATAAAATCACTATCTGAAAAAAAGTTTTCAACCTAATAATCATAGCCTCCAATTATTTAGTGCCTACTATGTGTTGGAGTCTGTGGTAAGAGCTTTACATATATTCCTATTTAGTTCTCATGACGACACTGCGAGATGAGTATTATTCTCTATCTGTAGATGAAAAAACTGAGATTCAAAAGGTGAAATCAGTTTCCTATAACTTCATAGTTAGAAAATGGCAGAGCCAGAATTCGAGTCTATACTCACCAGGCATCAAATTTGTCTTATCTACCTCAGTTCATTGTAGATTGCTCCTAAAATACACACACATAACAATAATATTATTTTAAACCTCATTTTTCTCTTTTATCAAATGTTGAGAATATTGGCATGTCATTTTGCCTTAATAGGCATCAATAAATGAATTACTTTTTCACTGTGTTCAAGCAATGAAAATATCTGCAGAGCTAGTATTATTTAGAGAATTTAGCCCAACTATCTTTATTTTGTTTCAAGGAACTCTTCATGGTAACTTTAAAGTAGATCTTGAGAATGAATTTTGCATTAGCAGCCTCCTATGAAAAACTACTGAGATCACCCAAAACTTAAGTGGCATGCAAATTTAATGCAAATTTAGAATCATTTAATATAAGTTGATACAAATGCTGAAAGTACAATTATATTATGCCAGTCAGATCCACTGAAAATAAAAATAAAATGATTACGTGAAGAATGTTTCAGAAGTTTTGCCACTTGATGTCAATTTAGAAGGATAATTTGTATTGGAAAAACACTAATCTAATTTCATAAAATCAGCCACTTTACAGTGGTACTAGAACATATTTAGAAATATGTTGTCTATTTTAATTAAATGGACTTCATTGATATATCTAAGAACTTAGCAAACCCATGGCTAAAATAAAGTTACCCTATAAAAAATCAGGGGGATTTTTTAGAAATCAACTCGAGGTAAATTACAAATTTAAAATAAAACCCAACTTCCTGAATGTTCTATTTCTTTGTGTACACTGGTTAGGGACTATGGAATTGCGATTCTCTTTTTTTGTCATCAGTAGAGAAAATAATATTTTTACACGCTTGCTAAATCCCTGGGGGATATTTATTCATCCAAACATTCATTCAGTAACTAAGTACTTATTGCACACTGACATCACACCAGCCGTTCCAGGCACCCGGGATACAGCAGTGAGCAAGGTCAATAAGCTCCTGCTCTCCACAGCTGACCCTCCAGTGGACGGAGGTCAATAAACAAGTCCACAAACCAGAAAGTAAGGGCATTTTAGATGGTGTCAAACTGGGCGGTTAGGGAGCTACTTTGAGGCGACGGCCTTTGAACTAAGAGTTAAATGAAAATAAGGAGTCAGGTCCATGAAGACCTGAGGAAAGAGGGTTCCGGGTGCAGGGAGCGATGCAGGCATGCAAAGGAGGGGTGTTACGATGAAGGGCCCTAACCAGCTGCAGGGAGCCGCGTGAGCAGCGCTGCAAGCAGAGGGTGGCGGGGGAGGCGGCACGGGAGGGGCAGGAGAGCCAGCTCAGTGCGCGCTTTGTTGACCACAGAGAGGCCTTCACGTTTTATGTGAACCGCAATAGGCAGCAATGGTGTAAGTCAGCAGGTGACTGGTGTGACCAACTTATATTACAAAAAAATATATATATATATATATGTCCCATCATATTGTTTGGGCAAGTTTATTCTTGGGAACAAAAATAGAATTCCAGTGCATCTCACCCCTGGCTTGGATTTATGGAGCCATTTTCCCTCACAGAAACTCAGTGTAACTTGGAAATCACCAGCTATTGATTGTCAGAGATGCCATTACTCACTGAGCAGCGAGGGGCTGAGACGTGGCAAGACTCACTCCTTTTCCGAGCTCGGCATGTCCTAAGGACCACTGCCATGGAAAATGCACCCAGGAGCAGGCCCGAGGCCACTGTCCAACCAGGGCAGGTATCTTGTCCTGCTGATTCCATTGGACACTTTCCTTCGTCTTTCAGTCCTGACGGGAGGGCTCTTCTGAGTGCTTCTGGAAGGCAGACCTGCTGCTGGCCACATTACGAGCAGACAGGCTGGCCTGCGGTGGTTGATGGATGGTAGGAGCGTTATGAGTCACTAAGCTCCAAACCAACTCAATTTAGCCACTTGGACTCTTCAGTCAGCCCCATCGACACATGGTAGAGAACGAGTGTCTTGTTGCTTTTAGGAAATGGAATTCATAAATAAAAATAAGATGGTATTTGGGGTGCTTCACTGACCTCACAGTACAGACAAGTCAAATAAACACCATCTTCCAGTTTTTCAGCCCAGAGATCAGAAGCTTAAAAGAAGCCAATCTTGAATGTCAACCCATTAACCTCTGCCTCTCCATTATCTTGTGTTAGCCTTTTAGAGAAACTTCTGTATAGCTGCAGCTCCTTAAACCCTGTAATCTCGAGAAGAGCTCAGAGGACTTGACACGTCTTAGGAGCTGTTAACGCGGGGTTAGGAGATTTAACGAAAATTTAAAAGATCATAGAAACTTCTTTGCAGGCCAACGAATGTTTTTCCTTAATCTTTTTGCAGGCCTTTTGTTGTATAATAAAATTTCTGAAAGAAAAGGGGGAAAAAGCTGCTACTATCGTCACTCAAAAGTACGACTTCTTTGAATGTTTTCTTTGAAATGATTAAGGGCAATAGAGTGTTGGCGGAAGAGTTCCTAGCTGTCACTTCGTGACAAAAGGTTATTCTGGCAAGTCCCATTGTGGAATATCTTTTCTTCTACTACATTCAAAGGGTAACAGCAGCTTCCTGCTATAACCGGCCTTGAGTATGTCACCACCCCGTTGGCTTCCGCAACCTCACCCACCCCTCTGTTCACAGCCCCCTTATTAAATTATTTCCAATTAAACCATTTTGACTGCGACATCCGTTTTCTGCTGGGATCCTGGCTGATTCTGTACATCACCCACCATCATCACTGCCGTCAGAGACAGACCCAAACCCTGTGAAAAGAACAGCCTTGTAAGATCTTTCTGAGCCATCAGGACCACTTACCTTTTGCCCGTCACTGTCCTTGTTGTTACTGTTATGCTTCCACACTGATTCTGGGGACCCAGAACTAGTTAAAAAAGTATCAGACCAGCCAGTATTTCATAATCATCTACTATGTGACCCAAACTGTGCTAGAAACTGTAAAGATGGGGAAAGTACTGCTCCTGCTCTCCAAGATCCCACACTCTACTGGGATTCTTCCTTCTCAAAGCTAAAAACCTCCAACAAGCCTTCTCCTAGATGTTTCTCCCACGTCAAACCAACTCGTGTGTGGAGAGAGGTGCAGAAGGCTGGCTTTGCAATAATCAATAGTCCAGAGGCTGCAAATGACTGGTGTTTGAAGACCTTGGCATGAGGAAGAGCGATAGAAACACGAGACTGGGGATTTCGTTGGAACCAGACAATAAAGGATACTGTATGTCATGCTAATTTATTTGTGCATAATTTTATAGGAAATAACAGATCTTTAAACAAGAGAGTAAAATGGTCAGATCCAAATTTTAAAAGTATTACTCTGGAGCAATAAGTAAATGAATTGAAGGAAATTGACAGAAAAGGGAAGACAACCTGGTATAAAATTATAATAGCCCCAGGAAAAGGCTGAAATAACAGATACAGAAAGGAAGAGACAAGCACAGAGGACTACAGAGACCGAAAAACAAGCGGAGGCAGCACATTTCATTCCAGCAGCGACACTGAGGGACAAGGACTCCTTGGTAAATGTTTGTGGGTTACATAATTGTCAGCCCAGCTATCTTTGGTCTCAGCTCAAACTTACTGATGTTCCTCCTAACCCATACTACTGCCCCCTGTAAATTACTGGCATAATTTCTACTTAGAAGTAATTAACCAAAATGTGCATTTGGCCCGCTATTGCTCCATTTTAGAAAAGTTTCTGAAATGCATCATTCTGTGAGAGAGAATGCAGTGTGGTTTTTCTGTCTCACACCAGACAATAAGGAAAACACCGGAAGGTCTGTAATGAAAAACTGAAGCTGTAATCATGGCTCGAACATGATTCCATCACGTTTCACTTTCTCCATAAACTCTGAGGATGGATGAGTAAAAGGAGGAAATGTTCCTTCGGCTCTTAAAACAAAGGAACAGGGAGTAACATCATCATACAAACACAATATAAACCAGTATCATATGGGAGAGCTTGTTAGGAGAGCCCCAATTATTGTTAAAAGCAAAAGTATCAAAAATCTTGAACAGCAAACATGCCTCTGCTCAAACGGATCACCTGCATGCAATGAAGCAACTCTTAAAATTCCTCCTCTACTATTTCTCTCTCCATAGTGAATCATGAGAGAAATATTCTCGGACAAAACAGAACATATTAGATACTCGGCACCCCTGAAGGCTCAGTGTTTAGTCCCTGACTCTTCCTCACGTCCCCTCTCCTCTGACAGCTCATCTGTTCCCACCATTCCCATAACCTCCTCAATATTCTGAGTCCCGGGCCCTCCATTTCTCCTAGATCGAAACCTCTTTTTTCTTTCTGCCTTGCAGGTGCCTCAAACTCAGTCTAATTTTAAAATCTAAAAAAATAAAGCTAAAGCAGAATCCAGCATCGCCTCTCTCCCACCCCGAGTCAGTTGGCGCACCATCACCGCGGCCAGCGCGCCACGGCCCCGACACCCAGCCTTGAAACCTTCGCTCCGTCTTTCTCTCGCTCCCCTATTTCGTCCACTCCCGTGTTTCCCTCCAAATGTGCCTCACTCTCCATCGCCACTGCCTTCGCCTTGGAATTAATAACTGTCACAGCTGTGCTGTATGTAGGACACTCAGCACTCCTCCACAGCAGAATGTTGAAAAACCGCTGCCTTGAATTCCAGGATTGGGTCCGACCAGAATGTGTAGCCCTAAGCAAGTTTAACTCCTTACACTCCAATATTCTCATCTGTAAAATGGGGGTAATCACAGCAACGGCTTCACAGGGCTGTCAAGAGGAAGAGTTGGCAAAATGCATATAAAAAGACACAGCAACTAATAAGAATCAGTACATTTTAGCAGCTGGTGTCATTACTACCTCACCTAGGTCCAAAGCATAATAAATTTTAGCCCAGCTAATCTTAATTAAACTTATATTATGACACTGCCTTGCTCAGGTTCCATTTATAGACCATCTAAATCATCAGAATTTATTTATTAAATTTTTCTCTCCCGGAACTTGTTTTATTGGCATTTAAAGCATTTCTTATTTATGATGGTGTTGAAAACACCATATGAGATGCCTCCCCACTTTGTCATTAATATTCCAATTACCCAGGGCATTGGAAGTTGTCCTTTTTTGGTTCTTCTTCTAATTCAAACCAAAAAAAGGAAACACCAGCCATTAACACATTTTGTTCTTACACTAAAAACTCTACTAAAATCATTCCCTTTTTACTCTGAAAAACTGGAGCTCAGTATAATTTCTTTTGGAATGTGAAGTCTACGGGCTGGCCAGGCAGAGGACAGGGTCTGAATGACTGATCCAAGGACGCACTGTCAGAAGCAGGTGGGGCTCCGCAGGACCCCGACAACGTGCTCTGATATGTGAACAAGGCCGTACTTGGAGGCTAGAAACGCTTCAAACCCTTTCACAAAACTTGAGGATTTGCCGTTATTTTTTCTCCCCATCATTTTTTAAACCCTATTGTGTTTCAAAGGAAATTCAATCCATCTGTTTCTGCTTCTTCAAAACGCTGTTGTTTTGTAAGAGCTATTTGATGTCCCAAAGCCTGATGAGTCTCAACAAAGCCATTTGCTTCCCAACAGAAGGCTATAGATTTCTCCAAGGAATTAAGGAAACTAAACCTCAGGCATCTTGGACCTCACAGACCTCTATCACATTTCTGGAGCTTCTCCCAACTTGAGTTTCCTTTTTCTGAAGAGCATCTCAATAGGAAATTGCTCCTCCAACAGCCTCATCAGTCAGGCACTTCAAAATGCAGCATCTTTCCAGTACATTTTCACTCTGACCACTTTGTCACAAATAGGGGGCATTCTATCTGAGGATAATAAAACCCTTGCAACAAGTGCTTAAAATTTTTATTTTAATCCTGTAATAATGACAATTTTCTAAGAAAAAAAATAGTTGCAGCATGTGGCAGGTCTGAAGATAGGCTTTTGAGAAAAATATAATATATAGAAATAAAAAGGTAACAATAACAAAACGGCTTCCTTTGCCTACATAGCTATTAGGAAAATTTCTAAGAAATAAATATAAACTAGGGATGCAGAAGTTATTTTATAAGAATCAGCTGGAGAATATGGCTGTCTTCTTCTTAGGGTAAGCCGTAATTGTAAATGGAGTCCCGGGGCTCTGGACTAAAGCAACGAGGGAAATTAAATTGCAAAGTCATTAAGAAAGATGCAATTTAAGTGAATTATAATTTTTGCCTCCCCAATGTCACCAGGCTTTTGTTACCGCTTTCTCAATGAGACAGTGAATTAAGAAAAGGGAAATAACTCCAATTAATATGTGTTTTGAACTCCATCAATCTGGTAGCAGTACACTTTTCTATGGGAGCTGAATTTAATCAAAACAGGAAAGAGAATTGTCCGTGCTAATTTATTAACATATTGTAGTCTGAAGAGACCAAGATGCCAAAATACCTCCCTAATGAAGGGACTGTGAGAATGCCACTGCATTTCTCTTTATACAACTTTCCCTCTAAATATATTTACAGGGATGACTACCTTATAAACGCGGACCAAAGACTGATGTGATATCAACGAAACCTCAAAATGGCCATCTTCCCATTGCCTGTGCACTAGGAGAAATAAATCTAACAGTTACCAGGAACATGCCACTCTAAATGAGCGGGACTTCACCTTTCGCTAGTCTTTCTCGATGCGCGTGGTAATTTTTTGTTGATAGATCTGTCATTCTGCCACAGGATAAAATTCTCCAAATTATTATCTTTTTGCCTAAGATTCTATAGCCAGTTGAATCATGTCAAAGCCAGTCACTGTGAAACATGTACTTAACTTGAGGTGCATGGAGGGAGCGCGGGCAGGTGAGTCTGCGAAGAAACAGAGCAGATCCCCTTGTATCCCGATCACACCCAGCCAGGGCACACAGGGTGCGTGGGGCGGGGCGCCCAAGACACTGACATCTTGCACTCGTCCCTTCCCCTTTGATAGAGACATAATCTAGTTAAAATGGAAATGTATTAGGAAAGTCAAACAATTAATTGATGCAAGAAAGGTTGTTTCATGTTTTGTGTAAATCAAAGCTAAAAACTCATTTGAGGAGCAGCGCTGTATTGTAGACTAAACACAATTTGGCCCGAGTATAGGGTTTGGTGCGGGTGTTAAAGTTGTTCAGGGCTGCACATGGTCGGTAATCCTCAACAGAAATGTTAACTCAATTTGTCAGTATTATCTTTATGTCAACAGTAATGCTTAAATATTTACAATAGGCATAGTACGCTGAGAGTTAGTAACGCAAGATAAATTGGGAAAATGCTAACAAAATGGATGGCACTAATAGAGAGCTCTGGCGCTATAGTCTCCGGTTTTATATACAAGGGGCTTGCCCGAAGGTAAGTTTTATTAGGTTCTATCACTGATATGCTGCTCCAAAGTTTCCTTAAAAAATAAAAATATTTGCATTGAAAGTTTTTCAAAGGAAGCTCAGCTATGCATTTACTAAATTTATTCTATATAAGTCAACATTTGAGTCTAAAGTACATGCTATCCACCATTCTTTCTAAAAAGAAAAAATATTACACAACTTTTTCTAGGCATTCTCCAGATATGTCTTGTTTTTAAACTTTCCACAAAATTAAATAATTACCACATTAAAATAACGAACAGAGAACTATGACAAGAGAGAAAATATCCTCTCTCTTTTTTCATTTTCCAGGCCTGCTTCTGTTGCTACTGTGTGTTGTATTGAAGGAGGGCTGTGTGTTTAAATTCTTTGTATCTTGAGTTCTTTTAAAAAAGCAGAGGTAGATAAAACTAATAAATACATCTCTTGGACTAAAACATTGCCACTGCACCAAACCACTTAATGAAAAGTCAATCAATCTTTAAAAATATAAGTCCCAAAATAGCAAAAGCAAATGACAAAAACTCTTAGAGCAAAAGGTGCACATTTTAAGGAGAAAAAAGAGAAAAAAGGCGTACATAGAAGTGGGAGAGGTAAGATTATGAAATTGTGGAGTTCTTGATTGTCTGTTTTTAAGTAAGGAAACAGAAGTTCAGTAAAATTCCAAAATTAACTACGGCCTATAAAAGACTGACACGAGGTAGGGAAAATGAAGCGAGTCCACCCAAAGCTGCCTCCAGGTTAAAGCCGCTCCGCGTTTTCGGCCCTGCTTTAGCATCCACCCCTTCATGCAGCCTGTGTCTGAAGAGAAGGCCAGCTGCAGCCAGCATCTTCATGCTCTGCTCCTTCCTCATGCAAGCTGTCCCGTAGTAATTTTGTTGTGACTTTTTAAGAAGAATGAATGGAAGATGTTCTACTGCTGAGAAATGGGCAACAAATCATTTCTGGGACACCTGCTTCAAGGCCTACTATTTCCTGAAGGACTTGGCGCCTTCCCGCAGAAAAAGCAGACTAGCGCTCCATCCAAAGGAACCTTCCTTTTCCCTTCCTCTGAGGGGCTTTCCAATCCAAAGCCGTGGAGAAGAAATCCAGCAGAGGTGGTCCTCGAAGGTAGTGTCTGTCGCTACTGTTTACCTCTGCTCGCCATTCCCTTCCTCCTCCATGTCACATGTGCTCGGGTACAAGTATGATGCCTCTAGGAACTTTCCAAGAAGCACTGAGTAGCCTTTAGGATCAGTTGTTTAACCAGGTAAGTTATGAGAAGAGAAACAGACATCAACAAAACCAGTGACTTTTTTTAAAAATCCACCATCTCACTAGGCCTGGTACTATTCACTTCCACTTTAATACTACCCATCTTAATTCCTTTATAAGAAATAATTTAAGATTACTGCACGCACTGGGTAACGAAGGTTAATAGCCAAGGTAACGATGCAGTCGGTGAAGGAAGGATAACCTAACAGACGTAGAAGAGAGGAAGACAGAGAAGACGACATCCCCAGAAAGCCAGTCTCGCCTGGTGAAGAACAGGGTTCATAGACATTTTAGGGGTTATTGAGAAATCCCTGTTCCTCGTAGCTTTTACAACATGGCAGGGGGGTCCTTCTAAGCAATTAGTGTACAATACTACTGCCCAATCAGAGAGGGCCATGTCCCCTTTTCTTCATAGATAAATTTGTAACCCCAATACTACTGATTTTTATTATAATCATTGACTATTTATAAAATTCAGTTGCTGATATTACTATCAGTAATGACAGCTCCCTAGAAGGACCATATTGACCACAGTTCACTCAAGGACACACATAGTGGATTTATCAGGAACATTTACAAACGTGTGTTCTGGGTACGCCATTAGTAAGCTGAACACCAAAGTGCCCAAGATCCGTCCCATGTGGTCCCAACCAAGCTCCTAGCCCCAGCTCCTACAACTCCTCTTGCCTTTTCTCCCGATATACTTTTCTCTTTATCTCGAATGTTCTCTCTTCTTCATAAGGGGAATTCTTCCCCATTCTTCAAGAACCTGCTTAAATGTCACTGCCTATTCCTACACTCTCTCCGGTTTGACAACTTGTTGAGGAAATGCAATAGGAAAGATAGATAAATAAAGGGTTACTGTGGCAGCTGCTTGGAGATGGACTGGAGATGAGAAAGAGGGAAGCAGAGCAACCAGATAGGAGGCTGGTGTTGTAATCTGAGCAAGGGATGGTGACAGGGCAACAGTGGCTAGGGAAGGAGAGAGAAGTAACAGACGGCAGTTATTGGAAAGGAGAGATGAGTATAGGAGCAAAAAGGAAGAGCTCCGCCAAGATGAACAGACGGAGGAATGGAGACTGAGTGCCACACAGACCATCACCCTCTTCCCCCACCAAAGAGCCAGCTGCCTGAGTGTTCCCGGGGGGCCGCAGGGCAGGCCCTTGATGTCTGAGACACACATCCTAGAAATGGCCCTGTGGCTGCTGACCACCTGGGAGACGGCGAAGACCACGTGGGAGACGGTGAAGACACAGGCAGAGTGATGGCCCATGAATGCAAGGGGACAGGCAGAGGCGAGCGACACTCTGAAGGAAACACAATTTCGGAAGGCAGTTGGAAGGCCCCAGGTACATCCAGTCTGCCATTAACTAGCTACACGTTTAATCCCTCTGGATCTCATTTATGTCTCATATCAAAATGAGGCATAGTAAATGTTTTCCAAGGTTACTTCTCGCAGCTGATGACTCTAAGATTTCAAAGGTTCCTCCTTTTTTGCTCTAAAATTCACAAGCACATATGTACCAAAAGCTGTGTCTTCCAAAATCTAGTGAAGGCATAGCCTTTTATTTATTTACTTTTGTAATCCTATGGGTTAGAGATGGGTGTCTTCTTTCCGAATCAGTGCTACACAGTATGTAGGTTCCACTCCAGTGCCCTTCAAGGTAAATGTTAAGGAGCTGAAATGGAAATTTACTCAGATAAAGTAATGGCTAGGATAGTCGACTTTGTCAAAGAATTATTTTGTTGTGGGTGCTCTCATTTTCATCTACTTAAAGAAAATCCCAAAATACTCTTTGCATAAATATCTTGAGATTGATGCCTCTGATTATACTGTCTATTTTATTTTCTCTATTAAAATTTTATGGTCAACTATATTTAAGCCAACATTTCTCACAGCCTAATTATTCAATAAAATACCAAAAATGAAACTTGCCAATTGACTATCTCTCTTCAAGTGATTTTTATCAAAATGTTCCTAGTTTTAACTAAGGAACTTAATTTTAAAAATACATCATAGCATAAATAGATTAGATATTCTCATTAATATAACATAAAAATCACATTTTAAAAACGACCTCAGCTCCAAAATCCTATGCCAGCTTGCAGCCAAAATCCACATTATTTCATTTTATTTACCCATATCTTCTATTAGTTTGACTTGCAACCCCCCAAAAGAATTAAAAAGGCATAATTACCCCCAGATTGTGCCTTTCAGATACCTTTCAAAGTTATAGTCTTTTGTCTTATTTCACATTATTTTACCTTATTACTCCCCTCTGGGTATTTGTTTCCTTATAATGTGATATTTATCTTTCATTCACAAAAACACAAGTCATAATACTACATGTCTTTGAAATGTCTAGCAATTTTTTTCTCCTAGTAATACTGCAAGGACATTCCAGGTCTCTAGACTGCCCTCGTTAGCATCATTTAAATGATTACAGATGAGTTTGCTAGAAGAGCGCTATATAAAAGGAGCATAAAATATTCCTATGAGTATTTTCAAAATGACACAACTAGAATTATCTACATGCTTTACCTATAGGTCTTTGAATTTCTTTACCTTAGCTTTTAGAGGTAATTATTTTTTAAATGATATGTAACTACAATATTTCTTATCTCACAATCCTGGTAGTTCATAAGGAAAAAATAAAATTACAGAATATACATGTAAAGAACTAATCTATGAAATACATTTGTGAATGTGAATCTTCGAAAAGGACCTAGTTGCTGAGTGAAGTCCAATGAAGTAGGGGTATTTCTCCCACCCTTGAGTAACTGGAAGCTCATACATATGCTTGAGCTCTGAATATTTACAATCATCTGAACTGAAGAAAAGCAGCCAGTGCTTTAAAGGAGAGCACACAAGTCATGTTTTGAAAGTGGGTGAAATCCCATCTTGCCTTTGAGCTGTCACTCAAGCCCTGAGACTGTGCCCATATAGTCCACTCGCTATTCTTGTTCTCAGCCTGTGATACCTGATTCCCAGTTCAGTTATTTCCACCTTTTGTTCACAAGTATTTCCTCTTAACAATACACCATTCAGAAAAAGGTATGTCTTTGAATTGTCAACTAGTACTTTGTTCTGACAAAAGATACCACTCTAGTGTTTCAAGACTATATGTTAGAAGCCTTGAAATTAACACCACTTGTTGACTATTAGAAATGAGTTTATTTGACAAGTAGTACTTTTGAAAGTACAGTCCCTAACACTGAAAACCAGAATCCTACATTCCAAAGCGTGTAAATATTTAGCACAGGTTAATGTGCTATCACTTTAAGGAATCTAAAGGGATTATTCTCAGGTATGATTTCAATATTCGTTTGTTATGATATAGTCATTATATATCAGGCCTCTGTTCCCCAGGCAAAGGAGGCAAAAAAAAAAAGGCACATTTTTAAGTAACTGAAGGAAAAAACTAAATGACCATAACTTCCTTGTATTGATCTAGGTTAAATATACAAAACAAAGCCAGGTCTCTAACGCCTAGAATCTGAAAGAAACTTAACTGAACCAAAAAAAGAAATTGGAAAAGTTGCACTGCTCCCTTCTTCAAACAACTACAGTGCCTGTTTATGAAGCAATACTGCAATAATTATAAAAAATATATATAGTAGTAAACAATCTAAATCTAAAAAAATTTAGAAATACTAAAATTGTTTATGCCAAATCCATCAATGCATTTGATATTTTATGAATAATATATTTGAATACACTGTTTTTTGTTGTTTTTTTAAAGTATATCTTTATTGATTTCAGAGAGAGGAGAGAGAGAAACATCAATGATGAGAGAGTCACTGATCGGCTGCCTCCTGCACGCCCCCAACCAGCGACCGAGCCCGCAACCCGGGCATGTGCCCTGACCGGGAATCGAACCCCGATCACCTGGATCCTAGGTCGACGTTCAACAGCTGAGCTATGCCCAGCTGGGCTGAATACACTGTTGAATATCATTTTAGATGTAATAAATTAGATTATATATACAATTTTTAAAATATTTAAAGCACATGTCACATATTTTAAAAAATTATAATTTATTGCATTTTACTCAGAAGTTAAAAATGACAACAGTCTTACTATCATTTAAAGGAACTGTGAAATAGGTTGTTTCAATTTATTAATTATAATACACATCTTCATTTCTTGATCTTTTATATTTAAAGTGGTAGCTGTCTATAATTAAACTATTTAGCTACTGGTTCATCAAAAGTATTAAAGTCTTAAACATGTTTACTTTTTAAAATTTTTATACTTCCTTTTTTTGTTGTTTTTGCAAAAATGAACCTCATCATTAAAGTGGAATTATCATATGAACAATGAAATACCAAAGTAACTTTCATGCAATATTATTTAAAATATTTTAGATCTTTCCAGAGATATTTAAACATAGGCAAATACATATATGAATTACATATGTAAATTATTTTTCACAAATGGCAACAAACTGTACACACTGTTCCATAACTCACATTGTTACTTAACAGTACTGCTGAGAGATCTTTTTGACACTAAAGAGCTTCCATCTATATTGCCATTATAGCATTTGCAGAGAATTCCTAACTATAAATCCTGATATTATCTTCTTAATTCAACATTTAATTTCTTTCAGAAAAGACACATATGTGCGCACATGCACACACAAACACACACACACACACACACAAACCAGTTACCTACAAATAAATGAAATTCACTCTGTATAGGGCAGCTTGCCTTTTAAAAGCATCACAATTGATTCAGGTTTCATACCTGACATTTGAGACTCAAGACTTGACTGAAGGAGACACTGGGAACCCAAAATGACAAAGTCCCACTTCCTGTTCTGTCGGAACATTATGTGACTATGGACAAGACCGTTTCAGCTCTCAAGGTCCTTTTTCTGAGTCAGGATGATTGCTTTTGATCTTCCTTTGAATAATGTTTCTTAAATATCCAGTGAATGACTGCTGTGTTTTAAAACTTTGTGTACTTTCTAATACCAATTCATATTTATATTTCATTGTGTCATTTTTCAAACCTAAATCACATAATCAAGTATAATTGATTTGACCCTCAAAATAATTTAATGGTAGGAAAAGAATATGTTTTTATTCCCATTTTAGAAATGACAAAACTTAGAGAATCTGAAAGTTGGCCCATGGCTAGTCTAGAAACAAACCTTTGTTCTTTCCACCAGTTACCTCTGTCTTTAGTACATACTACACAGAAAGAAAAAAATGCTTGACCCTAAAGCTTTCCAGGTCACCTCGGGAGTATTTTCATATATATGACTTCATCCCACCCTCTCTGTACTCCTGGGAGTCACGGAGTATCATTAGCGCTATTTTACAGAAGAGGAAACTGAAGCTCATACCTTCAATTACTCAAAGTCATAGAGTTATTATGAGTCAAAGTAAAAGATTAAACTCGGGTTTTTTGGTTTCAAGTTTTATGCTCTTTGGTTGCAAAAATTTGTGGTATTGATGCGTCTGATATTCCAAGATTCTAAAGAAAAGAAAAGAAAAAAAAAGAGGAAGAAACTGAGTCCCAGAACACAAGTGGTGACCTGATGACTGGCAACCTATATCCTGGAGCCAACGCATGCTCACCACCAACTCAGCTTCCTCAGACTCCACAGACTGGATGACAGAGAGGAAGGCCTCCTCCCCCAGTGTCCCCAGAACTGATTACTCAGCAGGAAAGACGGGAGAAACAGGAAAAAGAGGCATCTATTTCCCAAAACTGAACCTCATCATTATTGGTCAATCTCCTTACTTCAGTCAAATTCCACCTCTAACCAGCTGCGTGGTCCTACTAGCTCTGTCATCAGGATGCTTGACTTCTGCATGCTTCAGTTTCCTCAGCTATGGAGTGGGGACAATAAGAGACCCTACCTCAGAGAAGCATTGTGAGAGTTACCTAAGATGACTCATGCAAAAATATTTAGCACAATTCTTGGCACAAAATAAGCCCTTCGTAAATATTAGCTATTATTCTCATTATCATTAGTTCTATTTCCAATACCACCGCCCTATTGGAATAAGGTCCTCCATACACCATGCATTTGATAATATGCTCTTAGCTGTTCTCCTTTCCAATATTTCTCCACTCAAAAGGAACAAAATTAATCTCCAAAAAATGCCTTCTTTTCTCCAACACCTGCGATTGCTCCTTCACCACCTCAGGAGCAAGACCCAAGCTCCTAAGCCTGCCTCCAGCACCCTGTGCACAAGCAGGCCACATCAGGACTTACCTCTCCAGCCGAACTTCCCACTGGTATCAGGGGCGTACCCTCCATGTTCCCACTGGTTGGCAGTGGGCTTTTTGGGGTGCCTCGAGGCCCCACGGGAGGGTGAGGTATTGTGGAAAGCGTTATTTCTGTGGAGCTAAACCCCTGAGTTTCCAAGGTCCCATCTCCCTACATTCTACCAAAGAAAAAGTCCCATTCCATCTTCAGCAGAGTGAGAATCAAAGCCAGTGCCCAGAGGTTTCACTCCATATTTGCACAGTCCAGTCCAGCATCGGCCTGGGTTACCACGCGTTCCCAGCTGCAGTCCACTGCATGTGGCGTCTGCATGGCCATGGGCCATACAGCTTCTAGGGCCACATGGCTATGGAGGGGCCATGGGTGAGTGCAAGGAAGCAGGAGCCAGGCAAGAACAAGAGAGAAAGAATTCCTTTGTCTCAGGATTACACATGCCCAAATTTTCCTGGGCTTCCATTGGCTCCACCCCTCTAGCCAATGATCTTTGTTCACAGGTTAAACTGACAGGCAAGTATTTTTCCTACATCATCCCGACTTTACTGCACATGCACCATTGTCCCCTTTGCTGGACCCCTTCCCCCAGTGACCTGTAGGGAATGGACCAGTGGCTCCCTGGGGAGTATAAAGTGGCAGCTTCCTGGTAAAGCGGCGCAGATGACCATGCTTATAACGTCTGGCCTCCCCTTTGCTCCTTTCCTATTATTAATATTAATAACTAGCTAATTACAATGGTAACACCACTGCTTCGCATTAAGTCAATGCACACTCTGCATTAGAGAATATCACACACATACTCTCACCCGAACCCTTTGCACATATCATTCCCTCTATCAGGAATGGTTCTTCTCCTTTGAGTACCTAAAAACGTCAGTTATTTCCAGATCTTCCCCAACCTTTTACTCAGTGTTCTGTTGTTTTGAAATACTGCACCATGCACTGTCTATTCCAATAGAAATATAATATGAGCCACATATGCAATTTTAAATTTGCCAGCAGCCACATCATGAAACTTTAAAAGAAACAGGTAAAATTAAATAAAATAATACATTTTATTCAACTCAATATATCTAAATATTACTCCAATATGTAATCAATATAAAAGGATTATCAGTCAGATATTTCACATTCTTTTTTGTACTGTTCCTAAAATCTTACATTTTACCCATACTAGGTGGGGCAAAAGTAGGTTTGCAGCTGTCTGTATGGACAATAATACAATAATTAACAAGTAATATTATAAGAATAAGCTCTGTGTTTCACATACTCACATTGTAAACCTACTTTTGCCCCACCCTGTATAACACAATCTCAACTCAGACACTAAATGTTCATAGCAAATACTTGCTCTGTATTCAGACTTCATAGAACTTATTCAAAAAGTAAACTGACATATCCAAGGTGTTTCAAACATTCATAAAAGTCATCCAATAACTAACTGCACCATGTATCAGTTTTTTTATTTAAATTTAAAATAATTAAAATAAAACAAAATTTAAAATTTGGTTCCTCAGTGGGACTTGTCACATTTCAAGTGCTCAGTAGCCGCAGGTGGCCAGTGACTGCTGTATTGGAACCAAAAACATACTTTTCGTCAGGACATTAACTGAGTATAGGATCTTGTATCACTATCTTGTATATGGTTCACTATGATGGTGAAAATTATCCCACTGGTCACCAAACAATTTTCTGACCCTATCCCTATAAAATATTGTTGCCATTAGGGGGACAGCTAATTCAAAGAGAGAGAGAGTTAGTTAATTTCCTCCCATAATATTTCTTGACCTTTGGTATATCTTCATTGGTCTGGATCAAAAATTAAATTAGAAATGATCTGGTATTCCATTTAATCTTGCCACAGACATCAGTTAGGCAAAAATTGACTTGAGCAGATGGGTTTGTTATTAATGCTTTCTGACCACCAACAGGTCTTGGCTCATTTCTGGAAGAAACAAACTCTAGTCTCTAGACCAACAGGATGTGAGCTCCAAAGACATAAAAACTGCATAGAAACTAACACTATTCCAAGTCCCAGAAAATTCAGTTTAGGAACATTTGATTTTAGATATAATATTTATAAAGCATAAGAAACTCTAGTTTTGAAAATTAGTGAGGACCCGTATTCACGTGATATAACACCTGAACTGATATTTAAGGCCCCCAAAAATCCTGTTGCAGACTTTATTATCCTAAATGGCTGAAGGAAATAGACATATCTGTGACATTTTCCCAGTCTGGGTCTACAGCTTCCAGGAGGTTTTCAAGCATGCACATGCCGCCTAAAGATAATCCAAGACCAGGCAGGATGTCAGAGCACACTACCAGCAAAAGAACAAAGGCATTTCAGGAACTTAGGATCCGTGAACCTCTCACAAATTCACACGTGAGCTGCATTATGAACAGCAAGCACTTACAAAACACCTGTTGTGTGCAAAACATTCTGCTGTCCCTGTGATGAACTTAAATCCCTCTACCACCTTACGCATGTTCCCTAGAAGCACAAGTCCATGTATCTGCGGGGCCACAACATCCCTCCTTGCTAGAGAAGATGACCCTTGCCAGCTGGCCCTCCTGGACTCAGAAAGTGCCGGCAAAGCCCAGCAGTGGCATTCAGGGGCTGAGCACTCATACCAAGGCTCCTTTTCAGTTTGCCCACAATTACTTTTGTGCAAAAAAGTTGGAAAGGTAGTTTCTATCTCACAGAACAATTTTACTAAAGTCTTTGTCTCTCACTCATCACATTACTCCACCGTAGTCTAGTCCATCTTTCTAAAATGTCCTTCCAAACCCATATAACTGCCCCACTATTTTTATGATCAGAAAACGTATATTTCCAAATAAACACTGCATGTTTCTAAGTGTATATAGGTGGTAGATAGATATATGACAGATAGATGATAGATAGATGATAGATGATAGATAGATAGATAGATAGATAGATAGATAGATAGATATAGATAGATAGATGATTGATATAGATAGATAGATAGATGATAGATGATAGATAGATAGATAGATAGATAGATAGATAGATAGATAGATAGATAGATAGATAGATAGATGATAGATAGATAGATGATAGATAGATGATAGATAGATGATAGATAGATGATAGATAGATGATGATAGATAGATAGATAGATAGATAGATAGATGATAGATAGATAGATAGATAGATAGATAGATAGATAGATAGATAGATAGATAGATAGATAGATAGATGATAGAGATAGATAGATAGATAGATGATGGATGATAGATAGGTGATAGGTAGATAGACAGGTGATAGGTAGATAGATGATAGAGATAGATGATAGACATGATAGAGATAGATAGATAGATGACAGATAGATAGATGATAGATGATGATAGGTAGGTAGGTAGGTAGGTAGGTAGATGATGATAGATAGATAGATAGATAGATAGATAGATAGATAGATAGATAGATAGAACAGATAAATAGATAGACAGGTAGCTGGCTATGAATCTCAAACATATGTAACACACTATGAACGTCTTGAAGTCCCAAACCACACTACTTTTCCGCCCTACCTAACCCACAGTTGATGTGGACCCCTACCAGACTTCTGCAGGCACAGAATCAGAATGGAACCCTGCTTTCAGAGGCGCAAGCCTGAGCTGCCTCTGGAAAATAGATTTTACTTTCAGAATAGAAATAAGGGATAAAATAACCCCCACAGACCCCACTGCAGACCCCCCAGCTGGCTGCCATGACCCCTCACCTGGCCAGGCCTGGGAAACAGAAGGAACCCTGAGAAACAAAGACAGAGCCGGGACACTACCCTAGGCGAGGATTTGCTGGTAAGTCGGCAGCTTCTGTCCTGAACTTGCCGGCATTCTCTCCCCCAAACAGCAAAAGGGCCAGCAGGGGATCAGGGGGTTCCTGACTCTCAGGAGGCCTTCAAGTCAGGTGGCTTCACCCCCGCCCACTTCATCTCCGGAGCAGACGCTTTCCCAAAGGGACGAACGCGCAAACTGCATGATCAGAGTCAAAACCAAGTCACCGGTTCAAAGCCCACAGGCCACCAAGAACAGCACTTAGGTTAAACATAGCCACTCGGTTGTAAAATTTGGGTACTATTTTGACTACACGTGAGTGGCTCTCACATTGTTGTCTGGTAACAGTGTTCTCACTTAGGGCTCAAGAAACTTCACCCCCACCCTTATAATGTTTCTTGAAAAGGTCGAAAATATGAAGTTCATCTTATCTATGACATATAAGATACAGGAGAAAAAAGAATTTCTTCAAATCAAACTGTACTCCTGTGTTTAGAGCTATAACATAATAATAAAATGATATTAATAGTAATACTTTGCACTTATATAGTGTTTGTTCTTAGAACAGGCATTATCCTCAGAGCTTTCGGGATATTAATTATTTTAATCACAATTTATCAACAGCAACAAAATTTTTCCAGCAGCCACATTCAAGACCCAAAGAGTTGAAATAATTGAACATGAAAATTGTTTCCCCTGCAGGCTCACACTGGCCTTTTCCTGAAGGGAAATGTCAGGAGGACAGTTGAATGTGTGAGATGATACAACGCTTCCCTGTCCCAGCAGTCCTGACCCACTCCCCATATGGAGACATAACTCTAACCACGGAGCCAGTAGGACTCTGAGCCCTGCAGGAGGACGGACTTGGCAGCCTGCCCTCCGCAGCAGCCCGCAGATGCCAAACAGAGGAAGCATATTCACTCCCGGCTCAGCTACTCCCGGGCAGATTCCAGAGCTGTCACTGGCTGTGGCTTCAGGCTTATCTGGGGACGTGTCACATGTTTGGGCTGTTATGTGATCGGCCCTGGCTGCCTTGCGCTCCTAAAAGCTTTTCCTATTCACTGACTTTTACACATTTCTAACCACCGTGAGTGAGGTGGCAGGGGACCGCCTGGTGCAGTCTCAGGGAAGGGCTTTTGTGGGCAGAGACAGGGGCTCTCTCCCCACCAGAATGCTGCTCACCCGTGAAGGCAGAGCTTCCTCGCTCCGAGCCCGGGCCGCAGGTCCCCACCTCCAGGCCCCACCCCAACAACTAACAACGGTCCCCCACCGCCACCTCTGGCCCCCATCTCTCTTCACTGAAACTTCCTTTATTAGGGGATTCCATAATTGTCAAACCCAGGGGACAGTTCTGGGGCCTCCTTACTTGACCTCTCTGGGACATGTGGGCCATCCTGCCCTTGGAGCCCTGTCTTCTCAGGGCTGCCCAGGACCCCAGTGCCCTCCTCCTCCCACCACTGCGGCCACAGCTTCTCAGCTGCCTTCCCTGCCTCTCTTCCTCCAGTTTCCCCTTAAATGCCGGCATTACCCAGGTGCCTTAGTGAGTTCAAGCTGCTATAACGAAGTATTGTAGAGTGCGTGGCTTATGACAACAGAAATCCACTTTTCATGGTTCTGGAGGCTAGAAGCCCAGAGAGATCAGGGTGCCGGCATAGTTGGGTTCTTCTGAGAACCTCCTTCTTTGTGGCAGACGGCCGTCTTCACATTGGGTCCTCGTGTGGCAGAAAGAGGAGAAGGGAGTGCCCTGGGATCTCTCTCCTGAGGGCACTAATCCCATTCGTGAAGGCTCCACCCTCATGACCCAATCGTCTCCTGAAAGCCTCCTAAAAGTACACTGGGGGTGAGGGTTTCAACATAGGAATTTGAGGGGGGACACATTAAGTCCCAAATGCCAGGTCTGTGTCTGAGCCTCCCTTCTCCCTGTCTCTGCAAACATTCCCTAGAGAACCTGTCTGTGTTTGCCGCATCACCCACAGGGGGCAGACCTGAACCCGCATTTTCAGCTCCCACCTGCCGCCTGAGCTTCAGATATATTGCAGCTGGACATCCCACCTGGATGTGCACGTGTGTCTCACACTCAAACACGTTCTCTCGCCACCTCTCCTACCCAGCAAACTCTCTTCTCCCAAATCCCTCTGTCAACTAATGGCAGCACAATTCTCACGCCTGCCACGCCAGTTTGAAGAGTGGCTATAAATTCTTCGGCATACCTGAGATTTCTGAGGTTGAATCACTAAAAAAACTGGCAGCTTCTGTCTGGTTTCTGGGAATACTCGTTCGTAGACCCCTGAGCGGTAATTCAAAAAGTTCAACAATGCTCAGGCCATCACGCTTGAGAGTCAAATGTAGGTACTCAGGCCACTCATGTGAATAAAGAGACCGTCTTGGACATGGGTCCTCCAGCTCAGCCCTTCCAGTCCCCACCATACTAAGTAGCCTTTGCCATTCGTATCATCTCACCAAAGGACCCACTTACGCTCTTTCTGAATTCCAAACCCACAGGAACCATGAACACTTAAAAAAAAAAATAGAATGATTGTTTTATGTCATTAAATGTTGGGTGGTTTGTTATGCAACAATAACTAACTGTATTTGCCCAAGCATCAAACATGGAAGTCATTCACTTTCCCTCTCCCATATTTTATTAACAAATAATTTCATTAAGGATCTACTATGTGCCAGGCACATACCAGGCACTGGTGATACCAATGATTGTGGCCTAGTGGAGAGTTAGTGGGAAGAAAACAAATCACAATACAATGAGACAGCATTTCTCAACCTCGTTCCAGGGAAATCTGCAGACATACGTTTCTCAAAAGAGATGTTTCATGGTCAATTAAATTTGGAAAAAATTTGTAAAAACAAGTTTCTTTCCTGAATTACTGCTCAGGAATATTAATACTCAAATGTATAAAATATGTAAGAGGAGTCTAGAATAGAGTTTCCTGAAATCAGTTGACCACAAAACAGATTTGGGTTTTTTTATTTATTTGTTTGCTTTGTTTTGAAAAGAAATTCAAGGAAATAGAGTTCTACAAAACACTATGGAAATAAGGCATTCACTTATTAGATGTAAAGGAAACCTAGAGGGGGCATCAGAGCCTTCCTTCAGGAATCAGGGGATGTCTCCAGGAGGAAGTGGTATTTGAAACATTAAGAGTAAGAGGAGGGTGCCTGGTGGACAAGCTGTTGGAAGGCAGAGAACTTAAATGAGAAGAAGGCTGCCTATTTAGGAAAACTCTAAGAAAATGTTACAGAACTCTAATATTTTTGTCTCTCTCTCTGAGCAACAGATGCTAGAATTTCAAGTTAGGTCAGAAGCTGTTTACTTACTAGCAAATCCTAGCCTAGGGCTGTGTCCAGGCTCTGTATTAATCACTCATTTTTCTTTTTCCTGTGTTTCTTAAGAGGGGCCAGATGAGGAGCCATGGAATTTTTCTTATTCCTTTATTTCTATATTTACAGTAAATGTTTTCTTGACTTTAAGATCTACTCATGTCTGCAGTTTGAAAGCAAAATATCAATTTGATCTAACAAACACACAAGTTTTATAAAACTGCATATGAGATGCTGTCATTTAGACTTATTGGGGTGATCACTTCATAAGGTATATAAATGTCTAATCACTAAGTTATACACATGAAACTAATATGTCAACTGTAAATTTAAAATTTTAGAAATAAATATTTTAAGGAGATACTATGGTTTAGAGAATTCAGAACACGTCCAAGATGTATTACTTCATTTAATAACCTTGTAAATTTCAGATAATAGTAATTCTAAGCCTGAGACTGTTTGAAATATATATGCCCTGATTCTACATGATGATTTTCTATGGAATTGTTGGTCTTTTACAAAACACATGCTAAAAAGATTTTGCATTACAGTAATTTAGAAGGTCTTTTAAGATGATGGGAAAGATAATAACAAAATACAGGTAACAATGAGATGATATAGATACTTTAAGAGTTGTCGAGAAACAAGAGGGCGGCCTAGGTAACAGCTGCACCCGCCGCCTCCCGCAGCCACATCAAAATCACAACTAAAACACAGAACCACCGTCACTCAGAGCCTCCTGAGATCCAGCTGAACAGAAGCCCCACAGCCAGGGAGCTGAGGAAGCACCGAGACCGGGAGGAGGGGCGGAGACGAGGGAGGATCGGGGCTGAATCAGAGACACAGCCTCGGGCCCACACCCGGTGCCACGGGGTAAACCCGGGAGGGAATCTTGGCCGCGGAGGTTTCTCGGAGGAGGGAGGTGGAAGGAGAGTGGGGTCCCAGCCCCACAGCAGGCCCCCAGCCCAGGGCTCCAGGCCGGGAAGAGACGCCCCCACATCTCCGGGCTGTGAAACCAGCGGGGACTGTCCCTGAGGGTCGCGGAGGCCGCAGGAGCCACAGCAGCTCCTCTAAAGGGCCCGGCACGGACTCACTCGGGCGCTCCCTCTGAGCCCAGCGCCGGGCAGCGGCCTGAAAGGACCCAGGACACTCGGGGGGGGAACTAACCTGCCTGAGATCCGGGCGAGAGGCGGAGGGCGGCTTCCTCCCGGGCAGAAGGGCTGGCGGAGGCCGTGGCTCCTGTGGCGAGTCCTCCGCGCACACAGCCGGCAGGCAGGCGCCATGTTTGAGTCGCCAGCACCTGACTCACCTTTGGCCCCGCCCCGGGATTCCCGGAAGCCCCGCCCTCCCCACCTGCAGCTCATCCGGGCCATTTCCAGGGGCTTTTCCGTGCAAGTGGCCTCTCGAGCCTCATGCTTAGGACTTTCCTGAAATCTCTCAAACAAGCAGCAGCTGCCCCATGCGGCTTGATAAGCGGCCCCGGGCCTGGCACTAGCGGCAGCTGCACTGGCTCATAGCTGGGCCTCTCCTGGGCACCTCCAAGCCCAGCACAAGTACCAGCCAACTACGGTTTGCTGTGTAGCTCATGCTGGGGGGCCCTGGGCAAGGCACTGGCACAGGCTGACTTTGCACCTCCCGGGAGGCCCCAGAGACAGTGCGCCTGGTGGTCAGACTCGACCACGCTGGATTACAACCCTGCCACAGCCACGAGTGACACACTCAAGGGGTGCACTTGGTGAACACCAAAGCTCCACTGAAGTAAATCCTGATCCACAGGGGTGCCTCCAGCACAGCAGCTCTCTGGCTGTAGTTGCAGCTGGTCCTCACAGCTGATTGGCCTGGGGGTCAGTTCCTCCCAGGCATGCCAACAGCAACCAAGGCTCAACTACAACAGGACAGTGCACACAGCCCATACAGGGGAGCACCTGGAAGGCCCAGCTCAGGTGACTGGGGAGGCTGAGTCAGTGGACCCTACAGGACACTTACTACACAAAGCCACCCTGCAAATTCTAGGAGGCACAGCAGCTCTACCTAATACATAGAAACAAACACCTGGAAGCAGCCAAAATGTGGAGGCAAAGAAACAGGTCACAAAGGAAAGAACAGAAGACATCTCTAGAAAAGGAACTAAATGAAATAGATCCAAGTAAGCTAACAGATACAGAGGTCAGAATTTTGTTTATAAGGATGTTTAAGCAGACTATTAGGGAAATAACTGAGAAAACTGATAACATAATAAAGTACCAATTTGAAATAAAGGCTACATGAACTGAAATGAAGAATAATTTACAGGGAATCAACAGTAGAGTAGAGGATGCTGAGAATCAAATCAGCAATTTGGGACATGAGGAAACAAAAAACACCCAACCAGAAGAGCAAAAAGAAAAAAAAAATCCAGAAATATGAAAATAGTATAAGGAGCCTCTGGGACAACTTCAAGAGGCCCAACATTCGTATTATTAGAGTGCCAGAAGGGGAAGAAACAGACCAAGAAATTGAAAATCTATTTGAAAAAATAATTACAGAAAACTTCCCCTACCTGGGGAAAGAAATAGACTTACAAGTCCAGGAAGCACAGAGGGTCCCAAACAAGAGGAACCCAAAGAGGCCCACAGCAAGACACATCATCATTAAAATGCCAAAGGTGAAAGACAAAAGAGAATCCTAAAAGCAGCAAAAGAAAAGCAATTAGTTACCTACAAGGGAGCACCCATAAGACTGTCAGCTGATTTCTCAACAGAAACTTTGCAGGCCAGAAAGGAGTGGCAAGAAATATTCAAAGTGATGAACAACATGGAACTACAACCAAGACTGCTCTACCCAGCAAAGCTATCATTTAGAATTGAAGGTCAAATAAAGAGCTTCACAGATAAGAAAAAGCTAAAGGAGTTCATCACCACCAGACCAGCACTATAGGAAAAGTTGAAGGGTCTTCTTTAAGAAGAAGCTAATGAACAAAAGAATATGATGAACTAAATAGATCCAGAGACATTGACACATGCAACAGACGATCATATTTCAGAGGAAAGAAGGAAGGGGGGTGGAGGGTGGGAAGAGATTAACCAAAGAAGTTATATGCATATATGCATAACCCATGGACACAGTTAATAGGGGGGTGAAGGCCTAGGGAGGGGGTGGGAGCGAAGTGGAAGGGGTCAATTTGGGGGGGAAAATGGGACACCTGTAATACTCTCAACAATAAAGATAAATTTAAAAAAAAAAAAAGAGTTGTCATTTTTGTACTCAGAAATTGGCTGCCAAAATATATAAGGCAGACTCAAAAATAATTTTTATACAAGAAGGATATTATCTCTCCCTCTCCCTCCCTCTCCTCCTTCCAACTGATAGACTGTCCATAAGAGAATTCTAAGGATCATGTACTAATGAAACATGGGCAAAGACCAAGAATAACCTACTTAAATGGCTTTGATTTGGGGAGGCTTAAAATCAAATAATTTTTATTAATATGAGCTATTAATTGCCAAACTAAAGCACAGAGGACTAGAATTTCATAGGACCACCCACTCTTAGAGGCAAGATAGATATGAGCAACAATGTAAAGTGTGACATGACACATCACATCTCAGTGCAAATAGAGACTGCTATATAGAAATTTTAATGGCATCATTTCAGCTGCACACATAAAGCTGTCTCTAATCTGACATATTCAAGAATCAAAAGGGAATGACATCACCAAGATGAGAAAGTAGAAGACCCCAGCCTCCATCTCCCCACAAAGATTAACAGTTATCCACAAACAAAAATAACTCTGGGAGAGCAGAGGAGTCCACTTAAGAAAGGTCAGCAATATAGGAGAACAAAAAAGTGGAGAAAAACTTCACAAAAAGGTTGCACACACTCGAGGTGAGACCCTGACACCACAAGAGCGCACAGCAACAGCCAGGGCCCCTGAAACTGCCAGTGCATCCACAATTGGCCCTGGCCCTTGCTGTTGGTCCTAGGCCCACCACTATGTGTGCATCTGCAGCCATCCCCACCACTATGCAGGCACCTGCAGCTGGTTCCCACAGCCAAGTGTGTGCATGCCACCACGTCTGACTGCACTGCTGCTGCCTGCCATGATCCCTATCCACTAGACCTGGAGGTCCTGCTGAGGACCCCAACAGCCCTTTAAGCCTCTGTGGACTCCACACATACATACCACTTACCAAGGAACACTGTCGATGCTATGGACCTCAGCAGCTTGAGCCAAAGAAACATTACACACCCCTGGACCAGAGCCACCACACACACCTGCACTCGATGACCTGCACCACTAGAGAAAGAATCACAGAATCTGCCTCCCCCCCACCCACAGGTGAAAATCTTTCACTGCTGAAGTCAGTCCATAAAGCCTGGAAGAGGTAACTGCCTCTTCACATGCACGGGCCTATGTAAATCTACAGGGATCATGAAGAGGAAACATCATCAAAGCAACTCAGTAAATTTCTAGTATCTAAACCCAAAGAAATTGAGACATATGGATTTCCCAACAAAGAATTAAAAATAATGGTTATAAAGATGCTCAAGGAGCTACAAAAGAAAACAGTCAAACAACTTAACAAAATCATAAAAACAATACAAGAACAAAATGAGAAATTCAACAAAGAGATAGAAAACAAAAAAGAACCAACCAGAACTTTTGGAGCTGAAAAATACAATGACTGAATTGAAGAATTCGATAGAGCTTCAAAAGGCCTGAACCATGAAAAAGAAAGTCACTGACTTGAGAACAGATTATTTGAAATAATCTAGCCAAAGGAGCAAAAAAAAAGAATGAAATGGAATAAAGAAAAACTACGGGGCTTATGGAACATCATTAAGAGAAACAATATACACACATCAATGGCATCCCAGAAGAGAGAAAGAAAGGGGCAGAAATATTATTAAAGAAATGATGTCTGTAACATCATAAGCCCCAGGAGAGATTTAGAAATCCAAGTTCATGAAGCTAATATGTCACCCCATAATTTCAATCCAAAACAACCTTCTTCATGCATGATACATTATTTTTAAAACTGTCTAATATCAAAGACAAAGAGAAAAATTTTAAAGCATCAAAAGACTCAGATGGCAGCACAGTATCTGTGCCTTAAAAAAATTAAAAATTAACAAAATTAAAGCATCAAAAGAAAAAAATTCCCTCATACAAGGGAAATTTCATAAGGCAATAAGCAGATTTCTAGACAGAAACCTGCAGACCAGGAGACAGTAGGATGATATATTCAAAATACTGAAAGAAAAAACTGCCAACAAAGAATACTTTACACAGAAAAGGAGTCCAGGAATGAAGGCAAGATCAAGCCTTCCTCCTATCCCCCCTACCCAATCCCCAGCAAAAATCATACAAAAGTTTATCACCACTATATCTGCCTTACGACAAAATTCTGAAAGGAGTTCTTCAAGCTGAAATAAAAGGATGCTAATTAGTCATATGAAAATATACAATACAATAGTAAAGGTAAGTATATAGTCAGATTTAGAATACTCTAATACTGTAAGACAGTGGTATATAAACCACTTAACACTAGTGTAAAGGGTAAAAAACAAAAGTATTAAAAAGAACTCTTGCTCAATAATTTGTTAATGGATACACAATAAAAAAAAAAAATGTAAATTGTGACATGAAAACCTATTCCTAACCATGTAAACTAGAATAGTAGTTTCTTAAAGTTTGGGCTATAACCCCCAGTAAAAAATATATTTTACATCACAGTTCAATACACGTGTACATGTTACACACATATAGACTCACACATAACTGAAGCAAAAGTTTTATGAAATAATCTTCACCCTATGTAAAATGCACTCTGACATTTTCTAGTTTAGTCTAGTCTACTATAAGAATTTTTTTAATGCTAGTCACAACTCACTAAATCAATTTCATAATCCAGTAATGGGTCACAAACCACAATTTCAAAAACACAGACTTAGTGAAACTAGCAAACACCAGACATATCTTCTCATATATCTCATATGTCTTCTCATATGCAAGAATACTCATAGCAGATTGAAATGTGATTAAAGAAGATGTGGTACCTACCTACAATGGAATACTACTTGGCCATAAAAAAGAATGAAATCTTAACACTTAGGACAACATGGATGGACCAGGAGGGTATTATGCTAAGTGAAATAAGTCACATAGAGAAAGACAAATATCATATAATATCACTTATATGTGGAATCTTAAAAAAACAAAAACAAAATAAGTTAAAAAACAAACTGACAGATCCAGATGACTAACTGATATTTGCCAGATGAGAGAGGTGTTGGTCATGTATCTGAAAAAGGTGAAGGTGACTAAAGTACAAATTGTCAGTAATAAAAATAGTTATGGGGATATAATGTACAGCATAGGGAATAAAGTCAATAATATTGTAATAACTACATATGGTGTCAGATGAGTACTACACTTATCAGGGTGATCATTTCATAAGTTATATAAATGTTATACGTGAAACTATGTTATATGTGAAACTAATATAATATTGTATGTTAACTACAATTAAAAATAAATTTTAAAAAAAAGAAAGAATATGCATAGCAGCATTATTTCCAGCTGTAAAAAGCAGGAAACAACCTATTTCATATTTACAGATAAAACTAAATATGTTTACAAAGAAATTGTGATATGTTCGTCTAATACACTACTACATAGCAGCTAAAATGAATGAACTATGGTTACATACATCATCATGAATGACTCTCAGGAGCATAATATTGAGTGATAAAAGCAATTTATAAAAGTGTAACTCCATTTATACAAAATCCAAAAGCACGGGAAACTAAATATGGCAAACTGCGTGTTTCATAAGAAAATGAGAAACACAGAATTCACGATAACAGCTAGCTCCGAGGAGAGGCAATAAAGAAAGGAGTGGAGCTAAGGAAAGATATAAACGGATTGCACATCACTGCGAATGTGCCATCAGTCAGCTCTCCTGGGCATCCAGTGATGCGCAAACTATTTTTCACCTTAAACCCCTATCAAAACACAGCTGTCCCCATTCATTTCTGCAGGCCTATGTGTGCTAACAAAACTGATCAAAAATAGAAGAGTCGTTAACCTTTGTAGGCATAATATTTGTAATGTGGAGACTTCAAAATAAGCTGATAATGATACTTACACTTACAGGAGCTAATGGCAGAGATATGATGAATGTCTGTAGGGAAGATACACTGAAATCAGCAGGTCTGTGATGGTCAGCAAATTTCATCGCCTGGGTATCACCTATTACACAAGGACTCAGAGCAAGTTCATCAGATTCGATTCTTACTAAGCAGAGAATTAAATAGAACTACTTACTCAAAGAGAAATAAGAAACACAGCATTTGGGTTCAAACCCATTTAACTGAATTTGCACCATGTGTAAAAGAGAAATAATAGAGTTGAGCATGACGTTATTCAGACACCAGAGATAAAACAGTATCAATAATATCTAACATTATACAATGACAGGGATTTACAGAGTACCAAGTAAACAACTTAAAATTTAAGATTGTTTAGTTATATTGTACTTGTTTATATCATCAACTTAGCAAAAATTCCAAATAATCTTTCTACTTGTCAATATCAACAAACTGGAAATAGATTGTAAATTTAGGCTTCAAAACATGTCATCATTTTTCTGTGGATTTATCTGAAATGGCCAAAGCTCTCAACAGTTAGATGGTGGGCACTGAAGCTTTTTAAGATTTCCTAAGCAATTACAGAGAAGCTCTTCCTGGAAAAGATAAACAAAACACTCATTTTTTGTGGGTGTCATGCTTCTAACTCTTTAGTTGACCAGAACAAACCCGTGAACTTGGAAGGCCTTAAACTCCAAAACATACCCAAAACCCATACATTTTATCCTTCAAGGGAGGAAGAATTATTTTCAAGTCCTTTCAGAAGGAAAAAAAAAAAAAGACTCATAAAAACCCTGCAGTTTAGAAGTACGACACCATGACAACTGTGAAGTCGCACTGACGACAACGGCCGCAGAGAAGGGGCTGTGCCCGGACCCGGAGGCCGCCTTACAAAACATGCCTTCAGCTCAGCAGCCACCTGCTTCCCGAGGTCCCAGCCTCCGGGCCGCCACGTGCGGGGAAGTGCAGACCCGCGTGGGCAGGCCGCCTGCCAGCCTGCCGCCTGCGCCTCCCAGCAGTCCTCCTGCCCCGGCTCCACTCCGGGGGCTGGTCCCGCAGAGCAGAGGAAGGGGCGGCGGCCCCAGGCCCCCGAAGGCGCCTGCCGCTGGGGTCGGTCCTTCCTCTGCGGAGGTCGGAGCAGCGCTGCTCCCACCAGCTCCCTCCACACCAAGGATGCGGCAAGCACGCGAAGGGCAGAGAAGGGGAAGGGGGTCCCCAAGTTCAGCATCTTGACTCATGGAGATGAACGGGAACTGAACAAAAATCATACGGATTTTGAGACAATCACTGTCAGAGATAGAAACGGACGAGCGAGACCAACCCTGGTCCTCAAGGCATCATGCAGGGGGCACTAGGCCACCCCATAAACGCAGGAAGGGCTATGGCTGAGCCTCCCGGAGAGGGGCGCAGGCAGAAGGCATTTGCCAGCCCTGGAAGCCACGGCGAGCCGAGCTGAGGAGACCACCTGTGCAGATGGAGGGAGGGGCGCCCTCCTCAGAGAGGAACAGCCTCTGGCCTGCTCCCCCTGAACCCCAGGGCGCAGGCCGATGGACGGCGGGAATGCATCCCAGGAAAGCATGGTGGGCCAGATCCCTGAAGGTTCGGGGTGTCGGGCTACTCATATGTCCCCATTAGCCTCACCCTTGGGTCCTCACCACTCCCAAGGCTCACAGCCTATCGGCTCTGCTTCCCTCCCAGCCCACTCTCGCCTCCCCCACCCTTACACTCTACACTCTGGCCAGGCTGTTTGGTTTCTGGAGCGTGTCCTGTTCCCCCGGCCAGTGGATCTGTACACGTTACACGCTCTTCCCAGGACACTTTCCGCCCTTCTCCCAGCCCCTCCACTTCTGCCCCAGGTAACTCGCACTCACTTCTCAGGCCCAGCTGGAACTGGACTTTCTTCGGGAAGCCTTGTCTGACCACTAGGTCTCAGGAAGGTGCACCTTTTGCACCTGCACATCCCTTATCACCCTGTTCTTCGGGTACCTATTTGTTTTCCACGAGTCTGTAAGCTCCCTGAGAGCAATGACTGTGTCTCACTCGTTCACCATTTATCCCTGGTGCCTAACACAGTATCTGACATATAGTAAGTGCTCAATAATAATGCTTGACTGAGTATGTGGATAAATATATAACAAAATAAATATCTGAGTAATCATTTTTAAAATAGAAACTGGAATAAATGAAGCAACAGATATTTTAGTGCTTATTCAACAACATCTTTGAAAATATGAAACGTTTTATTGATGATATATGTTTCATGACTAGATGGTTATTTAACCAACACTTCTTGCTAGGGAGAAAATTCCATGCAGTTGCCAGGTTATTTATCTTGCGTGCATCCTATCTCGGAGTTTTAATAAGCTTTCTATCTCTGACTATGTGGTATGACTGCAAAAGATAAAATTCTGCCTATGGCCTCATATTTCAGAAATCTTCAACAGTGTGTCATGGTAAAAACTCCTCTCCTCTAACTCCCCAGGAAAATCAAAGTTCTACCATGTCCCAGGCTTGACATAATTATAATGTAATGCGGGCTTTAAACTTATGTTTATACTGAGAAAAGTGTGGGAGAACCATAGTTACGATTTAAAGTAGGGAGTGCCCGGGTAAAATAAAATGTAGGCTTTTAGAGAGAAACGGAGTTCAAGAACATGGAGAACTGGAAGAGTGAGAAACTGAAATTCTACATGGTGCATAGAGATATCCGTGATATGTTATGATATGTTGAAAAGTGGAGAACAGAGGAGATGGGGAAAGCAAGAAGTAAAACAATTCAGAATGGCTTCTGTAAGAAGGGGGGAAATGAACTGCTGTTCAAACGATCAGAGGAAAACTTAGAGTTAAGAAAGACAAAGAACTTTGTTGCTTTCGAAGGAATGCAGGACTTAGAGAAGGTTGAAATGCCTACGGAGAAAGCTATTTCCACATGGAATTGAATGCTAAAACTGGGACCCAGAAAGAAAGCCTGACCGGAGAATTAAGTCCACCATACTTGGAGAGCCAGTCTCAGAAACACCCCGAGAGCCACGGACTTCCACAGCACAGCAGAACGAGGCTGTGTGTTTGAAACGCATTGGGGTTATAGATTGCTTATATCCCAAGAGCCCACAAACAGCAGCGAAGTCTCATGACACATAAGGGACCACATAGTTTATCATCCAAACTGGGGAGCTTTTCAGGGAATGAAGAGGTACTACGACTAATTAAGCTGGTACTTAATTAAGTTTGAAACTGTCTCAAACTGAGATGTGGGGTCAACCTAATTACGTATTAAACCCTTATCTTATGCCAGAGAAACATTTTAAAGAAAGGACACCACAGGTGAACTCTTCAGAGGGGAAACACAACTTCTTCGAGGAGGTGGGCAAACGCTGACCTAGATGAACGTGGCTGCGTGTGTAATGTCCTAGACTGTTGGCCATGCACAATATTTTCACAACTTGTAAATAACTTGCCTGAAATTTCTCAGTGTTTCTATGTTCTTTCATTGTTTTCTCTAAGTTGATGACGTCTGGGAAATTTGAAGGAGCCAAATGTCAGGAATTTTGCTCAGTTTCCTGTATTCAAGCTTAGCCTATGTTGCTACTACACCATGCGTACAGGGGAACATGAAGGTTACTTCCACCTCTGAAGAAATCTCATGTTTCTTATGGATTAATACCATCATTTTCTTAAGTGCAGCACATTATGTGTGGTGATGTATAGATCAGAGGCCCAATGGGATACAGGTGACACACTCAAAAGGGGTGAATGCGCTGAGTACAATGAAGGGCCCTAACAAAGGTGTGGGCAGAGGTAAAGATAACCAAAGGGCAGATAAAAACACCCAACCGTTAGCAACCCTGAGACTACTACCACCCCCGGGCTTAAAAGGGCAAGGGGAAAGAGACATGGTAGAAACCTGGCAAAGGCTGTCATGGTAGGTAGGAGAGACCTACCAGATGGGAGCTGTGGCCTGTGGTAGAGAAACACAGCTACTGCCAGCCCACAACCCCAAGGGGGAGAAGCTATAGAAATTACCCCCAAATTCTCTTTCCTCCAGCCACCCAACCTCTGCTTGGTACTTTCCCTTGGCCTAGCCCATAGGTCAAGAGTGCCTCGCTGATAATCATCCATAGAGATCAGGTCCCTGAGTAACAGAAAAGAAGGAAGAAGACGAAATAATTGAACAGTGTAAATGCCAGTATTTCTAAAGTCTAGATAGGTCATATACACCCTTTAAGTTCAAAGTGAAAACTAAGAACACTTTGATCTTCACAGGGATACCAAAGATCAAGCAGTTGTATTAGTATTATCTACATTTTACAAATGAAGAAATAATAAACAGAGAGGAGAAATTACTTGCTTAAATCATCTAAAAAAAGACATAATGCATGTTACTGTGTCTGTGGACCTATCAGAAAGCCAATTATTTCCCAAGCTAAGTGTCTACCTCTAAATCCAGGGATCTTTCCATTTGTTTTTAACAATATAAGCTTATGTAGTCCCCACTGTGTGACAGAAAAAGACTAAAAACCAATTACCTAAGCATGTGCTACGGAGATCTACAGAAGGAGCCCCTTCCAGGGGCTCCCAGTTTATGGACAGAAAAGAACACCACTCAGAAAAATTTAGGAAGGCTATCAGTCAGTAATGAGCATGCCTCTAGCAACTACTATGTGCTAAATGCCAAATACATAAAACTTTTGAGGCTGCAATTAGCCATTTTATTTTTGTGGCCATTTGTTATTACGATTTGTGGTTTATGTACTCGGGACTGACTGATAATAGAATAATGGTTGACACAACAGAGTATGCAAGGCCAATGTAATACTAAAAAACAAATCCTAGGTAGTGTCCACCTTGGGCCCTTTCATATAGAACCCTACTGCCAACCTCAGGTTTTGGCGGTGGCAAGTAGTAAGAATTGGTACTTACTACCAGTTCTGGAAGATAGAGGCAATGTCTTCATTCTTTAGATCTCTACTGGTACACACAAATCCAAAGACCACTTAAAAAGAGAGTAAATATGGGAATGGCTACATAAACTACCCAGGATCTTCCCTGAGACAAAGGCTGTTCTGTGTTTACCAAAACCCATTGTCTTTATGTCCTGGATACAAAGATAAACCAACTTACACCCCTCTTACACTTAGATGTGTTCTGGCCAATGTGACAGAAGAGATTTGCTCCACTTTTAGACTGGCCCATGAAACCCTTCCAAGATCATCTACTCTCCCTCTTTTCCCATCTGCCAGTTGATTTTCAATGTCCAGGGGACACTGGAAATGCTGAGCGGCAGATGCTGGAACCTAGGTCAGCCTGAACCCTTGAATGATTATAAAGAAAAGCACACACCCCCACCCTGTCTGCCTCCCACCCAGCAATTGATTCACTAAAACCAATGAGGTTACTACAATAACCTTAAGAAATACACCATTTCTCAAGTATAAGCACTCAACATTTTATGTGCAAATATGAATACATATTTCCAAAAAGCATACCCTATTGTTCACATAGTCTTGCAGTCTTTTTACTTGGCACTATATTGTAAATAATTTCCCGTGTTCATAGAATCCCTCGGTATTACAATTTTTAATGTTCTAAGTTGAGGTTATACCATTCAATTTTTCACTTTTTTATTTAACCTCTATTTTTCAATATTAGATAGTACATGATCCAATGACCTTTGTGATCTTATTATCAAAAAAAAAGATTATTTCTTCATCATAGTTATTTGATGACCGACAGTGGCCATTTATATGAAATGATTAATTTCTTTGCCCTAAATTAAAGGTGATAAAGTCAAAACGAAAATAAAAGGCTATTGCCTTCCAAAGGGGAACAGGTCCATACAGTCACCTGAGCCCCTTGACCAATATCCAGACTTTGTATCACTGAATAGTTTGTATGCTATCCAATTACAATTTTCTCATTCATTCATTCTTCACACATATATTTGTTGCATACCTACTGTGCTCCTGGAACGGTTCAGGGTGCTAAGGATACAGCAGTGAACAAAAGAGACCAAAAGATGCTGACATATATGAAACTTATATGGCCATTGAGGAATATAGATTTTTTTTTTTTAAAGTAAAATGAGTGGCATAACATCTGGGTATCCCTGCTACGCAGAAAGGCATAGCAAGAAAGAGTGACAGAGAATACTTGGGACTGACTGCCGCTACGGTTTTAAATAGGATGACCAGGGTAGGCTTCACTGGGAAAGACAAATTTCTCCAAATATTTGAGAGCTATTCTTTGGAGTATCTGGGGAATAACATTAACAGGTAGAGGAAACAGCAAGTGTAAAGGCCCTAAGACAGCAGCAAGTCGGGCATATTAGAAAAACAGCAAGGCTGGGGAGGGCAGGGCACGAATGGGTGGGAGATGGGAGGTCAGAAAGGGGCCCACACCATCTCCAGCCTGTGGGCACTGGCAGGGCTCCAGGTTTCACAGAGTGGAATGGGAGGTGTCCGAAGGCCGATGAGATTGCAGCGGGAGAGACGGGAAGGTGAGCGGTGGCGGGCGCTGCGCAGGATTTCAGGCGAAAGACAGCGGTGGCTGAGTCAGGTGGAAGCCGTGGGGAGGACGAGTTGTCGTCAGAGGTCAGTATTGTAAAGGCGGAGCTAGCTGGATTGGCGGATGGACTGGATGCAGAATGTGGGGTCGCAAAAAAACGAAGAGCCCAGAATAACACCTAGGCTTTTGGCTGTAGCAGCTGGAAGGATTAACTTGCCGTTTATTGAGAAAAACTGTGAAGGAAGGATTTGGGGGAGGAAAGAACAGGAGCTTGGTTTCATAATGTTTAGTTTGAGATACGGAGTAGAACGCAGACGTGGACATGCAAAAAGTCTCCAGATAAAAGAGTCTGAAATTGAACAGACCCAGAGTGAGTGGGGTGTTTTTTCTCACACCAACCAACCCTCCCGCTCTCCCACACCAAGTATGTGACCTGCAATTCAGTTCAGTTCCGACACTAACTACCCAGAGGTAGCACCAAAATCCACAGGTTTAAGGGCTCAGTCCCACAAGACAGCCTTCACTTCAGATACCAATTGTTGCCAGTGTTAAACACAAGACAACAGGCCCAAAATGGAGTCACTTATGCTAAGCCTCATGTCATCACACCAAGACGGGACTTAATTAGTTTTGGCTCTCCCAGAAATGGAATCTTAAACCAGTCAACCAAGAACCACCTGATCTTGTCTATCATAAATACCTCTGCAATGAACACAGGGCTGCATATGTTCTTTCAAATTAGTGTTTCTGGTTTTTATATCGGACCCAGTCCAACTCTGCTCATTTCAAGACCCAGATAAGAAAAGGAAAAGCTCGAATGAAGTTTGAAAGCTCATAATGCAACACTCCGGAGCTAGGATCTGAGGGGGTTTACTCGTGACCTCCAGCGGCAGTGAGAAAGCAGAGAGCCCAAGAGCCTCAGCAGGTGCCCACGCCTGGGTGCTTACAGTTTCTGGGGGCCATTCGAGGTCTCCTTCAGTTCCCTCTTTTGGCACTATAACTGTTAAAGGGTAAACTGAGGCATATTAAAATTTTTATTTTCTTTAGGTTTATTTGAGCAAAAATTGATTCAAATTGGGCAGCATTCAATGTAGCAGATAAAAAGAACCTCTGAGGAGCTATAGAAAACTAGACTTGTATAAGCAGATAGGAGTGGGAACAAGGACATGCTGGAGGCAAGAAAGCAGGATGCTTGGCAAAGTCGGGGATGGCGCGGGTCTATCGGGCAGTTCGCCTTACTGGTGCCCATCAGGTGATTCTTTTTTTTTTTTTTTTAGCATTTTTTCCCTTTATTATTTTTTTTTTTCCATCACTATTTATCCCCCCTATACCTTCTTCCGCCTCCACCCACTCAGATGAAAAAGGTTATTAGCTGCAGTACACACAGGAAGGAGTGTGGGGAGTTTAAAGACAGCGAGGCTCTTCGGTGCTTTACCCAGGGATGGTCAACCCTGGCCCTAGAGGCATTTGGGGCAGGGCACTGCTTTGTTGGGGGTGGGGCAGGGCAGCAGCACCCCTGGTTTCTCTCCACGAGATGCTAGCAGCACTCCGTGTCCCCCAGGCTGTGACCACAAACCCATCTCCAGACATCGCCAGTGTGCCCTGGGCGGCAGAATCCCCCCTGGGTGAGAACCACTGCCCCGCCCAGGAGGTGGAGAGTGAGTGGACTGGGGAAATGTAAACAGGCTGTGGTCGCCCTGAGGCTCACTCGAGGTTAGCGGTCATGGGCTCCCAACGTGGCCATTCATTCCGCGGCTTACGTGTGTTTCTCCAGCGCTCAGCTGCACAGGCCCGGAGCAGGCACGAAGCTGGGGCAGGAGAGCCAGAAAGGAGCAGGCGGCCGGCGGTGTGTGCGGGTAAGTGATTATGGTAACAGGACGCAGCCAGAGAAGGGGGAAAGGAGGGGCCTAAAAGGAGGGAGGGACAGCGAAGGATGGATGGACAGACGCAGACCCCAGACAGGTTGGGGGTCTGGGTACAAGAGGGTGCGAGCTGGGCGGCGGTGAGGTGATGGTCAGAGAGATGCCTGAAACTCACTTATTCGTAACTGCTTAAGGCCATCACTGATCATATGCGTGCATGATTATGTGTCTTATACACATATAATAACTATGGTCTTCCTATAATTCTGAGAAACCTTTAGCCCCAGGAAGTCAGGAATAGTGTTGCACGCGTCCCATTACTGGAACTAGCAGAATGTAAGGTTTAAATCTACAGAGTTTATCTACAGAAAACAAAGCCTAATAAACCTATCAAGCTGCGTTTTGTATTTTATTTGCTAATAATTTCCTATCGCCCAATAAATAAGCGAAGGTAGCAGGGATTCCGACTTACTGCAAGTTCAAAGGTGGGCATGATCTTTAGCTTGCTTACTCGTGAGAAGACTTTAGGCAAGAGGCCTTTTTTTCTCAGGGAAGGGGCTATCGAGCTTGTGGAAATCAAAGCAGCTAAACAAACCTCTTATTATCGGAATAATGACCATGACATTCAATAGCCTTCAGGGAAAATTTAACCTGGCCTTTGATTTCGCACTTTTAGCTACTCTGAAATTACATCAAACAGTAAAGAGGGGGAAATAGAGAGAGAACAGAAGACAAACTACGGTCATACACCGATTTTACTCTCAAGCGTGGCTGCAAAGAAAAATAAAAGCAAAGTAAGTTTTCCTTACGCTCTAACTAATGTTCCCCCCTCCTGCTTCCGAAGAAAAATGTGTTTTTCTGCCGTTTTATAATAAATCTGAAACACTATCATTTTTAGCATGAAACGTTAAGTAATTGCTTTGCCAAAAATAGTCGCCCTACGCTACGACCGTCTGTTTGTTTTAATAATCCTCAGATACCAGCTACCACTGTGTCAGCCCCCTCAGCACAACACGACAATTATCTGTTGTTTAAAATTGATGTCCCAAGGATGTTATCTAAGTGGACAAAAGCATAAACATTTCAGCTATCAAGTCATCAGGACTGCTGAGGCCAGCACATACATCTGCTGGCTCCAACGTGTCCCTTAGGGAATTTTTTTCCTGTTATTCTCTCTGCTGTTGCAATGATAGCAGGCCCATGCTGAGATAATAAAATTATGGATCTTCTTTTTACAGTTTAAGGGCTTTTCATTTCTTAAGAAATCAAGATTTATTTCCAGGCAGTGATATATTTTAATGCAGTTCAAATACAGGAGGGGAAAAAACAAGATGTTTAGTAAATCAGGAATACAATCAATAAACAACTCCACCAGGAAACATAAATTGTACTTAGGAAAAGATTCGAGCCTCCATGATTGGGTTGTGTTGGAGAAGGCAAAGTGTCAATATTCCTTTTACATACTTCATTTTATTGGTATTTCTCTCACTTTGACCAGAAAACTGAGCTCCCCGAGCCCTGTGTTCATTTTCCAAACATCCCTTCGGTTTTGCACAGGGAAGACCCACTCTCGGGTTACGCTCTATTCAGCATCTACCCAACCGGCTTAGAAATGTCCCCTTCAGAGGTCCCATCTTCACATTACACAAGACCACTGACTGTCCCGCCTGACGAAGGTGGCATACCGTAGAGGATTACGGAGAAATACAAGCGAGACCGCGGCCGAGGCTGGCTCCCTTCGCTGACGAGCATCCTCTGGGTCCGTATCGCATTCCATTTAATGCTGCCCATTCCTGAGATCTGTCTTCTTCCCCCCACAGAAGTCCTCTCAGCTGTCACTGTGACAAGTCGGCCCTTTTCTGATGTCCCTAAGTGCCTGCACTGCCACAGACTCAGATAAGACCTGGAGATGAGTGACTGGGGGAACTGATAAAATGGCCAATTAAAGCCCTGTTTTCAACACTCCTGGGAGATTAACCAACTGGGCCGAAATTCGGAGCACAGAGTAAGTTATACTTTTAGCAGTGGACAGTGTTTGGTAAACAAAAGGCTTTAACAGTTTCAAAGCAAGTAACGGCAAGAAATTTCCAAAGACGGTTTCCCTCCAGAGAGGTCTAGAGATGGGACAGTTTAGTCAATGCTCCAGTTTGTCTCCTGTGAACACTGTCGCTTGGAGGAAGGCCCAGACGTCCATCAACTGAGTATTTATCTATCGTCATGCTGACACAGTGAGAGAAACACAAATACAGCAGTGTACTCTTCTCTCAATAAATGAACCTAATCGAATAAATTTTTATTAGAAAAAAACTCTACAACTGATTTTCTCAGTCAGACACTGTCATTGACATAGCACAATGCAGTGGATTAGGGCATGGACTTGGCAGCCAAAAGCCAGGCTTAGGATCCCAGCTCCGCCACTTCCTCGCTGGGTGACCCTGAAGTAGTTCCTTAGCTCCTCTGTGCCTAGTTGTCCCATCTGGAAAATTGGAATGACTGCAGTAGAACCTAGTGGTGTAGTGGGGGTTCAATGAATTAAATCTATCGTGGGCTTAGCAGAGGATGAGCCACATGGTCACACAGTAAGTATGTGATGTTATTACTATTATGCTTTTATAACCAAAAATGACCTTTAAGTGTCTGGGCGACAGCTTCAGCTCCCCTGTGCGTACGTGAACTGTAAGATAGCTCCTCAGAGCCTTCCAGCATCATCCCGCACTGGACATAATTTGATCACTGAATCTTTTTCCATAAAGGGCCGACTCCATTTCATACCAAGAAAATCTTCATCTGTAAAATAAGTATCGTGTACAGTGCGGTGGTTAAACTTCCTTCCTTCTAATGATCATCAGCCTGAAGTCCGCAACCACCTGACTCCCTGGCCCATCGGGTAACTGTCATCCTCCTGCGGCTGCTCCCACGGTGCGGTAAACCCACCGAGCGCCCAACCCCAAACAGGACTGTCACCACTCCACTGGGAAAAGGCCATGTAGAGCGATCTCTTGTGACGTATTTGTTTTTTTACTTGTAAAGAGATGTGGCTTCCTTTGCTCTGAGGGATTTCTTTTCCCAGAGCCAGTCAGTCCCTCCAGCGACAGACGTGTGGCATCTGGACAGTGTGGGGAAGGGAAGGGGGAATGCGGATGGGCAGGAGAGTTAAACACAGGGAAGCAGCCTGGCCGGGTCGGCCCTTGCCCATTGCCCCGTCTGGGAGCGAAACACCATTAAAACGTGACTGTCTTTGATATCACTTCTAGCATGGCTGGAAACAGGACTCGCAGTTCAAACGTGGGGTATTTAGACTGTATTAAACCATGCGGCTCCAGGAACATCAAAGGCTACTCGTGGGTGGTTTGGGCCAGGGGAGGTCACCACCGCCCTGGACTGTAATAGGTGTGGAGACACTGTGTACCTGCGGGACGGCGGTGTTTGCTTTTTTTCTGCTGATAAATGTGGAGCTGGGAGAGGATCTGCCTTTGTGTGCCTGAGGAATGATCTACTGTGGGAAGTTTCAAGGCAAACAGGTATCAGGTTAGGGTTACAGGGGGCGACTCTGTGAACGGGGACGTCCTTTGTTCCCAGAGAACAGGCTTCTTAACTGGGTGGTGCAGTGACAGGCACTGATAAGAAGGGCTTCGTGCCTGGCCACCAGGCTTCGAGTGAAGGCCGCAGCATCTGGCAGTAGGTCATTTGGATGACATCAAGGGGGAACACAGACCAAGAGGGGGTTAACCTCATTTTGCTTTTTTATACCTAAATATCTTTATCTTACTTTAGTTCCTCAACACTCACCCGATAGGTGTTTTCTTATTGCAATAGCATAAAATTGAGATAAGAACACTTTCCAAAGTTTCTACGAGCCGATAGGGCGGTCACCAAGAAATCATTTCTCTGTTTACTATTTATTTCTATTATATTTATTTATTATAGATAAATGTATCATAAACATGTCAATTTATTATAAATAAATCCATTTTTATAAATAAATGGATTTATTTATCCATAATGGCTCTTGAAAGTTTTTTAATATAATATTCTAAAAGCCCTTGAGATTATTCCATGAAAGAGACCTCATCGAGACAATCCTAACCACTTTTCAGAGCAAAAAGCAATACTGCATCCATGGAAAGAGGATAATTGATAAATATTTAGCCTCCAGCGTATAGGGCAACACAATTATGGCAAGAAGAGTAGGCCAAGCGGAGGCCAGCGGAGCGGAGGGAGCAGCTGGACTGGACAGACTGTAGAGAGCTCGCTCGGTGGCACCACCTCCCCTCCTGCAGCGGGGCTCGGTGGCACTGTCAGTCTCTCCAGAAACGCTGCTGGGGACATCGCTTGCGAGAGCTCTTTTTCTCTCGGGCTCTCCTGAACTCGGCAGTCCCACTGGGGCTTTGGATCACCTTGAAATTGCTGCTGATCCATCGTAACCACCCTGGTAATTTGCAGACCCAGGAAGCACTTTGCTCTCTGCTGCCGTTTCCTCCCACAGCACCTCGCGCAACTCCACTTAGGAACAACAGAAAGTCATCATCATCAGTTGAAGCAGAAATGGGGTCTCCACTTGGTGGGAAGGAAAAGAGAGTATAAGGGAAGCCTCCCCCTCCAGGACTAACCCTTCTGCATCATCTCAGTGCACTGAAAACAGAAACCAACATTTCATCTCTAACTGTTGTGTTATATATTTTTTTTTGGGGGGGGGATCATTTTCTGCTAGACTCAGGTCCAATTTCCACAGTGATTTTTGCCCTCCAGAAATAAACATCGTGGTCAGGATGTCTGCCTGGCATCCTTCTGCCCCAACAAGGCAGTGGTTTCGATGAAATGTGAGTGCTCTAGGGAGATGGTGCAGGCCCAGTGGCTGCAAACTCACGAACCACAGGTCTTTAACCACAGGCGGGGTTTCAAACCACTTAATTGAATGACAAGTCCCTCAAACAGCTGTCACTTAAGATTCCTGGGTTTAGATGAAAGACCAGAAGTACTTGTAATTGCTCCCCTCTAGCACCCTTCTCCTAAACTCAGTGCATGGCACTGGCAACAATTTCCAACAGAATGAACAACCTGAACATGGGAGGCTGGAGCAGACATCTAATAATCTACAGGAAAAAGAAAAAAGAAAAAAAAAGACAGAGGTTTCTGTTTGTTCTTTCTCTTTATAGTTACAAGAAAACCCCAAGATTTAAAAACAATTACAGGTCTTAAGACCCCACTAAGTTTAATTTCCTTCCATCTTTCATTGGATTCCAAGATTCAGTTCCCTGTGGCACTCAGTTGAACCCCGTTTCACGGGTGAAATTCACCTGAGAAGGAAATGCTGGTTTCCTGAGCGCAGAGAGGCATTCCTTCAGATACACACCCTCCTTCCACTTGCAACTCTGGGCTGCTAACCTCTAACTCCTCTGAGAAAAAAGGAATCTAACTATTGAATTTAAACAACAACTTAGTTTACCAAATAATTTAACTTAAATAAGATTCCTTCCCCTGAAAAAATATTTTTAATATGATCACATTTACTATAACTCTCAAGACAACTTGTGAGAAATGTCCGGCAAGTACCATGATCCCCATTTTACATATTAAGAAACAGACTCACACATGCTCAAGCACTAGCCCGGAAGCTCTATCAGCCGATAGAGTTGGTAATGAAATCCACAGCCCACTGTTTTCAAATCTAGTAAATAATCATACTTAGGAATAGAAGCTCAGCTTTCACATTCACTCTTCCTTTTCTTGCAGTATCCTCTCAGCTGTCCCCTCACATGTTGCCTTTTCGGAGCCACTTATTCATTCTCAGCGTCCTCAGAGCAAGCCGCCACCCTTTCCAATTTCCTCTTGGTCCTACTCCCCTTGGTTTCTCCAATGCCAGCACCTAGTCTGCCCAATCTGCCCTCCCACTGGTTCTGTGGAAATCCTGTTCAATCAGGAACAAAGTCCTAGCATCCTATAGCCTCCGACTTTTATTTCATTGGTCTCTCCACCTCTGCTCTTAAATGTAACCAGGCCACCATCTGGGGACACCACAAGGCCATTAGCTACATACCCAGTTTTAAATACCCCACTTCCGGGCTCATGGTAAAAGTTCCCTTTCCTCCCAAACACTGTTCCCAGCCCACTTTTCTACAGTTTCCTCTCAATTGCCTTTCCTCTTCTGCAGGGAAAGCCTCCATTTATGCCATGTTTCCCTCACCCTCTTTTCCATCAAATACAGTTCCTGAAACACTCTCGTCTCCTTTCATTGTATCTGCCACTTGCTCACACTCCTTCTATCTACCTGCCATCAATCATCATTTCTCAGTGACTTCAACATCCCAGCTAATGATGATTCCAATGCCCCAATATCTCATTCTCAACTTTCTCAGTTCTAAAGTTCTTTCTCCCAACTTAGCTACACACAACCACACGCTGGGCCAGAAAGAATGATAGAATTTGGCTATGCAGAGATTAGGAAGGAGCTGTTTTCTAAGAAGTGAGAACTGGGTGAGTAAAGACAAGGAGGTTAAGTGTGTTTAGTATTTTTTGGAAGTGGAAATAATATACTTTGCCTAAAGTACAGAAAAGACAGGAAGCAAAGGGAGAGAAGAAAGAGACTCATCAGCTGTTTATAGTTATATGTCTTATTTTATAACTTGACTATAAGCTCCTTGAGGGCAGAAGCAGCTCTGAGATTATTTTTATTCCTCTACATTATCTAGTAAAATATTCAATAAGTGTTATCTAAAAACTCAACCATCTGTTGTCTAGCAAAAACAATACTATAAATTAGAGATTCTCTGTAAGACCTATCTTTCTAATTATCACCAGCTTACACAAACCCTGTGCTTCCAATGGAAAGTAAATAAATAAGACATTCTCTGCAAGACTTATTTTTAAGGTCAGAGAGTACACCCACTAGTCTACTCTTCAGTTAGAAACTATTAAACTTTCAAAGGCTTTTACTGTTTATAAATCGGATCTTCACTTTGCATATTACCTATACCCAAAACAGGTTACCCCTTACTATTCACAATTATAGTCTGTACCTATTTGAGTATCTCACCAATCAAGATGCTTTGCTTCACAATATTTTTCCTGATATATCTCCTCAGGCAAGAGAAACAAAAGAAAAAATATTAGAAAATGGAACTAAATCAAACTAAAAAATTTTTCACAGCAAAGGTAATCATCAACAAAATGAAAAGACAACCTACAGAAGAGGAGAAGGTATTTGCCAATAATACATCCAGTAGGGTTTAATATCCAAAATTTATGAAGAACTTATAAAACTCAACACCAAAAAAACCAAACAACTCAGTTAAAAAATGGGCAGAGGGTCTGAAAAGACATTTCCCTGAAGAGAACTTACAGATGGCCAACAGACATATGAAAAGATGCTCAACGTCACTAATCATCAGAGAAATGCAAATTCAAACCACAATGAGATACCACCTCACACTTGTCAGAATGACCACCATCTATAAATTAACAAATAAGTGTTGGTAAGGATGTGGAGAGAAGGGAACCCTGATGCACTACCGGTGGGAATGCAAATTGGTGCGGCCACTATGGAAAATAGTACAGAGGTTCCTAAAAAAATTAAAAATGGAATTGCCTTATGAGCCAGTGATTCCACTTCTGGGTATATATCTGAAAAAAACCCAAAACACTAATTCAAAAAGATATATTCACCCCTGTGTCCATGGCAGCGTTATTTACAAGAGCCAAGCTATGGGAGCAGCCCAGGTGCCCATCAATAGGCAAGTGGATAAGAAAGTGGTGGTGCATATATACACCAGAATATTACTCAGCTATAAAAAAGAATGACATCACCATTTATGACAGCATGGAGGGACCTACAGGGTATTACGATCATTGCATACAGAGAAAGACAAATATATGATTTCACTTTTATGTGGAATTCAAAGAACAAAATTAATGAACAAACGAAACAGAAAGATGCATAAAACAAACTGATGGTTACCAGATAGGAGGAGGGTTGGGGGACTGGGTGCAAAAGGTAAAGGGATTCAGAAATTGGCAGTGACAAAACAGTCATGGGAATGTAAAGTCCAGCATAGGGAATATGCTCAATACTGCAGTAACTACATATGGTGCCAGGTGGGTATGTGAATGATCAGCGATCGCTCTGTAAATTATAGAATTGTCTAACCACTATGCTGTACACCTGAAGCTAATATAAAATAATATTTCATGTCAACTGTAATTAAAAATAATTTTTTTAATAAAGTAAAAATATGAATATAAATACAGCCTAACTTCTGGCAAGTACATTAAGATTTAATTCATCCATGTAAATAGCTGTGTATTATTTTATATAAAGATGTCATAATTTTTTTAAACATGCTTCGCACAAAACTGTATTGTATTATGTTCGTGAATCATTATTAAACTTTGACATTCCCAGTGTCCAAATAATTCACAATTGTGCCTTAAATTTTTATTTTTTAAGACAGAATAGTTCCTACCCATTAAATCACAGATGGCATCTCACCCCAAAGGATAAGTAGATTTGTTTCATGCCAGGGTGTTTTTCTCTTTCTGGGATATACATCTCAGTCCAATTTCTAATTCTTTCCCATTCACACCGCCAAAGTGTCCCAATGTTTTAATTAGGAAGATAAAATGCTTCCCCAATTCTTCCACACAAAGCCCATCATATTTATTGCTGGAGTGAAACAAATGCCTTTCTGACCATAGCTTAGTCATATTAGTTTCCATCTCAAATAGGTTTCCCCGTGGCCCCCCATAAGTTAAGTGTAAATCATCCCGACTGTGAGAAGAATTCCACTTCCCCGTTAGTATCTGTTGGGTAACCCTCTCATGAAACAGTATGCATCGAAGTAACAGAATCTGACAGACTCCCTCTGGGAGACAGTGTGGTAGGTACAGTAAAAAGAGTGCAGGACCCAAAATACATGGCTTCTAGTAAGTTGAGACACATGGTTTCACGGACAAAAATGTTCTGTGGGTATCAATGAGCCAAAATCTGAAATCATGACTCTGCTGGAAAATTAGGAACACGTGATGGCTAGAGCTCTAGCTCTCATATTTACTGTCTCTGAGATTGTATACAAGTTATGTTCACCCCTAAAGTAAAATTTCTTACCATCACCTACAGAACCCAATACCCTATGTGATCTGGATTGTGCCTGTTTCTCTGGCCTCATCGCCCAGCACTCACTATTGTCACCTCAGTGACACCAGCCTCCCTTCTATCCCCACAGCTATGAAGGGCTACCTCCTTCCTGCCATGCAAGTCTCAGCCAAGATGTCCCTTCTCAAAGAGAATTTCCCTGGACACCTGACCGCCTGCCAAGTCACTGTCTCATCGCCTGGCTTTGTTTTCTTCAGAGCCCCTGCTTTGTTTACTTGTTTATCTCCCCCCACCACCCCCCACACACACACATCTGAATGAGACCTACGAGACTGAGAGCTGCTGTCTCTTGCTCTCAGTTGTCTCCTCACTACCCATTTACTTAGATCAGGTCCCATTACTCTTTCCCGGGATAGGCTGTACTTGGCCTTTCCACTAACTGATCACACTGAGAACTACTTGTTCAGGTTCTGTCTACACCATAGACTGTCAGTTCAAAAAGAGCACGAAACACCTGTCACATTCACCACCATTTTCTCACCACTTATGTTTCTCCACCACCCAGCACAGAGGAATCCGAAAGCTACTTAGCTCATTTCCAGTGTTCAGTACAGTGTTAGGTACAGTCATCATGCCTGTGCGTTAGATCTCCAGATATGTTCATCCTACATAACTGCACCCACCCCACCCTCCCACACACACACCCAGCCCGTGGTAACTAGCTTTCTAGTCTCTGTTTCTATATGTTCATTTTTTTTAGATTCCACGTATAAGTAAGATCATATACTATTTGTCTTTTGTGTCTGGCTTATTTCCCTTAATGTGATGTCCTCCAGGTCCATCCATGTGCATCTCGTTTTACTTTACTCGGCACCGGCGTTTGGCACTTCCTTCTTGAAACACACTCGCTTTTGCCTTCCGCAGCCCCACAGCCCTCCTATGCCCCGACCTCTGCTCGCTTTCTGCTGCTGCTGCTTTGCTGTTTCACCTGCTTCCTAATTAGCCTTTACATGTTCCAGTTGCCTAGGGCCTTCCCTAGACATTCTTCTTTCTCTGGCCCGTACAAAGTATAGTCTCAACTGCCTCTCATTTTTTTCAGTGTTGCCCAAATATATTTCTATCTCTAGTTAGACCACTCTCTGAACTTCTAGCCATATAAAAAAATGGCCTGCTTACCATCCGTCTGAATATCCCAAAGGTCCTCAAGCTCAAAATATCCAAACCCACCACCTTCCCCTCAAAATCTAGTCCTATTTTGTGGCATCACCATTTATCCAACTGCCTACACCAGACACCAAAAAAGTCATCTCTGACTCCTACTACCTGACATCTTTGATATCCAATATATTACTAGACAGGTTGACTTTTTAATGTCCTAAATATTTCCTGCCTACATTCATTTCTCTTCATCACCACTGCTACTGCTTAATTCAAAGCTACCAGCATCTCTCACCTGGGTCCCTTCAATAACTTTCTAATTGGTCTTTCTAAATCCACTGGAATCCATTCTCCTCCAGGCCACCAGAGTAAGATTTCCAAGTGCAAATCTGATCATGTCAACCCTGTCTAAAAACATTTTAACATTATCACATTGCTCTTAGGATGGAGACCAGCATCTCTATGATAGCTTTCATATCTCTGTCTAATCTAGCCTTTTTCTACGCCTACAGTCTCAACACACATCCTTTCCCCTCCTTCAGTTATCATGTTCCACCTTAAGTTCCAGAAACACGCTGCTTTGCACCCCAGGGCCTTTGCACATACTGTCTCCTCCGCCTAAGATGCTCTTCCCCCTATCCTTTTTACTCTTCAAAGCTCAGGCTCAATTGTTCAATGAAGTTCAAGGTGGTGTTACCAAGTGGACAACTGGGTGGCTTGGATCAAAAAGTGTCCCCAACAACCTCTGAGACCAACGCAGCAGTCCATGCTTAAGAGTTCTGTACAGGACTTTTTGTTAAGATATCTAGAAGAAGAATCTTATTTAGCTCTTCCATCAGAAAATACTCTGCTTGTGATACCAAGCCTCAAGATTCACCAGGAAAGACAAAAGAAGCTTAAAAAGTATCACAAAGGCTTAAAACTACCCTAGAATCCACGCCCAGAAAAACAGATGTGAATCCCTGTTCCACAGCTAGGTCTCTTATTAACCTACCTAGACGTGGAACTGGTGGGTCTGAGCATCTTCTTTTAAATGCTATTACTAATCATGTGCCCACATACACACTTTTGCTACTGTCATCTGAAAAGAGTGCTCTAGTTGTCCTCAATGACCTTGAAGAGCTAAATAGATGATTCTCGATCCAGAGATAAGACAGCACTTTAAAGCAGTGACCTTTTAGGAAAAGTCACATATTTATTTTTGCAGTTTTATTTTGTTTAATAAAAATATTCTTAATACTTTAAAAAAAAAAAAAAAAAGCTCAGCTCAAATTTCACCCAAGGAAGTCTTTTCTGACTGCTAGACAAGGGCAAGTTGCCCTGTTATACAATCTTATAAGACTCTGTATGTTTTTCCTTTATAATACTTACCACCATTTGCAATACATGTTTATATGTGAAGTTATTTTACAGGTTTCTCTCACCCCCACTACAAGTGGTAAAGTTCATGAAAGACAGACACATGTATGTTTTGCTCATCAATGTATCCCCAACACTAGTATGGCACCGTCATACTAAGTAAATATTTGTTGAATAAAGGAATAAACCCTCGGATACTACCCCACCTGATTTCTCAGTAAATTTATCTTCCAGTCAAATTCCAAAACATCGCTACCCCACCACATCAAGCATTAGCTAAGCTCAACTAACACCAGAGAAACTGATCATTAATATCTCAACATCGACTCTCGCTTTCTGCTGAACCAGAATCCCCAATTTTAGCCAAGAGCAGGCACTTTTATGGTCTGAATGCTCTGTCCCACCGAAGTCCGTATGTTGAAGCCCACCCCCCAATATGACGACGGTATTTGGAAGGGGGACCTCTGGGAGGTTCAGATGAGGTCATGAGCGTCAGTCCTAATGAGGGGATTACTGGACTAAGAAAAGGAAGAGAGACCAGAACTTTCTCTCCCTCCCTCCCTCCCCACTATGTGAGGACATGGGAGCCGCAAACCAGGACGGGAAGCTGCCGGCACCTTGATCTGGGACGTCCCGGCCTCTACAACCCTGACAAACAAATGTCTGTCGTTTCAGCCCAGGCCTGCGGTGTTTGGTTACAGCAGTCGGAGCTGCCTAAAACAGGCACTCGGGGGGGAAAAGCCCAGTCCCCTTTCATGCCAGTGGAACCATGTGAACCAGCTGGGCCAATGGAATGTAAATGCAACTTCCCGCCATGCCCTGGGGGGGGGCTCATCTTCCTCACCCTCCTTCCTCCTCACGTGGCAGGAATGTGCACAAGGTGCTGAGCGATCAGAGCAGCCCTGAGAATGGAACAGCAGCCTCGGAACCCCGCCCCGACGCCGCTGTATGCAGTCGCCACACCTGCCCAGATGTTGAGGGGAAAGAGAAGGACACTCTTACGCTGGTTAAAGCCGTGTCGTTCTCAGCCTCCACTACAAGCAATCAAACCAGTATCTAATCAATACATTCTACTAGTTAATGTATTCAACGTGTGAGTATTCCTTGGAAGAGTGACCCCAAAAGAAACTGTCACATAAATCCCTCTTAAGCTATAGAGCTGTGTCCAGAAGAAAGTTAAGAAAGGAGAACATGTAAATGTAGGTTCGGGAGAAAAGAAATACAGAGGGTCAAGAAACACTTCATCTACTGCAATATCTTTTTCAGGGAGCGCCTGCCCAAGTCAACCATAAGCTCAGTGTATAGCTGAGCTCTGTCGTCAAAATACTCTGCCAAACACACCGCCACCCCGGCCTGCCCTCCACGCTCACATTCGAACCCTCCCTCCCCTCGGCTCTCGCAAAGGCCTCCAGGACCTAAGGAACCACGTGCCTCCAGCTGGGTCCAGTTCACTTTGTAGCCCCCCCACGCCCCTTCCTCCTCACGCCTGCAGCGCACCAAGCCTGAGGTTCCAGCTACACACTGTTTCTGACTCGAGGCATTGGTAGCAAAAAAAACAAAGCTGACTTTCTGATTTAACCCAAATACCAAAGCCCCAGAATCCACCCACCCCCCACGCCACCAGCCGCCCTGCGCAGACTGTTCACGTGTGCGCTGGGGTAACTGCTGCCAGGACACGGGTGGCGATCCCTCGTGGCACACTCACTACAGAGGTCGGCAAGGGTTTCCCTGCGCCTGCTCCAGCCCAGGGAGCACATCCTCGGCTGCCTGACTTTGCGCCCGCTCGCTGTGTTCACTTCTCTTTATCTCAGCTGAAAATCACTTGCTGAGACATCAGGTGAAAGGATGAGGGTCATTAGAAAACCAGTTCATGCAATTGATAAATCTAGATATCGCCAGCCCTTAAGAAATCAATGTGTCTATTTTAAATTGATTAATCTTTTTACAAAGGGAATAGAACAGAATCGGTGAGAGAAGATATAAAATAATAATGCGAATACATTTGTGTACCTTTTTCTTACTAGTTAATCTTTATATGTAAATGTCAAAAGTTTGAAAAGTAAAATAACCGTAGGATGAAAAGGGAAACGTTAACATGTTTCTAATGATAAACCAAGTCAATCTCATGTCCCCATCATTCCACAGCATGTTGGTGGCTCCATATCCAGCACGTTGCTCACCTGCCGTGATTCAATGGAGAGCGACAGTGCTGTCGGCCCAGCCACGGGCCCCTCTGCCGTCACCAACCAGCAGAGAACCTAATATTTAACAACAAATTAACTTCTATAGCTTAAAGTGACTGCGTTTTCAAGAGGTCCCTGTGAAAATCATTCCACTTGCGTGTCACTCTATCTGCACAGAGTAATTTGTCTCCCTCCTCACATCAGTGAGGTGGACACCAGTGACCTGGTTTAAGAATCAGAAGACTGGCCCGGCCGGGCGTGGCTCAGCAGTTGAGCATCGACCTAGGATCCTGGCGATCGGGGTTCGATTCCCCATCAGGGCACATCCCCGGGTTGCGGGCTCGATCAATGACTCTCTCATCATTGATGTTTCTATCTCTGTCTCTCCCTCTCCTTTCCTCTCTGAAATCAATAAAGATATTGAAATCAATAAAGATATATTTTTTAAAAAAAGAAAGAAAGAAAACACAGCTAGTTGGGTAAGCTGGACCAGGGAAATTTCTCAGAACAAGACTGGAAACAAGTACTTGACCCTTACTGTGGGCTGCCCAGCTAGGTCAGGCCCTCTTCAAGGTGCACAAACTCTTATCTGTCACTCCCTAAACTGCAACCACCACTTATAAACTATGAACCCAGAGCCTGAGCGAGCTAATCCTGGGGTTCGGTTTGCCGACCCATGCTTGATGCATCACTGAGCATTTTCCTACTTCCGCCTGCTCCTGAGTCATGCTTCCAATCTCCTACTCGAATGCTACTCAAATTGTAGTCCCCGGTCTGATAATAGCCCGCATATTGTTCATGTCTTGTCCATAAGGAGATAAAGAGCTTGCACCAGAAGGTCACTAAGCACTTAGTTCAGCTGAATTTGGGGCGGGAGGGAAGGCCATAGTCATTCTTTGTCAAAGGAGGAACCCAGGCATTGCTGTGAATGTTGGCACAAGCTCATCTCTTTGGGGACTTGTAAATAACAGTTCAGACACCAACTACTTTTAGCAGCACTGCTGAGGCTGCACCATCCCTGAAGGAATCTAATGTTCTAATCTAATCATGCACCCCCAGGTCAGATTATAGGGTTCCCACGCCCCTTTCCCTTCCTGCCCCTTTCCCCCAGGCCGAGTCAGGAGAGCACACCCCACTGCATGCTTACAACAGTAAGAACCCCAACACATGACTTCATGATTTTACTCATCTATTTCCTGCCATGTTCCATACATCTTAGCTGCAAAAATGACTAAGTAAATGGATGCATGATTCATGCAAGAAATATGCTACAGAATCAGATATGGTATATTTCCAGCCCATGGATGGTTAGGTTAAAATATGTTAAGTACGTGCATATTTTAGAACAAATAATTTATTGGCTTATTTAAAGATGACTTTAGTCATACGACACACCATATACCTGATACAGAAAATTCTTCCGTAAGTTCACACAGAGGGAATTCTGACCTACTGCTTAATGTTTTGGGGCAGTAATCTGTGTGGACAGTTTGCTGTCCAAATCAGATTTGGCACTGGAGACCCATTTCTACATCGACTTGGCTCAAAGCTTTCTGCACATATCATTTGAAACCTAGTTTTTCAAGAAATTATGATGTTGTAAAATTGTATGAGCTTGCATTTTACCCCCCTGATAGGTAAATATGTATAATTACGTGTGTGCTATATTTCTGGAGAAGAAATGTGATTTATGTAAAACACACAGACACAAAACAAAACAAAAAAACGGACACATCCAACCATCCTGAGCGCTGAGTGATATAAGTATTTTCAGAACAGCAGCTTGGGAGTGTGCAGCCCTGCCCTGGTTACAGCCACAGCTGCTGATGCAGTTTGCCACTATCTTCAGTTCAATTATTTATACCGATGGCTGAAATCCTCCCTGATCCCGAGATTAGACAAGTGTCCCCCAAAAACGTAACCACACTTTAACAGCTGATAACTCAATTTTGAAAATGAGCTGTATTTTAATAAACACTGCCTTTATAATTATTCAAAGTGTGTGTATACATTTCTTGGGACACACTATATATAAAAAGAAATAATGTCTGTTCTATCTCCCCCAGGCCTCCACTTCCTAGCGTAAGTGAGAACTCAGCAGTGGCCGTTCAGCGTGGCCTCTTCAGCAGCATCCTGGCCTCTGCGGTGGGGACTGTTTCTGGGATAACGCACGCAGGTTGACACGGGGAAGCTGCACTGCTTTCTAGCTCCTCACAAACGAGACCCTTGCAAATGACCTTGTGAGTTGAGAGGGTGCAGATGTCCTCACTGTCAAATGCGTTTTTATGCTACTCTAAGTGCAGGATGCATTATTTAGCGTTGCTCGTTTAGGGCAATTTACTGTTTTTTCACTTTCTGTGGCCCTACTCATCTCCAAAACCAAGTGAACAAGAATTGTTTTATTACTTATTGATCCACTGTATTTCTTGAATCCTAAATCACATTTCTTTCATATTTTAAGAGGTCATAAACTAAGTCTGAAAATCAGTATGTACATAAATATGGCAGTTTTTTGTTTCCCGAAAAAGTAGTTGTTATATTGATGCTGTGTCTAATAACATCTTAAACTTGATGCAAAATATGTTCAATTCACAAAGATGCACCAAGTATTAGTTACTAAAAAAAAAGTACACTGATGTCAAGTAACTTTTTAATGTCCTTCAGAAAAACACCCAAGTTTCTGATCAATAATAGCATATTCATTTCCACTAAAGTAATACATGAAATTCAACTCATGACAGGCCAGGGGTTGCAAAGCCCCCCAGCTCAGTAACAGGTCGATCTTTATGTGATGCTCTACGATCACTCTCCCTAAAGTTCAAATAAATTATGGCCTTTACCCTAGCCCTACGGAGAGTAATTATTTGTGTCATCAGAGCTAAGAGGGCAGATTAAGCTATATTTGCTGTCAACTTAACTTAAAATTTCTTTTCCTATTTTAACAATGAACACACTTCTACCCATGGATTTTATTTGCCATCTTTCTGGGCCAGATGAATCCATCTCTGAGATTTTATATGCTAGAATCTTGAAAAAGCTTTACTTCATTTATGTTAGCTTCTTGTGCAACGATATTCAGTTTTGCCAATGTAGCTTTTATGATCATTTTATACCATTTTAGCTTCATCCTGTAATCTTTCCAAGCTCTCCTTCTGCATTTTATATTTTATTATTCACATGTTTTAATTTCCCTGGATTATAATGTGTGATTTAGTCACTGAAATTTTAAAAACAAAACTAATGAATATTTTTGGTGGCCATTTCTCTTCATACTCTCAATTTTGTCCCCTTGAGCCCTCTCCCTTGAATTTATACCTAAGTATCACCTTTCTTTGTAGCTTTTTCTCTGCTTTAATTTGGTAATCATCGTCGTAAGTTTTACTTTTCTGGGTCTCACTTGATTCCCAATTACGATCTAACTGAATTATGATGCCTATCACTCCGCTAAGCAGTCCCTTATGTCTACATCGCCGATCATTTCCTCTGTGTTACTCAAGAGACAGACATAAATCGTTTCCTTTCTTGTTTGTGCCTTTAAAGTCCATATTGGGTAACCAACCAGTCCCTACCATGTACACAAACGTGGAGCTAAATTGATTTCTTTTAACATCCTGTGGGCCAGTTTACGTCCAAATGGGTGAACACGTCCCTACCCCTTCCTTAGCCTTTTCGTAAACCCTCTCCTTGCCTTTCCGTTTCCCCTGACAGCATTAGCCACACTCCTCATATCAGCTTACCCTGTGACTAAATTTAATTTTGAGTTGCTTAACAAAGATACTACAGTTCTATAAAGGTCTTCTCACTCTCTCAATTACTCCCAAACCTCATTTAGTCAGAAATTTGTACCTCCAAATTGGGTGAAAGAGTCAGATCCCGTTACCTAGGCGCGGGGGGCCCACTATAATAGGGTGTGGGGGAATCTGGAAAACCGTCGGTCACCCAGCTCTGTACACAAGGGGGTTCCAAACCCCTGCAGACTTCGTCCTGATAAGCTCCCTGAGAGCTGGAGCCGCTGCAGCCCCTCCACCAGCCCCGCCACCGCCGCTGCGTGACTGGGCCGCGTCTGCCCGCAGCCGCTCCGCGGGGACCACGACGCTCAGGCTAACGAGTCACGCGGCGAGCGCCTCCCAGAGGCCGTGCAGAACAAACTCGAGCCAGTTGCAGACTACATCATCACAAACGTTGAATAAACTGGGTCCAATTAATGAGTGGGAGCTGTATTTTTTTAATTTTGAGACTTCACATTAAAAAATTAAACAAATGCTTAAAAAATTAAAGAAAATGGAAAAAAAGATCTGGCACATGCCCAACAGCCAAATGAACAGGAAGGAAGCAGGTACTGTTCAAGTTGACATAGAGAATTTAGCAGTGTTCTTGGTAGTCTGAAAACTTCCTGATACACATCTTTCCTAAGGTAGGGAAATAATTGCATTTGTTTTAATGCTATTATTAAGATTTGGTAAATATGTGGTATCAACTCAATACTTAAATATAGAAGGTGGCAGTACTTGAAAAAGCTCAAAGCAGTATCTGTACGTGACACACCCACAGATGAGTAAGTACTGAGTGTGTCTGTTTTTCCTGTAGATGTACAAGGCCAAAAACAGAACATGAGTAGGGAAATGAAAGTCTAGAGAATATCCTTTTTCTGCTTTTATTAAAGTATAATTGACAAAATTGTAATATTTAAAGTGTACAATGTGCTGATTTGATATGTGTATACATTTTGAAATGATTCCCACAATTAAATTAATTGACACACCCATCACCTCACATAGTTACTTGGCAGGGGCAGGGGCGGAGTGAGGACACTTAAGATCCACACTCAGCAAATTTCGTGTACACAAAGCAGTTTTTTTTTAACTATAGTCACCACGCTGTACATTAGATCTCCAGATCTTATCTATTTTATAAGCTGAAAGTTTGTAGCCCTTGACCAACATTTCCTCATTTCCCCACACCCAAGCCCCCGGTAACCAGCATTTTACTGTTCTATGAGCTCAAATTTTTAAAGTCCACATATAAGGAAGATCATACAATATTGACCATTCTGCCCTCACCACATCCTCACACACATACATAAGTGCATCGCAAAAATTCTATTGCATAGTTCTGAAAAAGAATGAATTCTGATGATGAAACCATGTGACTGAAGTTGTACAGATGGTAGGCTAATTTTCCGGTTAACATTTATTTTCTATCTCCAAGGGACCTAAACATTCTCAGTATACACAGGACAGGACCTCACCAAAGACAGATGATTTCATTCAATCAATCATTAGAATCTCGCCAAGACCAGCCCCTGGAATTAGTGCATCACTACAAGCAGGAAACGGAACCACGAGGAAAGCTTAGAACTCTCTTTGGATCTTGGCCACAGAGCACAAGGTGACAAGCAGGTTGTCCTCATGGGACAGTACCTCTGAGGGAGCTAAAGGACTGTTACTCTGAGGACCGAGTTATGGAATGGAATAGTCTGTGAGTCTTGGGATGGGCTAAGTATGGCAGACTCAGAAATCTGAGTTATATAAGTCTGACTCTTTTAAGTTTCTCTATTCTTTTCTTTCTTTCTTGTTTTTATCTAAATTTTTATTAAAATTCTAGTGTGCCTGATGTGGGCTACAGGAAAAGAAAACCCAGTAGAAGGGTTTTCGCCTAGACCTGAGTCAGGGCTTTATGGGAGACACCGCAAACCAAGGGGGCAAGCAGAGGACGGACACCAGGGCTCGGGGGGGGGGGGGGGGGGGGGGGGACTCTGAGGAGAAGGTAAACGGGGGCTGGAGGAAAAGGAAAGAGGGAGGCCATTTGCTTTCGTGAAGTGCAGAGATGATGATAATTCATCTAGTCTCTTATGAAACTTATTTTAAATATTAGGTAAATGCCATGGAAAAAATCACCCTTAGAAAAAATGGTTTTAATTAAAAATCATGGGCTTTCAAATAATGCAAGCAAATTTTTTAAAATACCTGATTTTAAAGAAAGATATGAAGCTCAAGATTCTAATTTACCACCAATATTTTAAATTATATACATGAAATGTCATTCCAACTCAGTTGGTGATTATGCAGAAAGCTGACTGATATGTTATAGTTATCTAAACCCCTACAGAACAGATACTGAGGGTCCTGAAAAACATATTTGGACGTAGTCATAAAAACAGTATGACAGATTTTTTTACATGGGACTTACTGTATTTGTAATCTCCTGAATATCAATAAACTGCTAGTTTAATATTTATAAATAAGTAAGAGGTAGATGGAGAGGGTGAATGGATGAATAGACAGATGATAGATGATGATAGATGACAGATGACAGATGATAGATAGATATAGATAGATAGATAGATAGATAGATAGATAGATAGATAGATGATAGACAGACAGACAGATAGATAGATAGATAGACAGATAACCTCTGAAATAAATATTTTTACTGTAGTAAAAAGCACAAAACAGGAGAGCTACCTTTTTGAGAAATTTTAAGTGTACTTTTCAGCATTATTTCCTATCAGCACCAAGTTGTACAACAGATCTTCAAGGAGAATATCTTTAGCATATGTTGAATTCTTGTAGGACCACGTGTATATATTTAATAATGAACTCACTGAAAGTTAAACAATTCAGTTCTATGCAGAACAGCTTTTTTCTTTTACCTTGTATCATGGTTGAAATGTCCCCCAAAAAACTCTCTAACTAGTGGATATTTTATACATATATATTTGTTTATTTATATATTCATATATATTATAAATACATAGGTATATTTCCCTTGTGGCAAAAAATACATTATTAAAGATTCATCTGATATTAAAAATTGAATTATGACTTAAGAGACTCATTTGGAATTCCAAATCAATGCATGTGGGTTGAGAGCATGCTGAATTTTTCTTTGCAGTGGAGTAATAGTGTATTGCTAAAAGTTCAATTTCATTGATTCCAAAATGGTTCATCCCTTAATATACCTGTTACAAATCATTTTTTAATCTGAAAATTAGGCTTTGGCTCTGAGAATGAAAACATCTTTCTTAGAAAACAAACCGTAAATAATGTAACTGATTTAATATCAGTATTTCTTGTTATTCTCTCAGATTTTATTCACTTTCAAAATGTGTGCTATTTTGAAACATATGTTTTCACTGATCTAAATTCACTTCTTAGCTACATTTAGCTAGCACTGTTGGCATAAAAGTTGGTTCTAATTCTCATTAGCCTCTAAGGCATCAAGGTAACCCATTTGCTTTGTCCCCTCTTAAGACATCTCAAGATTAGAAGATTCAAAGCTAATTTTACCACCACCATGACTCCAAATGTTATGGGTTTGTGTTTTTAGTTAGCTTCACATTAGAACATACAGTCTTCTGGGAGCAAGTTTCAATCTCAGAGAGAACCTACAATATTGATAAGCTGCTCTACCCATTCAGTCCCTAATGACCATTTAATGCACTCAGAGTCACATATTAAGAGATTCTCTGTCAAATAAAACTGTCCCAAAGTCCCTAAATGAATTTTAGACCTTGATCACTTCAGACTAATTAAATGGAAAGGAGGGAGCTAGCAATCTGGGAAATTGAGCTTGCTAGACAGTCTTAAATAGATATAAAATAATGTAATTGTAAAATTCCAACCATCAGTCTATAGGCTCTAGAGATTTCAAAACAATTTGCTGAATTTGCTTTTGTAGTAAGAAAATCACATTTTGGTTCACTGTTTACATTACCCTATATAAATCATGCAGGTTTTATTTTTTAGGGAATGCTACCCACCTAGTTGAATAGCAATAGAGCATTCAGTTTTCAGTAGAACTCTGACTTTCTGCATACACTCCTTCTGAAGAAACAATTACACATTTTTGAATAAGAAATTAGTCCTTTATACCCACTTGACCTTCTCTAAGAGTTTCTGGCAGGTAGCCACTAATTAAGTGGCTAACCTATAATTTCTATCTGCAAATTTCTGAGTTCATTTAGCTTATTATTACTTTCTCTCTTGAATAAAATTGTTAAAAGGTACAAAATGCAAAAGGAAAGAAAAGTTAAAGCCAAGTCCCTAAAAGGCCAAATAGAGCAGAAGAATGATTTTTCAGCCTATTTAGATATATCATTTATTCATTCATTCATTCATCAACTCTTATGTCCAAGGTACTATTCTAGGTACTGACAATAAAAATTAATGAAGACAATAGTGTAATCCCTACTCTAATGAGCTTACATTCTTACTAGTAGAGAAGGTAGACAACAAAAAGGTAAACAAATAAATGAACACTATAACTCTAGGAAAAATAGCTCCAATTTGTATAACATATCAATGCATATAAACAAATAAACACAGAAACACATATAATTACATATAAAAATAAACATGTATACAAGCTGGGCATCTGCCACTCTACGTGAATAGAACAGCATTTTCATCAAATGTTTATAACCAAGGAAACAGTGCTGGTTCTCCGGGGGAAAGAATGTTTAAGGAAAATGTCTCAGCAAAACATTTTTTTAAAATAGAAAAAAATTAAAATGAGACTTTTTCCTTCAGATCCTTTCACTTCTCTGGATGGGGCTTTAAATAGATATCCATTTGTAATGCCATCACCAAGCGATGGCTATAGTCAATGACAGAATTGTCACATCTGCTTGAAATCCAGCTAAATACATTCATTGTTAAAGCTTCTCCTCGGTCACTAACAATAAGAGGAACAACTTTAATGCAACTTAAGCTTGTAAGTGTGAATTTCTTTGTAAATACTGAAGAGTTAATAAGGGGCCAGATGCCATGTTCAGTGGCAGTCTTCCATGCAGTGATATGCCGGAGATGGCTCATACCAGCCCACAAAAGGAAGCAGTTAAATTTTCAGGAACATGGTCATCTGGCTGACACCATGTTGGTGGCAGCTTGAATCAGCCACAGTGGGAGTGTTTGTACCACAGAAATTGGCAAACACTAAAAATCAGGGCTTTTTTTCCTAAGATCCAGTTGTGAAATATTTACTACTTCTTTCAGTTAACAACAATAAATAAATAAATATTATATTAAAAGCCACCATTTCTCAAGCCTGACTTAAAAAGCCAGCATGCTAGGACGTGTCAAGTAATATGCTAAATACACATCCTAATTTAACATTCACAATACCCATGTGAGGCAAGACTATAATTAACTCCATTTCACAAATGAGAAAACTGGAACATAGGAAGAATAGGTAAAATGCCCAGAGTCACATAACTAGATAATAACAGTGGGGGCAGGACTCACCCCTTCAGTTCTAGAGCCCTAACCCTTACCCAACCCAAACAAATAAACCAAGGGAGGGACCTGAATCGGGCTCTAAAGACAAGTAGCCTCTGAGCTCCTTTTCTTCACTTTACTCCAGGGCTTGATGCCGGGCCCTCAAACATGTCACAGATGGTTATTTATCCAGAAGCCACCCACCGCCACCACACACTGTGTCAGTGTAGAGAACCCTGGCTGACGGATAACGGTGCTCTCGGAGAAGATGTTTAGTGACCTTGTTCAATAACGCAGCTCATTCCGCCCCTGCCCGTGAATCTTCAGTGCAGACCATTAACCTCCAGCGCTTCTGGAGTCATACTTGATCATGTGTGGTTTTCTTTAATGTGGCAACACATGACCTTGGCGAAACAGTTCTTGTAGGGAACGGTCAGAGACTGCTGGAAAGGACTCTAACGTACAAAATCTACAATGCTTAGGCCACTGTTGGGAACTTTTAATTTTGCTCTTAGCAAATCTGTAAAACAATAAATAAATGAACCCACAAGTTCTGGAGGGTTTATTATAGGTCAAAAAGTAGAAAGAGGTCACTAAGATCTGGTAGGAATGCTTCAGTCCCCAAACCAACAGACACACCTCTGCCTGGAAAAGTCTTTATTTATAATATTGGTAATTATTACCACAGAGCCCTCTGACCCATTTCTCCCTCAGCCTCCTTCTCGTGGTATCCTGTCCACGATGTTTATGTCTATGTTTATTTTCCGTGGGTACTGTTATTATTAATCACCTGCATATCATTGCAGTAACATTTAACTATGTTCCGAAGTATACAGTTTAACTTTATTATCCTTGACTATGCCTCCAACAGCCCCCACAGAGGTCCTAAGGCTCAGAACTGAACATGGAACCATTCGGAACAGTGAGATAACATTTTCCATCTCTTTCCGAGACACTCTCAGCAGGTTATACATTAAATTTTCCAGGGCTCTTCCATTTCAGTGGAATAATAAGGAATCAATGGACAGGAAGAGGCAGAAACAATAGATTCATCAACATACAGGTAATGGCCTGGTTCCTACCTCAGGCCTAGAGAGCAGGTGCCCCATAGCTGGCACTCCTTCAGAGCTTTCCATCACTAATCAATATCCCACTGATGCTCTCATTTTCTGCCGCAGTAACTCATGACCAACTGCATGAATCCAGAGACACCTCCGGTAACATATTCCATGTGGATCTTGGAGTATGAATAAAAAAAACATGATCATTCTAAACAGACCCTTCAGAACATGTGCAGACACAGAGGAGACAGGTCTGCAGGCCCCTTGGCAAGGCCACTGCCTTTTCACCCATGTCTACAGCGCCCAGGGCTCTCCAGGATGGAACAGCACTCACCCCATATTGAATGTTGAATTTTCTGATTCTTAGACAATCATACAATGAGTGTAATAACAAAATTAGACCTAAAAAATCATCTAATCTAACCTCTTTTTCTTTTTTTACAATGAAGAAACTAAAACCTAGAGACTTTATCTTGGCAGGGCCTTGGGAACTTGCCCAACATTTAATAGCTAGGTAGCTGACACAGCAATTCATCATCTTTCCGTAACAGTATGTTTTATCTTACAAGTTTTATAAAATCTCTTTTTGTTTATATAACACTTTAAAGAGATAATTTTCCAAGGAATAAATATTCACACTGCACAACCTAAAAAATGAGCTCCCTGGATACAACATATTAACTTAGTTGACTATGTCCTCAGTCTCACATGTTTTAATTGCTGGAGTTAAATTGGCTGGTGTTCTCCGCGCCACGCCCCCAACTCCCGCCCCACACAGAGTCCTGGACCAACTGTTCTGTGTAATCTGCCTTTGTTTACTGAGTCTAATGTTGCTGTGCCCAGATACTTTATGCATTACTCATGTAATATGTTAACACTGACGAGGCCACTAAAATAGCATGACGTGAACAATAGAAATTCATAATCCCACTGAGCAAAAGCCATGCATCACTGCCCTGTGCAGACTCACACTCACTGCTAGTGTGCAAGGTTCCTGTGCAGATAACTCTCTGCCTTAAAAGAGAGTGACTTTGGAAGCAATTAATTCAAACCACTGGAAAAGGGAAGACTCCACGAAGACTCCTCTCGGTGCCTTCCATGGGTCTGCGTGTGCCTCCTGTCTGCTCCCACCAGCCTCACTGCCGTTTGCGCCCCACCCAACTCATCTCCTCTCTATGTTTCAACAAGAGACGCATGAGAGTGAAGGGGAGGTGGAAATACAGGCCCGCAAAGGGAACCTGAATCCCGAGCCCTTTGCACACTGCTCTGAGCTATAGTATCTGCAAACCACAGCACTAACACCTGGAAAATAGAATTGGCAGCATTGAAAAAGCCTCCAGATGTCACACAGCCCCATCTTTTTGTACCCAAGTCAGACGGTCACTATGATAACCACAGTTAACTATCTCCAAGGAAAGAGCAGCTTTCACCTCCCTTGATGTCTATCATACTATGATAAACTGATGGAGTGAGTGTGGCACAGGCCATGTTCTCACGATCCAGATGTCTCTCTCTCAACGAAACAAGAGTGTGGGTGTGTTTTCAGAGTTGTGTGCAAGAAAATACACAATCTGGCTTGTGCGAGAGTTGTTAAGGGAGAAGAAGAGGAAAGGAGAGAGATGTGGGAAGAGAGGCTTTGCTCGGTTAAACATTAATTCTCCTGTGACATCGTTTCAAGACGATGCGTCTTGCCTGACCCAGTGAACGTCACTGGAAGGCATCTGCGTAAAACGAAGACAAAGGTTGACCTTGTCACATAGACACTGCACCTGAGAAATGATGACTCACAACCGAATCCCATACATTCTGGCCATTTATTGGTAACACACCCGAATTAAAACTAATCAGAAGTTTCACTCCTCAAAATAATAGATTCTATGGACTTAAAGTGCTGAGGGTTTAGTCAATATATTTTCTTAAAAATAAAGAATGACTGTCTAAGTTTTTGTCAGTGTGGCAGTAAGAGTAGCTTCCTCGATGGAAATTACAGGGTGTCCCAAAAAAGTGTATACACACTTAACAGCTCAACTGATGTTTCTTTCTTTTCAGATTTAACCCACTGGGATTAATAATTATTCAAAGTGTGTATACATTTTGGGGGACACCCTGTAGATAATTATATGCATAAGTCAGGTAAATAAAAAAATATATTCTGGTTTGTTTTGTTGACTATGAAAGGAGAAAACAAACATTTATCGAGTACCATTTGTTTTTAAACTGTGCAGTTTTGTGAGGCAAGTACCATTACCTCTACTTTTACATAAGAGAAAATTACACAATTGGCAAATAAGAAACAGTGTTCAGATTAAAACTCTGGACTTTCTGGTCTTTCCATTGCACCACCCAGGAAAAGAAAAATATTATCGTCTTTATTTCTCCTTCAAACAAGAACAGAGTTGTTTTCCAGTGAAAAGTAATTCTTACACTTTGGGGTCACCGGAAACATACTTTTAAAAGATGATTCATTAAATAAAGAAACCAGGGTTTAGATCTACCTTTTGCGATGCTGAAATACGTGATCCTCCTGAGCGCCTGCCTCATGCTCGGCCAGGGCTTATTCCTAAGGGGATCTCTTCGGCCCCCTCAGCCTGGCCAGGGCTTATTCCTAAGGGGATCTCTTCGGCCCCCTCAGCCCGCCTCGCGCGTGGAGCTGTGAGTGCTGGGGAGTCAGCAGCGCTGAGCCTCTCTCGGACACCACAGCCACTCGGGTCTTAGATCTCCTGCGGCTGCACGTGGGCCACACCGTAATCACGCAGATTCCCACAGCAGACGAAAATGACCTTTCGAATGCACTCATTTTAACCAGACAACTCCACAGACTGGCTGAATATCGAAGCAAGACTTCTAAACCAGCTACATACCTGTTAAATCTAATCAAGTGCCTTATTCAATAACACTTTTGTGTGTGTGTGTGTGTGTAAAATACTACAGATGTCCCTTTTTCTCCCCAATGACCCCTTCCACCCCTCCCCAGTCCCTCTCCCCACCATTGTCCGTGTCCTTGGGTTCTGCATATGTGCATATAAATTCTTTGGTTGCTCTCTCCCCCTCCACCTACCAGCCCTCCTCCCTCCCTCTGACATTCGTCAGTCTCATCTATGCTTCCATGTCATTGAATCTATTCTGTTCATCAGTTTATTAAGTTCTGGAGATTCCACGTATAAGAGAGGTCATGGGATACTTGTCTTTCTCTGCCTGGCTTATTTCACTCAGCATAATACTCTCCAGGTCCACCACGCTGTCCCAAAGGGTACGAGGCCCTTCTTCTTTACAGCTGCGTAGTATTCCATGGTGTGAATGGCCCTTATTCCATAACACATTTTTAAAGAGCTGCTGGCATACAGAGCTAAAAAGACATGTTTCTAGAATCGGCTGCCCAAGAGCCTTTCCAGGACAAGGCAGGCAGCAACGGCAGCGGGACCCAGTGTGGACTGAATCCCGAGGCTGCCACTAGCACAGCATCTTCACGAACGAGGAAGCGGGTCTGCAGCGGCCAAACAACTCGCTCGATGCCACGCAGGCTGCCGCAGGCCGCACCGAGCCCGCGCCTCCCCGAAGGAGTGAAGTGGGCCTCTCTCCTGGGCTCTGCTCTTCCTCCTCGCACCCCGGAATGAATGAATGTCCCGGCATGAATGAATACCCCGGAATGAATAAACACCCGGCATGGATAAACACCCGGCATGGATAAATACCCGGCATGAATAAATACCCGGCATGAATAAATACCCTGGCATGAATAAATACCCCGGCATGGATAAATACCCTGGCATGGATAAATACCCGGCATGGATAAATACCCTGGCATGGATAAATACCCGGCATGGATAAATACCCGGCATGAATAAATACCCGGCATGAATAAATACCCTGGCATGAATAAATACCCTGGCATGGATAAATACCCGGCATGGATAAATACCCTGGCATGGATAAATACCCGGCATGGATAAATACCCCAGAATGAATAAATACCCCGGCATGGATAAATACCCGGCATGGATAAATACCCTGGCATGGATAAATACCCGGCATGGATAAATACCCAGCATGAATAAATACCCTGGCATGGATAAATACCCCAGCATGGATAAATACCCCGGAATGAATAAATAAATACCCTGGCAAGACTAGCCACACAGGGAAGGCGCCCTGGGGGAAGCCCGCGCACCGGGCTCGCTGGGCTGTGGACCCGCTTATCGGTTAGCGAGAAACAGGAGGCGAGCCCCAAGAGCCCCGATCTGCAGGTCCCCTGTGCCAGGGACGCAGGAAGGCAGTGCGTCCCGCCCCGTCCTGTCACTCGGCTGGGTCCTCCTGGAAGGGCGGCCGCCCCGGGCCCCCTCCCCTGCGCTTCCAACATTTACCTTCCGCTTCCCCGCTTAACGCTGGCGTGTGTTCACTTGCTTTTGCTCCTCCTCTGCTGGTTCCCTCGGGACCCATCAGGTTCAGGAAAAACACCTCTCTCCCGTCCCTGCTTCAGGTCATTGTTTCAAATGGGGTAACGGACATAAGAAGCTTCAAAAGGCGCCCCTGCTGCCACCAGACGGTGAATACGGCAGTTTCCCTGAGGGTGCAGAAGGCCATCGTGGCTCGTGGCACATGGCACGTGGCGCGTCCCTTCTAGGCACAGCTCACCAGCGGCCACGGCCGCCGGGCTGGTGTCTCCCTGGGGACACACACTCGCTCAGCCGCCCTGCACTTGGGCGGGAAATGTATGAGGTTCCAGCAAACAGAAAGCGATGGGAGCGACGTGCGCACCTTCAGGCTGGCCCATGGACACGTCCAGTGGGTTCCGCTGTGTTCTTCTCGCCTCTGGCTGCCAGACAAGGGGAGAACCACAATGACCTTGAGGGACACGGTTGAAAACGCCAGACCCTCGGCCAACCTGAGTCCCTGAGTAAAGTGGAGCCACCTTAAAATAAATAAATTTCTCCTACTTGTCAGTGACGGGACATGTTGTGTCTACTTGACATAGCAGTTACTGTCACCCTGACTGGCACACTTTTCTTTGTAGGGCCTATAATCGGAGAACAGATATCAAGATACCTGTATATCACGCCAACTCTGCACTAAATACAATTTTCACCTTAGATGCATTCCTTCACCTTTGTATCTCCTAGTATTTATTAGGGGTAAAAACAATAGAGGTAAATCAAAGAGTTGCAGAACCTTAGTGTTAAAAGATCCCCTAGTCCAGCTTCATCACCATACAGTGAGCAAAGCGCAGACGAGAACAACTCGCCGCTGTGAACCCCACCCCACACCCGGTGATAGGTGACGCCGGCATCAGAATCCAGGGTCATTCTTCCAGTCCAGGGCTCTCCTCTCTAAAAGCTCCTAGTGAAATGAGCCCCCAAAAGGAACACTGCAATGAGAAGGAGGAAAGAATTCGCATATGTGTTCATCGGAATTCTATCCATAGAGCCGACGCTTAAAAAAGTGTCATTTGATTTTGTAAGACTCTATACATTGATCATATCCTCCCTAACAGGAGACCCTCTGCTGCCTAGAAAAAGAAAACACATTAGGAATCACTGGTTAACATGATTGACTCAAAGAAAGTTTTTTTTGGTCTTGTTTTGTTTTGAAATACCCACTTTTATTTGTTGTATTGATTTTTAGAGAGAGAGGAAGGGAGGGGGAGAGAGAGAGAAACATCAATGTGAGGCCAATCCATCCACCAGCTGGCTGCCTCCTGCACGCCCCCTACCAGGATCGAGCCCGCAACCCGGGCCTGGGCCCCGACCCTACGGAGAATCACACCAGCAGCCTCCTGGTGCACAGGACGGCGCTCGACCAAGTGAGCCCACCAGTCAGGGCTCGAAAGAAAATGTTTTCAAGTTATGAATCTTGGACAATAATGGTGCAGAGGTATCAAATGCCAAGGCTTTTTTGCTATTTCTCTCCTTACTAATCAAATCCAAAATACTGGAAAACCGATGCTTGAGTCCTTGGACTATGCACAATTTCTTGAAACCAATAATCTTATTTTGTTATGATTTATCCCCGAAATCTGGCAAAGTACTTGACACAAAGAGCATCTTTGATAAATGTGTGAATGAACTCATTACGTTTACCCCGTAGAACTTTTATGCTCTAAATATTTACATCACTATCATTAGCTACAGTAAACTGTCCATTAATTATCCGGTGATATGTAATAATGTACATTGCAAGCTTTTCTGCAGAAAGCCCAACACACACTGAAACCAAGAGGCAGAATAGTGTCGTGACTTAAAGCATGGACTAGCCAGACAGCCTAGGTTTTAGTCCCAACTCTAAAAATTACCTTGGGCCCTTTGTTTAACTTCCCCGAGTCTTATAAGTCAAGTATGGGTGCCAATAACAAGAGAACACACCTTGTTTAGTATGAGTGTTAGCAGGAAAACAATGGCATTCTTAGCATTTGAGGAGAGTTTAATGAAGGACTATTTGCAAATTTGTGGGCAGGGAATCAGAGCACCCCTGAGCTACAACAGCAGAGAGACTTTACCACCCCTAAATTTCATGACTAAGAAAAGAAAGCTGTTACCAGGACCCGGAGAGAGTGACTGTCCGAGAAAACCAAATAAACAGGAGCTGTGGTCTTTGAGAAAAAGAGGCAGCCAACCCAGGGTCACCCGAGGGAAGGGAAGGGAACCAGTGTAATAAGTACCATGATCTCACTTTGCTTCCACCTCCTGATCTCATGCTGGAAACTCTCAGTGGCCAAACACAACCAGAGACCACAGGGCAAAATGTTTAGTCCCAAAAGTCAGACTCAAGGAACAGAGCAGAGTATGGAAGGACCGAGAGTACCTCGAGGGATATTAGGAAATGATGCCTCACAGAGTCTCTGTGGAGGCTAGAAGTGGTCACATAAATAAAGCTCTTACAGTGCTGCGTACACTAGGAACGCGCCTGAGTTCTTGAGTAGAGCAGCAGAACAGCAAATACCCTGAAGCCAAGCTGCCTGGAATCAAATTCTAGTTTTGCCTCTTACTAGGATCATGACCTTGAACAAGTTTCTTAATTTCTCTACCCTGTTTCTACCTCTCTAATAGGGGGGATGAAAATAAACTGCTTGTGGAGTTATGTGATAAGTGAACAATACATGCCAAACACTTAGGACAGTGCCCAGTACAGAGAAGCATGCAAAAATGTGTATTATTCTGTTTACCCAAGAACTGTTGACCTAAACGAAATTTTGATTAATTCTGGTACAAGAGAACCTGGAAAACAATTCCTTTTCAACTGAAGTATTTCCCTATTTATTCCAAGGAGTTGTGTAGAAAGCTTGTCAATATACCCAGTGCTGCATGATCCAAGAGGTCAATGAAACACATGTTTAGGGCAGACTCAAGGCAGGGATAGAGCAAATAAGAGGAGAAATAGGTTAAAAGAGAGCAAAATGTCGAGCTTTGATGGATTTATCAGAAAATCTAGAAAGATGCCATCTTAATTCAAGCATACCCCTAAGTTTCAGGTGGCTTAGCACTGGATAACATACTAGGGGTGGGAGGGATGAAGGGCATACTTTTCCAGCACTAGGGTCTCCCTAGGTCTTCATCTAGTGCTGGGACACCACTGTTTGCCTTACCGGTTTGTGCGTGTGTTTCCTCCTTAGAGATAACGCAATCTCTTTTCAAGATGCAATGAAGGACAGGGGAGCTTAGATGGAAAAGGTATATAATAATTGTATATACACTTAGTATATAAAAGTCATTGTGTTGGGCTCTGTCCAGTATGTAGACCTTTATCAGAATTACTTTTATTTTTTATTTGGCAAAGCCTCTAAATAATACAGACCCTCACACTCAACTCTAAACACAGCTTCCCAAGAAAAATATCTCACCCTTTCATCTTTCAGGAAAAATGCTACACACAAAAAATTTGAAATACTTTGCATTTCAACAAACTAAGCATTTCAAAACCAAACATTTCACGGCCTTCTCTATGGAAAGGGGTAGTGTACACTTTTTAATAACTGGACATTGGCATCCCCGGATCTCCCAGATTTGTATGATGGCAGTCAGAGAGCACACCTTTCAGCAGTGTGAGGGTGCTCCTGCTGACACTCTGATCGGTTATGTTCTTGTTGGCTAAGACTGAGAGAAGACAGTGGGACTGGATGGGAGGGGAGGGATATTTAGCTGAGGCAAAGTAACTGAAGAGTGGACCAGCCAAACCAAGCCTCCTCTGCAAGGTACTTACCCAGGTTGCCTGGAGCCCTGCCTTCAGCCTGGTCAGACACAGAGCCCAGAAGATCCCTACCCCTCTTTCTGATTCTTTGATGCCACCAAGGAAGATGCTCTGACCACTTAAAGCCCAACAGCCACATACCATCTCCAAAGGAGAAAAACAGTCAGGTCCCCACAACTCCTAGAGTTAAAATTTTTTGAAATACATATTTTTAGTTCTTCAAAAAAAAAAGTTTAGTTCTCAAAAACACTGTTTATAATAAATCATATGTCTCTGTTTTTAAATTGTAATCAACTATATGGTGAGAGCAGCTCTTTTATAAAAACTCTAAAATTAAAACAACCACTTAACACTCCAACCTAATGCCTGCAGTAAATCAAATGTCTTTGTTGTTTAGATTTTAGCTGCACAGGTCCATATAAAAAAGGAGTTTTAGCACTATTTATAAGAAGAATTGTCTCTCCAGACCCATCCAACAATTTTTTCATTCTTTAGGTAAAAACTTCAGCAGGAACTTAAGTGGGGTACAGGCAGGCTACCAATAACTTTTTGTGCCAGAAGTTCTATAACAAGGTCAAATTCTAATGTACACACCAATGTACAGCAGCTTAAAAGAAGCAGTTGTTCTTAATCATTGCCAAGGGGTTGGGGGGGTGGGAGGGAATTTGTGTTAAACCACAGCTCTGTCACTAGTATGTTATGTGACCTTGGACATATTACTAACCCCTCGGATCTCAGCTTCCTCCTATCCTATGTGATTGCTCTACTGCTCGCCCTATGTCTTTTCAGGTCCAACTTTTTATAAGACAGTCCACGTGCTCCTTTGCACTCTCCCAAGGAGCACTGTCCTGTGATTCTACATAGCTGTTCTAAGAAGAGCATCATCCCACGGCTGTTCTATGGACACCATGGTTCAAGTTCACTATAGTAAGAGAAATACAGCCTAAAACTACACTGATATACTATATTTCTCTTATCAGACTGATAAATATTTGAATTCTTTTTTTAATTTTTTTAATTTATCTTTATTGTTGAAAGAATCACAGGTGTCCCCTTTTTTCCCCATTGACCCCCTAAACCCTGCACTGCCCCCCGACCCCAGGCCTCCCCACACTGTCGTCTGTGTCCATGGGTTATGCATATATGCATATAAATTCTCTGGTTAACCTCTCCCCGCCCACCCCTGCCTTCCCTCAGATTCGTCAGGCTGTTCCGTGCATCTGTCTCTGGATCTGTAACATCTGAAATCTTGGCCAGGCTACAAATGAAAAGAGCTAGAAGCAGGCGACCCCAGTCAGCAGCATGAGCAGCACAGCCAGGGTTCGTCTTGTTCGCTAACCAGCCCTGGCTTAAAGGACGCAGAGCTGCTGGAGAAACGGCCGGCTTCGGGGAAAGCAGAACAGGAGCCTGAAGTGTCTGACCAGGTGAAAAAACGAGTGCTCCGAAAAGTGATGAGAACACATCAGAGCGACACTGGAGCCATTCTGAAGGGGCGCCGACTAGCCCAACTTATCATCATTTGAGCACGAAATGAAATAAGGCTAAATAAGAAACTGCAGCTTATTAAGTAAAATAGGAATTCAGGAGTCAATACGGTATAAATAGATCACAGGGGAGTGAAGCGGGTTCTTCCTCACAGTAAAATGCCCGCTGCTAAGTGGGGAGGGAGGGAGGGAGGGAGGGAGGGAGGGAGGGAGGGAGGGAGGGAGGGAGGGAGGGAGGGGGGAGGGGGGAGGGGGGAGGGGGGAGGGAGGGGGGGTGTTGAAAGTCAGTATTCGGCGATCACCACAGTAATAACTGGTAGAAGCACGAATCGTCCATGGTCGCTAAATTTTGAGAAGAAGGGTATGTGCATGACCTCAAAATGTCCCCGATTGCTTATTAGTCTCACGAGGAAAACAGTACCCCTACAGTGGAGAACCCAGGGGGTACCGTGAGGTTATGAACATCAGAGCCACCAGTGAGAACAGGCCAAGCGCCGTGCCCTCGGGGCCTGACAGCCTCGCGCAGGCTTCTGGTGGGACTGCGCAACCTGAGCCAGGTCGGGATGGAGCATCCAGACAAACCTAAATTAGCCGACATTCTGTGAAATAACTTGGCCCATTTTCTTCAAGAATGTCAGTGTTTTTGAAAGGCAAAAAAAAAAAAAAAAAGTGCTGAAGAACTGTCTCAGATTAAAGGAGACTAAGGGATCATAGCAATTAAATGTAATCTGTGATCTTACACTGGATCCTCTATTGAAAGGAGGGAAAGGGACATTATTGGGCAGTGGGAAAAGCTGAAGTATAAATTGCAGATTAAAGTATCATCTCAAAGTTAAAGTTCCTAAATTTGATATCTGTATCCTGCTTATCCAAGAGAACGCCCTTTTCCTTAGAATATACACAAGAAGATTTCAGGAAATAAAGGGTCACAGTGTATGTAACCTATTCTCAAATCATTTATGATGAAAAATAAATTATAATATGATATTTTAAAATATACAATCTACCACATGCTGGAAAGGATAGAGTAACAAGTTTAAGGACAGACTTTGATACAAATCCTATTATCATCACTAATAATAACTTCTGGGCTTTTGACTTTTGGCAAGTTTTAACTGTTCAGAGCCCTGGCTACCTCGCTTGCTAAACTGGAGTAAAAGGACTTGTCTCATAGCAGGTGGTGAGTGTGAACAGGATCGTCGATGTCTCCACAAAGTGCCTGGCAGCACAGAAAGTACTGAATAAACCACTAGCTTCCTCTTTCAGCCACTTCTTTGCTCCAACTAAATGCTAGGACATTTTAAACACTCATGAACTCTTTCAGGCCCCTGGCATACAATGAAGTATGCACAAGTATCGCCACCCAGTGAAGGGAGGCGGCCTCGGTGAGCCAGTGTCAACCCACAGTTCTGTTCCACTTTCTGTGTAGGAGTTTCACGAGGCGATGGGGCATCCTGTGACGAACTTGGGGTGCCCTGGATTTGAACACCAGCCCTACCACTTACTCACTGTTGACTTCCCAAACCTCAATTTCCTCACCTAGAAATACTGCATAACATTACCTCACATGATTGTTCTAAGAACTAGAAAGAATACATGGAAAACAGTTCCGGAAAGGTGATACGATAAATGGTAGATGTTACTATTACGGAGATCAAGGGATGTCGACTGATTCCGTTTTACAGTCCCTGGCAAGGGTTTCTGTTGGCTGGTTGGTTGGTTGGTTTTCTTTTATAAACGAAAACATTTATGAGAAGGAAACAGGGGGCTATGAGAGTTTTGGGGCTCAGTCCTGCACATTTCCTCTTTAAAGTTGCCAGTCGCCAGTCAAGGGCGGTACAGTTTCGCCCGTATCTGCAGTTCTCTCTTCCTCCATTTCAGTTACCTATAATTACCCGCCATCACCCACATCCGAAAATGTCTACGTCACTCACCTCACCTCACCTCACCACGTCGGCACGGTATCGCCTCCCGTCATCGCGGGAAAGGCGAGCACAGCGCCGTACGACAGTCTCAGAGAAAGGCCACACTCACATAACTTCTCTTACAGCGTACTGTTATAATTGCGGTGTTTTAGTATTAGGTATAGTTGTTAGTCTTTTACTGTGCCTAATTCATAAGTTTAACTTTATCACAGGTAGGTACGTAGAGGGAAAATCCTAGCATATGTGAGTTCGGTTCTATCACAGTTTCAGGCATCCACTGGGGCCTTCGACCGTATCTCCCACGGATAAGGGGGGCTACTGTGATTGCTAGTGAAGGAAATAACCACCACATGGAACCTGGGTTCTGATTTATTAACTTCTGGGAGAGAACCCAATAATCTATAATTCCAGAAACTGTGGTGGTGTTAAGAATAAAAAACTAGTGATAAAACTAAGAACTAAAGAGAGAGGAAGGATTGGACACAACAGAACTTTTCATTCCTTTCCTGACTTAAGAGAAAGTGGATAGAAAGTAAAGGGCTAAGAATGGGAAAATGGCCACTCAGATAAAGTCATGAAAAATGAAGTGCCATCCAAATGACCTAGAAGAGCATTCTCCTGAAAAGCGGGAGGTGGGATCTCTGGATGAGAGTCAGGCATCACCGAAGGCTTCGGGGTTTTCAAGACTGGAAAACTTCTTGGCTTCCTTTAATGACCTGAACGACCACAGATGCCTTTCCAAGATGGACTGTTAGTTTCTTTATTTACTCCACAGGTTCACTTTTAGAAGTGGAAAACAGGAGGCAAGGACTTCCTGCCAGCTTCTAAAGCACTATTTATAGAGCTGAGACACTGGGCCTTCCTCTTGGGTGGATTCTTCCCAGATGTGCTATGTGGGGACTCGGCCAATAATGTGTGGTTTCCCATCCACTAGTCTATTATCACCCCTTGGTCTGAGGATAAAAGTGATTAAGAAAGTTTACAAAGTAGAAGATCAAATTCCATGGAACATTGAACTCTCTCAAATCAACCATGGAATTATAGGTTCAAAACAACTAAAGAAATCAAATGATTGAAACTGGACCCCAGAATCTTGAAATATCATGTCCAGAGACATCACTCACATTGATGCAGACAGTAGCACCACAACCAAGCAAGTCAAGTGTGATAGGGAACCCAACGCTGAAATTTTGAAAGGTGGTTCACTTTCCAAATGTCAACATAAACATCCAGGATATGGCTGAGCCCCTCTTCCAATCCATACTTAGGAGAGGGCCAGACCTACTAGGCTTCTTGGCCTGCACCGATCTCAGCCTGTCTATAGGAGACTGTCTCAGCCTGTCTAGAGTTTCTTTCAAGCAGTGATGCCAATTAGAAGAATAGGTGAAGCAATGTATACATTCTGTTAACAACATTATCCACTAAAGGTGGATCCGCCTCCAGGAGAAGCAACAGGTTTCTAGTACCCAAGAAGTTCCTGATCCAACAGGCTTGGTTTTATAGATTTCTATAAAACTGCCTCACCTCTCCCTCCTTTACTTTTTTTTTAACTTGCTCCAGATGCCTTCCTTGTACCTCCTTTAGAAAAGTTATACAGAGTCATCCACTCTGGTGATAACTAGCCCAGTTCTTCCAATTACTTCTTTATATTATCATTTAAAATAGAAAGAGGTTTGGAGTCCCATTTAGTTAAGCACATATGTGGCCTTCCTCGGTAGCAACACATAACACTTAACGAATAACCTTAAAGACTATTTTTTTGGTCCACATATTATAATCCTCTGGTCAAACCTTTATAAGAGCTAAGCAGTACTTGCATTATACCTTGAGGTGCCAATTGGTATCAAGCTGTTTCTCGCTGTCCTGTACTTTTGTTTTAGTGTCTTGGCAAAGGCCTCTTTTCTTAAATTATCCTTATACCTTATGCACTGATTTCTAACACACTATGAGACCTGCTTTTATATTTGATCCTGTCCCATGGGACTCTCCCATACCTTTGATCTGTTAACACTGGACCCTGGGTACACCAGACATTCTGTCCATGTTGGGCCAGTCAGAGAAACCAAAGAAGTTTGAAATCAGAGACAAGCTTCCAGGAGAGATTTGAAAAGGTAGAAACAGGTCACACTGACAAAGCACTGCTAAGCAGGACCCTGAACTAGATACCCACTGCTTCATGTACGTAAATTAGGCCTCAAGTAAACCATGATCATCTATGTTTCCAACCAAGACAGCTGTATTATCAGATTCCCAAGATAAGAATTCCTTCCTGACTTTCTTGACCAAGAGATCATCATTCAAATAATGCTATACAGACCAGAGGAATGTAATAGTCATAAAATTCAGAGCCAAGAGGGAAGAAATTCATGTTGGTGAGAAACAATTGAACCATCGGGAAAAAAGACACAAAGAAGATACCTTCTAAGATGTTTAATACAGCTATTAATCGATGAAAAATACCACATCCAACAGCACGTGCAAGAAAATAAAAGGAGCTTCTAAGGCTCCAAGTTTCCAGCCAAGATCAGTAAGATAAATACATGAAATATTATAACTGTGAAGTTTTAACCTCTTAACAGTTCAGCTAAAATATCTTGTGCTAGAAAGTGAATGGCTCTGAATCAGAGAACCTCAGGCCTGCAGCTCGTATATTTGCTCCCCTCTATGTACAAGGCGTTGTCAGTTCCCTGAGATACCGTTTATTTTAATTGTGGAATGTTTTCCTATAGTTCTTTGAGAATATCATCACTACCCATGATTTTCAAGCAGACTTTTTCCAAAAATAAAATTGTTCTGAATTCATTTTTGGTTAAACATAACGCTTTTCAACAGAGATTACCTCCACCTCACCCTCATAGTTCACAGGTTCTCCTTACTCTTCTAGAACTTGCTATTTATCATTCCAAAGTCAATTGTAAACAAAATGAATGAAAGAAAAGTGAAAAGCACAGACCACATTAGTACCTAAGATACTTTCTAGGATGATAACCATCAAAACAACAACTTCTTTCCAGGACTTCTTGTCACACAAATGTATCCCCCATGATCCCTTACTCTTAATCCAGTTTTCTCCACCAAACCTATGCTACCATACCTTGGTCCTTCCTTAATCCTTTCATCGCTCATTATATAACAGTGTAAAAATCCATTTTATGTTGGATTCTAAGTTGAAGAAAATAAAACAAGTTTCTGTTGACCATGCCAAGCATTACTGTTGAGCAGAACATAGTTTTCTAAGGTGTAGCTGTATCCAGAAAACTGTTTCTCACTATCAAGCTCTATGCCTCTATCACAGATCTCTTGGTATCATTCAAAAACACACTAGGCAGCAAAGCTTACAGGTCCCTCACCATTCAACCCATCTTCCACAACTCCTCATTTGAGGTCTACTTTTCAAGCAAGGTCATATGCCACCAACAGAAAATCGGCAAGAGAAAGCAGGAGTTCAGCTCCAGAGTGCTTCAGGAACATCTCTTCTCCCTGGCAAAATTAGGGGTGAATACCAGAAGATAAATCTTGGATCCTGAGTAACAAACCCATTCTTCTCTCAGCACCCCCAACCTAGATCAGTCTGTAAGTTTTTCATGAATAAATTGCAGCAACCTGTGATACTGTGATTTATACTAAGAAAAATATATTTGGTCTTCATTCTGTTTCTGGCAAAGAGCTCCTAAAACCCTGGAATTCCCTAAGTGATGAAAGTCATAAACGTGTCTTTTGTTATGTTAATGAGGTGACTTTTGAATCTCCCTTAAGGATGCTGGCTGGTTGTCAGGAGACCCAACCATGTGATTAGAGGGTTGGAACATGCAGTCCTACCTCCATACCACCAACCTCCTGGGAGGGGAGAGGGGCTGGAAGTTTAATCAATTATCACTGGCCAATGATTTAATCCATCATTACTATGTAAGGAAGCCTCCATAAGAACCCAAAGGGACAGGGTTAGGAGAGCTTTGGGGTTGGTAAGAACTGAGTTGAATTCTTGGATATCTTGCAGGCATCTGAGCATTGCTTGGGGTTGAGTGGGAAGCCCCCATGCACCATCAGACCGCCAAAACCCTGCTGGTTGGAAATTGAATCTCTGAACAGTGAAAGAAACCTATACCTTTTTTTTTTTTTCATTTTCCTCATATAGAAAAAAAGAGAAATTTTACAACTGAAAGATCCAAAAAAAAAAAAAAAAAAAGATTTAGTTAAGCTCATTTTAAGAAAAAGCTTTTTAAAGTAATAAAAGAGAGATTAACCCTGTCGAGATTAATGTGATATTGTGTGAACCCACCCAATGGCTCAGGTTGGAGAAAATTTTCCTTACCTCCTGGTCCTGTCTTTTCTCTTATTCCCGGCTAATGCCCCAAGTTGTTCTTGTCATAATTCGCTAGCTAATATTAATAACAGGAAGAGAGCAAAGGGGAGGCCACACATTATAAGCACAGTCACCTGGGCAGCTTCACCAAGAAGCTGCAACTTCACACCCACCAGGGAACCACTGGTCCACTCCCTGCAGGTCACTGGGGGAAGGAATTGGAAACAGAGGAGGTGTGTGCATGCACAGCAAAGCCGGGGTGACGCAGGGAAGGCACTTGCCTGTCAGTCTAACCCGGGAAAAAGGTCACTGGCTAAGGAGATGGTGCCACTGCAGGTGTGTGAAATCCTGATGGGTTAACTGGTTAAGCTCCTAGTTACAATCCCCAGACAGAGTCCCTTGCACTCCTGTTTCTCACTTGCTCTGTGACCCACACTCGCCCACCAAGTGGCCTTAAGCAGCCGCACAGCCTGTGGCCACTGAAACTCCACACGCAGTGGACTGCAACTGGGAACACAAGCTACTCTAGCCAGATGCTAAACTGGACTGTACTTCAATACGGAGTGGAGACTCTGGGCAGTGGCCTTCGTTCTAGCTCTGCTGAAGACACAGCTGGACTTTTTCCATGACAAGGCTGAGGGAGATGGGGCCTTGGATGGGAAACCCTCAATCTCACACCATCGAAGCTTTCCACGATATTTCACCCTCCCATGGGGGCCTCAGGAAATTCTTCTCCCAGTGGCACCTCAAGAACTCCGCTTCCACCAGCAACAGGTGGGGGCACAGAGGGCTCCCCACCGATAGCAAAGTTAAGATTATATTCTTGCCTGTGTCCAGCTGCCTCACCTAAACCTCTGTACCAAACCCTGCCTGGGACCTCTGCATACCAACCCCCTTTCCCCACTGCACAGGGCTGCTGCAGACACTGAGCTCTGCAACCTTAACCACAGATTTGCCTATAACCTCAGCTCGATGTCCAGCCCAAACTGTCTCCCCCAAGTCCAAAACAGCCCCGCCTGCCCAAACTCTGAGGATGTAACCTCCAGTGTATCCCTAAAACCGGCCTTAGTCCCTCCACCCTCAGCCTTGCCTTCTTCTGGCCCTCCTCCCTCCTGACCTAACATTGTTGACTGCTTACCACTAAGTCCAGATGCTAACTTAGAAGATACAATGGAACCCTTCAGCCAATCCTTCAACTTAATGAAGGATTGATGAGAGAGTTAGGGATAGTTTCCATCAATTCCCACACCGAGCACAACAGGATCTCAGCTGATCAGTTCAAACAAGAGTTATAGTCAGAGCGATCTGAGGACAGAATTGACAGAACTATATTTTTTGCCAAACAATTTTACCAGTTTGTAATGTCGGGTTGTTTTTTTAATTATTCAAGGAGAGTACCCTAGCCACATGTGTGTATACTTGAGAGAGGCAGGTTTTAATTATTGTTGCATTATAAAGTGTCACTTTCACAAGGAAAAAAAATGTTAATCCTGTTTAGGGAATTGGCATTACATAATCATCAAATACTTCACCCTCATAGATCATTTAAGACAGCTTTTAAATCTTGCTGCATTCTTCCACGGGTTTCTCCATTCCGATCTTAACATCAAAGGTAAAATTCCTGAATGTGTAAGACTTAGGTCTTTACATTAAGTTTTAGTAAGACCTCTACACAACATCACTAAATCACTTCTCCCTCGGGGTTCACCCCTGGTCATTGACTGTGTGAATAGTGAAATATGCAGTGTTTTTGCAAATGGCCCAATATTCCAGGGGAAGACATAATGCCTGGGCCCCTCACTCCATCTGCCTCTGGTTTGTGTCAAGCTGACACGCTGTAGGTCAGTTCACTCATCCTTAATACATTGTTTAAATGTACAGTAAAAGCAATATTCATAGAGTGGTATAAATATCATACCCCCAAATTACAACAGTTTTCTTTAAATACTTCCATCTTCTACAGAACTCATGGAGACGTCGATGTTTCCACAGCTTGAGATTAAAACAGGCCAAAAGAAATGCTCTGAGATGGATGATACAAGAACCAAAGAAGACCAGACACATAAGTGCCTCCTTTTCAGGCATCACTGCCTTGCAACTTTGGGGGCTGGGGGTTTGCTAGTGAATATATGGATCATTATAAGGGGTGAAAAGCTGTTCTAGAAACTACTTCTACTTATAAAACCCTTCTCCGTCCCCACTGAGGAAGCCAGGGTGATGGAAAGAATAGATGTTCTCAGCAACGCCGGACTACATTCATCAAGGCAAAAGACTGAGAATTAAACCTCTCCGCGTAGAGTGAAACTACAAGGACTATTAACTTGCTGTACTGACTTCACACACGGGTGAATTATTAAAACGCACGACCAGAGAGTAATACAAATTGTTAATTACCAGTCTCCCTGGTGAAAAGGGCCCCCAATTTCGACGTCCCTGCTGTCTGCCTTTGCTACTATTTAAACAATATGAACTTGACACTGGATGTAGGGAGTGTTCAAAAAGGGGGGGGGGGGAATATTCATTTATATCACAAATAATTGCTAAGTAAATGTATGACTTAGCTCAGAAATTAGAGAATAATTTTTTAGACTCTTCTTTTAAATGTTCATCAAAAATAACTCCCAAATCCAGCAAAAATAACCTATTTCTTACAACGTGAGAATTTCTGAAGCCAATATCTGTACCTCTGTTTCAAAAAGTTGTTATAGCCCAGCCAGTGTTGCTCAGCGATTGAGCATCAACCCATGAACCAGAAAACCACAGTTCGATTCCCGGTCAGGGCACATGCCCGGGCTGGGGGCTCGATCCCCAGTGTGGGGCGCGCAGGAGGCGGCTGATCAATGTCTCTCTCTCATCACTGATGTTTCTCTCTCTCTCTCCCTCTCCCTTCTACTCTCTGAAATCAATAAAAACATTTTTTTAAATTATTTTTAGGTTGTTATAATATTTATCATTATGCATAAAGAAAGAGTGGATCTCAGGTGAGGGAGAAAGCAACCAAAACCAAAATAAATACGAGTCTCGACATCTCATTTGCTCATTAGTACTGCATATATTACCCCTGGCTTATGGTCATTTAAACAAAGGTGCTAAAATTAATGTAAATAAAGAAGCTGGGTTGAAACAAGGCACGTTAAGTGATGTTTTACTTTGACAGGACTGCGTGGCGTATCTTCACAAACGGCTTCAGGAGGTGAAGAGTCTCCTGACCTGAGGGATGGCAACAGATAGCCAGTAACACAAGGTAACACTGAGTCATAAGACAAAACTTCGGCTGAAAGCTTCAAAGACCCTAAGAATTACTAAGTGAATAACATTTAAACCCACTGAGATGAGAAGAATTTTAACTATTTTTCAAATGCAGATGCCTGTAGAATAATGAATTCAGTAAATACTTGACTTTTATTGAGAAATTTTTTTTAAAGAAAACCATCTCCTGGTGGCTCAACACCAAAACCAGCTGAAATTCAATTGTTGTCCAGGGGGCCCCTTCCTCTGCTTTGTGATCGTGGGCGATCTAGACACAACATTTTCCTGGTGTGTGAGCCACAGCCAGACGCCGGCGCGGGCCCAGCCCTTCCAGTCACCCTGCCACCAGGGCTCCCTCTCGGGGGAAATGCGCGTCAGCTCCAGCTCGTGCCATCCGCCCCTTGCTGGTGGCCCATCGGAAAGGCCACCGTCAGAAAGCTCATCCCCGCAACGCAGTGCTACAGGTGCCGGGCAGCTGGACTGAGAGATGCTGGTGCAGTTTCCACTGCGGGTCTATAACCCTCCTGTCTGCTTCCTAAGCCATTTTCCCTTCCTCGTCCTGAACGCAAGTGAATGTTGAAACAGTCAGTAAAACGAGGCCGCGCTGCGATTTCTACCATTTACTGACCTCGCCAAGCGGATGCACTGTTCTCACCACTCTGCCACCGACGCGCACTCGGGGGCCTCCCCCGTCTGCCGCCACGAGCTGTGGCACCCTCACCAAGGGGGAAGGAAGATGTAGACAGCGTAAGATCTGGCCCAGGCCTCAGCCCATCAGGCTTCTGGAAAGCCTGAGAAAGAGAAAAAGTCATATTTTTGTCCCTATGTACACGTTACCTCTGATACAGCTTCCTTCTGAGCTTGCTGGCAATTCTAGAAGCAAGGGGATTATTTGTTCTTCTGTGGAAATTTTCATAGCCACAGGATAATGGTTTCAAAGAGGAACGGGAAATGGTGAAATAGCAACAATGCTATTACCCGTTCAAGGGGAAAACTAGGTGGTCCGGTTTCATACTTGAACTGGGTGGCCCAACTCTTACAAAGGAATATTTACTTTTTATTTGTTTGTTGGTAGTGTGACTTATTCCAGAAAGGACTTACAACAGCTTCGAAATAAGCTTATAATCCAGCAAGATAAAATAACTTTAAAACACATATAAAAACAAATCAAAGAAAAACTAAGGGGATAGAAAATGAGAGAAAGAAATTCAGTAAATAAAGTTCATGTATGTCCTTTGTCTTCCTAAAGGTATGCCACATATTATGACTATTATTAATTGTTATTAACTATAAATTACTAAACGCACAAGTAACAAAGGCTCTGCCTAGAGAATGAGAACACAGGATGGACAACCTCTAAAGCTGTTCTTCAAGTGAAGACTGTAGAATTCTTTGTTGGAGAGACATCGGTGTCACTGGCCAATGGACTTGCGTTACCTTGGAAGCAAATGCACATATGCTATGACTGAGATGCACTTTTAGTCCCCAAGTTCCTAAATATTAAAGCTAATCTGCAAGAGTAGCTTTATTGTAAGTTTATATTTATCTGTTAGGGACCATGGATTGAAAATTTCCCACCTATCAAAGATATATGCACCCCTATGGTCACTGCAGCATTACTCACAGTGGCCAAGACATGTAAACAACCAAAGTGTCCTTTGATAGAGGACCGGATAAAGAAGATGTGGGACATGTACACAGTGGAACACGACTCAGCCATAAAAGATGAAATGCTGCTGTTTGTGACAACGTGGACGGACCTTGAGAATATCATGCTAAGTGAAATCAATCAGACAGAAAAAGTTAAGAATCACATTATTTCACTCATATGTGGGATACAAAAGTAAAAGCAACAAATGAACAATTAAGAAAAACAAAAGCTCATAGACACAGATAACAGTATGGTGGTTACCAGAGGAAACGGGGGAGAGTAAAGAGTAAAGGGGGTCAACTGCATGGTGACAGAAGATGACCTGACTTTGGGTGGTGGGCACACAATGCAATACACAGATGATGTATCATAGAATTATACCCTTGAAACCTACATAATCTTATTAATCAATATCACCCCAATAAATTTAATTTTCAAAAAAGTATTCACAATTTGCATCCTGAAAGTTGATATCATAGTATTTCATGACAATTACAGGTGAGCAGTGGCACCACCACAAAACACTTATAATCTGGACCCAGCTCTCTGTTGACTCAAGAGCAGTTTCTTGCACACCTATGGAAGAAAATTCGTGACTCGACTAAGCAGTGGGCGGAAATTACTCCTTTCCCAAAAGGAGCAGTCAACACTCCATGGATCTGGATGATTTATTATTCTGCACTGTGAAGCTGGCGTTAAGGAAACTGACTCACTATCCACAGGAGTATTCTAGTCAAGGATCCTGTGCGGGATGCATTCTGACAAGGCGTGGTGATTATTCAAAATCGCTAGTGGCTGTCTTTCACTTTTCCCCGCAAGTGGCAAAGACTTGAGAATTGTCCTGGCTTCTCCCCCATTGCTGCTTTCTCTATTGCCCAACTGGGCATGTACAAAACTGGACACAGAGAGAATTTTAACTGATTTTAAATGCCTACTGAGGTCTTTTATGCTACTCCATCCTTCACTGACACCAGGGACCATTCTATACTGGCCAGAACACTGGCAGCATTTTAAGCTAAAGTCAGAATTTTCATCTTAAGGCATTGCTGGTTTGCACTGGCCTTCCTCTGGGCCCCAGTGGGGTGGGGTGTGATCACGCTCCAGTGAGCATCAACTCGCTGAGTAGTGTCCTTGGAAACAATGCTTCGTTTCACAGTGCAGAACTGAGAGTTCCAAAACTGCTGCAGGATTGGCTCCAGCCCAGTTAGACTATGTCACAGAAGATGGCCAAGCTCTCCTCGCCATGAATGAAACACTCTGGTTATCAGGAGGCGAAGAAGTACGCCTCCGGAGCCTCTCACTTTCACTCCAGAGGCCTCTTCGGGGTATCGGTGACCTACCCATGGGCTCTTTCACCGGTCGGTATCCAGATTCACTCACGTATCCCTTGTACCCAAGGAAGTAGAAACAGCCTGCGCTGCATCGATCTAGCCAAAGCTACTCGAAACACCAGTAATGACGGCAGCACTTCCCATTCACGGAAGACCGTCTTCCATGGCCGGCACCAGCTAGATGTTTGATTATGTTATTCTGTTTGGTCCTCGCAATAGGCTTACAAAATCGATTTTATTGCTCTCATTTTACAGAGGAGGAAACCAAAAGTTAGAGAAATGAAGTAATTTGTTCAAGATCACCCAACTTACAAGTGCTTCGGTTTAGCAAGTGTGAGGCTAGCTGAAAATTTCTTTCAACTCCTTGGAGACATGCACCATATAAATTATAAATTTTTGAACCTTCTGAAAAATTTTTCCCACACCAACCATGAAATTACCCGAGAATATGACTAATAAAACACAGAAGGCCACATGGACAGCACAACCTCTGCCTCCAGTCCTCCAGCCACGCTGCCAGCCTGGTCCTATGTTTGCGGGTCTGTCGCAAGTTGCTATTTCTTAGCCTACACCAGTGATTTTCAACCTTTTTCACTTTGTTTCACATAAGCTAATTGCTAAAATTCTGTGGCACACAAAAATATATATTTTTGCCAATCCAACAAAAAAAAGTAGGTATAATTTCAGTCACTCTCACCAGATGGCTATTGTGGTGTTGGCTGCTGTCATTTTATTTGACAATCTAAGGGAAAAGAGGTCAGTGCCCCTGACTCACAGTCAGGTATTGCATGTTTTAAGAATTCTTATGGCACCCCAGTTGAAAACCTCTGGTCTACACAGATTAAATAATAGCCAACTAGGTGTCAATGAGCTTCAGGTCTTCCCAGGAAGGTGGAGCCCACAGGGCACAGTCCACAGTCTGTTCACTCACAATTTACCCAGATATTCAAACCAGCTCAAGCTGCCTGAAAACACCCTATTTGTTTCAAGGAACCCAGCAAAACTGTCTCCAACTGAGGGCTTAGCAAAATGCCTACAACTAATCCAAGGCCTGAGGGTTCACTGGGAGCTCGTTTGCGAGGTCAAAGCTTACACACAAGGGAAAACAAAACATGTGCGAACGTGGCTGAATCTTTCCTTCCAAAGCAGAGCTGGACAACTCGTGTAAATATACAAATACGCTGAGCTGTGTTGTGAAAGGAGCCATTTGTTTTACTAACACAAGTTGGTATGGTGCAAGATTTTTCTTGGCAAATAAACAGAACACAATGAAAAATTTGTAAACAATGGCGTTTTCTGGCAATTGCTTGAAAACTGAATGAACAGCCTCTCCAAAAGGTAAAAACCTTTTCCTTTCCCTCAATCCCCCATGAGTTACCACTCACATAAAATCACTTTAAAAGTCAAAGCAGATGAAGAAACACAGCTCAACGATCCGCAAAGCTTGTTAAAAGGACCGTTTGGTCCCTGATGAGCTAACTTGCCAAATGCTCAACTTGGGGAGCGAGGCAGGCCAAGCCAGGCCGGCCAGAAAGGAGAAGTCTCTCGATGACGGCCGCATGCTACAGTTCAGGAGGTGAAGAAATCACGCCTCTTCCCAGAATTCCTCTGAAGTGCAGTCATCCTCCCAGTGACGGAGGTTCGAACACAGAACTTGCTTTAATTACCAAATGTTACTACAGAGACCAAATGTTCTTGCGTAAACATGAGTTTCGCTGGGAAAGTGTTGGCTGATGGTCAAAATACGGAAGAGAAGCGCTCCCCGAAGATAAGGTATATGGTCCGGCCTCAGAAACCGCAGCCGCGTCCCGAGCGGACCCCAGCCCGCGCGGGGAAGCCTGTCTTCCCGCTTGGTCATTCAAAGTGGCTGCGCACACGCACACGATTTTGGAGTCACCGTCCTACTCATGTCATTATTTAACATGATCAGAAAGTACATTCACATCACGCATGTCTTAGAGATACAAAGGGCTATGAACTAAACCTTCTCTGAGATCAACTTACGTCCAAACATTTTTCAGTGAAAACTTCATGCACCACCATGCACAACCGTGCAAGGCTGCACAGGAAAGATACACGTTCGGTTTTGTGACCCAACTCCAATTCCCCCTCCCTAGAGAACTGGTAATAACCCCCAGTGACTATGACAAGGGACGATGCTGGTAGAACTCTGGGTCCCCTTCTCTGTATTTCGCCAGGTTTGTGCTGAGATACAGCCTCACTGCAGGGTGTCCACGGTCAAAGCTCATAGGCGCTATTTAAGGCTATGTGCTCTCAACCGAGTAGCCAATGTCGACAATCGGTTAACCTGTCTGCAGACTTCATACTCTTCTGCACGCTCATACATTCATATATAAGCACTTACATAATATATATATGTTTATGTGCAGAATTTGATACATATACTAATACAGGTGTTGGGAATTTTCTTTGATTTTTAAGAATGAGGCTACCTACAAACACTTCCTTCTTTTATCATGTAAGAGTATATCACGAAAATCCCTCCAAGTATTAATTTAGCTCATTTCCTTTAACGGTTGTTTACGAGTTCATAGTAAGTATCTGCCACAATTTAATTAATCATTTCTCTGTGGATGGGCATTCATTTCACTGCCTGTCTACACAGTGGTTCCATTCAAGAAGAAGTACAGCCCACGGTATATACGTAAAAGCTTAATCTGCACAGCTGGGGTGCCCCAGGCCAACGACAAACAGCACACACGAGAGGGATTATTCGCACACACTTTCTGTTCCCTTGCCCCTGCCCTGGGCCCTCCCCACCACATGCAGTCCCCAGCCGGCCTCTGTTTCCACTCCTGCCCTTCTACGTTCCATTCTTCACCCAGCAGCCCCTGAACTGTGAAAACGACAAATCATCTCTTCCATTCCCTTGCTGAGAACTTCCCAGCAGCTTCCATTCACATAGAGAATTAAGCCCACAGGCAACCAAGTCCTGTGTGATCTGATCCCCGACCACCTGTCCGACCTCATGTCCAGACACGCTCCCCACACTCACCCCACTTGTTGCTCCTGAACTGCACCAAGCACCCTCCCGCCACCCACCTCTGTCCCCAGTATGCTTTATGCCTCAACATATCTTCCCCAGAAGTCCTGGCCTCTCCTCTCCAGCTTGCCCAAGCCTCCGCTTAACTGTCCTCTCCTCCGGGGAGCCTTCTCGAATCACCGTATCTAAACTAGCCACCTGCCTTGCTATACCTGTCTTGCAGTCCCTGACCACTACCTGACACTGCGTGACAGAATTATATAATTACATCTCTTCCTCCATCACAATGCAAGCTCCATGCCTGTCCTCCACAGCACCGCCAGGCCTCAGAATAGTGCATAGCAGGTAGTAGGTGCTAATTAAATATCTGTTCAACAAATGAATGAGCAAATGAATGAATGCAAAGGGTTGGAAAGGGAACACTATGATGTAGATGCCATACAAGTAGACTTTGATCTTTTAGGAGAGCTGCAGTTGGAGGCATTATGCTTGCATGGCTCCAGCGTGCAGTTCGTCATTAGTTAGTCCTTTTTATTACTAAACCTTCTCCACAAGCAGACAGTTGGGTGGAGGCCCTAAAGATTCACTAGGCCATTTGAACCATTGCACACAGGTGCCATTTAATTTCTCCCTTTGTGGTGTCCCCAAGCATGAACTGCAGTTATTAGCAGAGGCCAATGACAACAGGAGAGAAAAGTCTCCCTGCCTGTTTCCCTCGTGGAAGTTCTCTGAGAAGGAACGGTGGGAAACGGACGCTGGCTTGCATTGCCTCTCCTTCTCCTTTGAGTTCAACCTAATTCAAAAGACAGACACTCCCATTACCTCCTACTACAAACATGCGAACGCAGTTGAGCTTCCGTCAAGAGAGCCAGCCCGCTGGTGAGGAACAGCATCCTGTGAAACAGGGAGGAGCCGAGGATTCCCTAAAGCAAAAGATGAGTGCCAGGGCCGGCGCTGTCCGCAGTGCACCAGCCCAGCCCGCCTGCCCACTTATCGCGACTCTACTATTGTCTCTGCTTCGGGGCTGCCCGTCAGCAAATCGGGCTGAAGCCTCCACCACGAGCTTGGTGGGATCCGCCTCCTTCCGCCGGCAGACTCAGAGAAACTTCCCAGCCGGCAGAAGGAAGGAGGTTCACCAGGCGGTGGGGAAACATGAGTCACCCCCATCGCTGCCGCTCTCTGAAGGCGTCTTCGGTGATTTTTTTAAATTTATCTTTATTGTTGAAAGAATTACAGATGTCCCTTTTTTCCCCCCACTGATCCCCTCTACCCCGCATCTGCCCCCCCCCCCCGGGCCTTCCCCACACTCCTGTCTGTGTCCCTGGGGTATTATGCATGTGTGCATAGGAGTTCTCTGATTCATCTGAACTAAGATGCTGACAAAAAGAGAAAAGTGGAGTACATACCTTTTCTTTTTAATTTATCTCAGAGTTATATAGCTTACCACTTGTCAAGCATTAATCTAAGAATTTAAAACAATATTTCATCTTCACGTCAACCCCTTTAGGTCAAAGACATGATTAACTGCTCAATTGATTTGTCCAAGTTCACAAAGCTGGAGACTAGCAGACCCAAGATTTGAGCCTGGCAGTGTGACTCCAGGGTCCACGCTTACAACCACGATGACACTGCCCCATACACCACTTGCCTCTGACAATGTGAAGAGAGCCAACTCCCATCCACAACTTTTTTCTTTTCAATCAAAAAGCTGTACTGGCTGGCTGGTGTGGCTCAGTGGTTGAGTGTCAACTCATGAACCAAGAGGTCAAGGGATAGATTCCCAATCAGGGCACATGCCTGGGTTTCAGGCTCAACCTCCAGTAGGCAGCATACAAGAGGCAGCTGATCAATGATGTTTCTCTCTCCTCGTTTCTCTCTATCCCTCTCTCTTCTTCTCTCTTTAAAAAAAAAAAAATCAATGTAAAAACACATTTTTTTTAAAAAAAAGCTATGTGTGAGAAGTGCCCATTTAAAACTAGAATAGCAACCACTGTTTTCTGTTTTAAAATGTATCTACTACTTTAGCAAAACCCAGCTTGAGGAGAAAACAGTATTTGAAGGAAAAAATGGGTAAAATATCCATATTTAATGGCCTGGATTGAGGTTCCACCATAGCTGTTTGCCAATGGTAATTTCACTTGCACTGATCATTTAAAATCCTGTTCCAGAAAGAGGTTCTATTTCACAGGAACGCCCATTCATAAGCCTTGTGATCTGTGGTTAATTCCTGTAGGATTGCATTTACCCCCAATTTGTACAAACAAAATTAGGCTAGGTTTGTGATGTATATACATTTGAATTGTATGTAATTAACAATATGTGAGCTCAGTCTTCCTATTATAGCTAATATTATTTTATAGCAATTTTTCAGAATGTTCTGGACTGTGGGGAGTTTGTCTCATGCCATGTGATATAAGGCAGGAATTGAAAGAGATTATGGCTTTGAGGGAGGGAAATGTTGAGGAGAAATTGTTTAGAAAGTATACAAACTAAAAATGATAAACTGAAGAATATCATCCCAGCAATCTGCATTTTATAGTTCCTCTCATCTCACAGCCTGAGATCTCCAACAAGGCCTGCTCTCTTTATTCCAAAAAGGGAAATTTGGTCACAGATGAATCAGTGGGTAGTCTAGCTTGTGATAAAGGACTCAGAATTTCCACTAATTTAAAAAAATCAATAAGAAACATTTTCTGCCTTATTAAAACAGTAATAATCCAAAGCATGCTTTTAAGGCGGGTTCAAAGAAATGTTCAACATCTATTTGAGAAAAATTATAAAATTCTCTGAAACTCACAAAAGCAAAACAAATGGAAAGACATACCATGTTCTTGAAGAGAACCCCACATCGTATAGATGTCAATTTTCCCTACATTTGTTTGTAAATTATGAAATCCAAATAAGCATGGCCCTTAGAAGTTTTTTTAAAAACTAGGCAAGTATGTTATAAAGTTTGGAAGAAGAGAGAAGACAAGCAATAACCATAAGCAATCATCTTAAAACAAGATCAATGAGAATAAGTCATCTTACAGACGTTAATTATAGTTTAAACCTCCTATAATTAAAACTGTACAATATTGGCTCAGGAATAAACAGACACGTGAAATAGAAAATCCAGAAATAGGCTGACACTCGTATAGAAATTAAATATATAAAAAGCACAGCACCACAAATAGTTTCAGGAAATGAGTTCTTAATAAGTGCTTTACAAACAAAGAGTCAAATGGGGGGGGGGGGGGAGGACATATCCAGCTCTCACACCAAGTGAATTAGGGCTCTAAAAAATAAAATAAAATAAAAGTACTAGATGAAAGCATGACCGAATTTCTGAACAATCTGGAGTGAGGAAAATTTTTCTAACAATGCCTCAAAACCCAGGCAATAAGGGAAAAAAACTGAGCGATCTGAGTATATGTTTTACAAGTTTAAAAATAATAACTCGGTGGTCTCCGTTACCCATGAGAGACCCCAGCGGCTGCCTGAAACCTGGGAGAGCACCAAACCCTGCGCACGCTCGGGCTTCTCCCGCACGCACCTGCGATGAGGTTTGGTTTAATCACGCACAGGAAGAGAGCGGCAGCGCCGAGCAATAAGACAATTGCAACAATGTAGCAACGCAATACACGCGAGCGAGCGCTCAGCAACCTCTTACCTGCTTCCTTCGGCCCCGCCACAGTGTCAAGGGCAAGGGCTGCGCTCGCCCGTCCCAGCGGCGCGCACACGCGTGTCCTCCCCTCGCCCCGCGGCGCTCGCGCCCCTCTCGCTGCGGGAAGGCACCTGGCTCCTGGCGACGTGACCGTCCAGCGCCGCCGCTCGCGCTCGGGCGTCACTGAGCCACACTCGCGGCCCTGGACCACGGGCACCGCGCGGCAGCGGCCCTGGGAGGCGCGCGGCGTGGGGCGCGCGGCGTGGGGCGTGGGGACGCCGCGGAAGGCGTGCGGCGCGGGTGGCGCGGGCCTCGCGAGATCTCCTCGCGCGCTCGGTGCCGCGGGCTAACCCTGGGAGCTGTCCGCCCGCCGTCCTCCCGCTGATACTTTCCCACTCGGGTAACCGAGACCTCGGAGAGTGACGCCGCGGGTGGGGGAGCCACCGAAACGTTTGGCGAAAGACGCCATAAAACCACAAGGGACAAACTGGGAAGATTATTTGAAATTTCTATCACAGACAAAGGGGCAACATCCTTGCTATAAAAGGATTACAGCCCTGGCAGGTGTGGCGCGGTGGGTGGAGCGCCCTCGGCGGCACCAGAAGGCCCTGGGGCGACTCTAGGTGGGGCACGGGCTGGCACTGCGGGCTTGATCCGGGGGCGTGCAGGAGGCGGGCGGTCATGTTTCGCTCTGACATTGGTGTTTCTCTCTCTCCCTTTCTCTCTCTCAAACCTATAAAATACATAAATAAAATAAATACATACATACATAAATACATACATACATAAAAGGACTGTATCCATCAACATAGGCTCGACGTTGCGGCACCAGCTCTCCGTCTGAAACATTGGGTGGCACCCGGCACGGTGATTCCCGCGCCCCATGTTCCTGTTGGCAGCAGGGGCGTCTGCGGGGCCTCAGGGGCCCGGCTGGTGGAGGCCGCTGCCCAGCGCGGCTGCCACGGTGACCCGCTGGGGCAGGGGGAAGGCGTGACCGGCCTGGCACTCTGACATTTTCAGTGCCACCGTCTTTGCGGAGGGAGTGCCGCCGCCGACACTATGAGATGCTTAGTAGCGTCTGGGATCTCTCCGTGAGAGGCCAGCAGCAGTACCTCCGGTGGTGACGACCGAAGATGTGCCCAGATGCCGCCAAGTGTCCACTGGGGGCAAAACCACCTGCCCTTGAGAACCAACGGCTTCAGAAAGTGAAATGCAACTGCCCCTTAAGCATAGGGTCATCCGCTCAATCCTCTCACAGGAAGGCAAACCAAAGCTACAGCACACCCCTTACCTCTTCCAAGACTGAGTAAAATCTACAAGTGGTTGGAAGAAACCTTTTCATGAGGCTAAGGGGAAACTCCAAAATGTATTAAACGGAAAAGTGGTTAAAGCAGGCTTCCTTTTATCCAGAACAGGAGGGAATACAAATGTGTGTTTGATGTATTTATGGTTTTGAAAAGAAACAATAGAAAGCAAACTAAAAACTAAAAAAAAAAAATGGGGGGCCAGAGATGGAAGCCAGACGTCCCTGAACGTGCCTTGTTTTAGGGTTTGATTTTAGACGTGTTAATGTTTCACATAATCAAGAAACAAATTTTATAAAGCAATCCCCAATATTTAAAAATAAAAAAGCCTAACTGAATGTAAAGTTGATGACATAACCACATACAGGGTTATTTCAAATATTATAAAAATACATGACTTGTGTTACAGATCAAGAATGGAATATATCCTAAGGACACAAAGTACCACAAAAAAAACTGAAACTGCATTTAAATGTCTATTGTTAGTAGTGATAATATCATTGTTATTTTGAAACTATTATATCTAACTCCAATACTATATACAACTCCAATAGTATATATGTAATATATAACTCCAATATAATATATAACTTCAATAATACATATAATATGTAACTCCAACATTATATATAGTAAACAAATGATATATTCATGTCATCAGGAATCAAGATTCAGTGTCAAAGAGGCATACTTGTAAAATAACAGTGATTAAATAAAAACCCTATAATCTGACATTTGAGTATGAAATATCACAATATATACATGACTCACTTTTTTCTAGCTAAAAAACAAATATTTTTTAAGTTTCTCTGACCACTAAAAAGGCCTGGGAACAATTATAGCCCGGTGCAAGGGAGCACACCTAGCCCTCAGGTCTCCAAACACCATTTGTTGGGCAAGTAGCAAATACGATGAGCCTGAAACTTGTGTAGAAATCAAGAGAACGCCCAGAAGCTACCCCAGTCAGGCCACGAGGACACAGGAGCTAACTTAAACGGACTTATGGCTGAAGAGGGCTCTCGCAGGGCAAGGGAATTTTTAACACCAAAAATAAATAGATAGCACATCAAATCTATAAAAATCCATGAGTTGATCTATACTGAAAAACACCCACAAACACCACCTCTGTTCACCACTGAACGTCTAGGGTCCGAGCTCTTCATTCTGAAATAATAAACTGATAATAAAGGGAAATAATTAACTACTTATACTGGTTTTTTCGCACAAGTTCTACTTGAGGGCAACCAAATTATTGATGAGGTAAAAATTCTGACTCTAATCCGGACGGGCTAACAGAACTAGGCGACCATAATCAATGGCGGCTAAAACTGTCGGGTACAGGTTGCTCGGAAGCTTTAAAATAGGGATCAGGCTGACGGCACCTGAGCCCACTAATCAGCCTTAACATCGTTAAGAGTGAGACCGCTGGACGTCACATGCCTCCCACATGATGCAATGAGAAGTGCACAACACCCACAAAGGAGTCTCAAAAATGTTTAATTTTAATATAATCGTCTCTAAATTTAACAATGATTTTACACAAAGGGTGTGAAATAAAGGAACAAACTAAACGATGCCATGAAGATGCAGTCAGCCAAATCCTGAGTGAGGGCCATTCAATAGCACCAGTGACTTGGTTTCCTCGACAAATTAATGGCATTAAGGAAAAAGGGGAAAGAGGGGAAGAGAACCTGTTACAGATTGAAGGGAATTTGAGGCATCAAGTAAATATAAATCTAGTCCACATTTGAATCTTGCTTCTAATAAGCCAACTGGAAAAACTAGGATAGTTTTCAGTAGCTTTAGATTTTAGATCATATTAAAGAATTGGTGTTATTTTTATTAGGTATAACAATAGTATTGTGATTGTATTTGTAAGCCCTTATCTGTTAGCAGTATCTGATGAAGTATTTAGAGAAAAAATAATATGAAGTCTGGGTTTTCTCCCAGTGGTTGGTGGAAAAGGGAAGCAAGCTGAAGCATGGGGCAGAGACAAAATAAAATTGGCCAAGTGCTGACAATTGTTGAATCTGAAGGACGGATATATTAGAGTTCAGTATACTAATTATCTTTGCTATTATGGGTGTTTGAAAAGCTCCATAATAAAAAGATTTTTAAAACATTTGATGAAGTTCAGGTATGACATTGTCAATTATCAACAGCTCCTCCCAGAACCTGACTAACTGGTCTCCCCGATCTGCCTAAGAAACATATACCTCATGCACTAACACACTCACATGATGCTCTGTCCATCTTCCCACCTCCTTACCCACTGAATGTCCCAATTCTACATCGCCCCAGGCCAAAAAATAAGGGATTTAATACGTCCCTAAAAAATAACAGGCAACATGCCTGCGTCATCTGGTTCCACAAGCTGGTGCCAGCCTAAGAGCATCTGATGAAGGCCAGCCTGGTTTAGGGTGTTGTTGGGTTTTACTTTGTCGTATGAGAAGGTATATTTGTCAGGACCCTTAATGCAAATGTTCCAGAACAATGGTAATGTTCAGATATCAAAGCTGAATGCGAAATGCAACGTTCCCAAGGTTCATAAATTGGATTTACAGCCCCCTTCTGACACCGCTGCTTTCTCTGTGGACCAAATCACAGAAGGATCTCATTAGAAACACAATACACAGACAGGGTTATGTGACAACTGTGCTGTCCTCTGATGCTACAGGGCTAGTGGGCTAGATGTGCAAACCACACTACAAAATAATCCCCAGACAACGTCTTAAATCCCTCTATGAAATATGTGGTGCTATTGGAAGAAGACAATTGACATGAAGATCATCTGTAAGAACACTGGAATACCATTTTAGATGATAAAAATTAAACTTCTGAAAATATAATGAGACATAGAAAGGGGCTGCTCTTAGTCTCCTTTGACAACTTCTACTTATCTTCCAAAGGTTTAAATACTGGAGCACTGAGACCTCTTCTGCTCTCCGTCTGTGCTCTCTCCTGGGTGACCCCAAGTCTATGCTTAACAGGGAGGCTAGTGAGTGTTAGGCGTTAGGCACACCAGCCCCCAAACGGCACTTTCTGCTTGAGGTATCGGAACATCCCGTGGAAAACTGTGAGTAGATTCCATTCTCACCACGAGCCTACTACTTAAGGATGTGTAAGTATCACCTGCACCGGCGTGTTTATGCCCTGACTGCAGCGAGCTTTTATAACCCAAGGAGAGTCACCAGGCCTCCTTGTAGCTCTGTCACACAGCCACCACCGCCTGTCCCCTCAACGGGTATCTGGGGCCTGAGAACAGACGGCAAGATCCGGTAAGTGTGGGTGGCGGTTCATTGGATCCGCTAGCCTTGAAATAGTGAACCGCCACGACTTGGGTGTCGTGGGCCGGCCATGTACTTGAAAAGGAGCCCAGCACCCTGTTTCAGCAGGTCTCGCGTACAAAACCTGAGCGGCCAGAAGCCTGCCGGTGGCCCTGCCCCCGAGGGCCAGGAGGGGCTGGGATGCGCTGAGCGCGGGGCGGCCGGCTAGCCGCCCGCTGGCAGAACCAGGCACAGGCGCCAGGCTCCGCCGTCGGGGCTGGAGCCGCAAGCCCAGGAGCAACCTGCGTGCACACGCCATGTGCACGGGACGGCGTGTCCGAGGCTGGCTTTGCTCAGCCACAGCCTCCCTGCAGCGGTATCATCTTCAAATCAAGGTCAGTGTGGGCCCTTCTCTGCCCAGGCTTGAGGGAAACCAAGGAAGGGTGGTGCCCTGTGTTGGCAAGTTAATGTCTCCCGATTAGGAAATGCCATTTAGGGGGCTGCCTTCGTTTCCCGAATCTACCCACCCAGCGGCTCTGCTTGAACTGGCATGGGTGAGGGGTGAATGTGAACGCGAGGCCTGCGGCCAGGCAGGGCCGGGCTGGCATACCAGCTCGCGGGCTGCACTGTCTCCTCGGGGCGACAAGGGGGCCGATCATGGCTATTTCGTGGAGTGTCGTGAAGATTAAATGTGACGCTTCAGGTAGAATTCCTACCACCACCCCCAGCACCGAGGAACTCTGTTAAATACCTGCTCCCTTGTGGCTACTGTTGTCCATCAAAGAAACCACTCGCCTTGTTTTCACGTCTCATCTACACTTGAGAGCAGAGGGCGTGGGTCCCGTCAGTCGTGCCCCACGGTGATAAGTGTGAATTGGGGCCCAGGGGCCCGCGTACAATAGAGAGAGGACTGTCCACTAGAACCGTGGCTCGCGGGTTTGTGTGTCTTCCTAGACGTGGGCACAGACATCCTTCGGTTTTGGTAGATCTACTGGAACATCGGTCCCTCGATGTCCCTTTCCACATCCCCATTGCCACCGTTCTGAGGAGAAGAAACTGTTTGTTTTGAATAGGTTCTTCCTCGGACACCGTGCTTTCTTTGCCATGATAGTGGCCAACCGTGTGGCACCTGCAGGTAAGTGTTGGCAACTGAAGTTGCACTGGGAGACGTTTGTATCGGTCAGTGCATTTGTTCCGTCTCAGGCGCCGTCGCGAGAAATCAAAACCATCTTCTCCTGACATTCTGACGAAGCTGAGCGACTGTCCCGAGCAGCGCACGTTGGAACAGCGATGCCTCGACTGCACTGAGGGGACAGCTCGCGCCCCGCAGAAACGCTTGGTCCCACGCAAGCCAGTTTCCCGGGGGCAGGGGAGGGACGGGCTAGAACACGGCGGTGGAAGAAAGGCAAGAAGCACGAATTTAGTTAAACTGGTGTATCTCCCGGGATTGTTCTGTGACTACCAATGTATCCTCTTCACTAGTAAGTGAAAGCTAATGAGAAATGACATGAAAATGAACCTATTTTTTTTTTTTTTTTGGAGGGTTTACTATGTGCCAGGCACTGTTTAAATTCTTTTGCATATATTGTCACAACAATCTTATGAGATGGAAGCGATGGCACCACAGTTGGGAAGATAAGAGAAAGGAAGGTCAGAGAGAAAGATGATGTATTAAGATAACACAGCTGGCAAGTGGCAGATCCGGGCTTCAGCTCAAGGCCTCCGCATCCAGAGCCTTCCCTCCGAACCTCCGCACCTTGATGCCTCTGAATACAGAAAGGACTGTCGCCCATCAGACAGCACTTAAAATCTGTACAGCAGCCCGTTTCACCAAACAGCGTTGTGAAATGAAACGAAGCTCTCATCATAGAACCATTTAAATGGTTTTGCTTCCTGCCAAAGATTAATGGTGTATTTTAAGGAAAAGAAAGAGAGTTTTCTAATTCACTAGGCTTAGACAGCCTACAAGACATTCAGAATTTGGTGACTGTAATGATCTTAATGAGTTTGGGGTTTTTTTTCTTCCAAGTGTTTAACATTTTTACCAGAAAGAGGGATGAACTTTTCTCCAAGTAGTCTCACAGCTATAAAGGGCTGTCTTAAATTTTTCTGATTTTTTTCTACTTAATCTTATTCTATTCTATTTAATTCACAAATTTCCCTTGTTTCCCCTTAAGTGAATAAAGCATAAATTCAATCTTTCTCTCTAATTGGCTCACAGGCACCATCTCGTGGAGAAACAAAATAGTTGCAGAAGAGTTCCTACCGGAGCCCACGCTCTGACCTGTGCTGAACGAAGCCTAGACGGGCACCATTTCCCCATCGTTCCAAAACCAAATGAGATCCGTTAAACGCAAACGTCGCGGGTAAGGTTAAAAATATCATGTACGTTAAGCTCGGTTACGGTTTTGAGTTTTTAGAAATTGAGAATTAGCTTGCTTGCTATTTTCCACTCCGGTTGGCCTTTCTACCACCAAGGGCTGTGGGGTCACAGACAGCATTTTAAAAATAATGGCACATTTCAAGGCACCGATATCCCAGGGTGGGCTTATAATTTGATTTTCTGTATCAGCCCAAGCTCTGCTTTCTTTCTCCTCCTTTGCTTTATCACACTAAATATTTTTTTAAATTTATCTTTATTGATTTCAGAGACAGAAGGGAGAGGGAGAGAGAGATAGAAACATCAGTGATGAGAGAGTCATTGATCGAGCCCGCAACCCGGGCCTGTGCCCTGACCGGGAATCGAACAGCGATCTCCTGGATCCTAGGTCGATGCTCAACCGCTGAGCCACGCCCGGCCAGGTGCTAAATTTTTTTTTAATATAGTCACCTACTCAAGGACAATCTCTGCCCTCAAGAAGCACACAATCCAGTAGGTGCAGACTTTAGGGAAACAAAGGATCACAGGCGTCAGGCAGAGTACAGTGCGGAGCAGAATTAGCCCATGCTAATCGGAGGGTCAGAAAGAGCTGGCTACCATTTTGCAACTTCATCAGAGGGCATGGGCACATCTTTTACTACGGTAGGCGCTCTCCTACTCACTCCATTTAACCAGCTCACCGCTTTAACTGAAGCTCTCCGTCCCATCTGTAAAATATAGTGACCCATGCCTGCGGCCCCCTGAATACTTAGGGCGAGCGGGCTACTCTAAAACACCCATGACCTTCCGTTCCTACCAGCTGAGCAGAATGCTTAACAAGAGGCAGTTGGATTTTGTTCCCAAATACATACATGCCAGTTTAAGTTGCAGTTAAACAATATTAATTACACAGTTTAAGTAAATACTATATCATTCGAGCAAGTAAAAGTTCAAAAATTAGTCTCCAATTCAATACAGAAGATTGGAGAGAAATCATAAAAATCTTGAAGGATTTTGCCTTCAGTTTGGTTTGAAGACGTGTTTAGATTCTTGCTCTAATTTTTTTTTTTTTTAAACCTGGAAATCTTAGCTGATGCTTCTGGGTGTGTTTTATGCAAGAAATACAATGCCCAGCCTTGCTAGGATCTCCAACTTTACAGGGAAGTGAAACAAAGATGACAAAAGGGTTCATTACCAAGAATAATATTAAAACGGCACAGAGGTAGAAGAAGGGCGCCAAGGAAAGCAAAAGCACAAAATGAGCTCAAGATTGTGGGAAAATAGAACAGAAAACTGGGCTCTTTAAATTGTAGTTAGGAAAAATGAGCTCATGAGAGGTACAAGTCTTTGGACTCTGGAAAACAGTGCCGTAATAACAAGAAGCAGAGAAAAGGCCAATTTCCTCAACCCCTCGTTTCTTTTCTGCTTTGTAAAGTAGAGTGAGCTTTATCTGGAAACGGCAGAAGAGAGGACTTTATTTTAAAAACTCCTAACGTCTCCCAAACGTGGCTTGTGCATGCCGTTTCCAAGCAGACCTCCAGAACGTGCCTTGAGATTGTTGTCAGTCCTCTGAGGATTCGAGACAAGCAGGAGAAACGCGGAGAGAGTGCTGGTGGGCAAATGCATCCCTGGCCCTGCAAGAAGCAAGAAGGACACATTCCGAAAGATGGCCTAGAAGCATGCCAACCGTCCTCAGGCTCGTTCTGAACAAATTATGAACGCCGTGGGCTGTACCCACTTAGAAAGGGAACTGTGTTGGGTGTGAATCATGATTAGTTCATAGGAAACAAGTCCTACCAAAACTAACTCATTTGTTTTTGTATGTTTATTAGGTTAGTCAGTTTCCTATTTCTGTGTATTTTTAGAAGACATTGGACAAAGCTTTTAAAGATACCCTTGTGGGCAAAAAGCGAAGAAATTGCTGTTTGTACCTAAATTGTGGTGAATAACAGATCAGAGTCAGCCTTGGACAAGAGTCTGTAGCCTGTGTTGTCCAGTTTTGTCCCAAGCTCTACATAATAAGGACAATTTTTTTTTCCCCCTCTATGAAATTCAATAAGAAAATTGATGCCATATTTGCAGGTGACACAAAGTTAGGAATAGTCAACCCACTGAATGGCAGAATGGCAGACTCAAGATCCTGATCCCAAAGGACCCAAGATGGGCTCAAATTAGTCAAGGTTAAAAAAAAAAAATCTAGATAGTATAAATGGGACAGAAATTAATCATCAGCTGTAAGTGTGGGAAAAGAGTTGAGGATCTTAGTTAAGTCATATATATGTACATACACATTTTTTTTATTTTAAAAGCAGTGTCAAAGAGGAAACGTGCTCACAGATTGTATTCATTACAGTAGCAGTAACCTAGAGAGGACACATTTGCCGTAGTGGCTGGTCGCTGGTGTCAGCGTTACAGAGGCGATAAGAAGGCCATTGTTGACTTTCAAGAGAGTGAGTTCAGCTAAGTAATTAGGACAGCATCCAACAAAAGGCTTTTGAGAAATGCAGAGGGTGTGAGCAAAAATAAACTACCCATTTGAGACCTCTGATTGGTAAAGGAAAGAAAATAGCTTTTAAGCAGAGAAGATAAACTAATATTGAATTAAGGTTAAGTTCTCTTGTTTTAGAAAACCCTGATAATTTCATGCAATTAAAAGCAAAAGACAAAACTATAATTAAAACTCAAGAGCTCTCTGTGCAGGGTCCTTAGATTGTTATCCAGCTTCAGCTATGCTCTGCCTCTAATAACAAACAAGTTTTTGTGTTTTAGATTACTTTTGCATTTATTATACAAATAAGCATATCAGAAAGACTAGCTCTGGGGTAATATAGAAGAACTAGAATATATTGGGCAGAATTATTGGGCTAGTGAAAAGGAAAGAGGGGTCTAAATTGTGAGCAACTACAGACAGAAAGACACTTCTCTGCAGACACTCCATCGGCTCTACTGCAGAGAAGCAACCTCCGCAGGGAACATGGACCGGTATGGAACAGACCCAGCTCACAAAGAGCAGGACCAGAATGAGAGGCAGGATGGAAACGCTGCCCCAACCAGGCTGGACTGCAGGCCCCATAACTGTCTCGTAGAAAGGAGCGGTAATGAACACCAGAACCGTGGTGTGGTTTTCTTTTTTGTAATCCTTACCCAAAGATATTTTTTCCATTGTTTTTCAGAGACCGTGGAAGGGAGAGAGGGAGGGAGGGAGGAAGAGAGAAACATCGATGTGAGAGCGACACATTGATTTGTTACCTTGCCTGCAACCAAGGTATGTGCCCCTCGACGGACTTGAACCCAGGAACCTTCAGTCCAAGGGCTGATGCTCTAACCACTGAGCAAAACCGCCTGGGCTGTGTGTGATTTCGTAGTGGAATTATCTGTAGCTTGCTGCTTGGATCTGTATGCTTATGTACAAGGAGGTCTATAGCTATGCCCTTAAAAAAATAAAAGGGAAACTCAGGAGCAGCCTGCGCTTGAAAAAGAGTAGTTGACCCCAGAGTGAGGCACATGACTCTCCTCATGGCTCCCCCCCAACATGACGGATTCTGTGTTTCTAAAAGGTGAAGAAATCTTTCGGAAAAATTGACTCTGCCAAACACATGCATGAAGTTAAGCGAATGTCAAATTGGGGTATTAAGCTGTACTTCTTTGCTTCTTTGTTTAGCAACCCGAAGAGTTCACAAATTACAAGTAGTTCCCAGCTTACCAAGAAGTTGTTTTCTAAAAGTGAGCTGGCAAATCAGTCCTGTGACAGCATCGTGTTGTGGTTCAGAGTGGAGCCAGGCCACCCAGCTTCGAACCCGGACCCCGCCACCTCCTTCATTCATTGCACTCCGGCGTCCACCGCTTTAAAACGGGACACCTACTCAAAGCATAGCTTTGTCGCGATTAATGACACGGAAAGTTCTCAGAACCGTGTCTGGCATAGTGTTAGCTACTATTATAATTAGCACACTTATAGGAACAGGAACACAACACCTAGTTCCTACAGCAGGAGGGCAGAGGGGACGGCAGTTAGGGGAACGGACAAGAGAAAAATATGTCACCAGGGATTTGGTAGAATGTCGCCACCTCTCCATATGTATAAGAGGAGACTCCTCTAGGTTATATCTCCCAAAGTGTTTAGCAAAACACATTTAGATTCCAAAGAGCACATTAAGCAAAAATAAATAGAAATGCTTAATTATATTTTAAAATTCAGTAATCAGATGACAATGGGAAATGTTGCCTATTATATCCTTTCTTCTTGGAGATTTATCGTGTATGTTATCAGTCCTGCGATTAAAAAGAGGAAAATACTGTTGAATTTTGTTTAACGCAGCGTTTTCTAAACTTTTGTGACCATAGGACCCAGTTTCCTCTTACCCGCCATTAGTACCACACTTTGGGAAATGCTTACCCAGGTCAGTTACTTCCCAGATGTTCTAAATTCAAGGTCAAACAGCGGTTATCCCCACGGAAATAAATTGGGGGCTTTTGACTCACAGCCCTCGGGGAATTATGAAAATGCTGTCCACAATTTGAATCGCAGTTGAATCACGGTTGCTATTCTTGCTCAACCCCTTCCAAGTCAGGGTAGCAATGTTAAAATAAAGCATAAAACTCCAACACTTCCTTTTCTCTGCTCGCTTTAGTAAAGCCACTGTCTATAATTTTTCTGCTTAACCGTTACAGAATTTCTGGAAGATAAATCTGAGAGCTATAAAGAGCACTGGTGCATTATACTTCTTTAATACATCCAAAGTTGTTTCACTTTCAAAGAAAGGGAAGCTCGTAACCATTATTGCTGGAAAAACAGGTAATATTTATAGCAGCCCAGTGAAGTTTTTACAATGCACGCCAGTGCTCATGTTAGCTCTAACTAGCTTTCTTGCTTCTGGAAATGTTTTTTTTATCTATGGGTTAGAATTTAAATGGATCAGACATTGCAAGGGGGCCCACACTGCTCTAATAAGTCTCAGTTTAAGCATCGCTCCTTTAACTTCATTTCCCTTTTGAAACATCTCATAGATCTTTTTGAATGTCATGTGCCTGTTTTCTTGCCCACAATAGTAATAAAACACCCAGTCTAGGCACAAAAATTTCTAACATAAGAAGAGAGAATTTAATTGTTCAGAATCTCAGTTCATTCATTCATTCATTCATTTAACAAATATGTGTTGAGTACATTCCCTGTGTTTGGATATATGCTAAGTATTTGGAATACTACAGTGAACAAAAATAGATAAGATCTCTATCCCCTTGGAGATTATAAATATAATTATATTATATTTATACCCTCTGGGTATAAATATAATGTATAATATAATTACACATTTAAAAGGTTGAAATGAAATTGCTCTGAAGAAGAGATATTTGGTTCTATGAGCACCTATAGTAGAAGAATTGACCTAATCAAGGGTGTCCAGGACATGTCCCTAAGAAAGTATTAACAGAGTCAGGAACCGAAGGAAGAGCATTTGTTAACTGGATGACAAAATAGCAGGTAAGCCTCACAGGCAGAAGTCAACATGGTGGGCAAGACTCTGGCAAGCAAGGCCTGGTGTCCATCCCTCTGTTAGCCGTTTGCTGGGAAAGCAAAGTGAGCAGCTAATCCTGGCTCAAAAGTGAGTGACAAAAATAAGGCTATGTGTCCAGGGATGGCTGCATGTTCATTCTTGAAGATGGAGATTCTTAGCTTAAGGGGGGAAACACTATCATTTAAATAATGTTGAAGCTCCAAGTACTAGGACAGGCTGATAAGGAAGCTATTCTGAAGTAAGCAGGGCTCCCGGGGTCTCCCAGCCAATGCTGCCTGGGAGAATGACCTTCCACACTCCCGTGGGCAAAGGGGAAGTGGAGACAATGCAAAGAATGAAGAAGGAACCTGAGAAAGAGGCAGAAAGAGGACTAGCCAGAACTAAGTTAATGCATAGCTTTTTTAAAAAAGATGAAACAAAGTTTGTTATTAACACTCTGTCATAGCATGTTTCAGGCTTCCACTGCTGCGTAACAAACCACCCCTAGACCACAGCTTATTTCCCAGAATTCTGTTAGTTAGGCTTCTGGCAAGGCTCAGCAGGGGGTCCTCCTGCCCCGCGGATGCAGCCGCCTTCGGCCGGGAAGTCCAAGACACACCCTAACCCTACAAGGCCGTCTCCAGCCTGCTCTCACGCCTGCCCACGCGGCTGCGTCCCACGGCAACAGGCCCCCAAGAGGGAACTTGCCACGAGGCCGAGCCCCAGCGCACCAGCCCTAATCAGGCCTCAGGCTGCGCGTCACTTGCTAAGGCCCATTGGCCAAAGCAAATCACAGGCCCAGATCAAAGAGGGACTGAGTCACATATGCAAGAACAGTGCTCTCGGAGTTGCCAAAATTGGTGTGTCTTTCTCTGCGTGCGTGCACATACTAACCCCAAAGCATCGTAAAAAACATTTGGCCCCCTCTCCCCCCCTTACCATATCTGCAAACGCTCTCCATGGCGCAAAGAAGACAATTTTACAAGGTTTTAAAGTCCCTCGTACACGGGGAGCACCTACCGGGCTAAGCTCTACCTTACTGCCCACCTTCTCTCTTGCAATCAATTCGAATCTCAGGTTCAGGTAATGGCATGAAAATATTAAATCATGGCAGCGTTAAACATGTTTGCCTCCTTTGTTCCATTTCGCTCAACATATTTTATTTCTGTGGGAGGAAAAAAATAGTACTCCAGAGGGACAAAAAGCGTATGCATAAAATAGGAACCATGACATTTTTTGAAATGAGCAAGCAGTTGTAATTTAAGAAAGAAATATAATTAATTGGCAGAAAATATGGTTCTTGTTGTTCCATCTGCCACAGGGTAATTATGGAAAGATTGTGATAGTTGTTTGTGCTCCAATTTCTCCAGTGAAAAGTACAATTAATAACATACACAGAAATCACTATTTTATAAAATATACATATATGTGTGTGTATGTATATATATATTGCATTAGTACAAAAAATTTTTAGATGGGCTAGAAATGCTAACTTGTGTGCTTAAAAAGACAATAATTATCAAAAGAGCTGTGTTTTGACTTTTCTTTGTTTCAGATGTGCTCCAACAATGAATGAATGGTTCTTTTCAACTTCTGGCTATAGATTTAATACCAAACCACTGCTGATAAACTAGTAGAAATTGGAAGATAGAGCATTTTATATTCCTCACAGGGCAAGGGGCAAGAAAACAAACCTTCCTCAAAACAATTCAACATCCAGCTAAATTTTAAAAATACAGATATCTGAAGCAATTCAGTTAGTCTCTGGGGAATTAATGGCTCTTCCAAATGCTTTGCCTAAAAGTATCTGGATCGACTCCATTTCAAATTATTCCAACAACAGAGCACCTACTACTCTCTTTGTGGAGATAATATTAATACTCTAGTCTCATATAGAAACCTTTAAAAAGTTTCACCCAAAATATAGATGGTGGTAATAGGGTAAATTTGCCAAAATACGCTGAGGTCACCATGCCCTCTGCCTTGTGAATCTCTCTCTTCCCATCCCTGTTGCTTTAAACATCTCGGAACTTGTTTCCTTCCACTGAGGCCAAAGAATTTGAGGGTGTCAATGTGCAGAGATATCAGGAACCAAGGCCAGATGAGACAACCGACATCTAGGAGGATGCCAGGTGGGCCAGATGAAGACCGGGGACCCAACCCACTCCACTCATGCTTCGATGCTGTGTAAGTCACCCTGCTCTCCACCAAACTTTGTGTAAGTCACCCTGCTCTCCACCAAACTTTGTGTAAGTCACTCTGCTCTGCACCAGACTTTGTGTAAGTCACCCTGCTCTGCACCAAACTTTGCCTCTGAATCAAGATGTGTCCCCAGGAGCAGGATGAAGGGAAGGAAACACCCTGAACTAAGGCCGCGTTTCCATCACCCGGGAAAATGGGAGCTCAAGAGAGGAATTAAGTTCAGTTATAGAAAAATAAAGTCCTATTTCGGTACAGCTGAGTTTGTGGCCTGAGAGATGAACGTTCACAGCAAAGGGCTCCGGCCTGTCTGGCCGTCAGGTGGGCGGGTGTCAGACGCCACGGCCGGTGTGGAGGCTGAGCAGGCAGGGTCCCGGCAAGCAAAGCCCAGGGAGGCGGAGGACTGGCTGCAAAGCCACCGTCACTCTGCTCCTAGGTAGGAGAAGCATCCTCAGGACTTAGGCGTTGATGTCTGAGGCAAATAAGGCAGCAGCTGCTTAAAGAGAGAACAGTGGAAGAGCAAACCTCGATCGGGTGGCCACCACTTTCGTAGGGTGGCAAGAAGACAGAAGGCGCTTGTTTCCTTTACGGGGGTGTCAGCTTGCCTTCCTGCCATTTTTTAAGGGGTTGGCATCTTCCTGCTGGAATTTTAAATGGTTAAAAAATACATATTCAAACAGTTCGGTACGATATGGCTCTTCCCTCCCCTGAATGGTGTCCTTTTCTTTGGCTATTTTTAACAGACATTGGCAAAGTGGCAAGTGGGTCTTGCTATCAGCCAGATCCAAGTTTGTCCAACTTTGGTGTTTTCCACTGATGCCTGGATGGGACGTTTAGCGCACGATCAGTGCTCATTAGCTAGTAGCTACTGTTACTATTCCCCACCCCTTGAGCTACTAACATGAATGAGGGGCAGTCCTCCATCTAGAACTTTTTAAAAGCTAAGATAAACTTTCAGTGAATGATGAGAATGGCTTCCACGTGGTCGATGTGGTGCACACGGAAGAACGCGTTCCCCCTTCTCCGCCCTGCATGGCAATATACTTAATAAAGTGCCTTTGTGCTTTTTTTATCAAAAGGTGATATAGACTCTAGAAATGTAAGTGTGACCAAAAGCGATTCATTACGTAGAAAACAGCGGTGCCTTCACAGCGATGCCCTCAGCCGGCCACTCATTTGGGCTCATCGCTAAAAGCGGCGCTTCGGCGCTGCGTGCACAGGCCGCCCTCTGGGGAAGATGCCCTGCGAGATCCCGAGGCCGGGGCAGGAACGCCGAACTTCCCACACGTTCAGAATCCTCACAGGGTTTTCTGTCACAGTCTCTGGGTGTTCTATCGGTCTCATTTACGATGATGACTCTAATCTCTGTAAGACCCTGTTTCCAAGTTACTATAATTACACCCAACACTGATGAAGCAGCTATCCCCAATGAGACACAGGGTGGACCCCAAGTATGCCTAAGCTTGCATGCCCATTTATATCCCAATGGGACAAAGCCACAGAGCTAGCTGTAATTTGCAAGAACAAAATTTTCCATGAATCAGTAAAGCCCTGAAAGCTTTAAAAGGCCTTTTCTAGGGGTAATTTCTGAAGCACAGTATTCCAGTAAACTCAGAGAGTATCGTAGTCCCCACTTTTCCAAGAGGGATGTGTCCCAAGACCCACAGTGGATGCCTGAAACTGCGGATAGTACCGGACCCTATATATACTTTTATCCTGTACATACACATATACCTGCACACTTAAAAGAGGGACATTACAGCTTCTCTTTGAAATATTTGAATTGTCAGCACCACTGCTCTTGGGCCTGGGGGCCTTTATTAAGTAAAATAAGAGTTATGTGCACACAATGTCAATCTGATGACCACAACGGCCACTCAGCGTGTACGGTGTGGACATGCTGGACAAAGGGATGATTCACGTCCAGGGGGGACAGTTTACTCAGAACAGCCCACAATTTAAAACTGATAAACTGTTTATTTCTGGAGTTTTCCATTTAATATTTTCAGACCACAACTGACCGTGGGTAACTAAATCCACGGGAGGGGGAGCTGCAGAGAAGGGGGGACGACTGTAGCGACAAAACATTCTAAAGACAGGACCGTGACATTGTTTTTCACGCCGGCGGGGAGGAAGTCAGCTCCCTCCTGACGTAAGGAAAGGGGGTCACTTAGCCACTTTCCCCCAGTTCTCCGGAGAGCCTGAGATGTCACCGCTGCGCCCTCACGGTACGGCTGGTGCCTGTGTGCAGCGGGGGGGCCAGAGAATTAACGGGCGCGGGGCCTGCGCGCGGTGCGAGCACCGTGCTCCCGTGGGACGCGCACTCCCTCCCGGGGGAAGGAACAGGACAGGGTGCTCGCAACTCCGCGGCGTTGGGAAAAGCAGTTCCTGAAAAGCGCTGGTTTAGAGGAAAGGTCACTGGCTGCACCTTATTGTAGAAGTTCCCACGTTCTGCTTCTCTGATAGTAAAACAAATGGGATAGAGCGCGATGGCTACTTCAGTGTCCACAGGGCCCCTTTCCGTGGGTCCTCTCCGGGTCCCTACGCCCCATCCCACTGCTGCCCTGTGGTTTTCATCTCCCCAAGTGCAGGAGGCAAGGTCGATCAGGTCTTCATACCCCCCTCTACAATGGGGGACTGGGAGCACCTCCGACCGCCCTGAGTTCGCACTTCCCTTTTCGCTTATCGCCATTGCGGGGTAAGGAACTGGCCGCCCTCATCCCACGAGTCACCCGCATGCTCCAAATCCACGTCCCCTCCTCAAGTCTCAAAGCCCAAGACAACCACCTCTGCTCTGACCATTCTATTGCCATTGCGTGTGCTTGCCCCTGCACTCGTCACCTTAGGTGGCCGCGTCACTTCCACCCTCTCCATTCCAGTCCCCTCACGCCCTCTTATTCACAGAGCCCCAAGCAGCGCCGCCCGAGCGCCCGCTCCCTGGAGTCTGGCTTGATCTGTGGGTGGAACGTGAAATACCCAGGGGCCAACCAGACCCCCATCCTTGAGGCAATCTTCCTATCAGCACTATTCTCCAGACAGGCTTCGGAGAGAACTGGAAAGCCAAGGTCAAGGCTGTGATCTCTGGCAAGAAAATGAAGTGCAAATATGTTATGCAGAACAATGCTCCTCCGACAGTCAACAGGACAGAGATGCAGGATCTCCCGCGAGCCAGGGCTCAAGCCTTTAAGGGTCTCCAGGATCATAAACGGACCTTCCTCTACCTGTCCAATATGCTTTCCGCTCTTCCCCCAATGACTAACTACTTTTCCTACCACCATCTTAATCATTATATGCAAGTTTCAATTATCTAATTACTGTCTCATCACCTGCATCATTGTTCTACCAGCATCCAAAAGATTTCCATCCTTGCCCAGCTGGGTGTGGCTCAGCGGTTGAGCGTCGACCTAGGATCCAGGCGATCAGGGTTCAATTCCCGGTCAGGGCACATGCCCAGGTTGCGGGCTACAGCCGATCAATGGCTCCCTCATCATTGATGTTTCTCTCTCTCTCTCCCTCTCCTTTCCTCTCTCTGAAATCAACAAAGATATATTTTTTAAAAAACGAAAACCAAAAAAACAAAAGATTTCCATCCAGAGTGACAGTACACAGCACGCTGTCTATAACCACTTAAGTGGGAAGGAGACAGCTCAGTTCCTTCCTCAGCCCAATGGGTAACCTCTGAGTCTGAGTGTGAGAGAGAAGAGTTTAAGAACAGCAACCTGAGCGCTTCGAAATTCAAAAGTTACCGTTTCTGCTGCTTTACTAAACTAACACTTTAAAAGTTTCACTTAGGAAAGTCTTCTTTTTCTTTTCGTTAATTAACTTAATTCTCCTTTCTCTGGAGAATCCAAGGAGCAGCTGGGTTATGCAAGCTGCTGCCACTGGAGTGAAGCGTTTGGGTTGTGTGTTTTTACCATTCTGACCCAATAACATTTGTTGGCAAAGACTCTCCCAAACTGGCAAGAGCTATAAATTAGATATTTGAACAATTCTCCCTAGTTATACAATAGAGCTGTCCAACTTTCCAGTGCTAAAATGCTTTCGTTCGCAAGACTTATGTCTTTGGGGACTAAAAAATTTGCCTCTAAGTCAGATGAACACATGGATTATGAGTTATTAATTATACAGAAAAGTCTATGGGATCAGATAAACTGACCAAACCCTAAAGCTAGCTGATGCATAATGCTTCCCATATTTGCATTAGATGAGAAAGCAGCAAAATCTAAAAGTCAGGGTGGTCATGACTTGGATAGAACCCAAAAGGCCAAGGCCCACTTTCCATGTCCGTTACCAAATGTTTAACTGATATCCCCAGGCTCGGCGAAGGCTGAGCACCCACGGCATGGAGAGACTAGGCCTGTCTCTGAGTCCGCTCTGTTCCCATCCCTAGGAAAAAAGAGTTACAGCAGGACAAAAAGATTTACATGCCAAAAGCTGTCCAAAGTGGCACAGATAGGTAGACAGACAGAAACATAGATATACATATGCTCTTTCCTTACATGAGCAACTTAAACACAAACCCCCAATTTAAGACAAACAAGAAAAAATAAAGGACCGTTATTAAGGCCTAAAAGACAAATCAACAATAGCATTTCACTGCCTAAGTAGGATTCTTTTCTTTTGATACCAGACTATAGGATACAATGGAATAAATATATATGTATTTGTATTTGAATATCAGAAAAGTATAGTGAACAATAGAAGAATAAAAATAAATCATGTATTATCAGTTGCATGACTAATCAGAAAAGGAGGAATCAGACGAACAAAAATCATCTTGGTTGATTTTAGACTTTGCCATAATTAATAATCTAAGCCAACCAACCTTTTGGAGTATTGATTTAAGAAATTATGTTTCAAAAAAAAAAAACCTTCAAATATCCTAACCAAAATGTAAAATAAAACCAACTAGAGCATAAATTTTCAATTCAACGAACACAAATGGATGACAAAGGATTATTCAGTATCAAACAATGAGATCATGCTAAATTTTTTAAATATTTACTATAAATGATGAAAATAAATTAATAAATCCAAGTATAACTATTTTTTGGTTTCAGCTGAATGCAGGAATTTCCTCAAAAAAAAAATCCAAGTTGCTGCTTTCTAGGTGTATCTACAACTACTCTGAGAAAGGAAAAAGGCATCAAGATACCATCTACTTTCCTCTAGTAGAACTTTCATGATATAAATCAATCTTGAGGTTACTTATAACCTGAGCCCCATTTACAAATCACATTTATCCATCAAAAATTAAAGAGGAATCTTTTCTGCTTTAAAACACACACACACAGATCTTCATTACAGGCGTAGCAAAACAGAAACTGATTACCAAACCAACAAATATTGTGGGTTGTGATCTCAGTAAACATGAGCATCACAGTAAAAAATTCGCACCAGTTCTTTCTTTTTTTGGTTTAGAGATAGTTTTTATGTGTTAATAATTGTTTCAAGGAACTCATTGCACATTCGACCTATAGAGAGCTTTTGGCAATGTAGCAAAGTCACAAAGAAAACCTGCACTTTTACTGCAAAAAGACATGATCTTTACTGGTGCTTAAACAGAGAGGTAGCTTAAAGAAAGAAAGAGAGAAAGAAAAAACGTGACCATTTCTCCCAAATGTGATCAATTTCGTAAGACCTCAAAGAGCACTCTGATTTGGAGGAAAAACAATAATTTCTTACAAACTGTTAAGACAGATTAATTTCATCTACTTTATAGTAGCAAGTCTTCCCCGGATGTTAATAACAAGCAGAGCTGTTCAATGTTAGCATTTTGTCGCCAGAGACAATTGCTACATCACTGTGCAAACATAATGAACTCATTTTATTAGGCAAATAGTTGAATTCCATTCAAGTGCACTTAGTACAGTACTACACATTATAAATTGATTGAAATTAAAGAGCTCTCCGATTAGAAATGGGGTTTTAAAAAATACAACTAATACTGATTTCACAATATGTTTCACTGGTGTTCTCATGAAACATACAAAGCGAATGATTGAACTGTTTCCAGCACCTCTGGAAGATTACCTCGTCCTTTAAGGTATTAAAATAGAAGTGAGAAAATACACCCCTGAAATCTACAATTGAAAGTTCAGTTTGAAAAACTGAAACCAATTTGATATGGTTGATTCCGATTATGGTTAAAGGCCAGAGGTCAGCTCAGGAGTTGATAAAAGTTTCAAATTAGTCACATTTGTTGAAAAATCATCAACACAGGTGCCTGTAATGTTTACGCTGCATCAGATGTTTCAGATCTGTGTTTGGTTAAGTCTTCAAATCCTAGACGTAATTTCTTAAAACTTCACTGGCTACTGAGCAGGAATTTTTAAAAATCCAAGTGGATTACATGGAAAATGAAGCTGTCCTTTCTCCTTTTATGAAATGCTTTTGATTCGTACCACCAAAAAAATATGCACAGAAAGACATTTAGACTCTTCAATACTTTTTTTTTTAAATGCTCTTGAAAAACCTCCCTGCATCTGCTTTGCTTTCTGCAGGGTCCTCCTTTTCTTCCAAGAGCTTTGCCACACATGTGCATCAGCTTTTTATATCGATACTTTCGTTGCCTGTTCCCACAACGGAGGAGGAGGCTTTGCTAGACAGCAGCTTGATTTTTTTGAGATTTACTTCTGGTAGGATTCTCGAACTTTCGACTGTAGTGCATCGCATGTCTTCTTGGCATCGCCTAGCAGCATGGCCGTGTTGGGTTTGTAGAAGATCGGATTGTCCACCGCCGCGTAGCCAACACCCAGGGACCTCTTCATAACAATGACCTAGGGACCGAAGACGAAGGGAGAGAGTGCATGTAACAGACCTGGCCGGGGGGGCCCCGCAGGCACTGCCCCCCTAACTCTGAACAGGCATGGACCACTACCAATTCTGTACTACGGAGACTTTTAAAATACCCAAGGAATATTTTTAATGCAGAGTTACACTGTATGAATTTGAATGTTTTACGATTCTACTACAAATTTCAAAATAAATGTAGCTGAGTGGGAAATGGTATCATTCCTGTTCCATCACTTCAAGGTAAAATATATCAGAAAGCTCTAAAGCAGAAGCCCGCAGAGCAGTGTGGCTCGTCACAAGGAGAGCACTAATAACTAATGTCATCGTCCCACAGAGCAAAATGGAAGGGGGAGCCCATCTCTAACGCTGATGGGCTACAGACGTTCACAATTACACAGATTAGGGCTGGGGCTGTCCTGCTGAATACCAAGTCCGTTCTTGATGAAATGAAAAGCCTTCCTACGTCTCCTAGGACGTGCCATGTATCCAAAACTGAAAGCAGTACAAACGTGTTCACACTTCCAATAGCATTAGTACAGTAACGTGCTCTGCAAACTCAAATATTAGGGAGAAATACAATAACTTCTCATATTCCCATGAACCAGTGCATGGATATCTGCTCACGTGCCACAAATACTAAGTTTTAAGTTCACATGTGTACAGTAAAGAGGAACAGAATTAAAGGGGAATGTGCATTCTGTAATCTTGGTCCTTAAAATGCAGCTGTGGCTCGCAGCGAGAGCCGTGCCCCCGCGGGGGAGGGCGGCCGAGCCTCGCGCTCCCGCCACCTGGCCGTGCGCTTCCAGGAGCGTGTGCGCGCGGCTTGCTTCCTCGGGCCGCGCTGCTGTCCGGATTTCCAAATCACCTTCCTCCTCGACACCCCATAACGACATACAAACTCCCTTCCAATGACATTAAGTGAAAAAATGTGCTCGTCTTCACATGACAGCGGTGATACTGACTCACTGTCCCAGAGAGAAGCCATCTGCTCCCCGGGGCACCTGGAGCTCAGCCAGACTCATTCCAAAGCTCTTGCTCAGCGGGGGTTATAGATTCTGCTAATCCAGCCGCGTAATCCCCTCGAGCTCTACTAGGGACCGGGGTCCCCATTCAGATTCTCTGGTGACCACGGAGCAGACAGAAGCTGCATCGAGAGGACCGGACCCTAAGCCTACTCTAACTCCCGGGCTTCCTCCAACCTTCGTCACTTCTCATCACGCGACCAAGGGAAGTCTCGTGTGTGTGTGCATGTGTGTGTGTGTTTGCATTTTAAGAGAGTTTGGGTCAGCAGAATGAAGCACAGGCCTGAAACTTTACCTGCTTGGACTTCCAGACCTCGAGCACGGGCATGCCTGCAATGATAGAGTTCGGGTCTTCCTGAGCTGCTGAATTGACAGTGTCATTAGCTCCAATTACAAGGACCAAATCAGTGTCTACATCGTGAAAGAAAAAAGAGAAAATATAAAACTCAGGGGGGTTACTTTCACTTCTTTTCGGGCAAACGAGAGTGATCTGACTTTATAACAACAATGGCAACATTTACAGGACCCACACTGTGCTAGGCACTGTACCAAGAGCTTTATCAGAGAGGTTCGGCAACTTCGCCGACGCCACACAGCTAACAAGCAGTAGGCCTGCGTCTAACCTAAGCATCCTGGCTGGAGCTTGCATCTTTATGCTCTCCTTCCCTACAGTGGATCTACCGAATGTGACTTGATACAGTTCTTTCATTATCCCAAAGTGATCTTGCCAGTTACATTATTTTATAATATCTGCATTCCACTTTCATCGTCTAAAATGACCCCTTAAATGCAATTTGCTGTCTAAAAGAAAATGGTCCATGGGTCTGTGCTATATTAAAGCTGTGTCCATAATCCCTGAAGCTGGCAGGTTTCACACATAATTTAGCAACAGTGAAATCTGAAAGGAGGCATAAAGTTAAAATGGCCTAAATTCCCTCTTTAAGCGCTATAACATGAACTACCTTAGAATTTTGCCAAAATGCCATGTGAATCTAGACATACGCACGATTTCATTATTTTTCTCTAATAAACAGCATTTTTTTAAGTTTACAGTGGATACTTGCCAGAGGGAACTGGTTTAATTTTAACAAACACGATCCTGGGCCAGATGTCATTAGCATTCAACAAATACCCATGACAGCCACACAGCACAGCACCTTACCCAGGGAAGTCTAGTTCTTTAGAGAGAACAGAAAATGACTGTGCTGATCATGAGTTGGTACAATTGGAAGCCAGAAAATACCGCAGAAATCAGACACTAAATTATCAACAGCAATTTTTACAAATGAGGAAGCTGAGGTTGAGTATCTAGTTCAAGGTCACGAGAGGGAGATTCAGGGGCTGGATTCCAAAGCCATAGGTGTTCAGAGTCCCTGGGCAACGTAACCCACGGCATCACCTCCCAGGATCTGCACCATCCCTCAGCTCTCCTCACAGGAGCGAAGTTACCTGTGCTGCTTACAGATCCGGTGACCCCGACAGCTGTGCTATTCAGCAGTTTCATTTATTGAATTTCAACTGCATCCCCACTAGGAGCAGATTACCCTTCACTTGGCAAGTAGGTCTTCCATGATCCCACGACTTCTGCCCTAAGATTGGCTGGTGTTGCTTTACCCACGCTAAGAATATTTCAATGTCACCATCGGCCCCATCTCTTACCTGGGAAATCCTGGTTGATCTCATCCATTTCCAGCACAACATCATATGGGACCCCGGCCTCCGCCAGCAGCACATTGAGCTGACCAGGCATCCGGCCTGCCACTGGGTGAATTCCAAACCTAAATGTGAAAAAGCAAACAGCTGGCCTTACTTGATGGGCCACCAAGTACAGAGACCCCAAGATCACCTCCCAGTCGGCACGGTTTGTTCCTGGCACCTCTGCTTCTCCTGGTCTATCTCCTCTCTGCAGGCAGCAACAGAACCAGCCTGGATTATGTGGTCGATTTACAAACATTGAAGTTGGAGATTCGGTGTCCAGTACACACAAACTAGGGCTCTGCTCGGAAACGCATAACTTTAGAACCCGACTCTCCTGTATACCTTTTAAGTACAATGAACTTCCAACAACATTCATATATAATATCGCTTTACATTTAATAAGTACTGTGCTCTTTCATTATATTTTCTGACATACCTTGCATCTTTAAAAACGTACGTAAGTCGACATGGAATGAAACATTTGCCATGAAAAATCAACTCTGCCTTCAACTTTAACCTCTATGTTCCAATGCGGGGAAATGAGATCGTGCCCTGCATGTAAGTTAATGGCCTACAATCTTTCAGAGAGTCATACGAAGCATTTTTACCCCACATCACAGAGGAAATATGACAGTAACATGCAGGAACATCTAAACGGCAGAGAAATACGCAAATCAAAGGGAAACGGAGGCGTCAAGCAATTCCTTTCAGCCACGGCCGCAATGGGATCTTTCAAGTCACTTAATCCAACCTCTTGCCCACAGTATTGATAGCTGTCTGCTCAGCACTGGGCACAGTCCCTGTCATATAGGAAGGGCTCACTAAAAAGCAAGTGAGCACTGGCCGGTGTGGCTCAGTGGTGAGGGTCGACCATGAACCAGGAGGTCACAGTTCGATCCCTGGTCAGGGCACATGCGTGGGTTGCAGGCTCCATCCGCAGTAGGGGGCATGCAGGAGGCAGCTGATCAATGACTCTCTCTCATCGTTGCTGTTTATATCCCTCTCTCCCTCTCCCTTCCTCTCTCCAAAATCAATGAAAACATGTTTTTTAAAGAGTGAGTAAATGAATGAATCCAGTGAAGAAATGCATTTTATAGTACCTCTTGGCTGGGATCCATCCAGTCTCAGCTTAAATACATTAATGTAAGAGTTTCAGTGACCAGAAACTTACTCCTTCCTGAGGTCTATTACATTACCAGACAATCCTGATAATTACATACAACACATACACATGTGCACAAACACACACTCATTACATTAAGCCAAGGAGAACCCCCATCTCACTGCTTTCCAAAGTTTGCAGTTTTGCTCTCCGGAGCCACGAGTCGACTCCCTCTTTCACATGTGGATCCCTTTCAGCCATCCTAGGATGCCTACTACACACACATCCTCAAGTCTTTCAGCTATTCGATGACCCACAGGATGTCCTAGCTGCCTGTTCCTACCTCCACTGTCAATGCCCGGCTCAAACCTCAGTCTCCCAAAGTGAATGCAATATTGCTGGGTGTGACTGAGATGCACAAGGCCCAGCAAGAAAATCACATCCTCAGACCCTTCATCGATGAAGCCCGAGACTGCACGAGCACTTACGGCCGGCACAAGGCACCGTTGTCTCTTACAAGACACGTGCTCAGTGAAGATGCCCTGCGACTTCCACAGGAACTGCTGCCGAGCCAGGCCTCCGTCCCCCCCCAACACAGGTCCTGCTAGGAGCAGATCAAAGCATAGGAACCGACCCCTCGGCAAGCAGACCTGAAAAGAGTCTATAAAATGGCCATTTATATCACCCAGATAACTGATAAATGGTTTTCTACACCTTTAAAACTGACTGTGACAAGCCTGAATTATTGGAGGGCTTATCATTGGGAAGAAAGAAAGACATCAAGTGACAGGTGTTCTCTTTTACCAAATTCCCTTTTACATGGTCTTCCTTCTGGGGTCGCTGAACGTTCCTAAATAACCACTACGTTTCAAAAAACAGAAACTCGGGCTAAAAGGAAACAAAACAGTTATCTCTAGGTAGTTGTACAACAGACCATCATTTATTTCCCATCTTTTTAATATTTTTCTATGAGAATGGACAGTGTAAATTAACTTCATTGAAAATAAATTATACCTCCATGCTTTTATGTTGATATAATTTATAAGTGATTTCTCATATATTATCTCTATCCCTAACACTCTCTATCAAGAAGTAGAACTTAGGGCAGCTGATCCAAATCCAGCACGTGGTTAAAGAGCCTGGTTTTAGAGCCGCACTCCTCCACCTAGAAAGAGTGAGCCAGAATGTATGCAAGAGGGGCCTGCGTGGGCTCTGGCCTAAAGGCTAATGCTGACCCGTTAGAGTGGCCTATGCAAGTTGCACAACTTTTTTGTTGCTGTTGTTAATCTTCACCCAAGGATTTTTTTTTTTTCATTGATTTTTTAGAGAGAGTGGGAGGGGGAGAGACAGAGAGAGAGAAATACCAATGTAAGAGAGACACATCAACTGGTTGTAGGTGCCCTTGACTGGCATTGAACCTGGGACCTTTCAGTCCAAGGGGCCGATGCTCTAACCACTGAACCAAACCAGCAGGGGCTGCACAACAGTTTGCACAACTTTTTAAATAAATGGTTAAGTTGGGATTCAAACTCAGGTCCTTCTGCCTCAAGAGTCTGCACTTCTAACTACTATATAATACAGTCAGTAGAGCCAAGCAACTTGAGAGGTGGTTTTGTTCAGTTAACAGCTCAGGTTAATCAGCTGTGTGATGTTGGGCAAGTTATTTATTGGCTCTCTTTGTTTTCCCATGGAGTAGTAACCAGCTGTTATTAGAAGCCTGCATCATGACCAGGGCTGTAAAAACTGTGTGGAAGAGGTCTGAGAAATATCTATTTATCTCTGCTGGAATGGGAGAAATAAGGAGTTCCAGGAACCCAATTTATAGTGTGCTTTGAGAAAAATAGAGCCAATAATTGTTCAACAATGCTACAAGCTATAAAAAAAAATTAAATATGGACAAATAGACGCAGAAGAAAATAATGTCCCTTTGTATACAACGTACTACAACAATGCAAACGTGGACCAGCACCTCTTAAATGCAGAGGAAATAGATTTTGAAAAAATTACTAGAGGTGGGAGGTAGAAATGAACTGGACAAAATAAACTATTAATAATCTAAGATTCATTTCAAGGGAATCCCTCAGTGGGATGTCTTAGTCTTATTTTAATGAGAATAAAATTTAAGATAGTCATCAGTTGACTCCACACAGTGCTCCCCCAACCGCACTGTCTCATCAGCTTTCAGTTCTCAGACCACAGTTTCTCCTGTCATTTTGGGGAACGTAACAGTTCAACACTTGAGTAAAAATCTTAAAATGTCCTCTAAAATATTTTTTTCACTAAACCTTGAAATCCTAATGTCCTCCTCTGTTCCACACCCGAGTTCTCCATCACTCATGAAAACAAAAGAAATGAGGCGAAAGGCTGACAACTGACATTCACCCTCTTCCTGCAGAAACGCCAGCTCCCCTCAGCACCCCTGCAGCTGCTTTCTTACGGTCTCAGGACCCCTGGTCCTGGTGGCTCAGCACAGGAGACTCGGCCCCTGGGCCAAAGGGCCTCGGGTCCGACTCCCAGCCAAGGGCACGGACCTGGACGGTGCGTTCATTCTCCAGACCCCGTCGGGCCACACGTGGGAGGCAAACAATTGATGTGTGTCTCTCTCACATCAATGTTTCTCTCTCTCCCTCTCTCCCCCTCCCTCCCTTTCATTCCCTCTAAAATCAATGGACAAAATATATCCTCAAGTGAGGATTAAAAAAATAATAATAATTTTTTTAAAACTGTCTCAGAGGAAGCATTTCTAAAATGTGATGCAGACTCTTTGGTTGAGATAGCTACTTTAAAAATTGTGACATTTTACAATGGCAACATTTTTAAAAATTTTCTCCAGGAACCAAAGTAATATACTCATTAAATGGGAGTTATTATTACTAAACTTCAAATCTGAATGTAAATATCAGTTTAATATTTAAATAATAATACAGCACTTTAAGCATGAATATAAAAAATAGACTTGGAGAGAAGATGCACTATGGTAAAATAACCACAATGTACTCTTAAGCCTGCCAATTGCCATGATTTGGGGAAAAGACATGATGCACAGAGGTTTCAAAGGTGCTTCACTTTGTGAACAGGAATCTCAGTTCTGCATTCAGGGCTTTGGGCCTTTCCTTCGAGGACAGGGTGGCTGAATAATCCCTCAGGTTCATGGGCAGCAACAGCAGCCGTAAGAAAACACAGTGTCAAGCTCAGAGAAGGTAAGTTCACTTATGCGTAATAATTCAAATTTTTCAAAAGAGGAGGGGCTGAACTTGTGTAATCCTTACATCAAGTGGGAGAGGGCAGAGCACAGAGCAAAATAAATGCACAGAGAGAGTGACCTGGACATGTGGCGCTAAAGGCACGCCTGACACATAGTACGGGAAAATAAGAAAGTAATGTGAATATCAAAATAAACAAGGACAGTAATAGATCATAAGCCACTGGGGAAAAGGGGGATTCATGACTCAAGACTGATAACAGAGTCATAAGTCAATGAGGAAGGAAGGGAGAGAGGGAGGGAGGCACGCTCAACCCTACAGCGGCAGACCATCAACTGATAAGCACGGTGGGTGATAAAACCACCGTTTTGCAACCATCATCATAAGATTGGTTGGGATAAAAACCACCAGCACGTGTTCAGTCTTAGGAGTAGAGTTTGATGAGGTGCAGCACATGGGGAAGGTCTTACCAAGAACTCCAAGCAGCTGGCCCCGTCCCTTACTCTTGCCTCAACGGGGAAAGAAAAAAAATTTACACACTTTCAGCGCTTTCTCTGAGAGCTGTTTTACTGAAATGATCAGGAATGAGAATGAGTGGTCGTCAGAAATCATAACCATCTGTAGTTTTTGTTCAACGGGCATTTGATTAAGTGGACAGGGTCCATATTTCTCTTTCTCCCCAGCTAACAGTTCCTTGTAAATACTGTACCTAACAAAATAGATTACCAAGATTAACGAACCAAGTCTCAGCCAAGAAAAACTTAAACAGTAATTTCTTATATATTTTAATGCACTGTTTGGTTTACATGGGTACTAACTCAACATTCTTCTAAACACTGTGTGGGAGAACCAAAGGCCCAGAAAACGTACTCCAACAAGGGCAGAGACCCTATAATTAAATTTTAGGGGCCTGGTGTGTCTCTTTTTATATATATATAATAGAACAAAATAATTTCCAAAAGAACACCTTAAAATCAAAAATTTTAGCTTGAAAAGGTTCACTTTACAGAGGTTCTAACACACTATTAATCAGCTGATTCTCATTCAAGGTTAATGCCAATTTGTATTTCAAGTCACCATTCCAAATTAACATGGGGTTGTTCGCCCGAACTGCTCTTACCTCTATCACTGACTAGACCCAGTGATATAACTAAGTAACTACATTGAGGTCAGGGAGCTGCTCTCAAAAGCATCAGAGGGTGCTTGGATGAGGTCCAGGAGAAACACAAAATACACAACAACTTAGAAAATAACACTCTCCCTCTAAGTGAAAAAAGATCAGCTGGCTAGAAAAACGGCAAAACTTTATTTTCAAGCGGGCCAAACAAAACAGAAGTTGACCAAATAGTCCTCATTTTCGTAAAACACAATAAAATAAAATGATCTTCAAATGCAAAAGAAAGAACTGGAATTAAGGTTTAAAAAAACAAACAGCTTTCTGTTCATTTAAATCAAATGCCCCAGTTAGGGAACGTTCCGGGCTTCTTTTCTGTGGATCGGGGGGAGAGAGGCTCACTAATCTGGGCTGATGGACTAACCACCCGTTCAGTATAAAACAGAGTCAAGAGTATTCCAGATACGAACGGGAAGGGTGGTTGGTTGACACTGGACATAACCAAGACGGTTGCCGCCGCTGGAACAGCCTCCCAGGTACGGGAGGAGGGAAGGGATCAACACCAAGGGTCTGAACTGCTAGTAAGAGAGGAACAGCTTAGCGGGGGGGCCTCAGGACGCCCAGAACAATGTAAGACAGTGCTCTACCTCACTCCTATACTACTGATTGTCGTGAATTACTCATCTGAGCTCTTTTGAGATGTTAATAGTAGTCTTGGACACCAAAAACTTTTCTCTTAATCTTCCAACCCTTCTGATCACCAATAAGTATTTCCTGCTTCCCCTGGTCCCTTCCTATTCCCAAACCTGACTGGTCAGACTTAAGCAAGGCTGAGTCAATGTACTACGTTAACACTTAAGGTCAGAATTAGTTTCCTACTGCTGCTGTAACAAATTACCACAAATTTAGTAGCTTAAAACAACACTAATTGATGATGCTCTTACAGTTCTGGAGGTCAAAAGTCCAAAATCAGTTTCCCTGAACTAAAATTACGGCGTTGGCAGCAACTGCCTTTCTTCTAGAAATCCACTGCTTGCCTTTTCCAGCTTCAGGGGGCTGCCCCCATTCCTTGGCTTGTGGCTGCACCATGTAACCTCTATTTCCACTGTCATATTTCCTTCTCTGTCTCTGACCTTTCCTCCTCTTTCTTATAAGGGCCCTAAGTGATTACATGGGCCCACCTGAATAATCCAAGATAATCTCCTTATCTCAAAGTCCTCACCACAAATCTACAAAGTAAGGCAACACCCTCGCAGATTTTAAGGGTTAGGAGATGAAAATACTTGGGGGCCATTATTCAGCCTACCACAAACTCCCTTTCCAGTCCTAAAATTCCATGAACTAGGGCTTCTAATTTAGCTGAATAAACCAATATACACTTTGTGATTTACTTTTGGATTTCAATTTTGTATTTGTGTTTAATACTGCCTTTGGTTTAATACTTATTTGTGTTTAATACTGCCGTTGTTTATCTTTAAATTAATCCATCTGGTTATCATCTTTACACTTTCATTGAGGTGTCATGGATCAAATTAGAAATCAAATACCTCTAAATGTATTAATTATTGTAATATTTGATTAGCTGCAGACTTTATAAAGATGATGTTTCTTTTGAGCTAGTTGCAAAGGGTAGATAATCACAAAGCTGACCAACATGTGATGCTGAACATCCCGAAGGGCAGATCACTTTATATCTGTTTGTATAATAATTTATTATACTAAACTTTAAGACGCTAAGATCGGAGAAAATCACACGCAAAACTATTATAAGAGAATGCCAGTGTTTTGAGAAAAACAACAGAACACACTACATTTGTAGAAATATGTATGTGCATGTTGATGAGGCAATGTGAGTTTATAACAATTCTGGCCCATGGAACTGGCTGATCTCCAAAGTATGTATTAAAGTTAATTGTATCAGACATGGGTTGGCCATGACCGGCAATTTCCAAGAAGTGACGGCCAAAGCTCATCAATGTTCCGTCATCACGGGAAGAATATCCAGAATTCTGAAATGCAAGGCCTACTAGCCTTTTAGCCCCTCCCTTTGAACGACATAACGTTATTTTTATTGTGTACATGCTTAACAAAACAGAGCCGGCTGTCCCTGACCACAGCGAGGTTCTACAGAAGGGAAAGAACTACTAAAGTGAGATCACAGAAGGACCGACCAGCTGCCACAGCCCTCTCGACTCAGCTCCTCCTTCCGATGTATGGCGTCGAACGACCGGCCGACAGGCCGCTCTCCAGACCCCAGAGTCCGCAGTACTAGCCCACGGCTATTCCTCGGCTGGCACAGTGCCTGGCACAGTGCCTGGCACTCCACTGCGGGTCTCAGCGAGAGGCGGGGGGTCTTAAACAGCCCGGTGCCCTGCCCGACAAGGGGTGAGACAACTTATGCAGAGAGCTTTTTATATGAACAAAGCCTTTAGACTGACGTCTGGCACGCACAAGCCTTCAATAAATGTAATCTGCCATTACATGATATTCAAGTACATTTTGGTAATTTAAACATTCATCTGTATTTTTCAAATAAATGCACATTTTAATGATCATTTATATAAAAAGAATCACACATTTTTACATTAAAACCAACAGTGGTTTGATTTCAACATTTTCTAAGTTGGTTTTCTAATTTTTGACTTGAAATCCTAGTAAATATCAAATAATCCAACAAAAGCCAGAAATTCTTTGTACTCACAACTACATCAAAAGACTAGAGAAACTGCATAGTTAACAGAGACTGAGGCAGACAACTGTGAACACTGAACGCATGGGAAACTTGGTCATAACTAATATTTGAACACAGATTTACTTTGATAGAGTCAAAGTTCAAAAGGCCACCTTCAACCCTTCCGCAGATAATATCAGCCAAAAATGATCTTCCTCAGCTGACAGATGCCATCAAGTCAGGGAAATCTTCAGTTATCTTGAAATGAGAAAAATGTTAACACTTTTTGCTATTTTCCTCTTTTATATATGAAAACGACAAAGTCTTTCATGGAACAGTCTATAATAAAAGCTAAGGCCTCAGTCACCAATAAAAATAGACCCAGGCACAGTCCAAAAAAAGTAAAATAATCTACTCAAACCTGGTCTTCAGAGACTTTTAAATTAACCAAGAAAGAACAAAACCAGTCAGAGTGTATACACGAGCTGCCCGTGAATACCGCTTGACCTGGGTAAAATCTGGTAAAGCAGCAATTTAAAACAAAATAAAAACAAAATAAAAAAAACACATAACTTTTAAGCCTCTTTTATAGCATATGATGATATAAGTCTCATTCTTAAACTTTGTGACCACCTCACATTAGATTTCAGACACCACATGTCCTAAAGGGGACACAACATGAATTCTGTCACCGTGGGCCTTGGGGACAGTATGTCCTGAGCAGGGTGCACTGAAATAGTCCCTCTTAGCTACGTGGGAATATTAGAGAGTCGAAAACAACCACAACTGTTCCAATAAACTACATTTTCCTTCCTGCATCATGGAAAAACCCAGATTTAGTTCAGCAGTAAACCGTGAGGAAGAGCCAAGAACCCCAACACGGGGGCCACTGTGCCCTGTCCTCAACTATTTGGAGTGTTTTCTCCATTTTGCAGCCTCCTGTCATTATAAATAGTGAAAAGGAGCTCCAGATTTTCTTTAAAAACCTCCTTCAATGTTTTGGGAATCACTGTGCAAAAACCTATTTCCATACTCACGATATTCAAAGGGTTCATTTTCTTTCTGGTACTGTGTTTTCTGTTTTAAAAATCAAACTACAGGGCGATGTACACTGAAAGGGCTTTGGAGTTCTGCCTACCCAGTATCACCCCACATTTATTAAATATGTTTCTCTCGGCTCCTCCGAGGAAGGCAAGTCAACCAGAAAAAGAACACACTAAAGGAAAAAGAGAGAGAAGGTTCCTTTGCTAGAAGCCTACTCACTCTTCCTGTTTTAACCATAAATATTTACAAATCAATAAAACCGCCAGAGTTAAACCAGACCTTGAGGATTCTCCAACCCCAGCGCTTCCTAAGGCAGGAAGGCTTCGCTCGGAGCTGCGGGAAGTGCGTGCGGCGCTGTCCTGGAGGCCACCGGGTCCCCGACCCGTGCGTGTGGCAGTGCTCTACCCTGAGACGGGTCCGGGGGGTGATAAAGAGAGTTGGTACCACATTCAATATTTTAATCTAATTGTGCATTTCACCTGTGAAAAACAGGATGGCATCTGAAAAGGCAGGTGTCTTGGGTTATTACCTTCTGATGAGAATTTCTGAGGGACTGTCACAGGCCACTTATTCAAAGAGCAAGGAAAAGCTACTTTTTAAAGAAGGCACTTTGGTAAATGTAGTTTAGAAGAAAGCCTTCTAAACCGTGAGGCAGGGTCAGCGGGACGTACACCGCCCCTGTGGTGAGAAGGCCGGGCCCCATCGGGTAGGGTTGGCCTGCCCGTCGGAAGAGGAGCCTGGCAGCCACGTGGGGAAACGTCTCCCCGACAAGGCCCACCGTGGCCACGAGCACTGGCTCATGAGAGAGGCCACGGAATCAACTTTCTGGCGACGCTTCTTCGGCAAAGGGACAGATGCCCAGCTTTGCAGAATTGTGAAAGCCCTTCCTTCCAGAGTGGTCCAGACGGCCTCACGCATTTGATTCCAAATGAAAAGAAAATGTTCAGTTAATTCCCCAGCACTTTCCGACAGCAGATGAGAGAACACTATGTACCTTTCTTTTCTTTCCTTCTTTCGTTTTTGTTTTTGTTTTTAAGGCAAATAAGGGCTGAACTGCTACGCGGATCTGAAAGCTGGTGTCCATCCACGGCCTGCCTTTTTTTCAGAAGGAAAATTGGGAATGTTAAAGAGCTTACAAGAAGGCCTCAGGGGCACAGTTTTTCTAGGACAGAACAGTAGGACCTGTTCTGCGACGGTGAGTGAGGAAATGTTTGACACAGGGTGACGGTCACATTTTCCATGTGTATGCCTAGCCCATGACACGGAGGCCACCCAGAGAATGATAAACCATCTAGAGAGGGTGCCATCAGGCAGGCGATGTGGTGCAAACACTAACCATGTCACAACACTACCTTGTCCACTCGAAGGAGATTACTACAGACTGGGCCCAAATCCAGCTTTTCCATCACTGAACCAAATCCAGCTACCAAACCCAGAAGAGAAACAGGAGGAATGAAGCAGTTTATTTCAAAATAAGCAATAAGTCTATGAAGAATGATATCAGAGCCCGGCCAGCATGGCTCAGCAGCTGAGCATCGACCTAGGATCCAGGAGATCGCGGTTCCATTCCAGGTCAGGGCACATGCCAGGGTTGCAGGCTCGATGCCCGGGTTGAGGGCTCGATCCCCGGTAGGGGGCATGTAGGAGGCAGCCGATTAATGACTCTCTCATCATTGATGTTTCTATCTCTCTCTCTCTCTCCCTTCTTCTCTCTGAAATCAATAAATATATATATATTTTTTTTTTAAATATCAGAGAAAACAGTAAACGTCTGGTTTGCCACTAATATTCTAGAATACTATATTCTGACATATTGTAGAGATTTAGTAGACACTGTAGATAATTTCATTTCTGTCTGAATAACTAATGATGTCACTGAATGGCCCTTGGAATGCAATGGTGAGAGGGCCGCCTAAGACGCAAGCCATAAGCAAGATACTAAAGAATTTGGACATGAAATGAGAAAGGGCTTTTGTTTTTTTATACTCAACCATGTGTACTTGAACCTTACTGAAGAAAATGACTAATTTTAGAGGGTTTCCTATGACTAATTATAGAACAAAGAAACCAAGTCATCCTGATGGTCCGAGGCTCTGGTTCCATCGGTTGGGAGTTAGTTTCTCCCTCAGGAGACAGGACACCTGTGACGAGGGTTTCCAAGGAGTGGGTCTAGAATGCAAGCTTTACAAAACCCCTCGATCACAGGCTTTTAACACAGCCTTCTGCTCTTTCCTCCACACCAACATGCGGCGGCCAGCGTGAGGCCAGAGCAGTCTGGTCAGCACCGGAACCTGCCAGGAAGACAGCCACCTCCTAGGAGCACAAGGCCCTTTGCGCCGAGAGGCTCCTGGCAACCCTGCACGGAGGCTGAACGCGGACGGGAGTGAAGGCGCAGACCTGCTTTGGCCTTCCTCTCTGCCGCCAGAGGTTTCACTCATTGGACCCATTGCACAAACAACTCCCACCATGCCCACCACCCTGCCACCATGTTTTTCAAGAAGGCAAAGAAACAACCCATATTCTGTCAGAAAACCAGAAGCACTGGCTAACTCAGCACCAAACAGAGCCAGTTGTAGCTCTGAAACTGAGACTTCCTTCCAGCTCGCATCTGGAAACACAGTGGGGTTATGAGGGACTCGCAATTCCGAGTATCGTAACCCCTCTTAACTAGCCTCCCGGTGAATGTCAAGTCCGCGGGTCAGGTGTTCTTATCTGTGTGTTCACGGATGTAGTCTCGAGGACCTCGAACAGTGCCTGGCACAAAGTAGCATCTAATTATTTGTTCAGAGAATGGTCATTCGTCATCATAAGTAGGTCTAAAAAGAAAGTATTATGAAGCTGGCAGGAAACTGCTGTCCCATGTCTATTTCTTTACTCAGATACTATACTGGACCTTCTATCTGGCCTAATTTCTACTCTCTTTGGAAGCCTGCACCGTTACTGCTTTATAAATTTGCATGTGTTAGCTCCTCCTGCACCCCCCAATCATAACAAATCCACGAAAGCTGAACTCTGTGTATTCGAATTACATTCAATCCATGAAACACAGGAAGGTCTGGTTAGAGCGACAACATCTTCCAGTATCTTCAAAGAATGAATTTCTTAGCAAAAATAACATGTGCTTAAACCTATAGCATGTCAGACAAGACTGTAAAACACTATTAACCTGTAAATACCATTAGGTGTGTTTAGACAGAGGATGAAAAAATTAATATTCATTTTTTAAACCTGCAAAAAACGTCGTGTTATGAGTAGTATCAACAGTCTGAAATGTCCCCGGGACGGTAAACTGCTCCCCTCCTTTGGATTCCTCCCTACTTCTACACCACTTTTCTTAGCAGATTGTCACATTAAATGGAATTCACTGACTGATTCACTTGTTTATAGATTTGTTTTCTTTAAAAGTATAAATCTTGAGAGGGGGAACTGGGCTAATGCATTCTTGTAGTCTCAGTACCTAGGAATAAATTTCTACCAATAAACTATTAATTGAAAGATATAGTTGAACATTAACATGAAAGCAATACATAACATCCGCTCGTTGATCAAGAAAGTAGAAAGGTGGTTTCATAAATTCAAAAGACTTCTGTGGTGATCCAAGCAATAATGATCTATAAAGAGAAAAGCGCGCGGTGATTAACTGCAAAAAAGAAAAAAGTTCCCACCTCTTCCTAAGACTATTCACCAGGACCACTCTCTCTGCTTTGTAATGAAAACCCGACCATATCAACGCCAAGAACGGGGAATAACGAGAAAAGATGTCTGCGGTCTTGTAAGATGTTTGCATTAGAATGCCCGCGGGGCCTGCGGGCGTCTGGCTGGGTCGCGCACCCCCCAGGCACCAAGAGGGCCCCAGTTCAATCCCATCAGGGCGCCCGCCCGGGTTGCGGGATCGATCCCGTCGGGGGCGTGCAGGAGGCAGCCGATCAGTGTTTCCCTCTCACATCAATGTTCCTCTCCCTCTCCCTTTCTCTTTCTATAAATCAATAAACACGTTTTTTAAAAATGCTTGCGGAAATCAAGCATGAGTTAGGTAAGCCACGGAGGCGTCCTGGGCAGCTGGGGAGCAACATCCTGGCCAGTGAAGAAAGTCTGTCAGTGGGCGCGCGTCACGCTCCGAAGGAGCCCGGTCCCGGGTGCCGCGTGCTCCTCCACGCACCGCGGCTCCCGCGGGCACGTCACGACCGCGGCCCCCGGAGAGCAAACGGCAGCGTCTCTGCGTCGATCACGGGCCCTACAGTCAGACGGACTGTGTGGCAGATGCGATTTTTCTTGGCTGGCACCGCTTGGTCGTAACTCGCTGATCACAGTCGTGCGTCCACACTGGCACCCTTCCGCGAGGGCTGCCTGCCGATACGTCGCCGCAGCTGGATGCTGGGCACGCGGGGGTCCTGGGGCTCCCGGCCCGCGGCTGTGCTCCGTGGGCACCGTGGGGCGCCCGGTGATGGCAGGGCCAGAGGGCCACCGGCTGTAGGCACAGGTTTCTTTCATTAAAGCGCCAGGCGACCGCGCAGCCAGCCCCGCTCAGACGGACGGCCGTCTCTGGGGGGAGCAGCGGCGTCTGAGCACAGACAGAGCCCTAACTCTGCAAAGAAAACAGGCGTTTCTCCTGTGAAGAGATGGCGACACACGAGGCAAAATCAACGAAGTCCCTAGGGTTCCCTTTAAATCAAAGAAACCTTCACACAAAGGCAAGGAAGGAAAGCTGTGGCCGCCCGCGGCCGCCCTGGGAGCGAGGAGGCGCTCTTCCGTCCACCTGAGGGAGAGGCGCACGTGACTCCTCACAAAGCCCGCGCCCAAAATTCAACGCACTGTAGTCAAAGCAACACAAAACTGTAACATACAAAATATGTAATCAAATGTCTCCCATAAATCTTGAGTCAAATAATCACTTTTCCCATGCAGTGGGACAGGTGGGATCCGACGACAGTGCCCCCAGGACAAAAATGCAAATTTTAACAAGGTCAGAAACTAAAATTTTCTTTCCAGATGACTTTCCCATCCTCTATTCCTTCCCCCTCGCGTCCTGCCCTCCGCCAAGCTGCCCAAGGGCCGTGGACGTTCCCCAGCTCTGCGCCCACCGAGGGCGGCTGCTGACCCGGCAAGCAGCGCAGTGAGGCCACCGGTCCCCTCCCTAAGCGGCGCCGAGGCTCCGTCCTTCTCTATTTTGTCACGCTGGCCACTCGTCTCCTAAACATCTGTGTGGCGACAGCGGGCGTCAGTATCACATCCGACTCCGCGCCCGTGGACGGAATACAGAAAACGATGAAAGGTTCTGCAACGCATCCTTCCCCCGTGTGGGTGCGCAAGGCTTTCCGCACGACGGCCGCTACGGGGCGGCCGAGTGTCACACCCGACGGGAACGCAGGACCCAGTCACCGGAACGAGACTTCTTGTGTGAAAATGAAGGAACCACGTCAAGGACTCTTCTCACCTGCTATCTTCAGTTCATCTAAGACGATCCTAAGCCTGGGAACCACGAACGTCCCAGGAATGCTGGTCCTACCGCAAAGAGTATTTTAACTCTCCGTAGTTAAAAAACACAGACTTTAGCTCGCAGGAAGGCGGAGCCTGGGGGAAGGAGTGGGGGAGGAAGGGGGAGAAAGAAAGGAAGTGCAGCCGATGCCTAAGCATTCCCGATAAGCCCCTGGGATAATCACCTGCCTCCGTTGCCACTAGCAGCTGCCACGGCAGGCTGAGCGCCGGATCCCACAGGCCGCGGGCACGGCCCGACGCGGTCCAGGCAGGCCGTCGGGCTCATCTGCCTACCACCGGCCCCCAGACAGAAGTATAAGGTTGGCCTCTACGAGGCACGCTCATTAACAGCCACTACCAGCTTTGTTGATATAAATTAACATCCCGGCGAGCGAGCAAACTTCACTTAATCACGGAGTTACCCCGTCTTCTCTCAAGTCAATGGAACTGCCCTGGAGCCAGCTTTCCCCCAAAACACAGCAACTCCCCTTCCCGGGGGGAGAAGTCCGGGCCCCTGCGCCGCCTCCTGACGGCTCAGCTCCAGGACAGGGAACCAAGGACTAGACGGACAGACGCCAAGAGCTGCGAGGGTCATGCCCCCCCTCCACCCCCCGGTTAACCGCCCTCAAACCCTCTACCCGAGGCCCCGGGGAAGATCCAGAAACGCGAAGCGCTCCATTTCGCCATCTGCTCACTGCCCTCCCAGAGCAGAGTCCTTTGCCCAAACTGCAAGTGGCCGCAACAGCTGTCGCCTGAAATCCTACTTCAGAAAGTGGAGGGTTTATGACCAGGCAGGGCCAGCGGTCGTTCCCACGCGGAGGGGGCCCGTGAACCAGCCCCGGGCTCCCAGCGGGCTCCCTCCTCACAGGCCTCTCCCGGGAGATGTTTCTCCCGGTGTCAACATCAGAACCACGAAGTCACACCTCGCTGTGGTGTGAAGGCTTCGCTCGGCCTCCTTCCCCAAATCGAACCAGAGAAAAGGGACTTCTGGTTTTCCCCGTTAGTAAAAAGCCGGGAATTTCATATAATAAAATTGCCCTTTCTAAAATGAGCCTACATGTAGGTTCGATGCTATCAGACAGACACAGCGAGCGCTTTAAGAAATAGTCATGTCCAACCAAATGCTTTAAGAAATAGTCATGTCCAACCGCTATGCTCTACAAACAAATAAAATATGGGTGTCAACTGTAGTAAATATTTTTTTTTCATTTTTTCATTGTTTCAAGTCAGTTTCTCAGTCTAAGCCCATTTCAGTGGCCACCGCACTGGGAGCGCAGATACACAACAACCCGTTTCCACAGCAAGTTCCACGGAACAGGGTTGGCACAGACTTTGACCTGCTCGCCACGGGCGTCGTGAACGGTCTCTGCGCCCATCTCCTGAACCGATGCTCCCACCATTCAACCCACGGGTAGAAAGACTGGCACCTCCCAGGGTCGCTCCTGTCGTTTGCTGCTAACAGGAGTTTCCCTGAACACGTGGAGCCGCAGAAACGGGGGTGGCTGTTCAACAACGTAGAGTTACAGTGATGGAACAAGTGTTCCCACCACACGAAATAAATGGGGAAGGGGCAGAAACTGGCCAAAATGCTAACGGGGGTTGTCTCCAGGTGGTGGGGCTTTGATTACTTTATTCTTCCTCCTATTTGTATCTGTTTTTCTGATTTTTTTTTTTCAATTAGCACATATTCCTTTCTTAATTAACAGAAATTGAATTTAAGATTACAAAGAAAAGAAACAGTCATCTAAAGAGACGTCGCCCGTCCGGCTTTTCTCCGGCGCACGCCCGGCGATCCGCCAGCACAGCCCGTTACCTGACTTTCTTGCCCTGTTCCGTGAGCATCTTCACCAGGTCGGCGATGGGGTACTGAGCTTTGGCTGCACAGAGCCCGTAGCCTGCGGGGACATCAAGACCACAGAAGAATGCGGTTTTCATTTTGAAATTCTGAAATTCCTCTCTTGATCAAAACATTTTTATACCAAAAAAATTAAAGCAATCCCATTAGTGGGACTAGAAATGAAAGCAAACTTATAATGTGGACTTTTAGAAATACTGGCCTAAATTTCAGCTTCAAAATCTAAGGGTCCCCCTCACTCCCGTGCAGGTCCGACACTGTGTGAGCGAGATGCTCTCATATACTGTATCTAACGTGATCCTGACAACAGGCCCAAAAATTACCAAGGAGGAACAAATAACCGAAACTCGAAGGTGATCCAACATTTGTACAGAATCACCTCAAGGTATGGCTAGAACCACATCATCAATTTGTAGAATCTGTGATCCCCCGAAATATTAACCCAAACTGAGAAGTCTCAGTGTTTTTCACTTTGTAATGATAGGGCTGCTTCTAAGTTCCCTTTATGTTTCAAAAACGAACAAGTTCCAATTAGATGTTTTCCTGTTATAAGAAATTGTTTTAATGTGATCAGTTACAACAGCTATTATAGGTTGTTTGCGTTTTCTTTTTGGTGTGTGGGGGGTATTGTTGTTTTTTTACCTGGAGTAATAATAATGCTATTAGCTTCTCGAATCATGTCAACGGCATTGTCCAGGTTGATTTCTGTATGCGTGCCAGAAATTTCCATGGGTTTTCCACCAGCCGTGGAAGTGGTACCATAGCCTCCAAGAATCACATTTGCCAGGGAGCGGTTCATTGCCTGCAAAGCAAAAGCATCGGCTGTGAGAGCTGAGTCCACGTAACTTCTAGAAAATGATCTGCGTGTGCGATATGCAGGATCACTTAATAAAGAGGTGATCTGATCGCCTGATACATTTTAACCACATAATTTGATCTGGCTCCTGAAAATTATTTCAAAAATTTAAATGAAAAGAAGACGTCTAGGAAGCCACATAACTTTTTTCTATAAAATCAAGGACACACACCTATATTTTCAGTAATAGGGTGAAATTTTTTAAGGCATTTAATGGAAAGTTACCGGTAACATTAAGAAACGAATGAAAAACTCGGATCTGGTTACTATCGTCCGCACGCTGATGGAGCAGGTTGTACTTCCACGTTCACATGTGCTCCCCAAGAGTCCAAGAAAAACACAGGATAATGGGATTTTACAAGGTGACCCTGCGAGCTCGCAGGTGAGCTCTGCCACCAGCCGCGAGCTGTCCAGAGCAGCCAGGACAGGAGGGACGGGTTTCATTTGGAACGAACTCTGCTGCCCTCTGCTGCCCAGGGGAGGAAATGTAGACGGCGGGTGGGTCTTATTTCCCAAATCAGCTCAGGGAAGCTACAATAGAAGCGACTGGATTCATTATTAGACTCCTACAATACTTCATTTCCAAAAAGACAGACGCGTACCTCTCCACGCTGTTTCATTATACACCCACCCATTTAACTAGAAAAAATATCTTGGGGGGGGAAAAAATAGGAAGGCACTTCCTGTTGCTCGTTTACAATCACCCGACAACGTCCCCAACACCACAGCTGAAACGGCCGATGGCCGACGGGGTTCGGAAACGTTCCTTTGTAGACCGCTCGAGGTGAGGTGGGGAGAGAAGAGTGAAAAGACAGGAGCTAGAGGTTTTGAGGAATCAAATGCATGTTAAGAATTCAAATCCCTGTAGGTCATCAACGCAGTCGTTCCGCACAATCACAACGGGATTCATCACTTCAAAAAAACTTCCAAAAAATTATTAAGCCCTATTTTAAGGGTTATAATAAACATATCACTGATCCATTGCTTATACCATTTATAAGCTATGTAAGTATCAATCTATTACTTTAAAAATACAAAAAAAACGCTTGACTATTAAAAAGCGGCCCGGCCGGGCGTGGCTCAGCAATTGAGCATTGACCTGGGATCCAGGTGAACGGGGCTCGATTCCCAGTCAGGGCACATGCCCGGGTTGCGGGCTCGATCAATGTCTCTCTCATCATTGATGTTTCTGTCTCTCTCTCTCCCTCTCCTTTCCTCTCTCTGAAGTCAATAAAGATATTTTAGAAAAAAAAAGCGAAAAGCACCTGGAGATTTGCAATGACAGTAACACATCAGAGAGAAACACATGACCGCCACCCAGGGAGGGCCCCGCCGGCTGCCACCTTAGGGAGACGGGCGCAGGCACCGCCCAGGGGACAGACCAGAGCGAGCAGAGGAGCCGGGCTGAGAGCCAGGCCCGACTGAGGGCAGGACGTCAGCAACCTAAGTTTCAACGGTGATGGGGCAAAATGTCAGAATTTTTCAAATTGTTCTTTGGACCTAAGCTCATGGATGAGATACAACACCCGCCTTATACAGAGCCCAAAGTCTAGTAAACTTGTCTAAGATTATAACATGTAAAATTAAGCCCAGAATGTCCTTACGTATATTATTAACAGGTAAGAGAGGCAGAGAAATATTAAAGTGATGCTCTTAAGTTCATAGTCCCAATCTGACCCGACGTTTTAAATTCTGAACACAACCTCCTCTACTTAAATCCAATGCTTAACGAAAACCTACATGGGCGTACCTGAGACTTCCCAGTCACCATTTACTCATTTTGATCCATGTTTTAAATTACAGGGTTCTGAAAATAAATGGCCAAAAATGGGTTCCACCAAATTTTTGCCCTTAAAAACAGATTCAAAGAACTATTTCAGACGCTGAAAGAGTTCTGTCACAGATAACTTTAAAAAAACAGTCAAACATACAGAAAGACTCCATCGCCTACATCACGTGGTCCTGTGAAGGGACAGGGGACAGAGGAACGTGACACGGAGACTGATGCCAGCGACATGCCCCCTTTAATCGTACACGACTTAAAGGGAACCGCTTTTCAGTTCCTAGGAAGCTGGATGGAGGAGGGCCTTTCCGAGGACGTTTAATAAATGTGTACCCACTTCTGGTGGCATCTCAGGGAGGAAAACGGGGAACCACACAGTAGTTTAACAATCAGAGTCAACTTGTTAAACACGTATCCACAATTATATCACCATTAAGCTAATTCCATGTGGTCTCTGAAAAACGAAATTATTTTTCATCTCGGAATTCACCATTGCAACATCGTATTTTCAACAAATGTTTAGGGTTTAGGGCTTTGTTTTGTTTCCCTGTTTCTTCTTCTTGGCTGGCTCGGGTGATTAATGAGACTATCCTGTGACCACTGATCCCAGAGTGAAGAGCTCCCAGCTCCCAAGGCAGAGCTTTGGCAACACTGTCCAAGGCTGTTCCTTTTAAGTTATTAAGCCCTATAATGAGAAGTGTATGCTACATTAAAGGGATCCTTAATTCACGTAATTCCAAGCAAAATGTAAGAAGAAAACTCCGAAAACAAAGGGAGGGTCATAAAATGGGCAAAACCAAAGCAATAACACCCTACATACCATTTACTAGCATCTCTCATGCCGAGGCTTTGTAGGTGCTAATGAATTGGTTGCAAGGCAAAAAAAGAAAACTGGTTTGGCTTTTCTCCACCTCATTCTGCTCTTTCTTCATTTGGAAACAAGCAGCAAAGTGCAAAAAAATCAAAAAATGTGGTCTGAAAATGCTGGTCCATTTTCCAAGCAAATGGACTACACAAGCGTAAAAAGGTTAATGTCTAATGACATCTGGACAGAGAGCGAGCCATTCACTCGAGCTGGTTGTTTGGACCCCGCTGGCGTGTTTCGGTTTTTATAAGACTGGGTGTTGTGTAACCCCGGCATTAGGCTCAGGGGACACCCAACAGGATTCTTTGTCAGGACAAAATTCAACTTCAGGGGCTGCTAATTAGCCACCTCGGTGCATTCCAATCCCTCTCACGACAAAAGCATTCTGCTCTGGTTTGGGCTTGCGCGTCTCCTTCAATAAGTAATCAAATCGTGGAGGTAAACACACCAGGAATAATAACAGATATGGACACATGATAGCGTACCGGCTACCATGGCCTATCCAGAGAGGACGCCAAAATACGAAATGAGCTAACAAGCAAAGCATTCGTCTAATAGTCATTTCACAACTGTTACGTTCATTTGCGTGTGCCAGGCGCTGGGGCAGGCTCCATAAACAAAGTGAGTAGTAAATGACCGGTTAAAACACCTTCCCTGGAACGTGAGCGCCGTTTTCCTACCTCCAGAGTTCGAGGGGGCGTACAGGAGCCAATGTCGGCACAGCGCCCAGCGCCCAGCGCCCCGCACAGTGCGCTGCGCCCAGTTGACGCAGCGACGGCCTCTTTCCAGGACTGGGCGCCGCTCTGAGCGCTAATCACCGCCGGCCGCGAGGAAACCGCGTCTTACCACAGACAAGCACAGGCTGAGATCCATGGAGGTGGGTGTGGGAAGTCGGAAAGGAGGAAAATGCAGCGGCGAAGACAATCTCTGTTTTCAAAACCGAAACTGCCCGGCCGGCGTGGCTCAGCGGCTGAGCGTCCACCTGGGATCCAGGCGACCGGGGTTCGATTCCCGGTCAGGGCACAGGCCCGGGCTGCGGGCTCGATCAATGACTCTCTCATCATTGATGTTCCTATCTCTCTCTCCCCCTCTCCTTTCCTCTCTCGGAAATCAATAAAGATTTTTTTTTTTTAAATCCTGAGAACTGCGGCAGGCTGGGTGGTGTTGCGGTTGCCTCGCTTGTTTGGAGTAAGACAGAGGAGCAGAGCTCAGTAAAAGGCGCCGTCCACACACCGCCCGCCGGGGAGGCCGTCCAGCGAGCCCTCCGGACATCAACTCACCAGCCAACAAAAAGATCTCGCTCCCCTCCACCAACTGATTGGACGGATAAAAACTGGACCCAAGGAATTAACCGAAGGTGCACAAGGAGAATGAACTGCAGGAAAAAAAGGGACAGACAACTAATAATATGGCCTGGGGTGAATAAACGATGGTGCGTCTGTGTGATATGATGCCACAGACACCACACCTTGCTGGAAAGCCGTTAGCCAGAAAAGTGGACGACAGAGAATGTACTTAAACATATGCAAAAAGACTGCAGTGCCACTATTAAATGTTAACAGTTAGGTGGCAACGGGATTACAGGTGGTTTTATTGTCATTCAGCCTTTTCTGCTTTCTTCCAGATTTCCCCCATAAAATGTCTTTTATTTTTATAACCGAATAATTTTTAAAAATTAAAGCGACTGTCCTTGAACCCAAATTAATACAAGTTGCCGTCACAGGTTATGGGTCTGCCCCAGCGCGACGCGGATGGCCGCGGGCAGCTGCCAGGACGCGCCTCGGGGGACTAAAGCCGCCTGGGGTACGCCACGGGGAACGGCGCCCGGGGCAGAGGAAACAGCGAGAAGGGGAAAAGCAGAGGACGCGGAGAAAACAGACGGGAAATGGGAAAGAGGGAAAAATGAAGGGAAGGGTGGATCACACGTGAGCACACGGAGGGAAGAGTGCTTCCAACGCGTGCTGGTCGCTGCCACAGAACTGCTGCTGCCAAAGCTACTCAGGCTGAGAACAAGGCACTGAGCGGACGAGGGAAAGGAAATGGAGAGGAAATGAAAGAGGCGCAGACAGACAGAAACTCGGGAAACAGTGTCGACAAATCTAAGAACCCAAAGAAAACCACTTACGAAGAAACGGAGAAAGGCAAGCAGGTGCCCAGGGCGGCACTCCCAGGCCTGGGCACGAGCCCTCCCGTCCTCTCCCATCCCAAGAATGCCCCGGGCTCGGGCTCGGGCTCCGTGAAAATCCAAATCCTCTCATTTAATTTCATTTAATTTTAAAATCAGAGCTTTGACCAACCTCAAGGATTCGTGAAAATCTGCTGCCCCCTGCTGGTCATTCAAAGTCACCACATGAAGCAAAGTCAAACTAAGAGTTAAAGGTTCCTTTTTAGAGAAAACTATTTCTAATATAGCTGAATCCGTGTTTTCTTCTTCATAAACATTTGTTTAAAAAAAAAAAAAATCAACTCCAAAGTCTGACACTTTTCAAATAGGAGACACGAAACCCCTGTCTTTCCAAAATTCCCTGAGCAGCTTGAGGGATTTAATTTTAAACCCTATTAATTTGTTTATTTTTATTGATTTGGGGGGGGAAAGAGAGACAGAATGAGAGATTATTCCACTTACTTATGCATTCACTGGTGGATTCTTTCATGTGCCCTGACGGGATCGAACCTGCAACCTCGAAGCATCAGGAAGATGCTCTAACCACCGAGCCAAGGTCTAAAACCTCTTAACTTGTTTTGAACTTGGGTTGTCAAATCCTTTGTTTTATAACATGACCAAAGAAAACTAATTTTTTATTATAAAAAGATAACTCCAGCATTCAATGAACAATGAGTTTTTCAATTAAAATGTAAGAGAAATTCTCAGCTGTAAAATAAGGGTTTTTTCGCTCGTGTCATGTAAGAATGATAGTGGGGTACACATGCCCTCTCTGAATTACTCATCAGTGTCAAGTTCCCAGGCTGACTTCACTCAGCTTCACGCTTGTCCTCTCACAGTCCCTCAAAGCTCTTATTTAGAGAATAGTATCCATAATTAGAAAAAGGTTCCTCTAATTATTTGCAGGACACCTTCTTGCCATCAAGAAGAAAATTAAAAACAAAAAGGAAGCTAGGAAGTATTAGCCTTGTAAATTTTTTTTCATTTTTTAAAAAAACCCATGCTGACCACATAACTCCAGGACAGGACGGCCACTCTCACAGATGACCAGTGGGGTGTAAACTGCAGCCAGCTTCCCGGAAACAACAAGCAAATCTGTAGAAAGAGCCCATAAAAACGAGCAGCCCTTTCCCTTCTGAGAACCGATCCTAAGACAAAAGCCAGAAGTGCCCAAGATGCATTTATGTGCAAAGAAAAATAAAAATCAAACAACCTAACAGGTATGGCATTCAGGAAAAATTAAATACATGTTTGTATATCCATGTGATGAATGAGTATAAAGTCCCTTAAAATAATATTTAAAAAGCGTTTTTAATTATAGGAAAATGGCAAGAATATAGTTTATAAGATTAAAAAAATTAAAATGTAAAAGTGTACCTTATGATCAGACAAGTAAATACACAGATATGTAATAAACCAAGAAGAAAAAAAAAGAATAGGAGGAAATAAACCAAAACCTGAGGTGTTTATCTCAGATGGAGGGAGTCTGAAGATTTTCATTTTTCAATTTAATTTCCTAATTAGCTACACTGAGTCCTTTAAAAGCAGCTTTGCAAATTTATTCAAATGCTACACTCTGGTATTTCTGCAGAAGAGAGTAAAACCAAGGTGGTCATTTTTACTGCGAATAAAAGAAACGGCAGACCCCCCCCCCTCCCCGTTTGCAGCCCGCTGCTCCCTCCTTACCACACACATGATGTAGGACAGGATGGCCCCCGAGGAGCCGATGAGCGCGCCCACGATGGTCAGCAGGTTGTTGTTGAGCAGGAAGCCCTCGGCGCACAGGGCCCAGCCCGAGTAGCTGTTCAGCACGGTGATGACCACGGGCATGTCGGCGCCCCCGATGGCAGCCGTCAGAGTCACACCCTGGGGCGGAGAGCAGAGAGCAAGATGAGTGGATAAAAAAGCTGTGGGACATATATACCGTGGAATACTACGCAGCTATAAAGAAGAAGAATCTCGTACCCTTTGGGACAGTATGGATGGACCTGGAGAATATTATGCTGAGTGAAACAAGCCAGGCAGCGAAAGCCAAACATCACATGGTCTCGCTTATACGTGGAATCTAAAGAACTTAATAAACTGATGAACAGAATAGATTCAATGACATGGAAGCATAGGTGAGACTGACGAATGTCAGAGGGATGGAGGAGGGCGGGGGGGTGAAGGGGGAGAGAGTAACCAAAGAATTTATATGCACATATGCACAACCCAAGGACACGGACAATGGTGGGGAGAGGGACTGGGGAGGGGGAAGGGACGGGGTGGAACAGGTCATTGGGGAGAAAAAGAGACATCTGTTATTTTAAAAAAAATAAAATTTTTTTTAAATAATAATAATAAATAAATTTTTAAAAAAACAAAAAAAAACTCATACAACGAAAGAGAGCCCCTGCCCTGAACACCTTGGTTCTCAATCATCCCAGTTTTCCAGTTGCTCTATTTACATACGCAATCCCCTGCTGGTCCGGACCAGGTGCCTCCTATCTGACCAAGTCTCCCCCAGATGCAACGAATGTAAACACTGAGCCACCTCCCCCACAAACAATCCCCAAGGCCCTAAAAGGCAGCGGTGAAAAGCAGGCAGGAATTGCAGAGGAGCTGACACTTGGAAACAAGGGACGGAGCCGAGTGCCTTTCCGGTCTTTATGGCCTTAGCCTAAGGGCAGGCCCCTGTGGTGCCAAGTGGAAGATCCGAGGGTAGGGTTTAGGGTGACTGAGGCAGCTGGAAAGTGAGAAAGTAAATTCTGCAAAGCGGTAGGCTAGAGAAATGAAGCCCCGAATTCTGTGTATAAACTCTGCCCAAATCTCCGGCTGACTCCAGAACTAGGCCTCTGTGGGCAGACTCCCAGCCATCCTGTTAAGGTTGAAATAACAGAAGATGGTTGGGGCGCAAAGTGCAGCGTAGAGAAGAGAGTCAATAATATTGTAATAGCTCTGAATGCTGCGCCAGATGGGTACTTGAAATATCAGGGAGAACGCTTTGAAAAGTATATGATCGTCTAACCACTATGCTGTACACCGGAAACTAAGACAAAATAACACTGAATGTAAAATTTGGTTTAAAAATGCTTTTAAAGATTGCAGCTGCCCCCTACCACAGGGGAGCCAGGATTTGAAATCTGGATCCAGCCTGGTAAGCTGCCAACAAAAACTAATAAAGAAATAATCATCATCAATACTCTTTGGAGGAATACAACAGAATCCAAAGTCTCTGTCGTTCACAATGTCCAGGATGCAACCCGAAATCACTAAACCAGAGAGGAAAGGGGATTGTGGAGAGAGAGATTTTGGCTACAATGTGAATGTATTCGTGCATTACTAAATTAAGCCAAAACCAATTATATTAGTCCATGAAATAGTTTATCCTACTCATTCTCACAGAGTCATTAAGTATCAAATTCAAATCTATTTTTCTTTTGTTTAAAATAAAACATAAATCCATGCTATGTAAGTCAGAATTAAAACTGATCAACGGTGGTCACATAAAGATCGAATTTTAAGTTCCTTTTCAGTGCTCTAAAGCTTCCCTGTTGAAATCACAGCCAAACTCTTACGATTACATGAAAATCAGTCTCATTTTAATACTAAATCTTGTGTTTCTGAACAAGCAGCCAGTCAGTGTTTGATAAGCAATTGTTATTATGTCTATAACACCGTAAATTATTTTAAAAACTTTAAATGTAAACCCTGTCTACAAAGTAAACAGGAAGCAGTTCGTCAATCACGCAGAGCCGTGTGCCACAGCCTCAGACTCGGACGAAATGAAATGCTAAAGCGTAATATAGAGGCAACTGAAGAACACGGCGTGTGTCGATATCCTCAACGCGGACGCTAGAGAGCAGGAGGAGGGCCACCCTGCGTGAAGGGCTCCCCTGGCCTCCCTCACTGATCTTCATTAACCGCATTTCATTTTATGTAGCTGCTTGACTTTCCAAAGAAAGTGAGAGCAGCAGATTGCAGGGACTATCCTACACGGTGACATAAACCCCGAAGCACTGATTCGTAGGCCTTGTCACACAGCAGAATTTCAACGCTTGGCTTTTTAAAATTCCTGTTCACAGACACATTGGTCCAGTGACAAGACCCCGGGGCAATAAAGATGTCGCATGTGACAACTTTAAAAGGAATAATTAAGAAGAGAAAGTGATTTTCTTCTTACACTTTTCTGTATTTTCCAGATTCTAGAACAATAAACACGTAACATCATTTTAAAACATATTTACTCCATCGGGGGTCTTGAAGAGATAGAAGCATGACTAGGTTATAACCTGATAAAATACTAGCGCTTCCCGGCCAAGTATGTGCCTCCCATCTCCAACTCTTACCATGACAGCAGAGAGCGCGGACACGGAGCCCAGGCAGAGGATGCCCGTGGCGAAGCTGGGGTCTACCATGTACGGGATGATGCCACCCACGCTGGCGGCCAGCAGGCCGGCGTTGAGCAGGTGCCTCCCGGGCAGCAGGAGGGGCGCGGAGTTCAGGATGCCTGGAACCAAGCGCAGGGCGGTTAGGGCCTCAGACACCCCTCCCGCACGGCCACTGTCCTTTAGGCCTAAACTACCAAGATGTAACCTTAGAATTAAGACACGGTATTTGGAATATCACTTCCCATCACCAGATACTGAAACATAAAAGCAAATTGGTTCTTCCATGGGACAGAAAACTAACGGAAGCAGGAAAGCTAGGCCTCAACTCGACTGTCCTCTACCTGCTCGCGCCATAGCTTCTTTACTCTGGTCACGGAATCGTGAAGTCACTTTTTCCCCGTAGGACCAACACAGAAGTTAAATGTTGTTTTGTTTATTTCAAACTTCAAAACAAAGCCCTAACACACTAGCATTCCGGATCCTATCGACTGAGCCCAGGTGGGAAGGCTGGTTCGCTGGCTGTCGATGAAGACAAAGCGTAAGACAGAATGTTGTGGGCTTAGAGTCCTTCTGGCGACGTTTAAGTTTCATGGAAGTTCCCCGCTTAATTTTAATGAGTTGATTACGGAGCGGCAAGAGCAGATTTTCAAATCACAAACTAGTTTCCCTAGAGCAGAAACCTCCGTTCTGCCAAGGGCCATTCTGATATTTAGAACATCAGTCACGGGCCATACAACATTATCAATTTAAAAATTAGCTATGAAAAAAAGCTTCTAGATTTATTGAATTTCAAGTCCCACCTGCGGTTGCCTTGGCAGGGCCAGACCAAACAATTTCTTGGGCTGTATATGGCCCAGGGGCTCAACGTTCCCCACCCCTGCTCTAGAGACTCACTCTTTCATGAAAACACCGAAAGCAGCCTACGTGGAGGGTTTTCTTTTCTTCTGTTTTCATGCTTGGTTTTAGCAGTGGCAAAAGCTGCGAAACTAGAGCCCTGAAATGTGTATTTGTTTTCAAGATAAGTGCCACGGACCAATCACACAAACATACTCCATAAGCTTCCTCTATTCTGGAAACCAAGGATTATGACGATGTTATTTTGTTCACATGCATCATCAAATGTCAGTCAGTCCCTGGTCTCCTCCACCAGCTGTACGCGCAAGAAAGGGCTCCCAAGCTTTATAAGGTCTGTACAGACCAACGAGGGGAGGCCGCCTTTACGGAGAAAACAAAACGTTTATATACTCGGAGAGCTGCCCAGACGCGTCACCCAACGGCTGCTCCTCGAAGCTCTTGGCTGAAACTGAAAGGGCCCGGCCCCCGAAGCCCTAGGCAGTCCCGCCCGGGCGCGCCTCGCTCACCCTGCAGCTTCCCGTAGGCAATGAGGGAGCCGCTGAAGGTGACCCCGCCGATGTAGGTCCCGAGGTAGGCGACGATCTTGGTGAGGTTCGCCGCGGCGTCCGTGGCGAAGTGCGGGTACTCCACGATGTACTCGGCGATGCAGGTCAGCACGGCCGCCAAGCCCACCAGGCTGTGGAAGGCGGCCACCAGCTGCGGCAAGTCGGAAATCTGGATGCGCTTGGCAATCGTCAGGCCTGCGGGGAAATGCAGGCCAAAGAGAAGTGAGGACTGGACGGAGCCTCGAGGAGGGGCCGCAACAGACACCACACGGACTGGGCTCCACCCGTCCCCGGGAAATCAGTCCCTGCTTCCTAGCGAGGGCTAAAGACGCTGCGGGCCCCACGTACCCCCCTTCGGAACAGCAGGGGCTCTCAACACACGCAGCCAAGGCCGAGTCCAGAGAGCCCATTCCCTCCACAGCCTCTGCACACGGCCCCGGCTGGCGCCCCCTCGGATCCCTTCAGCCCCCTGAAGCCCCCCATGGCTCGGAAAACCAGGCTCAGCACCCAGGGACCAGCTGGGCACGCAGAAGGACTAGGTTTTCGGGCGGGTGGACGGGAGCCACGTCCCAAGGCCACGAAATGCAAATATCTGGGGTACAGACATCCAAATTCGGAGCTTCTGACGGAGTTTCACGGCTCTGGCAGGTGCTAAGTTCATGTCTAGAGGTTTTCCTGCCTGGGCCCACAGCATGGGCATCTCCCTTCACGGCTCTTTCCAGGGGCTGTCAGGACAAAAGGGGGCTGGAAGCTAATATGCTGATAAATATTCAACCACCAGGTCCTCAGGATACAAACATTTGTGTGTATAAATACACACACGAATTCTTACTAATAGAAAAGGTATTAGCACACAGCTTTCAAATAATAATAAAGTATGAAATACTCTTTAATGTAAATTCCATACGGCAATTGATTTTCACAGAATGCTTTTGTTGATTTTTGCCAAACTCTGGTACCTGCAGGCAACCTAGTGTCTGCTGAAGAACCAGTGTGGTTCCAAGGTGAACGCTGGCTAATAATTTTGTTAACAGTAACAAGAAAGTGAAACAAGATGTATGTGAGCCCCGGCTGGGGTGGCTCAGTTGGTTGGGCCTCGTCTGTGCACCGAAAGGTCGCCGGTTCAATTCCCGGTCAGGCCGCATACCCAGGTTTGATCCCCGGTCAGGGTGCGCCCAGGAGGCAACCAATCGATGTTTCTCTCTCACATCCATGTTTCTCTCTCTCCCTCTCTCTTCTTCTCTCTCTAAAATCAATAAAAAAGATGATTTAAAAATCAGTATTTTTTTAAAAAGATGTCTGTGAGAAATTCACTCACTGTCAACCGCGCGAGTGACAGCCTCACCGAATCTGGTCATAGTTTTCAAACACTGGAAGGACACTGGCCCAGTTTTTGTGCTTCACAAGGTAATGGCTACGGACACTGCTTTTCCGTTTAAGCTGCATTATTAATGTTTTCTCCATTGCTTCCTCAGGTCTGGACAGTCAACAAAACCATAAATGAAACCGTGGCCGATTCCAGGCCACCAGTGTGGTCACTGAACATGGAGGTGGGAAGAGATGGACATCAGACAGTAGCCCATCCTTACACAGTATTTCTACCAGGCAGGTGCAATAAACACGGAGAGCCCCAGGAGCCCGGACAAAATCTAATAATTAGAAAAGGGTGGACAGCCTCATTACCTTTGTTCCTAACGTAACTTATCTATTTCATTTTGGTGAAAAGTCATCATAACTGGTATAATTCTCATTCAAATACAAACATTGTAAAACATTTAATTGAATGAGTGCATCAACTGAGCCAACCAAGGGCTAAGAAATGAGCATGGGTTCGCTTAGAGGCGGAAACCCACGGTGCTTACCAATGGTGCCGCCCAAGGCCATTGCTCCCGACATCTGAGCCAACAATTCAGGGGTCGGGTTCAGGCCCCCAAGGGTGGCTGCCAGGCCTCCAGCCACACCGATCATGCCCAATGCATTGCCAAGACGAGCTGTTCCCTGGGTGGACAGGCCGGCCAGGGCACCAACACAGCAGAGACCTGAGCCCAGGTACATGATCTTTCCAAAGGAAAAGGGAGACAGAGAGGGAATCAAAACTTTCATTGTTAGCCTGAGGACACATGATTCTCTAAAGACAATTTTAAGTTCAGACACTAGAGAGACCAATATGAGCTCTTCTTTTAATATTTCAATATCTTTTCCTATCCATTAGGGATACTAAACACTTTCCGTTGTATTTGCAATTACACCATTTATATAAATTGGTTTCTTTGGGATTGGATGGCATGCACAAATGCATGGGAAAAGTATCTAAATTTAAATTATGTCATTAGGGGATCTAACCAATGCGATAAAGGAGGCAACCGCCAATGCTGTGTGTGCCGGGGGACCGAGCTACACACTTCACCAATGTTGAAACTCAGTCCCACGGGACCCACGGAGGAAAGATCTTCAGCCTCATTTCACAGAAGAGGAAACCAAAGCTTAAAGAGGTTACGTAAATTTTCCAAGGTCAGAGAATCAGTAAATAGCAAATCTGGGTCAGACTCGGGTCCCTCTGACTCACCACTCCCAACGCTTCTCAAAAAAGATGTTGTTCATTCAACAAGTGCTACGCGTTAGAAACGGGAGAAACCAAGAGAGACAAGAGTTTTCTGCTCCCAGGGAGGCTGCTGCAATCTAGTGATAGTCATCGCAGAGCAGTGGAAAACACCAAGTTCAGCGTTGAGGACTACAATTATACTTGCGCCTTTCACAGTTGAACTCGATTGTTTTTCTAGAGAGCATTCATTTGTAAACTCTCTTTTTTGAATTAACTGGTATAACATCTCCTGATAGCAAGAGAAGATGTAGTGGGTTTGTAGGGGGGAAAGTAAGAAAAGTACTAATCGTATTGAATAAGAGAAATTCTCAAATGTATTACTGATTTCTTCATTGTATCCCCACAAGAATCCAGCCAGTACATAAAGAGGATACTAACAACCTTCTCGACTCTTTGTACATGTGGAAAAACTTGGGGGCACACAGGCAAACCCACATCTGCACGCTCAGTTAGCAGGCGAGCCTGGCTCTGGAATCCGGGTCCCAGTTCTAAGGGGTGGGGACACTTCATTTGACCACGATGTTTCTAGAGTTGTAGTTGTATCTTCGTGATAGAGTCTGAATGTTGGTAACGATCATGTTAAATCCACGTGGGGGGAAAACAGTGGCAAAAACGAACACTCTCCAAAGAGCCTCTTACTTGTTCAATGTTATAACCGCTGGAGAGGGCGGCTAAATATCCTCCAACGAAGGTCCCAGCAGGGAGCAGATACAGGTAATTGTATTCTGGGGGGTCCGTGGGACGCTTAAACATGTCCAGCATTCTCTGAGTCACCAGGAAGCCACCTGATTTTCAAAGGAAATACAGAACAGAAAGGTTATCGCATTGAGCAACCGATCTCTCAAAGTGCGACGATTTTCCTATTTTTAAGCACGCCTTCATCATCTATGGAAACATATCGTGTTAAGTAACATTTTAGACGGTCAAAATTAGAAGTTACTTTATTATTCAAGCCAGTTCCATTGAAGGGGAAATAAAAACCCTAAATTTGCTATCAGTCAGAACCAACTGTTTCCGCATGACTGCAAGTAAGCAGCCATTCAAACGGCTTGGAATGCAAACCATCAAAGGCCAGGATTTGTTTTCTAATAGGTTATCCTGTTGGTTATACCCTATAATAACTGATAAAAGAAAGAAATACCACATCCACAGGCACAGGGTTTCTTGGACCCACTGAAGAATTTCTAGCTACAAAATAGCAGCAAATGAGTTTCGTGCACAAATTATGTGCTAGGCTTTCAGGTTTTAGAAATAAACGCAGGCGAGGCCCAGTCAAAAGGCTACAATTTTATCTCAAATTAGACTCATCTAGAGATGTTATAGTGATAGCGCTTCATCAGCTTCATGCCCAACTATGTATTGAATCACTTCCCATCGTTTTATTTGTTTCAGGGCCCTAGGGGGTTTTTATCAAAAGAGTTTCTAAAAATTACAGACCGGAAAAATAACTAACTTTCCTTCATAGCATTTATGGTCTGCGTGAAACATTTTTTTAAATAAAGGCACAAATTCTTAAAATCGGAATGTCTATTTTACGTTGATTCTCATTCCAAACAGCACCGTGGCTTCGGTCACTGTCACCATACCTGCAATGTTGACCGAGGATATGAAGGTAGCAAGGGCGGCGAGGCCCTGAGACGTGGTGGACGGATACAAATGTCCACCCATCAGCGCCAGGCCGCCAACTGCCGTCAGCCCTGCGAGGAAAGCATCAACAGGGTAAAGGGTTACAGTGCCACCGCCAATCAGATGGCACAGCAGAAGGACGTCACATGCACAGACTCATGACGGAGAAAGTCCTCACACGCCGTTCCCGCTGAAGCACCCTTTGGGCCAAGAGTTAGCAAAACGCTTTCTCCTTCTGCACAGATTCTGACCTTCCTTCATCTTTCTGTCTCTGTTCTGCTAAAGGTGTAAATCGATAAGGTCCCTGGACAACGGCGGGCAAAGTGCATCTGGGCCGGAAGGAACTGTCCCTGAACCAGGACACATGACGGTGAAGCCATAACGTGGGGCTTCCCTGAACACGGTGCTTCTTGGAACTGGACATGGTCCCTGCGGAGATCCCAAAAGCTGTGCCCATGGAGATGTTACAGGAGACGCTCACGGGGGCCAGGAGGCCTCCAAGCAGGGCAGCTCCCACATCTGTCCGCTGTGGGCCTCATTCTCAGACCTGCGCCCTCACTGGGATCCCTGCTGGGCAGCCGTGGGGACGGCCGTGGGGACCTCGGCGGAGACTCACACCAAGGAGACGCCAATGCTGCCCTGCTGGCCGACCTTTTCCTGTCCCGTAGCTTCAGGCGACCTGAAGCTGGGGTTGCCTGCTGTCAACTCACTAGGCTGCATGCTTAGCTGAACCTAAGAAGAACCCCGAGAGGACGCTGACACTACAATTCTATGACATACTGGTTCCCAAGTGTTACCGGAGAACCCTTTCCTTAAAGGAAATCGTGACTGGAGGAAATGGGAGCAGCCCAGCCCGTCCCTGCGGGAGGGAGCCCAAGTCACCACAACCACAACCCCAGACGCGAGCCAGGCACTCGGCAAACACAGCTTTAGACGCCTCGTGGAAAGCAGTCGCTGAACCCACGGAAACCTGAAGGAGGGGCGAGGGGAACAAACCTGAGATGGCATTAGTCACGGACATCAGCGGAGAGTGGAGGGCAGGGGTCACGCCCCAGACCGTGTGGTAGCCCACAATGCCCGCCAGGCCGAACGTGGTCACCATCTGCGAAAAGGCTAGATTGGGAGCTGCCAGGCCCAAGCCCAGCATCCCGGTGAGACCTGGAGAGGAGACGAAAGACGGTGAGCCGACAGCCGGTTGTCTCGGGAAGATTAAAATCACACGCACGCACACCTACAAACAAACGTGGAACAGTCAGTGCTCTGAAATTCCACGCCCTGGCCAGTAACGAGCAGAGATTTGAGACATTTCATGATGGGGGGGGGAGAGGGGGTTAGAGGTATTGCAAACAAAGCTCAACTTCTTGACGGCCAACCCCCAAAATAAAATAGACTGTAAAGATCTATTCAAACTGATGAGTCACCTTATAACAGTTCTCAAGTTCCCTGCCGTGTGGCCTGTTCCCTCCCCTGTTTAAGTGTTACTGACGATGCCACACGTGTTTGCACAAGTGTTCCTACTCCAAGATGACAGGCCTATGGAAGATCGACCAGAGCATCTTCTCTTGAGCAAGACGCAGCCTCTATGTGACAGGACCTCTGAGAGCAATGTCACATCATCTCAAGTTGGACTGCGGAAAAGGGTTTGAAAAGCGTGGGAAGGGTTTCATTGCCTCCAGCACCTCCCCAGGACATGTGGCCTCCACCCACCCGGGACGGAGTTTTGCAATTGCTCCCCACTCTGGGCTGGACTGCTGGCCGGGCAGGCAGCTCCGGCCTCAGCACCAAGTCAGCAAACGGGGTTGTACAAAGAAAAGGGGAAAAAACACAAATTAAATTAAGAATGTGCAGAATACAAACAGTCAGCTCTGAACACACATCTTTAATTATCGCCTTTCCTAACGGCAAACATGTGGACAGCTGTTCGGGAACAGAAGGAAGGGTGGCCTGGTGGTCAGGACACACAGAATGGTAGCGGAGCTGGAACTGACGTTTCCTGAATACGGTGCTTTTCCCCTTTGATATGAACTATTTCTTTATAAGTGACACAGACAGAACATGGAGGAATTGACATTCATTTTACCTTAAATCATTCAATAGGACTGTAGTTTTAATTTTTATTTCCCCACACACATATGAGATTTCCAATGCAGGGCCTGTCGGCCATGGGAAGGGAGAGTTAGACAGAATATTGTTTTGTGCTCCAGTGAGTCACTGGAGAAGCTGCGCGAGGCTATAGTTAAGGAAACCTTTTCTTAAGCCAGGCTGCCTGCTTCAGATCCTGACTCTACTCCTTGCCGGCTGTGTGATCTCAGACAAGTTGCTTAACCTCTCTGTGCTACAGTAACCTCATCTGTAAAATTATCCAACCTTTCTGTCTTCATCTGGGAAAAGAGAGATCACACATCTGAAGGTTTTCTTATCAACTGCCTAATAAACTAATGTATTTTCTATAACACACGCAATAACGTCAAACGTGCTACTTCTACAGTCTGTATAACAGGAAAAAGAAGAGAAAAGCAGAGAAAAAAGGGGGGGGGGCAGAAAATCAAATTCCTTGAAGCATTCTACTCAAATAGATTCCTAACACACATACAATTAAAATACCTGTTTTTAGGACAAAGGTAGAGGAAACTATATATAAGGCCATTCTTTTATTCCCTGGAATATGCCATTGTCATATCTATTGAAATGCAATAAACTTTGACTTAACAAACATAAGAGAAACCTGGAAAAATAAAACATCATATGTCCTCATGAATCTCAAACAGAAATGGCAATTTACAATCCTACTGATAATACTCCCCGTGTACATTACAATAACCCGGTTTCTTTTTTTCTAACAAGTAAGTGCAAGTGGGGACACTGCCCCATTCTATTCACAATGTTCACAACTAAAGGTTGTTTTGTCATTTTGCTGAGACTTGCTCTTTCGTCAAGGAGAGTTACATACTTTGCTTTAAAACATCTGGACTCACATGGGAATTAGGGGAATGCTGAAACTACAAGAATGCTCTGTGCCTGGTGCTGGTCTTTAATTCTTTATAGTTTGTGTTTGTTTTTGTTTTGGCTCTAAGCAGATCTAAACATTTTTAATTCATTCTACAAGAGAGAAACCAATATAATATCAAATATCCATATGTCAGACTCAACAATCCTTAGCCAGAAGGAATATTTATCCTTATGTTACAAAAAATCTTTAGTGTTTTCACAAAGATGAATTTAAAAGCAAAGAATGGATGTTAAACTATAAAAAAAAAAAAAAAGAGAGAAGCATTTGAAAATTGAATTTCTTTGTACTGGTAGATAATTTAGAATGTGGGTCAAACCTTCCAAGGCGATACCTGTATTGTGCCCACTCTTCAGGGGAAACATCTGGCTCCCCAGTCTTACCCAGCTGCGCAGATCATCACAACTGATGTTTCATAAGCAAACAGACAGACAACCACATTTATACGCACTTAACGTCAACACAATCTGACGTACATCACTACGTACTACATTTGACGTAGATAAAAATATTAGCAATTATATTTTAAATGTTTTTTAAAAAGGAAGAGCATCAGCAACCTGTCTACGTTTCCACACACATTCTGTCCGGTATTTCGCAGAGCGCCTGCCATCTCCTGGGGCAGCAAACCGACACAATCTCCAGTTCCACGGGGGTGGGACAAATAACATGTTTATGAAAAGCTGCTTCTAAAGGCCCAGTTCCTAATGGAATCCAAAAGCCCAATCCCCAATGGAACCCAAAGACGGGTAGAAGTATTTCATTCACTAATTCTGACAATTAATACATTCCTTTCCAAACTCAGGTCACCGGGACTAAGCCCCGCTGGACGGCGCTCACCTGCGGTGTACGCCGAGGCGGTCGTCATCGTCTTCCTGAAGGGCGTAACAGTAGCTGCTTTCTCCGCTTCCAGCTCAGCCACCGTCTTCGGTTTCTCCGGGGCTCCTTGAGGAATATTTTTCGGAGTGGGAGCAGGGAAAATCACTTCGCCATCCTAAAAGAAATTAGAAAAAGAGTCAATCCAGGGTTTAAAAAAGATATAATGTCTGGGGGGAAAAAAACGTTCCTTTAAAAATAATTTTAAATAAGTTCATATAATTTATAATTTGTCGCTTTATGTGAATATACAATACATGTGTATATAAACATATATTTGTGTTATAAATAATGCATAGGCGTGTCATTTGTAAGTGCACAGAACATATACAGAAGGATACAGCTCTAACCCTTAAAAGCAGGCAGGTTTAAGAAACATTTCATTTTTACTTCATTCAATTCTGATTTTTTTTGTTTCGTTTGTTTCTATTTTTCCAAAAGCAATGCATATTTCAGGCGAGTCGTGCATGTATATAAGTCTCTGCAATATTTAAATCATCCTGCATTTTTAAACAATGTTTATTGGCAAAAACCCAACACATCAATACTTTATTAGAACAGACCGCAATCTGAAAATAGGATTCTTCCAACGAACAGACGTCCTAAACCAAATTTAGAGCGAAGACTCATAAAGGAGGGCTCTTTACTTGCCTTCATCACGACAGTTCCTCTAATGACGTGACCCATGGTGCCAAAGTCAAAGTCATCCTTCACTTCAAAATAAAAATTATCTTTGTCTGGGCTGATGGCCTTCAGGAGCTTGGTGATGTTGTTGGAGTACAGGGTGCTGGCCTGGGTGGCCATTCGGCTGGGGAGGTCTGTGTAGCCGATGTGAGTGACCCCCTGAACGAACGAAAATACAGTCAGAAAGGCCTATTCCCACACGCTCGCACCTTCCTAGGACAATCTCGGTCACAGCCAAGGCTATGTTTTGAAACTCTGTATCTTTGTAAGTTTACACATGTATACACATACAAACAAATCTATATTTCAAAGGAGCTTAAAATGTGCCTATTTCTTATTTTTTAACATTTCAGGCTTCAGTCTCTCTAAACACATATAAAGGGACGGCCGCTCTCACACCCGCCCCTGCAGAGGTGGGAAGGCCGAGGGGCAGCCTGGTGGTACCTTGTGCACATACAGCTCGCCCGGCTTGGTGGTTTCGAAGTTCCCGCCGGCCTCGGCCGCCAGGTCCACAACCACCGAGCCCTCCTTCATCGACTCGATCATCTCTCTGCTGAACAGCACCGGAGCCTTCTTCCCTGGTGGGAACAAACGGTGCGGGTTAGAGTACACATTTCTAACTACATTCGGACTATTACGGTCGTCTCTGAGCACTCAGGAATTCAACATCTGGACTTTTAACTCTTTCCAGAGGCCCCTGAAGTCCGTGCCACGGGGGACGCGGGTCATTCTGAGGCAGCATCGAGCGTGAGCTGCAAAGCCAGCGTGCGGGCCAGAGCCACCTGCTCACGGGGAATCCCAGCGCCTCACCAAGAGATCAAGATTGCACTTGTTTTTAAAAAATGCAGAATAATAATAAGCTATTCAGGAAACTACAGGCACCCAAACTGGACAATTCACAAAAATCACAAATGTCAAGGGAATATTCAGTAGTAATTTATGAACTAGTCATTTTAACAAACATCACCAGGTTGTCCTGCATGTTATATAATCGACCTTAACGCAGTATAACTTCAAGGAGAGTCAAGAAAGTGCCATCCATGACCAGTAGGCATGAAAAGATGCTCAAGGTCACACTAATCATCAGAGATGCACATCAAAACCACAAAGAGGCATCACCTCACACCTGTCAGAGTGGCTCCATCAACAAATCAGCGAACAAGCGCTGGCGAGGGTGTGGAGAGGGGAAGCCAGGGCTCCGCTGGTGGGGATGCAGACTGGGCAGCCACCGTGGGAAATAGTATGGAATTTCCTCAAAAAATTAAAAATAAAGCTTCCTTTCCACCCAGCGATCCTACTTCTGGGAATATATCCAAAGAAACCCAAAATTTATTTCTAATTCAAAAGAATATATGCACCCTTATGTTCATAGCAGCATTATTTACAGTAGCCAAGATACAGAAGCAACCCCAGGGCCCATAAATAGACAAGTGGATTAAAAAGCGGTGGTACATATATATATATAGCGGAATATTACTCTGCCATAAAAAAGAATGAAATCTTATCATCTGTGACAACATGGATAAACCAAAAGGGTATTATGCTAAGTGAAATAAGTCAGACAGAGAAAGACAAATACTGTATGATTTCACTTATATGTGGAATCTAAAGAACAAAATAAACAAATAAACAAAATTGAAACAGACTCATAGATACAGAGAACAGACTGATGGTTACCAGAGGGGAGGAGGGCTGGGAGGCTGGGGGGGAAAGGTGAAGGGAATAAAAACTATGAATTGGTGGTTACAAAATAGTCCTGGGGATATCAAGTACAGCATGGGGGATATAGTCAATAATATGGCAGTAACTATGTATGGTGCCAGGTGGGTACTGAAAATACAGGGGGAAATACTTTGTAAAGTTTATGATTGTCTAACCACTGTACGATACACCCGAAACTATTATAAAATTATACTGAATGTAAACTGAAAAGTAATTTGAATGTAAATTGAAAAGTAAAATTTTTTTAAAAAGGTCCATGAAATGACAATAGTAGGGTACCACAACCCCAAAGGCTCAGGAATCACTCATACACTTTCATTCTCACTCAACAACTATTCTGAGCCTCTGGTGGGTCAAGCCCTATGCCTCAGGCTGAGATTATGCTGGTAGATACACAAAAAATCCCTGTTCTCACGGAACATTCTCCTTATGAGATACTTCACATTTTAAATTCACTCACTAATACTTACATAGAACATAAAGCACCAAACATAAAGATTTTTCAAGCTAATATACATCTCTATGTTCAATGGGGGCCCGTACTGTACACGCATGTTCAAGTTTCATAAAACAATGTAAGTACCCAAACCAAAAGAAAACAATAAAATAAACTTGCGGCATTGACAACAGGAAATCAGAGTTGGTTGGCTAATTTATCTCTTCTTTTGAAAGTTTTCAACTCTCTGTTTACAGAATTGTGGTAAAAACATTGTCAATTTTATAAATAAAAACCTATTAAAACTAAAATTTGCATTGTAATCTGTTTTTCAATCTACTCGATTGGAATAAGTGTGATACAAAAAAGAAAAATAACCTTTCTTTACAGCACAAAGCTGTAAGGATACAAGGGGATGCTGACGCAGCACCTCCTCCTTTCTCGGTGCGAACTTCACACGTCCAAGGTGAAGCCCAAATCCTCAGCCCGCCTGTATGAAGGCCGCCGTCCTGGGCTAGAGGTGCTCTTTCGAACACTCCCTGCCCACCGGCCCTGCTGCTCTGGCCCCACTGGGCTGGCGGCCACGCGGTTTATCAGGGGACCTCTGGGTCTGTCTCCCGAGTCTCTGAAAAAGCAAGAATTGAGGGGCTATTTCCCCCCGAAGTCCTGGTGGCCTAACCACTTCTCAAGATGCTCTGGAAGATTCCTTTCCTCCACCCTCCCCACTGCAGTACAACAAAGGCATCCTCGGGAGTAACTAACCTTGACTCAAGCGTGGGCATTAGGGAGCCAACCACATACATCTGAGGACTCCTCCCAAATTAAAGGCCACGCTGTCCAGCTCTGCGGTGATTTAAAACCATGGGTCATACGGCTGCATCCACAGGAAGCGGGGCAGGCAAAGCACCAGCCTCACGCCCCAGGTACTGACTGTCATCTCCTTCCCCGTGGTTCTCAGGTCCAGAGCCCCTTCTCTGCCAACCAGCCTCTCGATTGTCCCAGCGTCTCCTCCCGCCTCACTGGTACCGTCCTCCCAGGCTGGCACTGCGTACACTACTCTTCTGACTCAATCCAATTAGGATCTGGGTCCACCCCCTTTGTCTTCATCAAACTCTATCAACTTTATGGCCATCGACCTCACAGATTTGATTTGGCATCTGATTTCTCCTGCCCTCCAAATCCTGGCTCCTTTCTTTCTTCTGAGACAGCTAAGGGTCCATCCCTAGACTGTAATGCTACCACTTAGGAGACAAGTGGCCAAAGCTATCGAGGCTCCCTAGAAAACGTCTGCGGTACCACCTACTGTCTTCTTTGACTTGACTCATTTGACCTTCACAAAACAATTATGAGGTTGCTGACACCCGTTAAGGCCTCACACACACACACACTTGAATACCACTCTGAAATTCAATCACTTTTGAAAAGATAGCATATTCTTTCACATAGACTAATTTATTTAGAGTCCACTCAAATAACTAAAGGGTAGATTTTAAAAGTGACTTAGCCCAGCTGGTGTGGCTCAGTTGGTTGAGCACCAAGAGGTCATAGGTTCCATTCCTGGTCAGAGCACATGCCTGGGTTGCAGGCTTGATGCCCAGTAGGGGGCACGCAGGAAGCGGCCTATTGATGTTTCTCTCTCTCATCAATGTTTCTATCTCTCTCCCTTCCTCTCTCTCTAAAAAAATAAAATAAAATAAAAAGTATTTTTTTTTAAAGTTTACTTAAGTCATAAAAAAATATTTAAGACATGGAATTATTATCTAAAAAGCACACAACAAAATAGTATGTATAGGGTGCTTCCATTCAGTAAAAACAAAACATCTATACTACACCTACGAATGTTTCACAAATACGTATACTTACACATACATAAAGTATTACTTACGCTATACAGTTTCTATCAAAGTCTATACAGTGCCATGTTTAACAATACCAGGATATCTTCGAGTGGTGAGACTATGAATAATTTATTTTCTTCTTTGTGATTTTCCTTATCTCCCAAATTTCCTATAAGAGCTTGTTTTAATTTTGTAATTTAAAAAATTAACTGAGGACTGAAAGGGACTACAGTGATGAATGTGACAGGACAGCTGCCTTCAAGCACTCACATGTGGATTAATTTTTTGAAAATTCTGAAAAGTGCAGAGATAAAAATTGAAAACAGAAGGGGAAAAATAGGGCCAAAAAAGAAGCAGGGTAACCCACAAAAGTTCCAGATGAGCAAATCCTCCAACGCACGGGTCAAGCGACGGAAGAAGACTGACAAGGCGACTTCACAACACTGTCTGACCCTGGTGGACCAAGTTGACAAAAATGTAGCGTGTGACACAGGTGGCATCACAAACAGGAGGGACAAAAGGGATAAGATAGTTAGCTAGGTGCTGGGGGGAAATCAACCAAACCTAATACATTTCAAAGTAAACTCCACACTCCATAGATCAAAATTAATTACAAAGAAGAGAATCAGCCCATAAAGAAGAAAAGAACCGCACTGAATCTCTCTCTAGTCTTTGGATTAAAAAGTACTCTCTAAACTTAAAGCAGTGGAGAAATACAAATCAATAGGTTTAAATATGAAAAATACATATTACAATCCTCAAAAAAATCATAAATATGACAAAAATTAATAAGAAGCTCACAGAAATTAAAAAAAAAGATAAGATCCTAACAGATAAATGAAAAATAATGCAGTCATTTCAAAGAGAAAAGGCAATGACCAAGTGAAAATCAAACAGAAACCAAATGTCCGCCCTCAGTGAAAATCAAAGAAATGTAAGTACAAAAAATGAGATATGTCGTCCTCTCTGAGAGTCAAAAAAATCATAACAATGCTGAAATGAAACAGCTAGTCGGACAGTCAAGTGATGAGATTAGGAACTGCACAACCTTTCAGGAAAGCCTCGTTCACTGAGCCTGTACCCACTGGCCAAAACGTCAGTATCCGTTCATCCCGTAATTCTACTTCTACGATCTGACTAATCCTGATTAAACTCATGAAAACCCACACAAAGGAATAATGCAGAAAAAATGTTAGATAAAAAAATAAAAATATTTTTTAATGGACCCAAACTGAAAATAAACAAAAAGCCCAACGTTGAGGGAACAGTTAAATAAAAAAAAGCACATTCAAACAAGAAAATTCTATAAAACCATTAAAATGTATTTATTTACAAAGAGTTCCTAAGGACTCGTCATATTAACACACTGTTTGCGGGTAGTTTTCATCACGCGCTCTACTACCAGTCAACGTAAAGCGTATAAATACGTTTCCCGCATACAATGTGTTAAGGAGAAATTTTTATGATATAACATTAAATGCGGAAAGTAAGAAAGACATTTTATTTTGATCTAACATAATAAAATGCCTGGAGAAAAGTTAAGGGAAAATGGGAAAATGTTAATAGTATTTTGCACTAAGTAGAAGGATCATGGACGATCTGTTGTCTACTTTGTACTTTAAGGGGTTTCCAACAAAGGTTACATATTATTTTTATAAAATAAATAATAAAGTGTTCCTGCATAATCACAAGCAGTTTGTGCTTTCAGTGGAAGACATAGGTTAAAGAATTGTACTAGAAGAATTAAAGTAACAGAGCAATGCCATCGGACCCGTCGATTTCCTTGTCAATTGAAAAGGCTTCGCTAAGCCGCCTGCCTTCCTGCTACGGCAGGGGAAGCGACAGTCAGGACAGCCTTTGGGGAGTGGCTCCCAGCACCTAGGCAGGGAGACGGAGACAGAGCCGAGGGCAGACAGCAGGCAGGGAGACGAGTGCAGATGTTTTACAATACGGAACATAGGAAGGAATATATCCAATGACTAATGCAGGGCCTCCAAATAGAAAGAGATGTCCCATCTGCCCCAGAGACAGCTGGCACAGGTCCTAGATACAAAGGTAAAAAGATCAGGTGAGCGTATCAGGTGTTTCAAGACATAGCTGCAAGTCAGAGGAGTTCATTGTAAAAGGCAGGTAAGAGGGCTATTTTTACAGGCATAACTGGGCTTTCCCCTTTTGACTGCTCATTTCTGTTAACTTTATCATTTATCTACAAAAGATGATACACAAAAAGACCAAGGTTGTTACATTTCCTCAAACCCACTTCCCTAAAAAAAAAAAAAAAAAAAAAAATCACTGTGATAGAAAAAATTAACAAGGAGAGAAAATGTTTTAATATATTTCCTGCCACAATACACACTGTGAATGAAAAATCCGGCAAGATGTTGAACTTCATGAAATGTTTCTTGGTTCCTCCTGTTCATGGACATCCCTGGACATGAAGTTCCCCGTTAAGATTACTCAATTCCCTCCCAATTGGGAGTTTATGTCCATACTTTTGCCAAGACGATGGTGGGACATCGGGCACTCACAGTCATCATTCAAATATTCACTCATTCATTGACTCAATTAATACTTACCTAGTGCCTACCAAGAATAGGCTAGATAGGGAAGGAAAATTTTATTTAAAGCTCTGAGGTCTAACATTTTAGGCCTCAAAGAGGCTGCATTTGAAGGTTAATGAACAGTTTTTTATTAGAATAGCTGAGGTATTGAAACACTCATCTTAAAATTTTAATTATAGGGTTTCCCATTGGTTGGTCATTATTTGGGGTGAGTAGGGGCCATAGATTCCCGTACGGTATCCTTGAATCTGTGTGCGCGCCAAGAATCGACTGCAAACTGAAAAAACTGCCTCACTCCCGTGCACCGCTGGCATCATGGCTGAGATTCACACAAATCCGTTCCTAAGTGCGATTCGATTCATGGCATCTTTTCATACTCACGCATTTGCTCAGTAACCGAATACTGAGGTGCAGTTAGAAAAGTATTAAAATTAGGAAGGTCTAAAAAAACTACTCACTTCTAAAAACAGCTTTAACAACTTATCGCTGCACAGTAAAAGAATATATATATCTATCACTGGCCTCTATGACACTAAGTTCGCAAAGAGTAATTCAGCTTAAACTAAAGACCAACAGTAAACGACCTACCGCGCAGGCCTAACGTGATCACCTGCAACCATTAAGTCCTCAGATTCGGTCTCACTCGGAAAAGAGTTAAGCGCTCGCCGACGACTTCAGTGACATCAAAAAAGAAAGAAATTAAGAGAAAGCCACTGAAAACCTAAAGAACAACCAGACACCAAGATGAAGTGGGTTTATCACAAAATTTCACTATGATTGCCAAGAGCACTTAGCATAGTGTCTGGACTTACTCAGCAGTATGGAATCAGATGGGAAAATTCCTAACTTCCAGGCCTGGAAGGGGTCAAATTAGACCTCAAGGAAAACTTCCTGCCTAAGGAAGAACATGGCATATAACAATATAGCAGCAAAGAGATTAATAATATAAATTATAGAATACATTTACCCAAACCAAAAGCGTTTCTCGTGGGCAAGTTCTAGGGGGCCAGGAGAATCTTTAACGTAATGCAATAGAACACGCACTAAATGCACAATAGAGCTGTGAAGACCTTCTGAACTACAGTATTTACATGTTAAGAAATGTCATTAGGAGAACACAGTGTCACACTGAGCTTTGCTGGTGTTCACCCAGCATCCAGTCCTCCTCTTGTCACTGCTCTGATTTCCATCTTCTCCACACAGGCCACGAGCTTCAGGAGAAATGACCTCAGAAATGGCTCCAGGGGTAGGCTGTGGTCAGAAGTGCAAAGAGATCCTGACCCAAGATAAACAGTCAAGCACAGTCCCTTTTTTTTTAATGAGAAACAAAAAAAATCAAATGACCTTTATTATACAAATACATTTGTACTTAAATGTTGCCTAAGAACAGGTGGTTAAACACCAAAAGACCCACAAATTTATCTGGTGGGCCAACGGTGACTCAGGCAGAGTACTTTATATGTGAGCTCTATCCCTGGAACCGGAGGAAATTTTCTCTCCATAATTAATTACTTGTCTAAGGAACCACAGAAAAAGCCAGGCCAGCAAAAAACTTGGCTTTCACAGACTGAAGGCCTTAAGATATTTCTCAGTGTAATAATGCCTAAGAAATATGATTCGTCAACAGTGTATTTTAGCAACTTGGAGAAATCTCTAATAATCTATTTAAAGTAAAAATCTAAAAATCTTTTACCTAATAATTAAAGAACACATTTATAAAAATGTTTTAAGCATTATCTTAATAATTTACCTCTCACAGCCGCAAAATTCCATATAGATAAACATCAAAATTGGTCAAAATTTTACCATGACTTTATAATCTATGGAAATTCTCACAAGACAATCTCCTGCACTTAAATGGTAGCCTCAGTAAGAAGATGTGTAACGTTCTTCTATAAATTATAACATTGTGTGCCCTCCAATACATGTTAGATGTACATTAGCTACCAAAATCCCTAAAAAATTAATCAATGAATATTTATTATACATTCTGATTTTACTAGTTAAAACAAAATAATATAAAGGTTATCTTTAAAAATAGAAATAATACTGTTTATTTTTCATGTCATTCAACTTAGTACAAAATAAGGTTAATTCATAAAAAAGCCTTAATGAAATGGTTATCTTCAGAAAATTCAGATAAAAAACAGGCCAGTGGTGTTTCTCCGCAGGGAGGCCCAGGCCAATTGCCCCTGATGGACGCTGGCTCTGTGGCTTCCTGAGGACGTCCAGCACCTGACAGCCTCAGGGAGCATCTCCGACAGAGCCCACAGCCCTTGAGAATATCTGACTTCCCAGGGGAACTACACAAAAGTCCTAGGCACCAGGCCCTCCCCTGGGCATTTTCTACATCTATTCCTGAAACAAGTCTGCAGGCAGAACTTTTTACCCCTTTCAGAGATGAGGAGTCTGAGAGAGACACATCGCTGTTAGCAGTTGTCCTGGGAACCGGAATCTGTGCATGACCCCCAATGAACAAACTAGACGCAACCAGATAAAATCACAAAGTGGGGAGCAGGAGAGGCTGTCGGCTGCTCAGCAAATTCATGTTTGTTATGTGCTGAATTTAGTGCCCCTGGAAAATTCATGTTTCTGTTTTTAAATATGTTTTAATTTAAGTACAGTTGGATTTTGCTGTAGCAGCCCTGGAGGGCTAATATAGTGTTGCCTTCTTCCCGAGCACACAGCTAGGCGACAATTCCCAGCCGCCAGCACAGTTAGGTTTGGCCACATGACAAACTCTTAGCAAAAGAAATGTGAGCAGCGCTGGTGTGTGCCGCCGCTAGGCATCCTGCACACGCTCCTCCGGGTCCCTCTCCTGCGGCTGGCAGGAACAGAGACGGTGCCCAGCGCCACCATCACAGCTTCATAACAATGATGGCAACACTGTCACACCTGAATTCCCCGGGTGGCCACATGAAGGAGACCTGCCCACCAGTGTGTCAACCATCCATTACTGTTAACTCAGCAAGAAGTAAATTTCTGTGACGTCTGATTCATTACATACTTTGGGGTTCATTTGTTACGCGGCTAGACCACGCTAACTAATACTCAGGCGCAAGAAAGGGTGGGGAAGGTGGGGGAAGTACTTAGCAATGGCTAGCGAGTGCCGCTCACCTAAGACAGCCTCAGCCCCCAATCCTTTCTGACCGGGAGACTAGCAGCAGGGGAGCACAGCGCTTCCCAAGGCTGCAACATACCTGAGGGCAAATAAAGACCAAACCAGACTGTAATTCTGCAGCACACATTTTCCTAATAGAACATCTGTTAAATTCAGCCTAGTCACTCACTAAATGTGTCCAAAGACACGCTAAGAAGACCAGATTGATAAATGGGAACAGAAAACTCCCCGTTTTGGCATCATTCTCTCAGTGACAAGACGCCCTGTCAGTGTTGCTATGGACCAAGGGGTGCGTAGACAGCCTGCGGGTGCCAGCCCTTGGTAATGATGTGGCAACATTTAAGTATTTCTCTTTGCCCTTCCAAATTCTCAAAACCAATGAAACTTTGTAAAAGTAATATTTATAAAATTCTATACAACCATTCTACACAACAATACATTTTAGGGAGAAGAGGGTGGTAGATTAATCAGATTACTCAGTAAAAAAAAAAAAAAAAAAAAGGCCCTGGCCAGGTAGCTCAGTTGGTTATAGAGCCGTCCTGATACGCCAAGTTCGCAGGTTTGATCCCTGGTCAGGGTACATGCAAATAAATGGAACAACAAGTCAATGTTTCTCTCTCTCTCTCTCTCTCTCAAGCTAATTTTTTTTAAAACTTAAGTAAGCCCTGGCCAGTGTGGCTCAGTTTGTTGAGCACTGTCCGGAGCACCCAAAGGTTGCCAGTTTGATTCCCAGTCAGGGCACATGCCTGGGTTGTGGGCTCTATCCCCAGTAGGGTCCGTGCAGGGGGCAGCCGATCAATGTTTCTCTCTCACATCAACATTTCTCTCTCTCTCCCCCTCTCCCTTTCTCATTCTCTAAAATCAATAAAAACTTATCTTTTTTTAAAAAAGTTGAGTAATTCAACTAAGTTGGAAATCACTGATCTTTATAGTTTTGTCCCGGAAGATCACAATGCTTACAGAAGAAGGAACAGAGACATCTGAAAAATAAACCTTTACTTCAGGGGAAAACTTTGTTTACTCATCAAAACAATATTATCTTTGTAGAATTTCAAAAATAGACGGTGTATCACTCACTCTCTTGTCTGAAAGAAAAAGTTTGGAAATTACTGTGGAAAGTTAATCTTTTGTGCTGTATTTCCACGCCATGTAAAAGACGAACTCAAAGAGGCAGGCAGTGTCAGATGGAGAACCAATGTTGGTTTTCCTGGAGACTGAACTCTCTCAGGTTGAGTCACATGTGCAAGGCCCTTGCATATCAGAGAAAAACACACCCTCCCAATCCTCCAGAGTCACATAAAATCACCACAGGGCCCTTTAAGGGATCTATACTACAGACCCTAACTGGTATAGATAAAAAACAAGTACTATGACCCTTTTGGGCGATAGAGATTGTGCCTAAAAAGAGGTCCAGATATATATGGTCTAACGTATTGCAACTTACAAGCAAGCGATGAATATCTTCCTTCTCAGCTGATAGGATACTTCCTACCTCCTAAACAGGCCTCCCACTGCTTCCCAGTCCTACCTCCTCACAGGTTAACCACCTCATACTGCAAACTGGGCAAATTTTGATAATTTAAGAAAGTTAGATCTCCAGTCTTTTTTTTAAATTATTATTAAAGTGTAGTTGGCATACAATATTATATTAGTTTCAGGTGTGCAACAGAGTGATTGGACATTTATATATCTTACGGCATGATCACCTTACTAAGTCTAGTAACCATCTGTCACTGTGCAAAGTTATCACACTATTACAGACTACATTCCCTTCTACCTTTCTCATCTACACATCCCTCCCCACCCAATGGTTTGTTCCAATGAGTCTGTTTTTTTGTTTTGTTTTGCTTGTTCATTTGTTTGGATTTTTTTTAATTCCACATATAAGTGAAATCATCGGTGCTTGTCTCTGTCTGACTTATTTCACTTAGCATAATACCCTCTAGATCCACCCAAGTTGTTGCAAATTTCATTCTTTTTTATTGCTGAGTAATATTCCTCTGTGTGTGTGTGTGTGTGTACACAAAAAAATCTTCTTTATCCATTTATCTATCTATGAAGACCTAGGTTGCTTCCATATCTTGGCTATTATAAATAATGCTGCAACCTTTTCAAATAAGTGTTTTCATTTTCTTCTAATACATACTCATGAAAATGGACAATCAGAAGGAGAAATTAAGAAAACAATCCCATTTACAACTGCATCAAAAAAGAATGGAATACCTACGAATGGATTTAACCAAGGAAGTGGAAGATCTGTGCTCTGAAAACCACAGATATTAAAGAAAGAACCTGAAAAGGACACAAATAAGTGGACGGATATGCTGTGCTTATGGGTGGGGAGAATTAGTATCGTCAAAATGTTCGTATTACCCAAAGCAGTCTACAGCTTCCCTTCAATCCCTATCAAATACCAATGGCATTCTTCTCAGAACTAGAACAAATAATCCTAAAATGTATATGGAACCACAAAAGACCCCAAATAGCCAAAGTAATCTTGAAGAAGAAAAAAAAGTTAGAGGTATCACACTCCCTGATCTCAAGCTATAATACAAAGCTATAATCATCAAAACATGAGGTTCTGGCACTTACATCAATGTCTCTCTCTCTCTCTCCCTTCCTCTTTCTCTAAAATAAAAAATTTTTTTAAAAAAAACAAAACATTCTCAGGTGAGGGTTAAAAACAATGGGCAAAGGTCCTGAATAGACATTTCTCCAAAAGGGACATACCCGTGGCCAAAAGATGTTCAACATCACTAATCATCAGAGACGCAAGTCAAAGCCACAGTGAGGCATCATCATCTCACACCCGCAGAATAGCTAGTACCAGAAAGTCAACAAAAAACAAATGCTGGCGAGGGTGTGGGGAAAAGGGAAGCCTTGTGCACTGTTAGTAGAGCTGCAAATTGGTGCAGGCAGGGTGGAAAACCGTACGAAGATTCCTCAAAAAGCTAAAAATAGAACTACCATACAGCTCAGCAAACCCACTTCTGAGTATTTCTCTGAAGAAAATGAAAATGCTGGCTTCCCGGTCTTAAATTACCCTCTGCAATGTTCCTACCCAAAACTGAACCAACAGAGCATTCACTATCTTTCCTTGGATAGTCCTGGAAAAATAAAAGGGGTTGTACCAACCGAGACCTAAGGCAGGCACTGAGGATCATTAGCTCAGCCAGGCAGCATTTGCTGAGCCACTGTCGTGTGTGAGGCTTCGTGCTAAGCACGGGCCAGGCGGGGGGTAAAGCAAACACCCTCCCTGTGCACACAGGGACACAGCGCAACCGAGGGGCAAGGACACTGAGAACTATTGGAATCTGAGGCACAGGCAAAGGGCTACAAATGGAGGAGAGGGGGAGCTTACTACCAAGTAGGAAACAGCAGAAACTGCGGAGAAAGCGTTAAACTGACAGGCAGGATTTTGAAGGGCAGGGCAGAGCAGGGATACATTCCCAAGAGAGGGGACAATATGTGTAAAGGCCTGAAAGTCCTTGGCCTATTTGAGGAGATCACAGCAGCCAGCATGACTGAAATCTGACCCAGAGAGCAATAAATTAGTTTAACATGAGGCCCAAACGCTAACTCGGGCCCAAAAGCTAAATAAATACCTTACCAAGGAGTACAGACTTGGTAGCCTAGGTCGGGGGAGTGGGGGTGACGTGACTCAATCCTGATCGCTTTAGATGCCTTTACTCAATGATGCCGGGAACCCAGGTGCTCCAAGACACAGCCACCATTGTTAAACAAATCCCCAGGCTTTCCAATAGCTGCGGTTCGATTACACAATGAGGGCAAGTCCTGCGGTGGGGAAGGGGACGGTGGGAAAGCTCGGTGACCTCTTGATGGTTGGGATGTTTTAATAAGGTGGCCATCAGGGAAGGCTTTCAATGGAAATGGCTGTTGCCGGCAGGGTGACTTGGGCGTGTGCTCCACGGCACTCAATCCGCACTGGAATTTAGGTGAATCCGCCTCCACACAGTCAGCACTAAGTGCTCCTCATCCCACCCAACGCTCCCCCCTTAACTCACTGACCAGAGCTTCAACCCGATCCAGCCTCTTACTGGTCAAACACTCCACGTCTATGAAAAGTCTCTCTAAAAGGGATCCAGGCCCCGGCCAGTGTGGCTCATCTGGTTGAGGGTCGCCCCAGGCACCAAGAGGTCGCCGGTTCGATTCCCAGTCAGGACACATGCCCCGGTTGCAGGCTTGATCCCCAGTTGGGGGCCTGCGGGAAGCAGTAGATCCAAGTTTCACTCTCATGGGTGTTTCTCTCTCTCTCTCCCCTTCTCCCTTCCTCTCTAAAAAAAAAAAACCAATTAAAAAAACATATTTTAAAAAAAGGGTTCCAGGACACTAGGGATGCTAAAAAAACAAAACTTTTGTGTCTCAAAAGGTGTAGCAGAAAGATTTTGAGCACAGCCTGGACATGCCCAGAGAGTGGGGCTGCCTTACTCTCTAAGTACTGTAGTCTCAAAGGTCAAAGAGCTGGACAGGGGGTTAGGAGCTCTCCCTGTGCACACAGCACCACCCAACGGGACAGCCGGCTAGGCCCTATCCTGACGTTATCTGCCTTAACTGAAATTCCAGCCCATCACCCAACCAAATCCTGGGGGCCAGTTTTTTGGAACAAGTATATGGTACAAAATCCCAGGGAGCATGACAATGCGCTGGCTACAGAAACAGTTCATTACCTACAGCCCACATAAGCACAAGATTATCATTTTTTCAAGCCCACTGATGTGCAGCTGGGAGAAATGAGAATTTCCCAAGGCTATTAGATTGCAGCCTGAAACTAGCTGATTGTGTGTGTCCCTCTCAACATTATCATCCAGGCCAGGCCTCCAGGATGGCCACGAGGATCTTGGTCTAAGGAATCTCAACTCTGACATTTAACTTAATCCCCTTTGGATCCAACTCAAGAAAAACCTTAGAATAACTTCTGCTCAGAGTCTTTCAGGAGTAAGACACGCCGTCAGGTGACCCGTGCACAGGCTCAGGACGCAAACCTGCAAAGGTACAATGCCAAGGACACTGCTTTTCAAGGCCATTTGCAACTTTATATAATCTTTCAAACTTTTTTCCTAATACTCATGCTTTCAGGTTTCAGCCCCCTGGGGATATAAAAGATCTTTAAAAAGATTGTCTTCTTCCTTATATTATTCTAGTTAACTTTTTTTTTTTCAGTTTGCAAAAGAAAAAAAAATAACAGAAAGGTCCTTTTCAGACCAGCTTTCTGAGTGTGAACTCTGGACCTATGCACTGGTCTCTCTGCAAGTGTAATGTGCTGAGATAGACTGTAGCTTCAGAGGAGGAAAAGGTAATCAAACTTCAACAAATCTTCTTTAAGACTTGTTATACAGCTCTGGCCAAGCAGCTCAGTTGGTTAGAGCATCGCCCCCATACGTCAAGGTTGTGGGTTCAATCCCCAGTCAGAGCACATACAAGAAGCAATTAATGAGTGTATAAATAAGTGGGACAACCAATCGATGTTTCTCTCTCTCCCCCTTTCTCTCTCTCTAAAAATCAATAAAAACATATCCTCAGGTGAGGATTTAAAAAAAAAAAAAAAAAAGACACAATTTGACCTTCTACTAAAGTACACTTACTATAAACTACTTATAAAAAAATAAGACGCTATGGGGGATAGGCCCTAAAAGTCAGTATGTGTTTTATATAAGAAGTCTTGAGTTCTATCACTCACCTTAAGCTTTATGATCAATAATAATTCTATCCACTGTGTCCAAACTCTCCTCAGCTCTTTAGGAAGGTCTGACTTGACTGAATCTAGCTTCAGGGCCTCATCTGCTCCGTGAACAAATGTTTTAGCACCCTCTACTGGCCACCGGTCGCATCTAGCCCGCTCCTACCTCCTCTCAAACATGCCTCAGCTGCCTTTCAAAGGTCAGATGGCACCGCAAGGCCACACCATCCCTCCTCCAAAGCCACCTGTGCAACAGCTGAGCCGGGAGCCGGTGCCACAGAAGGGCGAATCCTGAGTGCTCTCCTGCTCACGAGTCCTGTCGTGGCCGCAGATTTCACAACCGCCACCTGGGCCCCGGGCTGGCCTGCTCTCTGCGTTCACCTCCAGGCCTCGTTTCTACGCTCATAGGTTGTTCAGTGGGAAGAGCCCATACGGTCCCCCTGCCATCTGCTCATCCTGTCAGCTCTTGTGGGATGGGGTGTCTGGAGGGACCAATCCACCTATCAGGTATCACCTGGACACCCAGAGGACAGAAAAAAGAGCTCAGGAGGCATATTTTTCCCCACATGCTCATAGATATGATCAACTTCCTGTCCTTGGGTTTATTATAGCCAGATTTTGGGGGGAGCAGGGACAGAAGAGAACTTCTCCTCTCCTGTGACCTCAGGACAAGGCAACTTCTAATTTTTCACAGTCCCCTGGAGAAAGTGGGGCACCTTTAGTAGAATCTAGCACAAGGAACCATGAACCCTGTAAGCTCTCATTATATGGCCCACCTTTTAGAAAGGAAAAAATTAGCATGGTATTTATTACTCAATAACACATGGAAAGAACAGGGAGAGAGAAGAGGTAAGACTATATAAAAGATGGAGAGTTTCTTTACTCCCAAATCTTGCTAGATCAAGCTAGTGTTTATTAAGTAGTAAGTGCCTGTTGGTTTGACATCAGTCACCTACTGAGGGAAAACTCTTCTGTAGAAGAGGGTGGAGTAAGGGACTGGAGAGTAATTCCTGACATCGGAAGAGCTCATAATTTGGTTGCAAAGACCAAACGTGTCAAAGGAAATAATTAGAAAGTGGCAAAGTGCCATGCCTTTTAGTAAAAATATATATACTGGACCTTCCATAAAGCTGGACCTTCCACACACACACAAAGCTCCCCTCTCTCTCACGTGTGAAAAGATGGTCATCAAAACATTAGTAACAGTCATCTCTGGTGGACCTTCAGATCTGTACCTTTCTCTCCATGTTTTTCAGTACTATTGGAATTTCCTACAGTAAAAGGTAGCACCTGGCCCCAGCCAGGTGGCTCAGTTGGGTGGGGCATGGTCCCATACACCAAAAGATTTCAGGTCCGAGTCCCGGTCAGGGCACATACCTAGGCTGTAGTTCAATTCCCCGTCCGGGAGGGGAAGGGAGGCAACCAATCCATGTATCTCTCTCACATCGATGTTTCTCCCTCTCTCTCTCCCCACCCCCCTTCTTCTCTCTCTAAAATCAGTAACATATCCTCGGTGAAAATAAAAAATAAAATTTAAAAAAACCCTGGCTGGTGTGGCTCAGGTAGTTGGGTGTCGTCCCATGCACCTGGGGGTTGCTGGTTTGATTCCTGGTCAGGGCACATGCCTGGATTTCAGGCTCAGTCCCCAGTAGGAGGGATGCAGGAGGCAGCCAATCACTGTTTCTCTTTCTCTCCCCTTCTCCCTTCTTCTCTCTCTAAAATTCAATAAAAATACATTTTTTTAAAAATACACAGAAAAAGGGCTGACGGCAAATAGTTCAATTTACTAATGACACACCTGGAATGAGGGCGGTGCTGATGAGAATGTCCACCTCCTTGCACTGCTGCGCAAACAGCTTCATCTCCGCCTCGATGAACTCCTTGGACATCTCCTTCGCATACCCGCCTTGGCCCTCGCCGGACTCCTTCAAGTCCACCTCCAAGGGCTCAGCACCGAGGGACTTGAACTGCTCCAGGGCTGCAGCTCTGCGATCATTGAGGGAAAGCAGCAGTTATTCTAGGCCCTTAACACACAATCAAGATCATTACCACAGACATTTTTAAAAAGAAAAACTGTGTATGTTCAAAAGTGGAGACTTTCTTTTGAGGTCTCTGATTGGACTCTTGCAACTTTTTCTAATGTTTTCATGATAAATTTTTTTTTCTGGGGGGGAAAAAAAAGATAGGAAATCCCAACTTCTTAGTCAAATTACAAAAGGAATTTCACCATTGCCAACTCCAGTAATCCATCGTGTTTCTGTGGCTCCACTCTCCATGATGATGGGAGATCCCAGCTCCACGAAGATCTGACTTCATTCAAATCACTCAAGTGGTGTTCATCTGTAAATGCTCTGACTTATGGGGACTTTTCCCAAATAAATGACTTTTACTTAGATATATTTTATTGAAGTGATTTTTGCTGCTAGCCATCCTTAAACTGTGTTTGAAAAAAATCAATTTGTAAATGGTATAAATGGTAACTGTAATAAGTCAATACTTTCAAATTATGTAAAAATATATCCAGGTGTGTTTTTTTAATACTGGCCAAGCATTGTGTACTGGTTGGAAAACCTGGGCCAGCAGAGGTCTCAGCTCTGACCAACACCCATCCTACGGTGACGTCCCTGGTTACAACAATTGCTCCAGCTACCTGTTAGCAATTCAAATTCCCAGGCCCCTTTCCAGACCCATTAAATTACCACCTCCAGCCCTGGCTGGGTAGCTAAGTTGGTTAAAGCATCATTCCCATACGCCAAGGTTACGGGTTTGATCCCCAGTCAGGGCATATACAAGAATCAACCAATGATGCATAAATAAATGGAACAACAAATATATCTCCTCTCTCCCTTCCTCTCTCTCTCTCTAAAGTCAATAAATAAAAATGTAAAAAAAAAAAAAAAAAAAAGCCAACAGAGCGTGAGGTGTTAGTTTTCGATTCTCTTGTTTTGTTTTTTTAATTATTTCTGCTGTACTGAGTCTCGGTCCTTAAATTTTTGTCTACTAAGTAATCTGTTTTCACTTTGAGTTCACTTTGAAAAAGCATAAATATTTACAGAGCTTATAGCACTGTTTTCAATGCGTTCCTTAAATTTATAAACTCTTAGGAAAGCACAACATCCAGCTGAACCCGTGGTCTGACCTGACAGCATCGCCAGTAAAGCGCTCACCTCGTGTCAAACCCTCGGACGATCGCGCCCATGGACTTGGCTGCACCTGCAGAGGCAAGCCCAGCCACGCCGCCGCCAACTATCAGAATCTAGGACGGAAGGCAGAACAGGTGTGTTTTCAATGAAGTTCATTATCAACTCATGATGAACAATCACCCACCAGTAACTACCAGTGCCTGGTACACAGTCAGCCCCCATAATAAACCAGGCAGTGCTGGTGGTGAGGGTGAGGCCTCACTCAATGTTCTGGGTGGACAGACAATTCTTTAACTGAAGGCCACTGCTTTTTATTTATTTTTCCCTTTTTATTGAATTTATTGAGGTGACACAGGTTAACATTATACAGGTTTCAGGAGCACAATTCCACAATACACTATCTGCACACTGCATGTGTGTTCACCACCGTCAAGTCTCCTGCCATCACCATTGATTCCCCCCTTACACCTTCCTCCACCTCCCCCCCAGGCCACTGTTTTTTAAAAGTTATCAAAGGAACACTGCTGGCAAAGGCCAACGACCTTCACTAAAAATAGCCTGACAATCAGCCTCCCGGTGTGGAAGGGGGTGTGGAAGGGGGTGGACGCTCCTTCCAGCCAGATGGGGGGTATGTGTGTTAAAGGTTACCGGCTCCTTCACCGCCAAAGCTCCTTCCGCTCACACCCCCAGAGCGGCTCCTAGCTAGCCTTCCCCTCTCCCATAATTTACTATGTCCATAAAATATCAAAGCAAGTTTCAAAGACGGGAACAACTGCGGCGAACCATCTACTCCAACCCCAACTTTGAGCCCCAGTGCCTCTGAAAGGAAAGCAGGTGATCAAGCCCCTAATTTTGAAGCCTTTTGAATGAACTGTACCTGAAATACAAAGCAATGTAATTCATCTCCCTAACCAGGGGAGGGGCAGAGCCAAGGAAACCAAAGATTCCTCATCAACAAGAGTCTCCCCCACCTTCTAAGAAACAAAATAAGACAATGTGGTCTGCGGTGTGGCCTGGGCCCGCGGAGAAAAGAATGATTATGCTTCCCAGTCAATGGAAGGCAACTCCTTGTTGCTATAAATAAATAAAAAGGAAAGAAAGAAGGAAGCCACCCACAGAAACAGTGAAGCGTATAAATTTCTACCCACCCATCATGCCCACACCTCCTTCCCCGCTCACACCGTGCTCCAGTGACCCCCGGGCAGTGTCTCAAAAGTCCTACGAATTGCTCTTAATGGTGATAGTTTGTTAGTTTGTTTGTTTGGGGGGAGTCTACAGGAAAAAGGGGCAAAGAGGGACCAGAGAGAACAAACAGGCTCTGGCCTCCAAGCACCACCATCCCGCCCCACACACGCTGCTAAAACAATGAAATGGAATAAAATAAATAAAACTCACGGGACTAGGCCAAGTTATCCTCAATCAGAAATAACAAACGACCCCGCAACTTAAAAGAGGAAAGGGCACTAGAATGAAGCAGTGTAATCCTACAGAAGGAATGTTCTCTCTCTCCACTTAAACACCTGCCATTCTCTCCCCAGGCCTGCTTTTAAAGCAATTAACTAGATTTCTCAAAGCTGCTACTGTCCTTTTTTTCATTTTTCTAGGTGATTTATTTTGCATGAGAACTCTGGGTTTATAATGACAAAGTACCTAAAAGCAGGAAGCACCAACTCAACCTGCACCCTCCAGGCAGGTGCACTCTGCAGGTAGATGGCAAGAGCTCAAGTCCTGTTTCCTACACCTTGCCCACGTGCTTCTGTGACATTATGTCATTTAGGGTACGCGGGGTTGAGGGGTCTCACGTAATCCGCTCTTTCACCCGGCCATCCCCACCTCTCCTCTTCTCTCAATAACCCAGATTAAAGAAACTGCACCCTCGCCCCTGCCAAACATCCTGATTACACCATCTCCCATTTCCTGTCCCCGTGACCCAAGATTCGACAAAAAATGAGGAAACCAAGACGATCGTTTCAATGAACTGAGATGTCACAATCATTGGGAAATCAAGAATTTGCTGAATGGTATCTTGAAGCTTTTGTTAAAAATAGTAACAGAACGAGTTGTCCAAAATCCCTTTGAGAATTCAAGTTAGTGAGTCAAAAACGGTGAAAGGACTAGGATGTCCAGAAACGTCCACATGCCTTCTCTCAGGCCATCTTCAGCAGCGGGGGCTCCGCCGCGGATCTGTACATGCCACAGGTCACCAGCGAGAAGGTAACATGCAACAGAAGGGCAAACAGCTGTCTTTCAAAACTACACATACCCTAGCCTTCAATTAATTCCTATTATGAGAAACATTCAAAGTTTTACCTACCTTAGCCGGAGGAACTTTTCCGGCAGCTGTGATCTGACCAGTAAAAAATCGTCCAAAATGATTTGCTGCTAGTACGACAGCCTTATAACTTAAAAAAAAGAAACAAATGCGTGAATAATGCCACAAAATGAAAGATGTGAGGCTCATATATCATCATAAGTCACCAATTACACGTTAATCATCAATGATAGCTAACATTTTATATAGCGCCTACTCTGTGTCAAAAACAGCTCTCAGTGCTGCGTACATACCTATGCCCTTAACCTTCACAACAATCGTAAGGATGGGCACAATTATTATCTTCATTTTCCAGGCGAGGGGACTGAGACACAGAGGGGAAGAGACTCGCCCAAGGCGCCTCCGCTAGTAACGGCAGGGCCAGTCTAGCCCCGGCACCCTGCCTACGGGGGCAAATGCTAATCCACGACGCTCCGTCCTGCAGAAGGTGGGCTGTGATAGAAAGAGAAACAAGGGAAAGAGAAGAAAAGGCTTCCTCTGGGTGCCGGGACTACAGGTATTTCAGATTTTCTGTTTTACACTATTATTTATATAATGGGGACAACTTTTAAAATGAAAAATTAGATTAGTGATATGCTTGTACATAATGAAATTCCAATTCCAACCTCAGAACAACAACAAAAAACACTTCCCCTGACCTCTAATGGTTGAAAGCATGGGATTTGGAGACAGTGACCTCAGCTCCAGTCTAGTTTTACAGCTGACTAGCTCTGTGACCTTGGACAACTCTCTTTAATTCATTGACCTTGGTTTCCTCATGTATAAAGTGGGGACAAAAAAGAGCATCTCTTAGTTTTGTCGTGAGGACCAACTGAGATCATGTGGGCAAAGCACTTACCTACGGCCTGTCACAACAAGTACTTGCTCAATACGAGTGTTTTAGCTAAAGAAACACTCTATGTAACAAAAACTAGTAAAAAGTACACCATCTTTTCTTTAATAGGATATTTTTAACACATTACACTAATTTCATTTTCATACCATTTTATACTGAAGAGGCCCTTCTGCCCATTCTCACAGGGTAGCACACGCTCTAGCATAAACTATAATGCAACTGTTTAATGCTAAGCTCCACCTGCCAGTTGACAGTAAAACCTTTCCTTGACATATTTTTTATAAAATACTTGACATCATAATTGATGCAAAAGTATGCACTGTTTTAAGTTAAATTATATTAAAAGCAGGGAAATAGTATTTTAGAGATTACATGATTTGTAAGTCTATTTCTGAATTCAAGCGACAGAAATTTTCAAAGAGCAAACATGATAGAGATTCAAAGGCCACCGTAAGAAATTAATTTTGGAATTAATATCTTAAAAGATTCAGTTGTTATACTGAAAAAAATAACAAAAACAAAGCTGAGTATAGAGGAAATGTACAAGAAAGTGTTGCTGGTGGGGAAAAAAAGGGAAAAGTGAGTCTGTTTTTGATGAAAGCAACAAAGCTCAGAATGAGCATCAGTGAACTGAAAGGAACGTGTCTTCAATGTAGTATGGTTGTGTGTGTGTGTGTGTGTGTGTGTGTGTGTGTGTGTAATTTAGATGGAAAATTATTTATATCACACATGTGGTTTAGCATACTAGATGATTCATCTCAAACTATACCCTTCGGATATATCAGCTTAGGACCTAAACAGTGATTCTTTAAATTGTGTTCCATGGATCCCCAAAGGTTTAAATTCCAGCCAACGCTGGGGCCACAGTGGGTGGGACAGAGAACAGACTTGTTCCTGGACACACACCCCCCCCATCCCTCAATTCAGCTAAGGCCACTCTGCTCTTAGTGGATTTGTTTCTATCGCCTCATAATATTTCATCTGCTCAAAATATTATGCAGCTCAAATCCACTGATCTAGAGCCACTGGTTTTGATAAAGACCTTTCTCAAATGTGCATTTCACATGACAAAGTCAACAGCACCCTTAAAAGTTTACATTGTACATTTTCTATATAAAAGTATAAGTCCCTCATTGCATAGCATAACTCTTCTTCTAACTAAATAAATATGGCATAAAATTATTTTGTTCCTTGGTATATAATTTATATCCCAAAAAATGTCTTTAAACAAACCATTTGCCATATTACATTAAGAACAACAAAATGTGTTTTTACCTATCATTTCTGTTCACTGCATCTCATTTACATCCACGGTGAACAGTTGAAACCCAAAGTAGAATCTGTTACACCTACGACATGAAGCCTAAGGAAACTTTCAGCTCATGTGCCAGGCTTTATTCAGGTTATTGTTTTTCTTTCGCACTGGTTTTTTTTAAACATCTTCATTTGTTGGTGCCTCATTCGTGTTAGCAAATTGTCAATACTAACAGTGTTCATGCTTAAAATCTAATTCAACTGGTTTCTTAGATGAGCTGATTTCAGAAGCACTGTCTGAGTTCCAGATTTCTGGCCCTCTCCAGCCAAGCGAGCAAGGCGCTGCCCTCGGGGAGCTATTCCTGGCCCTCCCGGGGCGGGCGTGCCGCGCAATCAGCCGGCCTGAGCCCACGGCCTGGGATCCGGCCTCACAGCTCTCGGGCAGCAGCCCGAATGCATCGGTGCTCCGGGCAGATGAGTTCACTGCCCTCTTGGCCTCAGAGGTTAGAGGACACAGTTAGCCGTCAGTTATCAACATAGGTTTTCACACCAGATGAAACTTCTTCAAGTGCATTTTCCCTACACATTAAATATTTTATGAATGTATGGAAGCAAAACCTAATTAAAATGGTGAATCTGCTAATATGCATATATTAGATTGAAATATATAAAACAGACAATATCCTACCATTTTTGACCTATAAAAACAGCAATTTATGTTAACTAAGCTTATTATGGTAAGCATTTCACAATATATACATGTATCAAATCATTAGGTTTGCACCTTAAATTTACACAATGCTATGTGTCAGCTGTATCTCAATAAAGGTGGCGGGAAAAACAGCAATTTCAACATAATATATACAGGTACACATGCGTATATGAAATACAGTAAATTCCCAATACAATAACCTGACAGTCATTTCCTTTGCTGGAAGGAAATACTACCTTCTACCCATGAAGATTAAAAAGGAGCACACAACAGAGTGCTCCAATATGAAGAACCATTTCCTATCTGATGGCTGGGAAACAACAAAATGGGCCTTAAAAACAATTTAAGTGCACTGTCAAAGGCTGCACTCTCCAACAATTATTACAAGTAAAATCACCATACGAGAGAAGCGCTGCAGTGAGCACGTTTCTATAATACTCTTGCCCTTTTCTCCAGCTGAAACAGAGGAGAACCTACCCGGCAATGTTGGCCATGGAGCTTAGCGCGTCATATCCCTGAGCAATTGTGACTCTTGGAACCTGGTCCATCGCCAGAACTGTAGTTTTTCTTTGGGAAAGTTTATTTAGCAGGTCTGGATTTTGGGCTGGATAAATAAAACTGATCAGTGTTCCCGATGTCTTCAGAAGGTCAGCTTCATGAGCATCTAATGTTGGATTAAGCATGGGGGCTCGCACCTGGGAAAAAAGTCAAGTCACCGATTGAAAATGTAAATACGTTTATCATATTTTTAGGTAAAGAAGACAATTTAAGTAATAGGCCACGATTGAAATAACACTCCAGGAGTGATCTTTCAGCAATAAATTTCTGACTAAATTCCTACACGAAGATCTATGACATCTGTCCTCTGACTGATGAGCCGCTCACTGGACTAGTAAAGAGCACATACAACTAAATATAGCACCAGAACAGGTTTGCCAGTGAACCATGGAACAGTGGGGAAAATACACAGGCTCTATAACAAACCTGTTCTCCCAAAACCGAGCTCTCTGGTACAATTAAGAGACATTAGAATAAACAGGAAGTTTGGGCGGTGTGTTCAAAGATTAAATTCTTGCTCATTTTGACAAGCACAAGCATTTGGGGTGTTGAGAAGTTAAGAACATTATAAACTAAAATCTCCTGGTCATATGTATAGATTTATGCCACCTTAAAATTCCAGGTGAATATTTACAGATGAATGCAATCCAAGCGGTACCTTGCTGAACTGAGTTTAAGCAAAAAGCCACAGTAAAGTCTGTTCTGTTAAGAAACATCAAATCATGCCCAGCCAGTGTGGCTCAGTGGTTGAGCTTCAACCTATGAACCAGGAGGTCACGGTTTGATTCCCCGTCAGGGCACATGCCCGGGTTGCGGGCTCGAACCCTAGTAGGGGGTGTGCAGGGGGCACCGATCAAAGACTCTCTCATCACTGATGTTTCTATCTCTCCCTCTACCTTCCTCTTTCTGAAATCAATAAAAACATATTTTTTAAAAAAAAAGAAGTTATCAAGTCAATCAATTTATTCACATGCCTAAAAGTTCCAAATGTCCACATTTTAAAGCCATTTTTTTAACTCCATTTTACAAGTGTTTTAAAATGTGTTTTATATCCAAGTTTGAAATCAATTTTCAATGAAAGTTTAACTCCCAGTTCGCAGCAGTGCTGTTAGGCAGGAAAGCATAGAAAAAACAGCCCTGGGACTTAAGTTTTAAAAGGAAATACAAACACAAACACAGGGTCAAGACTTTCATTTCACAGCCTTCCATCTCAATTAAACTATGAGAACCCTTTATCTGTTACTCCCATTTCGGTTGTTGATCTGGGGATGCATGTGATTTAGGTTCTGGACTTTAATTAAGACTCCCTGACAAGGTCTGTCTCTCCTCAGTGAGAATCTATAATATAGATTTTAATAACAATTAGAGGATACCTTTGAATTGATTCTACCAGCCTCTCTCGAACCCTCAGCTGTGACTGTAGGCATTGCAGTGAGTTAAGCCATTAGAATATTTTCTTGAACGTACTATTTAGATCACTATTCCCTCTGGATATTAACAAGTCTGACTTAAAAGAGAGGCCCCAGGGTCAAGTAGTATATTAACGCAAGTATAGCGTTTCTATGTTACAGGATTTTCCAGTACCTTCAACATGTCACACACATCATAAAACTCTAAATGGAACACAGAGCATTTCCAAACTTCTGTGCACCCTACTAAGCCTTTTATGTGAGACATCTCAAAAAGTTTTGATCCCAAAAATATACAGTAGAATGGGTTATACTGATTTTTCTATTTTTCCTAAGCTCTTTCACTCTACCAAGTTTTATCACCAAGTATCTGCACACCTAACCACTTTAAAAGCTTTAGCTAAATTATAATTTATCTCCATACCATACATTTTATTATTCATTTTCTGTAGGAAAAAAAAAAAATGGTTTTGTATCTTCTGGAAGAACCGCTATTTAAGACCCTATCAAATAGTCCACGGACTTGATGTAAAAAAACAAAAAAACAAAAAACTATGTGATTCATTCCTGAGAAATTAGCACAAAAAAACTGATCTTGAAAAAGTGAGCTTATTTTAACCTGATAATCATGCTTCGATAATCCATACTTCCCTGTCTACATTGGTTGCAGAAGGCTTAGGACTTAAGTTAATGTTCAACTCTAGTAATTATCTATGCTAGACTTGAGACACAGCCTCTCTCCCTTTCCCTATATGAGATGTATTGCTCAGGTCCTTCAGCATGTAGATTTCCATCCCACATGAAGAACTTTTATTAAAGTAGAGAGGCTACTGGCCACTCAGCCCAATGCTGCCTTGTCCAGGACAGTCCTACCCTTTCTAAAAATAGCTCTGACATCAGTTCAATCACTGTTCCCTTGGAGGATCACTGCACATTCAGTCCCAAGAGCTCCGTGACTTCTTTCTATTTCAGTAGCAGCTAGATGCTCACCTGTGCGCATGTGGGATACACAGGAACCGTGGAGTGCAAATATCTCTAACCAATTAAAAGGGGATTTCCACACAGCCAATGTAAAAAAAAGACCACTTTTTCTCTTCTCATGGTTAAACACAGATCATGGCCTGAACATGAAAAATACTCACAACATGCAATCATTCTTTTGAGAAAAAGGCATCGTTTGAAAGTATGAAAAGCTCTAACATTGGACATTAATTTTCCTATGCAAAGAGTTTGAAACATCCCCATGCCACAACAAGAGGGGGAAAGGAAAGGGATAATTACTTTGACCACCAAATCAGAGGCCAGCACTTCTTTTGTTCCTTGGATCTGGGCACCTGCTGCTCTGTAGTGGTCATCTGAGAACTTGGACGCTTCGCCAGCACCCGACTCCACGACAACATTGAAACCCTGCTTGACCAAGGCCTGAACGCCTGCAGGAGACAATGCCACTCGCTTCTCATTCTGGAAAATTTCCTTGGGGATTCCGACAGTCAGTTGCTTATATGGAATTCCTACAAAGCCAAAAAAAAAAAAAAAAAAGAACACTTGGTAAACAATGTTTCAATAACAGAGTTCAGAAAATGGATATGGGAAAATTGTTCAGAAGAGACAAATAGACGGCACATAGAGTTTCTGTTCAAAATGATGTTCCTGATGCAGAATCATAAATCTTTGACCTTTTTTGATAAGTTTTTATGCTCTCTCTCCTAAAAATTCTAATTATTTTATTTAACCAAATGGCCCTCTTCAAGGCACATGACTAGCTTAGCTTATTCTCATGATAAAAATGGGTTGAGAGACCACTCAACATGCTAACTCCACTCTTCAAATTAACACTCTCGGGTTTACGGTCTCCTTGTCCTTACTTTCAAGGAAGACAAAGGAGTAATTAGCTGTTTTGAAGAACCCTCTCTCTACTAGACACCCAAAATCACCTTCCCCTCTCTCTACTAGACACCCAAAGTCACCTTCCCCTCTCTCTACTAGACACCCAAAGTCACCTTCCTGGCAATTTGGCCACAGGGAATGCCTCCCAGATTCCAGGTGTTGTAGCTTGGGACCTTACATTCTCAGCGATAACTCATTAGACCAGGGGACAGCAGCTGGGTCAAAGATAACAATCTACAGGCCAGACAGGAGAAAAACCAGCAGCCTATGAGATCCTTTACATAGGGGACACTCTGTGTTGGCCAGTGACTACCACCCCAACCAGGTTCTCTAAGGAAGTTGGAGGGGAGACCCCCCAGAAAGGACAGAGAGAGTGGAAGAGTGCAGCAGCGACCAGTGAGCACAGCGTGGGGTAATCAAAGGGAGGTCGGCAAGCAATGGCACTAGAAACATCAGCAGTGGAGACTCAAGGAGAGAAGGTGAGTCACAGCTGTGACATCCAGAATAGCATTCCATTCTCCAAGACGTCTCCAAGCCTGGCCTCCCATGCTTCCCGAGTCCTTACAATAAGCCCTAATCACAAAATATTACCTGTTCAATAAAAGTGACTCTATCTATGTAAAAAAAAATTATATATATATATAAATCTGGTTTGATTCTGTTCCTTGCAACCCAAAAGAGCCTGTGTAATACAGTGTTAAAGTATGTAACACGGTTCAGACCAGCTTTAGCTAAAGTACATTAGTTTCTTCTGTTGTTTAACTCACAAGTGGTCATAAACAGGTTTTTTTTTATAAAAAGGATTTCCTTCTATTTAAGTTTTACTAAAGTTTAGGAAATCTAGCAACATAAACTCTGATTATATATAATAAAAAAATGAAATTATCTCTATAGAGTAACTTATTGAGGTCTTAGAGAGCTGTTGTCAACCTAAAAATGTCTGCGTTTGAACAGTCTTAGATCCCACACTATATATGCAGTTGTAATCGATAGCAAACTCAAGGCAGATATATGCTGAATCTTACACTCTACTTCAAGGAGAGAAAAACAATAAAAAGCTGGCAAATATTTTAGATTGATGTACAAAGTTAAACCCCATATACTTATCTAGAGTTCACTTATCTAACAATGTCAGATTATCTAGGCCCTACATACCTCAAATCACGGAAGGTATCAAAGACAATTGAAATCACATCAAAAGGATTTAGGAAAGAATCTGAAAGGGCCAAATATGATGCAACTTAAGCATCAAAAAGAATAATAACTAATTGCAACATAGTAAAATATACCCAAAAATGTTAAAACCCATGAGTTCATGATGATACTCAAAAAAATAAATAAATATTTTGTAACAGCTTCATTGGTCAACTTGGGAGGAAGGAATGTGTGGAAGGTAGAATTATGGTCTCCCAACGATATCCATGTCCTACTCCTCAGAACATGTGACTAGGTTACCAAACCTGGCAAAGGAGAATTAAGGTGGAATTAAGGTTGCTAATCAGATGACCTTGAGATGGGGAGATTATCCTGGATTGTATGGGTGGGCCCAAAGGTCCTTAAATGTGAAAAAAGGGGGCAGAAGAGTCCAAGCCAAAGAGTAATTTGAAGAAGCTGCTGGCTTTGAAGATGGAGGGTGTGGCCATAAGCCAAGAAATGCAGGCAGCGCAGGCAGTCTGCAGAAACTGAAAGAAGCAAGGACGCAGATTCTCCCCTAGAGCCTCCGGAAGGAGCACAGCCCTGCCAACACCTTGGTTTAAACCCAGTGAGAGCCATTTCAGACTCTTCCTTCCAGAAGTGTAAGACAATAAATTTGTGTTGTAGGAAGCCAGTAAGAATGTAATCATTTGTTACAGCCGGAATAGATACATAAGGGAACCAACTGATTATTACCAAAACCAGTAAATAATCGGAAAGAATCAAACAGGTATGGCACCTTTCCAGTACAATCTCAGGTAACTAAATAATAGATGGAACGTTTTTCTTTATAGAGAAATTCTAGCTAATAAACAAAGAATGATAGGCCCTAGCTGGATAGCTCAGTTGGTTAGAGCATCTCCTGATACACCAAGGTTGCAGGTTAGATCCTCAGTCAGGGCGCATGCAAGAATCAACCAATGAATGCGTAAGTAAGTGGAACACCAAACCGATGTTTTTCTCTCTCTCTCTTCTTTCCTCTCTCTCTAAAATCAATAAATAATTTTTTTTTAAAGAAATACATGTAAAGAAGTACAGAGCCTAGCAGCCTTAAAAAAAAAAAAAAAAAAAAGTTAGAATGATAGAATATCACGAATTTAAAACCCCTGATGAAATCATGGATTTAGTTAATAATCATCAATCAAACAGCCACTATAGCCTTTGAGTAAGAAACTAACAGGAACTTCCTAATAGATGGATCACACTGACAACATCTGAAGTCATGGGTTCACCTTCTTAATATAATGCAACAGGTGATACACGGTTCTTGCCCAATAAATCAAACCCGACTCTGGTCTGGCCTCTAGATCTAGCTAAGTGTTACAGAAAATACAAGGTGCAGGGAAACTTGTTAAATAATACCGAGGGAATTCGGTCAGGCAAGCCTGGACTGCAAGGAATTCTACAGGAAGACAGCTAAAGTCTTCAACAAATATATTAAATGGAAAACTGAGGAGGGGAACGTACAGGTCAAAAGACACCTAAAGACACAGCAAGTGAGTACAACGTGTAGACCCTACATGGCTCATTGTTTGAACAAAGCAGCTGTAAAAAGAAAAGAAATTAAGGGGGGAAAAGTGAGAAAATATGAACAGTGACTGGAATACTTTTCATGCTTTTCAATGTGATAATGAAATAGTGGTTTTATTAAGGAAAAAATAGAATCCTTATCTTCTAAAGATTAAAAGTAACTACCTAGGAAATAGTCCACAATCAGAAATTAAACAAAAAATAGACAAAGTCTTATACATAATCAACATAGAAACCTTGGTGTCTATGCATTTACGCACGAGGACAACTGTCATGTCCTCAATGCAGGTATTTATTTTATACATAGTTTTATCACACTGGATAATCTGGCTTTCTAGAACTGTTTGAAAAGTCTGAAGCCAAAGTTGAGGACTCCCAGGGGCAGGTCCCCTGCCAACAGTGACTTGTCGTGTGAGAAAAAGAAAAGAGGCTGGGAAATCGATTAAAGGCAGACGTGAGAATTCAAAAAGCCTAAGAGTTTAGGGCCTTTAATGCACAGCAAGCAGTCTCACAAACTTAAATTACTCCACGAGGCAAAGACTTCTGGTTGCCCCCAGGTATCCATCCTGTTCCCCACCTTAGAGACAGAATGCCATTTTTAGTTGAGAGTGTTGCCACCTGGAGTGAAAGACTAAATGTCTCTGTCTCCCTTATAGTACATAAGGCCGCCGGTCTGATTCCGTTCAGTGGGGTATAAACAGTGCTGGGAAGGTCTTTGGGTGAGATGCATACAGGGACCTATCTGACTTGGCTTAGAAGGGCCTCCTTCTAGCCTGCACCCCAGAACAGAAGGCGGTCGGGGGGGGGGGGGGCGGGCTTGAAAACCACTAAAAGGCTTCAGCTCTTACTCTGTGTGAGCTAGGAAGCTAGTGGCAAATTCTGAGTACAAGAGTGAGGTGTTCTTTCATTTTAAAAAGATTATTCTCACTGTCATATGCGGAACAGACCGTAGGGGGACAAAGGCAGAAAGCATAGAGATCATTCAGAAGACTAGTGCTGCAGTCCAGGTGACAGCTGATGGTGGCTTGGAGCAGAAGGGTAACAGTGGTGACGGTGAGAAGGGGACAGATTCTTGATAAAAGGCAGAGCTGACCTGACCTACTACAAGGATCTAGGGAGGCTCCAAGGTCTCTGACCTGAGCAACTGAGGTGAAGCTGCCTTTTGAGAAACGCTGCTGCAGATAAAGTAATACGCTTAGTTCCTAATTCTTGAGCGCAGATGTGCCTCATCTAGTACAATTCTCCAGTGCTGACCAGGAGAGAGACAGAGCTGTCAGGGTTACTACAAATAGCACTTTCCAGGCTCCACTCCACTGGTTTACCCTTTTTCTAGTCTCTCTCCTTCTGCATTAGCACTGACAACCTAGAACTTCTCATAAGAAAGTGCTCATTAGGTCTTTTCATTCAAAATGATCACCCAGGCCTGGCCAGCATGGCTCAGTGGTTGAGTGTCAACCCATGAACCAGGACACAGTCCGATTCCCGGTCAGGGCACATGCCCGGGTTGCAGGCTCCATCCCTAGTTGGGGGCGTGCAGGGGGCAGCCGATCAATGACTCTCTCATCATTGATGTTTCTCTCTCTCTCCCCCTCTCCCTACCTCTCTCTGAAATCAATAAAGACAAACTTAAACAAAAAAATATATATATATATACACACACATACACACACACACACACACACACGTAAGTGATCGCCCACAAGCACCAGGCACGGCTGTGCTTTTTCAGTCATCGGGAGAGCCATTCGCTCCCACGACTTGAAGGCCAGCTTCACACACGCTGAAGGGAGACTCTACCTGGCTTCGCGGAGGATTTACACCAGAGCGCCTGATGAGTGTGAAACGCTCGTAAAAACTTCTTCTTCCCAGGCACGACCTTGCAGGACCCCAAATTGCTAAGTAAAGGACACGAACAGCCAGTCACCACTGTTTTCAGCAGGTTCGCCATGTTCAGAGCGGCTCCCAACTTTCCGAGTCCCCGATTTTCTTGAAGGAAAATCACTAGGAGGAAAGAGAATAAAATATGTATGTGCTGAGAAAAACATACCGTACTTTGTCTTTTGAACAGCAAGACATAAAAAAAACATACTAATCCAAAGAGCTTGGAATATAGCAGTTCCATGTGATTGAACTTCTTTGCCAAGTCTTTTACTTAGAGAAGATGCTTCATAAGTTTGTTCCCAATTCAGGTATTTAAAGTTGAAATCCGCTTTCCCTCTTAAACTGTAGTTATAAACTCACTATTCAATTCAGAGCCTAAATCACGTATGTCTAATTGATCCTTAATGTAGCTCAAAAGTTAAAAAAAAAAATTGCTAGAGCCCAGTCTCAGCTTGCATGAGTTATTTCTAAGTCTGCATGTCCAGGAAAAATTGTATATAATCAAAGTCACCCTTGGACTTCCCTTAAATTGTCTAAACGACTGTGCAGTACAGCAGCAACTTGTTTAGATGCCGCACTGCACAGAAAACACGCATCCTATTAAGTGAGGCAGGATGCTCACCCTGTGAGAACCCTCGAACCGAGGCTGCATGAACACAGGCTCATGTCTGCCAGGTGCACATCTCAAGAATATTAAACATGTGGATATGACTCCAACAAAAAAGAAAGGAAAATTCCAGTTTGTGCTTGCAGATTAGGGTGCAACTATGGGCTCTTCTGTCACGTCACTGGTCGGTCCTCACAAGTGGCCACTTTTTGCCAGCTCTAACCAGGCTGGGTGAAGTGTCATTGACCTTGGCTGTTACTGACCTAGGCTTTAGTGGCTACTCCTCTGCTCTCCTTGGCAGATCCCCAGGGATTCGTGGAAAGCTCCCATCATCCCCAGGATTCCCAATGTTCCCCCCATCCTTCCTTTCTTTCCTTCAAAGCTCTGAAGAAGCAGAGGACCTGGAACCCTATCCGTTACGCTCAGCTGACTCCCCCAACTGTCCATTTACATTCTGACCCATCATGTGGGCCCCCGCAGTGCCCAGCACCCAATCCCAGCAGAGTCCATACACATCCTTCTAAAAATGGGTCTAGCTCCTTTTTAATTTCAGCACTGCTGCCACAACTCCCTGAAGCAACTTCTTGCAAATACCAGAAAGCAACATGGAGAATGGAAATCCTCCATCCAGGTGGCGCTGATTTTTAAGATGCCCTTTCATGCAACAAGCACGCACCGAGGGCTGAGACTCAGAGGCACAGCCATTAGCAGCATCTGAAGACTCAAAATGAAACAGGTTTGCTTGGAGATAAGAAACGTCAACAAGTCAGAACGCTACAAACCAGAGCAACCAAGTCCAAAGTTCCTGGCGGGATCAAAGGAAGTCATGTCCTCCTATAGGGCTCAAAAAAGAAGGGAAAAGCCCTAGCCTGGTAGTTCAGTTGGTGAGAGCTTCATCCCGATACATCAAGGTCGCAGGTTCAACCCCTGGTCAGGGTGCATATGAGAGTCAACCAAGGAATGCACAAGTGAGTGGAAGAACAAAATCAAAAAAATAAAACCAATAAATAAAATTTCTCTCTAAAGTCAATAAATAAAACATTGAAAAAAAAAAAAGAAGAAGGGTAAGAGTAAGGTGTTGGAGATGGAGAGAGTTAAGTGAACAAAAAGAGCAGAGGGCACATGCAAGACGTGTCTAGGCACGCCATCAAAAATGTACATGAGTAATCCTTTGCATTTGAATAGAAGGTTTTCTATTTTCAGTGTTTCCACATGTGTCTTTTCATTTCAGTCCTAAAGCGTTCCCGAACCCCATAAATACTTTCCTTGTTCATTCATAGGTCACTTCTAGTGTCATTCGTGGCGGAGAGTGCAGAGCAAACGAGTTCGATACTCAGCTACTCATTCAAAACATTCAAGGAATCTATGCCAAGAACCAAGGGAGATACAAAGATATGTAAAAGGTAACTCTTGTCTTGAGGGAGATTTTCTATACCACTCCTAACCTTCCCACTTACCCTAGCTTCTCTTCTTGGATCATCCCAGCTCCCCAACAAACGCTGTTCTCCTGGCGTTGACAAGGCCTGCCCAGACCTCATCAGCGAAAAAGCAAAGCCAGCTATAACAGAGCCCGTGTACTTCTAAGTCTGCCACTCACTCGCTGTTGGACCTGGACCTGTGCTCAGTCTGCTCCTCCGGGAAAGGAGCACAGGAAAGCTCGCCTGTTAGGCTCTAGAAATGTTACATTGGATGAGATTTTTGCAGTGCTTTAAAGCCGAAGTCCTACTTCGTGGCCTGGAGTCTGGAAGATCTGCCCTGCCTACTTGGCAAATGGTAGTTTGATGCTGAGCAGATAGATCCCTGGCATCAGATGCCAACAGGGTCAAAGCCTTCAGGAGTCCATTTCTTCCCAAAACTCCACTTGATTCGAGTTACGAACATACAGCACAGTCAGTAGTTGACTGTCAAGCGCAGTCCTTTCACTAAGCCTAAATCAAATACAAATGACCCTGAAAGATATTCAGAGAATAAGTATCTGAATCATGTTATTACAAGCTGGTAAATGTTACCAAAGATAGTATTCCCTCGTAATCGTCACATTTTCCGATAGCATCACTTTAAAACTCTCTGCTGTTTTATTACCCATGTGCTTCTAAAGCTTTCAAGCAACTGGAGGAAACTTTACAACTCAAAATAGAAAAAAAAGGGGGATTAGTATGGCATTCATATGGCCCCCTCTAATGTAAACTGTTTGGCTATCTCCCCTAATTGATACCAAAATCCTTGAGGGCAAGCACCTGAGAGAGAGGTCAGCAGGGAGGCTAAGAGGGTGGACTGCGGATCCTAAGGGCCGGTTCTGCAACATATTGGCTGTGACCTTGGCAAGTCAGTCACGTAACTTCTCTGCACCCAATTTCCTCATCTTTAAAACGAAAACGATAATAATAGCACCTACCTTACAGGGCTGTTGTGGGGAATAAAAGGATATTCACTTTGGTATTACCTCGGGCGGGGCGATTTGCACACTATAAAGGAAATCAACAAGTGTTTTTTGCCTGAAGGAGCCAACCACCAGGGCTGGGCAACCTGAAGCCTGGGTATCTACAGTAGAGCCTCCGAGGAGTTTCAGGAAACTTCGTTTGAAAATGAAATTCTGTAGCCTTGTGGGAAACTAAGCAAAGGTAACCACCCTGGGCGCACCTGCTGGTAAGAAAGTAATCCTCAACTGTCCATCCAGGAAGAAACAGCCGAGGTTTGCCAAGTTACAGGGGCGCCAAGGCCAAGAAGGGCACATTTCAAATAAAAGCGGCCGGCAAGCCCCATCTGCCCGAGTAGAGCGTCCTTTCCAGGCTCCCTAAAACGGATCACCCAAGGACGGCCGGGCATCCCGGGCCAGCGGAGGACGCGGGCACGCGTAAACAAGGCGCGCGCAAAGCCAGGCGTGCCCCCCAAGGACGCCCTTCCCTGCACCACTTGGAGCGGCGGCGGCGTGACCTCCCCAGACCCCCGGCGCCGCCCCCCGCTCGCGAGCTCCACCGCCACCGGCTGGCATCACCCGGGACCGCTATTTATAACCCGTCCCCGACGCCCATTGGCCGAGGCTGCATATGTCATTCCGCCCCCCAAGTTCGAATCCCCCTCCTGCCCCCCGCCGCCCCTCCCCGCACGCCTGCCGGCTAGAGGTTTGTTTGCCGGGACCACCAGCAGCGCGCCCCGCAAACGCTCACAACTTTCCCTCGCCACCTCCTGCGTCTGCAGCCAGCCAGCCACCCACCCCGCATCCCATCAAGGTCCAAGCACAATTTCGGGGCCTCCAGCTGCCACCTCTCTTGGTGCACCCCTATCGGGAGTCCTCTATGACCTCCCTCCTTCCTCCCATCTGGTGGGCCCAAGTGACCCCTACGACCCCCGCCACCCCGCACAGGCCCCGGACCTGCATCTGCCCAGCTGCCGCCTCGCCCCCTGCCCTCCACGGGGACCCAGTAAGACTCCACCCGCCCCCAGCTGGAGACGAGAAAGGGGGCCCTGCAGGCGCGGTTCTCCTTCCCCGCCCACGCCTCGGGCCTGCGGGCGCCGGGGTCCCTGCCCACACCGCCCCCTTCTCCTTGACAGGTCCCCTTCCCCGCGCCGACCCCGATCGCAGCCGCGAGCCCCGCGCTCCCTCCCCCGCGGCGCCCCTTCCCCAGCCAGCTGCGCCCTGGGCGCGCGCCCGCGCCGCCGCGCTCACCTAGGCGGGGAGGCCGGGCAGTCGCGGGCGGTGCTCGGGGGACCGAGGGGGACGCCGCGCTGGCCGACCCGGGCTGGGGCCCCGCGCCGCTGAGCCTCCAACCCGGAAGAACAGCCCCAACCCGGCGGAGGCGGCCACGTGACGGCGACGCGGCCCCCACCCGCCCCGCGCCCCCGCCCCCGCCCGCGCCCCCGCGCCGCCGACCCCGCTCCCGCCCGGCCCCCTCCGCCCGCCCGCGGCCCGCGCGCCCCGGGCCTGCAGCGCCCGGCGCCCTCACCCAACGCCCCCTCCGCGCGCCCAGGCCAGGTGCCCCCGAGGGCCGCGCACCGTCCTCCGCGGCAGCCGCAACCTCTTTGTCTCGGATCGCCCCGCGGCCCCCCGCCCCGCCTCCGCGCTCTCCCGGGGCCCGTCCTTGTCAATCAAGGCTGGAGCCAAACCCGGGCGCTGGAGTTTTCTGGGCTGCATTTGATCTCTGTCCCTGGAGAGCCAGTTACAAAGTGTGATTTCCTCCCCAGCGGCCCACCAGGACGCATCGGAGGGTAATGTAACTCCACTCCTGGTGCCTGACTTGCCTCCACCTCTCTAGGAAAAATCAGAGTTTCTGGAACAGCAGAGCACCGAAAAGAAAGTGGGAAGGAAGCCAGCGGGGGGTGAAGGGCGGGAATCGGGACGTTGTTTTTCCTTTCTGGCCAGAGCAGAGGTAAGTTCCTCCGAAAAGATATTGAGGACCCGAAAATTAAGACACATCTGCGTGCTCGCCTTCCAAAGGCTGGCACCGAGAAAGCCGTGTGCTAAAGTTAGTATCCAGCGGCTGGAGAGTGCCCTTGGTGGGGAAGTTGTCCCCACCAGGCCTTGGCTGATTTCAGCAAAACTATTAAAGGACTCCAAGCATAAGGACTTAGTTGTTCCTTGCACGTAGTTAGGCTACTTAGTCTGCAGGTGTCTTCTGATTAAAAGTAGGAGGAATGAATTATGGAGCATAAAATGGCTCATTTACCTAAAGCTGAACCGTCCTGAAGCCCAGTGAGGTAGGTCACTGCTTTTTACTTTAATTGAAATATCTGACGTGATATTTCACAAAATAATTATGACTCTAAAACAGATATTACATATTCTAAAAATAATTTTAGAGAAACCTTTATTTTGAGAACATCTGTTGTGTTTCACCAGCACAGAGGTCATTCAGCTAATGGACTCACACTGCCATCCAGACAAGGTAAAAAACATGTCCCTGTCCTAGAAGAGTTCACAGGCAGGAAGAGACACAGCCTGGTGTTTGAAAATAATGAGCCTCGAGAAGTGCACCAGAGGGACAGTTTGCAGATACCGCAGGTACCGTGAGTCAGGAGTAACTGAAAAGTATTAAAACTAAGCTCCTTTCACAATATGTGTAAGTCAGATCATTGTGCTATGTGCCTTCAACATGGACAGGTCTGCATGTCAATTATATCTCAATAAAACTGGGGGGGGGGGGAAACTAAGCCCTTGTTTTAACACACGTGTGTGTGTGTGTGTGTGTCAGTGTCAGGGGGTTGCTTCTTTTCTCTTCAAGGCTTAAACATCAGTGGGCACAATTTTGTCCAATGGTGTCTAGAGACAGTTTGGTAGTCACAACTGGAAAGGGGAGGTATCTCGTGGGTAGGGGCCAGGGATGCTGCCAGACACTCAACATTACAGAGGACAGCCCTTTACAACAAAGAAGTAGGGACCCCAAACGTCAGCAGTTCTAAGACTGAGAAACAGTGGCTTAAAGAAACGTTCAATGGGTTACTTAATTTGACTCTCTTATGATGATACCACATGAGAACAAATCCAAAGATGACATACAACTTTTCACTTATTCTATTAAATAATAAGCACATGGTAATTTTTTAAATTCATTCAGCTCCTTTGTCCAACATAATTAGGGTACCATTGCTCTTATGAAAACATTTGTCATTTGGAAGGTTCTGTTTTAGGCCTCAAACTCCTACATAGTAATTACAATGTATTCATAGGAGCCCCCCAAAGAAAATTGGATTAAGTTCCAAAAGTTTGTAAATTAGTTGCTTCTGAATCTTAGCCACTGTCTTGGATAAAATTCTTGCAAAGATTTTATATCCCCACTAGGTTGTGAGGGCTTTGTCCATTTTGACATCTGCTCCTTCCTCCTTGGCTTTCAGGGCCACCAAACCGTAACAGTCACATATGTGCAAGTTCTCATTACACATTGTTCTAAGGTTGGATACTTAAATTTTAAATATACTTCCAAATTAGGGTACACATTAAAATTTGAACCCTCTGAAATTTAGAAGACTGTGTACCCACAAATGCTTAAAGAGAGCATAATCTATATTTAATATTTAGAGTCCTAATCTATCAAAAGCAAAAAAAAGATGACACCTTTAGAAGAATGTAACACACCATCAGGGTCTTCTTTGAAGCCTCAAACTAGAGAGGAGCCCAACAGCCAAAATCAAAATGTGGACTGAGCCTGAGAAGACAGGTGATCAGAAGCTGAATTCCAAAGACTTGCTACCGAAACCCTGCATCTCCTCCTTAAAACCAGCCAGAGAACAGGCCAATTTAATGTGTCTTCATTGTGGTTATGTTAAACAGTTATCAGCAGTTTACTGTTTCAAGCTCCCCTTTTATAAGTAATTGTTAACAAAGTGAACAAGTCCATTGAGATTGAGGCAGGGGTTTTAATAATGGAGACGCTGACAGACTTTAAGGCAGCCATCTCTAATGTCAACCTCAACACTCGTCTTTCTCCCAAGCAGACCAATGAAGAGTGTGTTTGATCCTAGGAAACAAATGTTAACCAACCACATGAACTTACACTAATCAACATTAGTTAATTAATTAGAGATTTTGGGAGAACTGATATTAATCAGCCAACACAAAGTTAAATAATTGGTAGTTTAAGTTGAAGTGGAATCAGCTCATGTTTGGAACTGTTCTGAGCATCTGAGAACTAGCCCTTGGTGCACCTTTGTGGGTATTTTTCCCCCCATCTAGTAAAGTGCCAATCATAAAAATCTGTGTTTTTAATGAATATAAAGAAATTATTTATTTAATGATACCTTTCGGGGCCTGGAAGATGGTGACGGACAGGGGCTATATTCATTTCCTGGGGCAGCTCCAACAGAGGACCACAAACTGGGTGGATTAAAACAACAGCAGTGTATTCCCTCATGGTTCTGAGGCCAGAAGTCCAAAACCTGTGTGTCAGCAGGGTTGATTCCTCCAGCGTCTCCAAGGGAGAAACTGTCCCAAGCTTCTTTCTCTCCTAGCTTCTGCAGACAGCTGATTGTCAGCAATTCTTGGTGTTCCTGTCTCGTAGGCACATCACTCCAATGTCTGCCTCCTTGTCACATGGCCATCTCCTCTCTGTGCCCAAATCTCCCTCTTCTTTCTCTTACAAAGACATTTGTTGCCCTGGCCAGTGTGACACACACGGTTGGGCATCATCCTGTGTACCAAAAGGTCACAGTTCGATTCCAGGTCAGGGCACATGCCCCAGAGTGCAAGTTCAGGCTCAGGCCCCAGTAGAGAGCATGCAGGAGGCAGCCACTGGATGTTATACTCTCATATCTATGTTTCTCTCTCCCCCTCTCCCTTCCTCTCTCTCTAGGCCCCAGTAGAGAGCATGCAGGAGGCAGCCACTGGATGTTATACTCTCATATCTATGTTTCTCTCTCCCCCTCTCCCTTCCTCTCTCTCTAAAAGGAAAAATCAATAAAAATATTATTTTTTTAAAAGACCCTAGTTGCCCTGGCCAGGTCTCTCAGTTGGTTAGTGTATTTGAACTAAAGTTTTCATCAAATGCAATATATAAACATGGTAACTGCTATTAAGGAGTTTTATAATCAAGGAGCTTGATGATAACTATGTATGATACATAGTTATATATTTAAAAGTCAAAGGAAAAATTCTCACTTTGGCAGTATATATACTTAAAAAAAAATAGAAAAGAAAATGTAAAACAATTATATAGGGAAATTCTCCTAATTATCAGTACAAATGACACTCACCTGAGCTTCCTCCAAATAATTTGGATTTTTACTTTAAACTCAAGAACTGGTAAATCTACCCATATTTTAAAAACAAAAACAAAAAACAGCAAAACCATTCTTTACCTTGTAGTACCCCTAAACATAGAAGGCCCTCATAGTGGGTTAAATAGTGTCCCCCCAAAATTCATGACCACCCTTATCTGGAAATACAGTCTTTACAGATGTAATTAGTTAAGGATCTTAAGATAAAATAATCCTGGATTTAGGGTGACCCTTAAATCCACTAACTTGTGTCTTTTTTTTTTTTAACTTTTTAAAAAATATATTGATTTGAGAGAGAGAGAGAAAAACATTGATTTGTTGTTCCACTTATTGATGCATTTATCGGTTGGTTCTTGTATGTGCCCTGACTTAGGATCAAACCCTAAACCTTAGCCTATTAGGTGGATGCTCTAACCAACTGAGCTACCCAGCCAGGACTACCCTGTACTTTAGAATTATGTGAACTTTTCAAAAAGCTAGAATTTTGTGCTGGGGAGGGGATGGTTTTCTGTAATTTACTATCTTACCAGAGAACAGGGGAAATGGCCATGTAAAGTCACATCAAGAAGAGATATTGCTGAAGCACCCCACCAGGCCATGGGTGGGGAAGTGGGGAAGTGGGAGGGTGGAGGGTAGGGCATGGGTCCCCCCCAGCTGACTCCATGAGACTCAGATAGGTGGGTGCTGAGGGACCAGTCCCACTTCCAACGCCACCCACAGCCTGTCCATCTACTTTAGGGCCATCAGCCCTGCCCAAAGTGAGGACCTTAGGGAATGGGGGGGTGATCTCTCTGCCTCCATATTCACCCCAGCACCTGGGTCCCTGCACCCAAGTGGTGGAAACCAGAGACCACCTGGATTGCTTACTCCTGGGCCCTAACTCAGATCTATTAAATAGGAACCTCTGAGGGCAGGACCCCAGCAATCTACACTTTAAACAACACACTCTACAGCTTTAATGAACTAACTTCAGAAGATGCACACTCCAACCTTCAGCCATCCCAGTTCCAGGAGATTTGCAGACCTTCAATGTAGAACTAGGATGAGGAAGAGCCAGGATAATGAAGGCCAGGATGACACACACTAGACCATCACTTGACCGGTATCAAGGTGCTTATCAGAATGGGCTGTGCTGGCTGCATGTAGAGAACTTTTCAACCCCCTCCCCTTGATCTCTTTGTTCTGCTTTGCCTCTCCCTGCCTGCACTGAGATGTTGAGATGGGCTGTGCAACAAGAGTCCCCCGTCTCCTCAGGTAACCAGCACTTGAATAAACCTCTTTCCTTTTTCACCAGAAAAAAAGAGAAGAGATATTGCTGAGATTTACATGCAGATCTGATTCAGTGACCCCTGCCGGGGAAGAGTGTTCCCTAGGGAGGGCATGACTGGTGTGTGGAGATGAAGTACCAAGGGAAGCAAGGAAAACAGGTCCCCTCAGAGAGAAAAATGCCTCTGTGAACATTGAGTCCCCTTTATGTCCCCTCCCCATTCATTTGCCCTGATTATACCTACTACTCCTATATTTCATTTGACATGAGACCTTCTCACAGAAGCCTTTCCTGACTGCCCAAGATTGAGTGAGGTGCCCTCCCATTCAGAGGTTTTAACATAATTATAGCATTTATAGTTCTGTATTATTATTGCCTGATTATTATTTTCTGATTGCCACACATAAGATTCTTGAAGATAGACATTGCATCTTATTTACTGATAGAGCATCAACACCAAGGAATCTGGCTTTATTAGGCAGTCAGCAAAGATCTGCTAGAAGGAAGAAAAACATTGGGGGTGTCCTGTAGGAACTGAAACAGAAAGAAGCTCCTGGCTTTCGACCTCATGCCAACAACGGTGTGAATAGACGGTGCCAGATAGGGAACCAGAACACGCTGATAGTGAAAGACCATTACTTGACATTTATACATTAAACATTGATGTTCCTGATTGTCTTTCAGATGCTAAATTAGGACTCTGAAAATAGCATTTCCAGCAATTGCATTACCTTGCTGCTGGCCAGCAAGCACTTTGGTTCAATCAGTTGAATTGTGCAATTACTAGGATATTGCCTGTTGTAATTATTCATCCAGAAATTCCTCTAAAACGTTCATTTCTTATGTCTCATGTTCCGACCACCACTTTCTTCCCTATCCAAGACCCTTGTTTCTGTCTCTTGGTCCCCCTTCTCTTCCAATCTATTACTTACCTTTCATCTCCACTTCTTTCTCTATTTAGCTTAAACCATGAACAGCCTCTCAGCCCCTTCTTTCAAAATGCAAATTTAACAGACAGTCAAGTTATAATCAGAAGATTGCTTGGTGAAGGGGACTTCGTTCCCAGGGGACGTTCGTTCAAGCAGGACACAGCCACCAAGGTGACGAGCGTAGAAGCTCAGGAAATGGTGTGCTTCCGCCTATCCGTTAGGATCCTGTTTTATTTGATATCTGCAACACTTGACACTACTGGGATCTCCCTCTTTAGCCTCCTAATCACCACTGGCCTCTCTCAGTTTCAATCCTGTGTAAACAGACATAAACAGGCCCCTCTCCTTCAACCATGAAAAGCGGTGCTTCTCTTTGCTCTCTTGCCTCTCTGTACTTTTCCTGATTAACCTCATTTCTTCCCGTGGCTCCAGCCATCAAATCTCTGACTCTAGGCAACACCCCTCTGAACTCCAGCTCCACAAACTAAGTGTCCACCGAGCATTTCCACTTGGATGTTCCAGGTGCCAAATGAAATGTCCAAATTGTACTTAGTGAGTGTCCCCTCTGTAGCGACAGTCTGGTCCCTTGTGTTCCCGCTCTTAGGGACAGAGGCACCAAAGTCAGAATCTGGGAGTCATCCTTATCTCTGGCTTCCCATTGAGCCTCGCACACATGTCAACTTGTTCCTGGCCATCTTTAATTTGGTCTTTCTCTCCACGCCCACTGCCACTACCTTAGTAGTATCATCCTCTCCCTCCAGAATTTCTCTGAAAGCCACCAAATAGGTCTTTCTGCTTCTAGTATTGCACACCTCACACTACTAACCTCATACTCCTGCATGTCCTCAGCTTGTAGAACCGGGTCTGGTTCAGAATACTGAATGAATGAAAGAGTGACTAAATGAATTCCTATCCTTCTGGAATTCGCTACATGAATGAAATACTGACTATATGAATGAGAATGGAATGAATGAATGAGTGAGTGAATGAATGAATTCCTACCCCCATGGAATTTACAGTCCAGCTAAGAGATCAACATTAAACAGGTAAGTGCACTAGGTAAGATCCCCAAGCAGCATTCCTGACTATCTCGGACTCAAAGATGTACTGGCACTCTAACCCAGATGGGAGTTAAGTGCTGACTGGCTGGGACTGCATTTCACAGCACACCCAAGAGACTAGGAGAGGAAGGTAATTTACACAAATGAGGCCCAAGAGAACAAACACATCAGCTAATTTTCTTCTCTCGTTAAACGATACTCCCACTAATCTATATTGATGTGTAAGCTGCTATGATGATTTGGGCAGAAAGGAGTGAACTGGAATGATCTAGGGAAAGAATTGGGAGTGGTGGAACAGGTGGAATAAGGTTTGTTTATATGTGTTTGGTTTTTAAAACTTTTTCTTTAGAGATAATTGTAGGTAAATGTGCAGCTGTAAGAAATAATACAGAGAGATCTCTTACCCTTCACCCAGCTTTCCCCACTGGTAACATCTTGCATAACTACAAGACACATCCAGAAATTTGACTATAGAATCCAGTTACCTTAGTTTAACATGCATTCGTGTGTGTGTGTGTGTGTGTGTATGAATGTGCCACAGTTAAACCATTCACCCATTAAAGAACATCTGGGCTGTTTCCAGATTAGGGCTATTAGGAATGAAGCTGCTATAAAAATTTGGGTAGGTATTTGTGTCAACATAAAATTTTATTTCTCCGCAATAAATCTTAGCTTGGGCTGCTTCAACAAAATGCCATAGACTGGGTGGCTTAAACAACAAGTTTATTTCTAGCAATTCTGGGGGCTGGGAAGTCCAAGATCCAGCACCTGAATGGTCAGCCTCTGGCAGTGACCCTCTTCCTGGTTTATGGATGGCCATCCTCTTGCTGTGTCTTCTCATGGGATTCATGCCTCTTCTTATAGATGAATATATGAATGAAAACTGAATGAGTGAATCATGGGTCCAATTATGGGGGCTCGATCCTCATGATTTCATCTAAACCTAATTTTCTCCCCCAAATCCCCACCTCCAGATAACATCATATTGGGGATTAGGGCTTCCACATATGAATTTGGAGGGGACACAAGCATTCAGTCTATAACTTTCTGTCCTTCCCTCCCCAAATTTATGTCCTTCTGACATGCAAAATGCATTCATTCCATTCCAACATCCCCAAAAGTCTTACCTCGTTTAGCATCTACTCTAAAATCTAAATTCCAAAATCTCATAAAACTCATCTAAGTATCACCAAAATCCAATGTGGGTAAGATTCAAGGTGCAATTCATACTGAGGCAAAATTCCTCTCCAGCTATGACCCTCTGAAACCAGGCATTTGCTTCCAAAACACAATGGTGAGATGGCACAGGACAGACATTCCTATTCCAAAAGGGAGAAATAGGAATGAAGAAAGGGGTGGTGGGTCCCAAGCAGATTCAAAACCTAGCAGGGAAAATTCCATGTATCTGAAAACTCAAGAATGATCACCCTGCCCGGGCGGGTGTGGCTCAATGGTTGAGCATCGATCTAGGATCCAGGAGATCGTGGTTCAATTCCCTGTCAGGGCACATGCCCGGGTTGCGGGCTCGGTCCCCAGTCGGGAGCATGCAGGAGGCAGCCGATCAATGACTCTTTCATCATTGATGTTTCTATCTCTCTCTCCCTCTCTCTTCCTCTCTCTGAAATCAATAAAGACATATTAAAAAAAAAAAAATGATCATCCTTAGCTCTATGATCTGCCCTCCAAGACCACTGGAGTAACAAAAAATGCTACCCCATGCCTAGGTGGGCTCTCCAAGAGGACTTCACCTCCAGGGTTCTGCTGGGCGAGGGATCACCCCCATGACTTCCAATGGCACTGTCCCCACCGTTGGAGGTTGTCCGGCCTGTTGAAACTAAGATGGTGCCTCTGATAATATCTCTGAATTGCTTTCCGGAGCCAGTCCTCCCTTTTCTTGAAGAATAGCTCTGATTCGCAGTCCAATCGCTTTATCATCCTGTCCTACAGAATCTAAGAAGTCCAACCACCTTCCTTTATTCTGTGCCATCTCTGTCCCCTTCGGGTCACACTAGTAGTGTCCCTGCTGGCGTGACTGATGAGGTCTGTGGCTCACACCCACATTAATGTCCTTGTCAAATGCTCGGTCAGCCCCACTCTTGCTATTCTCTTCTAAACATGCTTTTTCAACTTTTTGCCACAGGGACAGGCTGAGAATTTCCCAAATCTCTACGTTCTAGTTACCTTTAGCTTTACAGTTTCTTCTTCAATTCATTTCTCCATCCTCACTTTTTACTGTAAGCAGTCAGGAGGAGTGAAGCTGCTCCTGCAGGACTCTGCTTAACACTTTCCTCACCTAAATGTCCAATTTCATCGCTCACAAGATCCGCCTTCCACACATCGCTAGAGCACGGACACAGATCAGCCAAGATCTCAGCACTTGAGAGCAAGCACTGCCTTTCCTCTGTTACCCGACACGTTCCTCATTCATGTCCGAGACCTCATGGAAACGCCTTCACCATCCACGTTTCTACCAACCCTCCCATGGGTACATGAGTACCCATATTCCCCGAGCAAATGGAGGCAGCCTCTACGGCTTTCCTCTTTCCTCTCTGAGCCCTCGCCAGAATTACCTTGAACAGTCCCTTCATGGCACTGTTGGATTTTTCTAGCATAAGCCAAAAAGTATTACCAGCCTCTACCCATTAACCTGTTCCAAAACCACTTCTGGACTTTTTCCGGTATTTGCTATAGTAGCACCCACTTCTCAGCACCATTTTTCTGTCTTAGGGTTCTCCAGAGAAACAGAGCTAATAGGAAATATATATATATTTACATATGATTTATTATGAGAAATGGGCTCTCAAGATTATGGAGGCTGAGAAGTCCCGTGATTTGCCATCTGCAAGCTGGAGATCCAGGAGAGCTAGAGGTGTAGTTCCAGTCCAAGCCTGCAGGCCTGAGAACCAGAGCAACAGTGGTTAAGTCCCAGTCTAGAGTCAGGAGGAGATCATGTCCCAGCTCAAGCAATCGGGCAAAGAGATGAAATTCTACCTTCCTCCTCCTTTCTGCTCTCTTAGCGAGCAGGACAATGCTCACTACACTGGGGAGGGCCGTCTGCCTTGCTCAGTCTGCAGATCCAATGCCAATCCCTTCCCAGAACACCCTCACAGACACACCCAGAAATCACATTTACCAGATAGCTGGCCATCCATGGCCCAGTCAAGTTGACACATAAAGTTAACCATCACCACAAATGCCAAGGAGTGCAACCTCTGGGTTGTTTCTGTACTTATATGTAAATTATACAGGGTGTCCCCCAAAAAATGTAGACACACTTTCCCTACTCCACTTGTCCTGGCTTACTAGCCTGTCTCAACTATACCATGATCCAAAGAAAAGCAGGGCTGTTGTAGGTGAGTCCTATTGCTGTCAAAAGCCTATTATGTGTGCCAAGTAGTACTGGGATAGAATCTAAAAGTGTAGAGATCAAAAAAGGTGGCCTCCGCCATCCTGGCCAGGTAGCTCAGTTAGTTAGAGAATCATCCCAATACACCAGGGCACATACAAGAATATACCAATGAATACATAAATAAATGGAACAACAAGTCTCTCTCTCCCTCTCCCTTCCTCTCTCTCTAAAATCAATAAATTAAATAAAAATAAAAGGTGGCCTCTCCCTTCAGAAGGCCAGTTTAGTGGAAGAGACAGTTAAATAAACCAAATGTTAACAATCCAGCATGCCAAGTGCCAAGACAGAGTTTTCCCAGGGTGCCACTATCACAAAGGTGGGAATCTGAGATTAGCCAGCTTGGGGGTGTCTTCCTGGAAAACGTCTTTCAAACCCAGCTCAAGGAAACAAATCTTTCCCATAGTTCACAGCAGGCCTTTCCCCAGATTACAACATATTTTGCAACCTCTCAGAATTGAGTCCCCTCTCTCCCCTTTCGTCATAAATCCTTAAGAAAGGCACAACTGTGGGGGAAGAGCATTTTTCAAGATTCTCTTCAGAGTCCCAAAAGGTGCTCGTGCGCACATGTGCGCACGTGTGTGTGTGTGTGGCTTCTTGGTGGTTTCCAACACCTAGCACCTGGCAGTTAGCCCTAAAATGATCCCCAGATGATGAATCTGAGCTCTCATAATCTCTTGGCGCCTTTTTTGTAAAATGAGGATGATTGGAATGTCTACTTCATATGATGTGAGGGTTAAAAATAATTAAAAAGTAAAGCTCTTGGAACTGTGGCCAGCACATCATAAACACTCAATAAATATTAGCAACTGTTATTATTGTGAAGCCAATTCCATTCATGTCACCCCCAGGTCCACCGTTCCATATATCATGAGAATAGGGTTACAGTCTTGGCCGGTGTGGCTTAGTGGGTTGGGCATTGTCCAAGCACCAAAAGGTTGCCGGTTCAATTCCCGGTCAGGGCACATGCCCAGGTTGCAGGTTCAGTCCCAAGTCTCAGTGGGTATAGGAGGCAAGCGATTGATGTTTCTCTCTCACATTGATGTTTCTCTATCTCCTTCTCCCTTCCTCTCTGTCTCTAAAAAATATATCAAAAAATATATATATTTTTTTAATCCTCACCTGAGGATATTTTTTCCATTGATTTTTTTGGAGAGAGTGGAGGGGAGGGAAGAGGGTAAGAGAAGGAGAGAGAGAGACATCAATTGGTTGCCTCCCACCCTCGCCCTGACCAGAGCCGGGACTGCAGCCCAGGTGCATGCCCTTGACCTGGAATCAAACTTGAGACCCTTTGGTCTGTGGGCTGACACCTAACCACTGAGCCAAACCAGACAGGGCCATACAATATATTTTTTTAAATAAAAAATAAAAGGTCACAGAAAAGGAGCGCAGACCACCCCACTTTGGCACATTATTTTGAATTCAAGTTACTTAAGCAACAGCCAGTGCCAGGACACTCTGACCCCCCTTTGTCCCCTGAAAGATGGAAACAAGCCTCCCACCTGAAGGTCCCCTTCCTGGACTAGAGGGTCCAAGGCATCCTTGTCACCAGAGGCAGGGAATTACGATAGAAAAGGCTTTGTAAGCGGCTCCATTACTTCCTCCCTGACCTGCTGCCTCAAGCCCAAGCCTCTCTGTTTTGCCAACTCTTCACAAACCTGCTGTTTCCTGGTCTGAAAGGTATAAAAAGCTGCCTCCTTGGGTCCCCTCGGGGAGTTTCTTATTTTCATGGGCTCCTGTACAGACAAGATGAAATTCGCTTTTCTCTTGAGGATCTTAGTCAACTCAGCGACTGGACCAGCCCGACAACCTGGAGGGGACAAGGGACAAGCTTCCTGTCCCCGCTGAGCACACGCGCGTGGGTCCTCCCGGTACAAGGGGACCGTCGGGCGAGAAGGGCTGACCTGCCCACAGGAATGGACGCCAACGTTACAGCGCCAACTCGGCGCGCTCACCGTCCCGTGTCCTGCCTGTAGTGCAGGCCCACTGCCCCCACGGGCGTGTTTCACGGGAGGAAAGCGGGCTCCCGGGCGGACCCTCACCTGCCGAGGGCCCACGGGCAGCTGCGGCCTCGTGGAGTATTCCCGGCCTTCCCGGGCCGGAGCCCCGCCGTGCGCCCCGCCGTGCGCCCTGCGGCTCCTCCCAACCACCCGCAGCCGGTCCTTCGCTCACGGTCGCGCGCGTCGGGGCGTCTTCTCATCCATTAGGGTGAAGGCGTGGAGGTTTTCTGTATTAGCCAGAAGAAAGGTGAAGGTGTGTCTTCGTTCCTAAATGAAATTATTCTTTTTTTTTTTTTTTTTTTTAATGTATCTTCATTGATTTCAGAGGGACGGAGGGAGAGGGAGAGAAACATCAACGACGGGAGCATCGACCGCCGCCTCCTGCGCGCCGCCCCCCGGGGTTGCAGCCGCAGCCCGGCGCGCGCCCCGACCGGGGCCCCACCCGAGACCCCACCCGAGACCCCACCCGAGACCCCACCCGAGACCCCCGGGCTCCCAGGCCCGCGCCCGGCCGCCGAGCCGCCCCTCCTGTTTCTTTATTCATGTGAAGCGCCTTCGAGGAACCGTGTAATTGCACACGCGGCGTGCGCGCGGCCCCGGGAGGAGAAAGGGGAGTTTCATCGAAAGGCGGTGCATGTCCCCAAAACTCCCGGCGGCGGAGAGGGCAGGGCTGGGGCGGGCGGCTGGCGGCGGGCGCGGGGAGCTGGGGGCGGGCGCGCGTTAGGCCTCCCGCCGCTGGCGGAGCCTCCTCGGGCCGGGCGGGGCGGCGGGCGGCGGGCGGCGGGCCCCGAGCCGGAGCCGGAGCCGCAGCCGGAGGCCGGGGCCGCCCCCTGCGCGCCCACGGAGGTGCGCGTCCGCGAGCCCCGCGCCGGCCCACGCCCCTCCCCCCGCGCTTTTATTTTCGCGGCATCAACCGTCGGCCTCGCGCTTCCCTTCTGAGAACCGCGGCGGGGTCGGGCCGCCTGGGGTAAGTGGCCTGTCCCCGAGCCGGCCCGGGAGCCGAGGCGCGGCCCCCGGCCCCGCGGCCGGCGGGAGGGAGGGACGGGGCCCGGCCCGGACGCCGCCCCGGCTCCCGCTGGGCCGCCGCCGCCGCCGGGCGCGAGCGGAGCAGCCGCGCCCAGGCCTCCGGGCCGCGGGGGGCCGCTGTGACCGCCGGGGCCGCCGCGCCGGAGGCGGGAGCGGGGCGGTGGGCGAGTCGCCGAGCGGCGGGCGCGGGAGGCGGCGGTGCTGCAGCTGCCGTGCGCTCCGCCGAGCACCGAGCACCGAGCGGGCCGCCCTCGGGTCCCATGAGGCCCGAGTGAGCGCCTCCCCCGCGTCCCCCGAGCGCAGCGCCGCCGCGGCCCGGAGCCGGAGGAGGAGCATGTCGGACGGGTTCGATCGGGCCCCAGGTGCTGGTCGGGGCCGCGGCCGGGGCCTGGGCCGCGGAGGGGGCGGGCCTGAGGGCGGCGGTTTCCCGAACGGAGCGGGGCCGGCGGAGCGGGCGCGGCCGCCGCCGCCGCCGCCGTCGCCCAGAGCGCCGGGCGCCCCGCAGCAGCCGCCGCCGCTGCGCCAGCCCAGGACGGCCCCGCCGCCCGGGGCCCGGAGCGAGCCGCCCGCCGGGCCCGCGCCGCCCCCAGGTACGGAGCCAGCCGCGGCCCGCGCGCCGAGCGCCCGCCCAGGGCCCCGACGCGGCCGCGAGGGCCCGGGGGGGCGGGGGGCGCCCGGAAGGGGCCGCGGGAGCCTTTGTGCGCCCGCGGGGGAGGGGCGCGAGCGCGGCCGCCGCCCCCTCCCAGCCTCGGAGGGGCCGTCTTGGCGGGCGGCCGCCTGTCCCCGCCGCCCCCTCGGGCCCGCGGCGGCGAGCGCGCCCCTCAGGACCTGAGGCGCGTCTTTTGTTCCTTCTCGAAGGCTCCGCGCGCCCGCCCGCCCGCCCGCCGGGCGGGAACCTCACGCCGCGAGGTGGCCCCGCGGAGACCAGCCTCGCGCGGCCCCCGGCGCGGGGACGGCCGCACACAAAGGGCCGGGCGCCTGACGCCCCCTGTCTTCCTCCCGCAGAACCCGCGAGGCCCCCGGACGGTGCCGCCCAGCAGGACGCGGAGCCGGCGATGGCGAAGCCCCAGGTGGTGGTCGCCCCGGTGTTAATGTCCAAGCTTTCTGCCAACGCCCCCGAGTTCTACCCTTCGGGCTACGCCAGCTACACGGTGCGTGCGCCTTTGCCGCGGCCGCGCGGGGGGCCGGGAGGGGCCGTCGCCGGGCAGCCTGAGCGCGGGCGCGAGGATTCATTCATTGGGCTCCGGAGGAGGCAGGGCTGGGTCGGAGGGGCCGGGCCGGGTCGGAGGGGACGGGCCTGGTCGGAGGGGACGGGCCGGGTCCGGAGGGGACGGGCCGGGTCCGGAGGGGACGAGCTCGCCCGGGAGTCGCGCGGGGGGGCCTTTCAGGGGCCGCCGTGAGCGAGGGGCCGCCCGGTCTCCCGCGCCCTGGGCACCCGCAGGTCCCCCCGCGCCGATGCACCCTGTGGGCGAGCACCCCGCTCGCCCTCCCGTCGGTAAGGCTGCAAGCGTCTCCAGTCTTTAGGAACAACCCCCAGAGCAGGGGCCTGGCGAAGTTGATTTTTAAATCTGAGTTTTGCAAGGTAGCAGAAACTGCGCGGGGAGGTGGAGAGTAAGCCCGGGTGGTTTGGGGGCAGACCCGTTTGTGCAGGTTTTTGAAGTTGAGAAGGACCCATCTGGGCTCCGTCAAGTGAAGAAGATGGATGTGTTTCTGGCTCCAGCCAGCTATTCGGACGCAGAAATGCTGTAGGGGGGTTTTGAGAGAAAGTGTTTACATAGGTGTAAAGACCTTGTGAGCTTTTGGATGCATCTTTGTCTATGACATGAGAATTTTTTAAAAATTGGTCACGTTTATCTTAAATACCGGAACAAAATACAGCACAGTCGGGGAGCAGGGGAGAGAAAGGAATTTGTTGTGCTAAGTTAATGCATGGCAGTCAGTTGTAGGTAAGCGGGGCAGGAACCATTCTTGATTGAAGAAATAATGGGTTGTAGTTTAGCGTAAGTCCCACCTTTCCTATGTTCTTAGCTTCCCTGGCCTACGACCCCTAGAGCGGTGCAGACAGAGGTTAGCTCCGAGTTTCCCCAAGTGAGCACTCAGGCAGCTGGCATCCAAATCTAGAACAGGAGCATTATCAGCATCCAGAGGCCACCTGTCTCCTAACCATTACTGCTCTCCAAGGGTAACCACTGCTTTGGCTTAACAAGTTTTGCCTCTTTTCAAAGTTTATATAAATGGAGTCATACCGGATATATTTGTTTTTCACTTTCATTCAGCATCACAATTCATTCATGTTGTAGCATGCAATTGGAGGTGACTTGCTCTCATAGGTGACTCACTCCATTGTGTGACTGTCGCCACAGTCCCATTTGTCAGTTGAACATTGCGGTAGCTTCCACTTTGGGGCTATTTTGGGGCTGCTATTCCTGGCCCTGCCTTGGTGGATATACACCCTTGCTTCTGTTTGGTACATACCAAAGAATGGAATTGCTGGGACATAGGGTAGCCAGCTTTGGTAGAAACTGCTTACTAGTTTTCCTGAGACTGTTCCAGGGTATGCTTGGAGTAGTATGTGATTTCCAGTTGCTCTACTTGCTTGGCCACACTTAGTATTTTCTGTCTTTTTAAGTTTAGCCTTTCTGGTGGGGGTGTGTTATCTAATTGTAGTTTCAGTTTCTATTTACCCAGTAACATGGTGGCATGCCTTTTTTATTACTTTTTTTGGCTTTCCTTCCATATCTGATAGGAAATATGGAAAAGCTCTATTCCATACTTTAGAAACTCCATGCATTTTAGACTACATTAGGATAAAGCTTTGGGACAGAAAAGGAGCGGGGAGTGTAGGGATGATTTAGGCTGAAAGGAGCCTTCAGTCATGTAAAGTAGAAGTGAGAGCAGCTTGGGTTCTTGCCAGAAGATTGTATTTGGCCCAGAGATGAAAGAAACCATTGGAGAGCTGTGAGTAATTGAATAAACTCTTCTAACAGCCCCGGAGTTCCCCATCTGTATGTCTCCCTATTGACTGAGCTGTTTTACCATAGGAGGGATGTCGTTTTTTTCACGGTTCTGTACCACCTAGTTTTACATAGTTAAGTGACTCCTGGACTAGCTAGGGAGCAGTGTGTTGTCTGTGTTAGTCCACTTATTCTGAACCACTGTCATCTTTTAGGCATCTCCTAATAGCCTCTAATAGATCAGCTTCTCTGCTCAATTCTCCAGACCACATTGCAAGCTGGAAGTCATTGGCTTACCTGTGTTCTGCAAGTGTGTTGTCTTTGGCCCTGTTTTTTTTAAGGATTTTTATTAAGTTATCAACACTTAAATTAGGTACTGCAAATCTGAATTTTCTGGTTTCTCATGAAATCATAAGATCTGGCCATACTGGACTATAATTGTGATTAAAAATTGGCTGAAGAGATCCTGCCCCTTTAGATGGAGTGTGTGAGCTCTAATTTGCTCATTTGTTTCTAATACACCTGGATTCTATAAGCATTCAAGTTTGCTACCTTGCTCTGGTACATTTTCTAGCCTTTACCCTTTAACCAGGGCTAAGAGTTTTTTGCAATCTAATTAGTCTCCTGACTCTTAGAATAAGATCTTTTTTTTTTAACCCGAGGAAATATTTTTTTTTTTTAGAGAGAGGGAGGGAGGGAGGGAGGGAGAGAGACATGATTGGTTGCCTCCCATACGTGCCCCGACCGGGGAGTGAACCCACAACCTTTTGGTGTGCAGGACGACGATGCTCCAACCAACTGAGCCACCTGGCCAGGGAGCATGAGATCTTGCTGTGAAGGAAACTTTTTCTTACAATAACCATAATCCAAAGTTAGCTATAGTCACTGACTCATTCAACAAATAGTTGAACACTTATCCTGAATCAAGCACTGGGGACACAGCAGTGAACACAATGGACAAAAATTCCTGTGTTCATGGAGTCTCTATTCTAGTGTTCTCCTGGCTTGGTCTCCAGAAACTCCTTGAGTCTGCTTTTGTTAAACACGAAGATCTATTGCTTGGTGTCTTTGAGCTGGATCTGCTCAAGAAAGCATGCTGCCCTGGCCGGGTAGCTCAGTTGGTTAGAGTGTCATCCCGATACCATCAAGGTTGCAGGTTAGATCCCTGGTCAGGGCACATACAAGAATCAACATGAATGGTATCAATAAGTGGAGCAACAAATCGATGTTTCTCTCTCCCTCCCCCTCTCTCTAAAGTCAATAATTTAAAATTTTTTAAAAAGGAAAGCATGCTTTTTCCAAAAGCCATTATGATAGGCTTTTGCTGTGCTTTCTTAACCCTTCCAAAACTCTAAGCCCAGTTAGCTCCAGTCCTCCTAATCCCACTGCTAGAATTTCCTGCTCCCTGTCTCTTCTTGCCAGTGAGTTTTGTAGCCATCTATTCCTGGCCGTTGTTGCCGCTCAGATAAACCATCACAACATCTTGAATGTTTAATTACAGTTCATTTACAAGAACCAAAAATTCCACATAGGAATTCATGAAGCACTCATTAAGCAAGAAATCCCCCCCCACACAAAAGTCCCAGTTTTTTCCTAAGAACATCCCCTTTCAAGTTACTGCCCAGTTTTCCTTCTGCCTTTCAGTGGTAATGTTCCCCAAAGTGTGAAATTCACTGTTGGGACTACAGCTCACTGACCAAACCTCTGCATGCTGATCCCCTCCATTGCATTGCTACTGTTTTGGGGACAGTTACTTGTGCTCCAGGTTTTAAAATCTATTGTCCTCTTAACTCTCACCTTAGACTTTGTCAACCACAGGATAGTCACAGTGTGCCAGGTCCTCTGCTAGGTGCCAAGGGTACGTTTTCAGTCTTTGAAAAGTAACTCTTGTTTTTGTAAGAACTGAATATTTAAGGTAATATTTTTTATTTTCACTTTGCCATCTCTGCCCAAGAGTCCTTTGTTCCCAAGAGTCTGCAGCATGTCTCTGATTTCACCCTGTGGCGTTACTCTGCTGCATTGTGTTATGAGCACCTCCTCTCCATTACCTCTTTCCCTGGCTTCGGGGCAGTGCTCTTGCTTCACCCTCCCAGCTTGCAGCTCATTCCCTCCACAGCCTTGGAGGGTCTGGCTCTTTTTCCATTTTATTACCTCCTCTGACTGTGGCCCACCTATCTGCTGATAACTCTGAAATCCGTTCTTCCTCTGAACTCCAGGTGTGTTTTTCCACTTGTTTTGACCTCTTCTTGAGAATCTCACATTCAAACTCAAATACTATAAAAAAGAATTTATTTCCTGCAAACCTCTTCTTATATTTTTATTTTCTAACTAGACACTCAGGCTCAAACCTTGTTGGTGCATTGACTTGCCTTTCTCTTTCGTATTCTGGCCCCTTAGATCCAATTAACTAAAGTACAGTTGACCCTTGAACAACACGAGGGGTAGGGGTGCCGACCCCTGTGCAGTCAAAAATCCACATACTCCCCCCAGCTTTTGACTCCCCCAAAATTTAGTTGTCCCTCAGTATCTGCAGGGCATTGGTTCCAGGGCCCATTAACCCATGGATGCTTAAATCCCCTGAATAAAATGGCATAGATCGATGCACACAGTCGACCTTCCACATCCCAGACTCCCAACCACAGGCTGAAAACAACAGGTATTTACTGGGAAAAAAGCCCTGTACGGGTGGACCTGGGCAGTTCACACCTGCTCTCGGGCCTACAGGAGCCCTGATGATTTGCCACCAGGTGTCTGCTCAGCTGCCTTTTATTCCCACTGCTTTGGACTCACTTCTTGTTTCAACAGTGTATTCGAAGTACCTACCGTGAAAAATGAGTTTTCTAATTGACGTCCCTCCCAAAAATCTCTTGTCACAGAATTCTTTCTAAGAAAAATAAATAAAGCTTAACTATTCCTCAGCTTGGAAGCCATTTAAGTAAGTCCACACTGAAGACCGAGGAATTTGTACTGAAGGAAGGTGGTGCTAGAGCACGACACAAGCTGGTTCCCATATGTTATGTCATGTTGGTTCCGAATTCTCTGCCTCCTTTTAGCCGAAGACTGGCTCTGGCCCATTCTGCTGTAGTCAGAAGCTCTGCCTCAGCTTTTACTTTCAGAATTCAAATTTCTTAAAGGAGAGTTTTGCTTATTCAAAACAAAACTGAAGTCAGTGTTCTAAACTGTATTTTGCCACAGTGAATGACATTTCATAGAAACTGTTAGGAAATTAACACTTCCTGCTTTTCACCAGTAATCGGATATGATGGGTTTGTGAACTCTAAACTGTATATCAAAAACTTGGTTTTTAATTGTAAAATTTACAGTTGTATGTAAACATTAAGGATGTTATTTAATGAATGCATTTGTAATTCTCAACTACTTTCACTTTTATAATAAAGGGTCAGTATTTATAATATGAACATTTCTCCAAAGGTCACTACTATAATCCTTTGTTTAACATCTTTCCAGAAATTTCATTGCCTGTAAGTATCTTTTTATCAAAATTAATTGTACTAAGATATGGTTCCGTATTCTCTTTCCATGGGACACTGCATTGGCGATGTTTTTGTATTGATGTGTGAAAGTCTTGTTTTTTTCAGTGAATCTGTGATATTCCATTATATGGATATAAGGTAACTGGTTTAACCAATTCCTTGCTGATGGATTGTTAGGTGAATTTGTGGCATTGGGTATCTTAGTACTTATGTCAAAATTGGTTGTTAAGCTTCTTTGTTGGTCACTAGTTACCACCCCACGCTCGGTTTTTGTGTTCTGGCCTTTCTCAAAGGGTCAGGGAAGCACCTATGTCCTTGGGGCCTCTTTCTGTTACCTCCTCAGGATCCTGCCCTGACCATGTTTGTCATAGTGTTTCTCAGTGCCTGAATGATGCCTTCTATCATGAAATATAAGGCCCACAGAGGAGGATTGTCTCCTTACTCATGGCCTGATGGTACTCCCCACACCTAGGACAGTCCTCGCACCTGGCAGGCAGATGGTTTTGAATGAATAACATACATGCAGCTGGTGGCTATCAGCTTATGAATGAACTAATCAGAGTATCATCCTAGTACCAAGAAGCGTAGCTTCTTAACCATTCCACTTTTTACCCCTTAGCCCTTTCAGGTATGAGAACGTGGCTCTCCTGTTTGGAATGTGTTTGTCTTTTCCTAGAAATTTAAGTTTTTATTTGTTGAACACTTACTGCCTTACTATGAACTAGTCGGGAATTTACTCGTTAACTTATTAACTCATCGCATCCTCAGTCACCCAACTGTGATATTTGTTCATGAACTTGAATTGCATCAACGTTAATTTAATGGGTCATTGAATTCGGATTCAGGTGTGTGCGTGATCAGACAGACATGAGTGTGTAAGTTTACCGGCTCTTCTCAATGAACACTGTCTGGGCATGATACAGGCACGGGATCTGCTATTCTTGCAGCTGGTGCTCATTCCTGAGTGCCTCTCAGAGTACATGCAACTTGTCCCTGAGGGTCACTTTAGTGTCTAGAGAGAAATAAAAATTTTGAAATGTGGCCAGCTCGGAATGATGGTCAGCTAAGGACATTGGTTAGCATCAACAACAGGAACAACGGACTGGGTTAGTCTTTCTACTGATGTATGCCCACCTCCAGGAGCTTTCTTTTCCTAAGGGGAATTTGGGCAAAAAGGTGTGATTTATCTTTTTTCCTTTATGCACTACCTGACGTTAGAACTTAACCCTTCTTGTTGTCATAATTCTAATTCTTTTGTATTGGTTTCTCATCTGACTCCTTTTGGAAAGGGGTAAATTTCATCGGGCAGCATGGTTATTATCGAACCGTAATTGTTAAGTAAACCTCAGAAGGCTTTGGGTGGCATTCCAGACATGGAGAGTGTAAGTTGATGCTCTGATCTGTTACCTTCTGCAATACTCACCTGCTCAACCTCTTGCCATTAGTTACAAGGTTGGAAACTTCAGAGGTGATAGTGTAGGGACATTAATTGGAAACTACTACTGTCAAGGTTGCCTTGAAACCTGGATATGGCAGCCAATAAGTCTCCTACCACCATACGCTACGATGAAATTATATAGTCGCTTAACTGTATATATTTCCCTGTCCTTGGGGATTAACAGATAGAAAGAAGACAAACCTTACTAGCTTTTTTCAATATAGAAATTGTCAAATATCTATCAGGATATAGAGAATGGTGTAATGAGTCCTCATGGCCTCTCAGCTACGTGTGGCCATTCTTGGCTCTATATCCCTGGCCCCTCCTCCTCTCCCTTTGCAAATCCTAGATCTTATTGAATCTATAAATAGATGAAAATCTTGATTTTGATACTGGCATTGTAGTGAACTATTGGTTTAAACTATTTCTCAGCCATCTTGTCAGTCCACCAGGGATGAGAAGACAGTTCCTACCCAGCTAGGTGGAGCCCTTCTTTTATAACATTTTGGCCACTAGGCAAGGAAGAAGGATCCCTCAGTGGACTTAGTTTTATTCAAGAAAATAACAAATTTATCATATGAAGGATTCTTTAAAAAAATCGTTTGTGCTGGAGACATCTCAACCTAAAGCTGCCTAGTGTTTATTTCAGCCAATTGCAGGATTAAAACTTTTTTTTTTTAACTTTGCATCTATAGGAATCCTATGAGGATGGCTGTGAGGATTATCCAACTCTATCAGAATATGTTCAGGATTTCTTGAATCATCTCACAGAGCAGCCTGGCAGTTTTGAAACTGAAATTGAACAGTTTGCGGAGACCCTGAACGGCTGGGTTACCACAGACGATGCTTTGCAAGAACTCGTGGAACTAATCTATCAACAGGTAGGTTGGCTGGTAGCATGTAGCATGGGATAGTCATCAGGTAGCTTCCTTGAAGCCCGAGGATGGTGGCTACTCCGTGAGGGAGGCCAGGTTCATGTGCACTTGCCTCCACACTCGTTAACTCTTTATGGTTCATGGGAGCTTTTAGGTGTCCGTTGTATAAAATTCCTATTATTGGGGACCCAGGTCTGGAGCCGGACTGCAAGTTCACCAGGGTAGCCAAGGCTCTGTGCAGGCAGATGGGAGGAGCTGTGGGCATCTGTGAGGAAGGCTCCGTAGTGTCAGACCTTTTCCCACCCCTTTCTGTTCTGGGGGGTCTGAAATTAACAGTACATTTAAAAGACTACAGTATTTTCTCCTAGCAATATTGGTGTAGGGGAGAAAAAAGATCATGGGAGAACTTTCTTGTCTCATAAATAGTCCTTTTTAAAAAAAGCCAAACCACAGGACACCGTCTTGTTTTAATATTTCTGCTTGTCTTAGAGTTTTCAAGGATTTACATCTCAGTTCCTTGAAAGTCTAATATCTGGATTGTTTTTCATACAAGGTTAGTTTTGATACTAGCAGATTGTCCCTGCCACATTAGTGCTATTTTAAGGGGGATAAATAGACAACACTTTTTTAAGACATTTAAGGTCGTGTGAGACTGAGAAAAACGGAGCAGGAGGTGAAGATAAGTGGAACCTTCGGGTTCTTTACATCACTGCTCAAGGATCAGCTAAACCTGGAATTTATTGGGGGGGTTACTATAGCAAGAGGTTGATTTTTTACTTTTATTTTTTTGCCACCTAGTATTTCATTTGACTATATTTCCGATTTGCTCTGGGTTGTTACTGGACCCTAGTATTCCTTAGCTTTGCACTTTTCAATCTTTTTCATTGCATAGCACATAAACTAACCACTAAAAATCTGCGGCACACCAAAAATACATTTTTTGCCAATCTGACAAAAAAATAGGTATAACTTTGATTCATTCATACCTGCCAGTTCTTGCTGTGTTGGCTGCTGTCATTTCTTCTCTGACAGTCTAAGGGAAAGGGTTCGGTGCCCCTGACTGAATAGTCAGGCATTGCGTGTTTAAAATTTTTGCACACACCGGTTGAAAATCACTGCCCTAGCCAACTCTCAGGTTTCCAGAAATGCCTGAGATTGCAGGAAGATAGAACTGCTCTAATTGTCCAGATACCTACTTTTGGCCTCTAAATGGATTGGAAAAGAATGAAAGATAAGAAAATGGAAGAATTATACTTGGTTCTTAAACTTTTTCTGGTTTCTTGTGTAGTTTCATCTCTTCAGTAGGCCGCCCAATCACAGTTCAGGGCGGGTGGAGAGGCTGTCACCTGACAAACTGCATTTCCGTGCTGTCCTAACACCAAGTCTATTTTAAGTTTTAACATTCTGTGATCAGTGATACACAGATTTACCAATGGTTTTTAAATTCCATTGAGGGAATTTAGTCATAGTTACCAACAAAGGAAGACCTGTTGTTTAAAAAAAAAAGACATTAAATCTTCATATTCAACTTTGATTCTTCCTCAAATACCATTAAATGACAGGATGGGGGTTTCAAAAGGCCAGAAGCCATAAGGACTGGGGTGGGGAAAGGAAAGGGAAGTCCCAGTTTGGAAACTAGAAAGCAGGTGGGGTGAGAGGTAACTGACTTGGCAGATCTAAATAAGTTGAGTTCTAAACCAGCGAGGATAGTTGAGAGTCTCCCTGACCTATGATGCAGAATTTTGAAAAGATTCCAGGATAAGGAATGAGGCAGAAAGATTGCTAGAAAATCTAAAAAAATTAGACCCTCTAGATCTTTCTGCACTGAGTAGCCAGTTTGAAGTTTTATTGTAACCCTTCTTGAGAAATTACTGAAGAGAGTACTCCAGCAAAACACAGAATTAAGCCAAGGATGAAGACATGGGGAGGAGGAAACGGAATTTTACAGAACTGTGTGTCACCCATGTGGTGGTCAGAGGAGATCCTGAGAGCAGTCATGTGCGTGGCAGTCGGGGAGGGGCCGGGCTTCACTGGAGTAGGGCAGAGGCTTTCCCTGGTAAGAGGAGCACAGGAGCGAGATTGAAGATACTAAGAAATTTACAAACTAGTGAGTTTAAGAATAAACCAATGAGAAGTACATAAGAAAACAAAGTACTACAGAAGAAATTGTGTGTCTAGGGAAAACAAAGTTGTACAAGAAAGAAATAAGTATAAATACATGGTTCAGCCGTAAATGGAAACACAAAACTAATAAGTAGAATCATGGTATTTCCGCAGTGGCAGACGGAAGCGTGGGGAGTAGAGGGACGGGGTGGGTTAAGCGGAGTGAAAACTGCTCACCTTCCTCGGCGGGAAGCTAGTAGTAATGCCTCAGCTGACACATCACAGCTCATGCAGATAGAAGGTAAAACCTTGTATCTGCAAGAATCGAAGTGGTTGTCTGAGAGTAAAATCAAGGTGTAGTAGGGGAAGTAGGGAACCTTAATAATAACCAACCTGGTAGAACTTCTTGTCTTTAAATTGTGTGTGATCATTTTAAATGTAAACTAAAAAAAGGCATTACCAATAATGGGGAGAGTATATATTTTTAAATTTTGTCTGCTATAGTATCAGATACACATTCATGGTGTCAGGAGAAGCCAGTCTTTCTTTGGTGAGAAATGATCAGGGTCCTGAGTGAGCAAGGAAATAATTAGAAATAAAAAGATCCAATAATTATAAAGTACTTGCGACATGCCAAGCAATGCTGAATACTCGACATGTAGTTAGCTCATTTACTCCTCAGTGGTTGTGTGATATTACTCTTATGCCCATTTTATACATATCTGAAAGTGACTTGTCTGAGGTTACTACAGCTAGTAAATAGAAGGAGCATAGGGTTGGAAGGGAATCGGGATATTTGTTAGATCTAGACTCTGGTTCACTACCTTTGTGACCTTGGCCAAGTCCCTTAACTTCTTAATGTGTATTTTTCTTACCTAACTTTTGGTAGTGAGCTATGTTCTCTATTTAAAAACTACAGTGAGAGTTAAACTTCTTGAGTACTGCTTTGGCTGTATCATAGTCTTTGATATGTAGTGTTTTCTCACTGTCTTATTTTTTTTTAAATGGCTTACCCATTTTAATTTCCTCTTTACCCTGGGTGTTTTTGGAGCATTCTTTAGATATTAATCTCTCACACCAGGTACCATTAATCAGCTCTTTAGGAATCAAGAAACTGAAGCTAAGGGAGGTTTAGTGATGTCCAAAGTCACATAGCACAAGGCCTCACTCTGGACTGCTAGATGCCAGAGTTGGTGCCCTCCTATCACTGAGAAACAGCACAGAGCAGTAGTTTGGCAGATACTCGTATCATAATTTGCACTATGCAGCCAGGTACCTGTACATCTTTTGTGCAAAAATGGGTTAGTTTACCCAAGCTGGGCAGCTTAGTTGGTTAGAGCATCGTCCGACATGCCAACATTGTGGGTTCGATCCCCCAGTCAGATCACATACAAGAATCAACCAATGAGTGCATCAATAAGTAGAACAACAAAATCGATGTTTCTCTCTCTGAAATCAATCAATTTTTAAAAAATTTTTTAAAAATGGGTTAAAAATAAAGACATATTGTCTGTCTGCTTTCCAGGAAGCTCAGGTAAATGATGGGGAGAACTGGCTTAACCCTTTCCCTTCGTATTTGCTCTGGTTCTTGTTGTAAGGGTGGGAGGGAGAGTTAATTGCCTGAGGCCTGGCGGTTACAGAAGACGGGAACGTTTTTCTTTACAGGAAGGTGGTTTGGGGAGTAGAAATGTTTTTCCTCTCTGGGATGTTGCTGTTTGCATTAATGACGATTATCTGTGTCATACAAACATTTTTTTCTCTTTGAAAGGCCACGTCCATTCCAAATTTCTCCTACATGGGAGCTCGCCTGTGTAATTACCTGTCCCATCACCTGACAATTAGCTCACAGAGTGGCAACTTCCGCCAATTGCTACTTCAAAGGTCAGTGTGAATATGTGACATTAAAGAAAAACTACTTCTGAAGGTACTAGAATTTGTTGCTCTTTACCAAAGACTGTACAGTGTAGAAAGTTGTCGGGCAAGCTTATAGTTATATAGTCTTTTTGTAGTGGGCTCTGCCTTTGGTTTCGTGCTTCGTTAGAAAAGCCCTTCCTTTCCCCAGTTCTTAAAAACAATCACATATTTCTTAGTACTTTCGTACCTGTTTTGAACAAGGATCTGATTTTTATTGCCACGAGTTCAGCCAGTGTTTCCCCTACCACTCTTTTGAATGATCCATTTCCCTATTGGTTTGAACTGCTTCTACCTTCATCCCACTGTGTCCTATTTGGGTTTTGACTCTAATAGTCCATTCTCACTTGTTTTATTACCGTACTGTTTAAAAGCTCTAATTTTTTTATGCTTAGTCTAGTTAGTCCCCATGGTTTTGTGGAATTCTCTTTGCTCTTCTTGCCTGCTTATTTTCTCCAATGAACTTCAGGATCAGCATGTGAACTATAGAGCCTTTGTTGGTTTTTCGTAGATATTTTGGGGATGACGTTGAATTCATAAGCTAATTTGGGGGAGCTACTTATTCAGTAACAAGGCTGTCTCTGAGTTGATTATAGTTTGCACATTAGTTCTTTAGAGATACTTTGGACGGTTGCACAATATTCCACCGTGTGGTTAAAGTGAGCAGGAGCAGAATGAAGGTAGCAGAAATCACTTCACGTGAAAATCAAGCTTTAGCCGAAGGTGGTGCTTCAGGTCACGTACTCGAGATAGTGTGCTGGGAGCGGGGCAACAAAGCAAAGATGGGCTCCTGGCTCTTCACACCAAAATATGTTTCAGATAGAGCAAAGATGTACATGCAAGGAAGACAGTAAATACTAGGGGGTTCACTGGCCAACAGAAATCTTAGGCTGGTAAAGCCCTTTAAAGCAAGACATGATACCATAGGCCCTAAAGCAAGAGATTAAACTTAATTACACGCAGGTTATAATATTTTGGGTGTCATAAGTTTATATGAACTAAAGTAAGACTAGGAAGACATATAGCGCATGGTAATGAGCTCACTTAACATGAAAAGAGGGGCCTCTTAGGAATGAGTAAGGCAGAGACCAGTATTTTAATGGAAATATTTGGAATGGCTCCAAATGGGTACAGTTTGGAAACATGTAAATGACAAAGTTATGAAAAGATATCCTAGCCTCCCTGTAGGTAAAGAAACGCAGATTAAAGCTTCTGGAAAGGCATGAGAGCAGGCACGCCGGGGGGTAGGGTGGCAGGAAGGCTCGCTGATCTCAGTGGCGCAGCCCCAGCCATGCGGTGAGAGAGGGCTGAGCCCCTGCCCCACTCGGGGAAATTCTAACGTCATGGACTGAGGTGGAGCCCAGCATGATTTTTTAAAGCTTCCCAAGTGATTCTACTGTGCAGCGTGGTTGAGAAGCCCTCTTCCGAACCCTTTGACTCTGCCCCATGTGTGCTTCTGTGGTACTGATACTCTCAAAGATGTGAACAGGGAAAATGCTAATCATAGAACTAGTGAAAAGCACACTTGAAAAAGACAAGTTACCTTCACAGCAGTTATCCCTGGGTTGCAGTGACTTTGTTCTGTATTTTTCTCTGCTCTAACCTTTCTGAAATAAGCATGTGTTACTTTTATAACTGAAACTCTTTAGCTTAAAAAGGTTTAGGTTCTTTGCTCTCACCTAGACAATCAGCCACATGCAGGAGTAGGAATTTGCTTTTGCACATATATTGACATATCTTAATGCATAATAGTCTAGCATTTATAAAACAAAAGGTCATTTCAAAGATTTCACCTGCAAAGTCGTAAAAGAAAGGACAGAAAGGAGAGCAGCCAACGAGGTGCTTGGGTAACCAAGTTGGCATTAATTAACCAATCCTTTCCATTATTAACCGCAGTGTTCTATTTATAGATATCCCAGCTTTTTCCTGGTGAGGAATTAGTATGTATGAGAAGGTAACACATACCTTCTGTCTCTGACTTGTACAGAAACTTCTCATTTACTATAGCTTGTAAGCCACGTGGGCGCCCAATGAGCTGTCCTGGGTGTATTTACAGTTGGCTCGTAAACTGATCCACAGTATATTTTTGGTCAAGGAATGACTTCTTTTTTTCTTCAAAGAAAGTTGCTTTACAAAGCCACCCAAACTGGTCCTTCATGAATGACATAAGCTCCTCCCTTGGTCTTCAGAAGAACCGTCAAGATCAATTTTATAAAACACAGTTTTCCCACCTCATCACCACCTTACTAATAAAGATGAGGCAAGATATTTAACACCCAAATGGTAACTGTCCATTTAAAAATCCGTGTTAGCTGTAGCTGACCCCCTAATTCACTGGCATGGCAGCGACAGGCTCCTGCGATGGATTAGACCTTGTGGGAACTATGTCCATAAAGCTCCAAGAGGACGGTTTCTTTTTGTCACTTAGTAAAGCAAATGGGCCAGGTCGAGGGGAAGTAAGTTGACTCCTTCAGCCTCTGTTAGAAATAGAGACCAACTTAATTGCTTTCTATGTGTCTGTGTAGTTAGGGACTTTGCCCCTTATTTCTCTTCTCTGATTTATATAGTGGAAATTACAAGGATAAATGGGCTTAATAAGAATTTATTTTATTTTCAGCTAAGTTGGAGGAGGCCATTTTTATATATTTTTAAAGATTTGTTTCAAAGCTCATATATTAGAAAGAGTAGAACATTTTACAGACACACCTTGGGTAAAAACAGTGCCAGTACATCTGAACCTTATGAAACGTATGTTGTTTAAACTTACTACAACTTGATCTGATAGGTTTATTTTCAAGTATTTGTATCAGTTTCTTAAAACTAGGCATCTCGGTATGAAAAGATGAAGCGTAGTCTGGTCTCTGCATAGACAGGAACACTTTTTATCATAGAAGGTCAGGGCCTCGGTGCATTGCACTTGCCTCTGTATTGCTTGTGGGCAACCAGACCAACAAATGGTCATCTTGTTTGACTATTTAAAAAACAAAGCAGTGAGGGCTTATAAAGGTTTCTCTCTGTTAGATGTCGGACTGAGTATGAACTTAGAGATCAAGCTGCAAAGGGGGATGAAGCTACTCGAAAACGGTTCCACGCGTTTGTGCTCTTCCTGGGAGAGCTTTATCTTAACCTGGAGGTGAGACCTTTTCTTTTGTTACGTGCTTTTGTTACGTAAAGCTTGAGAACAAATTGATCTCAATAAGGAATTTGTGTTTACATTATACTTTTACAGCATTAAGAGTGAAATGGGAGAGAGAGAAAATAGTGCCCACTTGGGGGAGTCTGTACCCTACGGGAACATCTGTTTTCCTCTGTGAAGACAGGGTGTTGGGAAGTAGTTTCTGGGCATTTTAAAGTCTTCGTGTACTTTTGGAAAGCCGCAGTGCTCCATGCGTGTTTAACCTTTGAAAATGGAGACATGCGTACTTTTTTGGATTCTTCCATCAGGAACATTAGTACTTATGATGTGTTGACATTCGGGTGTCGGCTGAAAAGCAGCTTGACCTACAGAACACACAGCTTTGAGCAAAGAGGGGAGAGACTGGAGTTTATGATTTTTACACCTAATTCACCCAGATTAGTTCTCCGTCCTATTTTATATGTTAATCTTCCACATAAAATGCATTTGTACAAAGGGTACAGCTAGACTTGTTTGTAAATTGGCACTATACATGTGAGCCTGTCAGTAGGCAACTTCAGTGCTAGGTAGTACTTCGTAAGAGATGTTTGATTGGTCCTTTGACTAGTGAGTCTCGGACACAGGTTTATCTCCTTAAACCCTGACTTGAGGACTTAGCACCGTAACCACCACTGAAAAGACACAAGTCCACGATCCAGTGTGCGTCAGTGCACCTAAACGTCTACATCCAGTCTAGTGCCTAATTTACTGTCCCTTTTTATCACAGGGGGCTCAATTTTATAAAACTGGGATGTCTAAATCTCATTCATTTTAGTTGTTATATAAGCCAAAACAAGAGCACCAGCCTAAATGTGCCTCAAACGGAGGCCATTTTTAGACGCCATTGCGTCCTCTTTGGAAGTACTGGTGTTGTGGGGGGTGGAAGGTCAGGCATGGCTCTGGAACCTAAAATTCTCCCTGCCAGAGAGCCAGGACACACATACCATGCTCATGCAAAACCCGAGTATTTTAAAACAATACACAAATAGCAGAGTAAAATGCTGTGTGTTCCCAAAAACTATGGTAGCTTAATAAACTAGAGATGCTTCGTGAAGCAGTAACATTCAAGGAGGCTTACGTATCTGGACCATATGTTACCTGTGATAAATGAAAAATTTTACCTGTAGCTTACTAGTTTTATTAGAAATCTTAGTTACATGTAAGTAAGCCTAATTTTGCAAAGATATCGGAGTGTGTTTCTGTGATTTTTGTATTTTAACTTAAAATACCAACACTATTAAACCATTTATTTGTCTGTATTATGTTTTGGCATAGTGGCTTTTCATTTTCTTTTGTCCCAAAAGATCAAAGGAACAAATGGACAGGTTACAAGAGCAGATATTCTTCAGGCTGGCCTTCGGGAGCTGCTGAACGCCCTCTTTTCTAACCCTATGGATGATAACCTCATTTGTGCGGTAAAGTTACTGAAGGTAGGTTTTACTTTTTTCTTTCCTTGAAGTGTAATTGTTCTACCCCTTTAGCATATAGTTTGGAGAAAGTATGTATAGTACACAAATGAATTCAACATTGTTATTACATTAAATATTGACATTTTACTTTGCTCTGGAATTTAAATATTGGAAAAGCAATATATACTTAATGTACGAAGCAGATTTTAGAAGTGAGACGTGGAAGTCCTTCACTCTACCCCTTCCTTTCCCACATCCGTAGATGTGTCTCATAAGTACCATCTTACTCTGTGGCTGCCTTTTTACCACCTGCCAAAGGTCTAGCTCTTTGTGCGGCGCACAGATTCACTCCTGCAGTAGCTTCCCAGGATCCCGCTGTTCGCAGGCACGTTGTTTCTCCATCATCATCGAACAGCTGGGTTATTTCTGCTGTAGTTCATTCGTTTCTTTCAGTCAAGAAAAACGTAGAAGGTATTGAGATATGCGAGTGTTAGATGGTAGAGAACAACTGGGAATGTTTAACCTGCTTAAGGAACACTCGAAGTGCCACTGTTACATTCTTAGGACACCTGCTGACTGGCTGCTGCATTTTTCTACCCTGTGTTCAGTTGACAGGCTCGGTGCTGGAAGACGCCTGGAAGGAAAAGGAGAAGGCGGACATGGACGAAGTGGTCCAGAGGGTCGAGAACGTTGTCCTGGACGCGCACTGCAGCAGGTGGGGCCCGTCCTCGCTCCGCCTGGAGGGGCTTGACTGGCGCCCTTCGCCAGAGCAGTGGAAACCTTGCGCACCAGGCCACACGCACGCTTCCTTTAGCGGCGTAGTGCCTGCCCGTGGCCTTTGTCGCTGGCTGCTTCCCTTCCCTCTCCTGTAAGAGCTGGGCGAAGTCTATTCCAAGTCCAGTGGGAAACACAGCAGTGTTTGCAGGATGGCCACTGCCTTTGAGAACCATGTAGTTAGTTATGGAACAAATTTCAAAGCTATTTTTTTAAAAAAGGGTGAATTTGTGTCATTATAGGAAATGCCTGGAAAATCAAAGCGTTGAATGTACATGGTAAATTGATGAGGCCGTGTTAGGAGTCTGGTGTTAGAGCCCCACAGCACTGGTGGATGTACTTTCACTCTTTTCCATTTCTGTCTGCAGAGACGTGAAACAGATGCTCCTGAAGCTTGTGGAGCTCCGTTCCAGTAACTGGGGTCGAGTGCATGTAACCTCAACCTACAGAGAAGCAACACCTGAAAACGATCCTAACTATTTTATGGTATGCTGGTGGTTGCTGTTCAACTTGTGCTTGTTGCTTGAATTCAGTTTTGGCAATTTCTACATGAGTTACATAAGTTGTTCCCAGAATTTAATGCCTAATAACTCTTCACTGGCTTAGGGTCACCTGGCAGCAAGCAGAGCAGGTGAATAGAAGGAACATGGGACCCTCCCATGACAGGTTGGACTAGAGAAAAGTCCATCCAGGGCAAGGGAAATAGGACTGGGACTTAGGAGAGGGTAAGGATTCCAGGAAACAGTTTTTCCAAGGAATTCATAACAAAGGCCTGCATCTCAAACTTTTACTTTGCATGTTGTCATAAAGTAAATTAAGAAAATAAAAAACGGTACCAGGCCAGTGTTAAGAAAATAAAAAACGGTACCAGGCCAGTGATCCCTGAAGCTCCCAACATGAAGAAATGTAACGTAGCTATGGAGGAATTGCTCCTACACCCCCAGTCTCAGAGATGCTCAAGGAGAAAAGTGGTGGGGAGGGGGAACCACAGCTAACACCGAGTCAACGCCGAGTCCCACTGCACAGCAGAGCAGAGCAGTTCACCAGGAGTGACAGGCGTAGACGCAGTGTGAGAACAAGGCTCAAGATGATAGAATAAATCTGAAAACCAGAGGCTTTCCCGGTGAAATGGCAATGGCTGCTGGGAGGCTTGTGTTTGCTCTTGCGCTGCATTATCAGGTTCAGGTGGGGCACATAGGCCATGCTTCATTGATAATGGGCTTTAGAAAAATCAACTTTGAAATGATGACATATCTTTATCACTCTGTTCCATCCTAGAATGAACCAACATTTTATACATCTGATGGTGTTCCTTTCACTGCAGCTGATCCAGGTATCGTGTCTCACGGTCTTTTCCCCCATTCTTTGGTAAGATAGTAAATTACAGAAAGCCATCTCCTTACCAGCACTGAGTTGCAGCTTTTCGAGGAGTTCACATCATTCCAAAGTACAGGGTGAAGGCTTGTCTTATATATAGTGTTCTTCACAGCAACCACTAGGAACCATTTTAGATGGACTGTCTGCTCAGTGTTTACCGCCCTGTCCCCTTAGCAATGAAGGATTGGAAGAATCCCTCAATTAAATGCAACCGGTTTTATTTTGTATTTCCCCTAGTATTTTGTTTTTCTGTTCTGAACTTTCAGGTGATTAGAATGGAAGGAAGAGATGATTCTAATTACTACATAGTTAGCAGCTTTCATTAATATGGGTTAATACTTGCAGATACTGAGAATTACAGGTTTCATTAACACTTGGTGGGTGAAAGTTAATTAAAATCTAAACCTCTGTACACTTCCCCTTCCAGAAAAGGACATTGTAGAAGCATTACTTTAATTGGGATAAATGGGACTGCAGTGTGAGCAAGAGAGAGACTTTCCCATTTGGTACAAAGTACAGCCAGCTTATGGTCAGCATTTCCCCACTTGTCCCTCTGGGTAGCAGGCCTAACTGTCCCTCCTGCAGCACGCTGAGACGGGAAGGAGGACTGGGGACCTAACATCCATCTTTAAATTATGAGACATTCAGAAAATATAAAAACCACACAAAACTCTCCTTGATTCATAGTCAAGATGAAACCAAGGTCATTTTGCCATATTGCTATATACTTTGGATCTTTTTAAAGAAATAAAACCCTGCAGATACTACTAAGCCATTTTCCCTTGTCACTGATCCCTCACCCCCAAGTTCAGTCCTTCCGTCACCTCTCCCAGAGGTAACTGCTGCCCCAGGTTTGTATCCTTGTGGTGTCTTTTCACTTCCTACGTGTCTGTAAACTACTGGACTGGCGCACACAGTGGTAGTAACCCAAGTGGTGTCTCACTGTACACGACCCTTTGCAGCTTACTTTTATTCAGTATTATTTTTGGTATTTACCTGTGTTGATATTTGTAGCATGGGTTCATTTATTTTAAATGGCTCATAATGCTCCACTCAGGCTAACCCACAGTATAGCTCCCCTGCTGTGGGGTCGGGTGGGCCACACTTGTTCGCACAGACATCTTTAAGTCGTGTGCCCGCAGGGGCTTCTCTGGGGTGAGGAGGCGGAGTTGGCGCGTTACAGGCCGCGCGTCCTCAGCTTTGCTGAATGTTAGGCTGCTCTCCAGGGCGATCGCGCCACTTAGTGTGTCCAGCGTGCGAGGGCTCCCAGTCCTCACCCTTGGCAACACTTACTGTTGCCAGGCCTAATTTTTGTCAGTCTGATTGTATGAAATTGTGAGCTGTTATTTGATTTGTCCCTTTGGGAATGGCCCGTCGGTGTCCGTGCCCGCTTCTGTCGGAGCCTTTGTCTGTCTTGTTGCTTGTCATTCCTTGCGGAGCCTGGAAAGTGACCCTCGGTCAGCTTTTCCCAGTATGTGCTGCCCTTCCCTTTTGTTTATCTAGCATATAGAAGCTTTTGGTTTAATGTAGAGTAAATTATGTCTTGTTTGCACTCTCTGTGACTTAGTTTCCTCACTACTAGCAAATCCCATTTCCTTCTGTAAATCTCCCGATGCTTTATGTTCAGGTCTTGAATCCGCAGGCTGGTTTTCTGTGTGGGCTGTGGCGGGGGTTACGGATGTTTTCCTTCGTCTCCCCTGTCGACAGCAGGTGTTGAGCCATCCTTCGTCCTGGGCAGCCTGCCTCTGCACCGTGCACCTCTGTAAGCTCGCCCTGTTCCGTGTCTGCACAGGGTCTGTCTGGTCTGTCAGCTCTGACACGGCACTCTTTATCAGTCTGACCTTGCTGTAAATCTGCAGATTTTCCTTCTTCCCCTACTCTTCAGAGTTACTTGGATTCCTGTGGTTCTTTGTTCTTCATCTCTGTCGGGTCCGTTACACTGTCATTTGTTCTGTCCACACTTACGTTCTCTGTTCTCAGTCCCTGGATTGCACATGTGTTAGCCTTTGGTGACTGTTCCTTGTTTACATGCCCTTTTGTTTTTCTTCATGAAAACTTGTGTTGGACTGTAGGAGCACCTATCCAAAGTGGGTTTTATATTTGCTCCTGCCGGGAGCCCCAGGAGTAACAGTGGCCTAGAACAAGTTTTTACTTTCTTGTCGTAGGGGTTTTTCTGTGGGTAATAACAAGTCGAGGTGCAGGCCCATTGTTATCAATTCTCTGGGGAACCAGAGTACTCTCTCCCCACTCCAAACCCAGACAGACATACCACACTCCTTTGCCACTGAGGTGTTTTGCATTTCTTTTTTCCTGGTCCATCTTTTGCTTGAGAGATCAGTCCTTTGAATGCCCTGGGTTTGTGCAGAGTGAGATGAGTGTGGGGCGTGAATTCCGTCTTTCTGTTTCATTGGGCCCAGACCTTTCATTCTGGCCTGTGGGTTTTAAATCTGAGCCCATTCGTTACCACGTGGTCCACCAGCCTCCCAGCTGCAGTCACTGTGGTTTTCAGTTCCCCTTTGTTCTGTCACCGGGTGACTTGATGTTTTTTGTGAACTTACTTGTACTTTAAAAGAATGTTCCTTTCCTGTTAGCTCAAGTATTTGTTGGAGGTAGGTTTTATAAGTTAAAATAGTCTCCAAATTGCCAAAATTGAATGTCAAAATATTGCTAACCCTTTAAACTGGAATTAAAGTCTTACAGAAACTGCCAATCTTGAAAAAGTGGGGTCTTTACCCAGTCAAATAGAATTATCCTCTTGAAATTTGAGGTGGCTGTTGTTCATAAGAAACTAACTTTAAGGTAACTAGTTTTAATACACACTGATCCATTTTATTATTCAAAGGTAAGGACACCACGCAGACATGCTATTCTTACAAGATACTCAGTAGCTGTGCCTAAGCAGTTGGCAAGTAGAGAGCTACACTGTCTCCTGTATTGCCTAGGGAGAGCCCACCGAGGGAAGGGGTACAGCCGAAACATTCATCAGGCAGCTGCCTTCCAGCTGTCCCCAAGGACACAGCAGAAAAGAAAGTGCCCTACACTGGGCCCCTGTGTTAGGGTGGCCTCTGCTGACTGAGGAACGTGGATCGGTGGCTGTCGTCTGGCAGCCAGATAGATAGCTCACTTACGTCCTTGGGGAGGAACAGCAGAGCCAGAAGCCAGGATGTTTAATTGAATCTCCTTGTGGAAGGAAAACAGGAGGGAATGGAGAACACATTCGTCCCCAATAAGCTATATAGCCGGCATTTTGTCTGACGGAGAGAAGCAGGGCGTGTAAGCAGCATACACGGGCTGTGAGATGTTCTCTGGTAGATGCGCACTGGCTTTGACTTCCCGCTTGCGTGTAGAGGAGATTCATGAGCACACGGGGCAGAGGCAAGCCAATTAGAACATAAGTTTTATAAAACCTATTCTTAAATATGCAATTAAGCTTGCTTACTAGATAAAGAAACAAAGCTTACTGCTATTTAAACTTTAGTTCTACTTAAATGAGAAGTCATATTAGAATTTCTTAGGAATAACTGGCCATTCCATGTGAATTTTTTCAGCATTCAATTTTTTTCTTTATTTTTTTTTGTAGATTACCAGGAGAAATATCAAGAGTTACTTGAAAGAGAAGACTTTTTCCCAGATTATGAAGAAAATGGAACAGATTTATCAGGGGCTGGTGACCCGTAAGTTCTCTTTAGCTACTAACTTTTTTGGTGAAATTTCTGTGGCCACAGCTTGTAGAAAAAAGTAGATAATGAAAGAGTGTGCATTTTGATTTGATGGTGTTATAGTGATATATGTGTAGTACTTATTTACCAAAAGTTTTCAGATAATTATGTTGGAAAGCCATGATCTTTTAAATTTATCTGTAGATGAGGGAGAAAACTATTAAAATGTAGTATACACAAGCATAATTTGTTTTTATAAAATAGATTCTATTTTTATGCCTAAGACTTTAAAATAAGCAGCTGTAATACTGTGAGATCTTGGGCAAGTTCTGTACCTGTTTGTCCATCTATAAACTAGGAATAGTAGTATTCCTCCTTGAGACTTTTGAGAACTAAAAGAGAACACGTAACTGTTCTGGACAGAGCCAGAAGGCTCAAATCTTAGCTGTTAAAGGATAAATTAAGATCAAAGTGAATTACTCTATAAAAATGTTTGACTGATAGGAAGAGGTAAGTTATGGTCCTATTCTCATATTTCAGTGTCTTTGTTTTGTTGTTGTTGTTGTTTTTATAGATGTCCCCTTTTTTCCCCCATTGATCCCCTCCACCCCGCATCTACCTCACCCCCAGGCTTTCCCCAGACCAATGTCTGTGTTCATAGGTTGTGCATATAAGCATATAAGTTCTTTGATTAATCTCTCCCCACCCACTCCCCCACCCCCGCCTTCCCTCTGAGATCCCTCAGTCCCTTCCATGCTTCTGTATCTCTGGATCTATTTTGTTCATCAGTTTATTTTGTTTATTACATTCCACATATGAGTGAGATTTTTGTGATATTTGTCTTTCTCTGGCTCATTTTGCTTAGCATAATTCTCTCCAGTTCCATCCATGCTGTCCCATAGGATAAGGGATCCTTCCTCTTTACAGCTGCATAGTATTCCATGGTGTAAATGTGCCACAGCTGAGGGGCACTTGGGCTGTTTCCAGATCTTAGCTACTGTCAATTGCGCTGCTACGAACATAGGGGTGCATAAGTTCTTTGCTATTGGTGTTTCAGGTTCCTTAGGATATATTCCTAGAAGTGGGGTCACTGGGTCAAATGGCAGGTCAATTTTTAATATTTTGAGGAAATTCCATACTGCTTTCCATAGTGGCTACCCCAGTCTGCATTCCCACCAGCAGTGTACTACATGCCCTTTTCTCCACACCCTCGCCAGCACTTGTCGGGTTTTTTTGTTTGTTTTTTAATGTTTTTATTGATTTCAGAGGGAGAGAGAGAGAGAGAGAAACATCAATGATGAGAGAGTCATTGATCGGCTGCCTCCTGCACGCCCCCTACTGGGGATGTGCCCTGACGAGGAATCGAACTGTGATCTGGTTCATAGGTTGATGCTCAACCACTGAGCCATGCCGGCTCGGCTTTACCTGCCATTCTTGTTAATAAATTTTTTTATTACCATCAGATTTAACTACATTTTGTTATAAAAGGATGAGAAACTTGTGAGGATTAGTCCCAGCTCCCTTAACAGCTTATGGGAATTTGGACAAGCTGCTTGGGTTCTCTTCTAAGCAGTAAGAGGAGCAGATTAAATCTCTGACTTCAGTTTTTCTTATGTATCTTCTCTTATATGGGTTTAAAAAAGTGAACCACCTTTATTCTTTCCTATTTAGTGGTATTTTAATTATATGTGGGTTTCAAATCTTCTAATATAATACTGCCATACTTTTATAAACTAGTTTAATAAGAAAAAATTTAGGAATGTTACGGACCTAATTAAGCACAATTAGGAAAGTTCAACCCTGCTGCGTGTACCACTGGAAATTCAAGTTGTTCTTGGCGTTAAGATGATAGTAGCACCTGTCTTTTTAAGATGGCTGTGGGAATTCAGTAAGGATAAGTATATTAAGGCCTTCATGAGCAATTAACTATGGAAAACCTTGTTTTCCATCACTTTAAACTATTGAATAGTTGGGAAAAACCTGAAATAGATGATCTCTAAAGTAGCTCCTTGCTATGAAAGTCTGATTCCAAGTAGATTATAACTAAGTTGTCATTTCAGGAATACCATTTCTGATGTTAAGTAGTCATAAAATATTGATGGGTCATTAGAGGGGGGTGGTACATTGAAATTATGTTCTAATTATAGTGTAATTGTTGATAAGCTAAATTTGTGAAATTAATATCGGCCTTGAGCCCCCAAGTTTTATAGGTGAAGTCTTTGATTTAACTTTTAGATTAGGTTAAAGAATTTAACACGTCTAAAGTATAGCAGAATCTTAACTTCAAAATACAACGGACTCAGAATCCACTGTAAAATTTAACACGTCATATTAAGCATTTGTTGTACACTGTTTAATGTAATTCTAAACAGTGCTTGCGTTCAGTCATAACCCAGTCTAGGAAAGTTACATCAGATATTTCTCCTCGTGGTTTAGCATTTTAGACAGTTTCTGCACTGAAAAACATGAAGCTCATGAGTCATCTCTGCTTCTTTCACAGATACTTGGATGATATTGATGATGAGATGGACCCAGAGATAGAAGAAGCCTATGAAAAGTTTTGTTTGGAATCAGAGCGTAAGCGAAAACAGTGAAGTTAAATTTCAGCGTATCAGTTTTATAAAGCAGTTTAGGTTATGGTGATTAGCAGAACACAGGAAAGCAAGAAAATGTGTCACACTTATACCAAATTAAGGATGTTGAGTTATGTTACTAATGTATGCAACTTTAATTTTGTTTAACACTCTCTGCCAAAATAAACTTTATTCCCTATAACTTAAAATGTGTATATATATAAAATAGTTTATTATGTACAGTTAATTCCACTGTTTTGGCTGCAATAAAATCGATTTTGAAATAAATGAAATGTTGAAAGTAAATTTTGCTAGCTGGTTAGAAGCTTATTCTTTAAATTCAGCTTTTCTTGAGGGAAAAAGTCTTAGTCTGGAAATACATATAACTGCAAAAATGTAGCATCCTTTATTTAGATATGAGTATATGACTTTCATTTAGTTTTACATTTAATGTCTCATTGAACTGGATTTCAAATATGAGTCACAATCATAAAAACCTCTGGCACTAAAGTCTCAGAATGTATCATTAACTGACTTACATATCCAGGTGTTATTTGATACCAAGGGCTTTTAAACTGTCATTTAAAATAAAGAGTTAGAACTTCCCACTAAACAACCAAGATTCTTCACTGAGGATATATTGCAATTCCGAATTGTTCAATTTTTTCACCTAATGTCATTACCCAAAAGCCTATGACATTATCCTGCTTTATTTATACGGCTTTCTCATTTTTATTTGGTAGCATGAGTTGCATTGACTTTTTTACTAGAGAATTTTGCTAGATCTTTGTCACTCGAGTTTTCATCGGCTTTATAATTGATACACCTTGAGGATCACTTTTCTAATACTTTTACTATAATGTGGTACTGCCTCAGTCCTATTTTTACCTAATGTCAAAAATCTTTTCCAACTAACGAAAAGTAAAGCTTATGTACAAAAAGATTGCCTGTAAATATGCATGTAAATAGTTCTGTTAATAACCCACTGTTTTACATTTGGTACACCTGTGTCTGCTTCTGCAGTTAGCTTTCCCACCTCTCTGCTTGTTTGTTCAGTCTGGATTAAAATTAGACTTTGAAAATAAATTGAAATAGTTTTGTTTTCTCTTAAGTTTTTGGAGTGGTATCCTGGTATTTTACAGAATTTGTGTTGAACTTTATGACATCATAAAACTATGGTTTGAAATCAGAGAAATTATACTAGGCTAGACAATACTCTATTCACTGTTGACTAAGAAGTTAGTTCAATAACAAGTCTAGTTGGAAAAAGTAACATCTGAAACATTAAAACTTTCAGAGGCTTCATTGTAAAAGAGAAGTATACAGGGTGGAGCAGAGTTTACAGTTGTCATATGGAAAATAATACAGTAATTAATAAACAATAATACGAGAATAAACTCGAGTACTCACAACTATAAACCTATTTTTGCCCCACCCTGTATATGCAGCTGGGGTTTTGGAAATTGTAAAACTAGCCAGAACTTTTTTTCAAGGTGGCTCCTGTAACATGGTGGCTGTTACCTTAATCTGCAGTTCTCTAAAGATTGTGCTCACTGTGTCTCTCAGGGGCAGGACAGTAGACTAGGGGCCAAGTATATGCTAGCCTGTAGCATTTGCTCTGTGAATAACATCCAGTCTTGTCCACAAGCTCATTGTCACCTACTAGGCCTGCTTGACTCATAACAGCCTCCGACAGGGTCCGTGTATGTTCCAGTTACCCGTGCTGCTTAAAAAACCACCCAAACTTAGTGTCTTCATACAATACGCATTTTATTACACTCATGGGTCCTGTGGCTCAGGAATTTGGACAGGGCACAATAGGGGCGGTTTTTCTCTATTCTACAATGTCTGAGGCCTCCGCTGGGAAAACAGGGCTGGAGGCTGTCTGAACAGCTGGGGATGAATCCTCTGAAGTCTTTGCCCATATGGCTGACGACTAGAGGTGACTTGAAGGCATCACTTCTCAGCGTGACAGCTGGATGGGGCGGGGGAGGGGGGCATTCCAGAAGCTGCGACAGCATTACTGCCATTGTAGTCTCTTTTCAGGTGCTAAGGCCACATCAAACAGGAGGCCATCAGGGATGTGTGGCCACGCTTTAACACTGCAACAGCACATAGAGGAAAACAGGTCCTGGGCTACAATCGTCGCCCTTTAGGATTGTCATGCCTGTTACAGAAATAGGGGTAAGTCCTGTCAGGATTACTAGTGCAGTTCTCCAGTGAGCAAGGACACAAAGGTGCCAGCGAATGCCACAGTCTTCTGGCAATAAAGTGCAGATGTTGGTCTGAACCTGGCAGTCATGTCATCAACTTGGTCTTTGTGCTTCCAGTGCTCTTCTTACATCCCCCCTCCCTGACGGCACTGCCACCTACCCACTTCCACCAACCAGGAAGCCCACCACTGTTAACTCCCACCCTCCCCCTCAGACTTCCACATTCAGTCATTGCCAAGAGTATATAGTTGACCTACACATTCTTGGAGCTGTGCTCTCCATCTGCCAGTCTGAACTGCCATCTCGTCCTTCAAAAACCTTGTGTTGGGTTCCCACATACGCTCTGGCAGCCTACAATCCGTTCTCCACCCAGCAGTTCCAGGAATACTCAAGTACAAACAGCATCACAAAACCCCTCAGTTGTAAACAGAACTTAGGTATGGAGGCTCTTAGACACTGGTGAGGGGCAGGATCTAAGCACGTGGAATACAAACCGATGTACAAGCTGATGTCACAGCTCACTGAAAAAAGGCTCTTCTACGGATGCTCTTGTTACACTTCACATGATACTGAGGTCAATTTGCACATCAGACTTTAAAATGGAGATGAATTGAAGGAGTTCGATTTCTCCCCATCCCTGGGTGCTGCCACCTTTGGTCAAAGCTCTGTAATAGTTTACCATTGCTTTTAAGATAAAGTTTGTAATTTGTAAACTCACAATGGTCCTGCCCCGACCTACTTCACAGCCTCGTTCAGGCCCTAACAGCCTCTCTTCCCAGCGATCATTCTTAAACCAAACTGGTTTCCTGACCCCTGCGTGAAACACTTGCCCTCCCTGGCTGACACCCTCGTACCTAACTTTGCCTTCGGTGGAGACAGTTCCTCAGCCCAGGGTGGGTTCACCCGCCGTCTGCGGTCACAGACCTGTGTCCTGTTTCAGGGACGCTTAGGACAACTCGATCGTGACCGTCTCGCAGTCTCCCCGGGTTCCTCCCGGTGCCTCCCTCCTCCCGGGTCTCCTCCCCGGCGGTCCGCCCACCGGCCTGCACGTAGCAGGCGGAGGCTCCCTAAACGCCTGTTGAACGGCAGCGAGCAAAGAGCCATCAAGTCTCTTTGCTACTTGAGAAAAAGGTGCAAATACGCAGCTGGAACACAAGCTTCCTGACCCCAGGCCAGGAGAAGAAAAGGGCTCTATCTTGGGTCAAGTTCAACACCTTCACCGAGGTGGCCCGTCGTGCAGGCGACTCCGACGAGCGTCTCGGCACCGAGGGGGCTGGGCCGTCAGGACGCTAGTCCCCACGAGCTTCCGCACAGCCAGACCCGAGTGGTTCCGCGGGGGACCGGAAGTAAACGCCGAAGAGGGGCGGACCGGATTCTGCACCGGGACCCCGCCGCTACACACCGTGTTCCCCCACTTCCGGCCCCGCCCTTCGCTGGAAACGTGAGGGGCGTGGTTCCCGAGCGCAGGGCGCGTCCGGGGGCGGGACTTCCGGCCTCCCCGTTTCCGGAGAGGGAAGTGGCGCCCGAGGGGCGGGAAGGTTTGAGTCGCTGTTTGCGTCCCTGCTGTTCGCGTGTTTTCTCTCCGGGGTCACCGCCGGCCGGACCTGAGGGACGCCGCGGCCGAAACACTCTCCCCGTGGCCTTGTGGCCCTGCGCTTGTGATTGCTTGCTTTCCTCGAGAAACATCACGTGTTGGTAATTTGTTCAATTTAAGAAAAATCCCCCGAGGAGCGGTGGCGGGGAGGCGCGCCCCGGGGCCCGGAGCTGGTAAGCGGCGGCGGTGAAGGGAGCCGGCCCTGCAGCGGCTCCCGGCGCAGCTGTGTGGAGAGCCCGGGCGAGGGCGAGGGGACCGGCGAGCGGCTGAGCGGCCCGCGGGCCTGGGCTGAGCGGCCCGCTCGGTGACCTACCATTTCCCCTAGTGCCGGGCTGGGGGCCGGGCTCCAGGTGCGAATTCCTCCCTGTAGGCCGAGGAGTTGCTTTTGGCCTGCCTTCTGCGCGTCTTACAAATGACTTGCTCTTTTCTCCTGCAGAGGCGGGGTGTGCTTGTTATTGGAAATGAGATACTGAGCCTACAATTTTTTGAAATTGAGTTTAGGAGAAGCTGCTGGAGTTATAAAGGCAGTTATAACGCGGCGGGCCGTCTTCTCCCTCTAGCTTATGTTTGTTCCCTAGAGTGAAGCCTTGGGGTGTTCATTTCAAATCCTTTGTGTGTGGTAAATGATAAGCACTAAGATAATCTCTTTCCTCCAGAAAAAGTAAAGGCATTGGCAAGTCCTTAGAAAACGCATCAGCTTATTTGGGAGAACTATTTGGAGAAGTATTTGTGCTGCCGTTTCCTGTTTCCCTGTCTGCCTAGGCGGGGCGTTTTATCCGCGGTCATAATGACGGCGCCTGAAGTGCGCATGGTGCTTTACGAAGACGACTCGGTGCAAGTGCACTACGTGGACGGTTCCAGGCTGCAGCTCTCTCCCTGTGGCTCCGAATTTTTATTTGAAAAGGCCCCTCCTGTTTCAGCGCATCCTTTGGAACAACCGGAAAGAATTCGCCAGAGGACACACTTTGTTATTAGCACTTACCGAGTAAGTAAAGATGACACAAACACTGCTCTTTTTAATACCAAAATGTTGTCAAGGTGGCCAGAATATGGAAAGTAACTAGGACACTGGATTACTGTCATATTAAATGGGTTTCTGATCATTTTTTAAGATTACATTTGTATCTTTTTGTAGGAGCAACTACAGCGAGCCCTTGATTTTCGAAACTGTTTTGCCACTTGCCCTTTTTTGTCTGAAAGCATTATACCTTCTGAAAGAAAAAAGGTAATTTTTAAACCTTATTTTTGTAAGATTTGTGGACAAGTAATTAAAAATAGGTTAGTTGAATATTTAGTCTTTTCCTTCATGACGCTTGGGAATAGACACGCTGTAGAATGAATGCATAAGCCCTTATATTTTACCAGACTAGGGGGTTTTCGTGTTTTGTATATTGATTGCGACACAGAAGTTACATAATTCATTACCCTGTCTTTCTCTTTGTAGCCAAGGATTACATGCAGAGCTTTTCAGATCGGTGACTTTTTGATTCTTGGAGGTGTGAAAATTAAGAAATTATGTGGACATTTTTAGTAGCTTATGTATAGTTATCTGTTAATGTGTAATAGAGATATGTAATTACTTATGGGTGTACAAATTTTATTCTTTTGCTTACACTCTATTTTGAACTTTTGGGAATAATAATGTCATTTATTGGGGGTTTACTATGTGCCAAGAACTGGGAGTGATATTAAAAATAGTTAATAGCACCAGTATGCCTTGAGTACCTGCTGATCAAACTGGGTGTCCAACCAGTCAGAAAAGGTATATTGACTGGATATCAGCTCCTTTTTACAGATGAGAGGATTAGGTCTCAGAGAGTTTACCTAACTTGTCCATAGAACTTTTCTTAGTGGCCAAGTCAGGATTTGAACCCAGTCTGTCTGACTCTGAAGACCGTCTATCAACCACTTTCTGCTACTGTCACAATGTTTGCCTGCCTATGAGTGGTTTTCTATTACATTGTCTCATGACAGAGAAGCCGTGAAGAACTGTAAGCTGTAGCTTGGTCTACAAGGCTGTTTTCCCACTGTATCTTCTGAGTAATTTTATTCATTGAAATCATGTCTCTTGCTGCTGATCCTGCAGTGGGATTATCAGGTGGTCTAATTCTGGGCGAGCGGAACTTCTGACCTGATAATCCTTACAAACCAACTTTGCCATCAGTGAATACTGCCCTTGATTTTTGTGTACTAACAGCACTGTAGATGTAAGAGGCTTTCTTGACATGATTTTTGTAAACTTAAAGTTTTATATAAATAGAAGTTGAAATGTTTAGCTATTGGCAAGATTAACTGATTAAAAAACTGTTATGTGACACCTGCTGTTTTTATCGTACATGAAAGGATGCATTGGGCACTGTTACCTGTTATAAGTATGTTTTCTGTTAGTCAGCATCCATTTTCCTTTGAGTAACTGCGTTTTTAAAATGTTACCCTTTAAGTCACCTGGAATTTATTTTAGCTTATGGTGTACCAGGTGTTGTCTAGGACAGGTACTTTAGTCTAGGTCATAACCTTTTGAGATAACATTTCCCAGGTGCTTTTCAATAATTCAGTACCATTTGTCAAATAATTCTCCCTTCCCCCCTTGTTTTGAAGAACTTACACTATCACATGTGACATTTAAAGATATGATGAGTCTGTCTTGTATTCTATGAGTTGCTCTGTCAATGACTTCTGTGCTAGTTCATACCATTTAAGTTATGGTTGCTTTTTCTATTTTGTTTTGTTTTTTAACCCTCACACGAGGATATTTTTTCCATTGCTTTTCAGAGAGAGTGGAAGGGAGAGAGAAAGAAACATCCATGTGACAGAGACACACTGATTGGTTGCCTCCCGCACGAACCCCGACCAGGGCTGGGGATCAAGCCTGCAACTGAGGTATGTGCCCTTGGCTGGAATCGAACCTGGGACCCTTCAGTTCGTGGGCCCACGCTCTCACCACTGAGCAAAACCGGCCAGGGCTGTGGTTGCTTTTAACATAGTACATGACAGTGCTATAGTCATTTATAGTCCTTTTGAGAGTAGGCTTTTAAGAGGCCCTCAAAAATCTATCTATCTCTGATTCAGTGTACATTTTAAAAATATGTCTAACACTAAACATAATCAGGATGACTTTTTTTAAATTTTTTTTTTTGGTCAGTGTATGTATGTTTGTTTTACCTCTCTAAAGAGATAATCGTAATATCAAATATTCTGTGGAAAACCATATATTAGCTGACACCTGGCTCTCCTTTTTCATTCTCTCTAGGTAGTAAAACACAAAACTTTAAGGGCGTCCTTACACAATATGTAAGAATAAATGTATGGGAAAATTGGTCTGTTAACAGAAAATACTGACCATCTTTTTTCTCCCCTCAACTCAGCGCATCCTCATAGACGTCTCAGAAGTAAGGTGGCCCAGCCTGGAGACTGATGACGGCATAATGGTCATGCAGAGTGGCACCGTGAAGATAGCGTCTTTAGATGGTCATGCATACCTTTGCCTGCCCAAGTCTCAGCAGGAATTTTCAGTACATTTTTTGTGTAAAGTAAGCCAGAAGCCAGACTCATCTATAGTATTGTCAGAAAAAAATAGTCAAGCCAAAAAAGAGCAACTAGTTGAAAAAGCAGGCAAGACCCTTACATACAGAAGTTTACAGGAACAGAGACTGAAAAATAAAGAAAATGAACTTCGCTGTCAGATCGTGAAGTCCAGAGCGCCCTCAGAGAAGCACTGTGCAAGTGGAACTGAGGGCCAGGAGGTGCTGCCTTCGCCCGGTACGAAGCACAGCTGTGTCCACGTGTGGGTAGAGCAGCGCTGGTCCGTGGCCTCCTGTCCGGAGGAATGGAAACACCCTCTGTCTTTAGCACTTCGCTTTCATAATAAAATCAGCAGTATGTCTGGAACTGATGTAAACATCACCCAGAATACAATGTTAACTTCTGCTGTTTCAGAAGAAACAGGGAAAGAGGTTTCTGTCCTTCCCAGGGCCTTGCTCCTCAGCTGTCCTGTCCCACACCTGCACAGGTAATGAAGGATGACTCATTTGTCATAAAGCTTCTGTCAGAACCAGTCCTCATACAGATAATGTCTTTCTAAATCATCTGATACCATTCATAAGGAAAGTTCCTTGTTAATCCAAACTTTGTTTAGAACTGATAGTAAATAATTTGCCTCGCAGATGCGTTATGTTTCTTACCTCTGTCCATGGAATGAATGTTTATGGAAGGCCGACTGTACTTTGTTAAGCACAGAGACTACAGAGATGACCAAGACACAGTTCCTGCTTTCTAGGAGCTTAGAGTCTAGTGAGGGTCACTGTCGCTGAAAAAATTATTAAAGTGTGGTAAGGGATGGTCCAGGGACCTGCAGGGGAGCTATGGGAGCATCTGCTGCCACTCTGGAGCTGTTACCTTTGTTGCTGGAGTGTAGATCTGACAAGTTGATGATCATGGGTTCTTTCTTTCCTACTCGGCCTCAGAGGCCATCCCTGTCTTTGGTTGATTGTAAATATGTCCATTGTCAAGAGAGGTAAACATGGAGAGGCTCTGATGGCTAGGTAAAAACCTTTTACCTCCACTAAGAGATGAATAACCTAATGGTGATAGATTTGTGATAGGCACTTTGTGTAAGTAGTGCAGTGATAACGGTAATAGCTAACACCAAGCAGTCACCATGTGCCAGGCATGGTTGTGCTTTACCTGTTTCATCCCCATGGTAGCCCTAGGAGATCAGTACTATCTCTTATCCCATTTTGTGGAGGAACTTGAGACACAGAAATGTTCAATAACCTGAGCAGAGTCGCACAGCAAGTACTTGCAGAATGAGGATTTGATCCCAGGTGGTCTGAGTACATATTTGTTTAAATAAAATATGGGAATGGTTTTCAGGTTTGTCATGATTATCTAGGTAAGGTAGGAGAATCCAGTGTTATAAGTGCATCAAAAGAGACTAATGCTTCTAAGTCAACAATTTCTCAATAACTTGCCACTGGCTTTAGACTGAAATCCATTATCCTTGAACATGGCTTAACAGGCCTTCCATTTCCTGGTCCTTCCATGTCTGCAGTCCTCCACTCTCCCCACTCCACTCCTGCAGGGCCCGGAGAGCTCGCTCAGGCTGTCTTTAGCCACTGCGCCTGCTCTTTCTTCTGCCAGGAGCACTCCTGCTAACCCACATTCACGTCCAGGTCTGCGAGCAAGCCTTACCCGGGGGGGCGGTTATCCTGCGGTCCCTAGACAGGATCAGGTTCTCACAACCCTGTACCATTCAGCAATTCCCCCTTCTTTTGCTCAGTATTTACTATCTAGCATCACAGCAGCCTTGTTTGCTTTTCTTGGGTGTTATATCCCCGGTGTGTATACAGCACCTGGCCCACCATAGATACTTCAATATTTGTTGTTTGAATCCTGAATCCTAATTTTATGATTAGTAAAATTGTTAATTAGGTAACTGTGCTGAGATTCAGTATGAGATTATTGAAAATAAGACTCGTTTTAGAGTTTAATTAACATGCTTTCATATTAACGCCTACCTTTTTTGATGTAATGATTGGGCGAGAACTACACAGTGTTGCAGTGGGGCTGTTTTGTTGGGCTCTCGGGGCAGTGTGCTGGGCCACCGGGATCAGACCTTGAATTTCATCCTTCACAGGTGGGATTTTTGCGATTCATTGTCACAGGGACCATCTGAGGGAGAATATTCCTGCCCTGAACTAGTGAAGGTGGTGTGGTACAAGGGTGTCACATACAGGTAAGGCACCGGGGTGGAGTCCGAGCTGCTTCATGATGTCCTGGGGGCGGGACCAGCCTTGCAGATAAGCTACACAGGATAGATCTGCAGGGGCCACCGCGCTCCTGCGTTCGGTTCTGAGGTGTAAGGTCTCAACAACTAATTATATTAGGACACACAGGGGTCTTGCTACTAATTCACATTAACCATATTTGCAAGATTTTTGTGACAGCGCCAAGCCAGCGAGGGATTAGTGTTGCTAGTGAATGAGATACATGTCAGCTGTTTAGGACACCTCTTCCAAGCATGGGAGATTACTCTCTAAGCCAGTCACATCAGAAGGTCGCCTGGGGAGCGTGGAATTAGAGAATTAGAGAGCCTGAGGGAGATTTCACCATACATTCACTCAGCAAATATTCACTGAGTGGCTGCCCTGTGCCGCACTCTTCAATTGAGTTCACCCTACCTCTCTAGTGACTGGAACACTGGTGTTGGCCAGACCCGGAGGTTCACTCTTGTAAACAGTGCTAGAAGAGACTGTGAATTGTTTGTTCTTGGGCCTCCTTTCCCTGCATGAGGACCCTCTTCATATATGTTTCGATAAAATTGACTTGGCTTAAATCTTTATTCCTTATATACCCAATACCCAGTCACCTTCTCTTAGGGATGGCTCCTTCTACACATGGCTAATCTCACCCACCAGGTATTGATTCTACTAGTTTCGTTATTAAAGAATAGTCTTACTCTTGGGTTCTAGAGTTGTTATATTTAATGAGCATTGCTTTGGTGACCATTGTGTACCAGCCACTGTGATCAGCAAGGGGGATACCAGGATGATAAGATGCCTCACCTCCAGAAGCTGAGCTTAGTGCCGAAGTAGAGACATCAACCGATTCTGGGCGTTCTATTCATATTTTTGCCAAAAAAAATAATTTAGCTGGCTGGGGATACAGAGTATGAAATTATCCATTTGCTAGATAGTTAAAAAAATCATACATCTTTGCCTATTTTTTTTTTTTTTTTTTGATAATTGACTTCATGTGTGTTTTAATCTCAATTAGAAAAAAAAAATTTTAATGATTATTTCTTTTCCTTAGACTTACCCATAAAAATGTGAACTCAATAGAGATTTATCCCGGAGATGGATCTGTTTTCAAATCAGAAGGAGCTTATTTTGGGAACTATTTTACATACTATTCCATTCAAGAAGGATCAGGAGAGGTAAGTGACAATGAGGTCTCATCTGAAGATTTGTGGTATATAGCTGTTTCCAAATAATTGTGAATGTATACGGGAAATGTGATCTTTATATAATGTTGCTTGCTGCCGCTTAGTCTGAGCTGTCAGTTTGCCCTTGCTGCCAGAACTGGCACGATGACCATCAGCCTCCTTACTGCTGCTGTATTCTCATCCTGTGCTGTCTTCCACTCGCCTAAGCAACCTGAAGCAATCAAAAGTTACACTTTTGTCATAGAGTTTATCAACAGGAAACACAAAAACCAGTAGCATTACTTTGAACCAATATACTTCTTTGAATTAAAAAGCATATTCTTTTTCCCCAGCATGTACTGTTTGCACATTTTAAATACCCCTTAATTCCTAAATCTTTATATACAACTAGAAAGTTGAACAAGATTGTTTTCTGGTGTTGAAAACAGCGAAAAATAACATGATATATTTAACATATCAGATCAAAATGTAATAATGTAGATATTTTGTTAATAACTCTTAATTTTCTCATTCCCAGTCTGACATTTGACATCACCTTTTATAGGGATCACCATAGTATCACATGGCTTTGCAGGATGAAATACAGTAAAAGGGTTTTCTTTCTCTATTACAGAGTAGAGTTTGTAAGTTATAAGACTACCAGAGAGGCTAGAGGAAAGAGTTTAAAATAGAGCAGATCTTTTTTAACTGGAAAATTTCAAACACACACAAAAGTAAACAGACAAGTGTAATAGACCCTCACCCAACTTGTTTCATCTGTACTTCCCATTGCCCTCTTCATTCCCTATTTATCTTTAAGTAAATCCTAAATATTTCATTCATAAATATTTTAGTATATAATGGAACAGATTCCCTTCTGGGATCTATTTATAGGAAAGCATTCATTTATTTAACTAATGTTAATTGAACACTGCTAGGCAGGTGCTCTATTAAGCACTGAGTGAAGATGAGTTCCTGCCCTCACGAGTTCACAGTCCAGTAGTTAGATAGCAGACAAGCAAATGAAATGGAAGTGTGACCAGTGAGGGGGTGTGTGTGTGGGTGTGTGTGTGGGTGTGTGTGGTGCATGAGACCGCTGAGTAAGCAGGGTGTCAAGTGGGAATGCATGTCTACCCTGCTGACTGCTGTGTGTCAGGAGTACGCAAAACTGCGAGGTGAATACAGTATATCTTCCTGGAGCCTCAGTTTTACTCAAAGGTTTTAGGGGAGAGGATGATAGCTTTTATGGAAGCAAACATATCATGGAGTAGAAGCATGAGCTTTTGGGATAAAACACAAAACTTTCAAACAAGTTGTGCCTTTGTGATGGAATCCTTTAGGCCCCAAACTGTGTGCCATACCTTCACTATCCTCTGTCTACCTGAGTGAAAGATTAAAAAGAGCACATGCCTGGGTTATGGGCTCGATCCCCAGTCAGGGACATGCAGGAGGCAGCTGATCCATGACTCTCTCATCATTGACATTTCTATCTCTCTCTGCCTCTCCCCGCCTCTCTCTGAAATCAATAAAGATATATTTTTTAAAAAAAAAGAATTTAAATAGGAAAGATTGACAGGTACAATGTAAGTGCTTCTGTAGAGGTAAGAACTTGTTGTTTTGGGACCACATAAGAGGGGTCACCTGATCCATTTTGGCAACTCCGGAAAAGCCCTCTGGAGGAAGACACCGCTAAGCCAGGACCTGTAATTCTAAAGGGAGAGCTATGCAAAAGAGGGAGGGAGGTCGGAGGAGCATAGAGCTGAGGGAACCCTTTACTTGCTCAACTCTTTGCATGGCAGGCTTCTTATTGTTAAAATTTCTATTTAAATGTCACCTCAAGGAGGCTTTTCCTGAATATCTAGATTAAAGAAGCTGCCATGTGTCTAGCCGGTGTGGCTCAGCAGTTGAGCAATGACCCAGGAATTAAGAGGTCACTGGTTCCATTCCCAGTCGGGGCACACACCTGGGTTTCAGGCTTGATCCCCAGTAGGGGGCCTACAGGAGGCAGCTGATAGATGATGTTTCTCTCTCATCCATGTTTCTCTCTTTCTATCCCTCTCCCTTCCTCTCTCTCTAAAAATCAATAAAATCATATTTTTTTTAAAAAAAAGCTACCCATTTCGCTCCCTGTCACGGTATCCTCATCTTTTTTTTCTTCATAGCACTTGTTACTATATGACATTTTCTTATTGACTGATGTTTGTTTACTAACTAACCCATACTAGAAATAAGCCCCTGCTTGTTCAACATATCTGCTGTTGTGTACACTATTATTGCTAGTGTAAACAACAGTAGATAAATGTCACCTAACTGGAGGCTAGGGCCTAGGGCGAGTGTGGAGTGTTGAAAGAAATGAAAATAATGTTGTTCAGTAGCTAAAACAGGGATAGAATGTTGTGGGGTGTCCAAAGAAGAGGCTAGACGGTCTACTAAGTTGGGCTAGCTCATGAATGGGGTATGAGATACCCGACTGCATCTGGGGGGCCACTAAAGGATTTAAGTAGGGGACTGACATCAGATTTTTGTTAGATAATTTCAGAAGAAGATGAACAGGGGTGGGGAAGAGGTGGAACTTCAAGCTGTAGAATCAGAAGACATTTATAGTAGTGATAATGAGAATGGAAAGGTAGGAGTGGACGAAAAAATTAAAATATTAAGGAGACAGAACTGATGAGATATTGGGGATAAGGAGTTGAAAATGATGCCAGATTATTGAGTAAATCATTGAGAGGTGGTACCAGGCACTGAATTAAACCAACATTTTATCGAATCTAAATTGTTTTGTCGATGGCTGCTTGTTGGTCTTGTCAGGATGTGTCCATAGGTGATTTAAATTCTATTATATCTCAACCCCATCTGCATGATAATGATCGTAAGACACTCTTAATTATGATTCCAGATTTCAGAGAGGTTAAATTGTAGAAAATAAGAATTTTAGAACTGATGCAATAGGTAGGGTAGTAGAAAAGACAAGAATGCTTAGGGAACTCAATGGCCAATAGAGGAAGACATAATTTGAGTGCCTGCCCTGTGCTAAGCGCTGTACTAATAAATGCTGGGAATACAGAGGTGAGCAAAACAAATGCAACCCCTACCTTCAGGAAGCTCCATGCTAGCGGGGAAGACAGACATGAATTAAAAAACTAAATGAAGACCTGGTGGGTGTTGCTCAGTGGTTAGAGCGTAGGCCTGCACACCGAAGGGTCCCGGGTTCAGTTCCCAGTCAAGAGCATGTACCTGGGTTTGGGTTTGCTCCCGCCCCTGGTCGGGGCGTGTGAAGTAGGTAACCAATTGATGTTCCTCTCTCACATCAGTATTTCTCTCTCTCTCTTTCTCTCTCACTCTTCCCCCTTCTCTGAAAAATGGAAAAAATACCCTTGGGTGAGAATTAACAACAAAACTCAATGAAAACCAAGAAGCAGGAGCAGAGGGTACTGTGCTTGTGGATGTAACGAAGGGATTTCACCCTGTCTCTGGGACCTCCTTTCCTAAGACTCGAAGAAAAGTAGGAGTTAGTCAGACACAGGGCGGTGCTGGAGGAAGGAACTGAGAAGAGGGAATAGCACGTGATGATCCCATACCAGAGGCGAATACAAAGCAGAGAAGGGGGAAATGTGAATTTGAAATGAAGATACTTCCATTTTTGACTTACTGAAGTTCAGATCTCAACTTATGTGAAGTTGAGATAGTCAGGGGAGAAGCCCAGTAACAATTTAGATATTCAAGTCTACAGTCCAGGATGAAGGCACAGATTATTTTTTGAGTGCCTACTATATACTAACTTTTGATGGTAAAGTATGGGCTATACTCTCTTGTGGTTCAAAACAGAGCTCTGCTACTTCTTAGCCCCAAAGCCTCCATTTCCTCATCTAAAAATAGGTACCTAGCACATACCTGCTCAATAAATGTTAGCCATTGCTATTATAATTATTATGAACATAGCTTTGAACCCTATGGAAATAACCCAAGAAGAAATCACGAAGTCATAGGAGAAGACTGGAGACAGAGTCCTGGGAAACACTAGCATTAAAGAGTCTGAGAAAGAAAATTCAGAACAAATAACAATTTTTTTAAATTCAAGAACCCAAGACAGTAAACAATATCTTCCACAAACTGTAGCAATAGTTATTCCATGAATAAAATATAACAACATGATAGTCATTCAATTAAAATAATTTTTTGATGTTTAGGTTTTTGTGTTTTTTGGTCTAAAGGAAAAGCTTATGTGATGTTTCCTGCTAATATTTAGGAAAATTCGTTTGTAACCATGTTAGGTATAGTCAAGATTTAAATTGGACAGTAGGTTATAGGCTATGAGAATATAACTTCTGAATAGAAAGGAAAAATGGAAAAACATCATAAAATACCTTTAAAAATATACCTTTTATGGCCTTTAAGTTAAAATAACTGCTTCCTATGTCACTATGTAAATACATATTTCAAAAAAATACATAATAATGGCCAATGTTTATTATTAATGAGATTTTTCATTTTAAAATAATTTTCAGAGGGAAGAGAAAATGTATTCCGTAAATAACCTTCCTCCAGATACACCAGGAAGTCCGTTCTCTGTGAGTTTTCTAATTAAACAGGCCACCAGGTAAGTTCTGCACATTCGGCTGAATCAAGTGTTGTGTCTGAGAACCTTGATACCTTCTCTGGTGGTTAGGGTAAGATTAAGAATTGGTCGTTCAGTGGAAATGTGTATTTGGTAAAATCTGTCAACTTTTCTGGTCTCATCATTTGTAAAATAAGGTAATCACTATATTATTAAAAGAGCACTTTGTCTTTGAACTGTTGAGTGAAATACAGAGAAACATTTACGTGTGGCAAACAAGTGCTGGCAGGAAACAGGCAACTTCTCTGGGTATATTCACGTCATTGTTGAGGAGTAATAGACTCGAGTTGAGGATCTGATATACATTTAAAGTTTTATACTTTATTATCCTCAGAGTAATAAAGATTTCTGAATGTGTACAGAAGATGCAGTGTAGTTTGGTTCATGTGTTTTGTTTTTAAATTCTAATTAATCTGTAGCACTCAGAAGAATGAAAGTGGACTGTTGGGTTAGATGATTTATTTGTATAAACTATGTCTGAGCAAGTTCCAAAGTAGATTTGAAGAAACAGGTCTGTAATTTGATTTCCTAGGGAGAGTTGATTGACATCCGACCACTCTTAGACTATGCTAACCCTTTTAGGCACTGTGAATCTATCACCTCTTAAAAAGGAGCACCTGAAAATTCTATTTGGAGTCATTTCATTGCTAAAAATTAGAGGCATGACCTTAAGTAGGTAAGATTAGCCAAAGGGAAAGAGTAGTAGTTCCCTTAAAAGGGCTTAAGGATTTCTGGAGGGAAATAGGTCTGGACATATTTCAATGGAAATGAACTACTTGGCTGAGACGTCGTATGGCAGTGAAAATGGTTTGCTAAAATTGGGAAATGCCATTATTTGCATACATTTAAGTCGTGTTTTTCATGTTCACAGGATTCTTCAGCATTGTGCCAAGATGAGGCTTTCTTTAAGCCATAACTATCGTATATGCTGCTGGAAAATGGTATCCTAAAATTCTTTCAAGAGCAAGATATTTTTAATTTTTATTGTTTATATATAAACTCCTAAGTTCAAATTACTTTCATTTAAGTCATGTGAGAAATTCTTTGTAATATTAATATTGGTTTATTCAGAAAAATATCTACTTAATAAACACTGCGAAATGAGACTTTTAGGTTTTATTTTCATTGCATATAGTTTGTTTTTGTTACTTCTTGTAAATGGAGTGGGAAGGCCATGGGAATTAGTTGGATTTATAATGTAAAAACATAGTTATTGTAAACATTGGTATTACAGTCTTCTACTCTCTTTCCATATTATAAAAGTACATTCTTTAATGCTGACTTGTAGGAAATCATTCTCAGACTTTGATTTCTGTATCTTTACTAATTTAGTTATAAACTTATATGTTGCTGTAGTTCCTAGCTTTTGTCTATGTTCAGAGCAGAACGGTGACTTAGTCTGCTTGCAATAGACTGTTTTGGGCATCCACTTGTGGGAAAGTTAAGCAAACATAATGATTCTACAATATTCAGCTTCTGCATAAGAATCTGAAAGTTGCCTCAGAGTTCATTCATCATTTAAGTTTTATCAGTTGCTAACTCCGCTTCCTGCTATTTTTACTTATTTGGTTTCAGGTTCCTGGGATTAAAGATAATATGCTGCCTTTGCTTTTGAGAGAATCGTTCATACCCAGCGTGGGAAGATTTCTTGCATATTCTGATGACAAAGTACATGTTATCTTTATAGATGGCGTTACTCTAACCCTAAATTGGAATTTTGGTTCTTTTACTGAAAAGAGACAGGTGAGTATACTTCAGACTGAAATCTATTCTGTGGGTTTTTTTAATCTGTACTACTTTACTATGAGTACTTGATTTTTTTTTGTTCTTTCTCAATTTTTTTCTTAATCCTCACTGAGAACATGCTGAGAGAGAAGGAGAGAGAGGAAAGGGTGAGAAAGAGAGAGAAACACTGATTGGTTGCGTTCAGTATGTGCCCTAACCGAGGATCAAACCCCCAACCTTTCAGTGCACAGGATGACGCTCAACCAACTAAGCCACTCCAGCTGGGTCAATTTGTTTATTGAAGTATAAAATCTGTCAAGAGGCTTTACTGATCTTATTGGATTTCCTAACAAAATCAGACAGGTGTGGCAAATAGTCATTTTTATAAAGTAACTCATTACAGAGAGAGACACTAGTATTTTTGTTCTTTGGTAATTATATAAGAATAGTGGTTAAATAATATTATATCTTATGTAGAATATAACTTTTAAATTACTCACCATAAACTTTTAATGATTTTTATCAGAGGTAGGGAATGTCCAGCCCATGGGTTGTATACAGCCCTTGAAATCATTTGTTCTGGCGTTGCCAAGGCAACCACAGGCAGGACTCGAAATTCAATAAATCTAGGAGCTTTTTTCTTTTTTTTTTTCCTTTTTTTCTGTTTATTTTTGTTTAAAATATTACAGATGTCCCTTTTTCTCCCCAATGACCCATTCCACCCTGTCCCACCCCCCTCCCCACCATTGTCCATGTAGGAGCTTTTTTCATAGCTAATTTTTAAGTTGATAATTTTGTTTTGTTTTTTTTTTAAATATATCTTTATTGATTTCAGAAAGAGGAAAGGAGAGGGAGAGAGAGATAGAAACATCAATGATGAGAGAGTCATTGATCGATCCCTGACCGGGAATCGAACCCCAATCGCCTGGATCCCAGGTGGACGCTCAACCGCTGAGGCATGCCTGGCTGGGCTTAAGTTGATAATTTTGTATGGCCGTGAATGATGTTATAAATATCCAAATGGGTTCCTCACTCCAATTTATATTTTTTTAAATTGTTAACTTAGAAGGTTTTCTTGTGGGTTTTTGTGGGGGTTTTTACTTTCATAATGGTAAAACTTACCTTTCCTCTGTGCTTCTTAAGGTAAATCAAGGTCTCAGCTTAGGTTGGTGTAAGATAACTTTTCCCGATGGACATGATCAATTAATTCAGATTGAACACTCCGGACCATATGAAAGGTACTGAAAAACAATTTTTAAAAGTTTTTTCATGTTAGTAAAAAACTTTTGACAGAGTGAAAACATATAAACCGTATTTACATGTTATATTTTGTTTTAGTTTTTACATGTAGATATGAAGTAATTTCAACAGGTTTCAGAGTTTACAGTAATATTGGCATCTAGCATAACTAAAAAGATCAGGTCAGCTTTAATCATTTCCATTTGTATTCAAGCGATTTTTCAAAATGAACGTGTTAGATCTAACTGGCTTGCTGGGGAGGTTGCTGTCAATTGTGTTAACCAATTAATCAATCCCCTAATCAATTTGAAATAAGGTTTGCAACCACAAATAACTACACTTCTGTATATTTCTATAAAGTAGAAAAAATAAACTAACTGATGACTATTCTTAAAATGGAGATTTTTGAGATCAGCTTTTTATGAATGTGCTCTCTTTTGGTTTATGTAATTTGTAAAAATCATTGTACATGTGATGTTCCTGACATTTTAGTGATTTTTAGAGAATGTTCACAAAAGAATTGCTCTTTTTTATCACTTGAATTTATTTTTCTGTTGAGATTTATTGCATTTTGGTCTAAATGCTCCAACTCACTGCTAGTTTGAATAATTTGCCTCAAAGAGGCAATTTTGCCTCAAAAAGGCAATTTTGCCTCAATTTTGTTCCCGCTAGTCACTTCAGAACAATCATTTTAGTAAACTTGATACTCGATTTGCACAGTGAGTTACATATAATTATACATATGTGTGTGTGTATGTGTTTACACATATATACACATTAATGGGTGTTTTCTAGTTTAATTTTTAAAAAGTAACTACTTAGTCTTACGTGTAAACACATTTACATGATAGACTTTGATGAAATTCATTTTTCTTTGAAAAACTAAAAGGAGAATTTAGATATCTGAATTTCAACTTTGAATGCAATCCAAGTATCTCCTTTGTTTTCTTAACCTCATCTTTATTAATCATGAATGTGAGTAAATCATTTTCTCCTTGATAAGTAAAAAAAACTTGCTTTTTCTATTTCAAATGAAGAAGATTCAAAGAATTGCCCAGTAAATGCCTCACTTTAGAATTTTCTCTTTACCCTTTTCCCCAAATTGTTTTAATTTTTCAATCATTTTTTTAATATTTTTATAAATATTATACATGTTCATTTTTCAAATATTTCTTTTAATGTATTCAATCTAGATATGTGTCAACAGTAATATCATGGTGCAGAAGACTGACCCAGGCTAGTCAGAGAGAGATGCCCACACATCTGTCATCTTCTGTTCTTGAAGAAAATTGGTATTCATATTTCTTTTAAATTTAATTTGTGTAGAAGAGCGAACTAATACTCAAAATTAAAATAGTAAATGGTAAACTTGAAGACTTTTTTCCCAAGAAAATCTTTTCTTAATTAAATATATTTAACTCTACATTTTTGATAGCTTAATATTAAAAATATTTTTCTTTAATCAGGTATCTAATTTATTATAGTTCATCATATTACATTTCATCTGAAGGTCAGAAAACATCATGTCAAAATGACTGATTCTTTCAATGTTAAAAGTTTATCCTGAAAACTTTGTCGAAAAATTTAAAGGCAGTTTAAAATTTTTTTTTAGTAATATTAAGGGAAATAAAATGTTGACTACATAATAAGCTTTCAGAAAAAGTAGACTTTTTAAAATAATTTTCATCATATTAATGACCTCCCCCACATTAATTGGCAAATCAACAAATAAAGCATTTATTTTAGTCCCTTCTATGTGCCTTTCAGTGTACAGGGGACTAGCACTGGGCTCAAAGAAATATTTAGGGAAATTAAGACATTTTAGGGAGGAAGCAAGGACAGAGGTAAAAATGGAGATAGTGAGAAGATCGTTTTTATGGAGCAAATGCTGTCTGTTAGGTATATATAGTGTGAGTTTTGAATGGATCTTGTAATCACTAAAGGAATTCATACTTGATGGAATTACAAGTTCCTAAATGGAAAAAATGACAAGAAAGGTCATTAAGAAAGTTAGTATCACTGAGCGTATAGTCTGAATATATTGGAAAAGAAGCATACCAGGAAAATTTAGGAAACTTTAAAGTAAGCTTTAAGGTGGTTTAGCATAGCACAGTGAAAAAAATATAAACATTAAGTGAGATTCTTACCACCTTTTCTGAAGTTACTTACAGAAAGAGGCACAAATCACATCAGTAGATATTATTTGACTTTCTCAGGTATCTTAAGGATTCAGCTTTGCATATCCCTCATTCTTCACCTGTTTGGGGATAGACTACAGACTGTTTGGGGATAGAAAAGTTGTCTAAGTAGCTAGCAAAAAACATAGTTAGGAAGAAAGAAAAATTGTACATAGCTATAAAATTGGTCACTTCATCATTGCTCAGCTGGCAGTTTGTAAAGTGCCAGCCTTTTTATATGAAGGCTTAGAAGAGCATAACTGTCAAGACATACAAAAAAGTGAGGGAAGAGAGAAGTGCAGATTGGTGACAGCTGCTAGGGGTAGAAGCAACAAAGGGCCACAGAGAGACAAAGGAATCGAGAAGGAGGGAGGAGATACAGTCGCTTGCATTAACCCCATTTCCTTTGCAAAACCTGAGACATCTCCAACTGTAAAGTGTTTTCCTGTCAAAAGGGAAGAAAGAGAATAATAAATAGCTATCTAAATTATATTTCAGTATTTTTTCCCCAACTCACCTTCTATTATTAGCTTACTGGTTCAACTTTTTAATAGGGATGCTAGTCAAAAAACAGGAGAGAAGGTATTTTATAAGAAGTTGGTTCATCATCTGAGCAACACCATTAAAGGTAGTTTGTTTTGTTGCTTCTGGCCAGAAAAATGTGTCTTATGTTTAAAAAACAAAACAAAAAGTTTTACAAGGATGAAGAATCGGCAGGCTTTGAAGTAAGTCATATCCAAGTCTGCATCCCGGATGCCTAAATGATGAAAGATCTCTTCATTCCCCACCCACAGGCTGGGTACAGGGAAAGAGCATAAGCTGACATGGAGGTGCACGTGGTCCATTGTGGTCAAGCCAGTAAAGTCGACAAGTCACATATCCTATTATGGACTGTGAAGATGACTTTTCTAGCGATTTGAATAGAGATGCTTAGACATTAATGTCCTCATTAGTTTTGCAGAGAGCTAGTTGAGTTACAGTTTACTAGCTGTATGCACTGCTCGTGTTTTATTGTGGTTGATGAGGAAAGAGGAAGAACACACAAGTAAGAGGCGCTGCTGGAGTTGTGTGCAGCCTCTGCCCCACACCAGCTGCCCCACAGTGTTTCTGTGGAAGATGGTAAGAGCTAATGTTCATGTTAACCCTTCAAGTCAAGAAGAGAATGTTCAGCATACTGTTTAAAAAAACAACGAAATGAGTAGGTAGTCTATTCCAGAAGGAACGTAATAGAAAATGTTGTTTTGTGACCTAGTTCAACTGCATAAAAGCATGGCGGTCTAAGAGTTCCATAGAAACGAAACCTTATTATAAGTGCAAAATACAGAAGAATAAGAAAAGGCCCATGCTCCTAAAAGAGACAATGTAGGCATAAAGGTCAGAAAATAAAGCCATTCCAGAGATGACATTACAAATAAGTAGGTGGTTAATTAAAATAACCTATAGGAATTCAAGGAAGGAAAGACCACTTATTTTACAAAATTGGTGGGACTTTAGTCGGTTTTTAAAATTTGAGTATACTTTATGGAAGAAAATAGAGGGTATGCCAGGTTAGTACTAAGAAGTTGGAGCAGGAAGGCCATTGCCTTCAAATGTCAATACTTGATTAAAAAGTCCTTGACATGGTACTTTATTCACTTGGGTTCCTCATTTTAAAAGCACTCAAATATTGAGTTGAGCTGATTTGTTGATAATAAAGCCAATATAAAGAGAATTCTTAACTTTTAGGTTTTTCTGTCTAAAATTCTAACCTTTGTGAAAAAGATCGAATATGCTTATTTGAAATATTGTAGATAAAAAAGAATCAGACAACTAGCATGAACTTACTTTTCTTTTCCCCACAGGTGTGTGGCTGCTGAACTTGAAAAGATACAGAAGTTTAATTGTATCCTTTAAACATAATGTATTGTTCTGCATAATTACTACCTTTCCATTCTAGGCTTAATAATGACTCTGTAGTTTATATTAATCCACACATATATTGTGGATCTTCAATGAATAAGATATTTGAGAAGTATCTTGTCTGTAGAAAGTACGGGATATTGAAGATTTTTCCATGTTCATCAGTGATATTGACTTACAATTTTCTTTTCTTGTAGTGTCTTTGTGTGGTCGTGGTTGTCAGGGTAATGCTGGCCTTATACAGTGAGTTTGAAAGTGTTCCCTCTTGTATTTTTTTGAAAGAGTTTGAGAAGGATTGGTAATAATTCTTCCTTAAGTGTTTGGTAGAATTCACTAGTGAAACTGGTCCTGGGCTCTTATTTGTTGGGAGGTTTTGATTACTGACTCAGTCTCCTTCTCCTTACTAGTATTGCATCTGTTCAGACTTTCTGTTCATGATTCAGTCTTGGTAAATTTATGTTTTTAGGAATTTACCCATTTCTTCTAGATTGTCCAATTTGTTGGTGTATAATTGTTCATAGTAGTCTCTTATGATCCTTTGTATTGTGTGGTTATCAGTTGTAATTTCCCCCTTTTCATTTCTAATTTTATTTGAATCCTCTCTTTTCCTTTTTAAGTCTAGCTAAAGGTTTACTGAGATTTTTATTTCCTCCCTATCACCAAACCTCTATCCAAACACAAATTCATACTTATATACTCTTTCCTTTCCCCCTCTTATACTCTAGTTTCTTCATCTATAAGGGATAGACTTGTTAAGTTCTGAAGTGCCAACTCTATTTTGAACCCAAGACATCTTCCTCCCAATGGAGAAGTCATTTTAATATGGAGGTGAGGGTTTCTGAGATTAAAGATACTTGTATAAAGGCACAAGCTCCTTGACTGAGCACCTTAGTGTTACTGGAGAGCAGTGGTGTCCTAAACCAGATTTCTAATAAGCAGAATGAACAGTCTTCTGATTGCAAACCAAACTATTCAGGAACCTTGCCAGAAGAAGTTAATGAAAAGAGAGTATCAGTGGCATTGAAAAAAACCTCTGAAATTATTCAGGATATTGACTGTCTTCTATCAAACTCTAAAAGGTGAAAAATGAAATTATTACATGTTATTAAATCTTAAGGTTGTTGTTTCAAATGACTGGTATTAAAATTACTAGAAAGCCAAAGAATTGTATATATGACTTCTGTACAATAACTATGAGAAGTGATATTGAACTTCAGATGTATTTTACCTAACCTGTAAATTTAAAAATATATATTTGTAAAACACTTTTATTAATAAAGAACTATTTCAAGATTTTGAACTGTTTCTTATTTCAGATTTTTGAGAAAAAAATTTATGAACTTACAGAGTTTTAACTTGTGAAACATTCACTGTTCATCAAGGATTTAAAAAAAATATATGCAGTATTTTGTGCATTTGGTCATTTGCTATTCAGTCTCTCTACTCCAAGTATTTTTCAGTAGTATGATGAGAAGAGAATTAGGTCTTAAAAAAGAAAAGTAGATAATATTGCTTCAGGCTAAGAACCAAGTACTTCAGCAATGATGTAATTTTACCTGACCTGTCTGGTGAGCAGTGGTATCCTAAACCAGATTTCTAATAAGCAGAATGAACGGTCTTCTGATTGCAAACCAAACTATTCAGGAACCTGGCCAGAAGTTAATGAAAAGAAAGTATCAGTGACATTGAAAAAAACCTCTGAAATTATTCAGGATATTGATTGTCTTCTATCAAACTCTAAAAGGTGAAAAATGAAATTATTACATGTGATTAAATCTTAAGGTTGTTCACCAGATATGTTCATTTCTTTTGAACATCTAAAAAGACTATGCTACAAAGTGTGTGAAACTAAATGAGAAATGAGCTCACCAAAAGTGCTATTTATTACACCTTGTCTATTGGGAAAGAAGAAAACCAAACATCTAAAAAGACTTGAAGATTATACCAAATGTAACCAGAAATGTTCTATTTAACTTCTGATTTCTAGAAAAAAACAAAGCAAAACAAAACACCCAGCTTCTTCACATAAAAGGGAAGAAGCAACAGAGAAAACAAGGAGAAAAGTAGAGAGCAAAGCAAGCAGCACGGATTAGGAGTGGTAACGTCAGGGATTTGAATGGGCACAGTGCTCCCTCCAGGTCCTTGCCTGCTGGGTGGGTTCCTTGCCCCCTTCAGATGTCAGCCCAAACATCCCTTCTTTAGAGGGGCCTCCCTGACTACCCAACCTGAAGGTGGCCTTCCCCGGTCCCTCTCTATTACAACGCCTGGTCATTTCCTTTACAGCACGTACTTGAGTTTTCCCATTTCTCTGCGGTCTCTAGCCTCCCTTAGAACTTGAGGTCCATGAAGTTATTCTGTAACCAAGCCCAGTGCGCGGCACGTTGAGAGCACTCGGTCTGTGTGTGTAAATGAGTCCGTGCCTTCGGGCAGCAGCGGGACTGCAGAGCAAGAGCTGTAGAGCTGTAGGTCCTGACTGGGTAGCAGGAGCCAGCTACCCAGCTGGAGAAAGCCTAGCCAGTAAGACACATACCGGCTGCCACAGGGTAATGCCACATCGTCACTGCATTCAGAGGGAGAACTTGTCACTGTGACTCAAAACACTCCGTGCTGTGGCTAATGTGTTTGGTGATGTTTTAATTAACTTCTATGCTGTGTGGATAAAAGAAGCCTAATTTTACCTCTCAGTTGAGTTTTTAACCTTTGGCTCAGAACCAAGATTGTGACGAGCAATGGAAAGTTCTACAGCCGAGATGCTGAGCCACACCTAAGGTTCCGTGAGAGGCCTGAGTTTGCTCGAGATCGGAGATTCCAGTTTTCTATGGAATTTTCTATAGTCGCTTTCCAACTGTATGAACATAACCCCCCTGCTGCCCTTGCTTTCCATCTGACACTCGCTTCCAGAAACCAGGCAGGCAGAGGAAAGAAGTGCTCCTCTGAGAGCCGCTTCCCTGGGGCCAGCACTTCCTAGAGCCAAGTGTCCCCCCAGGTGTCTCCCGGGTACTGGGAGTCCTTGGCGGCAAAGAGACATCTCGGCGGCCCGTGGATTCGGGTCACGGTACCCTTCAGGAAGTCACTTGACTCAGTCACGGCTGTCCACGGGAAAGAGCAGTCCCACGCCCACGGGAAGGCAGTCCCACGCCCACGGGAAGGCAGTCCCCACGCCCACGGGAAAGCAGTCCCCACGCCCACGGGAAGGCAGTCCCCACGTCCACGGGAAGGCAGTCCCCACGCCCACGGGAAGGCAGTCCCCACGCCCACGGGAAAGCAGTCCCCACGCCCACGGGAAGGCAGTCCCCACATCTGCAGCGCAGAGGCCAGGATGATTTACCCAGACACCCGCAAGGGGGCGGTGGCGCGCCGCGTGGAGCGTCCGGGGCCCCTCGCAGCCAGGCGCGCCCTCCCCCCGGGGCCCCTCGCGGGAGCCGCGAGAACCTCTGTCCCTTCGGGGTCCTCGCGGCCGGGGCTCCGCGTCTGCGCACCAGGCCCGCGCCGCCCACGCTCGGTGCGGGGCATCCTGCGACCCCGGCCTCCCGCCGCCGCTTGGGTCCGCGGCACGGCGCCGGCTAAACCGAGAACGAATCCAGGTTTGACCGAAAGCGCTGACCGGCACCGTTCACTTCTCACCCCGCCGCCCCAAAGGTCTCCTTTTGAGGGGACGGCACGGGGAAAACTCGAGGCACCCAGTCCCTTCACCCAAGAGCATTCGACTACCGCTCCCGTCGGCTCAGGGGGGCGCCGTATCCCGTCGTCCTCTCGGCCGGCGCCGCGGGCGGGAGCCGCTCTGGCCCGCGCCGGCGTCTCGATGGTGCGGCGGCAGGGAGGGGGCGGGGCCGGCGTTGGCGCCGTCGCTCGAGCCGCGGGAGCCGAGGGTGGGTGCGGTTGGGCTGCGGCGGGGGGCGGGGGGCCGGCGGGAGTGGGGAGCCCGGGACGCTGCGAAACTGCGTCCTCGCGGGAGGCCCGAGGCGGGGGCCGCCTGAGCCCGGAGTCGGGCAGGTCCAGGCTCCCGATGGGGAGGGCGCGCAGGTGCGACAGGCGCGCGGACCCGGGGGCGGCGGGGTGGCCGGCGGGGGCCTCTGCCGCGCCCTCGGGCTCCCAGAGGCGCCCCGCGTTGCCCCGACCCCGGCGGGGTCCCGGAGCCCTGACGGAACCGCCCCTGGCCGTGGCTCCCGGGGGCAGAGCCCTGACGCGCCCGCGGTCCTGGGCGCGAAGGCGGCGGGTGTGAGCCGGCCCCTTCCCGCGGGCGCCCCGGCTTCCCAGCGCGTCTTCTCGGCCGGCGCCTCAGGGAGGGTCGCGCCGCGCCGGCCGGCGGGGGCGGGGCGGGGCGGCGCCGTGGGACGCGGGCCCGCGGCTCTCCTCGCGCGGCCGGGGCGGCCGTGTCCAGGCGGCGGGCTCCGCGAAGTCCCCGAGCGCGCCCCAGGTGCCGCCCGCGCGCCGGCCGCGCTCAGCCTGCGCGTCGCCTTGGGGGGCTGGCGCTTTGGGGGGCGCGGGCTCCTGCCGCTGCGGGCGGAAGGCTGACCCCTAAAGCGCGGCAAAGGCGGCTGTCGGGGTTCCCCGGGGCTTGGTGGACGGCAGGGGAGACGGGGTGCAGGGGCTGACAGTCACGCTGCGAGCGGTTAGCGCTGCTCGTCCGGGGCGGGCGGTGCCTGACCGCGTAATTAAGGTAACTGGCTAACTAGGTGTTTGCGGAGCGGAGGGCGGGGAAGATGACCGCCCGGGTACTTAAAAGGCCCGGTAGCTGATGGCCTTTCGTTATCGCGGGGACGAGGCAGAGCGTGGCCATCGCAGAAAGTGGCTCCTGCAGGTCACAGAGAGAAATGTGTGATGCGGGGAACGGGCTGTTAGGGCAGAGAAGTCATCTGCAATTAATCTCTAGTTCAGAGGCTGCTTATCCCTTTTATTAGTATAATGAAATCTAATAAACACCTGAGCACATTTAGATGTTATGCTTGACGGGTTTAAGAGAAAATTGTAATTACTACTCTTAAGGAACCTGCCCCCCCCCCCCCCAAAAGTGAGTATGTAAAATAAACAGAAGGCTCTTTTACAGTTTAGGAGGTTCCTGGAGTCCATTGTATTTGTGGGGGGAGGGGCAGGAATTAGAAAAGGGAAGAATAAAAATGGGTCACTTAGGTGTCCTGGTCAAAGACAATAAATGGGAGGAAGTACATTTATTAAATTTCTCTCATACCGAGAATCTAAACATCTGCACCAATAGTTGGAGAGGAATGGATGTCAGAACTGTGTGCTTCTGGCACCATAAGTATACCTTTTAAAAAGTAGAAACTTTCAGTTACCTACTGCCGCATAAGGAGTGACCCCCACACTTACAGGCTTAAAACAAGGTATTTCCTGTCTCTGTCTCCCTCCCCCCACACACACTTTTAAATTGATGGTAGAGAAAAGGAAAGGAGAGAGGGAGAAACATGGACTTGTTCCATTTCTGCATCATTTTTTGGCTCTTGTGTGTGCTCTGACCCAGGATGGAACCTGCAGCCTTGGCTTATAGGGATGAGGCTCTGACCCGCTGAGCCACCCGGCCAGGGCTCAGTCTCTCTCTTAATAGAGAAATTTAATACATTCACATTTATTGTGTTTTGCGTTTGATACGCTTGGTCCTGAGTGCTTTTCTTTGGTGGGGGTGGTAAAGTTTTACTTTTTGCTTCTTTCCTTTTCTGTTTTGCTGTATTGATCAACTTTTCTTTATTCCTCTCCCCCTCCTAGAGATTTAGAAGTCCTGCTCCTCAATTATGTTTTCCCAAAAAATTGAACATAAGTGTTACAATTTCTAAGGCAAAACCCATAAAATTCATGATTGTCTCAAAAGTCCCATAATTTAGTGATGTTTAGAATTCTACAGTAATGATGCTTTTCTCTCAGAACTGTGTACCCCACAATATTTTGGTATTTAGTGTTGATGTTAATCACATTCTCTTTTGCAGATAACCTTTTTTTTTTTTTTTTGGACTTAAGTACTCATATAAAGGATTTTCTCTTTTTTTAAAATATATCTTTATTGATTTCAGAGAGAGAGGAAGGGAGAGAGAGAGAGAGAGAAACATCAATGATGGGACAGTCATTGATCGGCTGCCTCCTGCACACCCCCAACTGGGGATCGAGCCCACAACCTGGGCATGTGCCCTGACTGGGAATCGAACTGCGATCTCCTGGATCCTAGGTCGATGCTCAACCACTGAGCCATGCCCAGCCAGGCTCTTTATTTTTTTTAATTTATTTTTTCTTTCAATACCCAACTCAAGCTTTGGGAACATTCTTTGAAAATGTTCATATTCACTTGTGTCTTTTTCATTTAATATGCATTGCTTCTCTTAACCTTTTAGTTGGGCAGTCAGGCTTTCATCTGCATAATCTCTTTTTTGTTTTGTTTTCAAATTATTTCTTTTACATGAAAGTCTGCTGTTGTTATTGACAATAAAGTATGATGAGCAGTTTTCCCAAAGGAAAGGGATACTGTTATCAGAAGTATGGCGGGTAGTTGCTGGGCCCATAGACAATGGATTCCCACTACTGTGCAGTAAACATTACTGAGAGATAGATGACCTCAAAGGAATAGATTACAGTTGGTGGGCTTTCTTAAATTTCCCTTGCTACATATTACCATCTAACCTGTTTTTCCTACAAAGCTATCCTCTTTGGGCCACATAGCTTATTGTGTAGAACATGTAAGAAATACTATTTTTTTAATACTTGAAAGTTGCTAAGAGTAGATCTTTAATGCTCTCACCACACACAAGAAAAAGTGACTGAACTGATGGATATGTTAACTAACCTTATTATGGTAGTCACTTCACATTATGTATGAGCATCAAATCCTCACACTGTACACCTGAAGCTTACACAGTGTACTATATCAATTATATCCCAGTGAAGCTAAGAAAAATAAAATTACAACAGTTAAAAAAAAGAAATGCCAGTTTTTACAACTTGGTTTTATATTTGTGAAATTATTGCTCATGATATTTTGTTTAGATTTTGTATGGCAGCCCATAACCTTCATTAGTATTTTTTCTGCTTTCTGTTTTAGGACGACTGTGATGTCAACAAGAATAAGCCACGTGTTTCCTGATGGCTTTTTGTATACGCTGACATATTGTCTGTGATGGCATCCGAGGCAGAGAAGACCCAGGCTTTACTCCAGTCTTGTAGCCCTCAGTCTCTTCTGTCCAGCCTTGGTCTGGGGTTATTCTGCATCGTGGCTGACAGACTTCTGCAGTTTTCCATAATTCAGCAAAATAACTGGCTTCGCGCCCTCTCCGATAACGCAGTGCATGGTGTGATTGGCATGTGGTCCTGGGCAATAGTCATTGGAGTAAAGAAGAAGACGGACTTGAGAGAAATCTTTTTAGCTGGATTTTTAGCCTCTGTTATTGACCTAGACCACTTTGTTCTAGCTAGGTCCCTGTCTTTAAAGGTAAGAAGCACATCTGCTTAATTTTTCAGGTCTTTAATTTTGTTAGCACCATTATGTTGAACTTTGCAGCATCATTTCAGTTAGAACTGAAGGAGTTTGGCCTTATTTTTTTTAATATTTATTTATTTATTTATTCTGCACCTGAGGATATTTTTTCCATTGCTCTTTCAGAGAGAGTGGAAGGGAGAGAAAGAGAAATAGAAACATTGATGTGAGAGAGACACATCGACTGGTTGCCCCTGCACACAGCCAACCAGGGCCGGGGATCCCCGGTGGGGGGCTGTGCAGGACGCAGCCCATGAATGTTGTACTCTCACATCAGTGTTTCTCTCTTCTCCCTTCCTCTCTCTAAAACTAAAAAAAAAAGGTGATTCCAGTCCTGAGGAATGACTGTAATGGATTCATTCCCCAAGTCCCCCTTGGAACCAAAGGTGTACATTTCAATGGACTGATTAGGACACAGTCCCTGGTGGAGAAATGGAGGAATTTCATTAAGGCATGAGGGGTTTAGCCATACAGTGACTATTCATTCGCCTTGCCAATGAACTAAGTTTAAATTGGCAGTTCAGATAATATTTTCTAAGTGTCAACAGATTTGCCTACCTTTTACTTGTTTATGATCTGTAAACATTTCAAGGAAAGAAATATAAACTCATAGAGCAAAGGACTTTGCTTCGTTCCCCACTGGCCTAGAACAGTCCTGGCTCACCTAGTAAGTGTTCAGCAGATGTTTGTTGAACGAATGACAAATGATTGCTGCTTCCTCCTACTATGTGTGAGGTACTGGGCCAGGTATTTCTCAGAGGTTGTCTTACTTGTTTAGAGACTTAACCAGTATGCAATCAGTAATTCCTGATTAAAGACAGATTTTAACTTTTTTGGTTATAAGTGGAGGCAGCACGAGATTGGGATCAGAGGACCTGAGTCTGAATCCTAGGACGTTATGTAGCACACCTTTTTTTCTCTGAGTCTGTTTCCTCATCTGTAAAATGTGGATTATAATGTTAATTACCTCAAAGGGTTGTAGTGAGGATTAAATGAGCATGTGAAATGACACACCTTAGCAACTAGTTAACAGTAAATGTTAGAGACTGGGATAGGCTATGAAGCAACATGAAAAGTATGGTTCATAAATGCATTCTTTGAGAATTTAATTATCATTTTTAAAGGCGTTTGTTTCATTTGGAAGCTGTAGGGTTAAGAATACAAGCTATAGTGTGAAGAATACAAGTTTTAGAGTCAGGCAGACCCAGTATCGGTCCCATCTCTGCCTCTAAATCACAGAACATGGGGAAGTGACTTAGCCTCTGAAGTATCAGTTTCCTCTTTGTAAAATAATCTCTGACTCAGGATCGTTAGAAGAATTAAATGAGATAGTGCACGTAAAGTATAGCATTGTGCTGATGTCAATCCTTTTTGTTTCAATTAATTTATTTTTTATTGAATTTATTGTGGTGACATTGGTTAACAAAACCAAACAGGTTTCAAGTGTACAACTCAACAAAACATCACCTGCACACTGCATTGTGCACCCATTGCCCAAAGTAGTCTCTTTCCGTCCCCATTTACCCCCCTTGCCCTCCTCCACCTCCCCTCTCCACTGCCCCTCTAGCTATCACCACATGATTGTCTGTGTGTTACTTTTATATATATTTTTTCTTAATCCCTTCACCTTTTTTCACCCAGCCCCCTTATTCATCCTTATTTTTGAATGAAATATTAAAATTTTTTTACATTCACCATAAGATTATATATGATCATCAGTAATAAATATCAAAACTGAGTAAGTATTTATGATACTCATTTTTAGTATCTATTTTTACTTCTGTTTTTGAGTGATCTATTTTTACTTCTATAATTTCATGATAATGTCTTCTTTTATTTTTTTATTTTTAATATATTTTATTGGTTTCAGAGAGAGGAAGGGAGAGGGAAGAGAGATAGAAGCATCAATGATGAGAGTCATTGATCGGCTGCCTCCTGCACGCCCCCTACTGGGGATCAAGCCCGCAACCCTGGGCATGTGCCCTGACCGGGAATTGAACCATGATCTGGATCATAGGTCAATGCTTAACCAAGGGCGTTTCTTCTTTTATTATTCGTTATTTTTCTATGATTGGAAAATCTACATTGATATTTTAGAAATCTAACAAACAACAGAAATATCCCATTTCTTTAGCCAGGATCCCTGTACTTCACAGAGTGTATGGAGCCAGGATCCCTGCACTTCACAGAGTATACGGAGCCAGGATCCCTGCACTTCACAGAGTGTACGGAGCCAGGATCCCTGCGTACCCATGCAGAGCATAACTGCTAATCAGCGCCGCATCGGGGCACTGCTTTCTTCCAGGCAGTGATTATCAGAGGCCTCCTTGTCCCACCTTGCTGCTGGGGAGCATGTGTGGAGAACTTAAAAACAAAGATGGAGACAAAAATCGAATAATCCGAAATGTTATGTGTTCTGACAACATAGTAATAAAATAACCAAAAATGTGGAGAGGAAGGGAGAGGGAAGAGGAATGTAGAGTAAACTGCTGTTCTGTCAGGAGGTGGGGTTAAAGAACACTGTTTAAAGCAGGGGGGTTACAAGGTTCCCAGTTTGGGGGTGTCTGATTTGGCAGTGTGACAAGGTACAGCCTCTTTAATGGATGACCTTTTTTTAATGTGGGAGGAAAGTTATATCATCTAATTTTTTTTATAGGTAACTAATTTTTTTCTTTGCTATCCCCCCCCCCCGACCAACCTCCAGTGGGTACCTCTCCCTTCCTCGTCACCATCTTCACCCCCGGAACCAATGCGTTTCAGAGCCTCGAATCATGTACACTTTTCAATCCTTTCTCTGTAGTCAGTGCTTGGACCTACCAGGACCCTTTTCAGTATTTTGGTACATAGGTTGAACTTCTTCTAGTGGTAATTTTAGATCAGTCTCTCCCTCTCCTCTTTCTTCAGTGCAGTCTTTCCTGGCTGGTGGTGGGAGTGTGAGAGAGTCATGCTTTGGGGTTTGTTATAACACTTTAGAGTAGTTGAAGTCTGAGCATTATCTGACTTCTGTCTGCCAAGTGAGGCTTGGTATAGTTTTATTTATCCTGTTGTATAATGCTTTGAGAATGTGTGATAGATTCAGTTTAGGCAATCTTCACTATCCTCAGCTTTCTTTTTATTAGAAATCATCTAGTTGCAAATTAGCCTTCAGAGTGTGTGGGAACAAAACCTTACTCAAGGATCATTCAGGGGTTAGGACTGAAGTTTTTATTTGTTTAGATATTTATTACCTTTTTTTTTTGCAATGGTTTAGACATTTTACAGAAGTTTAACTCAACTTTAGAATACTTATTTAAAATAATATAATCTTTCTAAATGTTGTAAGTTCTGAAAGTATTCAAAGCTAATATAATATGGTTGTGATAAAAAGATTCCCCTTTTGTGCCTTTATTAGTTGAAGAATATTTTATTCTGTTGTGAGATTTTTTTCAACATTCTTAGAGGCCCCAGACAATTTAAAAATCCAAATTTACACAAACCATAATTTAGGGTTTAAACTGCATTCATATTGTAATTTTTCTAAGCGAATAATAGGAAACTTTAACAAATGAAGCGTCATGTTCTAGAGATCTTTGTCTCATTTTTAATGTAAAGGCTGTCCTTTTTTATCTTCTTTGCCTATACACAGTAGGGTTAATGCATGCATTGGAGGTGGCATAGAAAATGATTCCCCTGCATTTCCAATAGACTCCTGGGAAATGTTTTAGAATATTAAGAAGCATCAATAAAATGTTGTTTGCCAAGAAGGAAATGATAGAGATGTTGCTTCCCGCCCCTCCCCACAGGCTGCTCTGACTCTTCCGCGAAGACCCTTCCTTCACTGTTCCACTGTGATCCCCGCTGTGGTTCTGGCCCTCAAGTGTACTATGCACCTCTTCAAGCTCAAGGACTCGTGGTGCTTCCTCCCCTGGATGGTCTTTATATCCTGGACCTCACACCACATCCGAGATGGCATCCGTCACGGCTTGTGGATCTGCCCATTTGGAAAAACCTCCCCCCTGCCCTTCTGGCTTTATGTAGTAAGCACGTCCTCTTTACCTCACATCTGTTCATTGGTCATGTATGTAACGGGGACCAGACAGGTGATGTCTTCAAAACACGGAATTCACATTGATGTCTGAAGTAACCACGGGCAGCCTCAGAGAAGCAAGTGGTTCGGACAGATAATTAAGGGCAGCAACACTGAAGTGAATTCTAGAGGACATATTAGGTACTTATATTATTATTACAATTCCTGAATCCTTTTGCTCAGGAGGCATGTACCAATTTTTAAAAATGATGTATTTGTTGTAATTCTGTTTTTCTCTGTGTAACACTCAAGTGAGTATTAGAGTTCCATTCATCCTGTGATTTATTTTCATTGTTTCTTCTGCGTGTCTGGCTTTACTAATAGCTCAATTAGATTAACGTCCAATTAAGTTTTCTGGAAGCATAATTTTAAGGTTGTCCATTTCCTGATAAAAACAGTTCAAATGTTAGGGCAACTGATTTGTGGAAAGTTAGATTATGTTTGGACCCTCATTTTCCCAAGGTACTGAAACAGTGAGTGGCCACAGTAAATGAGACCGTGAGTGAGATGTGCGGTGAGCGCTAGCGCTTCCTCTGTCATCTGCGTGCATCTGGCACAAGTGGAATTTGCCAGGTGCTTCAGTGAGTTGTGGTTACCGGCAGAATCCGCTCCAGTGCACTTGTGAGAAATTATGTTAATATTCATAAAAGGCAGCAGCTGACATCAGATGTAGACTTGTTTCAGGAATCACGTTAGGGAATTGTTGCAATATGTTGGCTGTGGAAACATCCTCCTGAAGTATTACTGTTTCAGTATCTTTGCCCCAAAATATCATGTTTTAGGGCTTTAACTGTTTTGAAAAACATAACTAAATTTAACAAAATATTTGTTAAAAATTAATGTGAACAAAAGTATTGATACTTGGCTCATAACTATAGAATTAGAATTCACACACAAAAAGGGACTTACCGGTAATGTCATTTCAAATGTGAGCTCCTGGATGTGCCATTAAAATTGTTTTCAGTTGCTGTCAATTTGTTTACACACTCTTCTTAAATATTATACCAGTTATATCATTTTTAAAAATCTGCCTAATACTGAGAGACAAAACAGTTTTTTCAAAATAAAGGAGGTTTAGAAAATTTGAGTTTCCTTTTTTTCCTTAAGGTTGGTCTTCTGTTAGACACAATCCACCTCTATTAGAGAAGAGAGTTGAGTGGCTGGAAATTTTACATTTGCGCAGTTTAATATTACTTTGATATAAAAGTCAGCGCCCCAAAGGCACCCGCTTTTGTTTGCAGCATGTGCACCGTCTGCTGTCCTCATTTGCTTACACATTTGTGGTTTTTCATGCTGGTGCTTGTGTGCCTTACTCTCAGATGATGAGCAGCGCCTTACTTACCCAAAGCAGGTTGTTCTTATAAGTAAACAGGTCTGTAGATTGTTACCAAGGTTCAAGCTCTTTAGTGTAGTTTTCTTTTTGTCGTTAACCAATTGGCTGCAATCTATTAGATTTTATAACCTATTAAATGCTATAATCTGTTGTTATCTTTTGAGAGCAATTGTCTCCATTTGGTTTAATAGTAAATATTATATTGTGGGGGTAAATTTGAGTAAGGTAGAGGTTTTTAAAAAGTCTGTGATTTCAGAAAGCCATGGACATAAAGCATATACCTTGTGGCTAAATTATAAAACTCTACTTTTTTCTTTCTCCGTAGTAAGCAAAGGAGTATCTTTAAAACATGGGGCCTTATTTAAGTGTCACATTGGCATTTGGGGGTTGTCCTAACATTCTCTATTAACATGGGAGTTCATTTTGACCATGACTCTGTTTCAATAATAACTGCAGTTTTGAAGTGTGGGTTTATTTCTGTTCTTACCTTTGCCATCAGAAATGTTTCCTGTCCTCTCAGTGATCTCTCAGTGGTCTCTGTGGCTATAACCTCTGGAAATATAACAACCAACTTCCTTTTCTTAGTAAAGGAGTTTGTGTCAATACATGCTGTAGAAAGTTGGGCTGTGTCTTGTTTGCATGTGTGCGTTTTCTCCATCCCCTCGGTGGCTTCCACTCATTTAGTGTTTCTGACCGCCCAAGCCTCTGTTTTCTTGACCCCTGTTAGTCATGCTCACTGCTCAGGAGCACGCCCACCACTGAACTGCTTTCTACTCACCCCCAAGCCCGGCCTCCCTTAGTTTGGGCCAAGAACCCCTGTTGCGTCATTGCATGTGGGCTGAAATTCCTCTGACCCTCACCTCCTTTCTATAACGTGGGCCTTTCCTCTCCTAGGCAGTCCCACCCGCGCCCAATCAGGCAGCTACCTCCTGGCTCCTTTTTCTTTTGGTGGGTGGAACCCTTACTGAGTTTTGTCCGTTTTCCCATCTGAAGGGGAGAGAAATAGGGGCTATTCTGGTCCTTCCTCACCCCTTCACGCTAAACCTTTTATCCACCATAATCCTCCGTTTTCTTCATTTGACGTCTCATTACGTTACTCACTTCAAATCCTCCTCACCTCACGTGCTGCCCTGTAAGGCTCACCTTCACCTTTGGTGATATGAGCACCTGGGTCCCTTTTTTCTTTTGGTTTCAACCTTGATTTTACCCTCAGGCATCAGATGGCCCTCCTGGCTCTGGATTTCCCTCTTCCTCTGTGCCGCTGGCTGTCATCGCCGTATCTTATCAGCCGTCCACCAGTGTATCAGGCCCTGCACCTCTTTTTCAGTGATGCTGCTCATCTCTGAGATCTCAAACTCCAGCATACGTCAGAATCACTTGTAAGTCCTGATAAAACAGGGATTGCTTGAGACCCATCCCCACAGTTTTGACGTAGTAGGTCCTGAGAATTTGCGTTTCCAACAAGTTTTCAGTTGATACTGATGCTGCTGGTCAGGAACTGTACTTTAAGAACCACTGCTCTAGACCAATCCTCCTTTAACTTCATTCTCTTCCGCTCCCCTCTCTTCAGTGAGCCAACTCCTTGATTTTATATGGCTTACAACCAATAAGGCCTTTATGGGTTAACCTTGAACAAAAGAGGCATCACCAAATTGGCTGCAAAAGCTATAGCCCTCCCAAGATCCAGATCCACTTTCAGAGACAGCCTAAGAAGTAAAGACCATTATTACAGGTGGGTAGGAGACTGGTCTCCCTGGGAAGTGAAGTCACACATCCATTCATCTGTTACTGGGAAGGCAATGCTGGGGTGGGAGTCTTCCCAGCACCAGCACGGGGAAGACGACAGGCGTGTCCTAGACTGGGACCCCTGATTAATAGGTGTGTCCAGACAAAGAGAATGTTGCTTTTCATGTGTGTCAGGCTCCTAGCCAGCGGGCTGGTCACCTGACGCAAGCCCAACAACCTGTCCCCCAGCTGGAGGAAACCTGAGAGTATTCTCAGTGGTTACAAACCCAAGCTCTCAGGACAGGAAAGCAGGACGGCAGAGAATCTCATCTTACAATTTTCCTCCTTATGACAAATGACACAGGGAGATGATGACTATTCCTGGAAGGCTAAGGATCAGTGAGCAGCTTGTACCCAAAACCACATTCCTAAGAGCCACAGTTCAAAGCACTAGTTCCTGCTGGAAATATACTGGGTTGAAAGGGGTTGTGTTCCTTCTTGGTACCTCGTTTGGCAGGCGGGGCCCATTGCTTTGTTTGTGCTCTCTTCTGAGAGTCAGTTCACAATCGTGCAGGGCAGACAGAGGAATCAGTGGGAATTCACTTGTGCCAGCACACCCAGCAAAGTGATATCTAAGCTGTGTGACCCCTGATGTACCGACTGTGCTGCCTGTCAGTGAACAACGTAGCTACCAAGGTGCGGCTAGGTTTCCATTTGTTTCCCATGGTTTCCCCTCTGGACTCAAATCATGAAGCTAGAGCCTGTAGGGTTTTCTTTTCCTAACTACCGATCCCCTCATCTCAGTATATGACTCACCAAGCACAAAGTTGTACTATCGCAGGACCTCAGAGAAATCTGGTTATTATTTTGCCTTGATGCGGGAAAGCTTATAAATCATTCCACACTGATGAATATTTCTAGTCTTAGGCTCTCCTAAGCAAAGCTGCCTGCCACTTCTCTTCACAAATGCTTACTGTATTTTTAATGTCTGTTTCATGTTATAAGAGACATGCCGAATGTAATTCTAGTGAAATCTGTACATGTGGTAAGGGGTGGATTTTTCTTTAGTTTTGTTTTGAATTTACTGATATTATTTTGTTTATTAGGGTACATTTTTACCTCTCAGAGACATCAAGAAATGCTTATTCCTAATTACTGCAAGTTATTATAAATATTGTAAATGTTATGTTATTGAAATAAACCTTTATTTAAATGTAAACCCCAAAGCATTGAATCTTAATTAAAATGTAAGAGAAAACAGCAGTGAATTGTTTTGATTCTGTTTGGCAAACTTTAGAAAGATTGATAATAATCAGTGCTGACCGAGTGTAAGCACGTGGGCATTGTTAGTATGATAACACACACACTGTCTTGCCAGAGGGAGTTCAGTAATATGCTTTTAAAGCATAAGTCACTTTACCCAGAAATTCCAAATCTCAATTTTAGGAATTTATTCTAAAGAACTAAACAGGTACGTATACAAATGAAAACATTTTTGTTGGTTGCTTAAAATGAAAGAAAAAAAAAAGTACCTAGAAACCACCTAAAAGTCTTTAACTAGAGTTAGTGCCCTAGGTGATGGTACAGGCTGCTAATGGGTGCTAATGGGTGAAGTAGGCCCATGCAGTGGTATGCAAAATTGTCAGAATAAAAATTAAAAACCAGTAGTGGAACAGCGTGGTTCCATTCTTGCAAAATAGGCTTTTCCATTTTTCTATCCTAAGTGCAGTTCTCGGGCTGTGGGGCAGGTCTGTTCTGACTTGAGCACCTGACACTTGCTGTTCCTCAGAGGCCTGCACGGTGGGTGAACCCCGCGGCTAATCGTCCCAGTGGGTCAGCAAGCTGTTGACATGCTTCTTGTTTCCACTTTGGATTCACTACCTCATGTGTGTCCCCTTGGCATTTGCTTTTACTGCCACTTACCCAGGGATATTGCCAGACCCACATTAGATGAGCCCCCAGCCAGGAGGCTCAGGGCCTCCCACTGATCTGAGAAAGCAACTCCTGTGAATGATCGTTCTCCACAGTTACTTTGCACTTTGCATAAATCCAAGGCATCGCCACTTGTGTCCCCTTGGCATTTGCTTATGTCCCAGGAATAAGGATAATAATTAAAGGGTCTCCGAAGCATTTTACCCTTTTGATGGACCTCACAAAGAGTTCAGAGCGGCACCAATGTTGCTTCCAGGTCAGGGCAGCTGTCCAATCCGATCAGCCCCATAGTCACCTGAGCACAGACTGGTCTTCCTCAGACATCTCCGTGTTTTCAAAGAAAGCGCCCATCTGAATTCACACACCCTTCCTCGTTCAATTTTTTTAATTAAAAAATTGTAATGTTGACATTCTTGCAGGTGTCTCCCTTTCTGCCCCCCCCCCTTCCCACTTCCACCCACTCCCACTTCCCCCTGCCTTGGCCTTCACCCTATTGTCTGTGTCCACTGGGCGTGCATGTGTGCTCTGTAGCTAATCTCTTCACCTCTCTGTCCAGTCACTCAGTTTTGATTGGACTTAATTAGATCTCCGCCCAGGCTCCCAGGTCCGTGATACCCATCCAATTACATCAAGTGGAAGGCAAGGAGAAATTTTTCCCTAAATATTTGGCTGACACTAAATAGAGTGTAAAATGCTGAATAGTGTTACATAACAGACAGCAGGCAGTGTAATGCATCTAAATGTCAGTGGTCACCTTTCTGCCCTCAGCTGTTACACACAATCATGGGGAGTGGCTGGAGCTTTTTCAGGTATTCTTGAGACCATGCTGTAAGGACCATTGTAAGCTGTGAGCCCCGGCCTTCTTGGAGAGCCCCGTGTAAATACCACGCTTCCCTCTTCCTTCACCTCCAGGCTGTTTGCCCGGAGTCTGTAACAATAGTCTCAGTGTTCAGCCTGGTTTCTTGGCCGGCAGAGACGCTGACATGTCTCTGGCTTCTGAACAGATTGGCACAGGGCTGCTCCTGGTCAGTTCAGCCTCACGAAGTGGCATGTTCCCAAGGCCAGTCCTGGAAAGGGCTCTGCCCCTCCTAGGGTGTGAGACCCGGAGCAAGGCACTCAGCAAGCCTCCTGCTCTCATCTCAACAAATCAATCCGAGTGAAATGGGGTTAAAATAACCTCAGGGGTAAATTGGACTATGGAAGGAGAACCAGGGTGATGCAACGTGAGAAGGAAACCGACCGGACAACTGCCAGCTTTGAAGATGGGGTGAGGGGGCCACAAGCCCAGGAATGCAGGTGGCACCTGGAAGCTGAAAGAGGTAAGGAGACAGAGTCGGCCCCTGGAGGCTCCAGGGGAACCAGCCCTGCTGATGCCTGATTTTAACCCAGTGAGACCCATGTTGGATTTGAAACATAAAGACTGTAAGATAATACGTTTATCTTGTTTTAAACCACTGAGTTTATGGTAACATGTTACAGCAGTAAGAGGAGGGTAATACAGGATACACGCACACATGCACTGTAACCTCTAAGCCCACCAAGTAGCTTCCCAACTCCCTTCCCTACTTTCTTGTAGTATTTTTACCCTTATTGGAGCTGATGAGGAACAGGCCAGGGGCTTTCTGAGACCCTTCCCACTCTCACTTCCTATAATCCCTGCTCCATGTCCCGGTAATGGTGGGCTCCTCGAATTCTGGGGAAATGACCTCCAACTCACCTGGCCGCAGTCAAGTTTAATCTAGAGGTGGTAATGTCCCTCTTTTCCCCCTTGCTGTTAACACTTACGGTTGTATTTCTCTTCTATTTTCTCCATGTAGAACTATTGAATCTTTAAGCAAACTCTTTCTCTGTTCTCCATTAAAAAAATTTTTTTTTAAAGATTCAAATCCGTAAATGTCTTGGCCAGTTAAACATTCATAGTTCCTTTGGGTGAAAATGAATACAATACTTGCCCTCACATGGCACAGGTTCGGTCAGCCACTGAACAGATGTTTACTGTGTTCCTATGCAGCAGGCCTTGTATTAAAGACTAATGTTCTAATGGGGGAAAGACATGTTCTTAAAAGAACTCCTAGGCTCACGGAGACGTACAAGAGACAGGACATTTCAGGGCAGCGTGGTAAGTGCTGCGACTGAGCAAACACAGGCCGCAGAAGCCCCACCAGGGAAGAAAGGGCAGGTTCCCAGGCGACTGAGAGCAAAGCTGGAGGGCCCCAGCGAAGGTGAGAGTGAGGTCCTGGGAGGAGGGGGTGCGGAGGGAGCAGCATTTACAAAGCCCGGAGTGGGGTTGTGGGTAATTCCACCTTCCTGGGGCAGGCTGGCTGGGGCAGGAGCGTGGGGAGGGTTGCAGGCAGCGAACCGACGTGACAGGGGCCCGGGAAAGGTGGCCCACCTGTGCAGGAGCTGGGAATTTACCCTGAGGGCACTGCTGAGACACTGACCGGTTAACCCCGCAGCCCGTCGGGTTAGCCTGGCTTTCTGGAAGCTATGACTGGGAGCCAAGCCCAGAGCTCCTGCATTTTAACCCGAGTCGTGTAGCCACAGGGCCTTCCCCTGGAGAACCTGGAAGGCAGAGGCAGGGCAACAGTAAGAAGCCTAGGTGCTCCTGCCAGTTACTTCGAATTCCCCTGACAACGGGAGACTCACACACTAGAAAGGATATCTAAGCAAAACCACCCCCGGCTTCCTCACACCAGGGATGCGGTCCCTCCGCCCTTGACTCTGACCTTTTTGGATCAAGTGTGGCCTCTGCATGGAGCGCTGGGCCACGCGCAGTGCCCAGAGCGAAGGCGTGGGGTTCATCTCTGTGCACGTCGGGTCCCTCTGCCCGGGAGGCCTTTCCCTCCCCACCTACGCGTCTGGGTCGCTCTGACTCCCCCTTCAAGGCTTGCGGCAGGCAGGCCTGTGCTGCTTCAGTCCCCCTCCAGGGAAGAGCCAGGGCTGCCCTCTGTCTGTGGTTCTCGCCGTGTGGTGTGGGGCTGGCTGAATGCTTTCCTATCTGACCCTCATTCAGCTGCTGCAACCCCACGCATCACAGGGGGCATGAGAACCTGGCAGTCAGGACACACCGGGCATCTGCCATTGATTATTAGTTCATGGGGAGTGCTCGGTGCCCTCTTAGCGTAGTAGCCCCACGATATTAGTTAACAAGACACGGGTGCAAAGAGACGTTAGTGAAGGGATAGGACCGTCTTGTCTCATCAGGGATGCAAATGGGAATTAATCGTGGGTGCCGAAGTGCCCACAGCCCTCCCCAGTGTGTCCACCTTGAGCTGAGCAGCCATAACTGGGCAGAGGACAGGACAGGGCAGGGATGCAAAATCTGCAGGTCACCAGAGGCGCTGGGGTGGAGGAGACTGATGTCCCCAGGGAGGTGCCTGAGCCTGGGGGAGGGAGCACTGAACAGGGAGTGCTGCTGGGGTGGGGGGGATGGTGCCCACCCCAGGGCACCCTCTGCAGGCCCCAGGAGCCGTCCCTGCAGGAGGCCTATGCGGTAAGGCCTTGCCCCAGAGAAAGAACGGCTCAAAGTGTGTGTTCACTTTGGGAAAAACACATGAGGAAGCATCAGGCAAGTTGACCGATGAGGTACAGCACAGGTTCCCAAACTTTCTTGGCCAACAGTCGGTGTTCTTAATGTCTCAGTGATTTTTCACGGTACCACTAGGCCAAAGGAAATACCAGGTAGTTCCTGTTATTCAGTTAGATCCAAATGACTTCATAGTAGTAGGTGTGTGGTGTCCAGCAGGTCCCTGTGTCTCCCTCAGTAATTCAGAATAGCCCACAGCCCCCTGAGCGTTCGCTGCGGAAACCTGTGGTTCCCTGGACGGCACCCCTCATTTTAATGCAGTGAAAGCCGCCTTCGGAGGACTTCCACGCTAGGAGGCATCAACCCCAGGCAAGACGGCCCCGCTGAGGGCCTGCAAGGGTGGTTGTCTTGATTTCCCGCTCCTCAGAGATTACCAAGGGCTCATTCTGGGGAACCCACCACAGGGATTAGCATTGAAACTGCTGGTTCTCCCCCGGCCCCCCCGGCCCCCCGCACCAGCCTGGGTTCCTGAAGGACAGAGGCATCGTCTCCGTCTCTCCAACACATTTTGTTGAATGACTGACTGACTGACTGACTGAACGATTACATGTTTTCGTAGAGATTAGAGCTGACATGTCCTAGACTGTCCTAACTCAGGTGTTTTCCCCAAAGTGTCAGCTAAAAGAACAAAACATAATTTTCCAGGTTCAAGATCAGCAGCAAAGACAGGAGCTTATAGTTCATTTGTTCTTTACCGTCAGGAAATAGGAGGAAGGAAGATGGACTTCAGTGTTTTATTATTTGAGATTGTGGGGCCTTTCCCTTGACGCTTTTAAAGGAAATAACAGCTAAGTGATTGGGATGGTTTGGATGCAGGCCAGCCCTGAGATATAGGAATAAATTGATGAAACTTTCTGAAGCAGATGGACAGCAATATTTCAGGTCCTTGTGCCCTTCCAGAACCTGGCCACGCTCCATTGAGAGGCGAAGCCCGTTTCCTCCACTTTAGACCTGGGTAGGACTTCATGACTATCCCGGCTAATCATGAACCTGTACAAATTTCCTAGACAGGTCATAAAAGGCAATACAGCTTCCAGCTGGCTCACTCTCACACTCATGAGACACTCAGCAGCCACCATGCTGTGAGGAATGCAAACCAGTCACTCAGCGAGGCCCATGTAGAGAGCCACCGAGGCATCCAGCTGACAGCCAGTGTCAACTGCCAGACAGGAGAGTGGCCCTTCCAGATGCTCCCAGCTGCCATCCTTCAACGCTCTCCCAGTGACAGCGATGCTGCGTGCAGCAGACAAGAGCCATTCCTGCCTGAAGCGCAGACTCAGCGAAACAAATGCTGCGGTTGCTGAAGCCACAAGGGTTGGCGTATCTGTTATACAGCCTCGGTCATTGGGATACTTAAAAAATGTTTTTACCGCTGGGTCTGAGAAATGCATACATCGTGTGGTAAGGAGCGCAGAGCTCTGGACGTGGATGTCCTGGGTTCCAATGCCAGCACCAACACTTACAAGCTCCATGACCTTGAGCAAATTACTTTTAAACTCATGCCTCTGTATCCCTACATGTAAAATGGGGGGAAGAAGAGTTCCCACCCCATGGGATTGTTCTGACACTAAGTGAAATAAATGCAAAGTGTTCGAAAGAGCGCCTGCCACAGCGTGAGCTCTCCGTAAGTGTTGGACGCTACTGTGCTGGTGGAGGGGTTCATAGCTGGTGACACCTGTGCGTAGCAGGAGCCCAAGGAGGCCCAGGTGACTCCACTCCTCTCGCAGCCGCTGTGGAATGGGCCTCACCTGGAGTGCAAGTGGGACCGTAATTCGCTAATAGCCAGTAGACTATGGCAAAGGTGAAGGAATGTTGCGGATGTCATCGAAGTCCCTAAAGTTGACTTTAAACGAATCAAAAGGGAGAGTCTCCTGGGCGGACCTGACCTAACCAGGTGAACCTTTTAAAAGAGCATCAAGAGCTCGCTCTCCTGCAGGTCCCGAAAAGGCCAGCCGCTGTGAGCTCAGCGGTGAAGCGACGAATGCCAGCTGCCCCCTGAGTTTGCAAAGGACCCCCGGCCCCTGGTGACACAGCGGCCCCGGCTGACATGCACAGCCCTGTGCGGCCCTGAGCAGAGGACAGGCAGGTCATACTGGACTCCCCACATGTGGAAACTGTGAGCTAATAAAGAGATGCTGTTTGAAATCATTACATTTTTGCTGATTTGTAATCCAGCAATAGAAAACAAATGTGATCAGTAAAAATTCAAGCCATGAAAAGTATATACAATGACAAGATTTTTCCGCCACCCCAGACCTTCACCCTCCTGAGGCAAATACAGTAAAAATTTGTGCTTCAACATTCCAGAAATCTTCTGTGCATGATATAAGTTTTACATGCATCTGTGTGTGCATGTGTGTATGTATATATTATAGTTAGAAATAGGAATATATGGAGGTACATACAGGGTGTCCCAAAGAAATGTATACACACTTTAACAGCTGATAGCTCAATTTTGAAAATGAAATGTATTTTAATAAACACTGCCTTTATAATTATATAATTATTCAAAGTGTGTACATACATTTTTTGGGTATATATATTTTTCCCACCTGGTTAAACAGTTGTTTCCAAACCACTCATGGGATAATCCACAGCTCTCCCTGGTGTAAAATGCTAACTTCACTGGATCTTCAGTTCACACAAACATTACAGCTTCTGAATTTATGCACCCGTGTCTAGAATCTACAGTGGATGCACAATGTGTTTTAATCCAGAAAGATCTTTTACTGCTTTTTTTTTTTTTAATGTTTTTATTGATTTTAGAGAGAGAGGAAGGGAGAGAGAGACATTGATGAGAGAGAGCCATCAGTTGGCTGCCTCCTGCATGCCCCCTACTGGGGATGGAGCCTGCAACCCAGGCATGTGCCCTGACCGGGAGTCAAACCAATGACCTCTTGCTGCATGAGATGACGCTCCACCAACTGAGCCACACTGGCCAGGACTCTGCTTTTCTTTTTCGGATTTTCCTGGTGCATTCTCTTTGCTTTATTAGCTTGAGCGGTTCTCTTCCATGATTCCCAGTTTATTTACTAATCTTAAGCATGTCACTGCACTCCTGGGCCTCCGCATCATAAGAGTGATGGTATTGGCATGAATTTGGATTATTTATGTATCTGGAAAGCATGAAACCTAAAAAAGAAGAGTTACAAATATAAGTCTGGAAAGGAAACCATAGTGTTAACCAGGAGTAAGAAATTCAGTGGGAGGAAAATTACTTACTCTGGCTCCAGGTTCAAACTCTGTTTGCAGTGATAAGTCCTGCACTTTCCTCTGTTTACTTTGGCACCCCTGGTGCCCAACCCCATCCCGCATGCAGTTACAGAGTATGATCCATGAAACCACGGTCCAGAAGGGGACCTAGCCTGGCTCTCCTGAAAGTCATCCCAGCTGGGAGAACTACAAAAGAATACAGATTTCTGAAATCTCTCTCTCCCTCCCTTCCTCCCTCCCCCCCCCCCCCGCCCTTGGCTCTGCGTCAAGCCTATTAATCTTCAGCTGATACATATTTTTATAACTAACCACCCTCCATGCTTTAAGGGAAACTCAATGTATACTTTTTTGGTTTTTGTATGGTATAGAAAACAATTCCTACTGAGAAATGAACATTTAAAATATTATTAACAATTAAGCTGTAGATGTCCAGAAGAGGCCAAGAGGGTCACTGTGGATTTCTGCGGCCACGTTGGCAAGAGCTTGCCCATGTAACGAAGGCCTGATTATTTGAACAATCCAATTCCTTATTCATTCAACAAACACTGAGCATCTAATACTTGCTGGGCACTGAGCTAGGCATTGGATACATGCCCTCACTAGTCCCCGCTGCACTGAATAGAGGCTCACGCACATTTATAATAGCGTGAGATACCTTGGCAATACGTATTAAAGACATTTAAATGGGCATACCCTTTGAGAAGTTCCACTTCTAAGAATTTATTTAAGAAAACGTTTAGCCCAGCTGGTGTGGCTCAGGGGTTGAGCATCGACCTATGAACCAAGAGGTCGCTGGTTAGATTCCCAGTTGGGACACATGCTGGTTGCAGGCTCAGTCCCCAATAGGGGACAAGCAGGAGGTGGCCGAATGATATTTCTCTCACTGATGTTTGTAACTCTCTGCCCCTCCCCCTTCCTCTCTTTCTCTAATCAATGAAAACCGAGTGCATGGCCCTGGTTATCAGCATTTCAATAGCAGTCATAAACACCAGAAAAGGGATACAGCCAGACTACCTAAATATTCAGCAGTGGAGAAATTGAAGTAAGTGGACTATGGCCAAACCGTGTGATTGAACACTTAATCCCCGATAGAGAAAACCAATACAGATCTACAGGCGTGGCTGTGCTATGGGGAACTATTCCTGACCTATTAATTAAAAAACAAAGTCACAGAACAGAAAGTGTTAAAGGACTCTATTTCTGTGAGCATAAAATATACTTACAAAGAAATGACAACTTCCAAAAGGAAATACATCCACATGTTAAGGAGAAGTTCACATTTGACCGGCTACTTGGCTACAAGTGACTTTCATATTTTCGTATAACATATTGTGACAAATATAATTATATGTTAATATAAATAAATATATTTTATAGTCATATAAATATTTTACAAAGAACATTTTGTAGTCACAATAAAAGTTTATAGAAACATAAGGTGGCACCCTGGCCAGTGTGGCTCAGTTGGTTGGGCACTGTCCCTGCGCCAACAGTTTGCTGGTTGGATTCCCAGTCAGGGCACATGCCCAAGTTGTGGGCTCAGTCACTGGTAGGGGACGTGCAGGAGGCAGCCAGGAGATGTTTCCCTCTCACATGGGTGTTTCTCTCCGTCTCCTTCCTTTCTCTCTCTCCCTCCCCCCTCCCTCCCTCCCTCCCTCCCTCCCTCCCTCCCTCCCTCCCTCCCTCCCTCCCTCTCTAAAAATCAATGGAAAAAATATTCTCCAGTGAAAAAAAACGATCTAGCCAGTTCCTCTCACCAATGGACTCTTACATAAAGACTTGGCATAGAGTCTTCCATGGCTTACGGTTCCTGCTGGGGGATGTCATGTTTGCTTTTTAACTCTAGACTGATGTCATGCCCCGACCCAAGGCTGTCGTTCTAATGATGGTGATTTACCTAATGCAGGTTCCTACCGTCTTCCAGAAACCACTATCCAACCCGCCAGCTCATTACAGGGAAGGAGTGGGAAGGAGAGGGCAAATGCTAATAATAAAATGTGACAACTCAGAGAGCCCCTGTGCTTTCTAAGTCTTAGCCTGTCCCTCTGCCTTCTTGCTGGCTGCCCCATGGTGACATTTCCTAGCAAAAGAAACAGGCACCCGGTGAAAGGGAAGCCATCCTGTCACACAGAGAAGCAAACGGGAAAGAGAGCTCGTAAGTCCACGGGGTCTGACGCCAGGCTCATGGGTGAAGCTCGGCCTCCGGTGGGATCACAGCTTCCTGTGTCACCAGCGTCCCCTCCCTTCCATCTGAACAGAGCTTTTCTGCACAGCGGAGAAGCCGTCTCAGGAAGGGCTCGGGAGAGGAATTCAGCCACAGCAACGGGCTGGTGCATGAACGCTTAGGCAAATGCACTGTTTTTGTCAATCAAAATCATTCTGTACATTTTTACAAATCAGTAATTTTTTAAAGCTGCCTGTTTTGGAATTTAATTTGGGCACAGCCTCCCTGTCCCACAGCTTCGGAGCGCACTGCCCGGCCCAGAGAGGCCCCGGGGGCTGAGCCGGGCGCGGAGCCCTCGGGCCTGGGGGGTTCCCCTGCGGGCGCTCCGCGCTCTGTGGCCCAGGCCTGTGGCCGGTCCCCTTGCTCAGTGTCAGTCTCACCCCGCGGCCTGGTGGGTCTCGACCTTGTCCTTCAGGAGGCTACCATCTTGCTTGCCCTGTGCCCTCCAAAGCTCCCGTCTATCTTTTATAATAACTCCACTTCTTGAGAGTGACCTTGGAGCAAGGTTAACCGCCACAGCGTGGCAGCTGGGGATGGTTCTGACCTCCAGCTCTTGACCTCTCCGGGGAGTACTGCCCGATGCAAATAGAATGGAAGCTCCACTCGTAATACAGAATTTTCTCAGTAGTCACATGAAAAAACTAAAACGAGCCCTAGCCGATTTGGCTCAGTGGTTAGAGCAGCGGCCTGCAGACCGAAGGGTCTCGGCCTCAGTTCCGGTCAAGGGCATGCACCTCAGCTGCAGGCTTGATCCCCAGCACTGGTCCAGGCGAGTGCAGGAGGCAACCAATCAGTGTGTCTCTCTCACATCGATGTTTCTCTCTCTCTCCCTCCCTCCCTCCACTTTCTCTGAAAAGCAATGGAAAAAAGATCCTTGGGTGAGAATTAAAAAAATAATAATAAATAAGTAAAAAGAAACAGGTGAAATTAATGTAAATTATCCTACCCAACTCAATACATCCAAGTATTATCATTTTCAGCATGGGATCGATATGAAAATTATTAACAAGATATTTTATATATTTTTGCACCAAGCCTTGGGAAGAGGTGTGTGTCTCACACTCACAGGGCATCTGAATTTGGACTAGCCCATTTCAAGTGCTCGAGGCCCGCGTGTGGGCCCGAGGCCCCCCATGAGACTGCGCAGTGAGACAGGAAGTGTGGCGGGTTCTGGAAGATCACCCAGCCAGTTACCCTCCCCTTACCCTGTGTTTATTAACAAAACTGATCTCCAGCAAAGCCAGGTGGGCCCCTGTACTCTCACGCCTGCTCTGGGCTCTCTCCTACCAGGCACAGCCCACGGGGAAGGGGCCCCTTGACCTCTCCTACCTTCCTCCTAAATAAACAACAGCTTTACTGGAAAAGCAATTTGGCTGCAAATCAAGACCAGAGTGGGATCGAAATTTTTCATATCTTTCCACCAGATAATGTTTTTTATGACTTGTCACCCTTGTCCCCAGAAACTTTTAGTTTTAACAAGCTACTTAAAACAGATTCCTTTATGCAATGTTTCTCCACAGAGGTGTCCACCAGAATCACCTAGGGAGCTTTTTAAAATTCAAACTACTGGCCTCCTACTCCAAGGAGGAGTTCTTGCAGATAACTCTTTTATTTTTTAATGGTTTCCAAGTGACCGATGCACACCCCCAGCTCACAATGACCTCACCAGCTGTCAGGTGGCCACTGACACTGCCTGGGTGAAAACAGGTCTGGTCTTAAGAAAGCCTGGATGCCAGGAAAGAAATCTGAGAAATAGGTACCCCAGCGCCTCCCGGGGTGGGGCTTCCTGGCTTCCTTCCCCTCCATGCTGCTTCTCTGCACCCGAAACACCTTTAGCCTCATTTCCTGATCCTGCAGCCTGCCCTGCGGTGCTGTGTGAGCCACAGGACAGGCGGGAATGCAGCAGACGGGACTCGCTCTTGTGGCCTTGGCTGCCTGTGTTGCTTTTCCTCCCTTAGAAGGTAAGTGGAAGCACCTGTTTCTAAGCCTCCTGTGGAAGGAGAGGGGCTGCCTCCCGGGATAGAGGGGCTGCCAGCAATTTGGAGCAGGAATTTCGGTCTTCAGCCAGGCATTTCCAGTGATCTATATGAGAATGGCACAGGTGTAAATTCCTGATCTCCAAGGGAATGTTCAGGAAGAAACCTCGTGGGAGCAGGAGTGTTAGTGATTTGTTACCCGGTGGGTGAGTTCCTTCCACACAAGTGCAACTTTGAGCTATGTTTCCCTTTCTGATGAGAGTGTCTTAGAAAATCCCCGGGGGGGGGGGGAGCCCACTGTTCACCTGTCTCCCCCTCACCCTAACCTGCTGCACCTGGGTGCAAGGGCGCATGCTCCTGGAAGAAAGACAGGCTTGACCTTCGGGGTTAGGCTTTGGGAGGTTGCAAGTTTTCTGGACACAGTGAGCTCTGTGTACAATGAAAGCCAGAACTTGAATCAGATCTTAGAAAGAGATGCGGGATGCAGGAGACTGACCTGTACAAATTACATCCAAGAGAACTTAAATCATGAGCTGCTAACACGTAGATGGAGGTTATAACTGCGTTTGGACGGGAGATCTTTCCTCCTGCGTTTAGGAAACCCGAACATAGGTGCCTAATGCTTGACTGAGCTGACGCCTTTCTCCCGGTCTCCTTTTCCGAAACTTTACGTTGAAAAGACTCTCTAAATCCAGAACAGAGGTGAAATATAAGTTTTGTTTGGTCTGCTTTTAAAAAAATGAAGCCAAGATTTAAAAATGGACTGATTTTGCAAGCACATACATATATACACGTACAGACTGGATTTTAAATCTTCTCTTGAAAAATCTGGTCTGGCAACAGTGGTTTCCCCATTCCCTGGGGAGAACTGGTTGGAGCAGACCAGCCTCTGTCCCTGTCCGAAGCCTGGCTCCTGGAGGCATTTGTTAGGGACCCCAGTGCAGTGCGGCCGTGCTCCAGGTGTATATTACTGAGCACAGGAAAGATCTGGATAATCTCTTCTTCATTCCTATGCAGCTATTTTATCAAGACAAAGAAGTTTTTCATTTTATATGCTTCTGTAAAGTTTTTCAGAAAAATTCATCATTGGAATTTGAGGACTTACTCAGTTTCTCAAAGGTCTACCTGCTAAGGCTTTATCTAAACTAGGACGTAGATTTTTATTCACTGACGTGCCCCCTTCAGCCTCCTGACGCAGCTCCACTGTCCCCACAGGAGCAGGGGCGGCTCGGCCTGCAGGGTGGGGCGGGGAGGGCAGGGCAGGTGGAGGGGACTGGGCCGTGAGAAGCCCTGCCTGGTCCAAGGCCAGGTTTCCCAGGCACCGAGTCCCGGCAGAGAGGGTGGGACGGCTGCACACGGAGGTGTTTGACAAGGAGCAGTTGGTGATGAGAGAAAGAAAGGGGGCAAGGAGAGCCAACAGTAGCCTTTTGGGTTAACCCCAGGGCTTTTCCTAAGGCCCTTTGGGCCAGAGGGAAATTACATTGTCTAAGAAGTCTCAACCCTGCGCCCTTTAAAATGAGTGCTGTTGGGTTAAAATGCATGCGAGCAGGCGTGAGACCCGCCGCTTTCCCCAGCCAACTTCCAGCGTCCGCGCCCCGGCGCCCTGAGGAGGCTGTCGGGGATTCGGCCTGGCGGGGGGGAAGGCCGGGGAGGGATGGGGGAGGGATGGGGGAAGGAGGAAAGGAGGTGGGGAGTTCTGAGTAGTGCAGGGAAGGAGGTATAGGTGGCCTTGGCGATGGTCCAGGCTGGGGGAGGGAATAGGGAAGGCGCCTGTGCCAGTTTGGGACTTTGGGAAATACATGCTGTTCTTCTAGGCATTAACTGTTCCATTATCTTAATGATCCCTTTAATGGGCACCTGGATGGGATGGCTCAGTGACTGGCATTCCCAAGGGGTCCTGCATGAACCAGAAAGCAGCTGACTTACCCACAATTAAAAGCCTTGGATTCTACCCAAGGCGAGAGGGCATGCTCCACACCTGCTGACAGGGCCACCGGCTCCCAGAACTCAGCACCGAGCCCATAAAAATGCCTGTCATGCACCCTCTGGGCCCTGAGCCAGATTACTTAGAGCCACAGTCTCGGCCTTGCGGGCCTGGCTGTGTCCACCAGGTGCAAGCTGGGGATCTGGCTTCTCTGAGTCCCTGTCAGCCTTCCTCAGATTAGGGTGGCTCCTTATCACACGGATACTTGCTAGAGGTGTGCTGCTTGCATCCTAGAAGAAAACTATCTTTGGTTTGTTTTAATCACAGGAGACTCACTAGGGAGGGTCCCCAGGAATGTACATCTGTGCTTGGAAGTTGTTCTGCACAGTTGGGACTCCCCATGTCACCAGCAGTGGTCCCTGGGGGGCCTGACAGGATGTGCCTGGGAATCTGCCCTTCAGTTTCTCTCCAGGTGTGCCCTTTGGTTAAAACAGTATGTCCTGCATTCCTCGGCACCACTGATACAGTGAGGGAGGGCCTAGATGTTGGTTTAGAAATCCAGTCATCATATCTATAATGTAGTTCAGGGCTTTTTAAAATGTCCTTTGTTATGCCTAGAGAGGCACCCTGGTTAACAATAATCTTCTCAAATTTGAGTCATAGATGAGTCCCTTGGAAAGAAAACATTTTTCTTACTCTCAATAATGACTTTTAAATTATTTTACTATATTACTTGATGTATAAATGTAAAATCAGGTATAAACCCCTTGTGTGTGTGTGTGTGTGTGTGTGTGTGTGTATACATATATATATATATATCTTCTGCAATGATAAAATAAAAATAAATTTAAAATTTAAATAAAAACACAACTATAAAACCAAGAAGACTTCAATGTAACATTAATTTAATAGAATAATACTGTTTGGCCCAAACTAAGTCACCTTTCAGAGGACGAACCCAGCACTGATTCCTGAGGTGCAGGTTTGAGTTTGATGGGCATTTACTACCATGTTCAGAATAAGAACGGTTTTTCACCACCACTGTTTCCTGTTTGAACCACAGTGATATAATTGGGCCCTGCCTTAGCATGAACACACTGTGAATTCCACCCTCTTCTGTCCTGATTGTCTTGGGACAATTAAGGTAGGACCTGACTTGGTAACAGCACTGCCACAAACATAAGCAAAATTCACATGTCCCAAAGGTGCTCTTTTAAGATGGTCTTCCAGAAGCTGCAGAACGTGTTGGTTTAAAGATGATCACTGACATGACATACTAGAATTTAGGAAGCATTGGGAGAGCTCATGAACCTGAGAACAGATCCACGAGCCCCTGCCCAGGGTCAATGGAAGGTCAAGTTTGAGGAATGCTGTCATACTGGGAAGAGTCTGGGTGGGCTTTGGACCCCACAAGACCAAGTCAGAATTCTAACTACAAGAACTTGGAAAATCACTTAATCACCCTGAGCTCCAGCTCTCTTATCGGTAAAACAAAAACAGCAATGCCTCTCTTACCTAGTTATTCTCACAATTAAATGAGATCATATATGGAAAGTCTCTGGCATATAGTAGCCGCTCAGTAAATGTTAGTTTCCTTCCCTTCTCTCCTGTAAGTTTCTATCTCCTGCTGATTTTCTAAATTAAAATCGCCAAGAAGTCACAAATTAAAAGAATTTAATTCCTAAAATTTCAAAAGTTATAAAAGTGACAGTGTATTTATATTTATATTTAAATATAAAATATAGAATTAAAAAAAAAATGAAAGACCCTTTTCTCCATTCCTTTAATCTCTCTGCCCTCCCCAGAGGCAATAACCTTTCTGGGTTCTATGTATCCTTCCAGAGCTTCCTCTATGAATTTACAAAGATGAACCCATTTACATCCACACTTATTGTTAAAAATATAAATAGGACCACAATCTACATATTGTTATATTTATACATCTATTTTTAAAATTAATCAGTCTAACCACTATTCTGTACACCTGAAATTAATATAAAATAATATTGAATGTCAAATGTAATTGAAAAATAAAATTTAAAAAATTAATCATTCTTTTACTTAATCGTAACAATGTATCTGTTTTAACGCACAGTCATTTCATACAAGTTCGCATCATTCATTTTATACACGACATACAAACTTCCTGGAACGATTTGCAATGTTAGAGTTTCACTTATTCATTCATTACCATTCAGGTTCCTATCAAGAAAAAACCACCGGGCAATAATTTGAACTGGGAAAGTTCAATGTAACAAATTATTAACTATAACAAGAGATAGGCTGGAAAGAAGTAAAGCACGAAATATTTAAATATCCTTTAGAGAACACAGGGCGAGCAGATATTCCTAGGGCTGAAACGGAGTTTTCAAGGGAGAGATCCTGCACCCTTCAGCTGCCCGACTGAGCTCCAGGCCTTGGAGAGGACACAGCCGTGGCTCACCTAAGGGCAGAAAAAAATCACTTGCCCAGCATCCCAGCAGCGTGCGGGGAGGGCTCGTCCCGGGAGGCGTCTCACCGGAGGCGCTCCGCTCCAAGGCCCCGGCAGGGGGCGCTGCGGGCGCTGTGCCCTCCCGGAGCCTGGAGCCAGAGAGGCCGCCGCCGCCCGAGCGGGCTGAGCGCCGGGCAAACCCTTCCTCCTGCAGTCTCTGCAGCGCCCCCTACCGACAGAGTGCAGCATCAGGACAGCGGGCAAAGGAACATGTTTCAAGGGCCCATCGTCATTTTAATTTCATAGAATTGGCCGTTAAGGGCGAATTTGAAGCGGAGGGACAATGAATTGACACATTCCGCAAGCACTGAGTAGGCCCCTGGATGTTACTGTGGGGCAGGTACTGTGCTGTGTATTGGCCTCTAGATGTGGTTTTTTGTTTGTTTGTTTGTTTCCATGGATTGATGTCAGCCTCATTCTAAGCACTTAAGTGTACGAGCTCACGCAGTCCTCACAGCAACCCTATCACCGTCCCTAATATTACAGATTAGAAACTGAGGCCCAGAGAATTAACTCACCCAGCATCAGCTGGTATGTGGGCTAGGAATCGCACCTGGTTGCTGTCTCCACACGCTTAACCACTGTGCTCATGCCTCTCAGCATGTCTCTGTGGCCCCAAATTACCCACCCCTTTCAGGACTCCCCCCTGACCAGCCAGCGTCCGTGCTGTGGGAAGGGCTGGTGACCAAGCCTCTCCATATTAAGGTAAAGAAAAGCCCTCATTCACCCTCCATTACCCAAACATTAACCCAGGGTTCCAAAAAGTACAGGGAACGACTTTATCTGGGCATCGCATTTCACGCATTATGGCCCGGTGAGTCCTTCCTGCCTGCTCCGTGATGGCAGAAGACACCTTTGTTTGTAGGCACCCACGTGAGACCTGTGGTGTGTCTCCGTGAGGCGTGAAGTGCGCTAGGATGGGGAGGTGTATCCCTAACCAGCCATACTCGAGCGCCGTGTTGATTTACGTATTGCCCTCCTCAAGCTGCAGCCATAGACGGAGACACTGCCAGCAGCCACGTGAACCCTCTTAGCGTGTCTGTCTTTATCCTGGGGGTCCTTTCTCCAGCAGTGGCATGTGTCTTTGCCCCGTTCCCATGTTGCTGTGGCCCTCAGGGCTCTTTACGTCAGTGCTTCTCAGACAGCATTTCTAATAAGCCCCCGGGGTGACAGCATTGCTGCAGCTCTGGGGACCGCATTTGAGTAGCAAGAGACTGCGCAGTACATCCAAGGAGGAGAGGAGCTGGGCTACATCTCTACGGGAACAGGATCCTTTCCTTAAAACCCAGAACCTGACTGTTATACCCAGACTCGATGTGTAGTGCCTTAGTGTTCCTCCTAACAGGCCTTCAACACAGAACTCTTTAAAGCCTCGAGCTACCAAAATTGACAGATCAAATCAGGGACAGACATTGATGGCAAATCACTTATCCCACTTAATAGAAAACCACATGGATAACAACCCAGAACCAACAAAATCAATAGCAATAACACTGTCATTAATAAGACAAACAGTAATGCTTTTAATGAGATACTAACGACCTCATCTTTAAAATATTAAATGTAATGGACAAATGATATGTTTCATATTGAGTTGACCCCTGATTGCTTGAGGGTAGAGGGATGGTATGAAACTTTGAAATATGAAATTTTAGGACGTCTGGGACATAGGGCCTGGACCCAAAACCGATAATCTTATTTCCTTAAAAAAAAAAAAAAAAAAATTTAAGTGGCATTAAAAGCCTTAAAACAAGGTAAAGTGAGACATATAGGACTACAGCTCAAGAGACGTTTATTCAGCATTGACCCCAGGCACTGCGCCCTGGTGGGTCAAAAGGTCTCCTGAGGGAGCTCACAGTCAAAAGACAAAGTCATATAGACCCTTAATTTTACATATGGCAAAGCCAGGGAACCACAGGGCTCTGCGGGACCACAGGCTCAGGTGGCGAACAGGCGAGACTGAGGCTCAGGAGGCCGGAGCCAGTGAGTGAGGTCTTGGGCGTCGGAGACAGGGATGGAAAGGGAGACAAACCTGAGCTGTGCTAAGGGAGTAGAGCTTACAGGAGTTTGTGGCTGGCCGTGGGGCGTGCGGGAGGTTGGAATGACACGCGGGTTTTTGGCCGGGTAACTGTAAGTGGCGGTTCAATGAGCTGAGAAAAGGAGCCAGGTTAAAGCTGCAGAGGTAATGGGTATTTATTCAGCTGGGTGTTTATTGAATTAGGGGAGCCTGTGGGACATCCAAGTCCACACTCCTCAGCAGTTGGATATATGTCAGGATATTGGCGTAGAGGTTAAAATAGACAAAGAGATTGTGAAATTACTGGCATAGCTGGTAATTTAAAGCCTGAGCTGCAGATGGGGAAAAGGGTGATAGGTCATGGATGGAGCTCTGAGGAAGGCTAATTATTGGGCCAAGGGGGAGGTATACACACGGCAGATGTCACCCTGGAGACTGCCTGGTCTGGGCTTCATTATGTTCTGAGTCCCCCATTCTTGCCTAGCAGTATGACAGGTTTTTCCCATGATTCTCCAATCCAAATATTCTTGATAACTCTCAAATTGTGGGTCCTAGAGAAGAGTCCTTTCCCTCTTAGAATCTGGGGCAAGGTGGTCTGATAGGGTAGAGACGCTGGTCTCCCACATGGTCAGAGCCCCTACCTGCGGGGCAGGTGCTCTTGACCTACTGCCCTCTGGCGCCCAGAGGACTGGCCTTAGCCAGCAGGTGCTGCTCATAAATCACCATTCGCAGGAGAGTCCAGGTGGAGCTGTTGGGCTGACACTCCCCAGCGTCCTTCCCAAAGCAAAAGCACATCTCCAGAGGGGGAGGGGAAGGGCTGGGGGTGAAGCAGTTAAAGTCTTACAACAAACCTCAGATCCTGCTCGGTCATACCTCTGGGCCCTGCTGCTTCATGCTTTATCAAGCCCACTCTGCACGGCTTCTCTCTTATTTGCAATAATTTTCCCATATTTCCCTCTAGGGAACCCCTACTCCACGGGACAGGTCTGCGTGTGAATCCTGTTTTAGAACAAAAGCAGGTTCTTTTCCTCGGGGTTCCGGGCCTCATGCAGTAGTGGCATCAAGGGGGTCTTTGCAGGAAGGCTGTTTCCTGTAGGAGTTCTCATCAGCTTGCTTCCACAAACAGGCGAATGTATTATACGAATTAAAACCATGTCAGTGCAGAAGAAATGTCACCTAATCCCCTTTTCAACTTTATTGCCGCTGCTAAATCTCTCCTATGTGGAAATCAGAGGAAGGTGTCGCCCGGCCTTTAAAAATGGAAATACCCACCCTGATACCATTCTTCGTTGTCCAACTCCTCATGCACTTTCAAGGGATTCTGGCCTTTTCTATTTCGGGCTACCTCACCAGGGCACCGGCCACGTATGCCAACATGGAATAAATGCTGGCCTGCCTCTTGCCTTTTGGATAGTTAATCCGATTTAGGTCAAGGAATCTCCGGGTGAGCTCATCCTACCTTTATTTATATTACAAAGTACATATAGGTCCTGAGGGCCTTTCTGGCTTAAAACCATTTCTCAAATTGACATCAGCACTCAGAGAACTCAAATTCCTAAACACACAGGCGTGCCATGTCCTCTTTTAGAGATGCCTGGGTCACAGCTCAGCAGTGGTCTGTGTGTTAGCCGTTGAAGCTAAGAGGTCTTCACCTTTCTGCCGGCAGCTCTAGCATAGTGACTCGCACAGAAGAATTCTTAGATAGAGCCATAGACAGGGATTCACTCTGCAAGAATTCATGTGTGATTCCCATACAGTGAGATGAGTGGGTCCGTGGATGAACTCCAAAATGTGGGGGGATATTAAAGCAGTGCGACTTGGAGAGCAGGCAGTGTAACATAGCTAGAGAAAAAGCAATTAGCTTTAGGAAATAAATGTATTAATAGATGTAAGGACAACCAATGTTCCATTCTCTGATAGCACTTTTTAAAAAGTTGAAATATAATTCACGTGCCATGAATTTCACCATTTAAAGTGTACAATTGAGGGGGTTTTAGTGTCTTCACAGAATTATACAATCATCACCGCACATTTCATCACCCCCCAAAGAGACCCTATACCTGAAAGCAGCCACTCCCCATTGCCCCCTTTTGCAGCCCCTGGGCACCGCTAATCTACTTTCTGTTGCTATGGATTTGCCTGTTCTGGAAATTTCATATAAACGGAATCAGACAGTATGTGGCTTTGAATCTGGCTTCTTTCCCTTACAACCTGATCACACCTTGACTGTGCCCCTGTCGATCCTTCTGCTGCTGTGTTGTGATTACCTGTTTAACCGCCTGCCTCCCATGAGGGCAAACTATGCCTGGTTTATGTCTGGCGCAGGGTTCAGAGCCTGGCACGGAGGGGCCCTCGATGCGTGTTTGCTGAACAGACGCTTTTCCTACCCCAGTGAGTGTGGCTCGTGGCGCTGGGTGCTCCTCTACACACTCTCCTTACACCCACGACGACATGGGAAGTTCTTACTGGCTCTGCATGGAGAGGGAGGAGGGAGGTCCTCATGGCACGACGCGTCTTGCCCTGCGAAATGTAAACATTTTCCTCGTTTGGGCTGCTGCAGGCTCGCGTGACACCGAATTAGAGCAGAAGGGAGGCTGAGCAGAACTCAGCCCTACATGGCTGGTGTGGGCGTATTTCAACTGTACCGATTCATTTAAATGCATGCTTTAGGAGCCACTGAAGACATACATTTTTGCAAATGAATTTATGTAAATATGTAATCAATGCGCACTTGGAGATTGTATGTGTATTTTAATTTCCTCTTACATTTGCAGTGCTCTCGTCCTCTGATCTCTGGGTAACGTCAGCCCCTCCCAGCTTGACTTTCTGCCCCAGTCTCTCCCCACTTGAATCCATTCTGCTCATCACTGCAACATGGATTTTCCTAAAACCCTTCTCCTTTCTCAAACCTTTAATGGTCCCCATTTCGTAACAGCTAAAACCTCCTTAGACTGGCATTTAAAACCTCAGTGGTGTGACCTCGGTCTGTCTTTTGAAACATAGCCCATCCCTCACCTTCCCAGCTCCTCGGGCCAGATAGTGGTCTCCTTCCCTCTGCGCTCTAAACGCGCCTTGTGCCCTCCTGCCTCCCACTCTTGACTGTGCACTTGTTTAGTCTGGATAAGTCTCCGTTTCTCTCCACGCATCTGAATCCCTCCGGATCCGGCCAAGCCCCCCCCCCAAGGTGGGAAACTTGAACCTGCTCAGGGCCCACGTGGTCGCCCTCTTCAGAACGGCGTCAACCTCTTTTCCAGTCGGCCCGCAACCCCACGGGGCACCGTGGGGGCGCCTTTCATCTCTGCGCTCCTTTGTGCCTTTGCCTGTTCTTGGTCCCATACCCTCCCCACAGGCGGGGTCAGCTCTGGGAGGTGGGGACCGTCCTGCGCTGGGGCTGCGTTGCAAAGCCATCGACCAGCAGGTCCGTGGTGCCTCTCGCCCCGGAGGCTCAGGGTCCCGTGTCTCTGGAGCCTTCCGATGAGAACCAGGCCGCCGGCCCGTGAGCTGAAGGTGCGATATTGTCTCTCTTTCCCTCCTGCAGCCATCCTTCCCATCGCCTCCAGCTGCTGCACCCAGGTTTCCCAGCACGTCCCCAGGCGGCTCCTGGAAAGAGTGAACGTGTGTCGCGTGCAGAGAGCCGATGGGGACTGCGACCTGGCTGCCGTCATGTGAGTGCCCTTCCCCGGGGATGTCTACACACACGCACACACACACGGTGTCTACACACACACACACACGCACACACACACGCACACACACACACACGCACGCACACACCCGTGTCTGACCGTGGGAGCTGCCCCTAGGTTGCTAAGTGTTCCCCTGTACTTTGCCTCAGTGATGATTTTCCCCCCATTTGCAGCCTTCACATCAAGCACAGAAGAATCTGTGTCAGCCCGCACAGTCACACTATCAAGCAGTGGATGAAAAAACAAGCAGCCAAGAAAAATGCCAAAGGCCACATTTGCCACGTGAAGAAACATCACGGCAAGAGGCACAGCAAAGGGGCGCGTCGGGGAGACAGGGCGCACAGCCACCCGACTCCTCACTGGTGACCGAGTGAACCTGTGAACACGGCGCCGGGCGGGGACTGGGCCATGACTCGTTATAAGTTTATCGTGTGAATGTTCCTGCTTGGGAGCCACCGGGGCAAAACAAAATCATGTTTTGTTTTTAAAAAAACACAATGATACAGTATGCAAATGTGGCCAATACCATACTCAACGGAAAAATGAAATGAAAAGATAACACTTATCTTCACGTAATATTTTAAGAGCACAGTATACAGATACAATTTCTTCAATTTTTTGACTATAAAGTTTTCCAAACCTACAGAGAAGTCGAAAGAATGGTACAATGAATGCCTGTGTACCTGTCATCTAAATTAATCATTGTTAGCATTTTGCCATATTTGTTTCTCTCTCTCTCTCCCTGTGTATATAAAATATATAAATTTTTTGCTAAACCACTGGAAAATAAATCGCAAACATCGTGATACGTCACTCCTAAATTTATTTTTACTAGTACAACTTGGCATCCCTCCAGAATAAAGACATTTTATATGTAATCACATTATCAGCTTCATACTTATACATTACAGCTTCATATCTATATATTTCACAGTGAAATTTCTCCAACTATTTCCAGAATATTCTATATAGTTTTTTTCAATCAATCTCTCTAGGTTCACATATTGCAATCATTTGTTATATTTCTTTAGTATTTTTTTTTTTAAAAAAACATACGTTTATTGATTTCAGAGAGAGGAAGGGAGAGGGAGAGACAGAGATAGAAACATCAATGATGAGAGAGTCATTGATCAGCTGCCTCCTGCAGGCCCCCGACTGGGGATCAAGCCCACAACCCGGGCATGTGCCCTGACCGGGAATCGAACCCCGATCTCCTGGATCCTAGGTCGATGCTCAACCGCTGAGCCACGCCCGGCCAGGCTCTTTAGTATCTTTTAATCTAAGGAAGTTCCTCTGCTTTTTTTCTTTCTTCCCATGGCATAGATTGTTTTTTAAAAAGCCTATGGGTTCCTTTTGTTTCCTCATGATCACCCTCAGTTTTAACATTTTCAGCAAGAATGCTTCCTGTGTGAATTTGTATATATCTTATTGCATTATTTAGAGTTTGTAAACATTAAAGCTCATTTTCTACATAGCAAGGTTTTAGCTGAATATCACTTTCAAACACCCAGTCTGAATAACTACCATTGTAATTACCGATTGATAAATTCTGATGCTGAAAAAGAAGCCTGCTTTGCTCCAGGAGCCATCTACCCACCACAGTCCATTCTTAGAGCTCTCGGGAGGAGTCTGGAGTTGGATCCCATGCAGGCTGATTTTACTCCCCCAGACAAGGAGCCTGCATCTGTTAACTCCCACTCACCTTTCCCACGCTGTGAGTGGATCATTCCTTGGTTTCCTTTTCCATGGAAGCTTCCAGATGTAGAGCCAGACCTGGCTCCATAAACAGCCATTAGATGTCAGGAGCAAGTGTCCACCTGGCCAAGTGTCAGGTGTCCTCTGCCTCCCGGCTGGCCAGTCCCAGCAGCAGTGTTGCCAGGATGACTTGGAGGTGATAAGGGACACACAGACGCTGAGCCTGATATCTCTAAAGTATCACCAAGTGCCTTTGTCCGACACTCTCATTGACACCAATTTAGCAGGGGATTTATTTGCTCTCACCAATAATCCTGTGAACTTTATACTGCTATTTCCACTTTTGGATGAGGAAACCTGAGGCTCATAGACTGAACTAATTTGCCCAGGGTCACACAGTAAGCGGCAGAGATAAGCCCGTGCCCAGGTCTCCAGACCGTTCTCTCATCAGCCCCCGCAGAGGGCCCTGGAAGGGGGGACACAGGCGGGGCAGAGAGAAAGGCGTTCGGGTGGAGAGCTGTGCTTCCCTGAGGGCCACAGGATGCCTGCCGCGGTCTCGCCTGGAAGCCCGGGCGGGAAGCACGCTGCTGCGGGCGCCGTTGGTACTGATGCTGGAACTACCATCTTACAGACTCGAGCAGGCCCCAACCTGATGTTACTGACTTTCCCAATCTTAGGCAATGGAGAAAACTGCACACTATTTATAACCATTGCTTTGCCAAATCTGCCTCACCAGATTCCTCTTTTCAACTTAAAGACAGATTATGTCCAAAAATTCAGCATTCTTACACTCAACCCCATCCCACTTTTTACTGTGATAATACAGGAGATCAGGGGAAAATGGTTCCTAAATGTTGTAGCTGGTGCAGACTGCTATCCCAAAATACCAGAGTCTAGGTGGCTTGGGAACAACAAGCACTTATTTCTCTCAGTTCTGGAGGCTGGAGGTCCAGGATAGCGGACTTGGCGGATTCAGTGTCTGGTGGAAGCTCTGCTCTCTGGCTTGTAGACCACTGACTCCTCGCTGCATCCTCACGTGGTGGGAAGGGCCAGGGAGCTCTCTGGGGCCTCCTGTAAGTCATTGCTCCCATTCAGGAGGGCTCCCCTCATGACCTAAAGACATCCACCCACCAATACCAAGTGTGGGGGTTAGGATTTCAACGACTGAGTTTTAGGGGGACACAGACATGCAGACCATGGCACTATTATCCAATGACATCAAATTGCAGGTTCTAAAAGCCAGGGAGCAACATTAACTAAAAAATAATTATTAAAATAATATGGGGATAACAGAAATAAACCACACAGTCTAAAATTAATCATCATAACCAACATAAATAAAAAGCTAAGACAAAACAAAAACACTAGTTTCTAATCCTCTCAACCAACAACTCGAGTTATTTTCAACTCTGTCTCTCCCAGTGTCGATCCATATAATTCTATACAATTTTTGTGTAGTTACAATGACAGTAGGTTTATAGGCTGTTTTTTTAAAAATATGTGTTTATTGATTTTAGACAGGAAGGGAGAGGGAGAGAGAGAGAGAAGAAATATTAATGAGAGATAAACATCGATGATGAGAGTCATTGATTGTCTGCCTCCTGCACGCCCCCTACTGGGGATCCAGCCCACAACTTGCGCACATGCCCAGACAGGGAATCGAACAGTGACCTCCTGGTTCATAGGTCGATGCTCAACCACTGAGCCACACCAGCCACTTTCATTTATTTATTTAAAAATAAATTTTTATATTTACTGCAATGCAAATAATTGGAACTCTGTATGAGGAACGTGTGCAGCTCCTTAAGGAAATTCTGCTTCACAGGCTGTCACACATGCTTATTAATTTATTATTGTGTTATCAAGCTGTTTAGGTCACGTTATTAACCCCTTAAGCTTTTTTATATTATAAATATATATATAAGTGATATATATATAAGTAATATATATTAAAGTAATACATGTGTATAGTAAAAAAAAAAATCAAAAGTACAGCAGAATTTATTATGAAAAGCAACCTCCTCTCACTCTAGCCCCCCTTTTCCCAGACCTATTTCTTCGGGGTAACTACTTTTAACCTTTCTGGTTTGTTTTTTTGTTTTAACCACAAATATTTATGGATAGATTGAAAAATACATAAGGCAGAACCCTCTGGAACCATAAGCACAACCATGGAGTAAACCAGTTTGCTATACAGCCAGTGTGAGAGAAAAGCCATAGTCTTAGGAACTTTAAACAAGCAAGTCAAGGAGCCAAGTTTTGGTTCTTCTGGTGGTTAGGGGAGGAAACATTCCCCTCAGTCCCCTTAGGGTGCATGGCCAGGTCCTAAAATCAAACAGGCAGAGGCAGGTGGACAGGACTGTTGGTTAGGACTCTCCTCCGTGTCCCTTTGCCTTCAGGATATGGCAAGGAGACAGGTGTGCGCCCGGCAGGGATAGTGTGTGAGCCTGTGTGTGACCCAGGAGAGCTGCATCTGAGGCACCTCGGCACGGAGCGCCCCCCTAAGCTGGCCTGTGGCCCAGGTCACTAATGCATCGCCCTCTGGACCCCGTTTCCTGGGAAAGGCCCAGGCGGGCAGAAGCCCTGTTGAGTGTGTTCACACTGACGTCCTTGTGCCGAGCCCCGCGCCTGGTAGGTAGAAGGCGCTCAGGGAATATCTGGGCCTAAAAGTTGCTCAAACAGAACCCGGAATCTGGAACTCAGGGACCGCACCCCATGGCAGCAAGCACAGCAGCCGAGCCGGTAGACACGAATCTCTCTCTCCAGCTGGCGTTTGGAGAGCTGGGGACTGAATTCTTAGACTCCTCAGAAGATGATAGAGGGGACTTGAGAAGGAAACATTACTGTCTTTTTGAATAAAGATAAATTGATTTGCAATAAATTACTTGGAAAAACAGAGAAGATGTGACTGTATTCATACCCCAAGCCAGTGGAGCATGAGACATTATCTCAAAGACTTGAAGCACGCAGGTCACAATTGTGAGCTCCAATTCCCTGCACCGACAGGCCTGAACAAGGCTATGTAGCTGGGTGTGGCCCTTGATACAACCAGGTCATTTTTTTAAGTGTTAGAAATAGCTCCTTAATCCAAAATGGGCTCAAGTTACTTTCTAGGGGTAAAAGGAGAAACTTGGCACTTCTAGTTTCCCAATCTAAATTTCCAAACCAGGCCCAGTCGTGTCGTGGAGAGCTGGGGAAGGATCTGCTTTTTGCTTTAGAAAAAGCAGCTAAGGGGGGGAGGCAGTATCTTCACACAGCCTGGGTGGTGATGTTGGGGGCTGTCACTAATAGAACAGAGGACGTCTGTGCCCCTGCAGCAGCAGCTTCCTGTGAGTCGTGGGTAGCTAAGGCAGCAACAGGGCAGCAGAAATAGGGCCAGAGCAAAAACACAAAAATTGCTGGTCCCTGAGCACAGTTGGGACAGTGCCCTTGAGCCCTGGGGGTCACATTGAAGAAAGGTGAAATCTGACCATTCGAGTGGTGGGATCACAAGATGTCTTAACTGAGCATCAAAATAATGTGTCCCTATCTTTGAGTCACATTCGTTGTTTGTTTCCAGCATGGAAATAGCTTGTTTTATTGCTTTGAATTAGACTGGAAAGAGGTTAGAAAATGTAGGAGCCTCCCCTCCCCTTGCCCTTTTTAAAAAAATCATAAGAACCTCTGAGACCAAGGTGGAGGGAGTTAGAGAAACAACACAAGAGCAAAAGATAAAGTATAGCTACAGCTTTTTAAATTTTTTATTTTTTGTGATTTCTTTCAGATTTTATTTTATTATTATTATTATTATTATTATTTTAAATTTATCTTTATTCTTGAGAGTATTACAGGTGTCCCATTTTCCCCCCCAATTGACTCCCTCCACCTCACTCTCACCCCCTCCCCAGGCCTTCACCCCATTATTGACTGTGTCCATGGGTTATGCATATATGCATATAACTTCTTTGGTTAATCTCTTCCCACCCTCCACCCCCCTTCCCTCTTTCCTCTGAAATATGATCCTCTGTTGCCTGCATCAGTGTCTCTGGATCTATTTAGTTTGACAGATTCTTTTGTTCATTAGCTTCTTAAAGAAGACCCTTCAACTTTTCCTGTAGTGCTGGTCTGGTGGTGATGAACTCCTTTAGCTTTTCCTTGTCTGAGAAGCTCTTTATCTGACCTTCAATTCTAAATGATAGCTTTGCTGGGTAGAGCAATCTTGGTTGTAGTTCCATGTTTTTCATCACTTCGAATATTTCTTGCCACCCCTTCTGGCCTGGAAGGTTTCTGTTGAGAAATCAGCTGGCAGTCGTATGGGTGCTCCCTTGTAGGTAACTAATTGCTTTTCTCTTGCTGCTTTTAAGATTCTCTCTTTGTCTTTAAACTTTGGCATTTAAATGATGATGTGTCTTGCTGTGGGCCTCTTTGGGTTCCTCTTGTTTGGGACCCTCTGTGCTTCCTGGACTTGTAAGTCTATTTCTTTCCTCAGGTAGGGGAAGTTTTCTGTCATTATTTTTTCAAATAGGTTTTCAATTTCTTGGTCTGTTCCTTCCCCTTCTGGCACCCCAATATTACAAATGTTGGGCCTCTTGAAGTTGTCCCAGAGGCTCCTTATACTATCTTCATATTTCTGGATTCTTTTTTCTTTTTGCTCTTCTGGTTGGGTGTTTTTTGTTTCCTCTTGTTCCAAATTGCTGATTTGATTCTCAGTGTCCTCTACTCTACTGTTGATTCCCTGTCAATTATTCTTCATTTCAGTTCGTGTAGCCTTCATTTCAAATTGGTACTTTATTATGTCATCGATTTTCTCAGTTATTTCCCTAATAGTCTGCTTAAACATCCTTAAAAACAAAACTCTGAACTCTGTATCTGTTAGATTGCTTGGATCTATTTCATTTAGTTCCTCTTCTAGAGATTTCTTCTGTTCTTTCCTTTGTGACCTGTTTCTTTGCCTCCACATCTTGGCTGCTTCCAGGTGTTTGTTTCTATGTATTAGGTAGAGCTGCTATGTCTCCTGGAATTGGTAGATTGGCTTTGTGTAGTAGGTGTCCTGTAGGGTCCAGTGGCTCAGCCTCCCCAGTCACCTGAGCTGGGCCTTCTAGGTGCTCCCCTGTGTGGGCTGTGTGCACTGTCCTGTTGTAGTTGAGCCTTGGTTGCTGTTGGCCTCACTGGGAGGAATTGGTCCCCAGGCCAATCAGCTGTGAGGACCAGCTGCAACTATAGCCAGAGAGCTGCTGTGCTGGAGACACCCCTATGGGTCAGGATTTACTTCAGTGGGGCTTTGGTGTTCACCAAGTGCGCCCCTTGAGTGTCACTCATGGATGTAGTAGGGTTGTAATCCAGTGTGGTCAAGTCTGACCACCAGGTGCACTGTCTCTGGGGCCTCCCAGGAGGTGCCAAGCCAGCCTGTGCCACCCAGGCTGCCCAGGGCCACCCAGCATGAGCTACACAGCAAACCGTAGTTGGCTGGTACTTGTGCTGGGCTTGGAGGTGCCCAGGAGAGGCCCAACTATGAGCCAGTGCAGCTGCCGCTAGTGCCAGGCCTGGGGCCGCTTATCAAGCCATATGGGGCAGCTGCTGCTTGTTTGAGAGATTTTAGGAAAGTCCTAAGAATGAGGCTCTAGCGGCCACTTGCACAGAAAAGCCCCTGGAAATGGCCCGGATGAGCTGCAGGTGGGGAGGGGCGGGGCCTCCGGGACTCACGGGGCGGGGCCAAAGGTGAGAGTCAGGTGCTGGCGACTCAAACATGGCGCCTGCCTGCCGGCTGTGCGGGGAGGACTCGCCACAGGAGCCATGGCCTCCGCCAGCCCTTCTGCCCGGGAGGAAGCCGCCCTCCGCCTCTCGCCCGGATCTCAGGCAGGTTAGTTCCTCCTGAGTGTCCCGGGTCCTTTCAGGCTGCTCCCGGCGCTGGGCTCAGAGGGAGCGTCCGAGTGAGTCCGTGCCGGGCCCTTTAGAGGAGCTGCTGGGGCTCCCGCGGCCTCCTCGACCCTCAGGGACAGTCCCCGCTGGGTTCACAGCCCGAAGGTGTGGGGACGCCTCTTCCCGGCCTGGAGCCCTGGGCTGGGGCCTGCTGGGGGGCTGGGCCCCTCGCTCCTCCGGGAAACCCCCACGGCTGAGATGTCCTCCCGGGTTTACCCGCGGCACCGGGTGTGGGCCGGGGGCCGTGTCTCTGATTCAGCCCCGATCCGCCCGCGTCTCCGCCCCTCCTCCCGGTCTCGGTGCTGCTTCAGCTCCCTGGCTGTGGGGCTTCTGTGCAGCCGGATCTCAGGAGGCTCTGCGTGATGGTGGTTCTGTATTGTAGTTGTGATTTTGATGTGGTTGCGGAGGCAGCGGGTGCAGCTGTTTCCTCCGCCGCCAGCTTGTTCTCTCTTAGCGACAGCTTTTTGAAATGAGGAGATGATTTGGGGAGCTTCACAATGTTTTTGGTTTTGTGTTTCCCCCCTCTGCCTTCCCGTTGCCACCACACACACCACTTTCCCAATGCCAGAGCTGAAGCTCAATGACAGTAACTCTTAGTGGCTTTCTTGTCATCCATATCAGGAGTGGGGTCAAAGAAATGGTTGTTTTGCTTTGATTTCGGCCATCAATCTCTCTTTCTCTTTCGTTAAGGCTTAGAAATCCCCCTCTTTAAGGAAGTGCATTCAGTGTCTCTTCCCATGTCGCCTGCTGTCAACCTAGCACATGTGACCAGGCTTCCTGCTCCCTGGTTGGGTGCAGTTTGAGGAGCCCCCTACATACCCATCCCCTGGAAGCCGCGGGGGAGCCAGGTCTTTAACACTAGCTTACCTGTGACTCTGGACTTGGTGCCATTTCCTCAACTAATAAATCCAAGCAGGGCAAGACAGGGCAGGTCAGGGCTGCCCACTCACTGTCATCTCAGCAACTCAAAAGTTGTCGCCTGGGGCAGCCTATCTTTCTTCTCAGAGCAAAGGTTATTTCTTTGAGGAGCTGTCAAAACAAACCAACATTCTCATTTTAGGCATTAAAAGAAAAAAATCTTAGGCCCTGGCCAGTTTGGCTCAGTGGTTAAAGCATCAGTACTGAAGGGTCCCTGGTTCGATTCGGGCCAAGGGCACATATCTCCTCTGTTGCAGGCTCTATCCCTGGTCAGGGCATGTGTAGGAGGCAACCCATCGCTGTGTCTCTCTCACATCGATATTTCTCTTTCTGTGTCTCTCCCCCTCACTTCCACTCTCTCTGAAAAGCAGTGAAATGTCCTCAGGTGAGAAAAAAAATTTAAAAAATGGAAAAATCTTAGAATTTAAGAACATAGCAGGAACTCTGAAAATCATCTTCTTCAAACCTCGGGCCAGAGAAAAAAATGAGGTTAGCAAGGACAAGCTCAAAGCCAAGTGTCCTGACTCAGAGATCTTAGGTGAAGCTCCTTCACAAAATTCTTATGGAAATAACTACCCAGATCAAATCCATTCATTTCAGAGAATAGTCATTGAGGGTCTACTTTGGGCAAAGCATTGTGCTAGATGCTGGAGGCCATAGACGTGTGAGCCAGAGCAGTATCTGTCCCCAAGCGCTTCCAGTCTGGGAAGGCGGGGGGAACTGACACCAGCATGGGAAGTAACTACAATGTTAGCAAGAGTAATACATGAGCCATAAGAGTTACTGGCTGAGAGGAGGGCGGCCTGACATCCAGTCAAGAATATCAAGAAAGAATTCATGGAGAGGAGATTGTTATCCTACAAAAGGGGTCCATTTCCCCGTGCACATCAAAGCCCAATCAAGCATGAACAGGAATTTGCAGCCAAGAAAGTAAGGATTTATTAGTCGAGGAAATGGCGCCAAGTCCAGAGTCATGGGTAAGCCAGTGTCAAAGACCTGGCTCCCCCGTGGCTCCCAGGGGATGGGTATGTAGGGGGAAATCATCAATAGTGGTGGCTAAGGAAGCTAGGGTCCTGGGCTCTCGGAGCGAGCGGTTGGGCCGGGATAGGCGTAGGTGATCTTTGTGACGAGTCCTGATGGCAGCCATGGCTTTGTTCAGGCTGGTTTCCTGAGGGTGTGGTCAGATTCAGCTTTCACAGCCTGGGCCTGAAACACAGTGAGGTCAAGATGTTAATTTTCAGCTTGACTGAAACAACTGTTTCTGTAGTCAACAGACCTGAGACTCTTTCTTCTTAAGATGCCAACCAGGATCTGATGTCCTAAGGACTTAATGCTTAAGGAAGTGAGTGGATGGACAGATAGGAGAAAGGGTCATGTTTAGACAATGGAGTTGGCGCACGGATACAGTACCACTTGTGATGGACTTTGAAGGATGGGTGAGATGTTGGTGGGTGAGAAAGAGGAGGGCAGGACTTTCTAGACAGAAGAGCACGAGCGAAGTCAGAAACGTGGGAAATGCTGACATAAGAAACGTCCAGCCCTGTAGAGAATTTTCATAAGAGTTTGAGCCAAAACTGACAACATATGCCGGGATCAAGATCTCCAATGCTCCAGAGAATAACAGTTTGCAGTTTCTTTTATGCAATTAGAATTAAGGAAGATTACATGGAGGTGGGAGAAAGCAAGGTGGGGATTGGACTACAGGGTAGTTAAGATTATGTGCTCTCTTGAGGGTGGTTATGCCTTTGAAAGGGTATTAGTTCTGGCATCTCAAAGGGGTGCTAACCTAGATGCACAAGAACAGTGGGCAGGGCTGGCTTAAAGAACTGTCACCAAAGAAGTTACAGGCCTGGGGTGTGACTACCCACCCATGACCTGCCCAGTTAGGATTTATGATTTATTACAGCACCCCTTTTCCATCCACAGAAAGTATAGATTGAGGAAGAGCAAATCACCTGGTTTGGTGAGAAAATTCTGCAGTAAACCAGAGTAATATTACGGAGGGCTTTCAGCGACTATGGCCTTGGTATGAATTCTGTAAGTGAGGAGGAATGCTCAGCTTGTGCCATCGGGAGAAGAGATGTAGGACTTTACCTGCTTGGTGCTTTTCAGTGCAGAGTAAGAAGGTCAGAGCCTCACTGCGCCTCCCATGTAGGAACAGAGCATAAGGCAGACTGGAGGGAGGCACGCTCCTTGAATGAGGCAGGAACCCAGAGTGTTCTGTCAGAATATGGGGCTTAACAAGCGTAGCCAGTTAAAGGAGTGAGCCAGGAGGACTGGGACATGCATCGGAGTAGGGTCATCACTGCAGAACTTGGCGGCCAGTTTAAGAACCAGGGAGGCAGGGAGAGATCCTGAGCAGAAACACATGGTACAAACTGAGGGTGAAGCAGGGAGATTTGGGAAACCACAAATATGAAGCTCATTAGCCTGGACTGCTCTCTTATGCTGAGCGTCAAGGTGATACATAAGGAAATTAAATTGGTATAATAGATCCAAAATTCCAAAGTGAGTGCTACAATAAGATGCAGTTTTAAAGGAAACACTCAAGCATGGGTTTCATAATTCCGAAAATATTCAACCCATAGTAAGGGTGTGCCGGCCAGCTTTATGTGTCAACTTAGCTAAGCTAAAGCTTTTATTCAATCCAACACCAGCCTAGGTGTTGCTGGAAAGGCATTTTGTAATTAAAATCGAAAGCCAGTTGACTTTAAGGGAGATCTCTACATAATCAGGTAGGTCTGATGCAACCAGGTGAAGGCTTTAAGGGCAGAGCTGAGGCTTCTCTGAAGAAAAAGAAATCCGACCTGTGAGTGCAGCTTCCAGCCTGCCCTTCCTGCCACTCTGACCTGTGGGCTCGCCTCCACAATCATATAAGTCAATTCCTTGCAATCAATCCCTTAATGTGTGTGTGTGTGTGTGTGTGTGTGTGTGTACAGAGTATCCCTGAAAATGTAGACACACTTTGAATAATTATTATTCCTATGGGCTAAATCTGAAAAGAAAGAAACATCAATTGAGCTATCAGCTTGTAAAAGGTGTACATGTTTTTGTTGGACACCCTGTGTATATCTCCTGTTGATTCTGTTTCTCTGGTCAAACCCTGACTGATACGAGGAGTATTAGTGAGTTGAGTGCTTACGAGAGAATTTAGTGAGGGGGAATTTCTTTGGAGAGAGGCGATTCCCTCCCCTCAGTCTAGGTGGGGCTATAATGAGACTCCTGTGAGTTTGACACTTGCTCTCTGAAGTTGGGGGCAGCATGGACTACAACCTGCTGAGGATGAGAGTTGGTGGGCCAGTTCCTTCAGCACAGGAGCCATTAAGATTAGGAGAGAGACCTCCAAGTAGAGATATGGTTGGCTTAAGAAATGTCCAAACCTGTAGAGAATTTTTATAAGTTTATTTGAGCCAAACTGATAACATATGCTGGGGAGCAAGTTCCCAAATGCTCCAGAGAGTGATAGTTTTGCAGCTCCTTTTACATGTTTGAAATTAAGGAGGGAACACAAGGAAGGTAGGAGGAAGCAAGGAGGGGACTGGGTTTACAGGTTAACAAGATTATGTGCTCTCTTGTGGGTGGTTACAGCTTATTTCAAAGATATGTCTACCTAGATGCACAGAAACAATGAACAGGGCTTTCTTAAAGCATAGATAAGCCTTTTGCTAAGAAGTTAAAGGCCTCGCAGACAACAGCATGGTGATTACTACAGGGGGAGGGTAGAAGAGGGAAAAGGGGAGATAAATGGTGATGGAAAACTTTAATTGGGGTAGTGAACACACAATACAATATACAGATGATATGTTATAGAACTGTACACCTGAAACCTATATAATTTTATTAATCAATGTCACTCCAATAAATTAAATGAAAATTACACACACACCCCAAAAAAGTTATAGGCCAGAGGTGTGTCTGACTAGCCACCATGACCTGCCCAGTAAGGAATTTATGATCAGGTTACCCTGTGAGGTTACTTTCCATACAATCCCTTTTTCCCCCATCCACAATATGAATTAAGCATACATTGACCTTTGCTTCCTAGTGAAAACTGACTAAAATTGTTGCAGGCGGTGGGGAAAAGCACCAGGTGTTAGATTGGTGGGATCAGACTGGACCTGGGTTCATCAACCTCAATACTTCAGTTCTGGTTAGGAAAGAATTCAGAGCCAAGACTCAAACTATAGGAGAACATTTATAAAATCACAGAGACTGAAGTAATTCGTAGAAGAAATGGGCTTAGGAAACAAGTTAGAGAGGCAAAGGAAGGGCCCTTGGAGTTTGGGAGTGAGGAAGGTAATAGTAACACACCTGTGGGGCAGGGAGGGGGGAAGGAAAATCGTGGGTGTGCTCCCGGGACGGAGAGCAGGCTGGGTCCTCTATCCTAAGGGTTTTAAGGCTGGAGATTTTAGGGGAGGTCTAAGGGGAAGATCTCAATAGAATATTCAGCAACTTTCCAGGTGTGTCCTTTCAGGGTCTAGGGCTCCGCTGATTGATTGGTTGATGCCCGGGCAGGGAGGCATTATCCAATGCAGCTGGTCCTGAGGTCATCTGTGGGGTCACTGGTTTGATTTTGTTGTTTTTCTGGGCCTGGAGCTGAAATACAACTGAGATCTAGATGTTATCTCTAGGGAGAAAAGGTCAGGGGGTCAGAACCACATGACTATCAATATGCTAGGGGAGGAAAGAGCACTTTGGGGGCGAGGTCCTACCCTACAACTGTCCATTGCTAGGCAGCTGAGGCTTTCCACGCTGGTGACCTTCTGTACCTGGCCCATCGTCCTTGCTCTGCTCATGTCTGTCTAACTGCCTACCACAAAATGATCATACACGGATTTTCTAAAAAGCCATAAATCCATAAAGATAAGAAGCCTAGAACAAGAGACAATAGGAATAGACTTTTGTTAGGAAGGAAATAAAGGATTAATAAAAACCTAGCAGAACCTATCAGTACCACCTGAATTTATAACTAGTTATCTGAAGGAAAGAACATTCTCAGTGTTCCCTCGTAGGGATTAATATGAAACACAAATATTGAACCCCAAGTTCTCAGACGCCTTTCACTAAACACAGATAGTCACTACTGCAGTACTGAGTTTTCTAAACAGTTGAGTGTCAGAAAATATATCGACTTGGTATCGCTGTAAAATACAACCATATCTTGGTATGACAGCTATGGATTTATTGTGTCTCAGTTCCAAATTCATCCTTTTGCCTGCTCTGTGCAAACTGTCTTGGAACCTTTAAATATTTTTCTTTGGCATGATGTTAAGCTTTGTCAGTAGAGGGGTGCTAGTGAGACAGGTTAGTAAGCCAGGACAAGTGAAATAGGGAAACAGAGACAGATAATTAAACTGCCAAGCAGTTTATAGCCACCTAGTAAATCGAAAACTCCTGTCTTCCCTAACCGAGGACACTTAAGAGCAAATGGTTTGCACTTCTCCCCAACCAGAGGGTGTATAGCTTAAATCACCCTACTCAGGGAGACAGCAGAAATCCAATTAGTGCCTTTGTGCCAACCACACTCAAGGACTGATGATGTTAAGGGAATAAATCTCACTTTGGTGCAACAACATAAAGCTGGTGAATATTCTATTGAAATCCTTCCCAAAGACCTCCCCTAGAATTCCTGCCTTTGGAAAACAGATAAAAACCTTAAGACAAAGGGACTGCATGCACTCTCCCTCTCTGGAGCTTGTCTGACCTTTCCCTTCCCTCTCTTCCCCCAGGTGAATTATCTTTGCCTTTCTCTTCCCTATGCTTCAAGTGTTTATTTTGCCTCTAACATTTCCTCAACCCACACAGCCCAGCCAGCTCACCTTCTCTCTACTTCTGTGACTTTCCAAATAAACACTCTCTCTCCTAACTGGAGTCTTGACCCTGAATTCTTTCATGGCCACAACTCAAGTACCAAGGTTGCTGAACCCAGGTCTAACCTCTGGTGGTGTTTCCTCACTAACACTAGGAAGACTGCAGGAGGTAAAAGGGGTTTGCTTCTTGATTCTGTGTGCCCCTCTCATCAGACTCCTGAAGAGCATAGTGCAGGTGTGCTAGGGGAGCATGTAGTGGCACCCAGAGGCCAGGAACTTACCCCCCCAAACCAGCTCCCTGGCCTTCAGCAGTTTGTGACCCAGTGTCTCCAGTGAGCCCCAACAGCTTCCCAGAATCCTGGCAGGTGAATTTCCAGCATATTCCAAAGGACCTGATGGCACCACAGTGATTTCTCTGCGAGCCCATGAGCCGTAGCGGAGCTCTCTCCAGCCATCTGGGTCTCAGCCTGGTGGAGTAAGGGCTCCTCCCATGCTCTCGTTCTGTCCTAGGGATGGTGGCTGTGCCCATCAGTAGATGAGTGGATAAAAAAGCTGTGGGACATTTACACCATGGAGTACTATGCAGCTGTAAAGAAGAAGAATCTCGTACCCTTTGGGACAGTATGGATGGACCTGGAGAATATTATGCTAAGTGAAATAAGCCAGGCAGAGAAAGACAAATAGCACATGATCTCGCTTATACGTGGAATCTAAAGAACTTAATAAACTGACGAACAGAATAGATTCAATGACATGGAGGCATAGATGAGACTGACGAATGTCAGAGGGAGGGGGGCGGGTGGGTGGAGGGGGAGAGAGTAACCAAAGAGTTTATATGCACATATGCACAACCCAAGGACACGGACAATGGGGGGGAGAAGGACTGGGGAGGGGGAAGGAACGGGGGGGGGAACGGGTCATTGGGGAGAAAAAGGGACATCTGTAATATTTTAAACAAAAATAAAATTTAAAAAATAAAAAAATAAAAAAAATACATTTTTGGTCTTCATCCTGTCTCTGGCAGAGTTCTTAACCCTTGGAGTTTCCCAAGCGATAGATAAGAGAGATGAAGGTGTCTTGTTCATAACAAACCTCTTTCAGTGGCACCTCAGTTTACTTAATAAGGTGACTTTGGGGCACTACCTGAGGACAGAGGCTGGTTCCCAGGGGAACCAACCAAGTGCTTAGAGGGTTGGAGCTTTCAGTCCCACCCCCACCACCTGACCCCTGACCTCTGGGGAGGGGAGAGGGACTATAGATTTAATTCAATCACCAATGCCCAATGATTCAATCTACCATGCCTGAGAAATGAAGCCTCCCCCAAAATCTAGAAGGACAGAGTCTGGGGAGTGGGATAGTCAGTAAACTAGAATGTACCCATGTGCTGGGTGGGTAGCAGTCCAAACTCCATGGGGACAGATGCTTTTGTACTTGGTACCCTTCTGGACCTCACCTTATGTATCTCTTCATCTGGCTATTGGCTTGTATCCTTTACTGTCCTTGTAAAAAGCCCATAATCTAGTAAGTAAACTATTTTCCTGAGTTCTGTGAGCTGCTCTAACAAATTAATGGAAACTGAGGAGTGAATCTAGGAAATCTCTAATTTATAGCTGGTGGGTCAGTAAACACAAGTAACAACCTAGACTTATCATTGGCATCTGAATTGGGTTGGGGTGGTAGGCAGTCTTGTAGGATTAGGCCCTTAACCTGTGGGACCTGATGCTATCTCCTGGTAGATAGTGTCAGAATTAAGTCGTGGGATCCCAACTGGTGACACAGAATTACTTCATGTGACACCCATGGTATCAGAAGTAAAGCTATGTTGTAGTAGAGCACCAGGAGTAGAGGAGACACACAGGAGTGTGTTTTTCCTTAGGCCACTCTACTAGAAAACAGTCTCTATAGGGACAAGGACTTTGCCTTGTTTCCTAACCTTGTAGGATGGGAATCTTAAGCAAGGAAGAAGCCTTTCTGATAAAAATGCCAAGGCTGAGGAAATCATTTTTGAATGATGAGAGCACAATAATAGTAAAAGACATCAACTGACTCCCTGGATCCAATTCTCCTTGAAACAAAACCAACTGCCTAGATTTTTCATTATGTGAATCAAGTGATTAAGCTACTTTGTGTTGGTTTCTGTTCTTTGCAACCAAAAGAGTATTGGCTAATATACCAGTAAATGGAGTATTCAAATTAAATCAACCAGTCTTAGAGTGGCACCGGGGAAGGCAATTGGTAGCTTTATGGACTTGGCATGTCTCCATCCCTATTGGAAAAGCCATCCTGTTGACAAATGGATATATTGTGTTATCTTAACTCAACAGCTTGAAAGAGCTGTGTTTAACTTATTTTCCAATTCCATGTTTGCCAACCAGTGTCCTGAGGATGACTTGGCTCCTATGCCGGTTGACCTAGAATGTGAGAGATGTAGATTTTGAGGGGTGTGGTCCCTTTTGTACAATAAGTGGTAAGCTGGCATTCTGATTTTATGCATCATAAGCTTGGTTAATGTAGTGCCCCCTCAGAGATGAACTTGTTCTTAGCGAGCTGATAAAAGAAGTTTGCTGAGCCCACGAGCCAAGCACCAAACCTGATCTATAATAAGATTCCACAGGGTAATAAGTGCTGTCCTCAGGAGAAGTTACCTACCTTCCTTACCCACCCTTTCTTTGAGCACAAAGGTATTTTTTGTATATGGAATAGTGGAAGGAACATGGGTTCTGACATCAGAAATTTGAATCCTGGCTTTGCTACTTTGCAATTAACTTGGAAGAAGTTACCTAACCTCTCCATGCCTCAGTGTCCTCATTTGTAAACTGGGGTTAATCCAGTGGGGTTGACTGAAGGGATAATATAAAATAAAATAAAATGACACTTATTAGAATCCCTGGAAAAGAACAGAAACTCAGCACACTCTCATTACAAGTCTTGACAAACTCATTACAAGTGAGTAATAGATTAGTTTCAGGATCACAGTGTGGGAAGGCCATTCCATTGAACGCGTTCCTTTCCCTCCCAGGGAACAGAGAATGTATGGCGCCCTGCCCCACAGCACTCCTTTTACCTGAAAACCCCAGCTGAAGGGAGATTTCCCTGTTAATTATCACAGCTTCGACTTCACTCTTGATTAGTCACAGTGCCCACTTTGTACAGTGGATGGATCCCTGCCTCTGAAACCACTCCCCTCCCCCTCCTTTCCTTCCTGCCCCGCGGTCCACAGCCCAGAGAACTCCCATTAGGCCTTCAAAACTCAGCTTGGGCAATGGGCCTTGTGTTTCCTGTTCTTCCAACAGGCAAGCCTGGCCCCTGCGGGCCCCTCCCCTTGCCCCACGCGGCCCCAGAGCTCGGTAGGTTGGCCTCTTATCCTTCGTTGTCACTAAGTCAGAGAGATCTTTCCTAGCCGCGGCGCACTTACCCGCCCCATAGTCATTTTCTGTCCCACTGCTTGGCATTATTTTCTTCGTTGTATTATCACTGCCTGAAGATGCCTCAACTTAGTCTTCTTCTTACATAGTGTTCAGTTTTCTTCCACTAAGCTTGACAGGATCAGAAATTGTGTCTGTCTCGTGTACCACACAGAACCCCCGAGCCTAGCACGGTGCCTGGCACACAGTAGTGCCCAGTCTGGATTTCAGAAGGTGATGCATGAGTGAATATCACATACTATGAAAAGCCTTCCCTGATCACCAGGATGGAGTAGACTCCCCTCCTTTGAACTTCCATTGTCCTTTGGGCAGTTTCTCATGTGGCACTTGAACTATATTATTACTGCTAATTTTTATATTTGAAAACTGCCTTTTGTGCATCGTCCCACAGTAGTGACCCTTTCAGGGGTGAGAGATGGGCAAGAGGAAGGGCAAGAGGTAAAACCCTAGAGGGGAGCAGTGTTGGAAGCCACACTGGATTGTTGGCGTGGCGGTGTTAAATCAGTAGGGTTTTCAGTCAAGTTCCCATTCAGAGCTTTCAAGGGAGGCACCTTCTGGAGAGAGAATATCTCCCTGAGAGAATACTCCAGACCACTCTGGAGTATTGCCATAGATTAGAACATGTGTCAATGTGCGGTCGGGTAGGGGCAGGCCCCTCAGTTCCTGAGCCTTGTGGAAGGATTACAGAAGCCCCTCATGTCCCGAGGAGGGAAGAAGGGAGCTGAAACGCTAGTTGGCAGGGGTGCCTGGTTTTTCAGCAAACAGGGCTGAGTGAGCCTACGGCTGGAGGCAGCCAAGGGCAGACTGCTGGGCAGGGCATCAGATGCAAGCTGTGACCCCTTAGGATTCTAGGATTCGGCAGCACTGTGGACAGCTAAGGTCGGGCCCTGGTGGCCAGCAAAGGGAGGCCAGCACCGGAACCCACAGGTAGGGCTGAGCCCCTCTGAGGTAACAGCAACCCAGGAAGCTCCACGAAACCCAATGCCACCTTGCTAAGTGGAAGGGTTCAGGAGAAATAGCCCTGACAGGGAATTCAACTTTGAATCGACAGGGTATTTAGGCAAAATAAAGCTATTTAAACCTGAAGAGATGTGGATAACTTTATTGGCAAATTTGAAGGTTCCTCCCACCCCGCCCTCTCCTACTCTAACTAGTGAGTTAGAGGCTGGAAACCCAGCCCTTTGCTATATTTCTCTTTCTCTCCTCCACTCTTTAGACTATGACCTCTTTAAAGGACAGAGTCTGTCTTCCAATTGTCTAGCAGCCACATTCAAAACTAAAAAAAAAAGATGATATTTTGATGATATATTTTATTTAACCCAATATAACAAAACTATTATCATTACATGTAATCAATATAAAAATTAATAATACTTCCTTTTTCCCGCCACTAACTCTTTAAAATCTAGTGTGTATTTTACACTTACAGGACATCTCACTGGATGTGCAATAACCATGCTCACTTTGCTCACTGGACTAGCCACCTTTCCAATGCTCAAGAGATACCTGTAGCTAGTATTTGCCTTACTAGACAGCATAGGTCTAGCACTATCCCTGCCACATGGCAGGTAAAGGTAAATATTTGTTCAATGATGCATTTATAATACTAAATGTTATCATTACCTCTTCCTGCCTCTTGAGAAGCTTTTATTCCTTTCAAAGTGGGGCAGAATAGCACTGTCCCTCTCCAGAGAACACAACCCCTTTTGTTCCCTCCCCCAGGCTTGTTACCTTTGCCTTTCCCTCTCCTAAACTCCAAAGGCCCTTCTTTTGTAACTTGTGACCTGGGCCTACGCAGCACAGCTGGTTCCCTTCTGCTTCCTTTGTAACTTTCTAAATAAACTTCCTCATAACTTGAAAAAAAAAAAAAAGTAGGGCAGAAGAATATATTATACTTTACCTTTGATGTATAGCATCTACAGGGCTTGACCAATACTACTTGGCATTAAATTTAGAAGCAATATAATAAAACATATATATTACCATGTCTTAAAAATGCACATTCAAGTTGACTTCACTATGTTGTGTCAAATTGTAGCTCAAAAATCTTGCAGCCCCTTCCAAAATAAATATATGTGTACTTTGTTCTCAATTTCATGGCTGTGCCAATTATTTGTGGAGCCTGGTATAATCTCTATTATATTTCACAGAATCTCAGAGGCTTGCTTTTTAAACTTCAATTAAGATGTTCTGTATATCATTACTAACCCATTCTGTTATTCATTGCTTGGCTTCCCAATGATCAGTAACCATGCTCACTTTGCTTAATTGAAGATTAAACAAAAAGACAGCCTGTGCCTTGGGGAATATCCTGTTGGCTAATTTCCCATTGTGTATTCCTGACCATGGAACTATTTGCTGCCCCTTTCTAAGAACAAAGCTATACCTTCTTTCTTGTGTTTGTCCTTAACTGTCCTTCTTTTTTTTTAAATTTTTTTTTGTAATCTTCACCTGAGGATATTTTTTCCATTGCTTTTCGGGGGGGGGGGGGGGGAGAGAGAGAGACAGACACATCGATTGGATGCCTCCCACATGTGCCCCAGCCGGGGCCGGGATTGAGCCTGCAATGGAGGTGCGTGCCCTTGACAGGAATCGAACCCGAGACCCTTCAGTCCATGGGCCGAAGCTCTAACCACTGAGCCAAACCAGCTAGGGCCTTAACTGCCTCCAATGCATCCTAACATGCCAAGAATGTTTATTCTCCTCTCAAAATTGCTGTTGATCACCATCAGGCTGTGTCTCTCCCCTTATCACCTAGTCACTACATGAAAGTATGAAATGGTATTGATTCTTGAACAGAACGAATGTCCTGGGCAATACTGTGGAGAGAAAACCATCATCAAATGGTCCTCTCCCCCAAATAACTTAATGTCACCACTTCACAGCGGTTCCATTGTCAATATATTTTGCTGCCAAGAATGCCTCTTACTAGGTTAGCATCTATAGTGGGTAATAACTTTTCACCTAACAGGAGTTATGTGATGTATTGAATCATCTGTGACCCCTTATCAACAACTTCCAAATTCAGAGGGTGAGAGATACAAACAACTCTCACGGTTCTCCACCAAAGCTAAGTATCAGGGTTTCCCTATCTGAGGAAGAGAGGAGGCAGAGCCTAACTTAAGGCCCTAATTGTCCTTTGGAGTCTCCCAAATCGTATTCCAGTGATTTCCTTCAGCTTGAATTGCTCTTCTTTGTTTTCTGGGGAAGCTAAGGCAGTCCTTATTCTATGGATTCCCTACCCTGAGAATTATGGGGTGTCTTCTGTTAGATGGGCCAGGTACAGAAACTCACCAGGGCAGGAAGCTTCAGATGCCTAGAAAGGGGCGAAACTGGGAAAACAAGAACTTTGTCCCCAGGGAAACCTCTCCTCCCCAGCACATCACTGGTCATGTGGTTTAGGCCCCATGAGCATTCCTCCCTAAAGGGAACATCTATGCCTCAGTTGTATTTCAGCTTCAAGCCCAGAAAAGTTTCAGCAAAACCAGACAAGTGGCACCATGGGTGCCTCAGGACCAGATGCCTTGACTAATGACCCCCCTGCCCTGGCACTGACCCATCAGTGGAGACCAGGACCCTGAAAGAGCACACCTGGAAAGTTCATGAATATTCTATTAAGACTCCCTCTTGAGACCTCCCCTAAGGTTCCTACCAGCAAGAAAGATAAATATGCTCAGGACAAAGGATCCCGTGCACGCTCCCCACCAGGGGAGCCACCAGTGCCATTTCTATCCCTCCGAGGGGACCCCACGAGACTTGTAACCAGGGGAGCAATGGGCAGCGGCAGCTCATCCCGGGCTTCCCCCCTGATCCCGTCTCTAAGGTCCCTGAACCTGTCTCCCAGGCCCCCTTCTCTCTCTCTCTCCCTCCCTCTCTCCCTCCCGCCCTCTCTCTCTCTCTCTCTCTCTCTCTCTCTCTCTCTCTCTCTCTCTCTCTCTCTCTCTCTCTCCCCCTCTCTCTGACTTCTCAGTGAGCCAGAGCAGCCCATCCCAGGCTCTCCTGTTGCCTCTTCTAGGCTCTTTCTTGTTTCACTGCTCCAAGTCTATTTTTGCTGCCATCATGGACCGATACCCTTTGACTCAGAGCCGTGTAGCCCTTCCCTTTGGAAATCCCCATCCCGTTTTAATAAATTTAATTCTTCTTTATTCACTCTCTGAGATGGCCATTTAGCCTGCCCGACCGTGGTTAACTTTTCACCTTCCTTTTTTCCCAGTGGCTTTTTATCTGGCACCCGCCACGTATCCGGCTCAGAAGCAACAGTGGGGAACAGACCCCACGGAGCTTGCAAGGGCCAGCAAAGCTCCCAGAGCCTGACTCCAGCCTCCCTGCCCAGGCTCAGCCCTGTCTCTCCCCGCTGCTGTCTAACCCCAAACCATCCTGTCTTAGGGTTAGTGAGGAAGAGCTGTCCCAACTGCAGCCTCTTAAAAAAGTCAAGGCAGGCTGGACGAGAGGCCACAGGATCGGGTATTTACAAACATAACATTGACGGGTTTACAAATCCGGGGTGGCATCATTGTCCTCCACCTCGTAGGGCAGGCGCACCGGCTGCCCTCGGCGCTAGAAGGCGTTAGCACTGAGTTCAAGTCCAGGAGCTCAGAAATCCTGCAGGTGAGGCCTGTCTCCGGTTGCTAAGCAACCTGGCAGAGCCGAGCGAGGACCACCTCGCCTCCCACACTGGACCATCTCTCCCCAGCGGAGGGGCGCCGAGGCCCCATTGGTCCCCGCCTCCTCTCGCTCGGCTCCCATTGGCGGGAGAGCCTCTCACTCTGCTCCCGTTGGCTCTCGCCTTCTCGCGCCGCCCTGTCATTGGCTGGCGGGTTCTCGGGCCACCCGACGTCACTCTCTCACCCCACTTCCTCTGCCCTCCGACTCGGACGCCGCCCCTCCTCCCGCCGTGCCAGCCACGAGGGAAAGCCCGAGCGAGCGCCCGCCTCTGCCTTCCTCCTGATTGGCAGAGGCCGGGCCGGGGGGCGGGCACCGCCGGGCTGGCCTGCCAGCCGCGATTGGCTGCCCGGGCCACCGCCCCGCCTCCCGCCGCCTCCCGGCGCGGCCGGAGTCGGGCGGGTGGGCGGCTATAAAGCTGGTGGCGGGGGCAGCCGCCGCGCCCTGCGCCTTCGTGGCTCGCTCCCGTTCCAGCGCCGCCGCCCGGTCACCTTCGGGTGAGTGCCCCGCGCGGAGGGCCGCGGCCGGACGGCGGAGGGGCCGCGGGCGGGGCGAGGCCGGGCGGAGGCGGTGCCCTTGACTAGGCCCAGAGGAGCTCGGGCTCGGTCCGGCTCCGGGCGGCCGCGGACCTGGCGCGGAGGGCGGGCCGTCGAGGTCAGGGCTGCGCGGGGGCTCCGGGGGGACCTGGGCCCCCGGCGGCGGGGGCGAGGAGGGGCCGGGGCGGGCCGGCTGCGGAGGGGCGAGGGCGAAAGGGCGTTGAAGGTTACGGTTCTAGGGGCGCGGTCAGCGGGAGCTGGAGCGGCCGGGGCCGCGGCTGGGACCCCCGAGAGGGCGAGGGGCGGGGACCAGCGAGGAGCCGCGCTGCCGGGGGTTCCCAGCCCGGGGAGGGTGGACGCCCGGGGATGGGGACGGCCGCGCTGCGCGGCGGGGCTGGCGGGGGGCGTGCCCTGCGCCCAGGCGGGGCGGACGGCGGGGGGCAGGTGGGCGACCCTGCCGCCCTCGCGCAGGTGCGTCGCGGCCGCGATTTACCTGGCTGAGTACTGGGGCTGCCTCCCCGCTTCAGGCAGCACAGGTTCCTGCCTCCCACCTTCACACCTTATTTTTTAATGCCCATATTTTAAAAAAATAGGATTCCTGGGTGTTTTGAAATCCTGTACCTCCCCCCTGCTAGTAGCTTCAGGAGCATCCTGCCCTGCTCGGGTGATGGGCTGGGCCGGCACCCACGGGGCCTTCACACACAAGAGGTTTTGGGTTAAGCCGAGGACATTTCAAAACCACCTATATGGAGTCTTTGAAAACGTCTGTCCTGCCTTGACCAGTGGCAGAGAGAGGGTTGCTCAGAGCCAGGTGGGCGGAGGGATTTGGACCACAGGGAATGCGAGGTTGCCCCTGCTTGTCTTGCTGACCTGTGGTGGGCTTAGGGCTTCTCGGGCTGCTTCGGGGCTCGCGTCTGCTGCAGCCCTTCCCCTCTGGGTGCTCTGGCCAGCCTGCTGCAGAAGAGTGATGTGTGCTGCTGCTGCTAACAGCTGTTCTGTTTCAGGGATGAATCATGAGAAAGGATAGCAAGATAAATGGCAAGGTTAAGATGAATGGAAGCACTCATAGAGCAAGCAGATTTTTCCTTCTGAGCTGGAGTGTGGACTTTTATTTACTGTACAGGTTCTGTTAGAATGCAGACTGAGAGACCTTAACACATACCTGTGCCAAATGGATCTTTGCAGCGTGACACATCTAAGCAGTTGGTGTTCATTCTCTGATCAAGACTTTATTTTTTTTTAAATTTATTTTTTATTTTTGTATGGATAAGAAGAGCAGGAATAGCATGCTTTACGGGGAGTGGAGTAAGATTATTTTCTTTGTGTCTATCCTTTGTAGGTTTCTCTCTTCTAAGTTCTCCATGTTTTAGTTCAGTTCAATTCTACCTTAGGCAGTAACTCCAGTTCCAAAGGTGTTTCCAGTGGGGGGGAGTTAAACGGATGTTATGTTTGAGGCCATAAAAGGCCGTGTCATCTGTTTGGCTAATTCTGGGCCTTGCTTTTTTTAAAAAATATATCTTTATTAATTTCAGAGAGAGAGAGGAAGGAAGAGGGGGAGAGAGAGAGAAACATCAATGATGAGAGAGCCATCATTGATGGGCTGCCTCCTGCACCCCCCACCCCTCACCCCCAGGATTGAGGAGCAAGCCTGCAGCCTGAGCATGTGCCCTGACAGGGAATCTAACTGTGATCTCCTGGATCCTAGGTCCATGCTTGATCACTGAGCCACGCCCGGCCAGGCTCTGGGCCTTGCTTTTGATCTTGTTTACTTAAACACTCCTCCAGCATGCATTTACATCTTGTTTCTCTTAACTCGGATTAATTTTGAGAATTTTTGGTCAAGAATATAGATAGCTTTTCTCACAGGAAATGCAAAACCCTGATATTGATGTAGCATATTTCCTTGGTACCCTAGAATTATTTAAAATCATAATCCAGTGGAGCTGAATGTGAGAAGATACAGTTGGTTGTGGATGGAGGAGCTTGATGAGCTATATATCAGAATCTATTTAGTTTCATTTAGAAAGGAATATAAAGACTAATAATTTTATGTTGGGTTACTAAAAAACCAAATATAGAAGGGTGTGGTATTTTTATGTTTCTCAAGAAGGTGGTATAGATTGAAAAGATTGGGAAACATGTTACCCAATCTAATGGGAGGGTGTAGGACTCATTTCTTGGTAATCTATTCATCCTAGTGCTTGGCACATGCGATGCTCACTTGCTGTCAACTGAGTATAGTTAGAGCAGCAGAGGAAAAGCTAATCTTCCAAGCTCCATTTTGGTAGGGTCTGTGGTTAGGGATGTGTGCATGTGGGAATGATTGTAAGACCAACAAATGTTCTTTTCTGGTTCTATTTCGATTCCTTACATTTTTCAGGTTAGGATCTGGGAATAGTGCAAACCTATCATTTGCTTTGAACATCAGTAGAAAGCCAATTTTCTGGACACTCTTTGGTACTGCAGCTCATCTTAGAAAGTGATAGCAGAAAGAAGTTACTAGTGAAGGCTGCTACAAGTACTTGAATCTATAAGATTTGCCCTGTAATTGTTATAACTCCAAATTCAGCCCCTTTAGAAATGGCATTTGAGCCAGTTTTGCTCAGTGGTTAGGGCATCAGCCCTCGGACCAAAGGGTCCGCAGTTTGATTCCAGCCAAGGACAAGTACCTCCGCTGCAGGCTCAATCCCCGGCTCCAGTTAGGGCTCGTGCAGGGAGGCAACCAATTGATGTCTCTCTCTCCCTCCCACTGTCTCTGAGAAGCAACGGAAAAAATATCCTCGGGTGAGGATTAAAAAAAAAAAAAAGGCAGTTGAGTGCCCTTTACTCCAAGGTCTAAGGGATTTCAAAAGAATCAAAATACAGTCCCTCCTTGAAAAGGAGTCTGTGAACCCAGTGTGGGTAAGAAGACCGCCCATAGTTTTCTTTTGAAAGTTGGCTATGAAGACTTTGATGAGAGTGGCATGCCTGCTGTAGGAGAGCAGGACCCTGATTAGAAAACTCTAGGAAACCTTACTGGAAGAGGTAGCTTACGAGAAGGTATTGAAATAAGAGTAGAATCTCTGATAAGGAGACCAGTAACTGGAGGTGGGAGGGCAGGTAAGGATGTCCATGTTTATACTTAAGAGAACCAGCCAGAGTGCACGGTGTAGGCAAGGCTTTTTTTTTTTTCTCCCTAGTATCTCAGAGTGTCACTTTATTTGGAGATAGGGTCTTTACAGAAGTCTAGGCAAAGCTTTCTAACAGCCTTGCTCCTGGTGGAGAGGCAGCTTATTCTCAGTTGCCTGGACTTCTGTCTTGTAGTAGTGAAAAGATGACCCAGTGACTGCGTATAGTTTACCTTGTACTACCTGTTTGAATCACGGCTAGGGGGAGCCAGAAAGAGAACAGGACACTGACTAAACGCCAGAAAAAAGCATCGTTGCAGGAACCTGGTTGGCCCTTGGCAGCCTCATCATTCTTCAGTTTTGATCTTTGCCAAACTGATTGTGTCTCAGGAGTTTCCAAACACTCTTTGTGGTAACCTGCCCAGCAACTTGTGATTCATTAACTTCGTCCTGACCCATGCTGTTCACCTCTGTCACTTGTTCTGTAAACACATCTGGGAGAAATAAACATGACCTGTTGGAGACTTTGGCAGTGCTGCTGTAGAGAGAATAGAGAACCTGGCTAACAAGTGCAGAAGACGATGGAAAGCCAGACCCCTTTCTGAGGGACTCTGCCTGAAGTGGCGTTTCCTGCCTCTCTGTCTGTTCTCCAGGCCTCTTTCCTGACAGCCAGTGTGTCTGGCTCTTTCCATTCTGGTCCTTTCTTTGCTCTAGTGCCTGCTCTCCCGCCCCCTTCTCCCCCCACTCCCCCTCCTCTTTTTCCCTCCCCTCTCTTTTCTTCCCCTTCCCCCAACCTTCCTGCCCAGTTTATTTATTATTTTTTGAATTTTTGTAAGAGTTTATTTGAGCCAGACTGACGACATATGCTGGGAAGCAACATCTCAAATGCTCTCCTTCCCCTATTTAAATAATCAAAATTGAAAGAAGGAATGTTGGCGGTTCAGGGGAAACTTTCTTGGCATAAATAGTGTGGAATACGTGTACATACATGGCTTCAAGAAGAAATGTTACTGTTATTTAAGTAGTCTCAACATGCAGAGGGAATCACGCTTTTCCCCCACCAGTGAGAACTGGTCTCCATGGTGTGCTTAATTTGCAGATTACAAGAGCATAATGTGAGATAATAAAGAACAAAAAATAGGTTATTTTTTCAAAGTGTGTATTTAATACTTTAATCAGAAGTTTTTTGGTTTTTTGGAATGTAGTAGTCTTTTTCTCTAAAATTAAGGATTTTCTTTAACCTTTTTTTAAAAATTGATTTTGAGAGAGAGAGAAACATCGATCAGCTGCCTCCCATATGTGCCCTGACCTGGGATCGAACCTTTAACCTGGGTATGTTCCCTGACTGGGAACTGAACCCACCACCTTTTGCTGTATGGGGTGACGCTCCACCAACTGAGCCACACCAGCCAGGGCAGAGTTTATTATTTTGGGAAGTGAGGCTAAACATAATGAAGTAAAAGGTACTAAGTCTGTGAAGACCTCTTAAATGATCTAAGGACGTAAGGGAAGTAAAGCTTTCTAAACAGCATCTCAGTGTGGTCTCTGAGCTAATATTGGCCAGTAGTTAGACAACAAAGAAAACTGTTAATCATAGGAACTGTTGTCTCAAGTAACAATCCTACAACACAGATGGACTAAAGAAAATGCTGCAGGTCATTGTCCCATTTTATTTCCACATAATTTAAATGTTGGTGAAGCTTGATATTCCTTTGTCTTGATATGTCAGATGCTTGTCTGTTTAATCAAGCATCAAGGGGGAAATCACTCTAAAAGGTTCTGGAGGGTGAAGGTGGCTGAGTTGGAAATTAGGAGCATAAGAATAAATAAAGACAATTACATCTTTCCAGAAAGATAGGTATTTTGTTTGAAAAATCCTGAGAACTAGGATAGTAGTCAATGCATTGGTCCTTTGTGTTACATAGTTTATCTTCTCAACAGTCCCTCACAGGGAACCGGGAGGGTGGGTATTAGCTCCATTTCACAGTTGAGGAAATTGAGGCTCAAAGAGGCACAAATTATTGTTAAAGCCATAAACTCCTAAGTGCTGAGCAAGCTCTTGAATGTGTGTCTTTACTCTGGAAATTTGCTAGCTCAGTACAACTTATTTATATTACTTTCTCCCAGTCCTTGAAAATCCAAATTCAGTAAAGAAGAGCACAGCTCTTCCAGCATCATACTTGGTTGAAAGCCTGAATATGAACTTGTCAGTTCATTACCAGGACTGAACCTATCACTGTAAAAGCTAATAAAATAAAGGGAGGGAAGGTTTTTTTATAAGCTTTAAGTACCATTTTTTCTAAGCAAAGTCAAATTCTGCACTACATATTGTAATTGGACAAGGAACCGTTTATTTTAACTCACTTTGAAGTCGTTATTTGAATTTCTGTGGTAATTTATGACTCTAAATGAAGTTCTTATTTGAAATTCTAGTGCCTGAAGGAGGAAACAGAGTGACAGACCTGGAGACTGAAGTTCTTTGTCCTTCACACAGGTATGGTGCCTTGTCGTGCTGCTAAGGGAAAGTGTCCTCTTGATGGAAGGGAGAATTTAAGTTTTATCCCAGGGCAAGTAACCATCTGTAAGCACTACGCAGCCACAAAACCTCGTACAGGGTTGAAATATTAGTTAATGCCATAGTGCTTCAGGAGACTGTCTTCATTTTGTGTTTAATAGACTAATGGTTAAAAATCTAGATAATAAAATATAACCATGCCTATTGCTTAATCAGAAAAAAATCACAAGTAAGCCTGTATGCCAACAGTGCTCTAGATTACAGCCTCACACGATACATAGCTGTGCTGTGGATGGATGTTTGCAATTGTGTGGCATTCGACAGTGATTGTAAGTTTGTGGCCATTGTTTTCTTGCCTCTTATGATTCTGCTGTGTGTATGATGTGTGTGTGTGTTTCAGTATTAGAATTTCCTTACACCTATTACTGATTTTAGACTAGAAGCTCTAGTAGAATTTAATTTATTCGCCATTCAGCTTCCACCATATGCCAAGTGTTGAACAAGACACAATTCCTGCTCTCTAGAAGCTCCTTGTCTAGTACAAAGAGGCCAACCCTAAATAATAGAGAATACTCCTGGGAAGGTTTTCAGTATCATCTTGACAAAGGCCAGATGTGCATTTTGGAAAGATTAGCCTGGGACAGGTAGAGAGGGAAGGCAGAGAACTCTCAGAGGAGGCTGGCCTCGAGCTGCTCGGGATCGATGCTGAAGCCCCTCCTCAGGGAGCTGGGTCAGGCTGTGTTCGCATAGGCATCCTCGGCTCATTTCCCTGCCTTTCCCTTTCTCCCCTTTTCCAGTTCTTCCTTTACAGATTTTAAAGATTCTCAGAGGATCATATTGGTCCCTTGTGTGCTCCTAGGAAATGGGACCTGGAGCTCCTTTTGTCCCGCGGGAGGGGTGAGCCTTCGCTTTGGAGCAGACTTGAGTCTGCTGTTGGTGCTTTCTCGTTGGAAGACAGCTTTGAAAGGGTACCAAGCTGTGGTAAAAGAGCACCTTTACCCTCTTTAAAGAAAACTACAGTTTATTATAAATACGGACTCCCTACTATCCTGCTTAGCCTTTTTTTTTTATTACGAGTACAATGCTCTGAAAAATAACGAAGTTGCTTTTTATCTGCGAAAGATTAAAAAGATATGCAGGTAAATTTTTAAATTGTCATATTTTTCAACTATTCTATTTAGAAAAGTTCATGGTATAGAGTAGTGAATTAACCAGAAATACCCCTTTCCACATGCGGTTAACACCATAGTGTGAGCGTGTCACCTTCAGCTAGCCTTTTTCTTTCCCTTCGCTCTTTGTCTACCTTCTGCCTGGCCTGCCTCAGAGAGCATTTGAGAGGACAGTGTCAGAGCGTACACTTAACAGGAAGTTAAAGGTGAGGATTAGGCCAGAGCTGGATCAAACTTTTGTTGTTTGAAATGCCATGGAAGCGATTACTTCCCTGCATTAATTTTCCTCTTTCCCTTTAACCTTACTCTTCCTTAATTTTAACCAAAAGCTTAGTATTTCACATTAGGTGGTTTTTCACCAAGGGTATAATGGAAACTTAGCCAAGAGGATGAGCAATATTGAGTGAGTCAGACAACGTGAAAATTTTCCCATACCAAGTTCAGAGTCGGGACTCAGCTTGAATGTGCGGGTTATTTTAGTTAAGCTACATTTGTTTTTCCAAATAAAACAAGTCACTTATGTAACCTCTAGGAGGCTTAAGAACGACACCTTATTTTGTAGGTTCCATAATAGAAGAATTAATCAGAACTAGTCAATTATCGTAAATATGGTGCATGTGGATTAATTCTGGAATTAAAGCCTGGCATTAATGGCAAATTTTTATAAACTTGTTTATACCTTCAGAAGATGACCTATAGCTGTCCATTTTATTTCCAAAGCATACAAGCCGTTGGGCCAGGTAGGGAAGGTGACAGTGCCCCAGCATGTTTAGAGCAGGTTGGAGAGGCGAGAAGAGTCCGAAGGGTAACCTGTGGGACAGGCAGGGAAGGTGACAGTGCCCCAGCATGTTTAGAGCAGGTTGAAGAGGTGAGAAGAGTCCGAAGGGTAACCTGTGGGCCAGGCAGAGAAGGTGTCGGTCCATCCTGCTGCTTCTGCTTTGGTGGCTTATAAGGTAGCTTGTAGGAGGGCTTCCTCCTATAAGTATATGGACTGTTCTTTATTTATTTATCTTTTTAAACACTAGTTGTAGAGCTCTTTTTTGTGGATTTTGCAAATTTCAGCAGTTTAGCTCACTGTGGCAGTAGTCAGCAATTTCATTATACCTGAGGCCATTCCAGAGTTTGCAGAGTAGCAGAGGACAAATGACATAAGTACAGGATTTGACTTTCTGTTTTCAGGAGTCAAATTAGTGGTGAGTTGGCAAGTACTATAGGTTAGTGGAGGGGTTTTTTTGTTGCTATTGTTTTTTTTAAGTGGAGCATTTTGACCCAGGTAACTCTCCTAAGCCAAGACCTTTAGTCATTGAAGAGTTGGATCTGCCACTTAAGCAACACCACCCAATTATGTGACACCTAAACAGAAATTGAGTTGTAAAAGTCTGTGTATGGAAAGAATTTTTTTCTCTAAAAAAAGGACTGTGGCCTCTTCAAAGCTTGACAATGACATTTCTCTCTACCAGCTGGACTTGGGCTAGACTGCTGGTGACAGTCTCCAGGGAGATTGGAAGGTGGGAGGAAGCCCCATTGTGTTTTGTCAGGGCCAGCAGCATGGCATGGGTCTCCGGGTTCTAGCTTGAGCTAGAGGGGCTGGTACTAGTGGCTCTAGCAGCTTCAGTGGGAATGGGAGTCAGGGGGATCTGAACAACCACGTCCCCTTTCTCTCCTGCAGCTCGGCCAGCAAGTTTGTAAACATTTTCCTGTATTTAAATTCTCTCTGTTTGAAATATCAAGAATAATTTCTGTTTTCCTGATTAATACAGCCTCTAAAAAAGTTGAAGCTCTGATAGTTTATGTGACTTGCCCATAGGCACCTTCAATGGCGAGCACTTGTTTTGTTTTGTTTTGTTTTACTGTTGGTAAGTATATCTAGATACTACTGGAAGTCTTTACAGTGTGTCCAACCTTGTAGTACCCCTTTGAAGAGGGAAGGGCTGCTTTAAGAGGGTTAGCTAAGAGTTAGGTGCCATATTAATAATGTGTGGATTTCCAGTTTTCAAATTTAAATCACTTTTCCTTTTTCCTAATTTAGAAGCTAAGTGATACCTTGTGGTTTTAATAACCATGTATCACCTATACACTAGCTGTAGAAAGTATAAAATATTGGCATTTGACCCTGTGATAGGTCCTGGAACTTGTCTTTGCTTAAAGTTTTCATCATTTGGGTTCTGGGTAGGGGGCTTCTTTGGAAGGGTGGGATCATAGTATTATGTATAGATTGGCTTGGTAGACTTCTAGAGTTTGGCTTTTCTACTTGCTGAGATTGTTTAGATCAATACAGAATGTCATATTGTTTGATCTGACAATTTTTAAAGTCCCACAGAGTCAGTAGCTGTGAATAATGATGAATGATTGACTGACTTGTTTAAACTCTGGGTGGCAGGAATAGGTCACGTGCTTGAATTCCAATGTGTGGGCCATATTCTGAACTGTTGTATTTCACCGTGCAGTCTTTAGAACCTGTAAGAATCTCGGTGGAGTTTCCTTTGCTTGTAATAATCATGCTTTAAGTCTAAAGATGTCTAGTTTTGAATAAAGTGCAAGCCTTTCTGAAAGATGATAATTTGAATAATGTTTCATTCTTACTATAGTTGTACTTCCACGTATTTGAAATCGACTGCCCTGAGTAAAATGTGCTAAACTTAGAAAGTAATATTTTAGGTGATAGTTGGATTCTTAATGTCGATTTCTCAAATTTGAACTTCACAGTTTGTAACCTAAGACTTGTTTTTTTGTTTTTCTTTTTAAAGCTCTCTCACCATGCCTGGGTCACTTCCTTTGAATGCAGAAGCCTGTTGGCCAAAAGATGTGGGAATTGTTGCCCTTGAAATTTATTTTCCTTCTCAATATGTTGACCAAGCAGAGTTGGAAAAATACGATGGTGTAGATGCTGGAAAGTATACGATTGGCTTGGGCCAGGCCAGGATGGGCTTCTGCACGGACAGAGAAGACATCAACTCTCTCTGCATGACTGTGGTTCAGAACCTCATGGAGAGAAACGGCCTTTCTTATGACTGCATCGGGCGGCTCGAAGTGGGAACAGAGACAATCATTGACAAGTCCAAGTCAGTGAAGACCAATCTGATGCAGCTCTTCGAGGAGTCTGGGAACACAGACATAGAAGGAATAGACACCACGAACGCCTGCTATGGAGGCACAGCCGCCGTCTTCAATGCTGTGAACTGGATCGAGTCCAGCTCTTGGGATGGTGCGTTACATCTCTGTTCCAAAGAAGCAGTCCCTGAGGATGAGTAGGCCCGAGTGACCTTTTCATTAATGCCATGTGCAAACATTACCGCTTATGCTCGGTGGAATGTATTCGGGAAGATAACTGTGACTTTTAACACATCTGCATTATAAACCTGTTATCTTTATCATAGAGGATAATTATCTTATCAAAACTTAGGCTGTTTTTTCCCCCTCCCCTCCCCCAAATATATGTACTCTTTATTAATTTTAGAGAGATGGGGGGAGAGAAACATTGACATGAGAAAGACATCAATTGGTTTCCTCCCATGTTTGCCCCTACTGAAATTGAACCTGAAACCTTTCGGTGTACGGGATGGTGCTCAGCCAACTGAGCCACCTGGCCAGGGCCTGTTTGTTTTCTTTACCAAAGATGGGAAAGCATATTCTGGGGAAAATGCAGCAGTTCAGTGTCCATGTATGATATTTCTAGTATGAATCACCTTCTTTTGTCCTACTGATGTTTTTCAGGCCGGTACGCCCTGGTGGTTGCAGGAGATATTGCCGTGTATGCCACAGGAAATGCTAGACCTACAGGTGGAGCTGGGGCCATTGCTCTGCTCATTGGGCCAAATGCTCCTTTAATTTTTGAACGAGGTGAGTGGGAAAGTTTTTTGGTTTTTTTTCCATTAGCACAATATGCTGAGGAATTTGAAAATAGAAGCCAGTACTTACTGAGTGGCTATTCACTGTAGGCACTACCTAAGTGCTTTCTATGTGTTATCATATTTGGCCTTCACAGCAATTGTATGAGGTGAATGATACCATTCCTATTTGACTAGAAGTAAAACAGGTTAAGTAATAACTTAAAGGAGTACCTGCCTGTAGTCACACAGTAAGTGGCAAGTTTGTTTTCAGTTCAGTAAAGCAACTGTAGTCTCCCAGTTAGATTTATGGAACTTGCATGAAATGTATATCCGGGGGTCTTAGGTCTGTTACGGATACCGTTGCATTTTTATTACAATTGGCTTCACCTTGTGATGTTTATACCGCAAGTGGCGAGAGTCGACTAGCTAAGGCAGGCCCTGGTGATGCTCACTGACATACAGAATCAGGCAGAAATCCTGGACATGTTCCCTTTCGCTTCTCGTAGGACTTCGCGGCACCCACATGCAGCATGCCTATGACTTCTACAAGCCGGATATGCTGTCCGAATACCCCATAGTGGACGGGAAGCTCTCCATCCAGTGCTACCTCAGTGCCTTAGACCGCTGCTACTCCGTCTACCGCAGGAAGATCCGGGCCCAGTGGCAGAAAGGTGGGTCTGTCCCTTCTCCGTGGCTTGGTCTCTGGGGACCACGTGCTGGGTGTCTTCAGCAAGGAACTGCTGTGGGCATCCTCCATCAGTGTCCTTCAGCCATTTCTTCCTAGCCCACCAAGTGGCATTTTCCTGTGGTTTTGGGGAATGTGTGCGTCAGGAAGAGAGGAAAGCTTTGGAAATGAGGCATAGTTCTGCAAATGTACTTCGTTCGACTTATCCCCAGTAAGAAAACTAAAAGTAGGATAAAAGGAAGTAACTTGAATTTTGTTGCTTTTTTGTGAAAGGTATTTCCACAAGGTTTTAGTTTGCAGCTGTGATCCAGAGAAAACTTTAGTGAAGATAAGTTTCCGAAGTGTGACTCCCCTCCCCCCACTTGACTTGACCTGTGGATTCATATTTGCCTTTTTAATGTCATTAATTTCCATCTTTAACCTTGAAAAAGTTCTACCCCCCACCCAGTGGTATATTTTTTAGTAGTTTTCAGAGTCTAAGCTGCATAGGTTTTTAGGATAAAAATGATGATGATAGAACCTCAGGTGCATGCTTTAGGACACTTGGTTAAACCGTAGGCAGTCTGTGTCTTTGATGGCCACCTCAAAGAGTGGAAACTTCTCCCAGTAGCTCGATTACAGATGTGGACACAGGTGGTCACATCGTGGCACGTTGTCTACAGAACAGCGTTCTGACGGTCAAAACTTCAGTGGGGCGCAGCAGGTTCAAGTATTAATTCAAGCCCTGTGTTCTGGCCAGGTGAAAGCTGCCTGAAAACCTGTGATGTGTTTTGACTGGGGGAAAATGTAGCTACTTAGTTTTTCCGGATATAGCATATCTTTTCCAGAGTGAGACAGCTCAGCTGAGAAAGTTCTGAGGCAGGGAAAAGCACAGTGTTTGAGTCAGTGCCGTTAAAGCGCAGTGTCATATGAAGTCTACTTTTCCCATAGCAAAGCCCGGCTTTGCTTTATAGAGGTTGTGAGAGGATTAAAACCAGATATTCAGAAACCCAGCGGCTCTGGACAAGTAGCATTGCTATGGTCTGTAAAATGTCAGACTCTTTCTCAACAGTACAGTGATTCTCTGACTGTTAGGACTACAGTAAGGAATATACTTTACACTGTGTGTGCTAAACCCAAACAAAAGTGTCATGGAATTGCTTATCCAAAATGCAAATTACACAGTTTATTTTCTGCTCTATTTCATTAAAAAAAAAAAAACCTAATTTTTTAAGATTAAAAAAATACTGCCCAGCCAGCGTGCCTCAGTGGTTGAGCATCGACCTGTGAACCAGGAGGTCATGGTTCGATTCCCGGTCAGGGCACATGCCCAGGTCACAGGCTTGATCCCCAGTAAGGGGTGTGCAGGAGGCAGCCAATCAATAACTCTTTCTGACCATTGGTGTTTCTTTCTCTCTCTCTTTCCTTCTGCATTCCTCTTTGTGAAATCAATAAAAAGATTTTTAAAAAAAATATTGGCCCTGACCCACTAAATTGATTACACCATCCACTAATGGTTTATGAGTCTTTGAAAACCTGTAATATGGTAGTGTGTGTTATTTTATTTCTGTGTGTCTTTTTGATATGCATTTTAAACCACAGAGGTATTTGATTGTACAGTATATTTTTTGTTGTGATTTAAAGATATAAAAACATCCTAGCCCTGTTCAAAAATAAAACTTCAGAAGTTAGTGGCTTATATGAATTTCATGTCTTTGGATTTCTTTTTTTCAGAGGGAAATGATAGCGATTTTACTCTGAATGACTTCAGCTTCATGATCTTCCACTCACCCTACTGTAAACTGGTTCAGAAATCTCTTGCCCGGATGCTGCTGAATGACTTCCTGAATGACCAGAACAGAGATAAAAACAGTGTCTACAGTGGCCTGGAAGCCTTCGGGTACGAGGAGTGTGATTTTTTTCCTTCTATATGAGAGCATTTTTCTATCCGTTACACTATTATTTGTACAGTCCTGAACACTTTATCTTATTTTTTTAATTTATTTTTTAATTTATCTTCCTTGTTGTAAGAAAGTCCTGAACATTTTAGAGTCAAGAGGATCTTAGAAGTAATCTAGTCTAGCCTATTTGTGTCATCAGTGAAGAAACTGGGTCCCAGAGAAGTGGAGGCTCACCTCCGTGAATTCTTTCCTCATTTCCACTCAGATTCTCTGATTTCCTCGCATGCTGATATGCCCCATGAGCGCCTGCACTTACCTCTTCGCTCCGCTCCCACTTCTTTCCAGCCCGTGCCCCAGATTCACCCTGCTCGCGGTCACTGTCGTCTGCGTCCATGTTCCTTCCGCATTTCCCCCACTGTTGAGGCTCCTGGCGTGTTGTGCCTGCTGGAGTCATTCCCTTTCTCCTCTCCTGTGTCCTCCCTCCATCTGATAAAGGTCTCAACTTTTAAGACTTGGCTCTGTAATGTAATGACTCTTCTAACTCAGTAGACATTACCATGGACTTAGTATATTCTGTTTGGTGACAACTGCGCTTTAGTGTATATTAACCCATTAGAATGAAGTTGTCTTACCTTGATTATAAAAAACTTGGAGGAAATGGATGCTCTGTCTACAGCTGTGATGTCTCCATAGTGATTAGCATGCTGCCACTTGGCTTTGAACAAATGCAACTATAAAGAACAGAATCAGCCCGGCCGGGCGTGGCTCAGCGGTTGAGTGTCGACCTGGGATCCAGGCGATCGGGGTTTGATTCCCAGTCAGGGCACATGCCCGGGTTGCGGGCCCGATCAATGATTGTCTCATCATTGATGTTTCTGTCTCTCTCTCTCCCTCTCCTTTCCTCTCTCTGAAATCAATAAAGATATATTTAAAAAACAACAACAAAAAACACAGAATCAGACACACCTGCAGATTAGAATATTAATTGGGTACACTATCCACACTATCTAATGCAATAAAAATAGAGTCTCTGAACAATAAAACTGTCTTTTTTTAAAAATCTTTCAGGGATGTTAAATTGGAAGATACCTACTTCGACAGAGATGTGGAAAAGGCCTTTATGAAGGCCAGTTCTGAGCTCTTTAATCAGAAGACAAAGGCATCTCTGCTCGTGTCAAATCAGAATGGAAACATGTACACGTCCTCTGTGTATGGCTCCCTTGCCTCTGTTCTAGCACAGTGAGTATTGAGTTCAGCTCCTTAGCTCCCTTTATTTGGGGAATATGGTGCCAGGGCACAGAAAAATATTTTACTTTGGGGCTCTCTATCCTCTTGTCCATTGACTTGCAGGATGTATGGGGCGAGGTGACGGGTATTCCAGAGTATTTCATGTCACACTGGCTGTTCTGGCCACTGTCCTCATGGTTCTATTATTCCTAACCTCCAATTGAACCATGAATCCCTGGTTGACAAAGTAACTTATTTTATGGTAAAATCACTTTCATACGCCCCATCTTTCTCCAAGAGTTGAAAACGCTTGGTGAGTCAGCTTGCTGCCAAGGTAAAGCTTCAGGTTAGGTCCCTAAGGCTATAGGAAGAGTCTCTATTCCAGCTCAATGCTTCCTACACACCGTTGTGTTAGATCAGTTAAACTCCCTATAACTTCCTTGCACAGGTACTCGCCCCAGCAGCTGGCAGGAAAGAGGATCGGCGTGTTCTCCTATGGCTCTGGCTTGGCTGCCACTCTCTACTCCCTTAAAGTTACCCAGGATGCCACCCCAGGTAAACACCGAGTCTTGGCAGGACCTGCTCTGGTCAGGCTAACTCAGCAAGCATCTCAGGCGAGCCTTTGAGTCTGTCCCATAGGGCATTCCTGCATTTCAGTGCTCGTTACTTCTTTCAGTACAGCCGGGTTTGTACTCTAGTCTAAACATCTGCCTTAACTGGGTGAAGGGCGGGGCTCTGTCTGCGTGAGGATGTCGTCTTCCCTTCCAAGTTGAGAGAAATATCAGTTTCAACATGTTTTATGTAGTGGTTTTGACTTTTCATTTTGTGGCAAATAACTATCTTTTACCTCATGTTTTCAACGTAGTCAGGGGAAAAGAAGCATATTTTTTTAATGCAGGCAGCTTTTGAGTGTTTAATGATTGAGTCTGATCACATGAGTGAATAGTAAGCTACCTAGTTTTCCCAACTTTGTGGTCTTGGCTATATTTAAGGAAACTTCTGTGCCTCCTTGGAGCTAAAAGGAGCAGAAACAGAGAGAAAGTGATGGTAGACTTGACATTGCTTTTTTTTTTTTTTTTACTATATCTATTGATTTTGGAGAGAGAAGGAAGAAGGAGAGAGAGAAACAGAAACATCAATGATGAGAGAGTCATTGATCGGCAGCCTCTTGCATGCCCCCAACTGGGGATGGAGCCCGCAACCCAGGCATGTGCCCTGACCGGGAATTGAACCTCGATCTCCTGGATCCTAGGTCGATGCTCAACTGCTGAGCAACGCCGGCCAGGCATGACATTGCTTTAAAAACTGTCGTGGATGCCTACACACATGTTATTTATAGTCTCAAACTTCACCTGTTTCCTAACTTGTGCACTAGCTGACCTTGAACAGGTGTCTGGTCAGAGGTCACAGGAAGCTGTGTCAGATAGATACTATCTTATCTTTTTTATTAAAAATATGTTTGCCCGGCCAGGCATGGCTCAGCGGTTGAGCGTCAACCTAGGATCCAGGCAATCGGGGTTCGATTCCCGGTCAGGGCACATGCCCGGGTTGTGGGCTCGATCAATGACTCTCTCATCATTGATGTTTCTATCTCTCTCTCTCCCTCTCCTTTCCTCTCTCTGAAATCAATAAAGATATATATATTTTTTTAAAAACTTATTTTTATTGCTTTTTTTTTTTTTTTTTTTTTTTTTGAGAGAGAGAGAGACACACACATCAGTTGGTTGCTTCCTGTATGCACCCCAACCACAACCCTGGCATGTGCCCTGACTGGGAATCAAACCTCGACCCTTTGGTGCACGGGAAAATGCTCAACCAAGTGAGCCACACCAGCCAAGGCGATAGATACCATCTTATCTTTTAACTAAGCAATAGCCAGTAGTACTACCAGAAATGAGAAGTTGTGTTTGTTTCCATTTGGCAACGTTTTGTTTAGGCTTTGGGCATTCTATTTCTAGTCTTTTAATGTTAGAATTATTTACTATTTTAGGGTCTGCTCTTGATAAAATAACAGCAAGTCTAAGTGACCTTAAATCGAGGCTCGACTCAAGAACGTGTGTGGCACCAACTGTCTTTGCAGAAAGCATGAAGCTCAGAGAGGACACGCATCACCTGGGTAAAATATCAGATGGTTAACATACATACACACCCCGAAGCCTGTGGGAGGGCTGTAGCAGCATGAAAGGTGTCACATAAAGTTGAGGGTACCCACAGATCTCGGCTGCATTTAGTACAAATCTGATGTTGGTGGAAATTGTAGGAAAATAGGCAGCTTTTTTCAGTTTATTACCATGTAAATTGAATGTCATAACTAATTGTTCACATTCTCTGCCTTTCCTTTAGTCAACTGCATTCCCCAGAGCCCTGTAGATTCACTCTTTGAAGGAACATGGTACCTGGTTCGAGTGGATGAAAAGCACAGGAGAACTTATGCCCGGCGACCCTCTCCCAATGCCAACACTCTGGACGAAGGAGTAGGACTCGTGCATTCAAACACAGCAGCAGAGGTACATGAAGCGTGTTGTGTGTGGTCTTGGGCTTTGGCAGGGTGATGTTTCCATCCCCAGACCTCTGGGCTTAGGGGGCCTAACTGAGACTTAGCAACTTAAAGGAATGTTAGTAAAGCAGAGAAATTCAGAGCAGGGCTCTGGGATTGGATTCCACCTGTGCCATTTTCCAATTTTATAAAGTCTTTGCACTTAAATTATTAGCATTCTTGAAATGCATAGTGAACACTAGGTTTTAATAATACCAGAATTTAAAGGATGGTGACTCTAGTGAGAGGCCCATTTGTGATACTTCTTAGGAGAGAAGGTGTAGGAGACGTAGGGGCAGGTGTCGCTGCTCTCACCTCTCTTCTCTCAGACCATTGACAAATCAGTCTCCAATACTGCCAAGAGGTAACAGTAACAGCTATGCTTTGAATTCCTGCTGTGCTAGGTACTCTATTTACATTTTCTAATTTAATCCTTATAAAAACTACCATGCCCTAAGTGATACTATGCCCATTTTAGAGATGAGGCTGCAAGAAGTTAAGTGACTTGGCCAGGATCCTAGCCAGGTGTCAAACTGAGGACTTTATAACCTTGAAGCATTTTTTTATCCACTCAGCACAAATTTGGTGAACACAGTCCTGCTTCTTGTATTACACAAATTAGGCAGCAGGTCAAGCTTCTAGTGTTTGAGTTGGGAATGCAAAATGTAGCAAGTCAAGTACTGTGTCTGGTGGGTCTCTGGCCTTCTCTCTCCTGCTACACTGACATTTGTATAATAAGTTCACCATAAAGGAAAGAATGGCTATTTAGTTCCCCTATGAACAGCTATCTAGAATATATTTAGCATAAACCTCTCCAAAGTTGTTCTCTCTGTTTTTCTACTGGAACTTTAATTAGCACCGTGGCAAACAAACCAACCCGAGACAACTCTTTCCCTTTGGTTTTAGCATATTCCAAGTCCTGCTAAGAAAGTGCCCAGACTCCCGGGAACAGCAGCGGAGCCGGAAGCTGCTGTCATCAGCAACGGGGAGCATTGAGAACTTCTGCACGGGGGAGACCCGTGTGTGGGCTGGGTGGGGCTGGGTATGAATGAGAACGGTTGGGAATGGGATGTCGGGACATTATTAAAGGATTACATGTTGCTTAAGATTTTGTGACTGACATGGAGCCTGGAAAACTATTGCGTTCTTGGGAAAGTCTTTGCTCAGTTTGCTAATACGCTTCCTATTGTGGCCTAGCCACTGCTTAATGTGCTCCACGATGTTAAGGGCTCTGTAAACTTCGTACCTCTCGGGCCATTCTTGTGCATGAAGCTTTGTTTTTAAATGTGGTTTGATTAGCCGTGTGCTTCTGGCAGAAAAGGGCAGAGGCACTAGCCTTCGATTTAAATTTTTTTGAATGTGTAAGAATTTTATACTTTGAACAAACGATTCCTGAAAGTACCTGTGGTTTTCGAAAAAAGTTTCTAGTTTAAGGAACGTGCTCTTACCTGTTGTGTGCACAAACCCTGTTTGAAAGTGGCGAGACAAACGTGCTTTTTATCTAAACTTTGTACATTCTGGAGAGAGAGAGAGTTGGGATGGTAGCTCTGGTTCTGAAAACTGGAATGTGGCTTTATGTGAAGGCAGCAGTGATGAGTGATTCCAAAGGCCCTGAGCAGAGATGCTGGCCTGTGTCGTCTGGGAGGGACAGCCTGGTCCACTGGAGCTGAGTGTAGCTCCAGGTCTGCTTCTGAGTCAGTCATGCTGTGTGAGGCTGAAAACACTGAGATGTTACTGGAACTTGTGTGTGAGGAGTTTGTTGCTGCGACCCTTCTTTGTACCTTATTTCAAAGAATAAATAAAACATTTTTCTGGCTGCCTTTTAAAAATTTTTAGAGGAAGGATAGGGGAAGGCATTAAGTTACTTCTGATGTGTCAGTGTTACAAATTCAGCCTGAAGACTGACAACCTAACTTCGTGGTGTAAATACTCTTCAATTTTTTTTTTTTTAAACTGTTTAATGAAAATAAAAAGGTAAAACCCAAGTTTTTATGTAGTTTGATCAGCCAAAATGAGTATTCCGCTTAAGATCTTGAAGTTGGACCTGTAAAGCATTTTCTCAGACTTTCACCTTAAAAAACCATCACAAGGTCTGAATAAGCCTGGCCAGACAGTTCTGTAGATATTTTTGGTGCTGAACTTTGACATGAGCCTTATAGATTGTAAAATAGAGCTAGTTGGAACTAATGTACAGAATTCAATTTTTAAAACTTTATTTGCTGTTAAATTCTGTGAAATCTCAGTTATCTCAACATACATAAATATGAAATGTAATGTTTCAAACTGCAAGGTAATATGTAATGTAGTGTTTGTAAAATACTCTTGTCTGATATTAATTGGTGGTACTTTGTACAGTCATAATTTGTTAAAATGACTTCATTTTAACATCCACTGATATAGTTAATAATGGAAGTTCAGATTAAAGATTGATGGGAAATGGTGCATGTGATACTTTCACAAGTATTGGGAGTTCGGTATGTTTTGAAAAGAGTAATTTAACTTCTGGGTGTCAGAAGATGGGTTTTCTCTGTCCATTGCCAGCGATGGGCAGGCCTGTACTATCGGCACAGAATTAACTGCGTACCTCATTGACAGTGAGGTGAATAACTGAATAAAGTTTTAGAGAAATGCGTCAGATGTTTGAGTGTTCTTTCTCTCCTTAACTAACACTTAGGCAAGAACTCAGTTAATAATCTATTTTAAAATGTGAATATTCGTGTTATTTCAGTTCATTCATTCACCAGTTCAGTCATTCATCATTCAGCAAACATTCAAAAATGCGATGTAAGCAAGGCATTCACTTAAGTCAGAAATAAATACAAGATACATGGTCTTGCCTTCAAGGAACTTTTTGTCTAGTGTGGAGGGATTTATACTGATAATTTATTATTACACTTTAGACAAAGTAAGTCCTACATTGGGTAGTAAGAATGTATGAGGTTTGCTATAAATTTTTATTTTTAAAATTTAAAAAATCTGATTTTTAGAGGAAGGGAGGGGGGGTAGAGAAACATCGATGTGAGAGCCAAACATCAATCAGCTGCCTCCTACACGCCCCCTACTGAGGATGGAGCCCACAACCCAGCCATGTGCCTTGACCAGGAATTGAACTGGCAACCTTTCCATGCACGGGACGACACCCAACCGAGCCACACCAGCCAGGGCACTATAAATTTTTATGAAGAGAGTTACTTTGTTTTCCTAGAAATAAAATTTTAAGAGTTGGTAATTAAAGATTGAAAGGAAATTTTATAGCCCATGTAGAACTGCCTACTACTAGCTACTGCCTCCAGTTTAAGGGTCTCGTTTACATGTTGCTGGTGCTCCCAGAGGTTTCATGGAGAATTTTTGCATTGGCAGTAACATTGGATTAGGTAATCTCTGAGAGTCCTGTCAACTCTTAGGATTGCATTTATTCCATTTATTTCCTGAGACAGTCTCCTGTTCCTCTGGGTCATTCAGAAAAAGGCCAGTGTTCTCTGAGGTCACTTACACACATTCTCAAACCCTAATTCGTACGGCTATAAGAGCCTGACCCTTCTCAACTGAGTTTGTGTACTTTCCCCCACCTTCTGGGTTTTTATTTTTATGAACACTAGTCTAAGATCAACACCAGACGAAACTCAAATAGATGCGAACGACATTACTTTTGATCCTTCTATGACTTAGTTGAAACACTTCGTCTCCTCTGCTGTTTGAAATGTCCTAAGAAACAGTAAAGTGGAAATCAACAGAGCAAGGATGAAGCAGGATCTTAAAGTAACTTAGAGCTACATAATCTTGACACAAAAGTGAATACTCTCTCTAAAAGTTCTAACAACTGCTCTTCATTGAATCATAGGCTCCTCACCACCCCCCCAATTGGTGGTGGAAGAAAATAGTTGACCTGTGTTCCCCCACACACACCTCCTCCAAATTGTTGTAAAGGCAGGGATTTGATGCTGGAGGTTATGAAAACCAATCCTCAGGAAGTTTCTATATCATCAGGGCTCTAGCTTATAACAAAATGCAATCTCATGGGAATGTTTACAAGGGAAAAACGAGGAGCTCTTTTTTGTCCTATTCCATCTTTGTGCACGCATCAGTAATAAAAAAAATTAAAAAGTTATTGAATTTGTTTTGCAAAAGCTCCAGCCCACCTGAGCAAAATCTGGTTGATCTTTGGGGCCCAGCTTGAGTTGCTTCCATCCTGCGGCTGCCTGGACTGCCTTACTCAGTAGTAAGCACTTTTTCACCCCAGGCGTCACATTCCTCATTCAGGCTTGGACGCTCCTACGGGATCTGGTCCCTGCCAGTGCCATTCTCAGCTCAGTACCACACTCAACCTGTCTTCTCTGCTCCTCAAACATGCCAAGTGTACTCCAGCCTTAGAGCCTTAGACCCACACATCAGAAACCTTGGGCCCCACTCAGACCTCCGCTGCCCTGTGATCTTCACCAGGGTCTCAGAGAATAGGAGAGCACTTTCCCTCAGATTCCGGCTAACACCCTCCACTTCAGCCTCACTGTGCTGTGGGATCCCTGCAGAACTCATCTGCTACTCAAAATTTCCCATCCCAGAAGTGCAGAGGGGTTAGGTTCCCATGGGGTCACCATTGACCAGTGGTGGACACTCGCTGGTGGATACAGGCTTTTTCCTTCCATCCCCTGGGCAGACAGTTCTAAGCAGCATCCAGAAGGCCCTGTAGAATCAATGACCAGCTTCCTGTGGCCAATTCAGCAATGCATCTTTACGTTGGCTTTCCTGTTTCTGTGTGCCCTGCACCCTGGAGTCATTTCCCAAAAAAATGACTTGCCTGCAGGCTTTTGTCTCAGGCTCTGCTGTCTTGGAGAATTCAGGCTAAGACAGTTGATACCCAGAATGGTCATAAAGTAGACCCTCAGGGTAGGAGGTTAGAGATGGTTTACTTGTCAGTCATGCAAACATCCCATTGCTGTGTGTAGTCGGCAGAATGATGGGCTGGCCCCCAAAGATGACCATCTCTGGATCCTGAGGATGTTACCCTACATGGTGGTTAAGGTTAAAGACCTTGAGATGGAAGAACTTTCTAGATGGCCTGGATAAGCCCAGCCTAATCACATAGGTCCTTAAAAGCCTTCTGGACTGTGGTCAGAAGTTGCCATGAAGGATGTCAGGGAGATGCCAGCTTTGAGGACAGAGGGAGGGAACCATGAGAGAAGGAATGTGGGACATCTCTAGAAGCAGGAAAAAGCCAGGGGCCTCAGGAAAGGAGCCCAGACAAAACACAACGTTGATTTTAGCGCAATGAGGCCCATGCTGGACTTCTATCACAGAGCTGTGAGATAATAAATCTCTGCTGTTTTACGCCACTAAGACATGATGGTATCAGGGGAACCTAACACATTGTTGGCGAGCAGGGTGCTGGCATGCCCGGCACGCAGGAGCAGCACGGTTATTGCCAAGACGGTCACCTACGGGCAGGGGTGGACCATGAGCACTGGATCATGTGCACTTGTGGTGCTTGGACAGTTTGGGGAGATGATAAAGACTGGGTTGCATTAACTGCTTTGGAAGCTGGGAGGAAAGTAACTCACAGGCTTAAGTCACCTGGTGCTCAAGGATCCTGTGAAAACCGAGGGCCTCTGAGCACAGGCTCAGGAGAGCCCCCTCAGCAGCAGAGGAAATGACCGAGAGGCCAGGATCTGGCTGTGAGGGTGGTCGAGCTGCATGGGAGATAAATACTCAGCCTTGACCGCTCTCCTTTATCGAAGGCAGGGCCTTGCTAGGAAGAGGTGGGAGACCGGGGTCTAAGGAGCAAGAGGGTGGGGAGCCTGAAAATGTTGAACACCGGGGTTCCCCCTCACATGGGTCTCCCTTGCCTGCAGTCCCTGCCGGGGTCTAGGGAGGCAGATGAGAGATGATGCTCCAGGTCCTCTTCTGGTATCTTGGTTACTCTCCGCCGGCCAGGTCCCCCCACACCTGAGCAGAGAAACAGCCTGTGTCTGGGAGGAAGTAGCTCAGACATTGAAGGAGCTGCAGAGCCTGGCAGGTGGGCGCTGTCAGGAAGCCAGGGGGATGTGGGCGAGTGGATGTCAGGGTATCGGGCCGGGGGTGGAGGGTGAGGGACAGATATGGGACAGGAACAAAGGACAGTTTGTTACCACGGGAACATTTAACCATGACTTGGAGTGAAGGGCACCTGAGCTGGTCCTAGCCTACTGCGGGGATGATACTGAGGTTGGAGGCAGCCGAAGGCTCAGATCCCTTGGTGATCAAGTTCTGGGTCATGCTACCCAACCGAGACCAGCTGACGTGCTGGCCAGAGGCGAGGGAAAGTTAGGATGGGATGAGTCCAGTTCTAGCCTCGGGACCAGCTGCAGTGAGGACTGTAGCTTAGTCGTGTTCGCAGTGTGGTCCCTCACTAGCAGCAGCATCATAACCCAGGAATTGTGAGGAATGCAGACTCTTGGGCCCCACCCCAGGCGTGCTGAATCAGAAACTCTGGGGCTGGGGCCTCACGGTCTGTGTGGACAAGCCCTCCAGGTGATTCAGATGGACCAGAACTTGACCACAGGGGTAGCTGCTTCTGATCCCGCTGCATTCAGTCCTTCCAGGTCCCACCCCCTTGGAGGCGCTGACTGCAATGGGTTGGATTTAAGAGGGCGGATCCGAGCAGAGCCGGGTTGGGTGGGGTTGTGTTAACAGCTCCTGTGTGCACCTCAGACCCCTTCAGCCCCACCGCTTCCTCCAGGCACCGAGGAAAAAGCTTGCACCATTTCCACGCAAGCTTGGACGGCTTTGTGCACAACCTACTTGGCCACACCTCGTCTCAGTCCTGGGGTGTGTACCTCTTACTTCCCAGGGCATCTCTGACATGGGGCATGGGGAGCGCTGGGAACCCCTCTGGCACTCACACAGCATAATGTGAGAGTGCGGCCAGGGGACACCCTGGGCTGCTCTGGAGCAGTGGTGCCCAGGAGCTGATGGATAAAGTTTTCCCTCTGTACCCTGGGCAGACACCTGAGGTGTGCTTCCTAAGGCTCCTCAGAGAGGCCTGCAGGTGAGGACCGCTCACCCCTAACTGGCCAACTTGTGTTGGCTTTGCCCGTGACCCCCCGCCCCACTCCTGCTCCCGGGTCAGTTCCCACATACACTGCTCTGCGTGGAGGCCTTGGTCTCAGGCCCCGTCGGGGAGGGACCCAGCCTGCGACCTCTGGCTGCCTGGACGGCTCTGGGTCTGCCTTTGGAGGGTGACTCCTGCCACTCATTCAGATCCCACCCACTCCAAGTGGCCGTCCCCAGTGACCCGACCCAGAGCAGCGAGCCCCTCACTGCACGGCACCCTGCCTGAGTTCTCTGCATAGCACCCACCACTGCTGACAAAGTTTTCTTCGCGGAAATCCTTTTTGTTAGTGCCTTTGCCCGGCACTGGAAGAGCCTGCGTGACACAGGAAGGACCCTGCCGGCTTCGGTTCCTGCTGTTTCCCCGGCACCTTACACAGTGCCTGGCACACAGGAGGCACCCAAGAAACATTTCTTGAATCAAGGGATGAATGCTAGAGTCTGGGAACAAGAGCGGATAGTAAATCAAGCCAGAATCTGAGCTCATACACGTGTGTGTGTGTGTGTGTGTGTGTGTGTGTGTGTGTGCGCGCGCGTGTGTGCTGGGGGTGGGGCAGCGATACCTTAAATTTAAATTTATTTAAAAATTACAAAAAAATGCCCCCTCCGCCAAGCTGACCGTGAAAAAAATTTAACAGCAGCCACGAACGGTGACCCGGGTCAGTGACCAACAACAGTCTGACGCAATTTATAAAATTGAACAAAATTTGGACGTGTGCCTCACGCCCCTGCAGACGCGGGAGCCTTTCCTGAGGTCCGGCTCCTGCGGGCGCGGCCGCGGCGGCCCCGGGGCGGCCTCCAGCGCCCGCCGCTGCGCGCGGTGCAGCAGGATGCGGTAGAGGCCGGTGACGGGGCTGCGGGCGTCGCCGCCGCGGTTGTTGCGCAGGTGCTCCTCCGTGACGCCCAGGCGCGCCAGCGCGCTCCTCACCTCCCTCTCCTCCGCGCCCAGCGCGCCGCCCGCCGACAGGTGCGCGGGGTCCAGCCGGAACGGCTCCAGAGCGGCGGGGTGCGGCACCCCTCGCATCCACTCGTGCTGCATGATGGAGTCGAGCCCGTAGCGCTCGCTGGGCGTGGGCTGGAGCACCCCGCGGATGAGCCGCAGGCAGGGCTCCGACACGTCGGGGGGCACGCTGTACGCGCCCCCGAGGATGCTCTTCTTCAGCTTGGCCACGGTCTCCGCCCGGAAGGGCATGGTGCCCGTCACCATGAAGTACAGCAGCACCCCCAGGGCCCAGATGTCCACGTAGGCGCCCACGTAGTGCTCGTCTCGGAAGAGCTCGGGCGCGGCGTAGGGCGGGGACCCGCAGAAGGTGCTCAGCGTCTCGCCCCGCCGGCTCACCGTGCTGAAGCCCAGGTCGCCCACCTTCACGCACGTGCTGCTGGCGTAGAACACGTTTTCCGCCTTCAGGTCTCGGTGAATGATCTGGTTTTCGTGCTGTGGGAGGAGACAGAGGGGACGCGTCACTCCCGGAGCCGGCGCCCCCGCGCGAGGAAGGCCCCCCCCCCCACGGGCCGCGCGGAGGCGGAGGCCGTCGGTGTCCCGCGGGGTGGAGGGTCGGCGTCTGGCCCACACGTGGCGCCTGCGGAGTCGGGGCCAGAAGTGAGACCCAGACCCGACGGAACCACCGCCCCGAAACCCGACGAGGCGGCAATCCTGCGTTTTGCGGCCGTAGACGGTGTCTTATGGCCCAGCGATCGCTGGCCGAGGAAGGCGCGGCCTCCCCAGCGGTCCCGCGGGCTCCCCCTCTGTTCCGCGGGAGGCGGGGGGGGGGGGGGGCTGCGGGTGCCCAGGTCCCACCAGGGGCGCCCCGCCCCGCCCCGCGCTCCGGACCCCCGACGGTGCAGACGCGCGCAGCCCTCCGCCCCAAGGGCTCCGGGGGACGGTTTCCAGGGCCCTTGGAAACCTCGGGCCGCCGGGGGTAAGAACCCAGGCTTTGGGGGCCCGACGGCCCGGTGAACTGTAGGTTGGACGGTACCAGCCGCGTCGGTTCTCCAGCTTGGAAAACGCGACCCTGGAGGGCGCCTCGCGGGGGCGCTGCGGGAGGGCGGTGCTGGCGCTGGGCAAACACCCTCCGTGAAATTTGGAGCTTTGTCTGGGATTCGTCCCGTGGCGACCAGAGAGCTGGGAGGAGCCTCAGGGCTCGAGCGTGGGGGCCTCCGCCTGCACCCTCTGCTGCTGGATCCCCTTCTGAGCTCTTCCAAGGAGACCTGAAGACCCCTGTCCCAGCTGGTCTCCTGGGCCATGCGGCGGCTTGTTCCTGACCCTGGGAAGGTTCACCACCCTAGGGGCACTTAAATGACAGCTGGGGTACCACAGCCCAACGCCCCCACACACGCTGCGATCAGGCTCTTCTCCCTGGCTGGCTTCTGCTTCCTGCCCCGCGCCCTCCTGACCGCTGTCTTGGGTCCCCCAGGTCACGATTCCCCTGCTGATTATTTGGCCAGGAGGTCACTGATCCCAGGCTTTGATGCACAACATCCGGGCAGAGGAGTGAATTAGAAACAGCCTCTCCACTAGCACAGACCCCAGACAGGCGTCTCTTTCCTGCCCGTTGGACGGCCTGAGACCCGGGTAAAGCGGGCAGCCGGCGGAGTCCTGGAAGCGACTGCTGGGTCTGCAGCCCAGTCCTCCCTTGCCCAGCACCGGCTCTTAGAAGATCTAGGGAGTGTGCTTTGGGAGTCCAGATTTAGCTGAAGAAAGAATCCCAGAGCCCGGCCGGGCGTGGCTCAGCGGTTGAGCGCCGACCTAGGATCCAGGCGATCGGGGTTCGATTCCCGGTCAGGGCACAGGCCCGGGTTGCGGGCTGCAGCCGATCAATGACTCTCTCATCATTGATGTTTCTCTCTCCCTCTCTCTCTCCCTCCTTTCCTCTCTCTGAAATCAATAAAGATCTGTTTGGGGAAAAAAAAAAAAAAAGAATCCTAGAACTAAAGAGTGACACAGTCAAGTCTGAGCGAGAGGCAGCAGGAGTGAAAGGAGCTCAGCAGAGTCGAGGAAGACCGTTGTGAGCTGCTGTGAGACCGAAGAGCGCGTCGGAGAGCCGGGCCTGAGCCGGGCGGGGCGGCGTGGGGAGGATTTGGAATGTGAGACGTGTTCGCAGGGGGGCAGGCACCCTCGACACAGGGTTAGGAAGGCGAGGCCGGGAAACAGCACGGAGCTAGCTCTCTGGCGAGACAGATGCGACCTCGGAGTGGGGGAGTGTCACCGGGCTGCTCAGAGCGACCCCTGCTGACTTCCAGAAGCCAGGAGGCCACCCTGGAACTGGAGACTCCTGGGCGGTGCTTCAGAGGCCAGGAGCGTGAGCACAGCCAGGCTTCTGACTGTCACGGGAGGAACTCCCGTCCGCCCTGTAGGACTGACACCCTCTGGGACACCTGGACGATGGTGGACGGAAGCCCCACGCCCCTCTGTGGGTAGAATGAGGGCAAGACTCTCCTTCCTCCCCCCACTCACCATGTGCTTCACGGCGGACACGATCTGGGAGAAGATGAGCTTGCTTTCGGGCTCCGAGAGCTTCCCTTCGGTGCTGATTTTCCCAAACAGCTCGCCGCCCCCTGCGTACTCCATCACCAAGTGGAGCTTGGACAGGGTCTCCACGACTTCGTAAAGGCGGATGATGTTGGGGTGGTGCAGTTTCTCCATACTGGAGATTTCGCGGGACAGCAGCCTTTGGGTTTTCTGGTCTAACTTGGTCTTGTCCAGGATCTTAATGGCCACCTTTTCTGGAAAGAAAGAAAAAAAGTCAAAGGATGTGGCAGTGTCCAGCCACTCCTCAGCCGCTCACTGCTGCCGCCCTGGTCCAGGGCACCGTCACCTCTTGCCTGGATGACTGATCTCTCCTTTTCTGCCTTTGATCCCTCGCAGTCTAATTTCAACAGAGCAGCCAGGGTGATCCTCTTAAAGCACAAGCCAGATCACGTCGCTTCTCTGCTCCCCCCAAGGCTCTGGTGTCACTCAGAGGAAAAGCCAACGTTCGTGCTATGACATCTTGGTCCCACACGACCAGGTCCCGGCTGCTGTCTGCCCTCATCCCCCTCGGCCGCTCCTCGAGTACACGGGACGCTCCCACCCTGGCGCTCTCAGGCTTGCTGCCCCCTCTCCCGACCACTCTCCCTCACAGGCATCCACGGCCAGGTCCCTTATCGCTCTCTGTCCAATGGTCACCTCCTCGGCAAGGCTGTCCCTGGCCAGCTCGCCTGGCTCGGCCGCGCTCGGTGCTCCTGTCCCCCTTCCTGCCCTGTTTCCTTCTTATCACTACCGAGCACGATGACTGTTTCACTGACTGACTGGTCTGTCTCCCTCCTAGAGCACAAGCTCCACACGCCAGAGACTGTCGTCTCTTCTGTTCCTGCGGCGTCTTCCGTCCCTAGAGGAGGGCCTGTGACCCAGGAGATGCCCGGCGAGTACCCGTGGAAGGAACGATCTTATGCAGCCCGCGCAGGAACGCGGGGGGGGGGCGGCCGCCTCGCGTAGGCGCAGTTTTGTGCGCTGCTTTCTCATTTACTGTCCTGCCTCGCGCGTCTTCCACGTTGCCACACCGTCCTCGCTGTCGAGATTTTGGGTGGCTGTGTGACCCCACGTCCAGCGTGTGCGCTTTCATTCACGTGGCCACTACTATGTTGCTGGATTATATAAGTTACCGCCGGTCCGTTGCACTACGAGTAACACCACAATGAACATTTTTTCGGTTATTGTATTTCTAATATTGGACTTATTTTTAGGATGGAGTCACAGAAGCCACTTACTATTTTTTTTAAAAAGAAAACGTGGTTTTTACTTGCTTTTTAAAAAATATTTTCAAGAGGAAAGAGATCTTTTTTTCCTTCTTTTTTTAAAAAAATCAGTGATCTTCTCTATTAAGCTTCGGTGAAGACTGAGTTAGCTCTCCAGCCCGGCCCGCCTGAGAGATTAGGGCACAGGGAACCTCCCAGAGAGCACTGCCCTGCGTTGCTCCCTCCAGTCTCTCTTCCCACCAATACTAAATTTTCTTGAGAAGCTAGTGTGCCAACTTAACTCACCAAACACTTGTTAAATGCTTATTATTTATAATGCCTGTGGGGGGACTCCAAGGATCAATATGATACAAGGTCTGGCACCAAGGAGCTTGTAACCAGGACACCCAAGACTTTTACCAGACCCTGGATTTGCTAAGCTCCGAGCCTTGGTTTCTCATTCATACTTTCTCTTGGGCTCCGAGATGGCTGTTGGACTCATTACTTCATGACGTCCATGCACCTCCAAGTCTTTACTGTCAAACCCATTTGTTCTGTATACACTACTGACTGCTAATTATCAAAGCTGGAGACCTGGGAGCCTTCCCCAGTTCTGCTTGTCCCTTGTCTCCCCCATTCTCCCTCATCCAGACGACAAGGTTCTCCAGTCTCCTAAAATATTTCTCAGACGCACCGCCTCCTCTCCAACCTCACTGCCATTCCCAAGTTGAGACGGACATCAACATTCACCTGGACCACTGGACTAATATTTTATTCTGACTTCCCTGGCTCCTGTCACACCCCGACCTCCAGTTCACCTTCCTCGCTGAAATCAAAAACTCTTAAATTACTTGTATTAATTGCTTGCTTTAATTTCTTCAATGGCTCCCTGACACCAAAATGACACAGTCCAAATATGCAAGAAGGTCCTCCAGGACCCAGCCCCTGCTGACAGCGCCCACTGCATACCCCACTACCCTGCGTGTGCGTCCCAGGCTCCAGCCTCGGTGAACTGCTTTCAAATCTGCAAATACTCCCCAGACGGGCTCACACCTCCATGCGCTTCACACCCTCTCTCTGCCTGGAATTCCCTCTCCCCTGTGTCCTGTCTAATGTCTCCTCAGACCTCACGATCCAACACAAGCTTTCCTGGTCAACTCACCCTTTCCTGACACCCCGGGGCACAGCTGGGCCCACCCTTTGTGCCTTATTGGGTGACAACACTGATCAATTGTTTCCTGTCTGTCTCCATCACACAGTGTGACCCCCTTGGGCTAGAACTGTATCTCTCCCATCTCTGTAAAGGCCCAGAGCCAAGTGTGGGCACCGAGAGTGTATTATATTAACGGGAGGAGTAGACAAGCTGGTGAGTAACAGGAGGGGAGGGGAGGGGAGGGGAGGGGAGGGGAGGGGAGGGGAGGGGAGGGGAGGGGAGGGGAGGGGAGGGGAGGGGAGGGGAGGGGAGGGGAGGAGAGGAGAGGAGAGGAGAGGAGAGGAGAGGAGAGGAGAGGAGAGGAGAGGAGAGGAGAGGAGAGGAGAGGAGAGGAGAGGAGAGGAGAGGAGAGGAGAGGAGAGGAGAGGAGAGGGCTCCTGAAACATGAGACAAGGAGAGGAAGACGGGAGGAGAGGTCGGGAAGGGCAGCGGGAGGAAAAGGGATGGATACTGCTGCGGCTTTTACTTTTGTTTGTGACAACAGATGGCACATAAAACATTCAGAAGCCCAGTGCGTCATCTCTTTTGAGAAATTTCTAATCGGTCTGCTTTCTAATCACGAGGGCTCCAGCCTGCCCTATCCGCTTGCAAGGCCCCCGGGGGAACCTGAGCTCTTAGCCACAAAAATAAATGCCAGCCAGCAGGGGCCTGTGCCGGAGCCGTTTTTCTAGAGATCAGAGCAGCTGGAGCCTTTTTATTTATTTTATTTATTTTTTAAAATATTTTTTAATTGATTTTTTTAGAGAGATGGGAAGGGAGAGGGGGAGAGAGAGAAAAACGAGCCCACAGCTTGGGCGTGTGCCCCGACCGGGAATCAAACCAGCAACCTTTTGGTGCCCAGCATGAGGCTCAACCAGCTGGGCCAACCGGCCAGGGCGGCTGGTGCCTTTTAAAAACCACTGTCCTGGGAGCTGCCCCTGGCACAGAGACCCTCTGCCTTCCCAGGAAACTGCTCCCTTCTCTTATCCTAGGAAGCCTGTGACAATCCTGAGCAAGCTGGCTTCGTATGGGGACGGCATTGATAGGAGTCGCAATCCGTATGCCCGAATCCGGCTGTGGGAAGGGCACCGACATTCCCAGCCAGGCTTCCTAACACTCACCAGTGACGCCCCTTCCTCTTTTAGAGCTACAGCTTCTCGGGGAATGCTCCCCCTTTCTTTCCACCCGGTCTGCTCAGAGTAGCCAAGTGTCCCCTCTGCATTTCCGAGCCACAGTCTTTCCGTCTGGACTCTGCCGTCCTGCCCGAGCCTGTTTCCCAGCACCTGCGCTGCCGTCTGTCTGCCTCGCCTCACCTGGGCTTGCCCCCGGTGTCCCCTCCTTCCCCCTTTTCAGCTCCTCTCAGCCTCATTTTCCTACCCTTTCCTCCGCTCGGGCTCACTGGGGGGTGCAACCCCAGGAGAGGATGAGGCATGGTGCCAGGACTGGGGTGTTACGGGAGGGCCCGCGAGTCGGGAGACGACCTCGGGATCCCTTTCCCCGTCGCGTTGGTCTGATGTGCCCAGGTGCCTGCGGGTACGTCCTCTGGCCTGTTTGAACTTGCTCGTTGATCCCATTTCCCGGATGCCTGTGCTTCTGACCTTCCTCCCCTTTGGCACCATTGTCCCGTGACCAGAGGATAACTTGTACCTCGGACAATAGAGCAGGTTAGCAGTGAGGATCATGTGCCACCACGGCCACCACAGTGCCCAGCGGCGCCGCAGGAAAGTGCCGTGCTCTCCGAAACTCGAGGGACTAGAATTAACTTAATTTCACGATACAGCGGCAGCCTGCGGAATTCAGGAAGGGGGTCACTGCACAAACACCAGCCGCCGCTTTCCTTCCACCGCACCCTGGAGCCCCTCGGGAATTACACGCCGTCTGTGCTGACTTCCCGCTCCCGGCCGTCTCTACAGCGGACGTGCCTGGTCCTGTGCCTGCCCCTCTTTGCCGCTCTCTGCTCGCCATCCACGACACACTTGTCTGGACCTTGGGCTCTGCTGAGGCTGGGACCCTAAGGGCTGCTGCTGACTCGACACAGGATGCCCTTCACTCCAAGGTGGCCCATCATCGGTTGGCCAGTGAGCAATCATACAGGGGGAGGGGGGGAAAGCAGGTCAATAATAATAGTAATAATAAATAATAGTACCATAATAAATACTTAAATAAATAAGTCATAATACAAGTAAGTATGTGTTTCACATACTCACAGCTCTGAACCTACTTTTGCCCACCCCTGAACTCGTTCGCTCGCTTCAAATCTGAGCTGAAATACAATGAAACACGCCGGTGGGCAGACAAGAAAGCTGAGAGCGTGCGGCTGTGGGAACCACGGCATCATTCTTGGCCACGTGCCTTCTGACAGTGAGGCAGAGAAAGTCCCTCTGCGGAAGAAAGTGTGACGACGGCAGACGTTCGTCACAGGAACTGGCAACGAGAAACCACGTGGCCCTGAGAAAGAGGAGGGGGAGGACGGTGACATCCTGAGGCCTGGCTCCGCTTCCCCGCTGTGGGTCCACAGAGGCCCCCTGAACACAGCCCACCCCCTGCACTGTGAGGTCCTATTCCAGGGACGCGGCGGCTGGGGAAATAAACAAACAAATAAACAAATAATAAAACTGTTAAATTTGTTTGCACTGTATTTATCTTTGCCATTACCTTGTATTCATAGTGCAGGTCATGTTGGGTTTTCACTATTTTAACAATATTAAATTTCATTTTGAAGTAAGTTTAAGGGGAAAAATAGAGCTGTGCCAATGATAGCGAGTATTTATCGAGTGGCTACTATGAGCATGACCTTCATGTATTTTATTTCTAATGTGCTCAACACTTCAAGGAACCATTGTCTCCATCTCACAGCTGTGGTGACCGAGGACCAAAGAAGCTAAGAAATATGCCCAAAGTCAGATCCTAGTAAGTGACGGAACAAGGGTTTGAAACAAGTTTGTCTGCCCCTCAAGTCCATGCTCTGCCCACCTTCCCACCCTGTTTCCTGGGCACTGGACTCTACCGTCTGAACCCAAGCTCGGCAGACAGCTCCGAGCTGGCACCGTCCGGCAGGCGTCACTCAGACGATCGCCTCTGCACGCTCTGCTGGGCCCAACACTGTCGCCTCCCTGAGTTCCTCCCCTGGTTGGCCTTTGTCCAACTTCTCTCCGCTCCCTAGTCATGTCTCTGTCTCCATTTCTGGCCCCACCTCCCCAGGCGTTGATTTTTTTCCCTCATTCTTGCTCTAGATCATTGAAAAGCAACATCCGTCCCAATGAGATCTGAGTTACAGAGCAAGGTCCCCTTTTATGAGCAGAGTAAGCCCTGTTCGCTGGCCACATTTCATAAGGGGGGCGCCTGAGGCTCGCAGGAGGACTCAGCTTATCCAGTTAAGCAGGGCGAGTAGCCGGGATGGGAAGACGTGGGCCCGGACCCTCGGGCTCGGGCAGTGCGGAAGGGGACTCGGGAGTGTGTGTGTATGTGGTGTGCACACGTGGGGGGCGGGTTTCTGTAGGGTCAGACACGGAGATGGGAGGAACGTGGGATTGGAGGGTGGAGAAAGAGAGAAAACAGAAGGCAATTCATGCAGGAAAAGGGTGGCCTTGCAGGCAGGGCGGCAGGCAGCTGGTCCTAGGAGAGAACGCGTCTGGACGGGGCTCTCAGCGAGAGGGCAGAGTGAGCCCATGGGCTTAGGAAGTTGGTAAATTACACCAATTGCGAGCGTTCCCTTTCTGCCCTGTAACTCCATCTGATATGCCCAGGCTTCAGCTAAGGGAGAGGTGACCGGGGAAGTGCCACCTCCCTGTGGAGTTCCTCCCTGAGGCCAGCGTGCTGGGCGATTCTGCTCTAGGAGCCGGAGTGACCGGCACCAAGCAGGTGTGGTCTCTGGTAGACAGCGAGGGGCCCGGCAACAGTGAGAGCAGCAGAGTAGACCGAAGCAGGGCAGGTCCTGAGGGCAAGTCCCTTTTCCGCAAATATAACACAGTAGCAGCCTCGGGTCAGGAGGGGAGACCGGGCCCTGCTGTCCCCTGGCAGTGGCGATGCGGGAGGTCTCCCGGGCCATGCTGTGTCCTTGGCGTTGACACACGAATGCAAACAGGAGGCATAGGCAAGGGCTTGGATTATGAGCTGCCTTGGAACCAAGCTACACACCATGTCACTAGGACAGAGTCCCCTCGGTGTTCGAGGGAGTCCATCTCATGGTGTTGGGGGAGAGCGTTTGGGGTCAGAATCATCTAAAGTTGAACTGCTGGAGCCACACGTGACTTCTGTGGATCTCAGCTTCCCCGTCTGTAAAGTGAAAGTAAAAACATTGCCCTCGCCCGAGCGGCGCGGCTCAGTGGTTGAGCATCGATCCATGAACCAGGAGGTCACAGTTCCATTCCCGGTCAGGGCACATGCCCGGGTTGCGGGCTCGATCCCCAGTAGGGGGCGTGCAGGAGGCAGCCCATCAATGACCCTCTCATCATTGACGTTTCCCTCTCTCTCTCCCTCTCCCTTCCTCTCTCTGAAATCAATAAAAACATATTTAAAATAAAACATTGCCCTCACCCCATTACCGTGAAAATTAACTGTAATAGCAGAGGACAGGGCCTCGGGTGACAAGGCTTCACTGACTTCCTCGGCCCTGGGCCCCTAGCCCGCCCCCACTCCGGGTTCTGCTACCACAGGGCAGAGCCTACCTTTGGTCAGGGAGTGAATCCCGAGCTTGACTTGGGAAAAGTTCCCACTTCCAATCTCCCCTCGGATTCTGTAGAAGCCGATCCGCTTCCCCAGCGTGATCTCTCTCACCACCTTCTCATCTTGGGACATGTCCTGGGTCAGCTTCTCGAAGGGTGTCAGCCGGCGAGCCTGCCCCTCGCCCTCCTCCTGGTTGCACTCCGCCTGACAGCCGCTCTCCACGCTATCCCGCCGATCCCACCTGGCGTAGGGGGGGTTCACCAGGCTGCCTCCATTCACACACACTGCTGTCATCGTCACCGTCACCGCAGGCTCACGTCTCCATCTCGGCGAAGAGGCAGCGATCAGGGGCAGGCTGGGAGGAGCAGAAGAGGCCCGGTGCGGGGTGTGAGGTGCGGGGTGGGAGTTAGGGACAGCCTGGCAGGGCCTGCGGGAGGCGGGGAGCCTGCAGAGCTACCGGGCCCAGCCCAGAGCTGCGGGCCTCACGGGAGACATCCCCACCTCCCTCCCTCGTGTTGGACGTCCCAGCTCTAACTGTGCCCTAGGGCACACATCCAGTGGCCACGGCCACGTCCCGGTCAGGCTGCAGGAAGTTCCTGGCCGCAGCGCAGTCTGGTGCTCTGTGGTAGGTGGCTGTGTCCTGGGACAGAAGGTGCAGTTTGCTATTTCCTTTGATGGCCAGAGACACTCTCACTCTGGAGGCCGCGGGGCCCCTGCTGCTGGCATTTATCTCTGACCTTCCTCATTTTGCACTGCTCCTGTCGGCTGGTCCCAGGGCCTGAGACCTAATAACACGGAGCCCGGGAGAGAAGAAACCTGCAGATCAGCCTTATGGTCACACGGGGCGAGCAGCGCGAAGGATTAGATCCCCACGACGTCACTTTAGCCGGCCTTTATTTAGATGAGCCTTCCGCTAAGCCGCGAGCTGTCTCAAAAATTTGGCAGGTGCTGGTTTGTCCTAAGAACAGAGAGGAGGAAAATGTATTCATTAGCAAGGCTAATAAATGTACAGGACTTATAACAAATGCGGGGCTGCTTTGTAAGAGCCGACCTGAAAGCACTATGCGAATTTCAGCTGTGACAGGGCCCGCAGTAAACGCCGGATGACATGGGATTTAGCAAGAAGACAATATATGTGCACACGCCCCTCGGTCTGCATTTTAGAAGAGCCCTCCCAGCCTGCAAATACCTCTAGCAAAACAGTTTTTCTATTTTTTGATGTTTAGGAAAACATGCATGTTGCTTTGGGTTGCTTTAAAGCCAGATTTTTAAAAATTATGATAATCATGATGATAAAGATTTTCTATTAATACCAGTTTTCAAAAGTTCTTACATTGATTCAGGTGATAATGTTATATTTCCAATGTGTTCTCAGGTGTGCCCTCCTACAACTTCTCCTATACTCTTTGCTCCTACTCTTTCTGGTGTCATTCTATGACTAAGGCTAAATAAGTCTTATTTCCCAGGTATTTCTGATCAGGTGTCGGCCTCCAGGCCCAGCAGCTCATTGTGAAAGTGCAGGGACCGAGGGGACTGTTACCAAGGGTGAAAGTCTACGGCATCCTCAGTGATAAGAGACACTGCCCGGCTAGACAGTCTTCTCGACCTTCTTTCCCGTATCCTCGGGTAGGAAATAACCACTCCCTCTCTGAGTCCCCACGGCGCTTTGAGCATTTTCCAAAATGTCTCACCTCCGCGAAGGTGGGACCTGTAGGTCCTGCTCCCCGCCCGTCTCCCTCGGCTCGGGGCATGATGCCTGCATAAGGCAAGTGTCGCTAACTGTGCGTTGAACTTGGTTTTTGGATTTGAGCATCACCTTGAAAATGTGAATTTCCAGTTCTGTTTGTTGATATCACATTAATACGGGTAAGTACGGGACTGTCGATACTGTGTCCAGTCAAAAAGCACCAGATACCTGAGCGAAGGCTCCAAAAGGAAAGCAAGAGAGGTACCCAATCAAAACAATGACAACCAAAAGGAACCTGAAGGAAACAGCAATGCAGGGAGCAGGGGACAAACCAGAAACTGAGAGAGAGGGAGGGAGAGAGAACAAGCGCTCTCTTGGGAACTGAAATTAAAGAATTCATTGAAGAGTGGTAAGAAAATTCTAGAAGAGATAAACAATAGAGAAAAAAGACAAGAAAACCAGGTAACCAATTCAGGAAGCCCAACATCTAACTGTTATAATTTCTAAAGTGACACTATTGTCCTCCCAATGAAGTAAGACATGTGGTTTCTATTGTACTTGAGCTGCCAGCAAATCTCAGAAATTTCAAAAATAGTAATAAGTGAAGAAAAAACTCTGGGTTCTTACATATTCCAATAGAATAAAAAAAGGTAGATGAAAAAAATCTTAGCAGGAAAGATAAATCCTGACTGGGTGTATAAATACTGATTTTTATTTGGCAAAACATTTTTTTTCCCTAAAATTTTTCTTGGGTGTGTGGAAACAGAACTCCTGATTCTGGGCGGTGGGATTGCTAGAAAGAGTTTATATTTGGATTACTTTCCAGCTACATCCTGTTGAAAGATAGACAAGTAACAGCAATTACGACACACCTGATTGCAGATTTCGTGAAATTCCCCTTTCTTAGATGCAACTGTGGTTTGTTGTGATTTTACCTTTGGCCCTTTTGAATTTGACCAATGTTTATGGACATGAGTGAGAGCTTAGGAACCCAACGGGCCAAAAGGATGGAGTCCCGCCCTTGTGGATCAGAGCTCTGGTGCAGGCAGAATGGTCCCTAGATGTTAACTTACTGTGGCTGCATAGCAATGCGTTCAACAAGATTAAAGAACACGGAGCTTGCTTGGTCATTTATTTTCTTGACTTGCAATCCGCTGTGAAAATAATATCAAAGAAAACCATCTTGCCTTTGTTCTCTTTGTCTGAGTTTAAATTACAAAACTTCTGGGCAAGGCTCTCAGGCATCGTAGCAAAAGAATGCAATGAAAGCCAAGTCTTTCTCCCCGCTGCTGCATCCTCGGGGGGAATTATTAGCAAACACGCTTCGTTTGAAAGTCCAGTTTTACATTTAAAAATCATTTGCACTGTCTCAGCTCTTGGCTGTAGCTCTCTGTTTCTCACCACACATGTCAAGGTCCCCATGGGCAGAGGAGGCAGCTGGGAAACTTGGGAGCAAATGGAAAATCAGTGTGAACGGGTTGTGCCCTAGTCACCACAGCAGTGCTGCTCCTTGGTACTGCTTCTCGTCCCTCCTGATCGCAGGCTACTTTCCCGGCCTTGGACCCCGTCTCCCTCATTCCATTGGCCACCCATAGTCAGTCCACCCCTGCCGGTGGGCTGACATCAGCTCTTCCCACATGGAGTTCTACACACTTGAGGCTCCTCTGACCATCAAGCTCACCGACCCAAATGCCTGGGGGTGGCATGCAGGTGTCCCATGGGGCTCAGTACAGCACCACGCCCCTGATGATGAGGCGGCCCATGCCCAACTCCGGCAAGGAGGCCATGCTGGGACGCAGGCTTACTTTTGTCAGGCCTTTTCATTCTCTAAAAGCAACTGGAAATCAAGACATTTTTGATGAGCTCTTCCAATTTTTAAATGGTGGATTAAGTCTTTTTAAAACATCGTATGGCCCAGTTAACTGAACCATCAGGCTAGATTTGGCCTTCAGGTTGCCAGTTTTCAGACTGCTCTCAGTTTTCTAGGTACATCATCAGAAAAAAAGGGGAGGACAGCCATAGGGCCCTAGTCAAATACATCCGGGAATGGTGCGTATGATACCACTCTTAGGTATTGCATTAGTACCTTAGTCTCGTGGCATTTCACACACACACACAAGTGCACAGGCAGAATCTGTTCATTACCGTGTTCTCCAAGTTTAGTTAACCACCCAGCTCACTCTCACAGAGCACCTGTTGTCACTGGCATTTTTCTTACAACTCTGCCCTCAGAGTTAGACAAAAGCTGTTACATACTCAATGAACTGAACAGAACGGAGCCACGAACTGAATCACAGCAGGTGGCCCTGAGCAGAAAACAAAGTGTGTTCTTCTTCAGAAATCGCTAATTTAGAAAACACCGAGGGGGGGACATTCTTGCCTATTTGCAGCTTGTGGTTTATTTTTAGGAGATTAAAAATGTCTGCAAGTCAGAGCAGAACTGCTCTTTGGCTGCCTTAAAACTTCCTTCAATTCTAATGTCGTGTGCTCACTAAGAACGACGTCTGGGTGACGGTGGCCTCAGAGGATGTTAGAAAAGACATTCTTTTCGTTTGAGCAGAATTCAAGCAAGTCTTAGAGCAGGAGGCTGGCGGGCCGCAGCCATGGAGGAGGAAAACCTGGCTGTAGAGCCAAAGCTCTTACTTTAACAAAATCAAGTGGACCCTGACACCTTTGTTAAGGGCCTCCCATGACTCATAAGTGATCCCTTCGCACTCTAGAAGCAATACGTCTGAGAATTCTTAAATATTTACCCAGCCGTGGAGGTAAGCGAGGGGTGCTGGTGCCAGGGGACAGGAGAGAAGCTATTCATATAAAAAAACGGAGCAAGTGTCAGTGTGCAATAGCAATCTGAACTGACAGAATAGAGAATATTTTTTAAGAAAGATATTCACCAGCCAGCGTGGCTCCATTGGCTGAGCATCGTTCCATGCACACGGAGGTCGCCGGTTCTACTCCAGGTCAGGGCGCATGCCCGGGTTTCAGGCCCGATCCCCAGTAGGGTGTGAGCAGGAGGCAGCCGATTGATGTTTCTCTCTCATCGATATTTCTATCTCCCTCTCCCTCTCTCTGAAATCAATAAACACATATTTTAAAAATAGATCTTCATTTAATATGTAATAGAGATGGCATTTCAAACCACTGGCAAAAGATAAATGATTCCACAGATCACACTTGCCAGGACTAAATGAAGAGGTAGTTTAAACAGGCTTTAGCTCTCCATCACCTCAAATTCTCCACCAGATGCCCCCTTCTTTGGTATAGATAATGCATATTTTCCTAAATTAATATAAGGTGCCATGCAAATGATCAGAGAGGCTCACTCCTTTCCAGTAATATTACTATCCCAAGACCCACCCATATAGAAATTCTGGAGTTCCTGTTGGGTGTTAGGACATGAGCATATGTATGTCGGTGTTTATCTGTATTTTCACAGAGAAAGGTTTGACAGAATACTGGGAGTTGTGAAAACTTTATTCCTTTACCAATTATCGGCGCACAACACGACCCTGAGAAACTCTGCTTTTCAGGGACATTCTCCCAAATTAAACCACCAAATGGAGGTGCGGGGGGAATAAGGGCAGATTCAGAGTCAGAACAAGGTTAGGGTGTGGGCTTTCCCACTAAATATCTGTGTGGCCTTAAGCAAGTCGCTCACCCTCTCTGGGCTTCAGTGTCCCTACTGGCAAGTGAGAGTGGTGGACATCATGATGCCTAAAGATCCTTCCAGCGCTAACTTCTGAGATTCTCTATCTAACAGCAGAGGGTGGGTTCCAAAACATTTGTGAAACAAAACAAAACAACACAAAACCCTCCCGAAGTTCAAGCGTCACATCAGCCCCTTCTGGACCTTCGAGTGCTCACATGAACGAGGTCATTGAAGATCCATAAGCCTACATGGACATGCTGAAATACTGTAACCCAGTTCCTTTCCCCCTGCAAACAATTTAGAGGCCACACTTAAGGGTTTCTAATAGAAGTGTCAGAAGACAACGCAGGAAAGGAGAAAGGTCAAAGGGCATCGAAGGAGTTGGTGCCGACCTGAGGGCGGGGCTGGCCTCGGGAGAGCTTTTCGCAGTGTAATCTTCATAGAATCCCCCCCAATTTAACGAGTACTATGAGCTGTTCTTTATCAAGTGCCTACTGAGTGCCAGGAACCAGGTTTTTAAACCCTCCCAACAACTTCCAGCCAGGCCTAGAATTCCTGAGTCCTGACCGGTTCCCGCTTATTTCCACAATTTTGCCCTTTCCCCTCTCAAGGTATTTCCCGTCCTGCGAGGATGACTTTCCTTCTGGAAGCATTCTTTGACTACTCCTGAGCACACTGCCGCTACCCTGTGGCACCTCAGGTCTGTAGAGAATCAGACGAAACAGGAGTGGGTGACTGTAGAACAGTCATGCCAGCAAATTAGCTAAAAACACTGGTGAAATTTTGCCAAAAGGAGCAGAAGGCAAATGCCTCATTTAAATTGTCTCAGGAATGCTAATGACTTTATAAATGAGAAAAGTATGCATGCCGATGCTGTAACTAGGAAATAAAGGTGAAGTTACAAGCGCTCTACCTAGATCGTAAGAGGAGTTGGAAAATATTTCATTACAAAGAATGGGGTCGGGAAGGGAAAATACGTAGTTAGCTAGGTCTTCATAGGAGGCCAGCCTAGTACCAGCCAGGAGCAAACAGGGACAAACTCCCCAGTTTCCATCAAGGACGTTCCCTCAACTCACCTCCCAGAAATCTACTCCTCAAGCCTTCAGAAAAGAGCAGTTCAGTTCATAAGAAACACAGCATCTCTACATTTTTAAATGCTCTCAGGAAGGCAAATGGTAACAAGGGGTATTTACATTTCTTCATGGGTTTATACCTATAGGTGCACCAGGATCAAAGAGTAAGTTGCTTTTTTTTTCATCAAATAAATATTCGCCTTGATGACTAACCTCTGGGGAGGCAGGGAATTCATAAACCACACGGGTATGAGCAGTCAGGCGAGGCTTTACACAAAGAGAAATGCATCAAAACCTCGCTGGCCTTCCACCCAAAGGGAGCCCAGTGAATAACTACGTAAAGCCGGTAAGAATGTGAGTCATGAAGTCCCGAAGGTCTACCTGCCTCGGAAAAACAAAATGAACCGCTCTTCCGAATAAGAGGAAGGGCCTTCCCCAGCCTGGCTGTGCCTTCGCAGCTCTAAGAGCTGCTGGGCCCAGGCATCCTCATGGAGGACCTTTGTGACAGAGTAGAAGGGCAGATGTCGTCAGAGCTGCTTTCTTCCCCGGAGCAGAACCCATCTGGGGCTGACTGAAGAAGTGATGACTCGGCGCTGGAGGGGCAGCTAAGTGCTGGGGCCGGGAGCTGGGGCTTGGGGAGCCGGCTCTGGAAATTACACGCTGTTCCATGGGTCCTTGCTAACTGGCCTGGTACTTCTGGCTGAAAAACATTTCCCCAGGGAGGCGAGTGGAAGTAGGTAAGGAGGACCTCTCATCTCACAGGGCCCTTCACGAGCAAAGCTGGAGCTCTAGAGACTGGAGATTATTTAAATGCATAAAACTGTGAAAAGATCACAGACCGAACATGCAAAGATTCAGAAGTATGCATCCAGAAGGTTCTGCTGCGATTCTCAGCCCACCCCCCTCCTCCCCACTGCCCTGTACACCTTCAGTTTGAATTTGTGAATTATTTATAGTTGTAAAGATAACGGGTGTGTGGGGAATCGGTTGTGAGCTCTATGAAATGGGCACATTTCTGAGAGCTTCATGATTGATAACAGTCATCATTCATTTAAGTGGAGATCTATGCATATGTAAGGAAAAGTATCTGCCAAGCACAGGACAGTTCTGGGTGCATCGTGCCCAAGTGTTGGCCAGGAGGAGGGAAATGAAGTTGGGGTGGAGACGAGTTCAGGGAGCTCTACCCCGTGGTGCCCTGTGCTTCGTGTGTCCTTTGGTCTTTGTTGCTATTTTGACTATTTGTAATGGCAGCAGAGATTTTCTTGGCTTAAGGGTTAAAAACGTACATTTCCCCCCCACCAATATCTGGGGAATGTGGCCTGTCTCTACGACCAAGTGTGTAAAACTGACTCATCCCTGATACAATAAACTGGCCCAACTTCCTGAGATGGTCAAGCCCAGCCTCCAAAGCTACGATTCTCCAAAGCTCTGAATCCAGCAAGAGCTGACTTAGAAAGAAATGAAACTTGGCACCATGTAAGACAAGTGGCTCAAATGGTGGCACGGTCATCAACGGACTCTGGAATATACTCCCAGGCAGGCGTGGATGCTTAAATATCGGTGGTGGAAATACCTGGGTGCTGTGCCGTCCTCCACGGGGCCTGGTGGGACACGCAGAGAGCCAAAGCTGGGCTTGAGAATAGAGCTGCTATGCACCCTAAAGTTGTTTTTGTTTGTTTGTTTTGAAATTAGGGCTTTGGGAATCCTGAAGAAGATGGCGTGATGAACACGAGGCCTAGGATCGTAGGGGAACCTCTCTTCCCAGTTGTGTCCTTGATGCTCCAGAACATTCAGGTTCAATCCCAGAAATCTATTTAGCTGCTGCCTGGAGCCTTTTTCCGAGACTTGGGGGCTGCAGCGGGGTAATCGTGCGAGCCTTCGGAATAAAGCAGTGTCTCAACCATGCGAGCCGCTGGAATAAGGCAGTGTCTCTACCGGCTGCGTCTCCTCTTGTCACTGAGCCACCATCCCAGAGTGAGGAAGGGACCGGGTTACCTTTGTATGGAGCAGCCGCATACCAGGGGAAAATGAGAGATGGGGCGAAAGAAGGGGGCCCCTGCTGAGCCCTCCAGGCCTGAGCCGAGGTGTGTCAGGAGCCACAGGACAGCTCCGCATGTCAGAGGCTGATTGTCATCCAGAGTGGTTTAAAGTCTGGGAGGGATTAATTCGGGTCCCTCAGAGGAGGGCGCTTTAAAACACACGCTAAAGCCTGGACTGATGCAAAGGATGCTGGCGACGTGTCAGGACCGGTGAGCCGTAGAGACTCAAAGACAGGACACGGCCACTGCCCTGTCCACCAAGCCAGACGCCAGGTGCCACCCCAGCCTTCTCTCTTCCTCCCCCTGCTCCTGGTGTCCTGCCCCGTCAATACCGCCCCAGCCTTCACCCATCGCCCCGGTCTCTGAACAGCGCCTGGCAGAGCATGGGTGCTCAACACAGGCCCGTGGAATAAATGATGAAATGAATTGAAACAGGTTTGTTGGTAAGCGCAAAAATGTTGAATTCTTATTTTATATGATTAATTTCATTCTTTTTCGTATTTCAGTCATCCAATGGTTGAAATCCTACATATTATTCAGACTTAGCTTAGATTCCCTTTCCTTCCGGTCCCTTCCCCTCTCTTCTCTTCCCGATGCTCCAGCCAAAGCTCAGCTCTTCCTCTGGCATCTCCCCCGTGAACTTCGCGTTTTCCTTCACGATCTTCAAGTCCTGCCTGTGTTCGGGTGGCTTCTGTACACATTTGCCCTCCCTGTTAGAACGTGTGTGTCTGTGGGGCAGGCCCTTGGTCTTACCAGTTTCAGGATTCTGGGCACCCAGTACCCAGGAGAAGTCTATAAATGTGGGCTGGGTGGCCTGGAACTGTACAGATGCTTTAAAAGGTCGTGTGGCCCTGGCCAGTTTGGCTCAGTGGTTAGAGTGTCAGACTGCAGACTGAAGGTCCCGGTTTGATTCCGGCCAAGGGCAGGTACCTCAGTTGTAGGCTCCATCCCCGGCCCTGGTTGGGGCGAGTGCAGGGGCAACCAATCAGTGTCTCTCACATGGATGTTTTCTCTCTGTCTCTCCCTTCCACTCTCTCTCTGAGAAGCAATGGAAAAAGTATCCTCGGGTGAGTTTAAAAAAGAAAAAAGGTGGTGTGGATTCTAGAAGATACAGAAATAGATATTTCTGTTGTAAACATCTTTCTCTGGCTGGAAAAAAAAAGACACCCAAACCGCTAGAAATTACTATTCCATGATAAAGAAGAAAGGGTGAAAATTTAACTAAACAGCAACTACAAAAACTCTTTCAACGTCTATCCTGAAACAGGGCAGGTTTGTTATGAGTGTCCCTAACCAGAGCACCTCTGGCTAGAAAATTTCTGCAGCGTTGCGGGTTTCATGAAACGCCCCATTGCTTCTGTACAACGTTCCAAGGTTCCCAGGGAAGCGCACCTCGGACGTGGGCAGACATTCCTGAGAAGCTCATTTGAATCATAAGCATCAGAATGTTTACAGACCAGCATTTGCTCCAGCCCACAGACAATAAAAACAGCCCAATTATGGCTTCCCCTGGCAGGCTGCCGAGGTTAAAATGAGCGCAGCGAGAGTCAAAAAGACTCCAATTCCCTCTTATTTTATTTTACGGTGGGATATGTTAGTAGCTTGCAGCAGAATTTGCTTTCTTTTGAAGCATGAGAAATAATCCTGCTCTGTTTTCAAGACCCTCTTTGCACTTCTCCACGGCTCCCAACAGCTCTGCAAACACCCCCCCGCCCCATGCACGGGCCTCTGCCCTTCTCCCTGCTCCCTGCCTTCCCCGTGTTTGCTCTTTCCCAGGGGAGCCAAAGCCAACACTAATTAGCAGTGAATTAAATCCCACCTTTGGCCACCAGGGAGTCGGTGTTTACCCAGGGTTCCAAGGCATCCCTCGTCCCTTTACCCTCAAAGGCTCACAGTTAAATACCCAGCCCTGAAGGAAAGTTCTGAGCTCTGAATCAATTACGCAACTTATTCCTAAAGTTTACCTTCCCTATCATAAAACATCCTTTCATGCCCGGTAGCTTTCGTACCCAGCTTGTCCCAAGTGGAACACACTTGCCCCTTGTCTTACCCAGCCTGCTAAACCCTCCTGTAAAACCACCTTCAGGGTTTCCTCTCTCCTCGCACCCAGAAGGGGCTGAGACTCAGACGGGCAGCAAAGGAAGAACTGGGAAAGGTCACCAAGGGCCAAGATGTGTCATTAGAGGCCCGGGCTAAGATCGCCCCACGCCCTTGTATTCCCAGTTACTAACAGACGTGGAAGCTGGACAGTGAAAAAGGCGGGTAGGGGAAAATGGATTCGTTCGAAACACGGTATTGGAGGCGAGCCCTCTGGGTACCCTGGACAACCAGAAAGACAGACAAGCTGGACATTCAGGCGCTTCATGGCCTCATCTCAGTTTTCCTCTGCAGTCTTACTTCTCACCACGCCCCTGATCCAAGCCAGCCCGAGGCTGCAAGCAGAGTGGCTGTCTCGTGGTGTCCCTTGATGACCCAAGCACGTTCCTGGACCCTAGAGGGCAAAGGGGCGCGGGGCCCGCAGGGATATTGAATCTCTCAGGTTGTGTTTGAGGAACAGATCCAGGGAGGTAAAGAGACCTGCTAGTTAGTGGAAGGAGCAAGATTAGAACCAAATATTTTTATGTTTTTCCACTATGCCAGCCCACCAAGCAGCCCAACAGAATGAGTGAATCTCTAAAACTAATTGTTGGAATTTAAAAACCAAGCTAAGAAAAAAACAGCTAAGTAAATACTTTCCTTTGATATCAACGTAAAAGAAAATTTAGGAAAGGTGAATATTTTCTCTTGATCAAAGAGAACTTTATTACTAAAATAGCTCCAAGTCACACTTCACATGTTTCATGAGAGAATAATTCAGGAAATCGTCCTCACATGCAAAATTTTTGATAACTTGTTTGTAATGGCAAAAAACACATATATTTGGCTTAATAAATATCAATGGCTTTATATTTAGTGCGGTGAGTGCTCAAAATGCTCTTAGGCCACATCATATCTTAGCATCGCACCCACGTTACAAAGTGCTCATCGCCCAAACAAAGACGGCATTGAAACTTGCTTGTTGTTAGTCTTTCAAAGAAAAGTCCCTGGCACATAAACTGTCCCTTTTCATCTTTCAAACTGTGCCCAATCCATTTATCTTTCATGTCTGGCGTTACATGCGCCCCCCCACACACACACACACACACTTCATCTCCATCCAAACCAGCTCACCCAGATCATTTGTCAACTCACACTCATTTCTCTGTCCTGTGAGCCCGGCCTGTGTGCGGCCTGTGCCACACAAGCACCCGCCACAGTTAGCCCTGCTTGTGATTTATCTTCCGCTTGCATTCTATTTTCCTGTCTGCTAACTATTTACTGAGACCCTGCCATGAATAGCAACTGCTCAATAGGTAGGGTGAACATAGAGAGTTTATCAAACCGGGACACTTTTGAGAGGAGAAGGGGGTGCTATTAATGATAACACTGGGACAACAGGTGTGAACCAGGCTGTCCCTGACAAAGGGGCATACGGTCGCCCTCTCAATAAGTGATGGGTGGTGGCATTGCCGGCTGGCTCACTCAGCATGCTGACAAACTGGGAATCCCAGCCCCTCTCTCTCCCTCACAGCTGGAGCTGGTCAAGGAGACCTCAGAGAGGGCTTTCGAATTAACAAGCACCTCCAGATAAAGTGGGATATTTAAAACTAGCGTGACCCCCCCTTTCTTCCTCTGGGGGAACCTGTCTGGAGTTGTAGTAGCCACCCAAAGACCTGGACGTGAAAAGTATGGGAGCAGAAGGAAGGAGACAGAGCAGAAAAACAGGAATAAGCCAGGTCTTTGATCGTTAAAACAGTTATCAATTGCCTATTGCAGCAATTTTCAACCTTGTTCATCTCAAGGCACGTAAACTGATTACTAAAATTCTGCAGCACACCAAAAAATAAAGTTTTTGCTGATCTGACAAAAAAAATAGGTATAATGTTGATTCATTCACACCGGATGGCAGTTATTGTGCCGGTTGTTGTCTTTTTTTTTTTTTTAATTTATCTTTATTGTTGAAAGTTTTACAGGTGTCTCATTCTCCCCCGCCCCCGATTGACCCCCTCCACCTCACTACCACTCCCTCCCCAGGCCTTCACCCCGTTATTGACTGTGTCCGTGGGTTATGCTTATATGCATATAACTTCTTTGGTTAATCTCTTCCCACCCTCCACCCCCTTTCCCTCTTCCCTCTGAAATATGACCGTCTGTTCCATGCGTCAATGTCTCTGGATCTATTTAGTTCATCAGATTCTTTTGTTCATTAGCTTCTTCTTAAAGAAGACCCTTCAACATTTTGTGTAGTGCTGGTCTGGGGGTGATGAACTCCTTTAGCTTTTCCTTGTCTGAGAAGCTCTTTATCTGACCTTCAATTCTAAATGAGAGCTTTGCTGGGTAGAGTCATCTTGGTTGTAGTTCCATGTTGTTCATCACTTTGAATATTTCTTGCCACAACCTTCTGGCCTGCAAGGTTTCTGTTGAGAAATCAGCTGACAGTCGTATGGGGCTCCCTTGTAGGTAACTAACTGCTTCTCTCTTGCTTCTTTTAAGATTCTGTCTTTGTCTTTAACCTTTGGCATTTTAATTATGATGTGTCTTGCTGTGGGCCTCTTTGGGTTCCTCTTGTTTGGGACCCTCTGTGCTTCCTGGACTTGTAAGTCTATTTCTTTCCCCAGGTAGGGGAAGTTTTCTGTCATTTTTACAAATAGGTTTTCAATTTCTTGGTCTGTTCCTTCCCCTTCTGGCACCCCAATAATATGAATGTTGGGCCTCTTGAAGTTGTCCCAGGGGCTCCTTGTACTATCTTTCTGGATTCTTTTTTCTTTTTGCTCTTCTGGTTGGGTGTTTTTTGTTTCCTCATGTTCCAAATTGCTGATTTGATTCTCAGCGTCCTCTACTCTACTGTTGATTCCATGTAAATTATTCTTCAATTCAGTTCGTGTAGCTTTCCTTTCAAATCGGTACTTTACTGTGTCATTGATTTTCTCAGTTATTTTCGTCATACTCTTACTAATATGATTGAGAATCCTTATAACCCAAATCCTGAACTCTGTATCTATTAGCTTGCTTGGATCTATTTCATTTAGTTCCTCTTCTAGAGATTTCTTCTGTTCTTTCCTTTGTGACCTGTTTCTTTGCCTCCCCATTTTGGCTGCTTCCAGGTGTTTGTTTCTATGTATTAGGTAGAGCTGCTATGTCTCCTGGAATTGGTAGATTGGCTTTGTGTAGTAGGTGTCCTGTAGGGCCCAGTGGCTCAGCCTCCCCAGTCCCCTGAGCTGGGCCTTCTAGGTGCTCCCCTGTGCGGGCTGTGTGCACTGTCCTGTTGTAGTTGAGCCTTGGTTGCTGTTGGCATCACTGGGAGGAATTGACCCCCAGGCCAATCGGCTGTGAGGACCTGCTGCAACTACAGCCAAAGAGCTGCTGTGCTGGAGACACCCCTGTGGAGCAGGATTTGATTCAGTGGAGCTTTGGTGTTCACCAAGTGCACCCCTTGAGTGTGTCACTCGTGGATGTGGTGGGGTTGTCATCCACCGTGGCCGAGTCTGACCACCATCTGCACTGTCTCTGGGGCCTCCCGGGAGGTGCAAAGTCAGCCTGTGCCAGTGCCTTGCCCAGGGCCACCCAGCATGAGCTACACAGCAAACCGCAGGTGGCTGCTCCTTGTGCTGGGCTTGGAGGTGCCCAGGAGAGGCCCAGCTATGAGCCAGTGCAGCTGCCGCTAGTGCCAGGCCTGGGGCCGCTTATCAAGCCGTATGGGGCCTGCTGCTGCTTGTTTGAGAGATTTCAGGAAAGTCCTAAGCATGAGGCTCGAGAGGCCGCTTGCACAGAAAAGACCCTGGAAATGGCCCAGATGAGCTGCAGGTGGGAGGGGCGGGGCCTCCGGGAATCACGGGGCGGGGCCAAAGGTGAGTCAGGTGCTGGCGACTCAAACATGGCGCCTGCCCGCCGGCTGTGTGCGGGGAGGACTCGCCACAGGAGCCACGGCCTCCGCCAGCCCTTCTGCCCGGGAGGAAGCCGCCCCTCCAGCTCTCGCCCGGATCTCAGGCAGGTTAGTTCCTCCCCGAGTGTCTCGGGTCCTTTCAGGCTGCTCCCGGCGCTGGGCTCAGAGGGAGTGTCCGGGTGGGTCCGTGCAGGGCCCTTTAGAGGAGCTGCTGGGGCTCCCGCGGCCTCCGCAACCCTCAGCCACAGTCCCCGCTGGTTTCACAGCCCGGAGTTGTGGGAATTTCTATTCCTGGCCCTGGAGCCCTGGGCTGGGGGCCTGATGTGGGGCTGGGACCCCTCCCTCCTCCGGGAAACCCCCACCGCCGAGATTCCCTCCGGGGTTTAGCCCGAGGCACCGGGTGTGGGCCCGAGGCCTAGTCTCCTATTCAGCCCCTATCCGCCCGCGTCCCCACCCCTCCTCCCGGTCTTGGTGCTTCCTCGGCTCCCTGGCTGTGGGGCTTCTGCTCAGCCAGACTTCAGGAGGCCCTGAGTGACGGTGGTTCTGTATTGTAGTTGTGATTCTGATGTGGCTGCTGGAGGCGGCGGGGGCAGCTGCTACCTGCGCCGCCATCTTGTTTCCTCCGGTGGTTGTTATTTTTTCTAAGAAAAAAGAGGTCAGTGCCCCTGACTAAACGAGCAGGTATTGTATGTTTTAAGAATTCTTGCAGTGCACTGGTTGAAAATAACTGGCCGATTACTATGTATGCATTGCATTCCCCCAAAATTCATATGTTGAAGACTTAACACACAAAGTGATGGAATTTGGAGATGGGGCCTCTGGGGGGGGGTAATTAGGTTTAGATTAGCTTAGGTCGTGAAGGTGTGGCCGTCATGATGGGATTAGTGCCCTTATTACAAGACAGCAGAAAGCCAGTGTGATCCCCCAGCCCCTACCTACCGTGTGAGGGCCAAGCAAAAAGGTGGCCACCTGCAAGTCAGAAAGGGAGCTCTCATCAGAACCCATCATGCTGGCCCCCTGATCGCAGACTTCCAGCCTCCAGAAACATAATTATTTTCTCCAAAAATGTTATACAGAAAAAGAGATACAATTACAGTCCATAGTCTGGCCTTGCAGTGAACAGTAATTACAGCCACAGCGCCAACCCCATGTTGACATCTTTAAAATTGCGGTACCACCTATGAGACGCTGTAGGGCCGAACTGTCCAGCGAGATGTATGCAAACCCCTGTATAAAATCCAAGGTACCCAAACAAGGGCTGCCAGTCTGCAGGAACAACCCCTCCCTCTTCCAAGAGCTGCGCTTGACCAACTGTTTCTGAAACTGGCTGAATTTTGGCTGCTCTGCCTAAGGCCGAAGAAACATTTAGCCCCAAACCAGATGCTCCTAGGAGCTTTCCTAAGCCTGGCATCTTCCAAAAAAGGGTTATGCTAACGGTGCTCTGGCTGATTTCCTCCCACAGACCATGTTGCAAAAATAAAGGGAGAAAAGTTGGAAGGAGTGGATTAAGAGAGCTATGTCCTTCCCTGTAATAAGAGAGAGCACATAGATTCTGCCTAAAATTGAATCAAGGACCGGCCATCTAAGCAAATTATTTGGAAACAGGGAGGTAAGTAAGCCAACAGCTAAGAACAGAAAGTGACTGTATGCACGGAGGGAGCTGTTGTTTTTGTTAGAATCTTTTAATATGCTCTAACCCATAAAATTAGATGAATGCATTATTTTGATAACTATTTAAGCAACTTTTTTTTTTAAGAGTAAAAGCTTTCCATTTAAAGCAAAAAAATGCAATTACATAATCAAGTGTGTCTATAAATTATCCCAGTTAAATGTTCCCCACAAATAGAGATGTAGAAAGCTTTTGCGGTGGCTTATGGACTGGAAAGAGGAAGGTCTAGTGAGCAGCTAGTTTGGCAAAGACGGGAAGCTGCCCGAGCCCACAGCACTGCCAGGGGCGGCAGGGAGCCAGAGCGCATTTCTGCCTGCCGAGCAGGCCTCCCAGGCACGCCCTGTGTCAGAGGATTTTGCTAAGTGGGGTATTAGGCCTTTCTGGAAAAGCATCAGGTTCTCTGTTGTTGTTTTTTTAAGTTTATCTTTATTGTTGAAAGTCAAGTTCTCTGTTCTTCATGGGAGATGAGCAGAGTTCTTTTTAGCTTTCTGTTCTCCAGCTTGGGTTTCTTTCTTTTTCTCTCTCTCCCTCTTTCTTTTTTCTGGGCAACTCTCTTTACACTGGACTTTTTCTGTTCTTACCCTCTTTCCCTTAATCTGTGACTTTTCTCCTCATTTAAGACTTTTCCCCTTTGGCTTTATTTTTCTCTATAACCATACGTTCTCCCTGCCATCCCCACCCCGTCTCTCTTCTCGTCTCCATGCTCTCTAGTCTTGGCTGCCATGCATGTATTTTTGCCTGTTAATTTTCCCAGTGGTTAGCTGAAATGACTCGAGTCTTTTGAACGAAACTCATCCATCTGTAAAATTGGTTAATATTCCTTGGGATGCTTAAAATAATGGCTGAGCTATCTTTGAAGTTCTTGAGAGAAAATAATTTAAGAGCTGTGATCTGCTTAATTCAAATAGTAGACTACTGTCTTCATAAGTAATTTGAATACTTCTTTCTCTTAGTATTTATAACTTCAATTCTGGAGAACTTTTTCTAGAATGACAATAGGAAATGACAACAATAGAATGAGAGTAATTTTATGAAGCTTGTCCTTTCAACAACAAAGAAAATCAGCCAATGAATTAAGGCTCCTTCCTCACTCCCTAGAGAAATACTGTAATGAGATTCAAAGGATAAAGTTGGATTTCATAATATTTTAATTCTTAAATTTCTCACAATGGAATTATATATTTGGTTGAAAATATTAACCTACTAAGACAAAATCTTTTCTTCTTTTAAAACTGTAAGTCTAGGGGTATTTGAATTTTCCAATCATATGTTATCAATGTTTAAAGTTAATTTATAGGATTCATGGCTCGGGAATTACCGATGTGTAAAGAATTATGATTCTTTAAAGGTACCAAACACTTGCTAATTAAAGCAATACTCCCCCCCAAATTAACCCATTTAAACTAAAAATCTAAGGCTAAACCAAGAGCATCCAAGGGCTCTATGGCTTATCTAGGAAATTTCGATTTCACACAAACCTGCCTTTATTTTAGGTGTAGGCTAGTTATTAGAAAAAAGCACACACTGAAAACTAAATATCCAGTCCACATTTCTTGCTAACACAGAGGAGGCCTCTCTGAAGGTTTTTCCAGGCTCACCACTTAACCGTGGTCAAGCCAAAAATAAACCCAGGAGAGGGCTTTACTGGGCAAACCCAACAGCACATGAAACACTAGTCCATAGAGAGCTGAACCTAGCTTTTCCCCATTAGCCTCTGTCTGGGATCCCCCCACCTTCATCCCCCCATCTCCTAATTAGAAGGCTAATTAGGACTCCAAGTTTAAATGCTCGATGGGGAGGGAGATGGGATGGCAGGCCAGGCTCCCATCAATAGCAAGCGCTCCCCCTCTGCCTCCTGTTCCGCGCTGGGAGCAGGGCAGGAGAGCTGGGCCCCAGGACTGGCTGGCTGGGGGGCAGTGTTTACTTTCAGTGGTCAGAGGGGGAAGATCTGGTCTGCAAATTGCAAACTCTGAAAAAATAAAATTAACAACAGCAACAACATGCCTTGGGCTTTTAGTGCTTGAAGGACAGAAAAGAAACAAGTAACTTCTAAGCTCAGTTATTATTACCATGGTAACTTAAGGGGGCAGGAGGAGATCTCAAGAACACTTCCCAGCTCCGGCCCGGGAGCGTCTCCGCGGCGCAGGGTGACTTCTTCGGTTGCCATGGCAACGGAAAAAACCCGAGAAGCGCTTTTGCAACAGTAACAGAAACCATCTCTTGAAGCCCTTCTGTGAATCACATCGAATACTGATGATGCAAGCTTGATACATATTAAAAAAAGAAAAAAAAGAAACCCCGCACCATGTTGCCACAAACAAATGCTCGCTCTAGATTCCGCTTGGAAATCGTGGCTGGGCTCGGAGCAGAGCCTCCGGTCCGGTTTTGTTTGCGCCCCTGTGGGATCCCCGCGGCCCGAGCGCCCGCGCGATTCGTTTCGTTCCCGAATTTGTCTGAGCAGCGAGGGTTGGAGCTGAGAGTGCGGTTCGCTCGCTCCGCGCTGGGAGCGGGGTGAGCGGAGGGTGGGGCAGGGTGAGCCTAACAGAGTCCCCTTGTCTCAGCTCAGGAGGAGCGAGTGGGGGGCGCAGCCCGAGGGGCGGGCCGCGGGGGAGGGGGCAGGTAGGAGACAGGGCAGATGGCTGAACCTGCGCCGCCCCGGGAGGGCTCCGCGCACTGCCCTCGGCTGCCTCGACCTCTCCGCCTGCCCAGATGGGTCGCGCACACAAAAGCTGATCCGAAGTGACACTTTGAGGACCCTGTGTGACCCCGGTGGCTGTCGCCGAGCCGCGGAGCTCCTCGTTGCTGAGGGGCGCGGGGAAGGGAAGACGAGGTCCTTCCTTCTCGCACTCTCTCCAGAGAAGCGCTTTCCTTAGGGGCCGTGGCGGCGGGTTCCGCCCCGGCCACGGTCCCCGCAGCCAGTCCCGCCCACCGCCAGCCGGGCTCCCGCGGTGCGCCCCGGGGACGGGCTGGGGCGAGGCGCCCGGCGGCCCCCAGGCTCGCGTGCGGCGGACACGGACGCGCGCCCCGCAGAGCCGGACGCGGGACTCACGCGCACATGTCCGCGGGGGGCCACGCGGGCTCGGGCCACCCGCGTGAGCGCACGGTCGCCTCCCGCCCTAACGCCCTCTCCTCCGAGGGGCCTGGGAGGGGACGCCCCCCAGGAGCGCCCACCTCCTCCTGACCCCAGCTCAGCCCCCCTCCACCAGCCGTGCGTCTCCCTGCGCCCCTGGGGTCGCGGGGACAGGGGGCCACCCTCCCAGCCCCAGGTCTGCAGCCGGCGGAAGCGCGGGCGGCGGGTGGGGTGCCGGCTGCGAGCCCCGGGCCCCCCTTACCTTCCCGGGAGCCCGGCTCCGGCCCGGCTGCGTGCGTGGCCGTGAGCGCTGCGCGGGGCGCCGCGGGCGGGGCGGGGCGGGGCGGGCGTCGCTGCGGGGAGCCCCGGCTTCCCCGGCTCTCAGGGGCGCCGACCGAGCGGCAGCAGCCGCGGCGAAGGCGAACCCGCTCTCCGCCCAGGCCGGGCTCGGCGGGGGCCCAGGCGCCCCGCAGCGTCCCCCGAGGACCAATCGGGCGCGGGGGGCTGGCCCGGGGGAGGGGGCTCGGGCGGGAGACTCTGGCCTAGACCCAGGAGGCCGGTTTCCATGGCAGCCGGGAGGGGGGGCGGGGAGGGGGCGCGGGGCGGGGCGGGGCGCCCATCGCAGACACCAAGGGGGGGCCTGCCGCAGAGGGGACCCCTCCTAGAGCAGAGATGGGCAGGGGCGACACAGCCGAAACGGGGGGGGGGACAGAGCTCCCCTTAACTCACGCCTGCACTGAAAGGCTGCAGCCTCTGGATCGAAGGCTTCCCGGTCCTGGGGAGACCGCCCCCCAGTAACTGTCCCAACAGAAGGGGGTTTCCAGCGAGCTCTGCGACAGACGGCTAATTCCCTCGGGCGGGTCTGGCGCCCCCCCCCGCGGGGCCCTCGCAGGCATTAGGGTGCCTGTGGTGTCCCCTCCACGGGGAGCCTGGCCGCCCCCCAGTGATGACGGGCAGCGGGAAACCCTTTTCCCGGCCGCACCCCCTGACCGCGTGCAGAGCCGGCCTGCAGTTCGCGCGCTGGAGCTCGGGGTATTTACTGAAGGTCAAGGCCCCTGTTTTACAGAGAAGGAGACTGAGGTCAGAGAAGGCAGTTAACTTCGCAGGCGTCACACAGCGTGGCTGTGGCAGAGCGAAGACCAGGGGCCCGGGTGGGCGCAGCGAGACCCCCTCCGGAGCCTGTGTTCCTGAGGCCGGGCAGCACTGGCAACGGCCCAGTGCTGAGGGGGAAAGCACCGAACTCTAAAAAACCCTTTTATGGTAGAAATCCTGGAACCCAGAGGTTTCCTTTTTTTTTCCTGTTGGCCGGGCACTGTTGTAAGTACTTTCACAAAGATGATTAAATTCTCAAAATAGCCTAACAAGGTATGTGCTCTCTCCTTTCCACCCCTAAGGTCACAGAGGGGAAACTGAGGCCCACAAAGGTTACTTGACTTGCTCAGGGCCCCAGAGCCGTCCACTGCTGGGGCTGAGATTCAAACCCAGCCAGCCTGACTCCAGAGTCGGTTCCCTTCTTTCCTACCCTCCCTGCCTCTTTGTGGGAAGATGAAAGAGGCGGGGAACAGGAAGGGCAAGAAACAAAACCTTGGACAGCTCCATGGCCTGGCCCTCCAGAGGGGCAAGAAACAAAGGGAACTTGAAAAGATTTCTTCCCTGGTGTTAGAGCCGGTGCCCATTTGTGTGGGATACGGGTTCTCCGAGAAAGGTTTGTCTTTAAAGGGAGGCCATCACCTCAAAAGACAAGAGGATAATTTTTATAAAAAGAGTAATCATTAAAATAGTTCATGCTGTCAGTCTGTTTTCTCCTTTAAAGCAATCCAATACAGGAGAAAACTTAGCATTTTTAAGTTTTTAAAAAATGTTTTTATTTTTAGAGAGAGAGAAAGGGAGAGGGAGAGATAGAAAAAACATCAATGAGAAAGAAAGAGATGTCATCGATCAGCTGCTTCCTGCACCCCCCTTACTGAGGATCGAACCCGCAACCCGGGCATGTGCACTGACTAGGAATGGAACCGGTGACCTCTTGATTTCGGGGTTGACGCTCAGCCACTGGGCAACACCGGCCAGGCAAAACTTTGCATTTTTAAACAATATAATATAAAATAGTCAATGAATTCTATGATGTGATAATTCACAGGACAGGAGATCATAGGGAAACGGCCTAGAAACCAAGATCCTCAAACACCCACCCTGACAGGCCCTCCATCGTCCCACAGACCACCTGAGAGCAAAGCTGATGCAAGATTCTAGGGGCTCAGAGGTTCCTGAACACGATCGCAGAAAAGGGAAGTTAAAACTCAGCATCAGAGACAACTTCTAAGTCCACCGTTGGCTTACTGTGTGTCCAGAGCACATCCGGGTTACTGAGATGAAGCAAAAGCATCCCTAGTGGATGATTTGGGTTTTCCGGTTGGAGTAGCACCTGGCCACACTATCCAATGGAAGAGACCGTCAAGAATGGTTCAGGCCACAGGCTAGTCGTCTGTGCTCCCCTCAGCTGCCCTGTGTCCATCTTCTCCCAATGTGGTTCCAGGACTAACCGCCATTACCTGGGAGCTTATGAGCAATGCAATTTCTCAGGCCCTGACCCAGACCAGGTGAGTCAGCACGTCTGGGTGCGCGGTCCAGCAACGTGGGTTGAACAATCCTGATGCTCGCTGACACTGGAGAGCCACTGCCTGCATGGGGTGGTCTCAGGACGAGTAAGTGGCCAGGAGATAGCCCAATGCAATTTGCCGCCGGTATCCTGCCAGCACGGATCTCCCGTTCCTTCCACCCCTGACCCCAAGGGCTGATGTGGATTCCCAACAGAGACCGAGTGTTTTAGCCTTGCTCTGTGCAGTGTGTTGTCAATGACAGAGATCTCACACGGGGCCCCTGCATTCCAGGGATGGGGAGTGGGGTCTGCTGAGCTTGCTCCCTGGTTTCGGACTCTGGCTCCTCTCTTCTCTAGCTGCTGCTCTCTCCCTCCTCTCGGGTTCCTCCACTTGCTTATCTCGCCAGGTCGTTGCAGTGACTAACTGTAAAGTGCTTGACATATAGTGACTCATAAATGATGCTATTATGTTACTGTGAAATTTCGTGTCCCTGGGCTATATTTTGGTGCAAATATCAAGGTGGGCATTGCTTCATTAGCGTGAGCATGTGTCATATTAGGTGGCAGCAAAGGTGAGTTCACAGGCTGCCTTCCTACTTACCATGTCAACAGAATGAATGAAGTAACGTTTATAGAACACTGGGCAGTTTTCAGATATCCTGTAAATTCAGAATATGTTTATGATGGACAGCCTCGCATTTACTGTTTAAAGCAATACACTTTGCCTGGGCTGGCGTGGCTCAGGGGTTGAGCGCTGACCTATGAACCAGGTGGTCACAGTTTGATTCTGGGTCAGGGCACATGCCCGGGTTTCGGGCTAGATTCCCAGTAGGAGGCGTGCAGGAGGCAGCCCATCGTCATTGATGTTTCTCTCTCTCTCTCCTTCTTCCTTCCTCTTTCTGACATCAGTAAAAACATTAAAAAATAAAGCAACACACTTCTAGGCCACCACCTACGAAACGGTGCTGGTGAGGGTTTGATAGTTTTGACTCCTGCTGCTTCTCATCTGAATCCTTTGTGAGTTTTGTCAGTGCTGTGGCGCACATCAGCACGTTACACGTGGGAAACAGCCTAGGTTCCCGCCCCCCGATGTCACTAACACAGAGGACAGTGTGACCCTCGTGAAGGCAAAGCTATTATGTTTTCTCTGGCAGAATCAGCCGGACTCTTCAGGTCAAGCACTTTCTTGTAGTTTTGGGTGAATTATAAAACACTCTTTCCATGTCAACACCTTAGTGACCATCTGAGCATTTGCTTAGAACAATTAGTGCTGTTCAGTTGAAGATGTGCATTAAATCCACCTGATTTCCTGGTGGAGACTTTTATCTTCATTTAGGCCTCGGTCAATGCCGTTGGCTTACTCAAGCACAGAGTGGACACTTAGTCTAGAAGACCTCCACAGACCCTTCTGATCCTGAAATCTTTCCTTCCAAATTGAATGCATGGGGACATTGCCATCCCATGAAAACATTCCTACTCCAGTGGTGCAGGAGGATGGTAGCCTTTTGAAACTTCTGGTTTTATACACATTCAAGAGTTCTAGGTTTAAACGCATTGACATTAGGGTTGTTCAGCTTTCCTCTGAATCTCAGATGGTAGGTGTGGTGGAATAAAAAATACTTGGTCTCGGTCCCTGGTCCTGGCGCTGAGCCCCTAAAACCCTTGGCATTTCCTGAGTGATACTTCATTCTTATTCGAAACAAGCCCCTCTGGCCCCAATCTGAGTTTATGCTAACGAGGTGGCTCGGCCTCGGTTGCCAGAGGAACCAACCACAGTAGAGGGTTAGAACTATCAGCCTCACCCCAAGATCTCCAGGGAAGGAGGAGGGGCAGAGCAGTTCAATGCACAGTGGGCGCTGAGTTAATCAAGTCTGGGTGATGAGACTTCAGTGGACAAGGTTGGTGAACAGGTCCATGTGCTGCAAGGGGGAAGCCCAGGAGGAAGCTCTGCCCACCTCCCAACTGTCCCCACCCTGTGTACCCCTTCCATTTGGCTGTTCCTGGGTTTTATCCTTTATAATAAAACTATTATACAGGTTTTCCCAAGTTCCTGAGTCATTCTAGTGAATGATTGAATCTGAGGAGTGAGAATCCCTAGTTTGTAGTTGGCCAGGCAAAAGTGTGGCTATGCCCTGGCTGATTTGGCTCAGTGGTTTAGTGTTGCCTGTGGACTAAAGGGTCCTGGGTTCAATTCCCACCAAAGGCATGGTACCTCTGCTGCAGGTTCAATCCCCTGCCCTGGTCTGGGCGCGTGCAGGAGGCAACCTGTTGATGTGTCTCTCTCCCATCAATTTTTCTCTCTCCCTCCCTTCCATGCTCTCTAAAGATCAATGGAAAATGATTTTAAAAAAAAGGTGCCGCTATCCTCAGTGTCCAGGGGCAGTCTTGTGACCTCAACTTGGGGAGTCTATGGTAACTCAGCGTCTGACGTGAATTGATGGACACCCAGTAGGTGTCGGAGCATCAGAGAACTGCTGCTGGAAGTGGTGGGTGGGAGACGGAAGAGGCTCCAACCGGTCTCTAGCGCACTCAGGATTCCTGGGGTGGTGAGTGTCTGGCACTCCTGCCCATCTGGCACATCGGAGACCCAGTCAAAAACCTCAGCAGGAATAAAGCGGGAGGAAGGAAATACCCAGTTCAGTACTTTTAGTGCCTGTGCTTCATGTAAAATGCTCTGCAAACTGCAAGTCAACATTAGGTTTATCACAATGGGTAGCTTTCCTCTCCTGCAATCAAATCTGCTGGCATTTGGAGAACACGGACATACCCTTCATACCTTTCGGGAAAAGTAAAATGAAATACCCCTGCCCCCCAGACCCGCCTTCAAAGGCCTTGTCAAATGTGAAAACCTGAACAGTGACTTTAACACTTTGTGGGCTCTGATCCCCACCCCCACCTCGTAGTCAGGGCTCTTGAAAGATTGTTTACAAATAAACCTTCGTTTCATACCTTGGCTTTAGGGCACAGTGGGAGCTATTTTCAGCATTCAAAATGCACTAGGAATTCGTGTACTTGAGATCATTATGTGTCAGGGATTGTTTTTTAAAACTACAACTAACTCAAACATGGACATTCTAAGACAAATTAAAAATTCAATGTGATATAATTTCTTTCATCAGTATTTTCTGACTTCAAAGAAGAAAAAGGTATATATATACCTTTTTAGTCAGTACCCAACCGCCAAAGAGAAAAGACTTGGAAATGTCTAACATTTTTGATCTTAAAACAAACACAATGTCCTATTCCTGTTACCTCTAATCTGCGACTTCTCCAGCTGTGGAAAGCCACTGTCTTCTGTGTACCTCCTGGATGGGATACATTTAACATCAGCATGACCAAAGCAGGGTAAGCTGAACAGATCTTTACTTCAACACACTAGTAAGTGAAAAAGTCATTTTTAAAATAAGATTTTGTGCCCACTGTTCACTAACTGCAAATATCAACCTCTCCTTCCTTCCTTCCTTCCTTCCTTCCTTCCTTCCTTCCTTCCTTCCTTCCTTCCTCCCTTCCTCCCTTCCTCCCTTCCTCCCCTCCCCCCCCCCTCCCAACTGGTTTTTGAGGATTGGTGGTGTGTCCTGAGAATTATATTTATCAATTCATGTGTCAGTCATCTTAATATTGGTGCATAAAGTCATGTTAATACAGATGAGAAAACACCTCTGATCACAAACCAACTGCCACACTGGTAACTAAAAAAAAAAAAAAGAGTCATGAACACACAATTTTAAAGTTTACTTTAAAAATGTAAATATCTCCCAATATTTAACAGGTAAAGAAAATAGCATCTTGGTTTATTTTATGTGGTTGTTATATTTTATTTTCCAAGTAATACTGATTAAAAATATTTACACACTACTTCGAAGTCCACAGTTTAGCACTCTTATTTGTATGGCTTTAAAAGTTATAGCACAAGATCTTTACATTAAGGATTGGGGGAAAAGATTCATTCAAAACAAAGCCTGATATATTATATACATGTTTTTCTCTGTACTTTAAATACATTAATTTTTAAATGATGCTCATCTTTTTTTTTAATCTGGTGGTAAAATACTAGTGCAATTTTTCATCAAAATAAAGTTTACCACAGATATAAATGAATTTTCCCAATTGAAAATGGCCCTTCAGCTGCCATTAAATGAAATTTCTCAACCTAACTTAAGTGAAAAAGAACTGGGAGCTGTCATTATAAGGAAAAATACCAAGTACTATGTAGCATCACCTACATTGCTCCTCACAACAAACTTTGAAAGAACCCGAGATGCTTTAGAGAAGTTCAGTTGGTTTGAAAAGGCACGTGGGTGTGGATTTTTTTTAACATTCTGGACATTTGTGACCACCACTCTGTTTCCATTGCAGGATGCATCCGTGACTACCGGTAGACAAGAACACTGCTCAAACTAAAGAAAGGCGGAAGCCAAACGTAACTGCACAGTAACAATGCACTTTTCTTCATGCAGCCGGTTTCTACACACTGTTTTCTAGCATGCATTAGAACACGCCCGCTTGTATTCTAATGACTTTGTTTGATTTCACAATACAGAAAAACTTTGAGGAAGAACACAACCTGGGAAAGAGAAGGGAGGACCCTTACCACAATGAAAATAGATACATTCGTACCCAACTATAGAAGAATATAATCCATTTAAAGTTTCCAGAAATATACTTCTCAAAACGTCCCACTCACAGGGGGGAAACACCCCTTCTCTGTGGCATAAGAAGGGAGGGAATCAGTCCGTTCAACAGAAACAGTTCAGCACAAGAAGGGAGAGTTTAACTTTGGTCCACTTGTCTGTTAGCTCCGGGGCAGTCACACTGCCCAGCATCAGTTCAAACACCCAACACATCAATTTAAAAACCGGTTCACTTGTTTCATTCTAAAACCGGCACCGGTGCTCTGTTCTCGGTTCCTGCGCTTTCCGCCGGAGAGTCCACTGCTGGTTTGGTCTCTAACTCCCCAGAGTCTTCGTGAGCTTCCCCGGCAGCCTCGGCAGCCTGGGCGGCGTCTCCTTGGCTGCGCTCCCCCTCCTCCTGCTTCACGATGTCAGGGGCCACTTGATCCAAGTCTGCTTCGAGCAGCTCGGTGTGGACTTCCAGGGGCACCTGGCTGACCCGCTCCACGTGCAGCTCCTCCACGTGCACCTCGGTACCTTCTTCAGTCTGAATGCGACCCACTTCTAGGTAACTCACCTGGACCTGCTCCGGGAGCTCGCTCAGGTGTGAGTCGTGCACTTGGCCGTCCTGGAGCAGATCTGGATGGAGCTGTTCCACCGTCACCTGGGCTGAGTCCACCTGGACCTGAAGCAGGGGTAGCACATGCACCTTCCCGACTTGCTCTATGATCGTCATGGACGTCACAGGTTCCGCTTTCACACGCGTTTCCACAGAAAGAACTTCTTCGGCTACCAGACGCTCAGAAATATTATGAGTATCTCTGAGATGCCTTCTTAATTCATTTCCTTGCATAAACCACAAGTCACACAAAGTACAATGGTTGGGTTTGTCTCCAGTGTGTATCACCAAGTGATCTTTGAACTGGTCCCAGCTGTTAAACACACTGTTACAGACCTGAAATAACCAAACATATGGTGTTAACAGTACTTCAAACTAAATATGTATTCATTTATTCCTTGTAAGGGAAGAGTTAAAGATTTTTCTGAAAATGTTATGAATATGGTATTTGTAGTACAATCTGCTCCAAGGGATTTCATAATTCTTTTATGGTCTTTGAGCTGATATAACAAATTAAATATATTTTGGGAAACATTTTAATATTGCCTTCATTGCTTAAATGTCCTATAAATTCGAAGACTATAAAGTAACAATGGTATAATTTCTCCCATTAACAACAAAATTCAGAACCATACATTATTTGGGATAAACATACACTAATCATGGAAGAACCATTACAGCTGGCCCTCCTCTCCCTGCTCCACCCCTGCAGTCTCAGACTCCCTGCTGTTTAGAACATAAATGATTCACACTGATGTCATCGAGGGTCAGGTAGAAAACACTACTATACCCCCTTATGAAATCAAGACAGTGACGTTCTTGACTCTCATTTCTCTCCAAACCTCTGCTTGACTCTGTCACCCTCCCTCCACGTTGAATGATTTCACACAGACTCCTCTAAGGACAGCACGCACCCGCACGTACCTGACACTCGTAAAGCTTCTTTCTTCCCTTCTTTGCCCCCACTCCAGTTTGGCATGCAGTCAGGTGACATTTGAGGGTGCTATTTCTAGCAAATCGCTCGTGACAATTTGGACATTCAAAAGGTTTTTCACCTGTTAGAATAGAAAAATTTATACTGACAAGTTAAGAAAAACAGAAAAAGCGAGTAAAAGTTGATTCTTTTGATAAAATTTGGATCTAAATTCTATTCCATATGTTTGCATTTCTTAAAAAGTGTGTACCCTCCCTTAGATAAAAATTAAGCTCAAGCTCTATTTTGGGGAAATGCGCCACTGTCCACTCCACGGGCATCTTTGAGCATTTACTGTGTGCCAGACCATGCGCTGTCTAGGAAGACAAAGAAATTGTCCTTGTGTTTAAAAACTCCGTATCACAGGTCGAGTACTTCATGAAGATGAAAGACCTGGAAATAAATGCAGGCAAGGAACCGCAGAGCTTGTTACAGATAAGGGAGGGGTGGGAAAGGTACCGCAGAGCAGAGAAGAGAGGGATCCATTCTGCCTGGCCTGGAATGAGAGGAGGAAAGGCAAGAGGAAAGTTTATCTGGGCAGAGACTCGGTGGGTGAGGAGGAAAGAGGGAGGCATCAACAAAGACTCCAGGTCCCTGGCGTAGACCACGAACCAGGATACAGAACACAGATGTCCACGTAGTTTTGGGGCAGGGTGTGCTGGGAGAGGCTGTAAATTCAGTTTTGCGTCCGTTAAGTTTGAGGTGCAGCTAGTTGTCCAGACAAATCTGGAGCCAGAGGCGGACTGAGACACACCAGCGGCTACCGCAGGCGGTGATAACCTCTGATGTGGATGAGACTCTCAGTTTGTCTTGTGGTAACAGAATCCAGGGCAGTACCCAATGAAATCTCAAGTTACAGCAGCGGGTTGAGGAGGCAGCAAAGGGCACAGGACTGAACCAGCAGAAGAACAGGACACTGGGGGAGTTTAAAGCACGTTCAGGAAGGCGAGGGGAATAATCGGTGCCAAGGTGAACACAAACGTAGGCAGGAAAACGTGGAGACCACACTACTCCAGCAGGAACAGCTGAGTGGTGGGGTGCAACCAGAAGCCAGACTGTAGGAAGAGGGACAGCAAGTGAGGCACGTCAGTGGGAAGTCAGTACTGAGATTCTTTCAAGAGGGCTTGGAAGTAACGAGAAGTGGCCAGAGGGGGACAAGCCAACGAGAAGCTCTTTCGGCGAAAGAGTCAGTATTTACCTATTTGCTGAGAAGGACTCAGCAGAAAAGGAGAGAAGGGTGGGAATGACAGGTGGAAGAGTCTCGGAGACAGGAGGTTGTGGGATCCAGAACTCAGCTCTTAAAAATTAAATTACGTGAGGCTCTTGGCCGGGTAGCCCAGATGGTTAGAATGTCGTCCCAATACGCCAAGGTTGCGGATTCGACCCCTGGTCAGGGCACATGACCAATGATGCATAAATAAGGGGAACAAGATGTTTCTCTCCTTTTCTCTAAAACCAATCAATAAATAAAACTACTTAAACATGTACACAAAGATATATGTACAAGTATACTTACTGCTGTATAGTTTGTAACAGCAGACTAGAGACAGTCTAAATACGAGACTTAGAAACAATCTCAGTGTGTTATCAATAGGAGCACTGAAATGCCTGCAGCCACAATGAGCACAATTAAGCAGATCCACGAATGCATCATGTATTTAACAGCGCTCAAGGTAAATTAAATTAACAACGCTCAAGGTAAATTAAATTAACAACGTTCAAGATAAATTAAATCGCATAGCACTGTATTGCAAGCTCCTGTCTGTCTTCTTAAAAGCTGTGTCTCTCTCTATGGTTACTGGAAAATGCAAAGAACGTATCTGGAAGGACAAATAAAAGGATGGCGGGTGCTACCTCTAGAGAAATCTACTCAAGTAGGTAGGAAAGAGGTTCACTTTACATTGTCAGCAAACTGACCTTCTGTATTTAAAAAAATCAGTCTAATAAGCCCAGTAAAATCTAAAAATAGCAACAGACTAATTATATTTTAGCTGTGTGGACAACACAGTCTTCAAAGTGCTCTTACCGTTTTCTCTTATTTGTCACAACCTATAAAGTAGGTATCACAACCCTTATTTACAAAGACAAGGAGAGGCCCAGAGGTAAAGTACAAGTTCCCCATGTTGGCCAATGTCAGGACTGGGGCAGAATCTGATTCTGACTCCCAGACCCACATCCCTCCCGTGACTGCACAACACCTCCCTGGGAAACTAGGAGACAGTTACTTAAACACGTAGTCAGAGGTCTCCTTTAGGTTCTTTCACACTGGTGTCCCAAGGTGTGCCTAGCTGACATCTCCTTCGCCCCCCCCCCCCCCCCGAGTGCTTACCCTTATGTATTTTTCTTTCTAAGTGAATAACCTCCAATCACATACCCAAAGCAGAAAGCCGGAGCCACCCTCCTTTACTCCCTCACCCCACCATCCCACCCATCACCAAATCCTGCTGATTCTGCCCTTTTCCACCATCACGGCCTTTCCACAGCCCCTCCTTGTTTCAATCTCTCTGAAACCTTCCTAAGAGGACCGAGGTTTCACCCTGCCAGTCATCTCTGTAGGACATCAATCAGAACAGATCTCTTTCTGGTTTACATTTCTTTAAATTGACCCGCCTTCCAAGATAAAACCTGAACTCATTTACAGCATTTATGAAAATACTTACATGATCTTAGCCTCGCCTCCCATCACTTTCTCCTTCCCTTGAACCGCTCACTGGGAGGCGCCTAGTGCATGCCACATGGCTGCATCTCCTGGCTTCCCCGTACTTGGACCTGACCCTCCAGTCATAAAACCTACTAGCAGTGCCCTGGTCAAGCTGCTTCCTTTCATTTGCCTGGACCGCTCACCTCCGGGTTCACTCCTGCTCCTATGGGAGTCACCACAGGGTGGGCCTCTAGAAAGCCACCTTATCTCTTCCGTCATAAACAAAGAGCCCAGGCAGGCACCCCACAGACTCTGGGCTCCTCTACCAGCACCCAGTCTGCCGCACAGTGACGGTGCCTTGAGGGCAGGGACTCTCAAATTTCCTTATTTCCATGACCTAGCAGGTTGGCATTTCCCTATTATTTTCCAAATGGAAACACAATAATGCAGAGGACAGCAGCCAGAGTTTTGTAAATTAAGCTGTAGAGTGCACTGCCTGCTTTAAGAATGTACAAGAAACAAATCGCTGAACTAATAAAAGTATGAAAACCATGAAACTGAGGGGGTGCATTATGAGTACTTTGAGGGCAGGAAACAGGAAAAGGATTGTTTCCTTATTTTTACACTTGGTTTGTTATAACAGAAAGAACGATCCACCCTTTATTAACATAAACACAATTTAAAACTGTTTACTTGTGCTCCTCTTGAACTCACCAGCTCACTGATCACATCTGCAGCTAGTCACTAATCATTAGTATTAGTGCAACAATTGAGGTTAAAAAGAGAACAAAGTTCAGTTTGCTAAACTGGTCTGCCAATGGGCATCTGGTTCTATCATCTGTAACAACTACTTAAGTTAATTAAGTTACTTAAGTTACCTCATTTCATTTTGAAAGAAAAAACAAAAACATTCAACAAGGTCCTTTAGCTCTATATTCTACTGTTCTATCCAAAATACAAAGTGCATGACTCAGGACGCACATTTAAAACTTCCAAAGTGGCCTGTGCTGTCTTACTTACAAACAGGTAAGTCACTAGGTAGTTTTCGGTAAAAAGACAGTAACTTCTACTTTCCCTATCAGGAAGTAATAGATGAGTGATTACCTGTGGGGTACTGGAAACCCCTATCAAAGTAACGCTTATGTGCCAATTTAATGCTTCTAGTATGTCGATCCTTTTGCTAAACGACTCCAGTTACCACAAAAGTGTTTTTCAATAGGCCAGTGAAAGAGATATTTGTTTTTTAAGGACCTACAACTATAGGCAGTTTCCAAATATATAACAGGTACATACATGTAATGTTTGGAAGTAAGAAAGTAATTCCCCTAAAGATTCCATAAATTCCTATTAGTTACCCAAATTAGCACCTCAAAGCCTTTTATCCCGAAAGGAGTCACCACCAGTATTATAGGAATGTTAAAGGGACCTCTTTAAGAACAAGAACATAACTACAGATAATAAAACGGCAGTAACTACATACCTAACCATCACTTTCAATGTAAATAGATTAAACGCTCCAATCAAAAGACAACAGGGTAGCTGAATGGTAAGAAAACAAGACCTGTGTTTATGCTCGTCTATGAGACCCACTTCAGATTGAAAACATATACAGAACAAAAGCAAAGGAATACAAAAGATATTTCATGCAAATGAGGGGGGAAAAAGCTGGGGTACAATACTTCTATCAGACAAAACAGACTTTAAAACCAAGGCTACAGAAAGAGACAAAGAAGGACATTACATAATGATAAAGGGATTAATACAAGAAAATACAACCCTTGAAACATTTATGCACCCAACATAGGAGCACCTAAACATATAAAGCAAATCTTGATGCACATAAAGGGACAGATAGACAGTAACACAGTCACAGGAGGGGACTTCACCCTACTGACATCAATGGATAAATCTTCCAGACTAAAAATCAACAAGGAAAGAGCGGCATTAAATGACACATTAGACCAGATGGGTTTAATTGGTAATTTTAGAGCATTTCACCCCAAAGCAGAATATACATTCTTTTTGGGTACACATGGAACCAGCATTATTTACAACAGTCAAGCTATGGAAGCAACCTAAGTGCGCATCAATAGACAATTGGATAAAAAAGCTTAGTACTTATATACAATGGAGTATTACTTGGCCATAAAAAAGAATGAAATCTTACCATTTGCAACAACATGGATGGAACCTAGAGAGCATTATGCTAAATGAAATTAAGTCAGACAAAGAAAGACAAATACCATGTGATTTCATTCATACGTAGAATCTAAAGAACAAAAAATAAACAAACAAAACAGAAAAAGTCACATAGATAGAGAACAAACTGATGGCTGCCAGATGGGGGAGTTGGGGGACTGGGTAAAAAAAGCTGAAGGGATGAAGAAGTACAAACTGATCGTTACAAAATAGTCACAGGGGTGTAAAGTACAGCATAGGGAATATAGTAAATAATATTGTAGTAAGTATGTATGGTGTCAGGTGGGTACCATTACTTATTGGAGGGGGGAATTACTTTGTAAATGATACAAATGTCTCACCACTATGCTATACACCTGAAACTAATATAAAATATTGAATGTCAACTATAATTTAAAAAGAGAAAAAAAGCCTCTTAAATCTATACTAAGCCTTAGTATGAGGTTACCTTGCTATTTGCATATTTATTCAGTTCCTGAGTATTAATACCAAGAATCTGAATAGTGAGGGATACACATTATTTGAATCTATCTGGTTTTTCAGTTTCAAGTAGCAACTCCAAACAGTGAAGGATCTATGAAAAAATTTCATCCAAAGTTCTCTACGCTCTAGCACAGGAGAGAGAGATTCTGAACCACGTGGGACAGCAATACTGCGCGCACTGTGTCTGTTCCTAAGAGCTTTAGCCGTCACACAGAGGGAAATGGAAACAAGTGTCCAGATGTCTGGCACTCAGCACACTGCAGCAACTGCTCTCCCCAAACCTTTGCTGTAGTGGGTCAGGGACTCCCGAAGATGCAAGTCACTGGTGGCAGTTCCTGTATCTGGCCCAAGAGATCTAGCAAAGAATGCTTGGGGGGTGGGGACAAGCACAGGGAGTCTGACAGGGAAAAACAGGCTCAGGGGATAGAGGCAAAACTGGAATGGGCAGAGGCCCTAAGGCAGACTCCCTCCGACTCTTCCTCATGCCTGGGATGGCTCACAGGATAAAGACCTTTCCCTTCTCGTGTCCCTGGCTGACCACCAGGCCTGACACACTTGCTCATGGAGAGACGGAGGGAGATGGGCATATACTGTCTACCTACCAGCCAAAAGAGACGGCCAAATGTACAGGAAGGCACAAACACATCCAGGACTGTTTATAAATGTAGATACCTATGTAAGGTGTTAACTTAAGGCAGGAAATGTAAAATTAGTAACTGTGAAGTTCCACTATAATTAAAATTTCACAATTTATGACCCTTAAGAAATAATTACAAACTGTACTTCACATTTTTTTTTTAAAAATATAAAAATTGACAAGATGCAAGAGTGACAATTACTTTCAAAGTTGATACTGATTTTGCTTTTAAAGCATCAATATTTCAAAAGCTATTATTATAAAGACAATGTGCACTCAGCCTGCACAGTAGAAGCTATGGGCGATGGCTTCCATGGTGCTAATAAAAGGGGACTTAGACATTCAGATGGGCGTGAGTTGGAAAAAACATACTTTTAGCATAAGGCATGTGCTAATTACCTGTGTGTTTTCGAAGATGCTCTTTAAAATGTCCAAAGTGGTCAAACTGTTTCTCACAGTACTGACATATGTGAATTTTTTTCCCAGTTCTTTGCTTCTTATTGACCCCACCTTCTTCGAGGTGGTAACAACTGAGGTGCTGTTTCCACGCGCTCTCCCGAAGATACCTTTTATTGCATATTTCACACTTGAAACTCTCAGTGGAGTGTGATTTCATGTGTTCCTTAAAATGGTAAAACAATTTAAATGAACGGTTACATTTCTCACAATGGAACAAGTCCTTCACATGTGACAGCTGAAGTTCCACAATTTCAATACCTTCTACCTGTTTGCTTGTGGGGTCAGACGCACAGCCATCTTCTTTGAGCTGCCCTTTCCCGTCACCTTGACGGTACTTGCTGGTAATGTCTGCCAACAGTGCCAGGGCGGAGTCATCAGAGGAGCCCGTGCTCTGAATGTACTTGATGGACTGCTTGGCTGAAGCCACATCCTCTAAGGTTTCAATGCCTTCGTCTTCCACCTCGATTGTGCCTTCGGCAATCTCCACCTCAATTTCAACAGGTTCTGACTCCACGGATGGCAACGACTCAGTGATAACATTGGAAGTTTCTGCAATCTTTCTTTTTTTGGCCTCACTCTTTCCTGTGCTATTTTCATCTAGTGGAGCGGAGTTTTCTTTGTTCCTGAAACACATAATGTATGAATTTAAAAATCAGTAAGATCAATCAAAATCCTAGTAGGCTTTTTGGAAAAAACTGATAAGCTGATAATAAAATTTACATGGAGAGGCAAAAACAAGACTGGAGAGCTTATCCTACCTGACTCTAACTGTAAAGATGCAGTAAGTTAAGACAGGAGACTAGTAAAGGTACACACAGAGATGAATGGAAGAGACCCATTCACCTAGCCACTGACTTGAAAACAGGTTCCCAGGGAATGTAATGAACAAAACATGATCTTTAACAGTAGTACTTGGACAACTGGTATTCATATGGGAAAAATAAGCCCTGACTCATATCCTTGTATCACATGCACAAAAAATTAAAAATGGATCACAGACTTAAATGTAAAACCAAAAACTTCTACAAGAAAGCAGAAGAAAATCTGTTAGTGAAAGATTTCTTAACACACAAAAAGGAAAAGCCTTCACAGCAATAAATTGATAAAATGGATTTCATGAAAATTAAAAACTTGTGCACTCTGAAATACAGTTAACGGAGAGGAAAGTCACAGACTGGAAGAAAATATCTGCAAACATATTTGTTAAAGATCCTGTATGGAGAATATAAAAAGAATTCTCACAATTTAATAAGCTCCGTGAAAGACGACTGTGGGAGATGATTCTCCACGAGTCTCTCGTGTTTCCACACTGTAGTCTTATGAACTGAAGGCTTTGGTTCTGGACTATCTTCCAAGGATGTCTGCAGTAGCGCCAAGCGCATGGGAAGATAGGGACAACGGCTCCCTCGGGAGGGAGCAGGAAAGCTTTGCTTGCTGTCCCATCCAGTAATGTCGCCTCTGGGACAGAGGTCAGGCAGGCTTGCTCACAGCCCATTATGAAGGATATGGGTTTCCTAGGCTAGAGATTCTTCAGCTGTGAGGTAACCCAGCCCCACACACAGCATTCACCTGAGCCACTGGTCACTCCTGTGGGACTTGGGGGAGAAGGGCAACCTACGCGAATATAAAACTCATACTGCTGGCTGTGTGAAGAGTAATAAAGTCCTTTCTCTCTGACCTAGGAGTCATATCTTCTATCAGCGTCCATGAAACTGTGGCAGAATAACTTGTTGGCTTGTAAGTAGGGTAAGAGCTCAGATCCCTCAGTTCCTGCCACGTTTTGGCAACAAGGACAGGATGCTGAAAAAGATAAAGCTTTGTGAAACAGGAAGGATGATGCCTCCTGAGCAATTGATGGGATTGAAGAAATTCATCAGAACTGGCCTCAAAAACTATGCTGAACGACCTTTATGGGCAACTGAGCAGTAACTGGTCCTCCACTTAACTGGCTATTGCCAAGTTGAACTGCGTCCCCCAAGAGGCTGTGCTGAAAGCCCTGCCCCAATACCTGTGAATGTGATCTTATTTGGAAGCCTTTGTAGACGGATCAAGTTAAGATGAGGTCACTGTAGTGGCCCTCCTCTAACCCAACTATGTCCTCACAAGAAGGGGGACACTGGGACACACACACGAAGAGGAGAAAGCTGTATGGAGACAGAGAAGATGGCAACGTGAAGATGGAGGCAGAGACTAGAGTCGTGCTGCCACAAGCCAAGGGCTCAGAAGCTAGAAGAGGCCAGGAAGGATCCTCACCCCCTAGAGGCTTCTGAGTGAACACATGGCCCCGCCAACACCTCGATTTAGGACTCCCAGCCTCCAGAACTGGAGACAGTACATTTTTGTTGGATTAAGCCACGTGATTGGTGGTGCTTTGCTACAGCAGCCCCAGGAAGCTGAAGCACCCACCTATCACTGAGGAAAAACTGGGAAGGTGGCTGCAGGGTAAGTACTGAGCAGCAAGTTCAAGGATAGCTGCTGGAACAGTGTCGGGTAGTTACAAACTCTCCTGAGGTGTGTGTGTGCGGGGAGGGCTTCCCTGACAATCTGCTGTTCAGCCTGAAGTCCATCCCATCTGAACACCTAACACTAAGGTACGGGGGGGGGGGGGCCCTGTGTGTGTGTAAGGGAGTGGAGACAGAAGATCCCACCCCTTCACAGACAAGCTGCTGTGACATGTACCTAAAGCAAGTGTGAGAGGAGAGATTCACAGCTGCTACTGACAGAAACAGCTGAGTCATCAGAACTTCAACTGATCGGCAGGGAGATGAGGGGGCAATGTACATAATGTGTGTTGAGGAAGGATGGTGACGCCTGGGCCATCCCAGGGTTCAGCCCCTCCTGCAGTCTGTCGTGTCCACCTTAGATTCATTTGGAGATGACCACGAAAGGTCTCAGACTTTTTTGCAGTGGGCCCTGGTGCCCTGGGATGCTTTGGTCCTCTTGGGGAGACAAACTCCTATGACAAGGCATCAACTAGTAGGAGTTTTCCTGCCCGACTGGATTTACAATGCTGATGAAGATGAGTCATTGGGGAATGAGAAAAGAATCCAAAACAACGTATATTCTTGTGATCAGTCCTGCTGAAAAGCCCTCAACCTTTATGTTAGACCAGGCAAAGCGTCAAGACAGTATCATGCCAACAGGGCAGCAAACATCCAGAATTAAGGTACTCATTAAAAAGCCACCACTGTGCAGGGTCAGGTCCTCATGACCCTGGCTGGAAAGCCATGTGGACAGGGCCGCTGAGTCACGGTGTCAGTAGGCTGGCCATGCTGCCTGACACAGGGCTCTGAGTGGCTGAAACACTGGCCCATGTTTGGCTGAGCTACATGCAGCCCGTGCACAGCCTGAAACCAAGCACATATGTGCCTTGTGTACTGGCACGGAGTCACCTTCTCCCTCCACACTTCTCCCTCTCTTCCTTTCCTTCCCCCTCTATCCTGACCTCACCTGCTTGAAGAAAGATAATTAGGGGTAGAGGCAAGGTCTCCCTGTTCCCACGGATACACACAGAAGACACCATATACCCTGTCCAGCATGCTAGGGGAAACTCAGCAAGGGAGGGACTCAAACTTTCGTGGCTCCATTAGATTCAGGAGTTTAAGTCACCATCCCATCTGGTTCCATGAAGAGACGCCTGTATTCAACCAATGGGTCTGGGCAGGTTCACAGCAGCAAAGAAGCTGTCCGGATTCTGTGGGAGGGGCTGATTTCACACACTGCTGTTGCTTTGACATCTCAGTGTGCAGCAGGATTTGCACTTCCCATCCTGTAAGTACCAGAGATGGATCGCCCCAACTGGAAAGAGCCACAGGCAGAAAAGAGCTCCTGGAACAACCTGTCCTGACATCTACCAACGGTAGCTGGGTCAGGATGAGGTGCTAGTGTTCTGTCTTATGCTGACTAAAGCTTACAATCTACCGCTGATATCCTACTGACAGGCAAGCCCAAAGTCTCACTCTCAGAGCTCTGACCACAGCATTATCACATTTCCAATAAATTCAGGGGCCTGCTCACCAAGAAGTTTCTTGGGGCCATGCAGGTGGATTCACAACTCAATCCCTCTAACAGTACAAGAAAAACTGTTTCCTCACTTCCTCCTCCCCACAAAACAAGGCCCAGCATCGTATGGCATTTGGGGTAAGAGACAGTATGTACCTCTCTTAAGCATTCTCCGCTCTTCTTTATGTGAATTAATCTGCAAATCAGCATCTTTCAGGGGGGCTCCAACCAACAGGCTGCACTGGAAGCTGTCCATCAAGCTGTAGAACACATTGGCTCTTGGGGCCCCACAACCCTAATGACCCCTCTGGCTAGAAGTCTCTGAGGCTGCTCATTCTGCAGCTGAGAGCTTCTAGTCAAGGACCTTATGTTGCCACTGCATGCCAGACTTGTGACACCCGTCTGTCTCATGGTGACCGAGGCCACACTGCACAGGGCGCCGTCTCCAAACGTTCCTGGTGGACTGCCTACACTCGACCTCTGACCCCATCTTGGGGCTATGAGTAGCAACTCAGCACTGCTGCCACTCCTGTCTGGTTACACTGTTGCTGCTCCAGTCTGATTAGCTGGTTCTGGCCACACCACCACTGTGGCCTTTGAGACTAATCTGAGTCCTATGTTTAGCTTTCTGGACCATCTGCGGTCTGATAATGATGCGCCAGAAGCTACTCAGTAATTGGCTGATGGTCAAGGTATTGTTGGACCTTTCAAACTCCCCACCATCCACAAATGCTGATGTTGAGAGCACTGTAATGGCCTCAAATATTGACTCAGAAAGATTTCTGACTCTATTTCCCTCACCTCCTCCTTGTCCAAATAGCCGAGTAAACAGTTTGGTCACTAAACTCAGCTGTCCCCAGAAAGCAATCATCTCTTTTCAGCTGCTTCCTGGGTAATGATTGAGACAAAAAAGATGGGAAGTTGTGTAAACCTACTTGGAAATTTAGGATTCTGCCCTAACCATTCTTAAACACAATCCTTTTCTTTTCCCCTAATGGCAACTCTGGCACAGCCTGAGATGGCACCTCTTCCAGGTGATAGAAGGGTCAAAGGTAGGCCTAGCAGTTTAAACTCAATTTCAGGTCAGCCATCTGGATTCTCTTACTGAACTGACATTATCCCAGATCCTAAGGATAATGACCATTTGATTGAATATACTGCTTGCCAAGTACACTTACACTGGTCCTTGTGATCCAAAGCGGGAGACACATGGGTCTCTAGTTTTTATAAAAATACCTTTGTCCCTGGCCATTCAAAATGAAAGGAGGGGGTGACTGGAAAAGAAATGAAATTACAGCTACTAGAATGGAATACACTGATGTTATGGAGGTGTTAGGAAAGGTCCCTCAGAACTGCCCAGAGCCATCCTCAGGTGGGAAAATGTTGGTGCAGCTCTCAACTGCTGCAATTTGAAATCATCTGTTAGATATGTCATCTGCCACCAGATGGCTCTGACCACAATTTGAGCATCATTTTCCTTAACTTTACCTAGAATTCTGGAAACAGCGGGCGGTGGGGGGGGGGGGGGGGGGGGGGGGGAGTCACGGCGGTGGCCAAGCTCCTGCGTGTCCTGTGTAGAACACCAGATGTTTGTTTGTCCCACTACTACTATTCCCAAAGCTGAGGTTCATTTGTGAGGTGGATGACTGCCACTCAGCTGACATTTAGGTGCTCATGACAAACAGGACACACTGAACTGACTTCTTTCAGACAATTCTCCCAAGGTCAAGGACTGGACTCAGTCATTCTGATTGAGCCAGGAAAAGAGGAGGCCACAGTGGAAGTAATGTTGACCTGTGCCCATGACTGATGATGGTCCCACTTTGGGGGCACAAACGATACTGAACAACACTCTCCTTCAGAAGCACCCATGTGGCCCTGGGACTGTACTTCTTGTGTGGAAGCCGGTAAGTTCCTTCCCTCCCAAAACTATGATGATTTACAACTCGAGTGGGTAGGAGAGACCATCAGTGTTTAAGGAAACACCACTGGTAAATAAGGTTAGTTTTCAGATGACTGTGGAGATCTCCCCAAAATGAGGTTACCCCTGGTTATTTGGGGGAGCTTTCTGGAGTAATAACCAATTTGTTATTTATGCGTGCGCCATGGGTAACTTTCCCTCCAATGGGGGTCATCCATATAAAAAGCTAGCAGACATTTGTGCCTGGCTTAAGTCGATGTGATCAATGACATTACTTGGGCTCAGGAAGGCAATCCTGTCAGGCTCAAATCACCAGGTAGAGTTATTACAGATGACAGCCTTGCGTTCAACTCCCCCCAGCCCGGGGCCAATATGGAGACGGTGCAATTGCTAAAACATCTTGCTATTCTTAGATTAGAGCTTAGGGATAAGTTGAAAAGTCAATCCGGAAACTAAAGGAGATAGCCACCTGGCTTTCTAGGGACCATTCAGTTGGCTGAGTCCAGGATCTTAGAAGAATGTACACATGGTTAAGCTCACCACTGCAGGGTGGCCACATCCTGCTGCCTGGAGTTCTGTGGATACTTGTCTTAATGAAGTCCAGTGTGAGAAGAGTTGAATGGATTAGGTCCCAGTTCCTACTGGTTGATCAAAGAGTGGTCACGGAGTGGTACACTCATGGGAAAACTCTCCAGAAGCTAAAATAATGTACAAACAAGGACACTGTTGGCAGACAACTCTCTGTGGATCCTTTACGCTTCTCATGTCCTGTAAACAAAGACACGGGCAGCCTTTGTTCTGGACGATCTTTTCAAGGTTGTACAGCAAGCAGCCTTAGAAGATAGAGCCCATCTTCTCCCAGAGTAGAGAGCAGGCTCGCTTACTGGCCTGTGGACTGAAGATAATGAGCCCTCTGGGGCGAAGGTTCACTATAAAAGATTTGGGTTTCCTAAAGCTCAGAGTTCTCAACTGTGACACAAACCACTGTGAGTCTACCACACACCTAAGTCACTGTGCCACCCCTGCAGAACTTGACAGGGGGGACAGGGCAAGAAAAACTGATACAAACATGAAGTTTATGCTGCGAGAGAAATAAAGTCCTTTCTCTGTGACTTGGGAAGCTCATGTCTTCTGCCAACATCCATAAAACTTAGCCTGCAAAAAGGATAAAATCTCAGACCCTTCACAGTTCTCGACAATAACCCAATTTTAGAAATGGACAAAAGATGTGGACATCTCACCAAAAGATAAACGGATGGCAAAGAAGCACATAAAAAATGCTCAACATCATTAGTGATTAGGGAAATGCAAATTATAACCACCATATACCTATGAGGACAGCTACAGTGCAAAAGCTTCACATACCAAGTGTTAGCAGAGCTGTGAAGCAACGGAAACACACACACTGCAGGCTGGGATGGAAAATGGCATACCACTTTGGAAGACAGTTTGGTGTTTAAAAAGAAATTAAACACATCTACCACACAACCTAGATATCTCACTCCTAGGCCTTTCCTAAGAGAAACGAAAGCACCTGGCCAAAGAATGTACACAAATGTTCGCAGCCACTTCATTTGTCAAAGCTAAAAACTGGAAACAACCTAAATGTCCTTCAACAGGTGGTATTATCGATACCACTGGAACAGTACTGAGCAACGAAATGGAACAAAATAGTGATACCCACAGCATGGAAACTCTCTAAAACATATGCTAAGTTAAAAGTCAAACATGAAAGACCACACAATGTAAAAGTCCATTTACAGTATATTCTAACCAAGATTAAACTAGTGCTAAAATCAGATCGGTGGCTGCCTGGGGCTGGGGATCAAACCCACTGCAGTCGTGAGAAAATTGAGGGTGATGGAAATATTCCTATGTCTCAATTGTGGTGGTGGTTACACCACTGTACACAATCAACAAAATTCAAACTCTACCCTAGAAGTGTGTGAATTATATTATATATAAATTATACCTCAAAAGACTGGGGAGGAAAAATCTGTAAGGCAACTGCTGCTTCCTACCAAATAACAGGGACCTTCTCATTCAGATAAACAATGATGCAATTCCAGCAAAGCGACATAAGATCCTACTATTTCTTCAGTGTCATTCAGAAAGTTTACTTTATATTCTAAAAATGCTTGCATAATGCAAATGCGAAAAAAGTACCTCATTTACCTTCAGTGTCTGAAAAAGTTATACAATAATCTTCTCAATAAAGAGCTGCCTTAACCAGCTAATTTAACAACTCATTTTTATTCTTAAATTTTATTATTATAAACAACCAGTATGTAATACTGTGGTCTTCCTATTTTCAGAAAGCTCTTCAGAGTGTACTGCATGCCTAAGTGGTTCAAGAAACAATTCCCCATATTACTGTATTTATACTGAAAAGCACTGATTATAGTTATATAGGGACCCCAGTCTTATAAGTCCTCCAAAAGGTTCTAAATAAGACTAGGAAAAAACTGTACCCACTTGTTCTTACCTTCATCTCCCATGAATATACAAAAACTCAGTTAAAGGCCTCCCAAATCCAACCCAGAATACATTGCTCCACTGTCCTGCTGCCAAGGACTTTCCCTATAGTGAGCTACTACTACTCGTTATCACATATAGCAAAGGGACCACACAGATAGAACACTACCTTTTTTTAATGAAGATTCTTGTCTAGGATTTTACCACAAATTTGGTATTGCCCCATCCATATATATACCCCTAGTCTACCTCCACTTTGAGAAGATATGACATAATCAGGTATATGTCCTCATCTCACCTCTATTTGGCAACTGATGTCTCAGTTCTCTCCACAGGAGTACTGATCTGTTTTAATCAGTATGCACCCACCCAATCATTCACAAACATCTACTACATACCTATGTGCCAGGCCCTAGGCATCAGAGAATATATATCCACTACCCTCTTGTCAGAAAAGTTTAACCTTGAAATGTCATCAAACTAATTAAAAGCTTATTAGGAGAAATTATATTTATGAATGACCATTTTTTAGAGTTAGTCTAAATTATAACTTTTGACTAAACCACACCAGTGAGCTGGACTAAATTATTTTGCCCAGGTAAAACTAATTTTACCAAGCTGCCCTTTAATGCTACTCCAGTAACCTACACTGAGGATCATAATAAGGAACAGGGCAAGGAGATAACAGCAATTTACATCTCAGGGTATTACATGCTAAGCACCTTCCATGCATCAATTCACTTAACTCTCACAAATAATCCTATGCACAAAGTACCATTACCATCCCCATTCGACAGAGGAAACCGAGCTGCTGACAGAATAACTTCCTTAAGTCACACACATGGTGGCACAGCTGGGATATTACTTGGAGAGCCTGCTCTGAGTCACTATGATACAAAGCCACCATTCAACGTGAAAGATGGTGAAGTCTTTATTCACAGCATCAGCGAATGTTTTCTTAACACTTCCTATGAGATGATGTGTTTTAATACCAGAAATGGCTCCTGAGCAATTAATTTGGTCTCATATTATAACCATGAATAACGAGACTGAGTGTTGTCCCTTTTCTCTGCACTAGGTGCTTCCAAACTCAAAGCCAGATTTGGTCCAGCCAGCAAGTACGCACTTCAATGGCACACGTTCGGGCCACCTGATTCTAACTTCCCTGATTATGGGCTCTACCTGGCCTATTTCATTTCCACTAATATCCTCACTTTTAAAGAGTACTAGGTTAATTTTTGCAAGCCAAACCCTCTTTAGAATAAGACTTGGTACAAATAATCAACAACTTTAATGCAACAGAACAGTTTACAGAGAACTCCTTAAAAGCTGCTGAGTCCTTATTAGATACAAATGATGCTACTTGAGTTAACCTCAGCAATTTTTCCATAAGGACAGGAAATCAAGTGTCAGGGAAAGAACAATTAGTATCCAGAAGAATTTTATAAACCCTTAAATATTCTTAACTTGGAAACAATATCAGTTCTTTATGGTGTGACACACATAGTCATCTCTTGACAGCACGGTAAATGTGACCGACTGCACCTCATTAAAGTAGTAATTACCTGACTTCTAGAGCTTTGATGGCTTCCAGCATCTGTAGAAACTCTGCTGCTTTCCACACATCGTTGGCTTCTTCTTCTCCTTGGATCATTAATTTTGCTGTGTATGTGAACTCAATTAAGTGACTAAAGGCCATCTTACTAACACCTGTGAAAAAGACGTACATTAGCATGCATTCATGTTCATCCAAATCTCATATAACATTCAGTAAAGAAAAAGAGAAATCCAGTGTTAGGGACTTGGTTGGTACTTGTCACTTTTGAAGATTATTTTCTGGCAGGACTCTCAGTGACAGTGCAGTCTTATTGTAGCCCAGTTCTAGCACTAACTAGCCAACTACATTAAGACCTTTCCCAGAAATTTCCTACGGCTCCTACAGAAGAGCAACTGGAGTAATGAGAAACACCATGGAGGGTGATGTGATATGACCATGTTACATGTGACCAAACAAGGAAACTAAACTAACTGGGCTCGCTGAAGGCTGAGCTGATTCGGGTCCGACAAGCCTCCTGTCCTGGTTGTCTCGGCCACGTTACTCTTTATTATATGAAAATGGTCTGAGAGATGGACAACCAGATTGCACTGGGTTTGGGGTTGTTTGAGGGAGTTTTGACCAAATGTGTCCAAGTGCAGCAAGTGTCCTTTCTAAAAACAATGTGTAAACTTTTCCTGAAATGGAATGAAATTTTGACTGTTAATCGCACACACATATATAACATTTACTATATATCAGGCATAACTCTAAACACTTCACAAGTACTAACTCACTTGTTCCTTATAACAGCCCTATGAAGTACTATTATAATCCCTGTTTTACAGACAAGGAAACTGAGACACAGAGAAATTAAGTAACTTACCCAAGTCACATAGTTACTAATAATAAAACTAGGATCAAACCGATGCCTCAACCCCAAAGTCCATGATAAAGATTTTTAAAGAGGGTGATGGCAGGAAACATGCCTGCCTGGGAGAGTGGGAATACCCATGGTCTCGTTCACTACAGGCCCACCGTCTTAAGGCTGTGTTCCGAACAAAGAAATGAAAGTTTGTTGAGGATTTTATGTGGTGTGAATCCAAGTCACAAGCCACAAAGCAACTGGCTTTGAGGACAAGAATTTTTATTTGAAGCCAGAGGTGAACCTCTGTTTCTAATCAAGGGGAACTTACTTCACTGGGGACCTAGAAAACTGGGAGAGCATTAGCTCAGCCTGCATCTGACTGTGAATGACAGTTTACACTCACAGAGCACATGAAGATTGAAATTTATTTCACATGCATGCCATATGCTTTTACAAAGCCCTCTAAGACAGTAGTTCTCACCCCTGGCTACAACTGAAGTGGTTCTGGGGCAGTGCTGCCCTGACTTTGCCGTACACAGGAACCATCTAAGATCTTGGCTGATTCAGCAGGCCTAGGGTGGAGCCCAAAAGTCTGCACTTCTAACAGGCTCCCAGGGGAAGCCCAGACACCACTGGTCCTTCAAGCCAACCACACCTTGAACAACAAGGACCTAAACAACTTTTACTTTTTATTTTTAAAATTTCTTTATTGATTTCTGAGAGGAAGGGAGAGGGGGAGAGAGAAAGAGAAACATCAATGATGAGAGTCATTGATCAGCTGCCCTGCACGCCCCCTACTAGAGATCGAGCCTGCAACCCTGGGCATATGCCCTGACAGGGAATCGAACCTCGGTCTCCTGGATCATAGGTGGATGCTCAACCGCTGAGCCACGCCAGCAAGGCAAGACCTAGACAACTTTTAAATACAGATGCTTGGATCCCAACTCTCAAAGACTGATTTAATTGATCTGGGCATTAGTTCTTGCAAAAACTCCCCTGATGTTTCTAATGTGCTGCTCAGGATGAGAACCACCATTACAGGTCATTATTCATATTTTATGGGGGGGGGGTTGTCCTCCAGCTCCAGCTAAGATGGAGAAAGCACACTCTACGTATCTTCTCCACTGATTACAACCAAAACCCTGAACAGAATACATAAAGCAATACACAAAAACTGAAAAACAAATGGAGCCAGCGGATTGCAGAGAGAAGTCAAAACTGAAAAACGAGCAGTGAGTTTCCTGGTTTCTATTTTTCCTCCCATCTATCCCAGCCTACATGTGAGGACGGTCCAAATCCCGTCACTGTACAGCAGGTACAAACAGAAAAAGCTTCCAGAGAAGTTCTTTCTGGCTAGAGAACCAGGAATGAAGATGGAGAGTGTGTGTGTGTGGGGGGGGGGGGGAACACACACATACTTGGTTTTTATTCTTCTGTCTCAGCCCTCCCTCAAGGCCAGCCCCAGTTCTGATCCTGCCCACCTGCAGTTGGTGGCCACCAAGCAAGCACCTAATCTTAGACAAAGTTCTCTCTTCCAGAGAACTAGGAAAGAGACTGCCGTAAAGAGCATGAAGAGAATCCTTGCTACTTTTCTCTCTCCCTTTTCTCTCACCACTTTGTCCTGGAATCGGATGCCCTGGTGGGAAGTGCAGCTAGCACAGGGAGGCTACAACCCCAGTGTTCTAGCTGGAGGACCAGGAAAAGAATCCCCTGGAAGACCTGGAGAGCGGTCTTCTCGTCCGTGTGTGCGGTCCCGAGCTCACCACTGAGCTGCGCACATGAGGAACTGACCTGGGGACACAGCAGAGGCTCTGAGAACTGCACTATGGCATGCACTACCTCCCAGGTCGGCATACCTGGACTGGACAAGCACATAAAGGTTTTGAAAACGGAATTGGAATTGGATCCACGGCCCACATAAGGCAGTCTGACCATAACCAGGTTGACTGCCTCCTAAAATAAACCAAAGTCAAAACCACAAGAGCATTCTCCAGAGGACTTGAATAGCGCCCAGAGCGTGATGATGTGATATTCAAAATATCCTGACATGGTCTAAAAACCACTTAACATATTTTCAGATTAAACAAAGAAAAAGCCAAGATGCCCAAGTTACACAACTGATGAAGAGTAAAGCCAAGACTACACTCAGGTTTCCTAACCACACCCCCAAGGCATTGCCTACAGCCAGGTGCGCTAGGAGATGGGACAGCAATCCCAAAGTGAATGGCTTCAGAAGACACTGAGCCACACTGAGTCTTTCAACCTGAATCTGGCAAATAACAAAAACAGAAAGCATTCTTACATTTAACTTTATCAGTCTACAGTCTAAACACTGAAGGCTTGTGTGTGCTGTACTAAAATGGACAGAGCCGGTCAGAGGTGCCGAGAGGTACAAGAGACACCCCAAGGTGACTGGTCTGCAGAAGAGAAGACCCTACTTCTCCAGGTAGTTCAGTACTCCTTGCTGCACCACTCAATCCATAATCTAGTCTGGCCATTGATTTTTTTACTTTCTTTCCCATCTCTCCAAGGTAGACTAAACCACCCACTCTCCCTCCTCAGTGACACCATTCCACAATAAAAGTCCTGCAACACTTTCTACGCTTTCTTTACCTGTTGCCCATCCGTGATTCAATCTGTAAATTATTAAAGGATTGTCTTATTCGTCGTCCTCATTTCTGGGGTTCAGCATAGTACATATATAACAGATATTCAACTGACAAGCAGCCCTGATTTATTAAGTTTTCACAATGCACTCAACACTATGCCAGGCACTCTGCATGTTATTTCAATTAATCAAGCCTATTAACCCACTTTTCAGATGAGGAGACTGATATGCAATTGAGGTAAAGCAACCTGCCTGCGGTCTCAGGTGAGTAACAGCATAAAATCTTACCTTGTAATAGAAACCAATACCACCTAGGCAGCTAGACTCCCACTTTAGTAAGCTTTGTGGATTTCCATTATGCCTGTGCTCTGTCCATCACAGCTAATAAGAAGATAATCTAACCATGGATGTAGCAGCTAGAATGCTAGATAAACTGGAATGTACCAAAATAAAAGGGTATTCTTAACTCTTCACATTTTTTTACTCCCCTAGGAACAAAGTTTTCCAAGGGAATAGTGTTTCTAGGCAACCCATTCATAACAAAGAGCATATATGCCATGAAAGAGTTATAGAACCAAAACTCAAGAGCCTTGAAAGATGCTAAAATTCAATATTTATGTAGGCAAGCTGATTTAGTTTCTAGTTCTGAATTGTGACTCCCTTGCTAGCTGGGCAACCTTGGGCAAATAACCTTTTGGAGCCTGTTCCTTGATGTACTTCAAAAGGATCGCTGCTGTGAATCTCAAGAAATGCACATAAACTACAGAGCACACCTAGCAGCTGGTGGGCCATTATTACAGAAAAGTCACGCAAGTACCAAAAAAAATCACTTAACTACTTACTATAAGACAATATCTAGTGAATACCCCTTCCCGTCCCCAGCTTTCTACAGCCACCAGAACTTCTGAATGCTACCATGGTTCACCGTTTCTAATCCTTTCCACTTCATACTGAGCATGTCACCTGCACCTCTGCTGGTAGAGGCTTCTACAGTACCCTTCAGTGTCCCCACAGTCTGAAACATAATCCCACTGAACAAAGATGGGAATTTACTTGCAATGCATGTTTTCAAAAGACAGCTAGTGACCACCAGTTTTAGCAGTGGAAAAGACTCATTTAAGAGACCAACACCTACCCTCTAACATAGGAGTTTTTCCTGGCAGGTCACTGTACCAAGCACTCTACTGAAAGTAAGAATTCTCGGGTGTCAAAGATCAATCTATCCAGTCTCCTAACAGGAACCACCAATGCCTGTGTACCATGGTATCTTGCTAAATGAACTGTCTAAAATGTCACCAATTATGATGTTGGCTAAGCAGTTTTATGTGAAACAAGCATTTACCTTCTATTTCCACCAAAGGTTCCTGAGTAAACTCCTGAAAGAATTTGTAGAAGAACTTACTACAAGCAGCCAAAACAGCCTTGTGGGCCTTAAAATGGTGACCTAGGTAAAAAGAAAACAAAATCACACATGTTCACAAGTATCGAACATAAAAAAAGTTAGAAAATTATATAATGTAAACCTCTCTTGGTAACATAATTATAAAACTACATACATTACTGAACTAACGTCAGACTATTCTTGGCAGCTATCTTGACAAATTTTAATAACAATTAGACACCAAGCCAGATCTTAACCTCAAAGCCCTTATTTGTGGACTTTATAAAGGCCAGTTTACAACACTTCTGGAGGGAGGAACCTCCTACCACTTAAAGAGTGAAAGGCATATGCTATTCAGTTGAAACTACTAGATACAAACAGGACCCAGAAGGTTACAGATCATCTGGGAAGGGAGGAGAAACAGCCGCAGGAGGAGCAGGAAGCCGCACGTGTCCGCTATAGGAAACACTTTAACGTGCCTAGTATTTGGAAGAACCCTATTTTCACTCAATTGAAAAAGACACCCAAGCTGGGTTTGCCTCCCTTACAATGACAACACCCAGGACTGATAAAGGCCGCATTTTACTTTGGAGGTTCCCAAAGAGGGTACCAGTGCAGCAAAGGAGTCTCAGCCCCCCTCCAAGACCGTCTGAGAACCCGGGAGGGGGTGGGTGGGAATCCACCTTCCCACGTGACTCCAGGAAGACAGGCCCCAAGGCGGCTTATCCGCAGCAGGCTGTTAACCAAACCTGTGGAGACATCCTCCCGTCCCCACCCCGCAATCCTGCGCTCCAGCGCGCCGCGGGAAAACTTCAACAAGTTAAAACCGCGGGCCTGTGGAAAGAGGGACTGCCCGCCAACCCGCCTCCGCGGGCCGGTCCCGGCGAGCGGACGCCGCCGAGCGCCCGGCGCGGCGCGCACCCTCCGCGGGCGCCGAGGGTGGGAAAGGGAGGCGAGGCCCCGGCCCCGACTCCTCGCCGCCCACCACCCCACCCACCGTCGACGATCAGGGTGATGTCAGTAAACCGGTCCTGCTCCCGCTGCTCATTCAATCGGTCCAGGATCATTTTGTGGTGTTCGGGGAACTCCTGAAGGCATTCCATCGTCTCCTCGGCCTCCATGGCCGTCGGGTCGCTCTACAAAACAGGAGCATGGTCATGTACACCCATGAGCGCGGGCTGGGGAACGGAACCCCGAGGGCAGACAACAAAAACCAACACCCCAGCGCCGGGAAAAGAAGGGGGGAGGGTAAGGCGAGAGGAGAGGAAGGCGAGAGAAGAAAGGAGGGCGAGCCGGTGGCGGCCGCGCGCCGGGGGCCGGAGCCGCGGCCGCCGGACTCCGAGCCTGACCTAATTGGAGTCGGGAGACGCGAGCTGGAGCGGGGTGGGCACCGCGCCGGAGGCTCCGGGCGCCCGGGCGCGCAGGTCCGGCGGCGGAGCGGGCCCACCGCCGCCGCGGCGCTCTAACGGCCCGCCCGGCCCTCCTGCCCGGCCTGGCTCCGGCCGCGCCGGGACCCGGTCCGGCCCGCGGCCCACAACGACCCCGGGTCGCCTCTCTCTCCCTCCCCCGGCCCTCCCTCTTCTCCCCCGCCCCGAACGGGCCGGCACTCACTCAAGGAAGGAGGAGCGGCCCGGGCCTGCGCGTCACTTACGTCGACGTGATGCGTCACCGCGTCGGGCTTCGGCTGACGCGGCCGCCTGCGAGCGCAGGCCTCGGAGGGCGAGGCCACGCCGCCCCCGCTCCGCCCCCACCCAGCGGCGGGGAGGAGCCAACCGGGGCCTGGGCGCGCGCGCGCGCGCGCGAGGAGGAAATGGGGCTGCGCGGGCCCGACCGGTACAGGCCGCGGCGGTGCCGAGGCGGCGACCCTCAGCCAGCACCCTCCGCACCCTCCTCCAAGCGCGCGCTCGCCCACCGGGACCTCCGGGGCCACGCGGTCCGCCCCGCCCCCTTCCTCCCAGCCCGGTCGGCCGGCCTCACCCACCTCGTCGCCTATCGCGGGGGCCCCCTCTCGCCTCTCCGGCCCTCAGAGCCGCTCCTGCCCTGCCCTGCTCTCCCCGCCCCGGGCGACAGTCGCCCCGCGCCGGTCCCTCCTCCTAAAGCGCGCCTGGGCCTCCATGGCCTCGCGGGGCCGGCGCTGCTTCCGCTCGGCGCGCCCGGCGCACGTGCGCTCGCTGCGGGGCCCCGGCGGGCGCGAGCACGTCCGGCCGCCCGCGTCCCGCGCCCGAGGGCCGCGCGTGTGCGCCGCGCGCTGGACCGGGCCGGCCGCCCCCGCCCCCGCCCCCGCCCCCACCCCCACCCTCCGCGCTGCGAGGCGGGCGGCCCGGGATCAGCCGCGGGCCGGCTCCATGGGGGGGGGGGGGGTAGCCGACATTGACTCTTTATTCTAAAGGGAGGCGAGCGGGAGCTGGGGCGGCTCGGAGCTGCGCGCGAAGGTGAACGTGGTCGCGTTTAGACATCTGTAGGGTCCGCGGGGGACGGACGCTGCCCGCGGGGCCGGGGCTGAGCGAGGCCCGCGGGCTTCGGCGTCGCCGACCTCGGGCGGACGGGCGGACGGACGGACGGACGGACGCCTGACACAGCCCGCGGCTGCGAGGGCGCGCGGAGCGGCGACCCCGCCCTGCAACCCGGGGGCCGGAGCGGAGCCATCGCCGCGGGGCCCCGAGACGGCGGCCGCCCCGCCCCGCCCGGAGCGAGAGGGCCGGCCGGCCGTGCAGACGCCGGTGAGGACCCGGCGCTTCCTCCTCGGGCCGAGGGGCCTGGGGACGCGCGGGCAGCGGCCCTGGGGGACGGCCGTCTAGGGGGAGCCTCCCGGCCCGGCAGGGGCGGCAGGGTGAGGCCGGGCGCAGGGGCGGGGCCCCTTGGGGGCTGTCGGTGCCCGAGGTGGAACCCAGGTGGCCCGTGGGACCCGAGGACGGGGCCTGGGTAGAACCGGGACTGCCCGGCGCCTGGCCTTGGCACTCAAGGTGTCGTGGTGACTGTTCATGACGAGAGGACAGGCGAGGGCGGCTCCTAGGTTTCTGCTGAGCCCGTGGGCCGCTGGCACCGTTACCAACGTGGGGGACACAAAATAGGAACGGGGGGGGCAGTTTTAAGGAGGCAGCTGAGTGGAGAGGACGTCAGCAGGGCCCTTGGTGTGCAGACCTGCAGAGTCCGGGCGAGAGAGGAGCTGGCCTCGGGGATGCTGGTACGAAGTGGGTGCTGAGGCCGTGGAAGTGGATGGGATTGTTTAAGGAGCACCTCTAGGGACCGTAGACTGGGAGCTTGAAGGTTTTGATATCATCATCATCATTCACACGTGTGTTGTTTAAGTGGAAGAAACTGTACATACAAATAGGCTCCCCCCTCCCCCCAAAAAAGCCCTTTTCCAGCATTGAAGGCTACTTCCCTGTATAACAATTGGATTAGGCCGAGTGGAGACGACCCCCTACACGGGGCAGGGCCACCCGTGGGCCACAGCCCCCTGCCTGCCTACCTCTCAGGCCCAGGTTATCTGCCTTCCTAAAGCAGTGAGTTTTGAACTCTCAGTGTTAGGGTCGGAATAGAAGAGGGCATAGAGCTGTGTCCCTGAGAAGTACCAGTGTGTGGGTTGCGGAGGGCAGGGAGCACCTGAAAGGGGGGTAGGGCGGCGGAAGTAGGAGGAAAACCAGAGTGTGACAGCAAGGAGGTCAGTGTTTCAAAAGAAGGTATGATCAGCAATGCCAAGTGTCTCCAAGAGGCCGAGCTCCCTGACGCTTAGGCATGATCTTTTATTTTTAAATTTTTTAAAATATGCCTTTATTGATTCCAGAGAGAGGAAGTGAGAGGGGGAGAGAGAGAGAGAAACATCAATGATGAGAGAGTCATTAATCGAGCCCACAACCCGGGCATGTGCCCTGACCGGGAATCGAACCCCGATCGCCTGGATCCCAGGTCGAGGCTCAACCGCTCAGCAACGCCTGGCTGGGCTAGGCGTGATCCTTTAGATTGAGCATCACGGATGCTTTTGGTAGAAGACCTTAGTAAGAACTGTTTTAATTAAGTTCTGCAGGGGTCAGGGGAGAATTCTATATCCAAGTAGGTTAAGCAACAATTGGGGGGGGGGAGATGAGATAATGATGATAGAACTCTCATTTAAAAATGAGGGAGGAGCGAAAGGAGTGCCTGTAGAAGGTGATGGGTCAAGCCAGCTTTAGTTTATGTGCTTTTGGATGGGAGAGACATGCAACTTAAACGTGACAGGGAAGGATCCAGCAGAAGGTGATAAAATATGGGAGCAAAAGGGGCTAATTGTGGAGAGGAAGAGACTAGAGAAGGTGAAGTTGAGAGGCAAGGGGAATGACTCAGCCTTAGATAGGAGGGAGGCCACCTGTTCCTGACAGGATTAATGGGTTGGGTGCTCTTAGGGGTGTAGATTTGCTTTCAAGAAGTTGAGAAAATTCCTAACTGAAGAGAAAAGCACAACTATTTTCTCCATGAACTAGGCAGCCAGGTCACCTACTGCAATCCAAGATACGAGAAGGGTATGTGTGTGCTGGGAGGAGACGTTTGAGATTGGAAGATGTATTAGTTATTTAAGGCTGTGTAATAAATTGCCCCAAAGTGTAGCAGCCTAAAACAAGACGATTATTTCACAGTTTCTGTGGGTCAGAAATGTGGATGTCACTTGGCTGGGTTTTCAAGGTCTTTCCCAAGGTTCCAGTCAAGATGTGTCAGCTGGGCCCGGCTGGTGGTTGAGATTCCCTGGCTGGAATTGTGGGCTCAGTCCCCAGTAGGGGGCGTGCAAGAGGCAGCGGATAGATGTTTCTATCTCTCTAGCTCTCTCCCTCTCTAAAAAATAAATAAAAACATTAAAAAATAAATAAATTTTTAGAAAAGATGTCAGCTGGGACGGCTGTCATCTGAAGGCTCAGCTGGGGAAGACCTGCTTTCAAGGACACTTAAGTGATTGCTGACAAAATTCATTTCCTGTTGGGCTGAGGGCTTCAGGTTTTAGTGCAAGCTCTCCCTCCACATGGGGTTCACCATAGGGACTGACAGCTAGATTCCATCAGAAAGAGCAAGAGAGAATGAGCAAGACGGCAGTAAAAATCTTTTTGCAATGTGGTCTCAGAAGTGGCATTCCATCACGTTTGCTGAGTCCTATTTGTTAGAAGCAAGTCACCAGGTGTAGCCCATAGTCAGTGGCACAAATACGAGGAGATGTGATCATTAGGAGCAATCTTAGGAGCTGCCTACCACAAAACAAAATGGAAAAGATTTGAAATAGTAATATCGCAGTAGCATCGACAGGATCAATAAAAGTTGGTAACCGAGGATTTGTATGATAGCAGTCTGCCAGACGTTGTGATTTCCTCCAGAGGCGTTCAATAATCAGGTACCTCCAAGGACAGGTGACCTAAGAATGAAGTTAGTGTTCAAACACAGTTCTCTGTGGTGCAGATCTTTTAAAAAATTAAATTTATTGGGGTGACATTGGTTAATAAGATTATCTAGGTTGTAAGTGTAAAATTCTGTGATGCATCACCTGTGTATTGCAGGTGTGCCCACCTCACCCCAAGTCAGATCTACTGTCACCATATATTTGACCCCTTTACTCCTGCCACCTCCCTTCCCTCTGGTAACCACCACACTGCTGTCCCTGTCTATGAGTTTTTGTTTGTCTCGTGTGTTCATTTGTTGCTTTCACTTTTATATCCCACCTATGAGTGAAACCATATGGTTCTTTACTTCGTGGTGCAGATTTTGTGTCAGTTAATAATAACCAGGTTTATAGATGTGCTCTGGAGTTAATATGTATTCTTCAAACTTAAGGAGAATTGGCAAATAGTTCTGGCTACCTTAGGGGTATCCTTTATGTTTCAAGGCAACATTGGGAAGGAGATAGCATGGTGGTTAAGAGTTTGGTTTGAAAGATAACCTGGGTTGAAGTCTCTTCAACTTAATAGCTGGGTGACTTTGGGCAAATTGTTTAACGTCATTAAACTTTCATCTCCTCACTTTTAAAATAGTGTTGTTTGCCCGGCCGTCACGGCTCAGTGGTTGAATGTCAACCTATGAACCAGGAGGTCACGGTTCAATTCCCAGTCAGGGCACATGTCCAGTCGGGGGCGTGCAGGGGGCAGCTGATCGATGACTCTCTCATCACTGATGTTTCTCTCTCTCCTCCCTCTCCATTCCTCTCTCTGAAATCAATAAAGATATATTTTTTAAAAATAAAATAAAATAGTGTTGTTCATGGGAAGCAGATGAGGTAACATCTGCAATTAGATTAGTACCTAGTATGTAGTAAACTTTCAGTACATGGTGTTCACTGCTATGCCCCAGTATAAGGTTTATATTGCTACCTGTTAGAATTTTTATAAAGCTATTTATGAATTCAAAGTGAGGTCTTCTTTGGGACTGCCCAAAGGAACTGAAAATTGGCGATGCCCCCAATGAACCCAAATACAGCAAGCTGAAGAAAGGAGTATGACAAGTCCAGGCTTTTTGTAGGGACAAGCAGTATTTTAAATATGCCAAAGTAAAAGGACAAAATTATTGGGGCTAACATCTGCTTTTCTTCCTCCAGGCGACGTGTGGGCCTCAGGGCCACAGTGTGGACTTGAGGGCAGTTACGTAGGGCCTTCCCGGCTTGCGGGTGCTGACTCGGAGCAGTCATGGAGTGCTGGCTTGGAAACTCCAAAGTGGGGGGTTGCTCCGTCACCTTGTGGAGCTGGGGAAGAAGGCAGGACAGGGCCAGCGAGCACAGGTCTCTGAGGACAGCAGGCTAAGCAGGGGGAGACAGCAGGCCCAGAAGTTTCCTTTTCAGCATTGTTGTCCCAAGCAGCTGCCGAATCTCGAGTGTTCGAGTTCAGCTCTGGTCTCATCTTGGCACAACAGCATGAAATGTAATAACATCCGGGTGTGGAAAGGTTACTATTCTCTGGAAGTTGGAGAAACTCCAGAATGTGCTATTGTCAAAGGGTCCTTTTTTTTTTTTAACAGAATAGTTTAGAATGTTTATTTATTTCTTTTTTTCATCAATATTTATCCCCTCTATGCCCTCTTGCATCTACCCCCAACCCCCCCACCCCTTGCATTAAGATCCAAGCACGACTGCTGCTTTGGTTTTGTTTTGTTTTTAATTGCAAACATGGAACTCACTGGGCCCTCCTCTGTGGAACTTCCTCTTTTCCTTGTCGTCTTCATATTAGAATGTCCCAGTCTGTTATTTTTACTGTCACGCTAATATATTTGGGATTCAATTTATTATGTTAATATTATGTTTTCTATTTGTCTTACTGTTCTGTGTTTCTTCTCGTTTCTTGCCTTATTTTGGATTGATTTTTGAAATTATTCCAGACTCTAAGATGACTTCCACACAGGGCCAGAACCAGGGTGAGGTGTAGGTACTTGCCTAAGGTGGCAAATATAAGAGGGGACCAGCCCTGGCTGGCCCTGGCTGGTGTCGCTCAGTGCGACATGCACAGAAGGGTTTCGGGTTCAATTCACGGTCGAGGGCATGTGCCTAGGTTGCAGGTTCAATCCTTGGCACCTCCACTGGGGCATGTGTGGAATTGATGTGTCTCTCTCACATCGATGTTTCTCTCTCTCTCTCCCCCCGCCAGCCCTCCCTCCCTTACACTGTCTCTAATTTATATGCATATATGCACAACCCAAGGACACGGACAATGGTGGGGAGAGGGACTGGGGATGGGGAAGGGACAGGGTGGAACAGGTTATTGGGGAGAAAAAGGGACATCTGTAATATTTTAAACAAAAATTAAAAAAAAACAATGGAAAAAATATCCTTGGGTGAGAATTAACAACTATATCTCTCTATCTATATATCTATCTGTCTGTATCTATACCTATGTATATATATTGGGACCAAAACTCAGAATCAAAATAAATAATATTTTCATGCAACATTTTTTGAAAAAGCAAAGTGAATGCAAGACTTCCGCTTCCAGGAAGATGGAGTCGATGTGCTTTTTCCTATTTCTCCCACTAAACACAACTAAAAACCTGGGACATTATATAAAAATGTTTTAAAACGGAAGTCTTTAAGAATGATTCGTTTGACTTCTGAAGGTCAAGATACCAGAATGTGAGCTTTCTGTTGCCGGGACTCCTAAAGTTCTACCCTACACATAGTTTTGTAACTTCGCAGTGCTGTTACTGAACTTCAATGCATAATTTTCCCTCGTGTTTTCCTAGAGTAATTAAAAATTCTTATATGCAAAAATCTAAGTTAAATTCAACAAATGCCTATGTGTGTGGAGGGGGAGGGAAGGAAATAAACACAGAAAATCTATGCCTCAGCTTCTGACCCCATCAACTCATTTTATTAGGGCTGAACCCAAGGGATGACTCAATTAGGGAACTCTAGAGCCATCTTAGGTGCAAACTCGGGTAGGTGAAAATTCTAGAGTGTCCTAGAAACATCCCAGCCATCCCAGGCTCCTCCAGACTGGGACATCCAAGGCCTAGTCTTTGGGACAGTGTGAGTTCCCTGGGACTCAGCTTCTAACCTTTTCTTATTCCACACACTCTAGGTAGGTGAGCTCACCCTTGGTCTTGCTTAATATACAATCCAGACCTATAGCTCCAGCTCAGACATTGATGTTCAGGCTGGTGGCTCCCTTGGGATGCCCTAGAGACGCCTCAAGGCCACATCTGCACAACACGTTTACTCCTCTTACTGCAATTTTAATCTTGGTTATTGACACCTACATCTGCCCATTAGTAGAACGAGTCATAAATCTGAAAAGTGTTTTTTTTGTCTCTCCCACTTTTCTCTCTGTGTCACACGCATATATCTAATCAATGTATTACCAAATCCTGGTGATTTTTAAACCCCTAATAGCTCTCGGACTATTGACTAATACAATGTCTGGAAAGCCATTTGGCAATTTTTATGAAGAAAGTTTAACAGTTTCATATCTTTTCACAAATCATATGGCATTATGTAAATCTAGTATCCAACAAAATGCCCCAATTTAAAACTATATATGTGAGTATAGGCATAGCAAAAGGGAACAAAAATTTCAACAAAATGTTAACACAGGCTGTCTTTTAATGGTGGAGTGGTGTAATGTTTTTTCTTCCTTAGTTCAGTATTTTCTAAATGTTTTACACCAAGCATATGCTATCATTAAACATGAGCTCCGTGAAGACAGACAAATTTTTTTTTCACTTATGTATAATGAATGACTCTAATGTAAAAAATAAGAAAAGGGATAAATGCTTGAAATTCCATTTCTTCCTCTACCTGGGTTGTACCTTATTTTAATATAATTTTTATCCCTCCCTTTAGACCACCTGTGGCTAAAAGGGTCAGCAGTGGCCGTGCCTGCACGTTTTTTCTGCCTAACCTCACAAAACTTGCCCTCTCTTCTTTCCCCTCACCTTCCCCAGCAACACTGCTCCGCTGACTGGCCCAAAATCAGTTTCAGAGAAGTGACATGCGCATCATGGTGGAATAAGATGGTTTTTGTCTGCCCCTCAGCAACACTGATTTGGTGTCCACACACAGACAAAAGTGGGGGCATGGATCCAGCACCCACCTGCGCGTCAGGCCTATAGGCCTGCTGTGGGATCCCGCAGCCGCCTAGGAACCAGCTCAAGCCCCTCTTGGCTGTGGTCTTGCAGCCCCTAGAAAAACACTCTCAGACAATCACCAGTGGACAAGAAGAGCCTTCATGGAAGTCCGGGTTTCCAGAGGAGATGTTCCAACACACCATTAGATTTAAAAAAATTAAAAAATAAAAAGTTTGGATGCATTGGAGAGAGGAAGAAAACAGTTTGGCTTTACCTGCACGGCCCCTAGCCCCCAAACAGCACAGCTGAGAGTCCAGAGAGGTCTTCCCTGCCTGTGATTTCTCTTGGGAGTGGGGGTGGGACGGGGGAGTGAGAGTGTGGTGAGCACCGCCTCCCCAGCTGTGCGGACGCTGACAGGCACTCCTCAGGCTTTGGCAAATGTCTAGTGAGCACAGGCAGAAAGCTGGCTCGAGAATCTGCAAGCCAGAGGAAAAACCACAAACTTGAGCTTGAGCGCCACCTTTGGGAAAACTAAAGAGAGGCTGTGAGCGCTAGGCCCGATTCCTCGCAGGATCCAGAGAAGGCGTGCAAACTTAAGGATCCTGCCAGGAGAGGGCGCAAGAAGCGTGGGGCAGGTGAGCCGCGCAGGTCTGAGACAACCTGTCCTGGGCTTTCTCTCCCGGAGTCAGTAAAGACTGGAGGAGGTAGCTGCTGTTTCAGTGGCAAAGACAGAAATGTAAACCTTCAAGAAACATGAAAAATCCAGGAAACATGACACCACCAAGGGTCACAGTAATCTTCCAGTAACCAACACCAAAACCATGAAGATCTGTGAATTACCCCATAAAGAATCCAAAATAGCTATTTTAGGGAAGCTCAGTGAGCTACCAGAAGACACAGAAAGACAATTCAAGGAAACTAGGAAAACAGTGGGTCAAAGAATATACAAAGGGAAACAAAAACTCTTCACACAAACGGAAATGGAAACACAGCACACCAAGCGTACTGGGTGGAGCAGAAGCTGCTTGTCATCCCGCTCTCACCAGCGTGTTGGCCAGCTAGCCGGACTACTCCCACTGCCTGGAAACACGTATCATATTTATATGCTGTATATATATTTAAAATCCTCAGGTCACTTATCCTTCCATAGAAAAATTCAGGGTCAAGTATACTTCTATCAACTCTGCCAATTAAGCAGATCTCTCCTCACCACTGTCCCTTAATACCAACCTGTTCTAACCTATAACTCAGTAGCATTCAATTACTGAACCAACTCACCTGTGAACAGGTCCAAATGCATGCCTCCTCCATCAGCTGTTCACAGTTAAGAGCCCATACGTGTGAGCTGAATTCCTACAGCACAGGAAAATGACATCGGGCTCTGGGTCACCTGTTCAGTTTACCTATGATCCCGGGACGTTCCTGGGCTCAATTCCGATTGCACCTTGGCAAGGACGCTGCAGCACCTGCTCGCCTGTACGACTCAGTGAATCTGATCCACCGGGTTTTGACAGGCTTTCCAGTTCCACGGTCAACCGGTGCCCATGGCGTGTATTGGATATCTTGGGTCATGTGGCTTAAGTGGCATGTTAGCTAACTCAGCAGTTCTGTCCTGCTTTGGACAAGGTCTCTGTCTTCCCCTGGGCCCCGCTGAACATTCAGAAGCGTATGAGTCACCGACTACATGGGTTGGAGCACTGTCGTCAAGAGTGATCTGTGCTGTCTTCGAAACTGAAAGAGGCGCCCTGGCTGGTGTGGCTCAGTTGGTTGGGCGTCGTCCCATGCACCAAACGGTCACTGGTTTGATTCTCAGTGAGGTGGCCGACTACCACAACACATCGATGTTTCTCTCTCTCTCCCTCTTCCTTCCTCTCTCTCTCTCTCTCTCTCTCTCAAAATCAATAAAAAATCTTTAAAAAACAAAAAACTGGAAGAGGCCCCAAGTGCTGGGCTTATTTGTGGCAAGGGGTAAAATAATTTTTCCTTCAGTTGTCATACCCTAAAAACTGTATCACCGTGGCATGTCCTAAATTTCTGTAGGATTTACAGTATCTACTGGAATCCAGACCGGTAATTCTCTGGTAAATCATGTCCTTCTAGGAATATGTCTTTTTTATCTAAATTTTCAAATTTTTTGATATAAAGTTATTTATATCATCATGATTGTCTCTTTACTGTCCTGCAGACTTTGCAGTGATGTTCTCTTTTTAATTCTTGATCTTATACTATTAGTTTGTCCCTCACCATTTCTCTTTCTACCTGAAAGTACAGCGTTCCTATGCAACTTTTTTGGTTTTATAACCCTCACTCGAGGATATTTTTCCATTGCTTTTCAGAGAGAGTGCTATTTGTTATTTATTATTTCTATTGTAGTCTCCCCCCACTTTCAGTTAAGCAAACAATAACAATTGGACTTTGAAGGGAGGCATCAGGTTTAGAGTGTTCCTTTCTGGTCCTCAAATCGGCTGTGGCGGCTCCCGGAGCTGGCGTATTCTGAATGGTCTCTCGACTCTGTTTCTGCTCTCTCGCCAGGATGTAAGTTCTGAAAACTGAAGCCGGTTATTCATCTCTGTGTGTACAGCTCCCACCACGGCAGCTGGAACAGGGAAGGGTTACAAAAGGTGCTTCCTGGGTGTCGGGAATGACTAGACGTGAGGACCCTGAGACAGTCATCTAACTGAAATCCTAAGGTACTCTGTACTTGCGTCAACAGGCTATTGACACAGACGAAGGATGCGCTGCAGGGGATACACCACGGATATGCTGTGCTAAGGAAACAAACCCACTTAGAGAAAGAAAACTTTCAAACGAGGCGGCGTCCAACATTTGTTCTCATTGAGATGATGATTCCATCCGTGGTGATAGTGATAATCACGAGAATATTGAGCCAAATAATTTCTGCCCAGGAACCCTACGTACCTGCGTTCACCTTTATTACTGAACGCATTCGTGAACGCTACTTCCTAGTGAAAGTTAATGTCCTTTCAGTGGTGACAAAGGAGGCCTGGGGAGGGAGCTGACCCCAGAGGGTCACTGTGGAGGCAGGTGAGGATCGGCCCTCACCAGGCCGTCTGCTCCGGCAGCTTCTTTCCCTGACACTGGTCCCAACACAGTCTGAAGTCCTTGAACCCAACGATTCACCAGGAGAAGACAGGGGGTAAGTGAAGGTCCGGTTTAAGAAGTGGGTCCCCTCCCCTGTCCCCTTCATTCCCTCACAGCCCCCCAGCCCCCACCCCCAAGCCTCCCTCTGCTTGGAGACCTGGGTTCCAGTCTCCTTTCCCAACACCAGCAGTGAGATTTGGGGCTTTCTACAGACCAGTGTCCCCAGAGCAGTGTCCTCTCCTCAGGTCCACTGGCACCTTGATTTTCAAGCTAATTCAATCTGCGACGCAGAGAGTTTGACGCTGGAGAGTTTCACCCCAAATGACTGGGCGAGGCAGTTATCTCCTAGGATTGATGTCGCCACCCCGCTTCCTCCTATCTGGTTAGGACCCCCCCCCCGCCCCCCGAGGCCAGAGGAGCATCAACCCGCGGGCTGGGGCCTCGGGATCCGGGTCCTGTGCGCCGGGTGAGGGATGGACACGGGGCGCGGGTCCCAGCCCTGAGCTCCTGCTCTGCCCCCGGCGCCTTTCCCTCCGGACGGGGGCTCTCTGGGGGCCACGGCCAGCCCCCCTGTGACGTGCCCCGGGCCCCCGCGGGCTTCTGGGCTGGGACTGTTGACAGGGACACTTCCCTGGAGGCCCGAGCCCCCGCGGCCAGAGGCAAAGACGCCAGGTCGCCCGTGGCCCCCGAGGAGCCAGAGGCGCCCCGGGACAGCCAGTCGGCCCCGCAGCCTCGCTCGGCCCGGTCACCTCGCTCCGGACCAGCGAGTGGCCTCCACGTCCTCGAGGGCGGGACAGCCACCAGCGCCCATGCCAGGCGGCGGATGGGGCCCTGGCCCAAGGCCCCGAGCTCTCTGCGGAGCCGCTCGCCGCGCGCCCCTGCGCGCCCCGCGACGCCGCGGCCACACCTCTGCGCGCGCTCCTTGGCTCGGCCGGGACGCAGTTTCGTGCCCAGAGCTCTTAGATTTCCTTTCCTTCGCTACCCAATGAGGGTGACAAACCACAATGCTCACCCTCGTTTCCCGCGCCCCTGGGCGGTCTGCAGGGGAGGGCCAGGCAGGGGCGCGGTGGACCGCGCTGGTTCCGGGGACCCGGGCCCCCGGCTTCCGGGGCGCGGGCGGGGAGAGCACGCGGGCCCACGCGCGGGTGGAAGCAGCCGGTGGAGACGCCCTCCCGTGGTCCTGGAGGCGCCCGGGAACGGAGCGGGCGGCCCCGCGCGCGTTGCTGCCGCGTCTGATCCGGACCCGCGCGCAGGGAGCGCCGCACCAGGAGGTGCCGCCCACGCGCGGAAACGCGCTGCCGCGGGAGGAGCGGGCGCGGCGGGTGGGAGCGCGCCTGGCGCGGGGACGGAACAGGCCGCGCGCCGCTGCGAAGGGAGCGCCCGCTCCAGGGGCCCGCGCACCCGGGAGGAGCCCCGGCTCCCCGCAGGGCGGCCCTGCCCGCTGCCTCGCCCTGAGTGCCCGCAGACTTTCCAGCGACAGACCCCTCTGAGTGCAGCCAACAAAGTGCCGAGTTCCTCGGCGTCTGCGCCTCCTTACCGTGGTCTTTGTGCTCTTCCCGAGCGGGCACCCGATTAAACCGTAAACCCCTCTCCCCTCCTCCACGGGGCAGCTCGTTCTCACGGGCATCAGGATGGCGGAGCTGGGGCCCTGGCGGGGAGGGGGCGGAGAGGGCCTGGGTGCTTTCCCCGAGGAAGGGACCATCAGGGTCACACACGGGGTGGGCTCTGAGTGCGGCCCCGGCTGAGCGCAGAGAGCGGGCATCTGGGGGTGTCTCTTGGAGGTTTGAAGGTGCCTTGGCGGGGCGGGGGAGGGGCGCTGGTTCAGGTGAAGGGCCAAGGGCAAGACCTTCAGCGCTGTGCCATCTGAATGGCCAGCCAGGGGCTTCCAGGGCACCAGCGCCAGGTCAGCTGCAGAAAGCTCCCCCGGTGTGGCCCTTTGTCCAGGCCCCACCTGGTGAGGGGCAGGGCGGCCTTGGCCTGGACGGGGGCGGCGGTCACCGAGCCTGGAATCTGCGCGCTCTGTGGGCTAGATTCCTGCGCCCACGGCTGGCGCCAATCCCTGTTCCCACTGGCTGAGTGATCACAGGGGCCCACCTGCCCGGGCACAGGCACTGAGACTGCGCTGGATGGGCCCTGGCCCACCACCCTGTCCGGTCATTTAACCCTGAGACCTGATCCCCCCACAGCATTCATACTGACCGACATTCCGAAGATACTTTATTTCAGAAATTAACAAACAGAAAACCAGGGTGTGAGTCTGACTTCTGTCCTTGACCAGCAGTGTGACATTATGCAAAGATCGCCACTTCTCCCTCTGGTCATCTGGGTAAAATCTGATGGTAGGTTCCAAGCACAAGGGCCGGGAGAGTCAATGGACATAAGGATACTTAGAAGTGTCAGGCACAAAGGATGCTTTTTATAGAAGATAACCTCCCAAGTAGCATGTCTGGGCCATTCCCCTCTAACTGTGGTTTATTTTTCTTTTAAATCAGTCCTCACCCAAGGAACCTTTCTCCACTGAGTGATCTTAGCGAGAGTGGAAGAGAAGGGGGGGGTGGCACTGAGAAGCATCCCTGTGAGACAACTGGTCGCCTCTGGCACTTGTCCTAACCCTGGGCAGGGATCAAACCTGGGGCTGAGGTACATGCCCTTGCTGGGAATTGAACCGGGGACCATTCAGTCCTCAGGCAGATATGCCAACAAATGGGCCAAACCAGCCCGGAATAACTCTGGTTGCTTTTATTTATTTATTGTTTAATGTGTCTTTATTGTGGACAGGATTACAAGCGCCTCCTTTCTTTCCCCCACTGATCCCCTCCACCCTGCATCCCGGCCACCCCCATGCTTTCCCCCTACGATTGTCTCTGTCCCCGGGTTACACATATATGCCTATAAGTTCTTTGATTAATCTCTGCCCCCCCCACTCCCCCCCCACCCCCACCTCCCCGCCTTCCCTCTGAGATTCCTCAGTTTGTTCTGTGCTTCTATGTATCTGGATCTATTTTGTTCATCACTTAATTTGTTCATTAGATTCCACATATGAATGAGGTCATGTGCTACTTGTCTTTCTCTGACTGGCTTGTTCCACTTAGTATAATTTTCTCCAGGTCCATCCACGCTGTCCCATGGGGTAAGGGACCCTTGTTCTTTACAGCTGCGTAGTATCCATGGTGTGAATGTCCCACAGCTTTTCATCCACTCATCTCCTGAGGGGCACTTGGGCTGTTCCCAGATCTCAGCTATTGTATATTGCGCTGCTATGAACATAGGGGAGCATAAGTTCTTTCTGATTGGTGTTTGGGGTTCCTTAGGATATGTTCCTAGAAGTGGAATCACTGGGTCAAATGGCAGCTCTATATTTAATTTTTTGAGGAAACTCCACACTGTTTTCTACAGTGGCTGCCCCAGTCTGCACTCCCACCAGCAGTGCACCAGGTTCCCCTTTCTCCGCATTCTCGCCAGCACTTGTCCTTTGTTGAGTTGTTGATGGAGCCATTCTGACAGGTGTGAGGTGATGCCTCATTGTGGTTTTCATCTGCATCTCTGTTGATTAGGGACATTGAGCATTTTTTCATATGTCTCTTGGCCATCTGCATGCCCTCTTTGGAGAAGTGTCTATTTAGGTCTTTGCCCATTTTTTAATTGGATTGTTTGTCTTTCTTTTGGTTAATTGTAGGAGTTCCTGAAATATTTCAGATATTAACCCCTTATCAGATGTGTTGTTGACAGATATGTTCTCCCATAGAGCGGGCTCCCTTTTCCTTTTGTTGGTGGTTTCCTTTGCTGTGCAGAAGCTTTTTAGTTTGATGCAGTCCCATTTGTTTATTTTCCCCTTTGTTCCTCTTGCCCTAGGAGATGTGTCAGCAAACATATCGCTATGAGAGATGCCTGAGATTTTGCTGACTGTGTTTTCCTCTAGGATTTTTATGGTTTCACATCTTACACTTAAGTCTTTTACCCATTTTGAGTTTACTTTTGTGTATGATGTTAGTTGATGGTCTAGTTTCATTTTTTTTCCATGTATCTGTCCAATTTCCCCAGCATCACTTACTGAACGGACTGTCTTTACTCCATTGTATGTTCTTGCCTCCTTTATCAAATATTAATTGAGAGTAAAAGCTTGCGTTGATTTCTGGGCTCTCTGTTCTGTTCCACTGATCTGTATGTCTGTCCTTGTGCCAGTACCAGGCTGTTTTGGTTACAGTGGGTTTGTAGTATAACTTGATATCTGGTATTGTGATCCCTCCAACTTTGTTCTTCTTTCTCAAGATTGCTTCGGCTATTTGGGTCTTTCTGGATCCATATACATTTTTGAAGTGTTTGCTCTAGATCTGTGAAAAATGCCATTGGGAATTTAATAGGGATTGCATTGAATCTATAGATTGCTTGGGCTAACATGGACATTTTAATGATGTTAATTCTTCCAATCCATGAACACCGTATATTCTTCCAGTTGTTTATCTCTCCCTCTATCTCTTTTTGCAAGGTCTTTAGTTTTCCCAATGCAGGTCTTTTACCTCCTTAGTTAAATTCAGTCCTACGTATCTTAATTTTTTTCCTCTCAATGGTAAATGGGATTTTTTTTGTTAGTTTCTCTTTCTAGAGTTCATTATTGGTGTATAGAAATGCCATTGCTCTGTGGCTGTTAATTTTGTATCCTGCTACCTTGCCAAATTCATTTATTAAATCTAGTAGTTTTTGGTGGACTCTTCAGGGTTTTCTATGTACAATATTATGTCATCTGCAAATGACAGTTTTACCTCCTTCTTTCCCATTTGGATGCCTTTTATGTTTTCTTCTTGCCTGCCTGCTGTAGCTAGGACTTCCAGTACTATGTGGAATAAAGGTGGTAGAAGAAATTGCCCCACCCATTGGAAAACCTCTTGCCCCACCCTGTGGACCCTAAGCCTTGCTGAAGTCAACAACTGAGGCTCATTAAAAGACTCAGATTAAACAGCCTCAGGCAGAGGTGGGCCTCTGGGTGATTTGATTCTTGGCCTGACCTGCTTCTGGGCTCAGGCCTTGGAAAGCAGACCTTGGTGTGCATCTTGGTCCTGTCCAAATGCACCCAGCCCCAGCAGAGGGAACCACCAGCCAAGGATTGTTGATAGCTCCAAACAGGGTACTCAAGGCCAGTCACAAACAGCATGTGACACTGGCCTGCACCAGAGACCCTCCAAAAAGAGTGGGAGTCCCAGCAGATCTAATACATAGAAACAAACACAAACAGGCAGCCAAAATGGGAAGACAAAAAACAAAAAAAAAACAAACCTCAAATGAAAGAACTTTCCAGAAGAAGAGCTAAATGAAATGAGATAAGCAACCTATCAGATATAGAGTTCAGAATGCTGACTGTAAGGAATGTGAGAAAAGATGTGGAATCTTTGCAGGAAATGAAGAATGCCATCGCGGAAATCAAGGATGCGTTGGAAGTAATAAACAGCAGATTAGTGGAAACTGAGATGGGATTAGGGAAGTAGAAGACAGGGTAACTGTGGTTTCTTTTAAAAGAGACAAAGGAGGAAGTCACCTGCCGCGTGCTGGGGGCGCGGCCTCCGTCTCTGGGCTTCTGCAGGCGCGGGCGCAGGAGTGGGGGCTGCGGAGCGCCCCATGGGCGAGCGCCCCCAGGGCCTGGGCCAGCCCCCCGCCGCCACCCCCCCCCCCGCCCCGCCACCCCACCCCCCCCCATGGCTCCTGCAGCTCCGACCAGGGCCTCGGCGGGAGGGACGATGCCACAGCCCCAGCCTCTGAAGGCCGGGACCCTGCTTGGCCCGCGCCCGGATTCACCAGAGGACCTTTCTGGGATCTTTACCTTCACCTTGAGGACCTGGTGGGGTTCCTGGAGGTAAAGCCCATAAAAATGTGCCCGCCCCCCAAGACTGCGTCCCCTGAGTTTCTAACTCTGGTGCCGGTTCACACCCAGCCTCCAGCACCGGTTTATGGCTCCAGCAGCTTGGCTCCTGAAACTGGCCCTCCAGCTGTGCTCCCTCCACATTGGGAAGCGTCGAAGTTCGGTGTTTCTGTTACTGATGCCTTTTCACATCTGCGACCTGCACAGTTTTGCTTTTTGTTTATGTCAACTTCAGTGAAGTGACTCAGCCGCTTAAGAATGTGCCCATCAAGGGGTATGGGCCCCAAGGACCATTCCCCAAAAAATCCTATCCCCGTTTCACTCGTGGCCCAAGTCCAGTATTAGATTTACAGTTCAAAGCAAACAAGGTTGACCACGTGGTGGATCCTCCTATGGAAGATGCAGGAAAAGGCCAAGTTGAATTCCCTTCTGAATGGGGTATGATTTTTAATGAACATGACCAGGAGTGGAGGGACCTGGGGTGTCAGAAGCAGGCCTTCAATATGCTGATTAGCAACCGCTTGGGCTACCGCAGAGATGTGCCAGGTACAAGGAGCGCAGAGCAGGGCTTTACCGGGTTCTGCTCAGCATTCTAGCACCAGGGTGCTCTCGGTGCCAGTGCAGTAAGGCTTAGGGTGGCGTTAATGCTTTGCAGTCAGGCTTCGTTTTTCTGGAGACTAGGAAATGTGACAGACTTCCCCCTGACATGCCTGAATCCACAGGATCTGAGTCTGTAAGACAAAGTTCTAGAGCTTGCTGTCTCTCTTTTAAAAGTTAAAATCGTGGGGGAAAGGAGAGAGGTGCTAACTGCATGCAATTATATAACCTGAGATAAGTGTTTAAAAAATGTTGATTGTATTCCTTTTTGCCATGAATCCAATAAATCAGTGAAGAATTTTACTCATCTCAAAATAAAAATTAAAAAAAAAGAAACGAAGGAACAGTCTTTAATCCCTTTAATCAGCAAAAATCTGTTCCCCTTGATAACTCCACCCAGGAGTACTGGGGTTTTCCTTCATCTCCTCAGGTCCCGCCCTCGGAAGAAATTGACACAAGCAGAAGCCATCACCACTCACCCTGGACCTCCTCGGTTGTACCCCCGGTTGTACCCCCAGGAGCCCAGGAGAGTATAACTGCCCAGGAAGGGGCTGCTGGGAACCTTCCTCCTCTCAGCGGCAGAAGCCATGGAGCAGAACCTGCCCCGCTGTGTGCGCCAGGCCTGGGATTCCGTGGAGGAGTCGCAGGAACCAGAGATGCTTCCCCTCTGGATCTTCCCCAGCATTGGGGCCTGGTCACTCCCTCTCTACCCTAAGCTGGACCACCTCACTTGGGACGACCAGGAGGTCAACCGGGAAATATATTCTGGTCCCTGCGGGCTTCTGCACCAGGACTGGCCCCAACACGGGCCCAGAGCACAGAACGGGTCCAGACAGGGCCTAGAGCCTCCCGCCCCGGACCCGACGCCCAGGACCCGACGCCCAGGACCCGACGCCCAAGACCGAGGAGCCAGAGTCGCCCCCAGGAGAGGTGGCTGCTGTCAGAAGCCTGCCTGATGCCAGCCCCCCAGACTCCAACCCACGCGACCTGGACCCCATGCCCAAGATGTGTCCCCAGGATCCAGAGGCGCCCCCAGGAGAGGCAGCTGTTCCCAGAAGCCCGGCTGCTGCCTGCCTCCCCGTCTTCTTCCAGTTGGCACCCAGCAGCAGGGACACACAACTGGAGCCCGACACTTAACAGGGACCCTTGGAGCATCGCTCTCAGGTGGGACCACCTGACATCCAGAGGCTGGAGGCAGCGGGTCTGAGGCACCGCGGTCAGGGCGACCAGGGCCTGCCTCCCTGCCTTTCCTTTGGCTCCCCTGAGTTCTTAGCTTTGCTCTGAGACCCTTCATTGGACGATCCTCTGTGACAAATGTTCTTGCGGTAACAATTCTCACTTTTACAGTCATGTAAGCAATGTGCCTTCATAGGTATTTGTGAGGTTTTCTTTTGCTTAACTGGAACGCAGGGAAGCGGGTTCACCTCTGCAGGCTGACGCGAGCCCCTCGCACACCGCGGCCCGACGGCTCAGCAGCACCGGGGCCCCGCCCTCCGGCCCGCGGAGCTTCCCCGGACCCGCCCTGCGAACGATCCAGCGAATGGAAGGGGAAGGAAAACCTGCGGTTCTGCAAATAGCGCCGTTGGCAGGGAAAGGGCCGCGGCCGAGCAAGGAGCTCGGGGCCAGTGAGCAACCGCCCACCCCAGGCGCGCCCCGGGGCCGTGGTCGGGTCCCGCCGCCCCCTGGGCTTGTCCGGAAACGCGGGCGGTCGGAGGGAACCCGTGGGCGCTGTGGCCCCGATAGAGGCCGGGCCTGGGCGGCGCTGGGCTCGGGCGCGAGGGGCCCTGCGCGCCCTGAGTTCTCGGTGTGGCCCGTAGCGGGGGGCGCGGGCGCCCAGGGACCGCAGAGCAGTCGCCGCCGCGGGGGCCGCGCGCTCTCCCAGCCCCGGGCGGGGGCGGCGGCCTGGGCGCCGAGTCTTCGGAGATGCGGTTCCACGGAGTCTGGGGCGCGGGGGCCACGTCTGGGAATCCCGAGGCTGCCGCACGGCGTCGGGAAAGCGCTGCTCCACCGCGGAGACCTCGGGGCCGGAGGGCGCGGGCCTTGGAGGGAGCGGGGCCGAAGGCGCCCGGGACGCCAGCAGCCGCGGTACTTATGCTCCCGGGAGTTTATGCTCCCCGAGGATTTGTGCTCCCGGGTATGTGTGCTCCCCGCGCGTTTGTGCTCCCGGGTGGTGGCCGGGCGCAGGGCGGAGATGCCCGAAGGCCGAGTCCTTGGAAGCGGAGGGACCCGCGGCAGCCACCTCGAGAAAGTCCGCGGGGCGATGAGACGCAGAAGCGCTGCAGAGCCCGAGGGCCGCGCTGCGGCCGGGACCGAACCACGCGGCGAGACGCGTTAGCGGAGCGCGCGGGGCGGCGCGAGGCCCGCGGGGCGGGGACGCGAGGCGGCGGCGGGTGTGGGCGGGATCCGCGCAGCCGCTGCGCTGCGGGGCTAAGGAACCCGATGCGACGGCCAAAGACCAGCGGGACCCGGCGGCGCTGCCCAGACGACGCCGGGCGCCGAAGGCCCCGCAGCGGGCGGGGGCGGGCTGGAGGGGACGGGGCGGGGCGGGCCGGGGCGCCGCCGAGAACGCCCCGCGCTGCACCGCAACGGAAGCGCGGTCAGCGGCCTAACACCGCAGGAAAATGCAATTGAAATAGTACATAGTCTAGTATATTAACGTAACTATATATTTTATATTATTTCTAGTAAAATGTTTATTTTTAACTAATAAATTTAGATTTATTACATTTAAAAGAATATTTTCTTCGTATTTATCATTTATATTGTTCATGTGTAACATTTTTATTGTTTATTTAATTTATATTTATAATATTCACTATAATTATGCATTTTATTTCTATATTCATTCCTATTTTAATGAAAATTTTATACCAATATTACTCATTCATATTATATTGATTTATTACTTCTATGATACACATTTTATACTTCATAATTATATTCTATGCAAATGACCTATTTGGTTTATTGAAAGAAAATGTTTAAATAACTTGTTTCTTTCATTTGTACAAGTAATAATTATGTGAATTACTTTACTAATGTTATATACTTATAAAGTTGTGTAATAATTAGGCGATATGTAATATTTTAAATATAAAATATATATCATAATTTTTTCACTTAAAATTTGGTAAAGTATAAAATTTCTGTATGATCGTATTGGTCACTTTAGAGTTTTATGGTTCATTAATTTTCAAATTTTAAGTTTTACGTATTTTTATACTATTTTACTTGGTTTATTTTATTTTATTGCAAAATTTTATTTTAAGTTTATGTTCATTTGTTTTATGTTTATTATTTTGTTAAATATGAAAAAATGAAATGTATTTAAAGTTTTATTTTATCGTGTTTGTATAATAACTTTTAATTTAATAAATATTTTGATTTAAAGATTTATTTAATTCTCATTTGTAAATATTTATTCATTTTGAAATGTGTTTTCATTGATTTGAGGGAGAGAGATGGACGGAGAGGGACAGAGAGAGAGAGAATAAGTGGGCGAGTGGGAAACAGAGAGACCACCCTTTGCGTAGGCCCTCGATTGGGGACTGACGCGAAAGCTGGGCACGTGCGCTTGGAGGGGCGACCAAGTGGCCAATACCTGAGCCAGGCCTGCCAGCCTGCAGTGTTCGATGTTATTACAATTTACAATTTCTGTTTTATCTTGTTATTTTTAATTCTATGCAGTGTTATATAAAGCTCTTTTATTAAAAATCATTTTAATGGTTATATTATGTTTTAACTTTAGATGTTAATTAAAATTTTATTTTCATATTTTATTTTAAAGCATTATTTTTAATATTTCTCATTAAATTATTTGTACCTTAATTTCTTATTTTAATTCTTTAATCAAATTAAATTTTATGTCTTATTTTAGAATAACATTTACTTTTTTTAAAAAAATTAATCTTTCTAATTTTGACATTTTTTACTTATCCAAAAGTTTAAACACGTTGACTTGATTCATGAATCCTTTAATAAACCCTTTACATTTGCCGGTTGGATTTTTGCTCCTTACCTGCAATAAGCATGAGCCTTGGTAAGGCATCAGGGTGGAGCTGGGGTTGGAAGGTAGTGTGCCCACTCCAAATGTGGGCTCGGGAAGCCCACACTCCAAAGGACTAGTGGCAGGTTTCCCAGCGTCCCTGGCACCAAGGGCTCCCGCCCCTGCTGGCTTGCACCAGGTCAGCTGGGTTGTGTGCTGGAAATCAGGTTGATGGGCAGCTCCGGGGAGGGACCGTTCAGGAAAGCGCCTTCGGGACAGAGAAGCTCTGGCCCACAGGAGGCCAGTACTTGTAGGTGCGTTTGGAGTGGCTGCCTGCCGTGGAGGCGGCAGAGTGACAGGACCGTGACCGGGAGGCCACCGTGTTGGAGCAGAAGCAGTTCTGGGCTAAGCGGAGTCCTGGGGGCTGCTGGCTGCCTCTCTGCGGGACTCTTGGGGGCCAAGGACCCCTCCTAGTTTGATGCCCCGCTAGGCCCCTCCCTCTGGTGTGCGCAGGAGACGCCCTCACCTTACCAGTGCACAAAGTCAGGCTGGATAAGGGAACCCTCCCCCAGTCCCTCCCTGACAGCCAAACAGGGACACACAGGAGGGGAATTATTGCAGAATTTATTAGGTTAAGCCAAAGAAAACCTCACAAATACCTATGAAGGCACATTGCTTACATGACTGTAAAAGTGAGAATTGTTACCGCAAGAACATTTGTCACAGAGGATCGTCCAATGAAGGGTCTCAGAGCAAAGCTAAGAACTCAGGGGAGCCAAAGGAAAGGCAGGGAGGCAGGCCCTGGTCGCCCTGACCGCGGTGCCTCAGACCCGCTGCCTCCAGCCTCTGGATGTCAGGTGGTCCCACCTGAGAGCGATGCTCCAAGGGTCCCTGTTAAGTGTCGGGCTCCAGTTGTGTGTCCCTGCGGCTGGGTGCCAACTGGAAGAAGACGGGGAGGCAGGCAGCAGCCGGGCTTCTGGGAACAGCTGCCTCTCCTGGGGGCGCCTCTGGATCCTGGGGACACATCTTGGGCATGGGGTCCCCGTCGCGTGGGTTGGAGTCTGCGGAGCTGGCATCAGGCAGGCTTCTGACAGCAGCCACCTCTCCTGGGGGCATCTCTGGCTCCTGGGTCTTGGGCGTCAGTTCAAGATCACATGGGTCGGAGTCTGGGGGCCTGGCATCCAGCAGGCTTCTGACAGCAGCCACCTCTCCTGGGGGCGACTCTGGCTCCTGGGTCTTGGGCGTCGGGTCCGGGGCGGGAGGCTCTAGGCCCTGTCTGGACCCGTTCTGTGCTCTGGGCCCGTGTTGGGGGCAGTCCTGGTGCAGAAGCCCGCAGGGACCAGAATATATTTCCCGGTTGACCTCCTGGTCGCCCCAAGTGAGGTGGTCCAGCTTAGGGTAGAGAGGGAGTGACCAGGCCCCAATGCTGTCGAAGATCCAGAGGGGAAGCATCTCTGGTTCCTGCGACTCCTCCACGGAATCCCAGGCCTGGCGCACACAGCGGGGCAGGTTCTGCTCCATGGCTTCTGCCGCTGAGAGGAGGAAGGTTCCCAGCAGCCCCTTCCTGGGCAGTTATACTCTCCTGGGCTCCTGGGGGCCGGGCCAGAGGAGGTGCAGGCTGGGTGGTGAAGGCTTCTGCTGGTGCCAGTTTGCTTCAGGAGGCGGGACCGGAGGAGGTGCAATAAAAATCTGGTACTCCTGGGTAGAGTTATCCCCATGAGAAGAGATTTTTGCTGATTAAAGGGATTAAAGACTGTTCCTTTGTTTCTTTTAAAACAGAGCACAGTTACTCGGTCTTCTAATTTGCTAATCCTATCTCCATTTCCACTAATCTGCTGTTTATTACTTCCAACCCATCCTTTATTTGTGGGATGGCATTCTTAATTTCCTGCAGTTTCCATATCTTTTCTCACATTCCTTACAATCAGCATTCTGAACTCTATATCTGATAGGTTGCTTATCTCATTTCATTTAGCTCTTCTTCTGGAAAGTCCTTTTGTTCTTTCATTTGAGGCTTTTCTTTTCTTTTTTTGTCTTCCCCTTTTGGCTGCCTCTTTGTGTTTGTTTCTATGTATTAGATCTGCTGGGACTCCCACTCTTTTTGGAGGGTCTCTGGTGCAGGCCAGTGTCACATGCTGTTTGTGACTGGCCTTGAGTACCCTGTTTGGAGCTATCAACAATCCTTGGCTGGTGGTTCCCTCTGCTGGGGCTGGGTGCATTTGGACAGGACCAAGGTGCACACCAAGGCCTGCTTTTCCAAGGCCTAGGCCCAGAAGCAGGTCAGGCAAAGAATCAAACCACCCAGAGGCCCACCTCTGCCTGAGGCTGTTTAATCTGAATCTTTTAATGAGCCTCAGTTATTGACTTCAGCAAGGCTTAGGGTCCACAGGGTGGGGCAAGAGGTTTTCCAATCCGTGGGGCAATTTCTTCTACCACCCTTATTCCACATAGTACTGGAAGTCCTAGCTACAGCAGGCAGGCAAGAAGAAAACATAAAAGGCATCCAAATGGGAAAGAAGGAGGTAAAACTGTCATTATTTCCGGATGACATGATATTGTACATAGAGAATCCTGAAGAGTCCACCAAAACCCACTAGATTTAATAAATGAATTTGGCAAGGTAGCAGGATACAAAATTAACAGCCACAGAGCAATGGCATTTCTATACACCAATAATGAACTCTCAGAAAGAGAAACTAACAAAAAAAAAAAATCCCATTTACCATTGAGGGGGAAAAATTAAGATACTTAGGACTGAATTTAACCAAGGAGGTAAAAGACCTGTACTGGGAAAACTACAAGACCTTGCAAAAAGAGATAGAGGGAGAGATAAACAACTGGAAGAATATACGGTGTTCATGGATTGGAAGAATTAACATCATTAAAATGTCCATGTTAGCCCAAGCAATCTATAGATTCAATGCAATCCCTATTAAATTCCCAATGACATATTTCACAGATCTAGAGCAAACACTTCAAAAATGTATATGGATCTAAAATGACCCAAATAGCCGAAGCAATCTTGAGAAAGAAGAACAAAGTTGGAGGGATCACAATACCAGATATGAAATTATACTACAAACCCACTGTAACCAAAACAGCCTGGTACTTGCACAAGGACAGACAGTGGAACAGAACAGAGAACCCAGAAATTGACACATCCCATTATCGTCAATTAATATTTGACAAAGGAGGCAAGAATATACAATGGAGTAAAGACAGTCCATTCAATAAATGGTGCTGGGGAAATTGGAGAGAAAAAATGAAACTAGACCACCAACTTACACCATACACAAAACTAAACTGAAAATGGATAAAAGTCTTAAATGTAAGATGTGAAACCATAAAAATCCTAGAGGAAAACATAATCAGCAAAATCTCAGGCATCTCTCATAGCGATATGTTCACTGATACATCTTCTAGGACAAGAGGAACAAAGGGGAAAATAAACAAATGGGACTGCATCAAACTAAAAAGCTTCTGCACAGCAAAGGAAACCACCAACAAAAGGAAAAGGGAGCCCGCTCTATGGGAGAACATATCTGCCAACAACACATCTGATAAGGGGTTAATATCTGAAATATTTCAGGAACTCCTACAAGTTAACAAAAGAAAGACAAACAATCCAATTAAAAAATGAGCAAAGGACCTAAATAGACACTTCTCCAAAGAGAACATACAGATGGCTGAGACATATGAAAAAATGCTCAGTGTCTCTAATCATCAGAGAGATGAAAATTGAAACCACAATGAGGCATCACTTCACACCTGTCAGAATGGCTCCATCAACAAGTCAACGAACTACAAGTGCTGGCGAGGGCGTGGAGAAAGGGCACGTAGTGCACTGCTGGTGGGAATGCAGACTGGGGCAGCCACTGTAGAAAACAGTGTGGAGTTTCCTCAAAAAATTAAATATAGAGCTGCCATTTGACACAGTGATTCCTCTTCTAGGAATATACCCTAAAAAAACCTGCAACACCAATCAGAAAGAACTTATGCTCCCCTATGTTCATAGCAGCGCAATGTACAATAGCTGAGATCTGGGAACAGCCCAAGTGCCCCTCAGGAGATGAGTGGATGAAAAGCTGTGGGGCATTCACACCCATGGATACTACGCAGCTGTAAAGAACAAGGGTCCCTTACCCCATGGGACAGCGTGGATGGACCTGGAGAAAATTATACTAAGTGGAATAAGCCAGTCAGAGAAAGACAAGTAGCACATGACCTCACTCATATGTGGAATCTAATGAACAAATAAAGTGATGAACAAAATAGATCCAGATACATAGAAGCACAGAACAAACTGAGGAATCTCAGAGGGAAGGCGGGGGGGGGGGGGCAGAGATTAATCAAAGAACTTATAGGCATATATGTGTAACCCGGGGACAGAGACAATCGTAGGGGGAAAGCATGGGGGTGGCCGGGATGCAGGGTGGAGGGGATCAGTGGGGGAAAGAAAGGAGGCGCCTGTAATCCTGTCCACAATAAAGACACATTAAACAATAAATAAATAAAAGCAACCAGAGTTATTCCGGGCTGGTTTGGCCCATTTGTTGGCGTATCTGCCTGAGGACTGAATGGTCCCCGGTTCAATTCCCAGCAAGGGCATGTACCTCAGCCCCAGGTTTGATCCCTGCCCAGGGTTAAGACAAGTGCCAGAGGCGACCAGTTGTCTCACAGGGATGCTTCCCCCCCCCCCCCCCCTTCTCTTCCACTCTCTCTAAGATCACTCAGTGGAGAAAGGTTCCTTGGGTGAGGACTGATTTAAAAGAAAAATAAACCACAGTTAGAGGGGAATGGCCCAGACATGCTACTTGGGAGGTTATCTTCTATAAAAAGCATCCTTTGTGCCTGACACTTCTAAGTATCCTTATGTCCATTGACTCTCCTGGCCCTTGTGCTGGATTTTACCCAGATGACCAGAGGGAGAAGTGGCGATCTTTGCATAATGTCACACTGCTGGTCAAGGACAGAAGTCAGACTCACACCCTGGTTTTCTGTTTGTTAATTTCTGAAATAAAGTATCTTCGGAATGTCGGTCAGTATGAATGCTGTGGGGGGATCAGGTCTCAGGGTTAAATGACCGGACACGGTGGTGGGCCAGGGCCCATCCAGCGCAGTCTCAGTGCCTGTGCCCGGGCAGGTGGGCCCCTGTGATCACTCAGCCAGTGGGAACAGGGATTGGCGCCAGCCGTGGGCGCAGGAATCTAGCCCACAGAGCGCGCAGATTCCAGGCTCGGTGACCGCCGCCCCCGTCCAGGCCAAGGCCGCCCTGCCCCTCACCAGGTGGGGCCTGGACAAAGGGCCACACCGGGGGAGCTTTCTGCAGCTGACCTGGCGCTGGTGCCCTGGAAGCCCCTGGCTGGCCATTCAGATGGCACAGCGCTGAAGGTCTTGCCCTTGGCCCTTCACCTGAACCAGCGCCCCTGCCCCGCCCCGCCAAGGCACCTTCAAACCTCCAAGAGACACCCCCAGATGCCCGCTCTCTGCGCTCAGCCGGGGCCGCACTCAGAGCCCACCCCGTGTGTGACCCTGATGGTCCCTTCCTCGGGGAAAGCACCCAGGCCCTCTCCGCCCCCTCCCCGCCAGGGCCCCAGCTCCGCCATCCTGATGCCCGTGAGAACGAGCTGCCCCGTGGAGGAGGGGAGAGGGGTTTACGGTTTAATCGGGTGCCCGCTCGGGAAGAGCGCAAAGACCACGGTAAGGAGGCGCAGACGCCGAGGAACTCGGCACTTTGTTGGCTGCACTCAGAGGGGTCTGTCGCTGGAAAGTCTGCGGGCACTCAGGGCGAGGCAGCGGGCAGGGCCGCCCTGCGGGGAGCCGGGGCTCCTCCCGGGTGCGCGGGCCCCTGGCGCAGGTCGGCGGCCCTCCGTCGGGGTCCTGGGGTCAAGCCCGGGGCCCTCCGTCGGGGTCCTGGGGTCAAGCCCGGGGCCCTCCGTCGGGGTCCTGGGGTCAAGCCCGGGGCCCTCCGTCGGGGTCCTGGGGTCAAGCCCGGGGCCCTCCGTCGGGGTCCTGGGGTCAAGCCTGGGTTTTCAGCCGCTGGTGGGGGCAGCTGGGGCTCAGCGGGGCGCCGGGCGCCCCTGTCTCGGCATCGCCTCCGGCGCTGGCACCTCCGGGCTGGTTCAGGAGCCAGTGGGCTGTGCGGGGCCTCTCCTCGCGGTGGCTGTGGGTCCTGGGCGCGCGGGTCCGACCGCGCTTCTGGCCCCTCTCGGCTCCGGGCGCATCGGGATCCCGGAGCGAGCCTGGCGGGGGCCCGCGGGCTCCGCGGCTCGGGCCGGTCCCGGGAGCAGGCGTCGCAGGAGGCGCGGCTCAGCGCGGGAAGTGTCCATGCCCAGGCCCAGGCCCGCTCCGGTTCAGGCCGGGCGGCACGGTGGGCTCTGCACGCGCCCACGTCCGACGCGGGTCTTCCCGGGGGCGCGGCCGCGCTGCCATCGCTTCGGCCTCGGGAGCGCGGAGCGGGAGAGCGGGGTTTTCCGCCCCCGACGCGCCCTCATTTGCATCGGGAACGGGAGGTAGCCTGATGGGATTAAGGGGCCGTTGTTTTGGCAGCAGCATCAGAGGAGGAGCGAGAGATAGGCCGGGGGTTGGCTGATTGGATTGGGGAGGGGAGGGGGAAGGTCCCGGGGAGGAAGGTGGGGCCCCGGCGGTTCCCCGGGGTGCGGGAGCCTCTGCGGGGCGGGCGGCCGGCGGGAAATCTCCCTGCCGACGTTATTCCCTGAGCCGGTCGCCGAGGATGGCCCGGGTTTGGACAGAGCCTTTTGTCGGCAGCAAACTGCTCCAGCCCTTGGGGAGGAAGGGGGGATGGTACCCTGCGGAGACCCCGGGGGTTTTGAGGATCGAGGCAGGCAGAGGGGGCGGCGTGGGTGTGGGAAGGGTCGGGTTTGGGCAGTTGCCGCTGGAAGGAGAATGTAAGGTTCCGGCCGGTGCAGACCAGGTGCCCTCGAGGCCAACTCTCCCCGGGGCCCGGGAGGCGGCGCCGCGTGCAGAGCGGAGGCCCCGCGGGCCCGAGCTGCTCCGAGGCCACCGCGCGCGGGGCCGGGAAGACGGGTCCCCCCCGCGCGCCACCACGTCCGTGCTCGCGGACGGCAGCGCGGGGCCAGCGGGCCGAGGCGGGGCGCCCAGCTCCGGGGCGGCCGGCCCGGCCTCGCTCAGGAAGACCCGCGCGACCCCCAGTCAGCTCTGAAGGCGCTCCGGCAACGTCTTGGGAAGGCTTTAATTAAAAAGAAACATTGCTCAGGAGAGAGGTTATTTGAGTCATAGTAGATACAGGGAAATGTGTAATAACAGGGTATTTGGAATACACTATTTTTACACCACTGCTAAAGGCATATAGTTGACGAAAATTTTCATTATGTGGTCATTACAATTCTTTTAAGATATTACAAGGAAGAAGAATGTTCCAAATGGTGCATGTATAAGGATTTTATCTGTGCATGTAAACGGGAAAAACACAGGACTCAATAGCTTTTATAAAATCCTAATAGGTGCTTTTAGGATTCAATGTGGAGGTTTTTCTTCAGACTAGACGCTGTGTATCTGGAGAAAATATAACTGGGACTGTGCTGCTGTGGGGTGGCCTCTGTAACAGCGCTCCTGTTCATATTCTACATTATACAAGGTGGAATACATACAGAGCCCAGTACATAACCAGGTCAGAGCAGATCTGCTTTGATGTTCTATAGTCGGGGCCCCAAACTGTGAAGGAAAAGAGTAGGTTTTAGATTTGGGACAGTAGCCCTGGCCAGGTAGCTGGGTTGGTTGGAGCAGTGCCCCAATGTGCCAAGGTTGTGGGTTCGAGGGCACATACAAGAATTGAACAATGAATGCATAAATAAATGGAACAACAACTGGATCTCTCTCTCTCTCTCACACACACACACACACACTCTCTGGTCCCCTTTCTCTCTCTCTCTTAAAAAGAGAATCGATTAAAAATATTAAAAGTAAATTTTGAGCTTTAGCAGTGCTGATAAGAGACCATACTCCAATCTCCATCTGTGGTCACTGGCCAAGAGGAACGCAGAATCCTTTTCTCCGCCATTCTTCTCCTGCCCTCCCCCAGTGATGTTCATCTCAATCCAAGGTCACTAAACTTTGTTTTGTTAACCCTGAGGGTATTTTTTCCGTGGCTTTCGGAAGGGAGGGAGGTTGAGGGACAGAGAGAAACATCAATGTGAGGGAGACACATCTACTGGTTGCCTCCTGAACCCGAAACCCAGGTACGTGCCCTTGACTGGGAATCGAACCCGAGACCCTTTTGTATGTGGGCCAACCACTGAGCCACACAGGCCAGGGCATGGTCACTAAACCTCACTGGCTCTGACCTGAGTTCCTATGTCCGTAAGTGAATGTATGAGGTAGAGACAGGAGTAAAGAATAATTAAGTAGGACTGGGAAAAGGAGACTTCCCTGCCTACTTAGAACTGTAACTTTTAAAATGTTTGTTTAAACTAGATGGCCAACGGAAAGGGTTATACACAACTGCCATTATTTGCACGTGTAAAGGGTAAATGGGTCTGGTGAAGGTCAATTTTCAATAGTTTTTGCTTATCCCTACTCTTTTAAACATAATTATATGCATTTTATTATTAGTTTCCCCCTTTAGTTTCTTTCCCTTCTTCTACTGCAATTTTCCCCATTTGTAATTTATTTAAATGTGTATCTTTGTGTCAATCAGTTTTTAAATATATGATTTATTCTCTTGTGTGTTTATATTTTCAGTGCTTGAGAAAAGTCTCAGGTTACATATCTTGTTTATTATTTCCCACTCATTTTCTAGGGTCTTGACATGGAAAGGTGATCTGCTACTTCCGAGTCTGGCACCGCCAGGCCCTGGTAAGTCTCTGCCACGCTTTACCTGCTGTCCTCAGCTTGTCTCAGAGTCACCATTGCCACATACAATATTCCCTTATGGCTGAGAGAATTTCGCTAGGATACATGCCCCTGGGCCGTACTGTGCCGTGGGAAATGTATAAACCCAGTGTTACTGAGTTTTTCCCGAAGGTTCTTTTGGAGGGTACAGCGTTTACCCCGGACAGCAGTGCCCGGGGCTTCCTGACGCTCGCACTCCCCACTCAGTTGTAAGGACCCAGGAGTCTAGCATTGGCCCGGGGCGGCGGCTGCCTGCCTTTCTCTGGTTTCTGATAGTGCCCCTCTTGGTGAGGCATTTCTGCAGAGTGCCTCTGGGAGTTATTCTCAGAAATCAAAATCTGTATTCAACTTTCTATCAGATTGGAAATTATCTTTATTTCCTAGTAAATCTCTTTATGCTTAAACGATTCCGAATGTTCTGTTTCTGTCGCTAAAAACCAGAAAAAGAAATACAACAACATTACCACATTCAACGTCACGTTTTTAGCTTATTGCCATCTCTTCTTGCTGTAACACTGATAGAATGAATCCAGACGTTCTTCATGAAATATTTAAGTCTTTAAGGCTTTTCTTTCTGTTTCCAGGACATTCTGAGAATGCTAGTTTGGCACTGCCTGTGGTTTTTACACGAGAAAATGGTAAATGTAAAAGGAAAAGAGAAATTCTGGTCAATATTTCATGTTGAAATTTTACAGTTTTCCTTTCTTATACTCCCTTCTATCAAGAATTAAAGAAGGTATTTAAATAAAGACACTTGGTCCTTTCTATGTGTGTTGATTTCATTATCAGGGGGATCTTGGGCCAGGGGCCGGGAGGGCTGCTCTCCAGGACCTCCTCTGATGGGGGCTGGCCGCTGCTCTAGACCGGAGGTGGGAGTCTGAGTGGGAGGGTGGTGGTATCTGGGTGGGGGGTGGAGCTGCCAGGGAAACTGAGGACCTACTCGCTGTCCCTTAGCTAGATCTGGAAGTAAAACTGTGGAAGCAGAAATATTTTCCGCTTAACCAGATTCCTGCCTCACTGCGTGTCTACTCCCAGACTTGCCAGATTTTCAGGTTGGTCTCGTGTTTGGCTTATGGTTGGCGTTTCTTTGCCGCAGGCAACCCCCAGGCCCAGGACCAAAAGGAGAGGAGACCTCTCAGTTCCCGCTAGTAGATCCACAGGATAGCTCAGCATCAGAGCTCTGTCCCCTCCCGGTGGCCCTTCTCCAGCTCAGTGCTTCTATTCAGAGTATTAAATGGAGGGAAAAGTGCCTTCTCACAACTGCGCTCTCCCTCAGATCTTGCATTTCAGATCCAAGTTTGCTTAGAATAAGACTAGTGACCCAACTGCACAGCCACATTAGCTGGTGATAGGACACTGAAGACGTTCACATTCAAAACAAGCCGGCGGCTAGCAGCCACTAAGGAACAAAGTTTAAACCTGACACAGCATGGGGAACATAAAGAGGCAGATCTTAGTCAACTTGACTGTGGTAATCACTTCACAGTGTTTAAAGTGTAGCAAATCATTACGTCTTACACCCCAACAAATAAATTCAAAGGAAAAGGAAATGGGGAGCGTAGGAAGAAGTCTGCACCCGAGAGAGATGCTTCCTGCACAGGACAGAAACAAGTTTGCACGGTTCCCCCCCAACACTCTCCAACACCACAAACACAAGTAATTGTGTTTTACATTACCCCCTTTATGTAGAATTACATTTTAGCTTTAAAAGAATTAAGGTTACTATCATTTTGGTGATTATTTAAACCACTATGACACCTTACTAGAAATTGCCTATTTAAAAAATTTTTTCTCTTTATTGTTGAAAGTATTACAGATGCCACCTTCCCACCCCCAGGCCTTCCCCGCACTAGGATCTGTGTCCCTGGGCTGCGCATACATGCAGGTAAGTTCTTTGGTTAATCTCTTCCTTCCCCACCCCTTCCCTTGTTTCTATGTCTCTGGATCCAGTTTGTTGGTCAGTTTATTTTGTTCATTAGATCCCACATGTAAGTGAGTCATGTGGCACTTGTTCTCTGCCTGGCTTATTTCCCTTAGCGCAATGCTCTCCAGCCCCTTCACCTGCCCCAGAGGGTAGGAGCTCCTCCTTTGTATTTACCCCACGGCGCACACAGCCGCGTCAGAATAGCTATTCCAGCACCAACAGCAGGCTCACCAAAAGCCATTATAATTTTGGGCATTAAAAACCCCTTAGGTCTAACCCGCTAGAGAGAAATACTAAAATTACTGCCCTTTAAACTCACTGGAAATAGTTCCTCTTGGTGTGTTTATGATCCAAACTTGTTATACATTTAGGATATTTTTTGTTCGGTTTCATTTTAATTTTTTTTAAATCCTCGCCTGAGGGTACATTTTTTCCCATTGATTTATTACTTTTTTTAGAGCGAGGGGAGGGGAGGGAAGCGGGGAGACACATGGATTGGGTGCCTCCCGGGGGCGCTCTGACCACCAGGGCTTGGTTTTAATTTTTGAGAATTATTTTACACAATTATGCCATTTTTTAAAGTATTAAAATCTTCTTAAACCAAACCTACCAGGTTTATATTCAGGGATGTTACCTTCCGTCCAGGAGTCCTGCGCTGACAGGGAGGCAGAGACAGACAGAGATGGGGGGGGGCTGCTTTCCGCGGGGCTGGCTCTCGCCTGAGTCCGGGCGCCAGCGCCCCTCGGCCGCCCGGGTCTGTGGGGCCGCAGCGGGCGTCCCGCCGCCTCTTCCCGGGCGGGGCCCGTTCGCGGTGGGAAACGAGGCGCCCCCGCCCCCGCCTTGACTCTGCCTGGGAAAGCTCAAGGGGTGCGGTGCCTCCCCGGAGGAAAGGTTCCCTCTCGGGAGCAGAAGGGCTTGACTCTGCCCGCGGCGGGCTCAGCGGCGGGACCCGGGACCGGGGTTCGATTCCCGTCGGGGCACAGGCCGGGTTGCGGGCTCCACCCCCGGTCGGGGCCGTGCGGGGGGCGGCGGTCAGTGACTCTCACCGTGGATGCTCCTCTCTCCCCCTCCCCCTCTCCTTTCCTCTCTCCGACATCGATAAAGATGTATTAAAAAGAAGAGCGTCTGCTCCCCCGGATGCCGCTCTCGCTGCGCACAGACAGAGCTCTGCTCCCCGGCGCGGTCCGGGGGCCGCGGGGAGCGCGCCGGGCGCACGGCGGGCAGGGGCCGCATCGCGCGCTCGCTTTCGTCGCGCATCATCCCGCGGGTCCCGGGATCCCCCCGCGGGCCCGGAAATCCCTCCGCGGGGCCCGGGGCCTCAGCCGGGCTCCTGCGGTTCGAAACCGGGATCCGCTGCGCAAACGAGCCTGCCCCGCACGCGCGTTCCAGCGCCCCGCGCCCGTTCAGACGCGCGCAGCCGATTCCCGCGGGAGCAGGGCCCGCCTCCCCGCGCCCCGCACCCCGCACCCGGCCGGCCCCTCCCCGCGCACAAGGCAGGGCTGCTGCGCGCCCGCGGGGGGCGGGGTCCGGCTGGTTCCCCCGGAACCAAAAAGGCCCGTTTCCTGCTCCCCCCGCCCCTCCCAGGGGCCGGGCGCGGAGTCCCCGTCGCTCCTCCACGCGTGGCCGGCGGGCGGAGCGTGGGCATCGCCGCGGGGCCGTCAGAAACGCAGAGCCCAGGCCCCTGCGTCCGAGCTTTAACGCCCCAGCCGGCGAGCGCAGGAGCTCCCGCAAGGCCGCGACCGGGGGCGCGGGCCCCGCTGCCTGCGGGAGGCCCGGGACGCGGAGGCCGCGCGCGGTGCCCGACCGTCGTCACCCGACCCTCCCCCGTCGCCCACCTGGGTCACCCGCGGGACCGCGGCCCGGAAGCCCCGTCGCTGGAGCGGGCGCGCTGCCTCCTGCTGAGCCGTCGGGGATTTGAGCGGGTGGAAGCCAGGAGGGCTGCCTGGAGGAGGGTCCGCCTCACGGAGTGGGGCCTGAAGTACCGCCGAGCTCCCCCCTCCTCTGTCTCTAAATGTGGGCACAGTTACCTTTTTGTTACTGGGAGTCGCTGTGGACAGCTAGCCCACGATACTCCACACGCACGGACGTCGTTTAATTCTTGCGGGACAGGCTGACTTAGACGTGGGACCCAGAGGCGATGTCAAGACCCTTAGGCGCGGATAAAAAAGGGGTGTGTGTTTTAGCATGAATGAGTGGAAACTGATTTTTTATCAAAGGGTTTTCTACATCTGTTGAGATAAGAGTTAAAAATTCTTTTCAAGCATGGAGTTACATTGATCAATTTATCCCCGGACACATCCACTATTTTCTCGATGTGTTTCTTCTTTATATATGTTGCTAATTTTCACGTCCTAATATTTTCTGTACAGTGTTTGCAATGCTGTCCTTGAATGAAATCAGCCTGTGGGGTTTCTTTCCTGCACTGCCTCCTTCCGGTTCTGTTTCCGAGGTATCTGGCCTCACAGATGAGTTGGAAAGTGTTCTCTTTCTCCATTCCCTGGGAGTTTGCGCAAGTGTAGAATTATTTTATTCCTTTAAGAAGCTGGCCTCCCCGAGGATGGTGTCGGAGGCAGTCAGTCTCGATGAAGACCTTCTGGACCACGAATGCCCACGTGGCTAATTCTGTAATGTAACGAAGCATTAAGAACCGTTGTCTTGTAATACACTTTGTGACTTAAATAAAATCATTGCACATCAAATTCAGATTTCTTCCAGTGGACTCATGTTTTTTCTCTACCAATAAGAATTATTTACCATATAATTTTACTGCTATAAAGGAGCAAACTAAAATTGATCATAAGATTTCAAAGATGTTGTCCCTGGAAATTTTATAAAATTCAATATTTCCTGTTTTCCTGAGTACTTTGTGTATTTTTAAATCATAATATTAAAAAGTAATGGTTTTTAAGCCAAGCCGTATAAACATCTCCCCAGTCCTCTTTGCTTTATTCTAGATGCCAAGTGTTCTGCTCTCCTGTGTGAGCCATGATATGAAAACATTCAGAAAGGCTGTTTGAAGTCATTGGCCAACTTAGTTACAAACTATGTTGATAGTACATTTCCCCAAAACTGTTCATATAATTGTAACGTATCTGACTTAGGAAAACAAGTGTTTGCTATTTTAAAAGCCGCATCCATCGTTGTTGTTTTGAAAGTATTGAATCTCTGCAAGGAAGAGTGAATGCCTGCCCTCCGATGAACACGTCAGTGGTAACTGCACTGTCACCAAGGCGATGAACTGGTCACTGTAGACTGCAGGCGAGTTTAAAGGCACTGGAGTTGATGCTCTTAAGAGGCCTCGCCGGCCGGCCGCTGAAGGTGACAGCTAACACGGAGCGACCGCACCTCCCCGTTCCTCGTGCTGAGACAGCAGCCCTACGGAATACTGGGGATGAAAGACGAGTTTGAAGCATTCCCCCCCCCCCCAACTCAGGCAAAGTCGGAGGGACCGTGGAATCCCGACTGGGCCCAGTTTCATCAGGACGGCTCCTCCCTCTCCCCCCTCCCTTGGTCCCCGGTTTCCCCTCTCTAGCGCATCTCCTACCCTTTGCCACACGACTCCTTTCCTCAATGCGATTGTGTCTTACCAACCAAAGGCTGGTCAGTAACGTAAACAAGCTTGGAGAGGCTCCGTTTCAAAAGGGATCCCCGGCACAGCACAGGCGCTGTTCCCTGCCAGCTGGGGGTAGCAGGGGTGGGCTGGGGGGCAGCCCAGGCCTGGGGTCAGTCAGGTGTGAGTGAGCCCCTCACCACCGCCGCCGACAAGGTCCTGGGGCCTCCTTTTCCTTTGGCGCTGCAAACGGAAGAGCCCCAGAATAGGCAGAGACGGTAAACTTAGTGAGCCGGGCAGGGAAAAGTGGCAGAGTCGTGGGGCAGCGAATGGCACAGCTGTTCTCCATGGAGGCTGGTTTCCTGTTGTCCTTAAGCTTTGGAGAAACACCTTAAACACTTAAAAACAAAACAAAAACAAAACACCTTCCTTCCCTACGTGCCCCACTGAGCCGGGCCCTTCATTGTCTGCTCCCCACTCCCCCACCGGTCCCCACTCCCCCACAGGTCAGGGGCTTCCCTAGACCCTCTCGCTGTTTTCCGCGCTGGCCAGAAGCTGCAGCATCCCACACAGGTGCCTCGGAGGTCTCAGGAGTGCGGAGCGGCAGGGAAACAGGACAGGTTGGAGAGTCTTCTGGAAAATAGCCAGCCTTTGCTTTATACTGAGGTAGCTTTTATTCACTGCTCACCAGGTTTAGCCCTAATGTTTCTCCAGCTTGCCCAGCGCTGAAGGGATATAGTTTATTTCTGTGTGGGTTTTTTCTTTTTTCTTTTTACTCAAGCCCCAGCAAGGAATTATTATCTCTACTTGTATTTGACAACTTCTGCCAGAAACAAGTCAAAACCAGCAGCTCAGCACACCCGGCGACCATTAGCTTTCGATCAGCTGAGGGTAAGAGGTTCTCTAATCGTGAACATTTAGCCACACTCACACACTCACTCACACTCACTCACACACTCACACACTCGCACACGCTGTGCGGTGGGAACAGTGGGGAGCGGCACAGACACGGTCCTGCCCTCGGCTCCCTCTCTAGTCAGCAGCCATCCCTCGTGATTGACCTGCCTCTGGGAAGGGACCAGGTGCTTTCTCCAAGTTTTTGTTTTTTTCTTTTCTGGCAGCTGCACTGGGAGCAGACGATGATGTTCATAGGTCCTTGGTATACACGCCACCACTTGGCTCCTCGAACTTTCTCTCACATTCTTTCTCTCACTCTGGAGCCCAGGGCCTAGGCGAGGAGCTGGGATAAGATCGGGCTGGGAGCCGGCTGGAGTGATTGGGAGCTTCCTGCGGCCGCGTCACATCCCCCTCAGGGAGCCGGTGGGAGAGGAGCGGAGACGGAGACACAGGAGCAGGTTGGGAGCTGGGTCGGCACCGGGCACCCAACCCCGGTCATCCTCTCAGGTACGGGTCCTAATGAAACCTGGCAGGTTGGGCGGGGCTGGGGTGGGGGAGCCAGTAAGCGGCAGGGGCTGTCTTGGCTCCAAGACTGTCTCCTACTTTGCTGGCTTGAAAACTGATTTTGAGAGGGAGATTTTTTTTGTTTTAAAAAATTCGATTTTAGAGAGGGAGGAAGGGAGGGAGAGAGAAACACCGACTGGCTTCCTCCTGTACTTGCCCAAACCAGGGACTGAACCCGCAACCTAGGTATGTGCCCTGACAGGGAATGGAACCCGCAAAACGCTCCAACCAGCTAACTCACCCGGCCAGGGCAGAGAGACGCTAATCTTGACTGGAAGGTGGAGAGGCTCCCAGGGGAACCATAGAAAGCTGTGGCAGAGAAAGAGAGGGAAGGTCGGGGGCTTTTACCCTGGATGTAAGGAGGCTGGGGGATCATTGGATCCAGCCTCGCTGGGGCTGAATCGCCTGGGGAGCTTTTGAAGACACTGGTGCGCAGGCCCCCTGCTGCAGGATGTAACCAGTGGTGGGTGTGGGGCCCGGCACGGCTTAGTCTTCAGGGCTCCGCAGGTGGGTCTCATGCACAGCCAAAGTGGGAGACAAACACCATCACGGACACGTGGAGTTCGTTAGAAATGCAGAGCCTTTAGCTCCAGACCTCCTGAGTCACAATCTGCATTTTGACAAGATCCCTAAGTGATTTGCATGCCCAGTTTGTCTGCAAACACTGCACAGAGGAATGCCCGGCAGGCAAGTGGGAAGTAGTTAGAGATGGCGCTGGGTAAGCTTTCCCTTCAAGGTCTAGCCCGTCTTGCCTTTTTCATGAATGACTCCTTTAGCTCCTCCCTTCCCCCCCCTCCTCTTAGTATCCCTCTTCTGTGTTGTTTGAACCCTTTGACAGATATGACACCTTGCTTTGTTTCTAGCCACCCCTTTCTGACCCCCGGCTTCTCCATGCCCTTGAATTCAGAGGAGTGACACGCCAGGATTGGGACGCACCCAGTCCTTTGGTAGCCATGCCTACCCAGCAGAGAGGACCTCTGTGGCTGTGTCACCAGGACCACGTGGCTCTGTTCATGGGTCTCCCTGCTCCCCTCCCTCCCCAGCATCGTTCTATCAGAAATCTCTCAGCCGCAGCCCGGCTGTGTGAGCAGCCTGTGGTTCCCATGGCCCCCAGTCTCCACCAGCCGCGGCCACCGCCTAAGCTTCTAATTGCTGCCCCTCTGTGGGGCCTAAACTGCCTTCTCCGATTCCCTCAGTTTTCTAAATTCTTGGATTTAAAAGATGTCTTTTTATTATTTCGTCTCAGAACACCATCATAAGATGTGAGCCATTCTAGAAGATACCGTGAGCATTCGGCATGTTTTTTGCTGGTGTTCAAGTCAACCTTATGGGGTCCTGGTGTTTCTGGTTGGCTCTCCAACTAGACCAAGTGTCAGGAGGACACTTGTGTGCCCGGCATGCCACACAGTGCCTGGCACAAAGAACACTCCCATGTCTGTTAGTTGAATTAGACTGTGTCTAATGGACAGACTTAGTCCATTAAACACATACACACAAAGGCATGGTCAATCTCTATGTCAGAGAAAAACTGTTAGTTTCCACCAATGTTTCTGAAAATAGAGGATCAGAAACTGACTATGGGTATATGAATGATAAAGTAATTTCACAGTGTATTTGATTTTAAAAGTCAAAATCTTATCCTTTCACGGCAAGAATACTCAAACTCTTTAGCAGTCTCTTCTTTGGATTTCTTCTCCATTAGAGAATAGCACTAAACGTTAACGGAGCAATTTCTCTGTACTAGGCCCTTTGGAAAGCACGTTGCCTGTTGCGCCACGTTGACTCTCTGAGGCAGGTACTCTGACGGTCCTCACCTTACAGGGTGAAAAACTCAAGGTTTTACAGATGATATTGACACATTTGCAAACGTTGGGACCCATATTTGCACCCAGATAGTCTGAACCCCAGAGCCCATGATCTTGTACCTTTTGCTCACCTGCACTTATAAATCGGTGTCCTTTGATTGGGATGTGCAAAAAGCAGAAACTGGAAACGGGTAGATGTAAATCGGTCTGAGAGAGGGGGGAACTGGTGTTTTTCCACCTGCCTCTCTCTTTCCCCTCCCCACACCCACCCACACACGAGGCTGCCCCTCTCCCTAGCACAAGGCTGCCTGGACGTCTGAATTGCACTTTTGCTCCAGCACCAACTAGTCCTGTGAACCGAACCTGGCAGGTAAAGCAAGACAGTTCCCACCTGGAACTGGTGCCATGGGAAGCTGGCAGCAGGAGCCCCTGGAGCAGGCTTCCCGGGAGATCAGAGGCCCAGCGCCTCTAAATGCCCTTTTATTTTGACAGGTCCCCTGCTGAAGCCCGTCCAGCGGTGCTGCTGCTCCACCCGCCCGACAGTCACCCGAAAAGCATCGCCCAGGACGCCCCAGTCTCCCCAGCTCAGTGCCAGCAGCACGCAGCGCCCCGCGCTTCCTTGACCCCTGACCCGCGGGGGGCCCCCTGGACAAGCTTCGCCGGCGAGGCCATGGCGCACCCCTGCTTCTCCTGCCGCCGGCGCGCCTGGGCCTCCGCGTTGGGGGCGGCGCCCGGGGCCTCCTCGGTGCCCCCCGGGGCGCCCGGCGCGCCCTGGGCGCTGCCCTTCTACCCCGCGCTGGGCGACCCCTTCCGGCAGGGCCCCGGCCTCTCGGGCTCGCCCCGCTGCTTCTGCGGGGCGTCCTGCGGGCGCTGCCCCCGGTGCGGGCGTCCCCTCCAGGAAGGCGGCCACCCCGGCCCGGGGCGCCCCGAGCCCCCCGAGTCCCCGCCCCCAGCCTGGGCGCCGCCGGGCCCCGCGGGGGACGCGAGCGCAGCGACGGCGGGGGATGTCGGCTCGGGGACCCCCCAGGAACCCGAGGCCCTGCCCGGCCTCCCCGCAGAGCGCCCCCTGGAGGCCCCGCTGTGAGCGGCGCGCCCCCGTCCAGGGCCGGGCGCCGGGCTCTGAGCCCCGGGGCGCCCCCTCCACCCCGAGGCTCCCGGACTGCGGGCCTGTTTCTTTGTTCCCCCCCTTTTCTACGTGACTTTAAAGCTTTTCAATAAAGTTTTACAAAAAGAATTCACCTTCGCGTGGCCTTTTGCTGCCCGATGGAAGGGGGAGGGTGGGCAGAGGAAGGGGGTGGAGCCGGGCGGGACCCAGCGGTGAGGGGCGGTTTGGGGGGGGGGGGAGGACTTGGTGGATTCCGGCCCCCACCTGCGCGAGCCGGGCTCGTTCCTTCTGCATAGTGTTGGACTTCGTGCCTAGACCACCGCTGACCGGTCCTGTTGCTGCGCGTAGTCAGCCTGCGGCCTTGGTGACCAGGGCACTTTGGGCATCACCGCAGCGCTCCCAGGGCACCGCTTACCTGCCCTCCCGCTGCTGGCCGCACGACCAGGAGCAGGACCCTTGGGCCCCCGGGGCTGTGTGTTCAGCTGGCGTAGGGCTGACCTTGGAAATCAAACGCTCAGTTGTTTTACCAGCCAGCGTGGGTTTGTTCGACGGCAGCGCAGAGTTGCAGCTCGGGACAGGCAAGCTATGGGGAAAGCCACGGCAAGAGCCGCGCAGGAAAGGGTGTTTTATGGAGAAAAGGGAGCCAGCTGGGAGGGGTCGTTTGGAAGGAAAGGCCGCTGGAGAAAAGCAAGAGTCCCCGCAGGAGATGCTGCTCCCCGGCCGAGCTCCTGGGGGGGGGGCTCTGAGGGGGAGGAGGCCCAACTAGGCCTGTTCCCGTCGGGGCCTGTCCCGGAGGGGTCTGTCCAGCTTCGATTCCTGCGCTGGGGCCCGTCATTGACAAGGAGCAGCCCTGGGGGGGCTCCCCCTGCTGGCCGCCCAGCTCCTTTTCAGTGAGGTTTCCCTTCATTAATTTTCACCGGAGTCGCTAACACATTTCCACAGTGTTTTATACCAACTTACACCCCGCCGGCGGTGTATGAGAATTTGGGTTGCCCCACATCCTTGCCAATATTGGGCATTTTCTGTCTTTTTCATTTTAGGCATTTAGGTGGATATGTAGAGGTACAGGACTGTGGTTTTAATTTCCACGAATCAGAGCCCCCCCCCCCCCCTTTTTTAAAATTTATATGCTCATTGGCCCAGTTCCATTTATATCCCGGGGATTATTTTATACTCCAGGTCTTTATGATACATAGTGCATAATATTGCAGAAAAACAAGGTTTTTGTTTTTTTTGAACGGGAGAGGAACCTAAGTAGATTGTTTTTATTAGAAAAAGATCAGCTTGCTGCGTGAATAGGTGACGTGGTGAGATTCCCCCTGAGGGTGCTGGAGGAAGAGTTTAGCTGTGTGGGGGTCCGTGTGAGAGGCGGTGACTGGCTTCAGGATGGTGCCAGTGAGAATGGAGTCAGGCAGAGATGCGGACGGGACATTGCGTCTCCATTTGAAGACACATTCTGTGGCTTCTAGCCAAAGTAAGCTCAGTGCACTTGCTAGATCCTTTCTCTATCCTGTATTTTCTCTATCCCAGAGGGATGGCGAACAGTCCTGAAAACTGTCCTCCTGTTATGTTTAGTGTTAGCTTGAGTGTGTTACTATATTTATATCGAGCTCTGAATTCAATATTCTAGTTAATAGTGTCTTTTGTGATGTCCATAACTGGCTCACGGGAAACACTGCCTTCCAGTTCAAAGTTCTCAATATAATTATCCCCCTGGGGAAACGAAACTGGTTATCACACAGAATATTTCCAGGCCCTGGCAGACCTCTTGTCATCAGCTCCCCCATCCATCCCAAGGTCTCCTGCTCCAGGTCCCAGATCACCCACCCTCCCCAGGCAGCTAACTCTCTTGCACTTTGGGTTGTTTTTCCATACTTGGTGGGCCAGTGTTTCACCCAGACCCAACGCAGCATACCACCCACAAAGGGGAAGCGAGGGGGTAACTGAGGGTATCTAACAAGATGCATAAGTTTGTGTCTTAAACCTGTTTACTCCGTTTCCCACTAGGACCCATTCATACCTCCCCAGTATATCCAGCTTCCAAACCACAACAGGACTTCCCCTTTCTTCCCTTGGGAACAAGGATGTCCTCACTCTTTTTCTCTAAGGAGAGGTTCAGATCCAATCAGCCACAGGTGCTTCTTGTAGGCAGCGAATCGTGATCTCCTAGAGCAAGTAGTGCAAGAGTTTAAAGCAGCAACTTCCGTCTTCAGTGGCTGGTCCAAGGCAAACAGTTTCCTGACGCATCGCTGCCACCAGGGGGAGCCATTGGGCCAGCCAGATACTTCATGCCCTGATTAAGGATGGTTTACAGTGAGTTATTGGTATAAAAAAAACTTTGGAAAATGTTTCCAATTAAAAGTACACGAACTAGTAAAGTGTTGTTAACACAGTATCCACTTTCAAAGTTTTTAGGTTTTGTGGTAGAGTGAGAAAAACATGATGCTCCCAGGCGATGGCCAAGTGCTGCAGCCAAGGTTAGAAGCAACTCCTAGGGTCTTGCTGCTCCGGGTGTGCTTCCTGATCACCCGCAAAGGCATCACTTGGCAGCTAGTTGGGCTCACGAACCCCCTGAATCCAAATCTGCGTTTAAACAAGACTCCCAGGGGGTTCCCGGGCACAAGGAAGTCGGCAAGGCTGCTTTAGAGCTTTGCTGACACCTACTGGAGACAGCAAATGTTTGTGCGTCCCCTGGAATGCCTCGCTAAATCTAATCGCGAGGCCAGGTGTCACTGTCCTGTGTCAAATTTGTGAAGGAACAACTCTGGGAACCCTGAGGACAATGCCTAGGAAATGATCATGCACATTTCTCAAGAATAAACAGTGAACCTACAAACTGCAATTGAAAAACAAAAAATGTTTTTAAAAAGAGTAAATAGTGAATGCAAGAAACATGCTTCACCTAGTCCCTTTACCAGTGAGTGGAGCAGAGTTTGCAACACCAAACTGTGCCTTTTGGGGGTATTGATTATTTTAAGCTGGTTATTTTCAAGAAACAAAAGACTCAAGAAGAGCCTTTCATCTCCACCTGCATAAAGGACTTCAGACAGAAAAGCCTGCCCCAGGAAGGGAGGTCCTCTGAGCTGGCTGAACCTCCCCCACTTTTCCACAGATAAGAATGTTGGGGGTAGGGGGTGAGCTGGCTTCGCTCTGCTGTACACTTTGCCCCAGTAGCTGGACCATATCCTTTACCAGAGATAAGAAAATGCTATCTCTGTGAATACAGGTCTGAGCCTTTCATTTCTGTTCATCTACAAACCAATGGGGCACTGAATTCCTCACAATAAAAACTTCAGGTCAAATTTAAGTGTTATTAAGCTTGACGATGTAAAAATGAAGATATTTCTGGCAAAAGCTTTTGAGGTAGAATAAGGGAAGTTCGAGAGAAATTGTAGCAATTCTAATATCCCACTTTTTCACCCTGGGGTTTCTGGAGATACTCTAGATAGTTGAAATAATAAGAAATAGTTAGGAGATATTACTTAAAGTTCTGGGTACTCACTAAGAGATCTAAAAGTCATTACATAGCTACCGGAAATTTAGAGTGTAGGTAAATCTGTATAGTCTAGACCAGGCGTCTAAGACATTTTAAATTCATAATTCCCACAAAGGTCTCTGGTGTAAGCCTATTATTCAGGTTCGTAGGGAAACACGGGAAGGGCGAAAAGCTGAAAGATTTAAAAATGGTTGGATCTGGGAAGGAGAACTCAAGTGTGAAGGGGGTGTGACGTCTGTTGTACATTTTGTACTTTGATTAAAAAATAAAATTGGACTGGTACATTATTTCACAGAGTAATGCTCCACGTGGGCAAGTTAACTGCAGAGAGCCGTGAGAGGCCAGAGAGCCTGGGGTTTAGAATAGCCACACACTTGGGGGGTGCCCTCAGCCTCAGGGACTGGGGTGAAGGCCGGTCCTGCAAGCAAACGGGGTTACTCAGGGCACTGGGGCATCCAGGCAGTCCAGCGATACCAAGGAGCTCTGGGGGTAGGCACAGGCGGTGCCCAGGTCGGTGGCGGGTAGCTGGCATCGGTGGGTTCTGCCAGGTTACAGGGTAGGGGTCAGTGGTCATGGGTCAGCCACAAGCCCAGGCTCCATGTGCCAAGAAAATGAGGTGCTTTAATTTGAATGAGGTGCTCTATGGGTGGAAGTCAGCACCACTTGGGACGTATGGAGTGTTTTCCCCTTAAGAAAGGGAAGTTTTATGAACAGAAAGAGGGGCGGGCTGGTGCTGACCCCTCGAAAGTGACAGCTGGGCAGCACGCCCTACGCAGATGGCTCTGCTTCCTGCTGTTTCCGCCCAGTATTGTCCACGCATCACTCTTTCACGTCACCAAGATTCCTTGAAAATCTGAAATTTTATTACCCCATAATAAATAGAAATACTTTGTATGGACACCGTATTAGTCACCTACTCTGCATTACAGATTACCCCCATGTTGAGCGGCTTAAAACAAAATAAACAAGTATAAGCTCACAGTTTCTGAGTGTCGGGAGCCTCAGCGTGGCTTAGCTCGGTCGGTCTGTCCCGGGGTCTGTCCCGAGGTTGCTGCTAAGCTGGAGCCGCAGGCCTTGGAGACCTGACTGGGGCTGGAGGGTCCCCCTCCCGGCTCCTTCCAGCTCCTTCCCGTGGCTGGCGCTGGCAGCTGGCCGCTTGGGCTCCTCACCAGCGGGGCCTCTCCAACGGCTGGGCTGCGAGGAGTGAGCCTTGATGGCGGGAGGAAGGGACAGAGAACCTGACTCTGGCTGAGCACCTCCTGTCTCTCAGGGTCGCCCCGCCATCCCCCAGCCCTGCGAGCTTGTGTGGCCCCCTCGAATGCAGCTCAGGGTTAGGGCCCCGGGCAGCCTTTGGGGGGATGGCGGGGATATTGGCTCCCTTTCCCGTTTTCCAGGTGCACCCCCTGGGGTGGGATCTGCATGGCACCCAGAAAGCCCGGCAGAGCTGGGCGCCAGGCCCACAGCGGGGACCCCCTCGCGCGCGCCCCCTCTCCCGCCTCCCTCCCCCAGCTCCCTGGCTCCCGCTCCCTGGTGTCGCCTCCCAGACAAACTCCCTGCTCCCAGGGCTTCACTGGGGGCCTGAGTCCAAGGGAGCACTTTGCACGTCAGCCTGGTTTATCATTCTGTGGCCACCGTGCTGTTGAAGGAAGCGGCGGAGCCCCAGGAAAGACCCCCGATTCTCTGCCCTGCTATGGGGCACAGGGCGCCTCGCGCAGGCTCTTGCTGTGCTTCGGATAGTGAGGACCAGCAGTTCCTCGTTTCCTTGGCTGCACATTACAACCAGCTGCAGGGTAGGTGCTGCTAGGAAACACTGCTTCCCAGGCGGGGTTTTCTAAGCTACGTATTTGGAAATATCACAAGGGGTTTTCCTCCAAGGCAAAGAAAGTAGTTAAGACCCACCATAGGCGCAGCACCTTCCCTCCTGGGCCATCAGGGCCTCTAGCCCTCGGGCAGGTCCAGGCCGTCAGGGAACGGAAGGGAAAGCAGCCACCTAAACAGGACAGGTTCACCGGCCCTGTCGTCATCGGCCCAGAGGCGAGCGGCCAAAGCTGCCGCTCAGGACAACTCCGACTCGCTATGTGCCAGCTCCAATAAATGAAGGGCCAACAACAACCTGAAGTCTCCTGGGCTGGCCATGGAGGTAAAAGAAAAAATTTTTTTAATCCCTATAAAAATGGAAGGGGATGTCCATTGAGCCACGTGGACATGGGATAGTTTTAGGCTTAGGTTTTATTCTCATTAAAATTCTCAACATTCATTCTCTGGCTGGTTTGGCTCAGTGGTTAGAGCATTGGCCTGTGGAGTGAAGAAGAGTCCCGGGTTCGATTCCAGCCAAGGGCACTTACCTCTGTTGCAGGCTCGATTCCTGGCGGTCGGGGCACGTGCAGGGGGCCACCCATCGATGTGTCCCTCTCACATTGATGTTTCTCTCTCTCTGTCTCTCCCCTCCTTCCGTTCTCTCTGAAAAGCAATGGAAAAAAATATACTCAGGTGAGGGTTAAAAAAAATTCTCAACATTCAAAAAGGATGCCAGTCAGTCTCTCAGAACCGCTGCCTGTTAAAACATTTGGGTCGGAACTTAACTGAAAACACAGTTCCCGAGGGACTTGGCAGAACTATAGCTATAAACTTACGGTGGCTCCATGTACAGTAAAAGGTTAAGGTGAAATGCACGAGGAGACGCTAATATTTAAACACGGTGAATATTTTGGTGAACTGAAAAATACTTCTGCCACGTGAGGAACCAGTAATTTATTTTGTGTTTTTCACAAATTGGATTTTCTGGTGAATCACAAATTATCAGTGTCATTAAAATGAATCAACATAATTTTAGCGAGAAACACCACCACCACCGCCAACTTGAATCTGGTATTTGCATTAGAGCAGGCAAACGAAGACATCGTTGCGATTTTAAAAATAGAACCTTTAAGAAATGTCTTAGACTTTGATCACCACTTTCAAGGAAACTTTGGTATCTGAAGACCAAGATTAGGAGGCTTGGCTTAGGTCACTGCTAATTCTTGGATGTCTGTCTGGGTCATTCGGTGCAAATCGAAGCCTAGGGCCCCAGTAATTCAGATTTATCACCCTGCCAGTCTGACTATCTGGTGCCTAAAGATAATAAAACAGTCTAGAGAGAGGACCTTGAAGCTGGGAGATGAGTTTACAGCCGCCTCCATGCTGGGGTGAACTCTTCCCAGGGCAGTCTGCAGGGAAAACGTCTGATCGGCATCTCTAGACTGAGACTGCCCTTTGCGAGGTCAGGGGTGGCCTGTCTGCTGCTGCCGGGGCTGGGCCTGGGCTTAGGCTGCTGGTGGGTCGTTAGCTACCTTAACTTCAAGCTCTAAGACAGAGGAACGCCAGTCTTTCTGCTTTCTACTCTACCCTCCACTCCTGCCTCCAAATTCCCCTCTCCTGCCCACATCCCCAGTCCCACCCCCACACACCACACACACGTGCTTTTCTCTCTCCAGTGTGGGGAAGTGAGACATCAGGAGAGCCCTGGATACAGCCCTCAGCTCCTCTCTCTCCACACACACACACACGCACACACACACACACATGCACACACAGAGACACATACACACATGTACACGCGCGCACACAGGCACACATGCATGCACACACACATACACGATGTACCTAGGAACAGGAAAATGGACCCAAGGGCACCGCTCACTAAGCACGGGCCTCGGAAGTGCCTTTCATGCCAGACGTCTGTGCTGCAGCTGTGAGTGATCCTGGAGAGGCGCTCAGTATGGGGACAAGCATCCTCTCCTCTCTCCTAGTCTTCCCTCCTTTCCCCCGGAAGGGCCAATGCTGAATTAACTTTTATAGGGAGGTAATCTAACTTGGTTCACTCCTCACCCCCTATTGGGCAGCCAGCACTGCCTTATGGGAAAACTCAGAGCGTTCCCGTTGCCCAGCCACCCAGCTAGTAAAGGCAGAGACACAGTCAAACCCGTTTTGTTGATGAAAGAGAAACATGACCCCGCCGGGACTATTTGCCACGACCCCGCTTTCTTAGCTGAAAGTTGAAACGCACGTGCTGCTCAGGTTCACGTGCTGATTAGGTTCGGGGGCCTGGGCCCCTAACGGGACAGCTGAGTTCACGATTGTCCCCGCGGAGCTGGGAGGCCTGTTTACTGGGCCCGTATTCACAGTGGTCTCCGGTGCCCTCTCCCGGGTGCCCCAGCCTGGTAACATCAACCAGCCGTTGGAAGGAAGCGACCTGATAAGTCATAACCAGGCCGCTGCGATTGTTGTGTCTTCTTTTGTTTTCCTACATGGTGTGAGCAGTTGACCTCAAATCACGGATGCTCCAAGGATTTTCCTGTTTCCCCTCCACTGTTTCCACGTAGAATGTGAGCCCATGCGACTGCTAAGTTGACAAGCACCCTTCCTTTCCTTTCCTTTCCTTTCCTTTCCTTTCCTTTCCTTTCCTTTCCTTTCCTTTCCTTTCCTTTCCTTTCCTTTCCTTTCCTTTCCTTTCCTTTCCTTTCCTTTCCTTTCCTTTCCTTTCCTTTCCTTTCCTTTCCTTTCCTTTCCTTTCCTTTCCTTTCCTTTCCTTTCCTTTCCTTCGTGAGCAAGGCCCCAGAGGCCCCACTTTCCCCGTAGCCTCACCCAGGGCATCCCAAGCCGGCCCTGCCCGCCCTCCTCCTGTGCAGCCCCTGACAGCTTGTCCACCTCTCCCTCCCCTTGCATAACGGGCTCTGCAGAGGCCCCGGACCCCCAGCCCCCCAGCCCCCCAGCCCACAGACCCCCAGCCCCACAGACCCCCAGCCCCACAGACCCAGGCCTGGGCCGGCCCACTTCCTGCTTTCAGCTGCTCCCAGGCTCTGTTTCCTCCCTTCCTCTGTGGCCCGAGGAGGGTGACTTCCAGGGGAAACCAGCTGGGTGAGTCGGGTCCTTGGGAGGGTGGCTCAGCACTTCTCGCTGGTGCAGGGTGGGGACATCCAGAGGGGGGAGCCTGGGTCTTCCGTATTTGGAAATCTGGGTGAAGAACAGGTAGAGCAGGAAAGAGGAAACTGTCGGACCAGCAGGACCTGGCGAAAGAGGTCTCAGACTGCGAGTGGGGCACCTGCGGCCCAGAGCCAGGGAAGGGGGTGACCAGGGTGACATCTGTTCCCACACACTTGTTCACGAGGGTGACCCCAAGTTGGATGAGAGGGTATTTTATTTTTACACCAAGTTACTAACTTGAGATTTGTTGCCCGGCTGGGCGTGGCTCAGCTGTTAAGCATCAACCTAGGATCCAGGTGATCGGGGTTCGATTCTCAGTCAGGGCACATGCCCGGGTTGCGGGCTTGATCAGTGACTCTCATCATTGATGTTTCTGTCTCTCTCTCTCCCTCTCCTTTCCTCTCTCTGAAAGCAATAAAGATATATTAAAAAAAAAAAAAAAGATTTGTCAATCATTCGATGCACGAACTACTCAAATACTCTAAGTCACTTTTTGCTGATTATTTATTCCTGGGTACTTGGAACATGAGCGGGGAGAAAGGGCATAAACACATCACTGCACCCCCACGCAGGCAGGGCAACCTAGGTGGGCACAGGTGGCCCACACCTGGCCTCTGGGGCTGTTTCCCCCTGTCAGTAGGGGAGCACATACCTGCCCCCTCCTTCTCAGATGGCTCCTGTGAGGATTATATGGGTTTATAGATTTCCATTCATTTTTCCTCCCAACAGATATTTATCAAAGGCCTATTCTATGCCTCCCCCTCCAGGCTTCAGGAATTCTGGGTGAACAACATAGACAAGGACCTTGTCCTTGGTCAGGTACTAACCTTCCATGAAGCATCAGTGGTTTCAGTCTTTTCTAAAAAAAAGTAAAAATTAGGTAATCCTTTGATCAATTATAATCGTACCTGGAAATCCAATATGTAAAGTAAATAAAAAGGAAATAAGAGCAGAGACCAGAATTCTGGTTGACCATCCCAACCCCAGTGTCCCAGGGGGCTTTGGAAGCAGTTTGAGAACTGCTTCAAGAAATTTCTACACACACACACACCCCCCCCATGCAAACTGAGAACATAATGCCTCCCAGCTTTGCAGATGCTCTGTGTGGTACATGTTGCTGGTGCCCCCACCCCCAGACCCCCTGTGCTGGCTGGAGCCCTCGCCCCACCTCACTGCTGGGAGTGGGCCACCAGCAGGAGGCAGGAGGCCGGAGGAGGCGACAGGCATCTGGCAACATCTCTCCCACTCCCAGGCCCCCCCGAGCCCCTGGGGAAGTGGGAGGTGGTTTCACAAATTCCTCTCTGAAAAGCGAGCGGGACAAGAGACCGGCGGGTGTCCCGGGAACACGGCTGCTCCAGTCCGGCTCTGTCTTCAGAAGCCGCTGGCCCTCCGGCCACCGAAGCCTGTGCTTTTTAAGTGTGTTTTGTAGAAAAGTGCTCGGGCCGGGACAGACGGGAAGGGGCCCCAAGGGCTGGCGATGCATCGGTGCACAGAGTTCAGGGAAGAGCCGGGGAGCGCGCCCCGGGTGCGAATGGGGGCGGCGCGGGTCCAGGCCCGAGGCCCCGTGCTCCCCGGCAGACCCCAGGAAGCCGGCGGCCAGGCGCCCTCTGAGGTTCCTGAGCAGGGAACCCGGCGCGCTGACAGTTCCCGGCCTGCAGATTTCCCCTCCGTGGCTGCGTGTAAGACACGCATTTTTTGACCTGTTTCTGACTGGGAAAGCTGGGTGGGGGAGTGCTGTCCCGCGTGAAAGCCAAGACCCACCTTCCTTCTCTTTCCCCCTCCGAACTGAGCTGATCCCTTAGGGGCTGAGAGTGGAGGGCGAGGCCGAGAGGAGGGGGAGGCTGAGAGAGGAGGCGGGAGCCACGGCCCCTGGGGATGGCAGGAGACCCAGAGCACCAGTGTCTTCCTGCCTACAGTCGTCTTCCCCAAATTGTCCCACAGTCAGAACAGAGGACCGAGTGTCCTCTTGCTCCCTTCTCTGCCTTCGTAGCGGCCACACACCCCCTGCACCATGCTGGGCTGGGGCGCTCGCTCCACTAGTGTGTGCCTTGGGCTAGTCGTTCAACTTTCTGGTCTCCTCGGCTGTAAAAAGGAGATGATGACAATCCTTTGGCATTCCCAGGATTCCCGAGATAACCCATTGAAAGCTCTTAGAACTATGTGTAGCAAATTCTCAGCAAATGCTGCTCAAGTCACAGCTCCCCCTGCTGATGATTGGGTTTCCCCTTCGGACTTGGGGGTGAGAGGGGCCCTGGGATACAAGCGGCTAGCTAGCTGGGAAGCGGAGAAAGAAAATTTGTCAACAAAATGCTCTTCTTTCTGGCAAGTTCTGAAGATGGCGAGAAGGTCATGGCAACAGCGGATGGGGAGACCACCCGTGAGCACTGAGGATCTAATGATAGGGCCCCTTGCTTGAGCGTATGCCGGGGACTGTGCCACACAGAGGTGGTGGCACTCAGGCTGTCCACCTGCAGTGGGTGCGAGTAAGAAAATGAGCCATCCGGACGCGGAGAGGAGAAATGGGCATGAGGGCAGCAGTGAAAGGCGAGGAGCACCCGAAGGAGGTTAGGATTAGCACCAAGAATCCCGACCTGCAGAAAAAGTTCGTTTTGGCTGGACCTGTGGCTGCAGACAGGGCTGGGCCTCCCCCGTAGAACTGGGAACCTGAGCGGAGTAAACCGGGAAGGTAGGAGGATGACCTGGGGGGCTGAGTTCTGAAGTGGAAAGGGTAAAGGCCAAAGGCCAGGCAGAGACAGCACTGATGTCCCTGGCACCATCAACGGCAAATATTTACTAAATCTCTAGACGACTTTCATCTCGTAAGCAGTACATCCCCGGACTTTGGAACCAGATTGTTTTCATGGAGTAACCCAACTTGCACAGTGTGCTTGCTGTGGTTTCTCAGGTTACGGCGAAAGCTCTTAGGTCTAAGTGACTGCTCGAGTGGGTATGTGTGATGACTCTGCACTAGGGAGAGGCACACTGGGGACACAGGGTCAAGGTTACAGTGTTAAGGTCTTGGCCCCTCAACATGAAATTCGCCTTTAAACTCTATGGCAAACAACACAGTACAATGTATTTACCCAACAGGGTACATCCAATGCCTGAGAGCAAGAGAAAAGCACGTTTCCCACTGCTCTCCCATCTGGGTGGGACCATGAGGCTAGTTCTGGCCAATAGAATATCAGTGGGAGTGACAAAAGTCGCCAGCATTCCCTAGGTCTTCTCTCCCTCCCCTTTCTAGGAGGCAGGGCCACAGATGGGAGGGCCTGGATCCCTGAGTCAAAGCTTGGAAGGAATCCACCTGCAAGAGACACCCAACCAGCATCAGAATGTAAAGTGGACTGGAAATAAAACATTTAGGTGTTTTAGAACCTAGCATTAATGACCCTGAGTAGTACAGCTTCAGGCAGCAAAAATGACCAATGACCACTGGTCAAAATGACCAGTCCTATTATTAGAGTAACCATGGACTTTCAGAGCAATAATAATTTCTTTTGACTCAAGATTTTGGGAGTTTCTTGTGAAAGTGCAACTATAGACTTAGAGTGTATTAAGTGATCAAAAGTCATGATGACGCTGCTGAAGTCAGAGACACATGGACATGCATGGAGTCATTCATTCATTCATTCATTCATTCAGTATTAAAGATGACTGCCCACTGTGTCTTAAGCAGTGGACCAGATGCTAGAGGTACTGACAGTGTTTCTGACTGGTAGTTTGTGAAGGACTTGTACAGTGGGGTAGAGAGCTTTTAGATCTAAATGAGAGACTTCCACTTTCTGCGGTGCCTCCTCCCTCGTTTTTATTCCTCAGTCACACCCAGGGAGGAAAGAGTTCCCAACTCTGACCATCTGGACTTGCGCTTTTTGGCTCAAGTGGAGATAATGCCTTTGCTTAGAGGTCCTGGGCTGGGGGTGGGGAGAATAGGGAATCCTTATGCAGCCAAGCAGGGTGGGTAGGAGAGGAGCAAGGACCCATTTGTGTTAAGAAAGGTACGGGAGGAGCCAGGGGGATTTACAGGCAGCTTGGGATTCCTTGGAACTGAGAGCTGTTAGGTGGTCTTGATGTCTAATAATGACCACTGTGCATCCAAACAAACAAACAAAAGCAATGCGATTTCTCCCACCTACAGAAAACTGTCCTTTGGAATTCTTTCAGCTTTCTTTGTACAATGGAGATTCTGAATAATGGGTTCAGTGGCTGAAGCAGAATTTAATTTAAAAATATTATGTAAGCAAATGCCACATTTATAGAAAGAGACAGAAAATCATCTTAGCGTAGACATTTGCTTCGTTTTTCTGGATGAGATCACTTGAGTGGCCTCCTGTTAATTATCCAGGGAGAGACTAGACTGCACTGCTCTCCTGGGAAAGGGGAGCGGGACCTTCTGTGTTGGATGGAGACTGTCCCTTTCCTGGTTGAAACTCGCAGAGTCTGGAGAAGGCAGGCCAGGTGCCTAAAGAGATCGGGCAGGAAGGGAATGGCAGTGCCCAATCCCTGCTCCCTCTGAGGCTGAGCTGGAGTCTGTCAACAGGAAAGGACAGCAAGGACCCGAATCAGAGAACTCCAGGCTCAACGCAGGGGTCTAGGGGTTGGGTTAAGGGCCGTTTCCAGGGCAGCGTGTGTTGAAGGCAGGAACTTCTCCGGATGGCACACTTACTCTGGTGTAGTTTCAAGATCTTGCTGGAAAAAAAAAGATGACTGGGTATCAGAGGGTGGATTTGGGCCTGAAATGAAAGAGCTGAAACCTTGGAACTATAACCCAGAGCAGGGGATGGGCAATGAGTAGATGCGAAGGAGCAGGGCCAAGGGTTGCGCTAGTGGACAGTTGAATATTTCCAACCCTCTCTCCATCACTAGATTCTTGGAGGCTCCTTGGGCTCTTGGAAAATGGGAGTGTGTACTGTGGGAGGGGGAGGAGATTCTGGACATGAGGGGTACATGGAGCTTGGAACAATTAAGTAAAAAAAAAAGTAGAGTCTCTTGGCCTTGCGTATATCTAAATGAAGACAGGAGTCAGGATCCCACCCGACACATGCATTAGAGGAGCACAGGGTCGTAGCTGGTGGAACCGGTCATTCAACAGCATGGGATCTTCAGCTGCCTTCTGAGATTGGCCTGGCCTGGCCTGGACGTGTGACCAAGACGAATAACACACTGGCGGAACGATGTGATCTATTCCCATGCCCAAGCTGGCTTTGAGGTCTGCTAAAACAGACACCAAACAGCTCCCATTGCCATGGCGACCTAGAGGGGAGCAGCAATTCATTTACAGCAGCTTCTTCAAAACCTCACACAGACCTGTTTCCAGGGAAAATACAGATTCCACCACTGACTTAAGTTACTTTTACTATCATGTTAAGTTCTCTCTTTCCCTCGCTCTCTCCTCTCTTTTCTTCATTGAGATTCTTGGATATTGAGTTTCTGTTTATTTTTAAATCAAATTGGAAAAAATTTGAGCCAAAGTAAATTTTTTCAAAACTTTTTTCTATCCCAGTTAATCCAATAACATATCAATAGGTTACTTGAGGTTGTTCTGCTGCTCACTGATAGTCTTTATTTTCCCCAATGCCCCCTCTCCCAGGGTTTACTGTCCCGTACAACCGACGTACAGAGTTTGAAAACCATCGATCTATTCGGAGGGAAAGCTGGTCCCTGCTCTTGCATGTTGGCTGGGAGTGAACCGTGAAGTCACTTTCCAAACCTCTCTCGAAAGGGTGAGGAATCGCCTCTCTCCCAGCACCCTCAGGAAACACCCTCCTTGGGTCCATCGGTCAGTAACGGTCGTGTGTTCACCCCAGCCCATGGAGGGGGCACTGAGAGTTTAAAGCCAGGCTTGAAGCTCGCGCCTCGCCCGTGGAAACAGCGGTGGAGCTCGTGTCTCCGTCAGAGCCTCTCCTGCTCAGGGGTGGTGACCTGGGTCCCAGGCCGTCCTTTCCTGGGAGGGGCTGTCCTGCTCTTCATAGGATGTTGAGCAGCATCCTCAGCCTCTACTCATGAGTGGCCAAAAGCAACTCTGTCCCAACTGTGACCACAGAAAATGTCTCCAGACACTGCCAAGTGTCCCTAGGGTGGGGACAGAAAAGCTCCCGGGGGGAGAGAACTCCTGCTCTAAGTATAGAGACGCCACGGGGAGGTGCGAATGCCCAGGTGAAACAGGGAGTAGTTACCAAAGGAGGGAGGCAGCCAGTGTTCCTTGTGATACACCAGCATCATATTTTATAACGAGGTAGATTTACAGATTATTTGGATATCTATTAGGGGTAATGTGTAACCCGTAGGCAATAACAAGCAAGTCACAGATAAATTAGAGAATCAAATTAGGTGTAGACACAGGCACGATGTACAGTGTCAACCCCTGTGCACATGGGATGTGTGCACTAGTTGGTGTAGATCAAATCTGCACTGATTTTCTTCCCTTGTAAGATTATTAAGTTCACTGTTGTGTTAATGTCAACAGCTGGGCTCTGTTTCTGGCTTAGACGAGGGTCGCTGGTAGTGAGCAGAGCGCCTGACAAGTTTAGGGGAACTGAAAGGCCGTTTGGGGAACTTCATTGGTTTGTTATGAGTGTCACGTTGTGCTCAGTCAGCACAAGTGTTCTCCCAGCTCCAAATCAGGCACTTGACAGGGAAGTCTGAAATGCGGCCCATGTTGGCTGAGGCCCTGAGGAGCCTGCCCACCTGCCCACCTGCCCACCTGCCCGCCTGCCCACCTGCCCCTTCTCTGATACTAGACTCTCTGGCAGGGAAAGAAGGAAATGTGGGTTGTCTTTCATAGTACAGTTGCTGAAACTTTTAAAGTTCAATGGAGATATTATTAGGATCTATCTGTTCCTTCTCTTTAAACCTGTATTTTTAAAATAAAATTATTATTTGCAGAGCACATTGTTTACAAAAGCACATTTATTTATATTGACATATAACATTGTGTAAGTTTAAGGTGTTGACTTGAGACATTTATATATTGTAATATGATTACCACCGTAGTGTTAGTTAACACCTCTATTATGTCACATAATTATCATTTATTTTTTGTAGTGGGAACAATAAGATCTAGTCTCTTAGCAACTTCGAAGTGTATAATATAGTATTGTGAGAGAGACCTTGATTGGTTGCCTCCGGCTCACACCGACCAGGTCTGGGGATCGAGCCTGCAACTGAGCTACACACCCTTGGCCAAAATCAAACCCAGGACCCTTCAGTCCGCAGGTTGATGCTCTAACCACTGCGCCAAACCAGCTAGGGCATAAGCCGTTCTTTTATTTAAAAAATTTTAATTGTAAAATATTGCAAAACTATAGAAAAAATAAATACATCTATTGAATTAGCAAATATTAATATATTGTCATATTTCCTTTATATATTTCTTTTTCTCTATAGATATTAATTGTACATAGTCGCACCCATTCCTATGTCCACTCTAAAACCATGATTTTTCAGTTATCTCCCTTTAAAATTAGATATTACAATTTTACTCCTCTACAGGTTAATTTTACATTAAAAAAATACATACTGTAGAGAGTCAAAACCGATCTCACATCTTGAGTTCTTGTGACATTGTAAGATTTACTGTATGATTTAGTGCCTATTGGTTTAAATGTTTTTCTGCACATTACTCATATCTTTCTGCACATGAACTTGTATTGCTTTGCCTCTCTCCACAACACCCAACCCTGGAACGGTGCTGGGATTCTAATACTGGTTAACTAAGTTCCCTTCTTCATTGTTTACTGATAGATGAGCTGATGCTTAACTTCTGAGTCAAGTCGTTGTCCAGGTGACATTTGCCTTCTTTGACACTGTCATGTGACATAGTTTTAAAGTTAATGAGTGAATAATAGGTACAAATTTCCAGTTACGAAATAAAGAAGTCACGGGGACATACTTACGGAACAGGGAATATCATCAATAAGATTGTAATAACTTTGTATGGTGATGGATGGTTAATAGATTTCTCATGTGACCACATCATAAGGTATATAAATTAGTATCACTATGCTGTACACCTGAAACTAATATAATATTATATGTCAACTATACTTCAATAAAAAAAAGGAAACGAGCGAGTGCAGGTTAAATCCCCTTCAGTGTAACTGCAGCAAACAAGGCATGGTGCTGACTTGTCCTCAGACTCAGCAGTGCTGCTCAGAGGGCAGCTTCCTGTTTTTCAGGGACATGTGATCTTCATCTGCAAACATCAGCACGTTGGAAAATGATGTATTATTGACTTATTGCACAATCCCAAATCCGCAGCCTTGTGAATGTTAATGTTTTCTGGAAATGCCAACAGACTTTGAAAAGATAAAAGCTGCAAAAATAGTCAGAAGTTATCTACATTTTTGGAGCTTGAATTCTATTGTACAGGAAAAGACCAAGATTAAGAGCCTGGAGTGGCAATAAATGAGCCGGGGACTCAGGAGCTCAGAGTTCTGGTTCTGCTGGGGTGGAAGCCAGCAGTCCTCAGACAAGTCTGTAAATCTTGCTGGGCCTATAGTGTCTTATCTTTAAAACCAGAGGACTGAATTTCAGATACTTGGTAACGTCTCTTCCAGTTCTAAGATTGTACTGTTTTTTAAATCAACAACTACTAAGATAGAAGGAATATGTAATGGTGATAGAAAGTGTTAGCCCTGAGAGATGCTGTAAAGAGAAATAAACTAGTGATCTTTTGATAGAGGAAAGACTTAATCCTTTAACCTAAAAGCTTGAGTTTCACAGCTGAATATTTTAATTAAATTTGACTGAACTGAATATTTTTGTGATTACTTCATTGTTTAAAAAGATTTCAATGTCCATAGGCTAAACAGTAAATAAATGAGACCAAGATATAGGTAGATGATTATCACAGAGCGGGGAACTCTTGCATGGTTTTAGAGTGGACATAGGAATGGGTACAACTATGTACAATTAATATCTATAGAGAAAAAGAAATATCTAAAGGAAATATGACAATATATTAATATTTGCTAATTCAATAGATGCATTTATTTTTTCTGTATTTTTGCAATATTTTACAATTAAAATTTTTAAAATAAAAGAACGGCTTATGCCCTAGCTGGTTTGGAGCAGTGCAGCCTTACCCCAGCACCCTAACAATCCAGCCACGAGTCCAACTATGCGCTGAGTCCTTCCAGGAAATCTCTGAATATCGGGGTTGCCTTGGGGGTCCCAACACAGGGCACCTCAAAGCACTAAAGTAACTACACCAGCTGCAGCAATACCTTCCACTGTTGCACATTCCTGAACACATTGTTCCACAAAATCTATCTCACGAAACACGGGGTCACGTCTGTTCTCAGGGTTAGTCAACGATGCTGTTTGTCCTGATTAGAGAGATTCTTACTTTGTCTTTAAAAAATCTGGTTGGCAGGAAAGCCCCCCGGCCCCCCTGGGTGATCCTTCCTGTTCAGGGGGCACAGCAGTTGACCTTCTGGGGTGGGGTCGGTTTCTCTGCCAGGCTCCCTGTCAGGGCCCAGGCCCTCTGGCAGGTGCAGTGACAAGGCAGCCAGCCCCCTGGAGCAGCGTCCGCTGGGCGGACGAACCTTGATGGAATGTCAGCGCAGCAGATGCCCGGCGAGCGCTTGCCCAGTTGACCTGATGTGCTAATGGAAGCACCGGGAGGAAGGACGGCCGCGGGGGGCAGAGCCCACCCCTGCCCTGCCGTGTCTCCGTAGAACCCAGGCTGTGCAGAAAGTGCCACCCGGGTCAAGGCCACTGTCCTCTGTGGAGGAGCAGCCTCGGCCTGCATGTCCTGGGAGATTTCCCGATGTCCTGTGAGGATGCTGTTTTTTCTCATGATAGCTGTAGGGTTTTTTAGTTTGTTTTTTAAAAGATTTTTTTATTGATTTTTAGAGAGAAAGAAAGGGGGAGGGAGAGAGAGAAACATCAGTCTGCTGCGTCTGCATGGCCCCCGCCAGGGACTGAGCCCGCAACTCAGGCACGTGCCCTAAGAACTGAACCGGCAACCTTTTGGTGCACAGGGCGACATCCAGCCAACGGAGTCACACCAGCCAGGGCTGGACAACTATTTTAGAAGCAAGTCAAGTCTCTTTGAGCGGGTGACATGCAAGCTGAAGCCTGAATGATAGGTCAGTGCAGAGGTTAAGAGCAGGGGCTTCGGGGCCACTGTTCCCAGGTACTAGCTGTGTGACCTTGGCCACATTATTATGGTAAAAAACATAATATAAAATCTACCATCTTAACCACTTTTGAGTTTACAGTGTAGTAATGTCAAGTATATTCACATTGCTGTTACCCACAGCACATATGGAAAAGATGGAAAGACCGTGGGACCCAGGGAAGACCCATCTCTCCAAAGTTCTGTGGGTACCTGGTCTGAGGCAAGTCTAACCTGATGGTTCAGACCAAGGTCATGGCCTCCACCCCCGGGGACCCCGATCTCAGAGTTCATGCGACATTTACCCAGGCGGAACCCCAGTGAAATGAGAGACGCCGAACACAGCACTGTAACCCAGCATCTAGCCGAGTGTGGCTGCTCAACTGATGTTCAATTATTTATAAGCCGATAAACGAAGGAAGGAATCCAGCCAGTGTTGTTGCTAAGCAACTGTTACCCTCTCACGTGGGCCCAGCTCACGTGGTATCACTATTGGACTAAGTGATACTTTCTGTGTCAGGACAAAGTGGCCACGGAGCACCTCCAAGGGCTCGGGTCACGAGGTGGCTCCCTGGGGCTCTGTTCAGTAGAGAAAGAAACGAAAAACAGATTGTTTCCCTCCCTCTTGGCCTCTAACTGGCATAAATTTTGTCTGACTTTCCAGAAACCTCACCCTTGGACTAAGATCAAGAAAACAAAATTCCAGGCTTTTCCTGAGTCAGTGTAAACAAGGTTTTGACTGAAGCCTTTAGCTCCAAGGAACACTGTGTCTCCTTCCACCTGCGGGGCTGAGGCTGGGACCGGCCAGGGCAAACCCAGGGGCTGGGGGCCTGCTGGGATCTGCCCCGAAGCTGCTTATGCAGCTGTTTGTGTCCCGCCAACTCATCTCCATCTTCCGGGCCCGCACTTGGAAGCTTCTGGACACGCCTCACTCTTCCTCATCAGTTATCTCTTCACTTTCCAGAGTGACCTTAAATTGCACAACTTTAGGGACAAAGTGGACTCCCTTTTCTCAGGACAACAGACCACACAAAATGTGCAATCGGGGTCACCAAGGTGGCGAGGCCTGAGCCTTGCGTTTCCCTTGAATGCCAGGAGGGTCGATGTGAGTCTGGCACAACCTTAGAGCAACACTTTACCTTGTTAGGCCCTCCCTTGAGCCTGAGCTATTCAGGCCAAGTCTGTAAAGGGCCCCTCCAAGCTCCTTGTTGAGCCCGGTGGGCACCAGGGAGAGGGAGGCTGACGGCTGAGAGGCCCGACTGGCCTTGGGAGAAGTTTCTCTGGTTACACGGCACCCTTCTCGCTGCCTCCCGGCCCTTCCTCACCGTGCACTGATCTTTGGAAACACGAATCTGATCGTGGCAGACGCTAACTCCCGCAGGGTCTGCATGGCCTGGCATGCCCGGCCCCGCGCACGGCTCGTGTTTCACCCGCTTCCCTCCGCTCCAGCTCCACCACTCAGTGCCTTCAATGTGCGTGTGCCCTCCCACCACAGGCCTTTGCACACGCCCTCCTTTCTCCAGCTTCCTCTGGTTAAGTCCGACCCCTCATTCAAGCTGCAGCTCAATGGGCACCTCCCAGGGGAGCCTTGGCCAACTCCCAACCGGCTGCCTGCCCTGTGTTCTCCCCTCCCCTACTCGGCACTCGTCAACACTTGTCTACGGTTAAACCATAAGCTCCCTGAGGGTAGGAATGGGTTTTGTCTCTCCTTTGTTCTTGTTTGCTTGCTAATGTATATGCAACGCTTAGAACAATGTCAGCGCTTAGGTTTTCAATAACTATTTGTTGAATTAAGAAAAAACATCCTAAAGATAGTGATCAAGACACTATAAGCACCGTGTCTTCCCTCCTCGGGATTTCCTGGGCGTTTAGACGTACTTGGTAATTTTTATACCACTTCTGGATGATGTGGGGAAGCTGATCTCATTTAGGAAAGTGGGGTGGTAAAGAAAGCAGATCTCACGCAGCCAACAAGCCACAGGAACCCGGGTCTCCGACTGATGATCTGAACCACGTGTGCCCTGGCCTACGCTACAGGTGGGCTCCTGGTGCTTGTTACCAACTTGGCTCAATGAAACGTGGTGGACACTGAGGAACTTCCCTGCGCCAGGCTTCGTGGTGGCAGCTGCAGAGGATAAGAGCTGAGAAGGCCCTTAGCTCATAACCCAGAGAGTGATTAAAAAAAGACAGTAATAGCGAGAGTAGAGGAGGGATTTGATTAACACTGAGAGGGGAAGGTGTCAAAAGAAAGCTATAAAGGACTCAGGAAGGCAAGGGCTTCCCGGCCCCCAATTCCTGCATCAATCCCAGGATGGGGGGGCAGGGACCCGCCACCTTCGGGGGCCATACAGGCCAACCTCGGCGAGTGAGAAGGCGATGGGGCGAGAAGAGCAGCCTTTGCTCTATTTCTAGTCCAATTCCTGGGCGAGGGCAGCTTGTTAAAACATTGCATCGTTCGACAACTAATAAAGTTTGTATTTATAGCTAGTACTGGTGTTAAATCTCTGTTGCGTTAGTAGCCTTTTAAAACAGGCCATTGCTGGAGTATCGGTTCTACTGCAGCCAAAAGCTAAAGAAAAAATGTATCGCCAAGATAATTTCATACAAGCCCTCGGCTGCTGCATTCACCTAGAGAATTCCTTAGTTTTAATGAATCTGACCACCAAGGATAACAGGAAACGTGAGAAAATCTTTCAAATGCTTCAGCAATTCTAAAATTCCTGTACAAACAGCTGTGTCCCCTGAGTGGCAGCCACAAGCCGAGGAAAGCCCGGCGGGAGACCTTGCATCGGAATTGTCCTTACGTCCGGCTGCAGAGTTAGGAAATACAAGTTCAGGAACAATCCAAAACCTCACAGCAGCAGAAGGGGCTTCAGGCTTACACGTGCCGGGCGCGTCGGTCAAGTGAAGCGTGAAGGGCACGCTGAGGGCGAGGCCGCACAGCGGCTGCTGGGCCCGGAGCCCCGGGGCTCAGCTGGGGCCTGAACTCGTCACAATGGCCACTATCTTGTGAGCACCCACCAGGCCCGGCCTCGTGCTGGGCGCTCAGGTGTATTTTCTTTCCTTTTTATTTCAACACCACTCGATTGAAGAGCACACCGCACCCCCGCACAGCGACCTAAGTGGACTGGCAGCCTTAGTCCACGGGCCGGAAGGGTAACCTCATAAAAACTCAGTTCTCAGATTGGCCTGTGGATTCCATGCGAGTCCAATCAAAGTCACAAAAGACTTCGTTCCACGTGTTTTCGTTTTCAATCTTCATAACCACCAAGCTGTTAAGGGAGGGAAACCCGACCACGTGGCATCATCAAGCAGAGGCCTGTGTTTTCTCACGTGAAAGCCCAGGATGGGCAGCCTGGGCAGATGAGGGCGCTGGGGATCCGCCCAGGGCCCGGTTCCCGCTGGATTTCTGCCGCACCTGAGCCCAGGTTTCTATCTTCAGGCTGCGAAATGCTGAGTCCCTGCAAGCATCGGATGGCCCCAGCAGGGAGCTAGAGCCACAGTGCTGACCAGCGGCAGGAAAAGCTTCCCTGGGGCTCCCGGCAAAGTTCCCACTCCCACTCCATCCCACTGGTTAGCACTGTCCAGCTGCAGGACTGGCTGAGAACCAGAGGCTGTTTTGCTTTTATTTTTTAAAAATTTATCTTTATTGTTGAAAGCATTACAGGTGCCTCCCTTTCCCCCCAGGGGCCCCTCCCGCCTCCCCCGCCCCCAGCCTTCACCCTGTGATTGTCTGTGTCCCTGGGTTATGCTTATGGTTCTTGGGTTAACCTCTTCCTGCCCCCTCTTGAGATTCCTCAGTCTCTCCTTTCTTCCCTAAAGGCTTCGGAGCTGGGGAGCGAAGGACGGGGGAGGGAAAGGGCATCGGGTGGACGTCAGGGGGCCTCCGCGCAGGGCTGCTATTGTTCTCATTTCCCACAGGAGAAAACCTACGCACTGAGTTACGTAACTTGCCCAAGGTCATGTAGTTAATTAGTAGAAAAGCTGGACACGAACCCGGGCAATCTGGCTCCAGAGCCTGAACTTCTAGTCCTGCGCTTAGGTTTGACCTGGAGGGAAGAGGGAAAGCGCTCGGGCTGGGGGTGGCGGGGGAGGCAGCCGCTCTGAGGAGCCCTAGGAAAGGCCACTTGGATTCATCCCCTCTGGCTGGCGACGCCCTCAGGGTCATGGGCCTCAGTGCTGAGATTGAAATAATGACGACGTAACTGCACATGTGGTCATGGAGAGAAAACCTTGCCCAGAAGGCCAAAGCCAAGTCAGCTAATAACACGACCAGGTTAGCACCCGAGGAGTCGCCAAAGGGGAGCAGAGCCGGAACCCACAGTGTGGGCAAGTCCAAGGCTGAAGCTGGAGCAGCCAAGGTTGGGCCCGGGCATGTTCTGAGATTCAGATGAATGACATGTGCAATTTTTTAAAAGAATGAGGTATCTCTACACATTGTCCACGGCATATTATCGGGTTAAAAGGGGTCGAGGAACAGCTCGCAGAGAATGGCTACATCTACTTGCCTCGTATGCCCCTCTCCACCCGTCTGGGATACAAATGAAAACCCGATTTCTTCTTGTGAGAAGCTGAATTGTTCTTAATGACCATTATGTAAAGCTACCTGGTCTGGACTTTTTACACTTAACTGGTTATCTGTTAGAAAGCTCCTAACATTTCCATTAAGATCTAGCAGAAAACACTTCAGTTTTGAGAAATCATCAACAAATCCTAGAAGACCTTTTGGTGCTACCTACACGTGTAAACGAAGTCACAAACTAAAAACGCCAGAAAATTAAAGCAGGTTGTCTTGAAATGTTGATTTAACTGAGGCGAGAGGAGTGCCCCTGGAGAAAATGTTTCAGCTGTGTAAGCTTGCCTCTCTATAGCATGCTAGACACACAGCAGAACGCTCTCTAAGTTTTTAGGAAAATGAGCATAAATGATTTTAGCTGCTTGTTCCAAGGCATTACCTGTTTTGAGGAGGAGTTCCTTAGACAGACCGATGTTTTCCACGTCTAGGACATGTGAGGACATGAATACATGCCTGAGCTTCGTCAGCGATCTGGCGGCTCTGACCGTGAGAAATGGCCAAGATAAGAATAATTTCAAGCAGTTGACCTGCTTTGTTAGGTTTGGATCACCCTTTGGGCTATAAGGAACTTCAGAGGAATTTCAATAGGATTCTATAACTCCAGAATTTGGACTTATTTCATAAGTCTTATGGAAAAATTTATCATCATTTACACATTCTTGCAAATACTTATAAAAAATCAATAATTTGTATCAAACTGCCTGGTGGGCCTCCACTGTTGTGGCTCCGAAGCCCCAGGGCCTGAGAGCGGCTGTAACGTGTTCCAGGGCCTATTGGAGTCTCTGCGGCCCCCACTCAGCCCCGCTGAGGACGCGAGAGCCAGTTACTGTCAGCAGGGCCGGCCCAGGGTCCAGACTCCTTGAGTTTTGGTCCCAAACTCCCTGATCTCTCCCTCCAGTTCCCCACCCGGTTTTCTGAGCCCCGCCACTGGCTCCCCTTAGTTTGTTGACTAATTTGGGCTTTTACAAACCTCAGCTTCTCACTCAGATTTTAGCTTTAGAGGGTCCTTTGACCTCAGTATCTCCTGAAACTGAGCCAGAGACAGTGCAGCCAGCCCTGCCTTCAGGAACCCTGTGCTGCCTGCTGGGCTGCCAGTTCGCTAGTACATGAAAAATATAATAGGCGAGGGTCATTCATTAGAGAACACAAGATTAGGAACAACAATGAAACAGGTGCAGTTCATTTTAGATTTGGGGAAAAAAACCAGATGGGACACTTAGGAAGAAATTCCATGAAATCCACCCCAAATACCAGTCTGAACAATGGCGTAAGATTTGCCAGAAATATTTCTGGGAAAGCAGTTTTCTAAAAATCATTAAACCCACATAAGGAGTCGCTGATCAAACCCACACATTTAGTTCGAGTGCTGGTTAAGTATGACATTAATTTGCTTTTTTCTGTCACGAAGACTGGGGATCCATCCTACCTTTGGTGCGGGGCAGATGGTCCGAGTCAGGATCCCACTTTGCACATTCCCTCTGTCTCACGTGGCTGCACGTGACTAAAACCCCTCAGTCCCTCTCTAAGTACAACAGGTGTGTGTGTTTGAGGCAAATGCAGCTGGAAAGTGTCAGGTGGAAAAATACTTCTTCAGGGTTTTAGAAACTAACGAGAAACTCTGGTACTGATACTTTGAAAGACAAGTTAAAAATAAGTTTATAGAACATTGATTTTTAACAGTATGCAACTCTTAAAATGTTATGATGTTAACAATTCAATGTTAATGAAAATTGCCTAACATATTTTATTTATTTTTTCAAACAGTGAATGTTTAAAAAATCATTAATAATTATTGTCATTGTTTAAAAAAACCCAACAAATTAGCCCGGCCAGCAGTGGTTGAGCACTGACCTATGATCCAGGAGATCTCTGAATTCTCAGTCAGGGCACATGCCCGGGTTTCAGGCTCGGTCCCCAGCAGGGGGTGTGCAGGAGGCAGCCGATCGATGACTCTCATCATTGATGTTTCTATCTCCCTCTCTCTCCCTCTCTCTCTCTGAAATCAATAAAAAAATATTTTTAAAAATTAAAAAACTAACAAAAAATTGTCAGAATTCTATCAATTAGCACATTGTTAACATACGTGTGTACCTGGTTTGGCTGAACGTAGGTCCAAACACAAACGCACACTCTATAAATGCAGGTGTTTCAGTCATTCAGGGATTCATGTTTGGGGGTCATCTGATGCCCCTACATGCTTCTTGCATGTTGATGTCAACACCGTGTCCCCTGAGGAGCTGCAGGCACTACCTTTGGATATCTTTCCCTTTTAAAAAATTAATAACATCCTATTTCGAGCAAAACTTCCGCTGATGTTTGTTGCTCCCTGAATGTGCTCAGCCCCACATGAAATCTGGCGCCGTGTGGAGCTCCCTCCTGAGCCGCACTTACGTTTGATCTTCCAAACGGTCCTCAGATCTGCGGCCTGGGAGCCGGAGGAGAGGCTCCCTTCAAAGCAAGTTTGTTTCCGCATGAATCTCAAAGGATCCAACGGCTCCTTATCTCATCCGAGCCGCCTTCCTCCCGCCATTGTTCTCATTTGTCTTGTCCGCTCGGAAAACATCTTGCTCTTGGCTAGGCTGGCCTTGCGTGTCTTTCAACACGGACGCCCAAACAACATTATCTTTGGTGCGACGCTCCGGAGGGGGTCTGGGGCGCTTTCTGGGACCCATGCAGGGGAAGGAGGAATAACTCAGGTCAAAGGCACTGTGTCCCACGGTGCGGGGGAGCCCTCACTTTCCGTCGCATGTACACCAGCCACCGCCTGACGCCAGGCTCAGGGCCTTAAAGGCTACATGGGCCCTCCCTGCAGCAGCGAAGGGGCCGACGCCGAGGGATCACCTGCCGTAGCTAATGAACTGATTTACAAAACCACAGCCCAGAGCCCTGCTCTCTTTGAAGCACATCCTGGGCCCACAGGGGCCTGTTCTCCATGGAAACCGCCTGAGACCATAAAAGGTGAGAGTCTAGCTGAAAACATGGGCTAAATCCGTGCGTGACCACTCGGTTATGAAGATGTAGAACTGGACAGTGGGGATTTTCCACTTTATTTCTGTGTCATGTCCACACCCTTTCCCATGTCCAACTACTGTCACTGCCAACTTTTATTTGTTTGGAACTGATTTTGTAAAGATTTTTACATTCGATCCAAAAGCCTGTGGGGTGCGCAGGCCCTCCGGGGGTAGGGCTTTGAGAGAACGGGGTGAGGCTCGGTCTCCCTCAGGTGGGGGGTGCAGAAGGACGGAGCAGAGGCCCCGCGGGGCCCCCCCAGATTCGGGAGGTACACAGCGAGGCCGCCCCAGACGCTTGGTGACAGCAGCAGGTGATTCTAGCGGACGGCACGCAGCCGGCTTAGGCTTGGCTGCTGCTAAGCGAAAGGGAAAAAAGGTTCTTTTTTTCTTTTTTTAAAAATCAGCAGCTTAACTTGCTGGCTCAGCAAGTGCTCTTCCCGGTCCCAGTCTGGAAGCACGCGGGCCTTGGACGCCCTCTCCCCTGAGCCCCTCCTCCCGCCCCGACCGTACCATTAGATCCCACACACTGGGGTGTCTGAAAAGAAGGGATAAATCAGAAACTCCCACCAACTCTGCGCCCAGGCTGGGGCCGTGCCCGCTGCTAGCTTTGGAGTTGATTGTCTCCATCAGCTCAGGGGTTTGCCCTGGGGACAAGGTCACGGCCCAGAGCTGGCCTTGGGACAGGAGCGGAGCGGGGCGGGGTAAACAACAGGACTATAAATACCGAGGCCCCGGGCCTGCAGGAGCCAGCTGCGGAGCGGAGAGGAAGGACAGCCCCGCCCGAGGCCTGCTTGTGTAAGTGGGAGCCCTGCCTTTCCAATACCCGCGTCTTTTAGAGTTTCGTACGTGAGATGGTTTTGAACCTGATAAAGCGTTTCTCTCCTTTTGGGCTAGATTTTAGGAGAAACTAAACGCGCCCTGCAGGATGGGTGGGGGGGCTCTGGTGGGCGCATTGCACGCGGGGGTTTCTCCCTGGGCACCGCTGGGCACCGCTGGGCTCGCAGCTGGGAGCAGGGGAGGCTGGAGGAGCCCAGCGCTTGGGCTCTGCAGAATCCTGATGTCCTACAGGCGATAGTGCGGGTTCAAGCTCAAGTATCTCCCACTGAAAGACGCAGTGAGGCCTCTAAAGGGCAAAAGCAGCCGTGGAGTTGAAGGGCCTCCTGCCCTTTAAAGGGGGATTTTAAACAACTGTGGGTCTGTGTGTGGCCAACAGACCTGGGTTTTGTGATGAGATTAGTGAAATCTTTACTGCTTTCTAACTGTTACTGGATCAGCTGCCAGTAAATCCAGTGTTGTTATGTATCTTCATTCTGTTTATGGAGCTGACGGCTGTAATAATAGTCAAAAGCCTATTATGTAAAAAAATGGTCTTAAATAAACACAGTTGAGCAGCCTGTCGGTTACGAGGGCAGAGAAAAATCTCAACGCGTCCTCTCTAATTCACTACCCTCTGCCGATGGCTTATTTTTCCACCGAAAAACAGGGAAAGGAGTGAAATAGCCTTTCTGTTTATGCCCGCTGCTCGGCCCCTGGGGACGCTCTGCGCTCGGCCGTGAGAGAACCAAGCGCTGAATTCAGGAGGAAGGCTCTGTCATTACTGAGTTTATATTCCAGGAGGTAGGGATAAATCTAGCCGTTCCAGTAAGAAACGAAACAGCCCGAGTGATTTTAAAGTTCTCTTTGCCGTTCTAGGGCCTAACCACACGAACGAACAGCCCGGCTGCTAGTGACTGCAGGTAGTTATGACACGGCCTAGAAGCCGCCGCTGCCTGACTAGCTCCGCGGTCATGCCTTGGGGTCAGCAGAGCTGGTCTGGGTCCTGTCTCCCTTGGGACTTACTGTCTCTGTAGATGCCCAGAATCTCTCTTAGCCATGGGCTCAGCTGCAAGGGGGGTAACGCTCACGCAGTTGTCAGGATGAACTGCCAGGACGCGGACAATTAGCACCCCCTGCACGTAGTTTTATAAATGCTCAATAAATGGTAGCTATAAGGATAATTACATCATCAATACAAACACTACTAAAGAAATTCCCCAGATTTCATCTAGATAAATCTTCTCCTTTAAATATTAGAATTTTTAAAATGTTGTAATAGTTGGGATGGCCTTAATACATTATTTAATTTATTCTCTTACTACCCCCCCCCCCCCTTTAGTTAGGCTCTTATCCTGAAATATAAGTAGGAAGGTTGTGGTAAATGTGAGAGAACCAGGTTCTATAAGGTCCCATCTACAGGGTGGCCCCCCAAAATGTATACACACTTTGAATAATTATTAATTCCAATGGGTTAAATCTGAAGAGAGTCATCAGTTGAGTGATCGGCTGTAAAGGGTGTATACATTTTGGGGCACACCCTGTACATCTAGCCGTGCCTTAGAGCCCAGATCCATCTGACGTTACCCTCTTCATTCTGGGCCCACTTGGGAAACTTATTAGCTTCCTGTTCCGTGGCCCCCCAAATAAAAAGTGGTTTTCCTTCTTTATCCCACATCAGCGTCTGAAAAGGCGCCCTCTTCCTAGCTCTGGCATTTTGTGCTGATCTTTCCTTAGTCTCACATCAAAACGAGCCCGATCGCCCGTAAGGGTTTCCTTCCTCTGCTCGGCTCGGCTGAAGCAGCTCCTTTCTTAGCACCTCTGAAGTCACCTGCTCCATCTGGGCCAGCGCTGCTGCTGGGAATATTTCTGCTCGGGTGTTTAACTTCCTACTCAGATGGGTGTCATTTTACCCCAGAACGTGCCCTCTGGTCACAGGAAAGTGTCTGCAGCCAACAGAGGAGCTGAGTGAGATTTCAGTGAGACTTAGTGGTACCAGGCGGTGGCTCTGCAGGATTGCTCCCTGCTGAGGTTTTTCCCACTGGTCCAGGGTAACGTTTGGGCAGCTGGTTTTACACCTGAAGAGATTCAGACCCTTTGATGTCCGCATAGCATTAGGCTTTTAAAAACAAGAGCAACAACAGGGAGCTATCCCGGGGAGACTTGCAAATACAGACGGTTGGAACCTGCGGGGCTGAGGGCCTCGCCCAAGCCGCCCTCCTGGTGGCGGGCTCCCTCCCTGCCACCTCCTCCCCCCTGGGCTCTTTCCAGGCCGGCTCTTTTCATTCCTGTGCAGAACCCCGACTTGCCCTTTCCTTTCTTAGGTTGGTCAAGGATGGCAGGTAGCCATCAGAACTTGGCGTAGCTCAAAAATCAAACGTGTTTGCAGGGTTACTTAGTTTTGGTGGCCAGAGTCCCAAACTTTTTCCAAGTCCCGCCTCCTGGAGAAGCCTCTGGCTCCATTTGGGCGAATCTCCCTGGGGTGCGGACTGAAGCACCTTGCTCAGCTGGACAGTGAAGGGGGGCTTTGACCACTACCCCGCTTCTGGCTGATCTTCCCACCATAAAGGAAATTTGGCGCATGGAGGCCCAACATAATGAGCCCAGCAACGTGGAGACAATCCACGGCTAGATGTTTCTAGGAGAGAGAATCATGCTGGATTCACAGAAAGACCTGACTGACGCCACCATGAAGATGACAGAGAGCTCTTCTCTTTTACAGGACAAGCCCGGCAATGTGGAGAAGCCTGGGGCTGGCCCTGGCTCTCTGCCTCCTCCCCTGGGGAGGGACGGAGAGCCAGGGGGAAAGCGCCACTTGTAAGCGGCCTCCGGCCTGGAGCATAGGGGACCAAGACCCAATGCTGGACTCCTACGGCTCAGTGACCGTGGTGGCCCTTCTTCAAGCCAGCTGACCCTTCTGCATCATGCAGGCCCACAGGTGAGATCCTTGCTGTGGTGCAGGACTGCTTCAGGGAAACGCTATGAAGCATGTGCATCCACACTCACACACACACTAAAAACAGAAACGACATATTTATGAAATCACCTTTTTGGGAAAACTACATCTTTGCATAGAACGTGTAAGGAGGAGAGAGCATGTTGACAGCGGTTTTCCTGGGACTATGAAAATTTTCTCTTCTGTTTGTCGACCTGTGTTTTATACTGTCTTACTAAATATATATTATTTGTGTAACAAAAATGTGCTAAAATGTACTCCTGCAAATGCCTTCGTATTTCAATGTGGCAAAGATGAAGCTTCGTGGGAGTAGGAGCATTAGACTTGCCACAGAGGCCTTGGGTCATTTAACAAACATATATATTAATATGAATTTGTTAAACATGTATAACAAATATGCGTAAAACTACTTGTTGGGTTACTTGCCAAATATTTACTGGGTAGAATTCTCTGTAAAATGGATTAAAAATTTACACATCATAGGATTAACTTGAGCATGAAATGAGCCATGTTTGTGCAGGCATTTACCATAAGGTTTTAACTGAGCACAAGTGCTCAATAAATAATTTAAAAGATGAAAGTTTTAGTCCCTTACAAAAATATAAAGAAGGGGTGTAAGTAAAAAGTAGTAAAGTGTTTCCTGTAGAAAACAGAGGAGAAAGAGAAAAGTCACCAATAAAATTAAATGAGTTCATTCTTTTTTTTTTTTTTTTTGTATCTTTCCCAAATATTTTAGTTTGGAAGACCTGCGAGTAAAACTGGAGAAAGAAGGTTTTTCTAACATTTCCTATATTGTTGTCAATCATCAAGGAATCTCTTCTCGATCAAAATATATGGATCTTAAAAGTAAGGTTTCAGAGCACATTCCTGTTTATCAACAAGAAGAAAACCAAACAGATGTCTGGACTCTCTTAAATGGAAATAAAGATGACTTCCTCGTATATGACAGGTGTGTACACACACAGCACCAGAAATGAACAGATACCTGCTTTGTATTTAATTTAATAATAAGTGATTTAAGTTAAGACACCTGTTTTTATTTTTTTACCAAGTACTTAGTTTCAAAGTGAGCCCATTAAAATATTTGGTTCTGGTATTTTTGAAATGACTTTTACATAATTCAGCACTTCAGTAGGGAAATAAAGAAGACTGACTCTACTTCCCCCCTGTAAACTGGCTTCTGGTTAAACACAGTGAGGAGCGACTTGTATACCATGCGGTTCTAACCTGAGGGTTTTGCAGAACAGCCACACTTTGGGGGGCTGGCTGACAGAAGGTGAAGGGATTAGCCAAGGGGCATGTCTGCATAACCACAGACAAGTGTGGTGAAGGGGTGGGGCGGGGTGGGGCAAAGTAATAGTGTCAACATTAGAAATAAAGAAAAAAGAAAACACTCAAACAAAACAAAACAAACCACACTTTGCAGACCACTTGCTTATTTCTAATTAAAAATTTAAAGACTACAAACCTGAATTCTTGAACTATGAACTGTTAATTATGTAGCACAAATAACCAGCACAAATCTGCTTTTCATTCCTTGAACAAACAAAACATTTGCATTTTATTATTTGATATTATTAACATCCCTAGTGGGCGCGGTTTTCTTTTGGTTCTTCAGAGATGGTGAGCCAGACTCGGCCTGGGCCTAAGCCCTCCTTGATCTCACGCTATTTTCAATATTACACGTCATTCCTTTAGGACAGCAAAGCTCTACTTTAGTCAGCTGCAAAGTGTAACGCGTTGATATTCACAGGAAATCGTGCACACTGGAGAATGTGGGCGAGGACATTTCCACCCCACCCTTTTTGAGAGTGTCCAGTGTTGTAATTATGTCTTTCATTGTGCTGAAATTTTTGTTGCGTCAGATTTTTTTTTTTAAAGTAAATCCAAGACTCTAGGATTTTTCTGTTGTGCTGTGATTTCTTGGGTGGACTTGGTGCTGCCTAGTGGCTATCAAACGCTCATGTGATTTAAAGAGCTTAACTTATGTCAGTGGTTGGCGCATTGGTAGAATTTTTAGGTCAATTACAAAATTGTACTTGACCAAGTCACAGCGGCCACAGTACAGAGTTTTGATATTATTTATAGTGATGTATCTGTACCTTTCTAAGTGCTAGTGTTAGGCCCGCTGCAGTCTTGCTATGGCCTGGGCTGGTCTGAGTGCCAGGGAGCTTGTCTGAGACCCGCTGAAGAACATTTTCTGAAGGCATGGACGGGTCTTAGCTCTGCGAGCACCGAACCTACTCGGCGCTCTTCCAAACCGTGCTCGGGTAGGGTCACGGTGCAGGAAACACTGCAATGACCTGGTCTTTGCTCTGTTCCCAGATGCGGCCGCCTCGTGCATCACCTCGGCCTGCCGTTCTCCATCCTGAATTTCCCGTATGTGGAAGAGGCCATTAAGACTGCTTACTGCAGAAAGAATTGTGGAAACTGCTCTTTCACGGTATTTTTCTCAATTATTTTCTTGGGAGGAAAGAGGAAGTCTTTTAAGAGTTATCGAAATAAGTTAATGTTTCATGACCAATTAGCTAATTAGTGTTTCTGTTGGTGTACTAAAAATAAACAGTAATTTTTATAATTATGCACACTTCCTGCCATGTAGCCTATATTTAAAACATCTTTTCAAGACCCACATTGCCACTTTTACCTGGAAGGGTTTTAGAAAATAAAAAACATAGATCACATATTGCAGTTGCCACCAAGTGATGTTGGGAGAGTGAAAGTGCTCCGAGAACTCGGCCACCGTCAGTCAGTCACGTTAGTGTAACATCCTGGGCGTGGTCAACACGAGCACAGTGACGGCAGAGCATAAGCCCAGCAGGGCCTGACCCGACGGGCCCAGGGAGCCCGCGGTGCCAGGGGAGCGCGGCTGCCGGCTCTCCACGGCGCCCGGACGCTGTCTGCGCCCTGCAGTTGACACGGGTGCGGAAGGTTCCGTGCAGGGCAACTGATTTTAGGATTTGATATTTGGTTGACTCGACTGCAACTGATTTAAGTTCTTTTAACCAGTTTATTTTGTTTTGCTTCTGCAGACTTAAATACGGTGGTTTGACTTTCTTTTTAAACCTTATATATCTCTCAAGTTCTTCGGAATTCTTGAAAATTTAGGAAATGCTCTTGATAAGAAAAGGAAAATTTGAATTCTGTTACTGATTTAACTAGTATAAAGCTGAGGTGAACTGTTGAGCTTCAATTGTATCACTCTATTTTATCTATTTTCAAAATGTTCTATCATTAGATATAGGTGGGAATCAAGCTTTAAAAAAAGTCTAGGCGTTAAGATTAACATCAGGTTCTTTTCTCACTAGTATTATACTAGAACCACAAAGCCAGTTCCATCTTATTGAACTAGTAGGGGTTTCACATATGTTAGCTCTGCAGATCATTTAAAAATGTTTTTATTGATTATTTTAGAGATAGAGGAAGGGAGAGGATTAGAGAGATAGAAACATCAATGAGAGACAAACATTGATTGGCTGCCTACTCGGGATCGAGCCTGCAACTCGGGCATGTGGTCTGACCAGGAATTAAACTAGTGACCTCTTGGTTCATGGGTTGATGCTCAACCACTGAGCCACACAGGCCAGGCTCTACAAATCCCTTTTCATGCATTCCCCCTAAGTCTACAAATGTGTTAATGAGTGGTTGATACATTTGTTTCAGACCCTGGAAGATGAAGACTTCTGTAAGAATGCATCTTTGGCTTTTGAGAAAAGCACAACAGAGGCTCCGGGGCCACAGCCCCATCACCATAACCATCATCACCATCATCACCGACATCACTATCACAGGCACGGGCACGAACACACTGGGATCGGCCAGCTTGCAGACAATCAGCAGCCAGAAGCACCAAACGAATCTGAGCCCGCCCCCTCTCCAGGCCCTCTGAACCACCAGAAGCTCAAGGGCCCCCAGGGACAGGGTCACCCAGTGCACTGAGATGTGTCAGGAGGTGAAACGTCACCCTCCTCTTCTTCACAGAGGAAACTCTGAGGGAGGAAGTGTATAAATCAGTTACTCTGACAGTTGCCCAAAGATTCAGAGTTAGCCCCCAGCAGCTGATGCTGACATTGTCGCCACCTGGTATTTGAACACACAGGGTCTGCAATCACCTGACAGTGTAGAGAAAGCCTCCCCTCTTTATGTAGCTGACAGGGACTCTGGGCAGAGGTGAATGTCATTGAGTCTTGACAGTGACGTTTGCCTCCCGCTGCCTGACAGGTGGGTCAGCAGCCCGAGCCCACAGAGGCCAGCACCAGCTGAAGCTGAAAAACTGAGGGAGAAATGTGACAATGACCTTCCAACTAAACATTTAAAATAGGATCTACGCCCAAGTCAGTCTAGATACCATTTCACTTAGCATTTTATAAGCTACCTATGATAAAAAAAATAGGAATTGGTTTTGTGCAAACATGAAGAAACCTACTATACTGGCTTTCAAATTTTAAGATTTATGCCAAAGAAAAATTTAACCCAAACCATTTTTGTTGAAGGGCAACTGGAAGGTGATTGCGGCGCTCGGCCGACACTCTTTCTTGTCCTCTCTCCAGCGCTCTACTTGCATTAATGAGAACAGGAGCAGAAACTATGACCTAGGGGCTCCTGTTGGACAGCCAGCAATCTAGAGCGGAGGAAGGACAACAAAGACCTATTTCCACTTTTCATTCTCAAAACGGTATTACCTGTGTCTTTTTAACCTGACAGTTTTAACAGATTAAACCTTTAAAGGAAGGAGTGAATGCTGTCTTTTGAGATCCAGAAATACTTCACATATGAGTATTTTGCTAGGACTACATTTTAAATATCCATTTATACTTTTTTATATCTAAGACTCAAATCTTGATTTTCACTATCGCCTATGAAAGAAGCCTTTATCTGTTGTTTTCTTTAAGGAGTTGGATACAATGCCAGGTAAACCTTGAGAATACCTGTCATGAAAGAAAGAAACAAGGGGAAAGATAAAAGAATGTCTGTCTCTTGCTTAAACAGTATTTCCACAGTCAATGATGGTTCAATAGGTAAACTAAGTCCTAGGAACCTGAACTCCTTTGTGGTTAATACTACTAAGCAAGAATTCAGGACACAGTTGGCCAAAGTGTGAATTTATTTCAATAAACTCAATTTAAAAAGTTTAAAGCTGTCTCTTTCATTGTCATTATTTAGGTAGCATGTTATATTAACAACAGAAGTGAATTTTTCAACTGCTTTTAAAGAAATTAAATAGCAACAAATGAATTCACTGCTATACTTAAAACCGCCTGCGTTTGAGGTGAGGATCTTTGCCGACAGAGAGGCGTTGCTCTAACTCGCGAATGGTGTTGCGGAGAGCTGCAATCTCCTTGTTTTTTTCCTCTTGAAGATGTTGAAGCTTCTAAATGAAGCAGAAAAATTTTATTACAATCCAGAAATAAGATTAAGTACAAGAAACAACAAAGCAACGACAAAAACTAAACTTCTAGTTTAAGTAAAAGTGGTGTTAAAAAAACATCTTACTTTGAAAAGTATAATTTTATTTTTGTGGGACTTAATGGGGTAAATCTGGTCTAAGGATGCAAAACACACATTGGCACCACTTGTTTTAGTTTGTTCCCTTCTCCCTCTAGAGCCTGAAGTTGTAAAGCGTAAAAAAGGTGAACAAAAAGAAGCTACCCGGGGCCTAGGCAGCTTCAGAAGTCAGTCAACGTTAGTTCAAAATACATTACGGGATTCTTTAGACGATCCAGAGCCAGAGGACTTCTCTATGTTGTGTTTTTTTCTTAAATATATCTTTATTGATTTCAGAGAGAGGAAGGGAGAGGGCCAGAGAGAGACAGAATCATCAATGATGAGAGTCATTGATCAGCTGCCTCCTGCACGCCGCCGACTGGGGATCAAGCCCGCAACCCGGCATGGGCCCTGACCGGGAATCAAACCTCCATCTCCTGGATCCTAGGCTGATGCTCAACCGCTGAGCCACGCCGGCCAGGCTACTTCTCTAGGTTTTTATGAACCACTAAGATTTACTAGTTTAAATGGAAAGTAACCTTTAAAGATTATTCAAAATCTAGTACCTTTCTGTCTGATATATTTTAAGAAAAATTAAGTATATTGCTAGTAAATATTAGCCAACTTTTATGAAAAACACACTAAAATGTTTTATTTTCTTAAGCAGCCGCCATGGAAGAAAAGCATACATACCCTCCTGTAGATACTCTGCGGCAAAGCAGCAGGACCCAGACACGATTCTGATTTAGTTTGAACTCTTGCTAGTCTGGCATCAAACTGAATGAAATTTAAAAACAAAGTTACTGAGAACATTCTAGTTAAACAATTAGAAACAACTGTCTCCATAAATATAAATATAATCCATCAAATCCTCTGCTGGTTTGACATTACACTGAATGGGGTAAAAAGTTCTCATTAGGCCATTACAGGTCATGCTTTTGCAAAATCTTCCATCATAGTATTTCCCTTCAGGTGAGTTTAGTGTGGCCTCCCCGTGGAATACCAAGAAACTCTCTGAGGCTGTGTTCTGGTTTGGGGAGAGAAATGGATTCTGACAATGAAAATAAACAGCAGAAAGAGTTCTGTCAGCCACACAACAGACTCCAGCCAACAGGGCCCAGATAGCACATAACATGCCCACCCAGCCAAGGGGATGGAAGAGGTGGCAGATCCCGAAATGGCCTCTGCATCTCAGCTGCCCACTCAGCCTTTCTGTGGTGGGTACACTTGACCCTAAGGCAGCAGCAGCCGCAAAGAGCCTCCAACCTCAACACACCCCCTTCTGCTCAGTGATCATACACGTTTCACCACTGTACCTCCCCAAGAACCCAGGGATACCGAACTAGCTGGAACATGAGAGTATGCTATCTTCAGTAATGGTGAATTATGACAACATGAGGTCACGAGGGAGTTAGGCTGGGGGAATGTGATAAAATATGATGGAAAGGGAGACTGGTAAAATCTAGAAAAAAGTTTAAGGAACAAATAAATTGTCAAATATCAATATCTTTAGATTTTGACATCTGGTTAAACAACCTACTGAAAAGGCTTCCCAGCCAAGAACTGGAACCTCAGCCTTTGAGGGGCCCTATTTGAAGTCCCTTTGTATATATTTTTAAAGTCTGGTTTGTCTGCCCTTATGATATTCTACACATTAGGGAGACATTTGTCTCTTTTTATTCCAAGGAAAGAGGAATTTCTAGTTAGTTCACCAGGGTTCCACCATTTTGGCCAAGGAGGGAGTAATGTTAAGGATTAGAACCCCCCCCCCCGCCCCCTCGGGACAGTGATGAGCCCCCCAGGCTGTAAAATGCAGGTAATCCCTGGGTTATCTGACCTCCCCTCAGAGGAAACAAGACCTTCTCTGGAAACCAGGACCTTTCGAATGACTGAAGAGCCCCACCTTCAGGCCAAGTGATGAATGGCAGTGTAGCTGACTGTTGTCAGGGCCTGAGCACTGGTTATGGGGGCCTGAGCACTACTTATGGAGGCCTGAACACTGGTTGTGGGGGCCTAAGCACTGGTTGTGGGGGCCTGAGCATACGTTATGGGGGCCTGAGCGCCGGCTGTGGGGGCTGAGCACTGGTCGTGGCGCTGAGCCTTGCACATGACAGAGAACATGTGTGAGAAGCCCTTGCATAGTTGCTTCTACTCCCGAATTCCTCGCACTGTGATGAAAGATGCAGCCTCACATTTACCCATCTAAACACTTACCTCTAGCTGCAGTTTGATGATTTCACTTTGCTTTTCCGCCTCTTGAATTCTTAGCTTCGCATTTAACCCTGAGATCTCCGCCCCCATGTTCTCCATCAGTTCTTTACTCTTTTCTTCATTTAATTCAACTGAATAAAACAAAAATTAATTTGTCTTAATGCTCCAAAAATCTTGCAGTTCATCAGCATTTAAATGATCCACAAGAAAGTAAGTTTTATTAATAAAAACATATAGTACTTTAGAAATGGTTTATGTGATAGTAGCCTTTAGATATTTTTGACAAGCCCTTGCAAAATGCGTAAGGCACTAAAGCCACCCGCTGAATGCTTCTCAACAAGGAACCTAGTTTATACTCCTAAAGGTCAGTGGCCTAGAGGACAGAGAGGAGACTTAGTGCTTAAAGAGCGACACGAAGCCTGGGTTCCTAGGCACAGAGGACCCCAAGTTCCTGGGTGACTGTAGAGCTATACCAAGCACCTGCCATCCTCTATTCCACATAATTGGGCCTCTCTGATATTCACACCATGGTTTTGTGCTTCATCAAATGTCCTGTTCCCTCAGTTTTCCTATCCCTATAAATAACACCATGGCACCCAAGATGGGAGCCTCAAGGAAATCTTTGGATTTAGGGAGAAAGGAAAGAGTTGATTAGTCTACGAAGCCCCCTGGGTAAGGGGCCTCCATCCACAACTAATGCAATACCTACCTACTTAGTTTCAGGCCTTACTTGTCCTCAGTTGGACTCTGTGTCTAGACTCTCTACCCTGTCTTCCTAAAGCAGACCTCTAAGCATGGCCATCACTGGCTCAGAAACCTTCAATCACTTCCCATTTCCTCAGCCAGACACTTCAAGAGGTTACAAAGAATCCAGACTTACCCAGTTTTGGCCTTTCTCTTGCTGAACCTTTCTGTGTAGTGCAAAGAGAAGGTAGGGAGTGGACTATGAGTCCCTAGAGTGCCCCATGTCTCCCCTTCTGTATGTCTCAGTTTTTATTTTCTCTTTGTCTAGAAGCTCTTTTCCCATCTTCACCAGTCAACCTTACCCATATCCAGGATTTAGGAGCAGTCTAGTACTAAGGCCGCATCTCAGCCTGGATGAGGCAAAGGCTAGAAGAATGTGTTTAACTACCCCAAACTTAGAGACACTGACCTCCACCTGGTCTCGTTATGTGCCTGGAGGCAGCCCTGTTGAAGACGTAATGCATGGAAGTTGTGATGACAACATCTTCAGCTACGTTAGAGGACAGGTGTGTGATTTTCTTTATCGTAATTTCCCTGGAAGCTTTAACAAGATTATGCTGGCCTTGTGAAATGAACTGGGAACCTGTCTCCTCTCGTTAGCTTGTTCATGCCCTGAAAGAGTTTGTGTAAGACTCGCTTTAATTTTCCTGGAATGTTTGATAGACTTTCACCAGGAAAGCCATCTGAGCCTGGAGTTTTCTTTGTGGGAAAAATATTTATTAGAGATGTAGTTTCTTTAATAGAGATAGAACAATTCAGGTTTTGTTTCTTCTTGTGTTACTTTTTATCTTCAAAAATGTCCAATTCATCAAAAATTTCAAAATTATTGGCATAAAGATGTTTGCTTACGCAATTAAGGAGTTCTTTCATTTTTTAAAGTTTAAAGTGATTTTCTCTTTTAACATTTCTGATACTGATTAATTGTACTTTGTCCATTTTTTTCTTGATCAGTCTTGAAGGGAATTATTAGGTTTTTCAAAAATTTTGGGGTCTGATTCTTTGTGTTTGTAATTTCATCAATACCTGACTTCTCTCTTCCTAATTTCTTCAGGCTTGATTTGATATTTCCCCCTACTTCTTGATATAGGTATTTAGATAATTGATTTAAATATTTTCCAACATTTGAATTTAAGCCGTAAACACAGCTTTATCTGTGTCCCACAGTTTTGATACAGTCTACGTAATTCAGTTCAAAACTTTAGGATTTCTACGTTGCTCCACAGGTTACTCAGGAATAACTTACAGACACATAGGGGTTTTCTATCTGCTCCCTGTGGACCAGAGGAAATTGCAGACTCTTCCTTAAGCGGCTGTGTAAAGTCACAGTCCCACCACTGAGGCATCAGAGTTCCCGCTGCTCCACATCCTCATCAGTACTTGATATTGAAAGTTTTTTTTGCTTAACATTTTAGGTGTTCTAATGGCTCAAAATGGTACCTCACTGTGGTTTTAATTAGCATTTTCCTGCTTACTAATTATGTTGAACATGTTTTCATGTGCTTATTTTCCATCTGTACACCTCGGGGGAAGTGCTGCTCAGACGTTTGCCCGTTTTTTTGTTGGGATGTTTGCCTTCTTACTGAGTTGTTAGGGTTCTTTTATATTGTGGGTGCAAGTCCTTAAGCACATATGGATTTGCAAGTGTTCCCTTCCAGTCTTTGGCCTGTCTTCTCATCTTACCAACAATGTTGGACAGAAGTTAATAATTTTGATGAAGTTCAATTTAGAATTTATTCTATATTATTTGTTTTTTTATTTTTTAAAAAATACATCTTTATTGATTTCAGGGAGAGGAAGAGAGATAGATAGGAACATCAATGGTCAGCTGCCTCCTGCACATATTCCACTGGGGATCGAGCCCCAAACTGGGCATGTGCCCTGACTGAGAGTCAAACCTCGATCTCCTGGATCATAGGTCGATGCTCAACCACTGAGCCACGCCGGCTGGGCTATTTTTACCTTTTGTTTCTTTCCAAGAAGTTGTGCCTAACTCAAGGTTGCAAAGATTATCTTCTATGCACTTTTTTTGCAGTTTTATAGATGTAGGCTTACATTTAGACCAGTTGTCCATTTCAAGTTGATTTTTGCATATGATGTGCACAAATATAGTCTCATTAAAAAAGATTTTTAATACCCTTATAAAGTAGTTAATGCGCAACACAGGTTCATAAGATCTGCTTTACTGAAGAAAATTCCATTAGTGAAATGATATTCAATACATGAGCATATAAATATCCAAGTTATGAATTATACATTTTATATCAATTTTATAAGGACATTGTTTCATATTAAATATCAGGTGCAAACATCATGAATACAATTTAGACATGTAATTTATATCACATAATTTAGGTATAAAATCTAAATTAAAATATCTCAAGGCAGTGTTCACTCAAGAATACTGGTTGTTACTGAAAAAAGTTTACATATGCATCTGAACTGTTTTATATCTTAGAACTCAGTAAATTAAAAACTTACTTTTTTTCTGCATATCCTGATAAAGTTTCTTTATTTCTGCCTTATGTCCTTCCTCTTTGATTTTCATTTCACTCATAAGTTTGTCAACATTATTCTTATATTCCTGAAGATTAAAATATATATATTCATTCTTCAATTTAAATATGTGTGCACTACTTTTGATTAGAAAGGTGAAAATTTCAAATTTTATATTAATTTTTGATATGTAATCATATCTAGAAAGATATTGTTCACTGAATAATCAGCTTTGAGAAGGATCAGTTTCTGGTCTCAGAAGACAGAGACCATCTAGAGACAATGTCTTTTTATTTTTGCTTTCTGAATACTAATCTTGAGTGTCGAGCATATTATAGACTCTTAAAACATTTTGTTTCATTGTGTAGTAAATGCCAGGATGGCATTAAAGTAGGTCCAATAAAAGCCAAAGCTACACTTCAGAGTCAACAGTAGGCACCGTTCAATAGCCAGTCAGCTAACCCCAAAGTAAGACAAATCCCTCTGAATGTGGCTGAACTTCTGTTTCTGAAAACTGTACATACATCCCTGATTCCTGGAAGGAGAGTAAGCATTACCCATGAGGCAGAGGCTAGAAAGGGATGGATTTGGGGTTTGAGAAGTGCTCTGCTGGTGCCTGAGATTTGCTTTTAGGCTGTTGAAGCATAGAGGTGATGTTATGCTAACATGGAGAGGGGCTTCGGGAAGGCCACGGAAAAGAAAGTCTCCAAAGATAAAATTCACCATTTTCCCAGTGGTATGTCCCTACAGAAAGAAATCACTCACAGGCCTAAGATGCAGGCAGAAGGAAAGGAAAGCGGGAGAAATAGTGAAGTAGGACCCTAAGAAAGAGACAACAGCGAAGGCAAGTGGTCAGGAAAAGCTTCTAAACACTGAGAGGCAGGGACTTTGTTTCTAATCACTGTTGCATTCCCAACTCCTAGAGTATCCCTCCTGATACATATTTGTTAAGTGAATGACAGTGCCAATGAAAATTAAGTCAGAAGTTCTTAGCTTAGACCCAGTAAATGGGTTTTCGAGGATCCATTAACTCCCTGCAATTGTACGTAAAATTATACACATATGTGTGCGTATGTACTGTTGAATGTTTTTCTCAGAGAGGGTTCACAGCTTTTAATAGATATTCAGTGATACTGAAGAGGTAAAAAATCCAGCTCCCTGGCTTAGATGCCTATAATTAAACATAGAGGTACATCTGTCCAGGCTATGTAAGTTCACGGGGATGCAGTCCAGATTCATACTGAGATACTTTCCCTGCCAGGAATGTCCAAATCTACCCAACCACTAACTTTGATTAAAGCTTTGTAGGTGAATTTTGGGTGAATCTCATGAATTGCCATTCTTCATATGCACGTATCTAGATTCCTAGATGGGCAATTACTGAGTGGCTTTTATAAACTACTGACTCTGAGTGCACTAAGAGTGCACTAAGCAGTTCCTGCTCTGACAAACAAGACAAATCCACGTCTCTCTTCATTCCCCATCGGCTTTGCGACCTGAAGACGCCCCCACTACAGTGGATGCTTCTGTGAATTCGTAAGACATGGGATTTTCCCTCCCACCTCCAAGCCGAGGGTGTCCTAACCCTAATGGTTGGGCTGGGGCTCTATCACACTGATTCTTGTCCCCCACTCCAGCCTGGACCAGCCCTTCCTCTTTCCGAGGGGACCAAGTCCCAACAAGTTATTCTTGGTTGCCTTCTGGGAACCTTAAATGCCAAGGAATAGCCTCTGGTTGTATTTTTGTCTTTATAAAACTTAAGGATTCTCTGTCTGCAAGTTGCAAAACCTTTCCCAGTCCCATAAAATGGCTATTAAGTACCTCCTGAGTTTGTTTCTGGGCAGCGCCTGGAGGTTTTGTACTAGAGAATTCTCATTGGATTGAGGTCATCTTTAGTTTGCTTTGGACAGCAGCTAATTCAGAAGTTGAGACTCCCAGGTTGTGGCACTTTCTCATTAACTTCCACCCCTCTGAAAATCCCTACAGAATCCTAGACAAAGCAGTATCCCAGGGCTCGGCATTTTGGAAGAGGAAAGAGGCAAATATCCCCCCCCCCCCCCCGCCAAATGCCTTCTGACTGCACCACCTACTGCTGGGCTCTGAGGGCACGATGTGGAAAGCACGGGGCAGAATAAGGACATGGGCTAAAGGGAAGGGAAAACAAATGGGCCGCAGCCCAGAGGCGTGGAAACCGTCTCCGAGCTGCTGACAAGAGGCTGCGTTTCCCAAGAGTGCAGCCAGGTGCCCGTTCTCCCGTCTGAGGGACACCCAGGGCGCCTGCAGGGTTTCGGAGGCTCCTCAGGGGAGGAGCGAGACTGAGTTTAGAGACGATCCTTCCAAGTGAAGTTCTAAGTTTCACACAGATCCAATGAGAACCCTGGAAATCTTAGGTCGGAGTGCGACATACTGGCCCTCGGGAGACGAGAGTAATTCACAATAAACCTCCCAAAGGGCAGAGGGGTGGGAGCTGACGTTTACTGAGCACCTTTTATGTTCTAGTCACTGGGTTATATGCTCTACAGGCGCTACTGCTATGCTGTTCTTATAGGAAAAAAGAAAAATAACAGGGTATGGTGGCCCTGGGGGAGAATGAACTGGGGATTAATTGCTCCCTTCATTTACACGGTACAATAGTACTGTAACATTAATATATTGCTCAAATCATAAAGATTAAAGGCTCATTTACCTTACAGTAAAAAGTTTAAAAGTGCTACTAAAGTATACTCAAGAGTAAAAACTCTGTTAATGCGATTTAAAAATATGTAGCAAAATAGCTGTTTCTTTTTGGTAGAAAGAAAAAGTACAAGTGACATATTAGAGCATTACAGTCTGCAAGAAGACCAGGGGCTTCAACATTTCTATTTCTTTAAAAATCCTTATTAAAAATTCTGGCAAACACATGCACACACATATCTTTACTCTATAAATTTTGGCTGTCTTTACTAATGAAAACAACCACTTTTTTCCTAACTTGAGAAGACAAATGCTCTACAGGGATTTGATTGATATAAAGATGCAAAAACTCACCTGTTCATGGGATTTTAACTTTTCTTCCATAAGATGAGCATTTCTTTTCAGTTGTTCATTTTCACCTGTGTAAAAATCATCAAAGAGCATCCTAATATACAGCACTTTCCAGTTAATATGGGGATGTCTGACATTTCAAGTTTCCATTCACGTACATACTCAACCCTTGCAAACAGCATCTACTCCGCGTCTACTACACATGCACAGTCTGTGGGACTGGAATGTTGAAACAAAAAACATAGTTCTTCACAGAACATACAGCCTAGTGGTGGGACAGACGTTTAAGTAGTCATGGTATGTCATGACTGCCCTGTAGTGGCAGTGTCTGAAGTACCATGGGGACCTGCGGGCAAAAAGCCTGTCGGCCTGAAGTCAAGAAAGGAAATACAGAGGAGGAGCCATATGAGCTGAGACATCAACGGTAAGGCTCTCCCCTTGCGGGAAGAAAGCGTTTCAGATGTAGAAAACTGTACAGAAGACTCTGGGCTTGAGTGAGCATAGCACATTTGGGAAAGTGACAGTTCAAGTACAGTGCTATTGAAGTCTAAATGGTGAGGAAGGGATGCCAAATAGGTTGAGGCCATATCCTAATGGAGGCGGGCATATTCTATGTGAATGGCTTTAAATTTTATTTTCCAGTCATCAAAGAATTTTACAGTCATCAGAGAACTTTGAACAGTGAAGTGAAATGATCAGTTATAACCAGAGGATGAATGGGAGGGTTTTGACCCTAGAGGAATGATGTCAGGAAAGACAGAACAAGAAAGAATAACAGGAGCCTAAGTTAGGTCAGCGGCAGTAGGAGACAAAGGAAAATGAAGGTACCGATTTAGGTGCTGGGGTTACCAGGAGCCTCAGTGGCTGATTGGACAGCAGAGGCAAAAGGGAAAGGGGAAACTCTGCTTTTTAGGTTTCTGGTTTGGGTAACTGAAAAATATTCAACAGTTTGAGAAAAATTAAAAGGGGAAGATTTTTAGGAGTGAAATAATGAATCTGAATCTTTACCATGCTGAATTTAAGATGCTTGAGATAGCCAGGAGAACGTTTCGGGGGGGCTAGGAAACATTTAGGGGTGGACAAAGAAAGAATATCCTATAAGGAGGCTGAGAAGTGTCCAGAGATGCAGGAGAGAGTGATACTAAGAAAAGTGGTTAAAGGAAGCTAATCATCTCTCCCCTACCCGCTCACCTCACCGAGGTTGTCACTGTTTACACCCTGGTCTGCATTCCTGCCCTACTTCCCCCCCAGCTTATACAATTACATATAAACATGTCACACATTTCTACTGGTTTTGTTTTTACCAATATAAAACTGTACTATACCAATTACTTTGCAAAGAACTTATTTCTTAAAAATGGACATTCCTCCAAGTCTGCAACTTTTCTATGCATACACTTTTATAATTTTACATAAATAGGATCATAGCACACGTGCTGAGATACTTTTAGGACAGTCTTCCCTTCTCTCTCGTTTTCTTTCTGCCTTCTCCCTCTGCCTCTCTGCGCCCCCTTTCTCCCTCTGCCTCTCTGCGCCCCCTTTCTCCCTCTGCCTCCACACCCCTGGTATAACTGTGTATCCTTCTGTGTTTTTCTCTGTGCTCTTGACCTCTGGGTCCTCCACTGCATACACACATACACATCCTCATAGTTTTAGACATATCTTTCGCACATTAAAATTTTTTCATTTATTTCTGCTGGTCAATTTGTAGAGCTCTTTGTATACTGTAGATAGGAAACTACTTTGGTATTTGAAAACATGTTTTCAAATAAGTTGTGTTTTGACTTTTGTGCGAGAACATGCCATGCCAAGTTCTTTCCACTGTTGTTGCTGCTGTGCTCCTGTTGGTGAGAAAGTCTTTTACTTCCGCTTTTTCCTTATATAGCATCTGAGGTTCCCGGGTTGGTTAAGAAGACCCCCCATAGCACTAGGTTGCACATGTTGTGACCTACATTTTCTTTCAAGTTTGTATTCTTTTTTACACTAACATCTTTTACCCATCTGGAATTTATTTTTGATGTGGTGGGAAAGAGCCCAACTTTCTTTTCTTCCAGATGGAAAGCTAGTTGTGTGAGTACGTATGTTAAAATGTCATTCTTTTTTCCAGTAAATAGAAATATTCCTTGAGCCATATATTACATTAACAAATTTGGGGCCTTTTCTAGAATCCATTTCTCTGTTCTTCCCCGGATACATTTTTCAGTTTCTATGCCAATACCATATCGATTTCATTCTAACGGCTCCAGAGAACGTTGTTATCTGGTAATGAAAGTCCCCCTGCCTCATTCTTATTTTTCATAGTTTTCTTGTTTATTCTTGTTTTTCTTGTTTGTTTCTCTTGTCAAATGAACTTTAAGATTATTGTATACAATCTTCTCCCCCACCCCAAACTTAGTATTTTAATTAAAATTGCACTAAATGTATTTATTAACGTCAGGAAAACGGACATTTTAATATGATGAGTCTTCCCTCTTCCAGGAAAATTGGTCAGCCCATCTAACTGTTGTAGTACTTGCGTATTACTGGCTTTGGCATGCCTGTAGATAGGCTAAACAGAACCACATGGCTTATCTGTGAATAAAGCCATCTGCTGAAGAAATGGAGGCCCTCCTTAATGCTTCATATTATACTTTGGTTGGCTCTATGTTGGCTTTCATCTGTAGTACAATTAACATATGATTATTGTTAGAACTGCTTTTTTTAAAAATCATCCTACCAACTCTACATCAGGTTCGCAAACACATATGGCTACTTCCTTCAGGTGTAAGGTTTTTGCTATTCTGCCTCGAGTAGTTATAAATTTAAGTAGCATTTTGTGTCAATGTAGAATCCACCCAACCCTGATACTGGACAAGTGATATATTAGTGCATGCTAGTAACCACTGAGCCACAGTGGCCAGGGCCTGCCTCAATTTTTAGATGAAAATGAATGTAATCAGAAATTCCAATGTTCTCTTTTTGTATCTGAATGGATCATCTTTTATACAACCCATAAGGCCCCACTGAAAAGACTGATGGGTGAGAACAAAGGGAGGAACAATTTCTCTTACAACAGCTGGGGCAACTCTTCAGCCTAGAGGGTAACTGACTCACTAGCTCAATAATGTTACCAAGAAACCGTGTCCTTTCAGGCTCTTCTTCCTGCTATGCTCAATGCTGTCTTAATTCTCAGGTGGGAAGCATACAGTCTGCAACAATTTCAGGCATCACATGCAGACTTCTCAACAATCAGAAGAATATGGTCCTTCTTTAGTCCATCTTTTGGGAGAGAGGGAGATTCATTTCAGAAGCTTTTGCTCAGAGCTGGGGTGTTGTCAGCTTCCCTGAGGTATGTGGCTGGGTGCATGAAGAATAAATGTCAGGAAAAAAAAATCAGGTTTCTACTAAGAAAGAGGAAATAGTTTCTGGGTAGGCAGCCATTTATAACCACTCTGTAGCCTAAATAAGCAAATCAACAATAAAATCCTGACAATCAAATGGATGAAATGCAAGAAGTGAAAGGCAGATCACCTCTATAACTTTGCCGAAACCAAGGCCTGTAGAAGTACTGGAAAAATGAAATCAAAGAATCACCATTTCTTCCTGAGAGGAACCATGAATGTCCATTTTCAGGAAGAGCTGCTTAAAAACTTGTACTTCCATATTGGTACAAAGGCGGTATTCCTGACTACCGGTCAGTGTCCTTTTACAAAGAAGTAATATATTCATTATTGAATTATAATTGACTTTCTGGAAATTCAAAAATATTTAACTTTAATTTCTGGTAGATGTTTTATTTAACAAAATCCTGATAATAGGTAAGTCAAATACCATTTAAATCCTAAAATAAGAAGCCTGTCAATAATTATGAACATTCACATATTTTTTAAATGCAGCTAAGTTTTGTATTTAGTCACAGAGAAGGGAAAATTTGTTCTGAGCCATCAGCATTGAACTTGGAAAATGAAAGCCAAACCGGGCGTGGGGTAGGGAGGGAACACTGGAAAACTGAGCACAATGCTAGCAGCAAGTAAAGTGACAGCCTGTGGGATGTGTGGGGATCAGAAGCCCACAGGAATGAGCCAAAAGAAAAGGCCCTGGAGATGGGTGGTCTCCCATCTATTGCCCTTCTAATCTCCAGAACAGCTGTTAGTGGTTTGTTGCTATGGAAGCAGCCCCTTTCTACACGGCAGTTGCTTTTTGACAATATAAGTACAAAAGTCTTCTAATACAATTTCTATATTTGTTTCTTTAACACCTGAGAAAATATTTTAAGGGAAAGTCATGGGGGAGAAAAATAAGAACTAATAGTAATTCTTAAGAAAGATAAATCTCAATTAGAACATGATAAAGATAGTAAGGAACAACATGTCAGGTCAGATAAATAGCACGTAAGATCACTATTATGTCTCACCTACATATGTGGAGTATCTTAGGAAAGCAGAAGACTAAGATGAGAAATTCTTGTTTGATGTAGTTTTTGTTGAAAGGGATCCTGAAGGCAATTTAGTGTAATCTCCAGGCTAGCAGAGGAAACCCATAGACACTGCACTGTAGCTAGATCAGAACATGACAACACACTCGGTGGCTTTGTCCGTTTGGTCAGTGAGTAGCAGGCCACTGGGTTAGATGCCCAGCAAAAACAAGGTAAGCTGAACGTGTCAGCTTCATTTACACAAATGTGGCCTTAGTCCATGGTGAGAAATTGAACAGGAAACAATCACTGCAGTCTAAGTAGAGTGTCCATCGTGTAACCACTAGTGAACATCTACCCTTCAAAACTGAACATGGGTTACTGAAGGCAGGAGTACTACCGAGAGCAAACATGCTTTGACACTTCTGAAAGTAATAAAGAGAATGATTATGACAGATTATAAAAGCCTGATGTCCCTGCCAGAACAGGACTGAACTGTTCTATTCAGCACGGCACTCATTTCTTCATAATTGCGGAAGATACCATTTGGTAGCGAGGAGTCCTTCCCTTAGCTGATAAACTTAACAAGGCCAAATTAAAAGGAATTTATTGTCAACAATGTAAAAACTCTCTTTAAAGGTGCTCAACTACATCATTTTTAAAAGATTTTTTTATTGTCTAACTTACCTTTCAAATTATGTTGGAATTCGATGGTCTGCTGTAGCCCTTTTACCATCTCATGAAGAATAGCACATTCTAAAACATAAGAGGGAAATTTATTTGAAGGTTATTTGCTTGCATTTTGGAATTATTCTCTCAAAGTTGAAATACATAAAACAAAACAAAACGAAATATTTGACAATGATCAGATCTTAATGAAACCACCAGGCATCTCAAAGTAAATTACATAACGACTACTTTTTAATCACCCTCTAAGTCAAATGCAGTTCAGGATCTGGTAAAGAGTTCTCTAAGGCACAATGAACCCAGTGGGATAGGGAGTCCCTCGTGTGGCTTAGCGAGGCCTGCCCTAGAAGTGAGGCACATGGGGACTGTCTGGGGAACCATGAGGCGTGTATCCATGCTAGTTTTCCAAGGAAGAACATCCCAAGGACAGAGAGCTGAGGTAAATTAAGTTTTGTTCACAGACAGAGAGCCAGGGCTGGTGAGGTGTCATCTGGGATAATGCTTTACTTCCTCCGTCCTCTGACCTGTCCTCTTAGTATTTTTATGCCCGAGTCCCAGGACAAGGGAGCAGCGATAAAGGAACTCAATTTGCTGAGCTACAGGGCATCAGAACTTTGTGCAAACGACTCCTGCCAGAGTGGGAGATGAAGCCCCAATACAAGCCTCCGTGACCTGATGAATGCCCAAAGCTCCCAGTGTGCTCCTGGGTACCACCAGCACCAGCAGCGGTAGGCACTTCTGTAACTTTCAGCATCCACTTGGCTACAAGTTCCAGGAGAGCAGGGACTATTTTCTGCTTTGTTTACCATTTCTCCCTAATACCTAGAGTGGTTATGGTCCATAATAGGCACTACGTGAATATCTGTTGAGTGACTGGTTCTCAGACAGGCAGGGCCACGGTAAGCTGAAGCAAGGGGGAGAGTGGAGCAGCTCTGGCCTGAAAATGATATACATTATATTGCTGTTCTAAGTGCTTTGTGGATATTAAATCATTTAACCCTCTTAACTCTGTCAGGTAGGTCCTAGTACTTGCCTCATTTTACATATGAGGAAACTGACACACTGAAGTTTAGTAAATTGCCCAAGGTCACACTTAAAACTAATAAGTGGTAGAGCTAGAATGTGAGCCCCAGCCGTCCAGCGCTAAAGTCTGAGATTTTAACTACTTTACTGACACCAAGAAGGCCAGCCTAGGAGAAATTCTTCAGAGTGATTTGAGGAGGTTGGAGGTCCTGGAAGGAGAGCAAGAAGAGAGCCAGACAAGACTCTGACAGTTCCCGCTATCACATCGCTGCTAAAAGGTCAGCAAACACAGGTTGCACTAGTGTAAGTTTACAGTTATATTAGCTAAATACAATAGAAACTTCATAAAAATAACTTAATGTTTTTTAAAAAGAAATATAATGTTACAGTTGAAGGGCAATTTCACCCTTGGCACTTGGCCTGATAATCAACAAACACTGAGCCTCATTCTCTTTCTGTTTTACAGGCCCGTGACCAGTCCTTAGCGGGCATGCACTAGTATGACATACGAACTAGCTGCCATATCTCACTGGGCATCTGTTTCAATGGTTAAATACTAAATATCATTTGTATCGAATAGTGAAAAGTTGCCTAGGAATAATGATAGACCCATTTATTGAATGTTTACTCTGCCAGGCATTGCACTAAGTGCATTATAAACATCAACCCAGTTAGTCTTCAAAATGATACTGAGATGTTGGTATCATTACCCTGATTTCCCAGAAGCAGGAAGTCATCCGTAGAGGTCTGGTTACTCCAAAGATTCCACAGTCAGTCAGTGGGAGGTATAGACATGAACACGGGTTTTTCTCACTTCAACTCTGTGCTCTTAATCTGCGTATCCAATGCTTCCTCGGGGATTGCAGGATATGCAGATGCAACCAGGAGACCTGGAGCCAGAGGAACTGAACGAGAGTTTCCCCCTCTTCACTTTCCAGCTATGACACCCCAGGTAAGCTACTTAATATTTGGGCCTATGGTCTTCATCTGCAGAATAAAAGGACAGGCGATACCCATCCTACCTCACAGACGAGGCTATTCTCACATTTAAGACTGTTCTGACAACCCAATGAGAAAGCACACTTTCTAAGTTCACTCAAACATTTAATATCCTTATTGCTGTTGTTATTATTTCTCTCCTTTATGTCACACAACAATTTGTATGTATCTCTTTTTGTCATTTATCGCATTGCATTTTAGTTATCTGTGGTTTCTCCCACTAGATAGAAAACTCTTTCAAGTACAGAGGATGCCTCTTCACATTGGTACTCCTTGCACCCAGCACAGCGACTGCTTCGCGGGTGTTCAGTGGTCATTTATTTATTTATCGGCTAAAGGAAAGACCAGAACTGTGGGGGAGAGTGCAAAGCTTTCAGTGAGAGGCTGCACTGGGTCTCCACGTGCACTAACAGAAATGAAAGGATTTTGCAGTTAAAAGCTTTATGAAGTTAAAAGATTCTGCTATTGTGGTTTTCTCCCCGCACCCCCTCTGTCATTCCCACCATCCAACCAGACAAGTTCCCAACATCCTCCATTTTTTTCTTTTCTTGCCATTTCCCAGTAACAGAGTGATGGTCAAATTACATTTGACAATACCTGCTTCATGTATGCTACCGTGTTAGCTGCTACAGTGAAAACATTAAGGAGGCAAAGACTCAGCTATCACATCTTGTGTCTTTTAGAGGCATGAATCCAGTAATTCATGAATTATGGTACCTCAGTGATCAGCCCTGAAACTGCAAGTAAACTAAATGTTTAAAAAGTGTGCATTTCACAATGTGAACACAAGGTGGCTCTCCCAACACATTATTATTACTGTTTTTTACAAAGGAAACTGGCTCAATAAGGAATTGTTCCTAAGGTAAAACACCATTCATTATTTTAGAATAATGGCTTTTAATTTCCTTTGCAAACATTTATCCAATTACCATTTCTATTGGACTTTATAATGTAATTTTAATAATACTACTTCGTATTCAATTCTTAAAAACTAGAGTCCATGATATTAAACTACTTCTTGCACTATATAATTTAATCAATGATTATTTTGAGCTCAAATGTAGGCTCTACTATTAACTAGCAATTTGTGTATTAACACCTATTTCATAAAGCAGTTGGAAATGTTAAATACAATTCTGCATGAAAATGATTTTTACAGTACTTGGTCCTCAATACTAATATTATTTACCATCTTGAAATGGCAAATAAATTTATCTGGTGTCAAATGTAGAACATAAAATATCACAATCTCATTCTTTATTGTTGAGCATATCCAATAGCATGTGTGGTTTGCTCTCCTCTAAGTGAATTAGTACACAATTGACTCTTCTAGAAGTTGTCATTCTTCCTTGTTCGTTCACTTCCGCTGTGTATTAACCAGCTAAAAGGCCATTAGATTTCAAATAAGTAGAATTGGATGTTTAAAAAGTATTTAATTATTCTTTTCAAATATAAAGTACACATGAGACACAAGTATAGTGAAAAGTGACCATCTCTGAAATTCTGCTCCCAAACTAGCCAGTCTCCCTCCCTGAAAGTGAGAGCCTCAGAGACACCCCCTCCTCAGTGCCCAACCCTCCTCCAGGGAGCTGTTTCCCATCAGGCACAGACTAAGTGTGGGCACAGCTGAGAGGGTGGCAAGGGAGCAACACCTGGCACGGGTGTCTCAGAAGACAGGGAGTGTGTCAGACTGGGACAGCCCTTTTTAGCACTAAAATTTTGGACGCATCTGAAGTTTCTTTTGGAGTTATTACGAGGCAGGAGTTCAACTGTATTTTTTTCCATAGTTTTGAAGGCCTGGATAGAGTCTTGGATCTGCCATTTCTTAGCTGAGCAGCCTCAGACAGATTTAACTTCTTTTATCTCATTTTTCTTCATTACTGAGGTGGAGTAATAATACCAGTCCTAGCCGTCTTTCAGGGCTATATTAAGGATAAACTGAGTCTAGAAAGTGCTGTGTAAATATAAAATATTTTATAGATGTATGGGGCATTATTAATCACTGTTGTTCACCCTCGTTAGCATCAGTATTTCCTCAGGCAGCAAAGGACTAACCTGCTTTAAGGGAGACCTCCTTTGTTTGCATTCCTTTTAATAAACAGTTGGTTTTCTCCAACTGCATATCCAATATACTGTTCTTTCCAGCGGTTTCTATTACTTTCTGTAGAAAAAACAAACAATATATATCATAACCAAATTGATGCTGTTAGTTTGATTTTCTTACCTAAGCATAAAAAGACTAATGAAAATATAAACCACTTAATACCTGAAAGTCTAATAATTAAGTCTGACATAACTCGAACTCCCTTCCTCCCAAATGTTCAACCCTCAGTCCCATGGTTAACAATTCCTCACATATGTTTCCAAAACTTTTATGGTCATACAACTGTAGGGAAGAATCATATTACACCTGCTATGTTCTTTGGATGCTGCACTCAGTGCTGCTATCTTGGAGATGATGTCACAGAAGCACACACAGGTCGCTTCACTCTTCCTACCAGCTGCATTGCGTTTCATCGATGCGTGGTCTGCCTTTTGTTTAGTTAGTTCCCTACTGAGGAATACTTGTGTTGTTCCCACTTATTTGCTCTTACAGACAATAAATAGACATTCTTGCAGATGTCTCTTTGGTATCTTTGTGAATAGTATAACAGGCGCCATGTACCCACTGAACAACTTCAGAGATGATCAATCCGTGACCAGTCTCGGGTCATCTATACCCACTTCTCTACTGTCACCACTTCTGAATTTATCTCAAAGCAACTCCCTGATGTTATATTATTTCATCCATAAATATCACCATCTATATGTAGCTCTAAGAGACAAGACTCTTAAAAATACAGGCACAATACCATTATCAAAAAGTGAACAATATTTCTTATTTAAAATATTTAAGATATGATAATTACAGAATAAGCTCCATAAAACTTTGCACCAATTCCTTTCCCATCAACAGTGCTAAATCTCTCTCTCCTCGGTAATAATCACTTGGGTAAAAAAACCCAAGTTCATTGTTTTAAAAAAGCTCATAATGGTACCTCAAAGTACCCATCGTAATAAAAATTCTTTTATTATGACAAGACTACATTGTCTGGGTGAAAAGAATAGAGAAGCATGATAAGAAAAGGAGAGAAAATAGAGTTAGGTAGTATTTCCCCTCCACCTCTGCTTCACAAACCCACTGCCCACATCTTTAATCTGTCCATCTATGTTTTCTCAACAACTATTCCTACTCCTCTCCCAGGCAGAAGAGGGAAAAAACCTCAATATATGTTTGTGACTTTGGTCTACCATGTAACTTGTACAGAGTTGGGGAAGGAGGACTTCCAATGAGTCCGCTTTTAGGCAAAAGAGAAAGGAAACAGAATAGGAAAGACTAAAAAAAATTTAGAGTTAGTCATAATGGTAAGAGACTGAGGACTGAGTCTATTTCAATTCTTACTAAATCATTCCTGAGTTTATGGACATCTTGGGCATTTAAGCGTGTATTTTCCCTCTAACTTTAGCAAAAGTATATCAATTATTTATTCCCTTGCCCCAGAAAGAGAAAGGGCTTAGCAAAGTACATTTCCATTGCCTTCACCCTGCTCATTTTGGGGCTGTACTTTTTTTTTTTCCTTCCCATCTCCCACCATTGGCAAAATCTGTTCCACGTTTCCATGTACAACTGTTTGGTATCATTACGTACCTTTTCTATCTGTGCGAAGTCATTTATAAGTTTGTCAAGATTCACACTGCTAACCTTTTTCGCACATCCATCGCTGCTTTGATTCATGTCCAAACTAGTGCAGAGTAAATACTGTTCAAACAAACAAACAGCAAATAAAATCTACAGCCCTACAACGGCAGTGCTAACTCCAACACCAGCGTTCCTGTACTCCACTCACAGAGCACCTGCCTGGGCTCCAGCACACTCAGGGAATCTGTTATTAGCAACAGCCAATGCATTTGTTAGGGCCTCTCCACTCCTCTCCAGCTCCACCCTAGCTGAGCTTTCTCCAAAGAAATCTAAAATCAGTGCACTGACATGCACACATGTAAAAATTACTTGTCCCTACCGTGCAAAAAGTTAATTAAGCCACCGTGCAACACTCATCTCCTTGCCCTCAGTAGGCAGGGACTTAAAGTCTGATGCGTTACTAAATACGATGAGCGACCTTTAAATATAGGTTTCTCAATTTAAAGTATTTAAAATACTTGCTTAACTAAAATGCACAAATATTTTCGCTGTATTTCCTGGTACCGTGCTTATTGCTATAGACTGAAGTGTGAGGCGCCCCAGATCCGCATGTTGAAGGACTACACCCCATGGGGCTGTGTTTGGAGCCGGGGTGTTTAGGAGGCAGTTCGGTTAAGTGAGGGCACGTGGGCGGGGAGCGAGCCTGACGCCGTCGGTCGAGGCCGAGCTTCCGCCGTCGCCAGGGCGGGTGGCAGCCCCGCTCCCCTCCTCGGCCTCCAGCTGCCTTCGGTCTGGGCCTCGGCCTCCCCTCCCCGGCCTCCCCTCCCCACCCTCGGCCCTCCCTCGGCCTGGAGCGGGCTCAGGCCCGCGGCCCCCGGTCCCGCCCAGCGCCCCCGACGGGCTGGCTCTCAGGCCCGACCCCGGGGCTCCGGCTCCCCTCCGCCACCCCCGTGTCCCGGGGACCCCCTCAGCTGCGCACCGGGCCACGCCCTCTTCCCACCCGGGAGGCCGAGGTGTGGGAAGACTCTCCACGGGCGACGTGGGGCTCGACCCCAACGCGGGAGGGCCTGGCGTGCGGCCGGCGGCTCAGCGTCCCGCGGCTCCCGGGCTCCTCCGGGGGCGGTCCCGCCCGCTCGCCCTCCGCCCGGAAGCAGCGCCCCCGACAAAGGGTCCGGCCCCGCGTGCAGCCCGACCGCGGGCCCCCGCAGCGCCCGGAGCTTCCGGGACGGGCCTGAGCGCGGGGCCGGCGCGAGCGGCGGCTGCTCCCCACGGAGGCTGCGCGGGGCCGCAGCGGAGCGCTCGGCCGCCTCCCTCCCTCCCCCCCGGGGCGCTCGGCCGCCTCCCTCCCTCCCCCCCCGTCCCTCCCTCCCCCCCCCCGTCCCTCCCTCCCCCCGGGGCGCTCGGCCGCCTCCCTCCCCCCCCGTCCCTCCCCCCCCCCGTCCCTCCCTCCCCCCGGGGCGCTCGGCCGCCTCCCTCCCCCCCCCCGTCCCTCCCTCCCCCCCCGTCCCTCCCTCCCCCCGGGGCGCTCGGCCGCCTCCCTCCCTCCCCGTCCCTCCCCCCCCCCCCGGGCGCTCGGCCGCCTCCCTCCCTCCCCCCCCGTCCCTCCCTCCCCCCCCCCGTCCCTCCCTCCCCCCGGGGCGCTCGGCCGCCTCCCTCCCTCCCTCCCCCCGGGGCGCTCGGCCGCCCCCCCCCCGTCCCTCCCTCCCCCCCCCCCTGCGCTCGGCCGCCTCCCTCCCTCCCCGTCCCTCCCTCCCCCCGGGGCGCTCGGCCGCCTCCCTCCCTCCCCCCCCCCCCCCGGGGCGCTCGGCCGCCTCCCTCCCTCCCCCCCCCCGTCCCTCCCTCCCCCCCCCCGTCCCTCCCTCCCCCCCCCGTCCCTCCCTCCCCCCCCCCCTGCGCTCGGCCGCCTCCCTCCCTCCCCGTCCCTCCCTCCCCCCGGGGCGCTCGGCCGCCCCCCCCCGTCCCTCCCTCCCCCCCCCCCTGCGCTCGGCCGCCTCCCTCCCTCCCCCCCCGTCCCTCCCTCCCCCCCCGTCCCTCCCTCCCCCCCCCCGTCCCTCCCTCCCCCCGGGGCGCTCGGCCGCCCCCCACCCCCGTCCCTCCCCCCCCCCGGGCGCTCGGCCGCCCCCCCCCCCGTCCCTCCCCCCCCCCCCCCCGGGGCGCTCTGGGCCGGGCCCCCGTCCGCCCGCCCGCGGGGAGCGACCGCTGGTGGTGAAGGTGCTCGAAGCGGCTCCGGTGGGAGCAGCTGCGCCAACGCAGGAGTTGTTGTAACTTAAACTTGGTTCCGTAACAGTCTGAGTGTCCGCCGCCAATTTTGTCCTGTCTGCTTTTTTTTTTTTTTTTGCGTGGCAGATGGGAGATTTCTTTTTATTAAAAAGCCTGGAACCCCAGCAGCTTGGCGGGCAGGAAGGTGCGAACTGCGCCAGGGCGGCCCCTCGCGGTTCCCTGGGAGGCGCTGCAGCGGGGCCCGGAGAGCGCCCGGGGGTGGGGGGGCCCCCTGAGGGCGCCCGGGGGGAGGGTGGGGGGGGCCCCGGAGGGCGCCCGGGGGGTGGGGCGACCCCGCTGCCCACCGGTCAGCGAACTGGGAGGCTTGACGCAGCTGTTTTTCATTTTGAAAGAACGGGGGCTCAGTAACGGAGCTAAAAGTTTAAGGTTTTAAACTGGTCTTAGGATGAAACGCTGCTTATCAAAACGTTTTGAAAGTGACATTTGTGTCATGTTCTTCACCTCGTGAATTTCACAATATTCACACGACATGCATATTTTAATTTTAAAATACCTTTTAGGAAGGGGCTTGATGGAAAGATTTTTATGGCTGGACGTGGATTGTAAAAGAAGTTGATGAAGAAAACCCCACCTCGGATCTTCCCCCCGGGGAAGGCTCCCAACCTTCCGACCAGAACCAGCTACGAAATCTGTGGGGCCCTGAACAAAATGAAACTGTGGGGCTCCTGCTGGAAAACGTTGAGTTTCAGGACAGAGCAGAACGGTGAGGCCAAGCGCGGGCGTTCAGTGCGCAGGGCTGGGTGTGACCGGCAGCCCGGGCTCCAGCTCCCGCACCCCCTTCCAGCTCCCCTGCTGCTCGTCGGCGGGTGTGGAAGTTTAGGGGCTCTCATGTGTGCCACGGGAATGCTTGAGGTGCAGAGTTGGAGGGGGCTGCGGGCACCAAGCACTGCACACCTCCTGGGAGGAATGCGGGCATCGGCTAAGACCCTTCTCCTACTTTGTGACCAGCAGTCACTGTGAACCAAACAATTCTTTTAAAATGAGCCTAGAAAATACCATGTCAATGGCCCGACAGGTGAACGTGGTTATTTTAAGCATTTGTTCGTTAGGGTCAGGGGAGGAGGCTGGGCGTTTTCTGACGGTCAGATTTGACAGAGCCAGAGGGAGGTAGGGTACAAGGCCCGGTTAAGGTCACCGAGTCGGTCACTATGTTCCCACTCAACGTCCTATGTCAAAGATCTGCACTTGGGGTAGTGACTGAAAGCATGACCTCCCACAGCTAGAATTCCTGCCTTTCAGTTCTGGTTTCGCCACTTTCCAGCTACCGGATCTTGAGCAAATTCCTTCGCCTCCAGCTTTAGTCTCCACAGTTAGGGTCACTGTCGTGGAGGTAATACAGGCTGAATAAATAGCGAGCCTGGCTAACTAAGTGTTCAGTCACTGTCCGCGAGTGTCGTTTGCATTACTTCACAGCTCACTGAATGTCGGTGTGTTGTTACCAACGTCATCATCTAGTCCATTGCTTCTGACCACCCAACAGGGCTGTCTTCTGAGTTCACCCACTCTGCTCACGCAGCCCCTCGATAATCGACAACACAGACTCACCCCGGTTCCCTGCCACGCGGGTTCTCCTCCTAACCCTCTGCAGGGGTTTCCTGGAAGCTCAAACAAGTAACGCTGGCCAGTCACAGGGCGTGAGCTTACCCAGTGCCACCAAGTCACGCTAAATTGCTCTCCAGAAGGGCTGTAGCAGTTTTTAGTCCCACCTCACTGGGGCGGGGGGATAAAGGCCTGGACATCGTGGGATGACTCGGGGCCCTGCTGAAGGGCCCTTCCAAATCCACAACTCTCTGTGGGGTCGGCCGAGGCTTTCTCGGGCCTGCCCGGCATCTCGACTTCTTGCTCTGCCCACTCCTGCTTCCCTCTTCCTGCCACAGATGCTGTCCCAAGGGCACTCCCTAATAAATATTCTGCAAGCTAAACTCTGTTCCCTAGAAAACCCGGCCCGAGACTCCATGCTGCTTCTCAACCAAACTTTAAAACACAAATAATACAATTAGATTACGTTAAATTGTTGGAAGGATCGATCTCAGTAAATGGATACAACATGCCGATCAGAAGGCCACCTAATTTTGTTGTGCTCTTGAAACGGTTGTGTTCAGGAAAACACATTCTGTTCTTTATTTCCTTCTGCTTTCTCTACTTTTAAAAAGTTAGTTACTTCTTCTCTGCAGCTTTATCAAAGGAAGTAAAATACTGAAGGGTTGCAGAATACACCACCCCAAAGTATGCCTCTTTGACATAAGGATGATTTTGATCTGGTTATTTTGAGAAAATGCAGACACAGTAAAAGTGCTCTGAAAACAAAGTGCAAGTTAACCTTTTGTAAGTGTTATTTACATTAGAAAGGGGTCCTGGACCAGGAAGGGGGCTTTATCAGTGAGAACTCCACCTGAGAGACTTAGCTACCTGGTAAGGCACTCTTTGTTTTCCAAACATTTCATTCTCTTTTCAACTTCCCCAAACTTGCCTTCCTTCCCTTTGAAACCTAGAACCCTAGCCCTTTCCTTAGCCCAGGATGGTGGATAAACCTAAATTCTTCTGGCCACCCTAAGCGGGGCTCCTAAAAACATAATTAAAATAGTTTTATTCTCTGTTAATCTGTTTTATGTCAATGTGATGCTTCGACCAGCCACAGGACCTGGAACAGAAGAGAACATTTTTCCTCCTAATATTCACAGCCTAACAATGGATTTTCTGACTCTAGCAAAGTTACCTTATTTATGAAAAACTAAAACTCATTATGATTTTTCTGCAAGTCAATGAATTATATTTCCGACACTGATCTAAAAGGAAATAGTCCATTATTTAGACTCAGTAGGAATGCTAGTCAGAGAACAGTAGCGTAATGAAACTACAAATTATTAAATGTCGTCTTGCAGTTGAACCCATTTAAGAACCACTCAAGTATATCTTACAGGGATACAAGTGATTTTAGGCAATCAATTAATTTCTTAGGCTACTTTGGTGGTGTTAAAAGAGAAATCAAGGCACAGTAAAAATTTTAAGAGTTTATTTGAGCAAAAATAAATTCCACGGGCAGTGCCAAACCAGAGGTGTTAGGAGAGCTCTACCAGCAGGAGCTGGGGAGGGGCTTTTATAGAGAAAAGGTGAAGGCAAAGTAAGGAATTGATAGGCTGTAGCTCAAAGCCCCGTGGCTGTGATTGGTTTCCTCAGAATTTGCTTTCTTAACCTTGAGGCATTTACAGGCTTAGATTTTGGTCTACTTACATAGGCTACCATGGCATTAGAGCCACTCAGTCTAATGGCGTCCTTGTTTAATTAATTTAACAGTATAATAGGACTTTTGCCAGCATTATGAGACTATGAGGCTTAGCCAGTGACTATACATCAAAGCCTTCACAGGTAAATAAAAGGAGCACCTTCTGGAAAGTTCAGTCTAAGCCCATTTTGCCTACCAAGGATGTTTCTGTTCCCTTGGCCCCAGTTCCCAGTATTTGCTCATGATATTACTACAAGGTGTAACTACTCTGGAAATTGAGAGAACATAAGACCACAGAGGAGCGAGCTGCTGATTCTGCCTGTGGATGCTGAGAATTACAGTGGAAGTAATTTTTTGTAGGTTGAGCCTGTTCTAAAGCACAGGTGAGAGTTGTTCAGGCTGAATAAGTAAAAAGATAATTGCCAGCAGGTGACTCTGGCCTGCAGTGTTTGCAGGGAGGGCTTGCTGATGCTGTCCCCCCCCCTTGGGAGTGTGAAACCTCCATCCCGGCAGCGCCCTCTGGGTGAGTCAGTGTGGGAACTCTGCCTGCAGGGATCTTTCTGTGATCTGAGACGACCCAACCCCATCCGAACGTCTCTCTTAGGCTGAGTCAGGAAATAAAAAGGGGGAATGTTGAAAAAGAGCCAGGGCCGCAGGACTAGGGTGGGATGACCAGGGGGGAGGGATCGCCAGATGAATGTTTCTTAGGAACAGTAAGAGCTAGAGTCGAGTCACTCTTAGAGCCTCGCCCTGTAGCTAAGAATGGGACTTCCTTTGCGGCTGATAAACTTACTTTGCATATTGGGACCCACGGAATGGATGCCACCCAGGGGCCTGGCCTGGTCACAAATCTAAACCTGAGTCAGCCCGCACGTAAAGGAGACACCTGAAAGGAAAGCTGACAGAGACCGCTAACCGTCCTCCAACTCAGCGTTGTGGAGCTCACCTCCCCCTAGAAAACAGGACCTGCTGGTTTGATAAGGAGGTCCCCACCTCCCAGCCCATCCTGCCCTTCTGAGGCTCCATAAAACTCGCCCTTCCCCAAATCCCTCTGACAGACTGTCCCGCTGCCTGGGAGGCACTGCACACCCCCAGTCCATGGGTTGTTTTCCCTTGAATAAAAAACATTAAACTCACTACTAAATTGTTTTAGTTTCGTCATTGGACACTCCCTTACTTTTTTTCTTTTCTGCAGAGAAACAAGCAAGAATTTATTGGCCGCAGCAAAAACACACTTAGGCCAGTGAAACAAGGAAGGGCATAGGAGAAGTGACAGGAGAGGAGGCGAGGTGGGGCTGCTTTGGCTCACCGGGAAGTCAGAGAAAAGGGGGCCTTGGAGACAGGTTTGGGGGTTAGCCTGGGACGAGTTGCCATTGCCCATTGCTCCCCTGGCTGCAAGTCCCGTGGGGTCACTTAGAGTTTAGGAGATGTGTGCCTGTGGGGGAAGGAGACGGGGAAGGGAATGGCACGGGTGTGTCCCCAGAAGGAGAGCGTGCTGACACTTCCTCACTTTTTGATGTATGTATTAGGACCCATCGCATAGTGCGGTAGATTAAAAATGGCCAAAAGTTCACTGGAACTCGTGTCCTCAAGAGGTGGGCCTGTGTATTTCTTCACCCCTTTAATTTAGATCTCCCTTGTTCCATTGCCGAAGAAGGGGTGCCATGAGATTTTCCGGCCTCCCACATTTCACTGTGACCTTTCTTCGCTCCCACCATGCGAGCAAGCCTGAGCTGCTCTGCTGTAGTGGCCAACAGCCTGCCAAATGCCAGACAGGTAAGTGTGTCCATCCTAGGTCATCCGGCACCAGCCAAGCCACCAGCTGACAGCTGGTGAATGAATGAGTGAGCCTCGTTGAATGAATAGCTGAGACAGGCAGAAAAACTGCCCAGCTGGGTCCTGCCCAAATAGCCGACCCTCCAACCTGTGAGCTGATAAACGATGGTTGTTTTAAGCCACTAAGTCTTGGAGTGGTATTTTAGGCAGCAAAGGCTGAGTAATTGCTATTATCTGAATAACAATCTATTATCGCAATATCATGATAGAGCGCAATACATCTGCCATGGAAGGGAGGTTGACTTAAAAAAAAAAATTATTGCCATTTTTCAGAAATAATACTCTTTCAAATTAGGTAAAAGAATCTGCTTCTGAATCCAAAGCAGACAGTTTAGGAGACTGAGGCATGACACAATCAGAACCTGGACTGACGGGTGGAGGTGAGGATCTTAGCAAGGGAACGGGCTCACGGGCATTTCAGAGCTTCCAAGTCTCACTTCTGAGCAGGGCTACTGATGACTTTTTCATTTTACAGAGATTCCTGCTACTGTGAATAATTACAGATTTGTGTGCCAGTGACGGTCCCGAGCAATCCCAATAACGGAAGCTGCCGCAAAATCCTAAATTCTGCAGCGCCCTGGGTTTAACCCTCTAAGTACTGTTCATGTGACTGAAGACAACAATTTAAATAAGTTTGCGCCCGGCCGGGCGTGGCTCAGCGGTTGAGCGTCGCCCTGGAATCCAGGCGATCGTGGTTCGATTCCCAGTCAGGGCACAGGCCCGGGTTGCAGGCTCGATCAGTGACTCTCTCATCATTGATGTTTCTGTCTCTCTCTCTCCCTCTCCTTTCCTCTCTCTGAAATCAATAAAGATATATTTAAAAATAAATAAAATAAATAAAATAAAAAAGTCATTCATTAAAATAAATACATAAATAAGTTTGCATACACACAATTTCAAAGAAAGTTAAAAATAATAGGAACAACAAAATATGAAACCCTTGACTGAGAAAAATACCCTCAGAAGTGAATTTTCAAGTTCATTTCCCTGCATTTTGACTTTTGGGAGAAAGAGCTATATGATAGGAATGTATTTCAATAGAAATCTTAAAATATGTTACATACTATTTTATAACCCTAAATTAATAAACCTTGAATATAGAAAACGCAGGAAATTAAATCCAATGAAAGGTAAGGCAATGTAAACACCCATATTCTTACCTGCCATAGGTAACCGTTATTAATGCATTTTGGTGTATGTGTCATAGATCTCTTGTACGACATACAGATACACACACAAGTTCATATAGTTTAAATGAGGAAAGAACGGGACTTAGTGATGCGATGAGAGAGTTTGTTCCAGATATTCCAACTGGCTGGGTGGCCCCAGACAAGCTAAGCTTCCATCTCCGCCCAGGGGAGGAGCTGCCCACGCGCGGACCAGGCTCGGGGTGGCCTGCACAGCCTGTCACTTCACCTGCCTGTCTCACGGGCCGAGGTCATCACCTGAGCGAGGTCAGGTGGCAGAGCCACCACCTCTTGCGCAGCCGGGCTTGGAGACGTTTCGGTGAATGAGGGGAGCAGGGAGCATCGGGAAGTCCGGCCGGCCTACCCGGAGTCACTGCATCGCCTGTTCAGGGCGGTCCAGGGTCCAGTCTGTCCAGGGCGGCAGCAAGCTGGCAGCCAGGGGGAGAGGCGCAAGATGAAACCACCACGGCCGCACGCGACTCGGGCAGGCGTCCAGCCACCTCTGCTCTCCCCAGGTATTCATCTCGAGGGCGGTCCCCAAAGGTCTGGGGGGGTGCTGCTGTGTCACGTACAGATGAGCAAAGCCGCATGTGAACTGTCTGCCTGGGCTACTAAGAGCTAGCTAATCGGCTGGCTTTGTTATCATGTACGTCCAACCTGGACACTTATAATTTGGAAATATAATAGCAGAGTTTATGGCGTGGGCTCTGGAGCTAGGGTGCTTGTGTTTGCACGCGGGCTCTAATTTGGTGACGTCAGTCAAGTTAATTATGTATCCCCATCAGTAAACTGGGAATAATAGGTTGGATTGCTGTGAGGATTAAAATAAGTGCATGTATACAAAGTCCTGAGAACAGTGTCTGGCACATGGTAAGTGCTTAATAAATGTTAAGTACAAATGCTAAGTAGCCATTATAAAAAATGTCATCCATCGGATGGAACGCCAAGGTTGTGCAGACTCAGTGGTGTGCTGGAGCCATTCCTAGTTTTATGAGAGATGATTGCACTATCATTTCCCAACTTTGTGTTCAGTGATGAAACACTGAAAGCTTAAGATCAGCCACTTTAGCCCAGCCGGGTGTGGCTCAGCAGGTGAGCGCTGGCCTAGGATCCAGGAGATCGAGGTTCGATTCCCGGTCAGGGCACATGCCAGGGTTGCGGGCTCGACCCCCAGTGACTCTCTCATCACTGATGTTTCTGTCTCTCTCTCTCCCTCTGCTGCCTTCTCTCTGAAATCAATAAAGATATATTAAAAAAAAAAAAATCAGCCACTTTGGGAGTATTTACACCATGGAAATTGACAAATGCTACAAATCTGGACACAACCTGCCTCCTGGAGGACTGGTTGTCAAGCATTTACTAGAACACCACTGGTTATGTTGATCAGAAAAAGAGACTTTTATCTTTGGCAGGTGATTCTTTGGATCCGTGGGTATTACAAAACAATCAAGTCTCCATTTTCCCCACACTGTGAACAGAATCAGCAGCTTTACATTGGTCTCAGGCTACTGGACTAGTCCGAAGGTCTGTGTTTTGGTCCTGGCTTTGTCACTTACTAGCTAATTAACTCTGGGAGACTCTCTTAGGTTTTCTGAGCCTTGATTTTCTCTCCTGCAAAATGTTAAAAGTAATGTCCGACTTGCCTATAACAAGAAAGTGCTTTATAAAATCAAAATCCTATGCGAGTCATTTTTATCATATGGTACCACCCACAGGAAAGCTAACAAGAAGAATCTTTCCACCTTGGAGCTTTGACTGCAGTACTACTGGGAAAGCCAAAGCGCATACAATTTCCTGACAAATTATTTTATACTTACGGAAAATGCTGGCAACGTCTCTTAATGCACACAGAGCAATCATGTAGAGATTTTTTATTTTTTTATTTTTAAATCAATAGAAAATTGCTTTTCTAAATATCCCTATAAAGACTGCTTCCTGGGAGTATTGTGCAAAAATCTATTATGTTTGACGTTCCATCTGGGTGATTTTTTAAAAAAAACTCAGTGTCTGCAGTAAGGAGTGAAATATTCTTGTTCAGGTGAAGCAGATACATATTCTGCAGCTTCACAACAGATCTCCTGGTCACGGAGTGAGTGGGCACTCCTCGGTGTCAGAAGGCTCACGGTGCACAGGCTGAGACTGAGGGTTTGTTCACTGTTGGTTTAGTCACCTTGCCAGTCAGTCTCCCCCAGGCTTCCAGCTGAGTAGGGGCAATTCCAAGTCTGTCGCAGCAAAGAGGTAGAAAGTCACAGTCACAGAGATGACAAACGGTGCTCCAGGGCCTCCCAGTTCTCAGAAAATGTCATTTCAAGTATGAAAGAAGGAAATGTGCCGAGTCGAGAAGCATCTGTGGTTATTCTAATCACGCAGCTGCTTTGCCTTTTATTTTTTATAATTAAAAAAATTTCAACAACAGCTGACACGTAATATTATATTAGTTTCAGGTATACAACAGGGAGGTTAGACACTTATATAACTTATGAACTGATCACCCTGGTAAATCTAGTACCCACTTGGTTACAATATTATTAACTATATTCCCTGTGCTGTCTTTATATCCCTGTGATTGTTTTTACCACCGCCAATTTGTACATCTTAATGCCGTCACCTTTTTCACCCAGTCCTCCAACCCCTCTGCTGCCTGGCAACCATCAATTTGTTCTCTGTATCTGTAATTTTGTTCCTGTTTTACTTGTTTTGTTTTTTAGATTCCACATGTAAGTGAATCATATGAGTCATCTTCCTCTGTCTGACGTATTTCACTTAATACCATCTAGGTCCATTCATGTTGTCACAAATGGCCACCTTTTTCTTTTTTATGGCTGAGTAATACTCCACTGCATAAATGCACCACATTTCTTTACCCACTCGCCTACCGACGGCCGTGGGCTGCTTCCACAGTTGGTCATTGTGACTGATGCTGCAAGGAACATAGGGTGCCGGCACCTTTTTGAATTAGCGTTTTGAATTTCTTTGGTAAGTAACCAGAAGTGGAAATCCTGGGTCATAAGGTAGTTCTATTTATACTTTGGATATTAACCCTTTATCGGATGTATCGTTGGCCAATATCTTCTCTCACCGGTTTTCGTTCTGTTGATGGTCTCCTTCGCTGGGCAGAAACTTTTCAGTTTGAGGTCGTCCATTTGTTTATTGTTTATTTTGTTTCCCTTTGCCTTTTATTCTTAAAGGACGTCGTATTGAGAAAGTAAGTTTCATGGTATCACATAAAGATGCTTTGTTCCGCTTCACCTCCGACTGAAATGTAACTTCATTTTGTGCCCGGCCGGCTTGTCTAATCAGAGCTTCCCCAAGGGTTAGTAGGTATAATGTTGGGTTCTCCTTTACCGCATTGTTCGCTGTTAAATACATGGGGAAATCATGTTAAATGTGAACAGGCTTTTGTTTGTTTCCACCTGTAGGAGCCACACTGGGCCAGCACGCTCTCTGGCTCGCCCAGAGGCCTCGCCGTGTGGAGCGTTTTCCAAACGTACTTGGTCACCGGGTCCCTCATTCACGAACATTTCGGGGAACAGGTAAGCCCCGGAATACACGTTAGCAGGCTCATCCTGGGCACTGTTAGCTGAGCTGACACCAGAGTTAGTGGTTCACAGGACGACGGAATGCTCCCTAAAGGTTGAGGGAATCGGGGGGGCTTCATGGAGGAGACATCTGAGCTGGGCGTGAAGGGTGAGGCCAACGTCAGCGGGCAGGATTGGCAAGCAGGAGCCTCTCAGCTGGGCCGGGTGGGCCTGAGCAAGGGCGGAGATGGGAGGGCGCACACTTTGCCAAGGGAGTGGCAAGCGTCTCTCACTGTGTCCTCGAGGGGACCTTCAGGTTCAAGTAAACATCCCCCCGATGACCGCAGACGGCCCAGTGCACTCGGGGGCAGCGAGGACAGGACAAGGCGGCACCAGGATCCGCTCCAGCCGTAGTCACGGCACAGTCCACGCAGGCTGTCTGTCCAGCTGTCCAGCGCTGTCCTTCCCTCCTCCCCGCCCGGCAGCTTCGGTGCAAAGGAAGGGGCCTCGTGTTGGGCACATGAAGGAGTCCCCCAGGCTTAGCGGCTCGGGTCCCAACCCCACGGGCACTGCTGCCAGCGCCCCGCAGGGGACACGCTCAATCACAGTCGCCACAGTCGTCCGCAGACGGTCTGTCTCCAGGTGCTGCGAGTTCCTCCCCATCCCGACGTAACTTCCCAGCCAGAGGTCGTTTTAAACACGCGCCAGTTTGCCCGTGTCCCACAGTGGCATAATCGTCGTCTCCGATGCCCACGGGGCAGAGCCAGAGCGTCAGCCGGAGGTCACGTTCTGCAGAAGCTGTGCCCTTACCCTCAGCGCTTAGGGACTGAGCCCGCGGCGGCCACGGGGCGCCCCGCGCGGGACCTCGAGCCTGGACGGAAGCAACGGCTAGTGACGTGGCGAGGCACCCAGTGTCCGGGCGTCACACTGGGCACACAGGTAAACGCCGCAGCACACAGGTCTCGGTGCTGGCGTCTCAGGAGCCCGAGCTTACGCGCAGGGGCGCGGGTGGCATCTTCGGGAGACGCTCGCCTGAAGGGACGGACTGTGCCCTCCGCCACGGAGGTGAGCGGGCGGCCTTCCCCCGGCTCCCCGAGGACCCGATGCTGTGACACACTCACCGCCAGGGCCAGAAGCCAGTACCTGCTGCTCAGTGCTGGCCCTCGGCTGGGTGGGCGCTGGAGCGGCGTGCTCCCAAACCTCGGGGACCGGGGACATCCTTTCCGAGTAAGAAAGCGGGAACCGGAGGCTCCCGCGGTCCTTCCAGGCGACGGGCCCAAGGCAGCGGGTCGAGAACTCTGTGCTGAGTGCAAACCTCTGGTCTTGCGGAAACTCGGGGCAGTTTGTCCTCAACTCGCTAACAGGGCGCTGACCAACTGCTCAGTGGCCTCCGCAGGGCCACCGCCGACTCCCAGCTCCTGGGCCGCCCTGCACGGGCCTGGGAGCCGCCTGGTGCTGCTGGGGAGGGGCCTGTGCTGGCTTCGCTGCCCCCCAGGTTCCTCCACTACCCCCTCCTGGCTTCGCTGCCCCCCAGGTTCCTCCACTACCCCCTCCTGGCTTCGCTGCTCCCCCAGGTTCCTCCACTACCCCCTCCTGGCTTCGCTGCCCCCCCAGGTTCCTCCACTACCCCCTCCTGGCTTCGCTGCCCCCCAGGTTCCTCCACTACCCCCTCCTGGCTTCGCTGCCCCCCCAGGTTCCTCCACTACCCCCTCCTGGCTTCGCTGCCCCCCCAGGTTCCTCCACTACCCCCTCCTGGCTTCGCTGCCCCCCAGGTTCCTCCACTACCCCCTCCTGGCTTCGCTGCCCCCCCAGGTTCCTCCACTACCCCCTCCTGGCTTCGCTGCCCCCCCAGGTTCCTCCACTACCCCCTCCTGGCTTCGTTGCCCCCCAGGTTCCTCCACTACCCCCTCCTGGCTTCGCTGCCCCCCCAGGTTCCTCCACTACCCCCTCCTGGCTTCGCTGCCCCCCCAGGTTCCTCCACTACCCCCTCCTGGCTTCGCTGCCCCCCAGGTTCCTCCACTACCCCCTGCTATTTTCACTGCTCCCCCAGGTTCCTCCACTACCCCCTCCTGGCTTCGCGGCTCCCTCAGGCTCCTCCACTCCGACCTCCCCGCCTCCCTCCTGGCTGACTTCCTAGCTGCTCCCCGTGGTGACCAGGAGCTGATGTGTGACTGGGGGGGGAGAGCTCACTTCCTCCTGCAGGTGACAGGCTCAAGCTAGAACTGCGGCCCGAAGACTCAAGCACCACCCTCCCTGTTCACCCGCCCACACCCGTCACGCAAACCCTAACAGCACCCACAGCGTGGTTCTGAGAGCCTCTTGGGGCACAGTCCCTGCAGGTCAGCAGCGGGTTAGAGTTCGGTTCCCGTTTCCTCGCAAAAAGAAAGGCAAGGAGCTGTGTGCCCTGCGGCCACGTATCCCAGCACAGAACAAGTCTCCACGCCTGTCCGTGGCAAAGAGTTTAAACCCACCACGCTCAGGTCCCCTTGCGACACGGAGAACTCGCGGTGTGCAGCCCGGGCCAGGATGCTTTTCACACGGGTGTCGACAAGGGAGGCACATCATCATGAGTCCAAGAAAATAAATTTATTAAACTTTGAAGGAAAAAAATCCACAGACAAAAAGAAAGTTAAATATAAACTGCAGGACACAACTAGTCATATGAGTAAATAATGGCTTGTGTGGCCAGCAAAGTACCAAACTGACATTCGGAGACTGATTGAGGTATTTGGCTATTTTTGGCGATAGAAATGTTGTCAGCCTATTGTGAAATAGTAAGAGAGTTTTCCCAAACACACAGTTTTAAGTTGAATTAGGTTCTACGTTGATGAAGTTTTATATGAAACTAAATTATGTAGCTCTTATTGAAAACCATAGCAGCAAAGTAGCAGAAAATCTATTAAACGTCTATTACAAAGTAGCATTTGAACTTTAAACACCCAATTCCAGCTTTTCACTGTCCTTGCAAGAAGGAGGGAATTTAAAATGACCAACCGTGAGGCATACTTCCTAAAAAGGTCTGAGCTAAATGGCAAATACTCCTGAAGTTCAAGCTAACTTTAAAGTTGTATTCACCCTTTCAAAAAAAATACTTAAAATGGGAAGTGTTCTTCAGTGAGATAAGAGTCTTCTCTTCTTTATAAACTTTTTGGGGAGCTATCCCAGTGCTCCTAAGAATGATGTTTAGGTTACTAAGGGATTGAACAATAACTCATAAATTACTCGGGCCCCTTGTTTCCCTTCTGAGTACCTGCTCTGAGGCCCATCCCCTCAGTGGGGAAATAAAAACTGATGAAACGCCTTCTTTTACGGCTTTAAACAAACCCTGCACAAGGTGTGGGAGGAAGAAGGCCTCTGCTACTGGCTTGAGTAAACTTGGAGTTATCTGTGGGGATTTAAAGTCTTGCTTCTCCGGTTTCTCGTTACCATAAATAGTACGTGTCTGCCTCTCGGCTGGAGACAAACCGCTTCCCGCACTGCTCGTTCCACTGTCCGGTTGGTCTCGTTCCCACCCGCTTCCACCTACAAAGTGCTCCCTGGGCCTGTTCCCTTCGCGGTGCCCAGGAGAGGGGGCCGCTGCCGGGGTCTGGGGCTCCCCCCCTCCACGTGAACCGCCTTTGATTCCTGCTCCTCCTTGGCACGTGTGCTCTGACACGGACCGAAATGCAGGTCAGGAAGGGCCGTCTGTCTGTCTGCTTTCTGGCTCATGACAAGTTGGCCTGTGCAAACATTTTCAAGTTTTCTAAATGAACAAATATTTGTTTAAAAATTCAGCGAAGGCGAGCATGTCCCACTGATCTGGGCAGTACAATCTTTGTAGAAGTGTTGAAGGAGCCTGGGGAGGTATAAAAAGGGTTTTGTAAAAAACTAACTTATTTGTTCTCTTTAAGTGCACTGACCAAAGGTGACGTCAGCTTCAGACCGTGCTCGCTCCGCTCTTCAGCCGGGTCCACACGAACCTCGGGACACAGTGGGTGGTGCGGTAGAAAACAGCCATGCTTGAAGTGTGAATTATTAAAAATATCTTTATCAATTTCATGTCAAAATAAAGTTTACATATCCAAACTATTTTTTGTTCTCTTACCTATAATTTTAGCTCCGGATCACGTAAAAAAAAAATCAACCTGTGCTATAATTCGCATTAGATTCTCCCGAATTGCAAAAGCCACCTGATTTTTCGCTTTTTCAAAAAGCATGATTTACTCTACATTGAAGACACAGCCATTCGAAGCTCACATCACAAAATTAACACCCACGACAACCAGACAATCACTGCCACTGGACGGTCTTGGAGACGATTCTTTAAAGTATTTACAATTCACAACAGGAATATCTATCCGATTAAGCGGTCGGCTTATTTTTTTTTTTAATATCGCGTTTCCACATTTCAGGAAAAGGCATTTGGAATCCACACGCCCCCCGCCCCCACCGGCCCGAAAGGTTTCGCCGTCGTTTTGGTTTAAGCATTCGCCCCAGCCCTGCGGGCCGTCGGATGCCCCACTCGGCCTGGCGGCCCGGCCGCGGCTAGGGCATGATGTTGTCCAGCTGGTCGGCGCTCACGTAGCCACAGGCCGAGAGGAACTCCTTGTCGGGCCGGGGCGACGCGGTGGCGTTGAGGATCAGGCCCTGCGGGGACTGGACTATGTGGATGGAGGTGTAGTCTGGGACGGGCGTCTGGGAGCCCGGCGCCCCTCCTGCCGCCCCAGGCCTCCGAGCAGTAGTGGTAAGGCTTTCTGTGGTGATGTAGGTGTCCTCCTGGTTAAAGCTTGGCGCCCCCCGCGCCCCCAGCTCCCCGGGCGGGGCCCCGGCGATGCACTTGGTGGCGTCCGCCTCGCAGAAGTAGGCGCTGTCCGTGAGGAAGCTGGCTTGGCAGGGGGAGCCCACCTCGGGATGCGCGGCGCACGGGGCTGTCCCTGCCTTATGCTTTTGGCCCGGGGAAAGGACCACACTCCCTGCTGGCGTGATGTCGCTTACCTGGGCGTAAAAGTCAATGTTTGCCACTGAACTCGGATTGTTCAGCTGAGGATGGGCGGCTTGGTGGGTTGACTCAGTTTCCCCAAAAAGTGGTCTTGGTTTGTCTTCCTGGGCCAGGCCAACACCGGGCTCCTGAGTGGCAGGGGCCGCATCCCTCGGCGGCGGGTCGGTCTGGTTCTTCGCGTCAAGGCACAAGAGATCTGCTTCCCCTTTTAACCGCTGGGGCTGCGCGGCCTCCGAGGCACCGTCGCCCAGGTCACTGGCCTGGAAGTCGGCCTCCAGGATGTCAGGGTCGTAGCAGCTGGTACGTCCCGAGTCGTCATCCTTCGCCCCAAGGATGTTAAGTAATTTCTGATGGTCGTCGCGGAGAAGCCTGTCTGTGTCGGACCCGTCCGTCTTCTCATCAGGGTCGTCGATATCCAGCTCAATGAACTCAACCCAGGAGTCGTCGTTGTAGAATTCAGGCTTGCAGCTGTCGTGAACGGCTAAGATTGTGTTCACCTCCTCCAGTTTCCCTTCCTAGGACACAGAGAAAGGAAGATCTATGAAAAGCAACGCGCAACGGTTCAGGGGGTTAACAAGTAACACTAAGGGACTAAGTACAGTTACGATAAAGACAACAGTAACAGAACCATATAATAAAAAAGACAGATTAGGAAAGAACTTGTAAATACGTAACACATAATTTTAACAGATGTAACATTAAAAACATTTTTTCTCCAGAAGAGGTACATGTAGCTCGCAAAAGCCCTCAACACAAGACAACGTTCTCCAGGTGTCACTGAATTAAATTAGTGTTATCGATAAGTTAGATTATTAATTACCTTGAAGAGGCCTGGATCGATTCCTTTAATCTTTGGAACTGGAACTGGGGGCAGAATCAGCATCTTAATCCTTAAAGACAATTAAAATTTTGGTTTGATGTATCTTAAAAGTTGCACATTCCTTATTTCAAAAGATAGAAATAAACTACTGGTGGCACAATTACTTAGTTCAAATATCCTGGTACTTTGTAAGTAGAATATGAGGCAGAGAAGGGAAATATCAAGCAGTGGATGACAAGGAAAAAACAACAGTAGAACAAAAAACCAAAATAACAACAACAAAAGGCCCTTATCTGAAGTCAATTTAAATAAAATGTGGCTTTCCTGTACTCTTTTTTTTTCCTTAATGTCTTTTATTGGCAGCCAGCTAGTATTTGGGAGTGAGAAATTTGGTTCCATCTAAAGCCAATTTTCATTTCAGTTATAAGCAAGGTAATTTTAAAGCACATTTCACCAGTAATTAGCAGAGAAAAGGCAGGAAGGTGGGAGGAAGGGAGAGAAAGGAGGAGAGGGAGGGAGGGGCGCCAATCCACATGGAGCCAAATTAGGGTGGGCTGGGTAAGTCTGCACCACACAGCTCACATTAATTATAAAATTATATAAGATGATCTCATTAACCATGGTGTCCCCTACAGGGTTCATTTCAGATGCAACAGATTAAATCTGAACTATTTCTAGCCAATCAGTATGGATTTATATACACAATTCTATGATAAATTTAAATTTTGTTCCAAAAATTTAGATTATTTTTTGACCATAATTCATTTCAATGTCTGTGCTGCTTGTTTTGTGCCTCACTGAATCACCAGCACTTAGAATAATCCCTGGCACATAGGAGACGCTCAACAAACATTTAAATTTAAATAGATCATTTATCTATTTTCTTACTAGTGTAACTAGAGCTTGTTTTAAAATCAACACTGTAGCTCTAGAAAAAAGCTCAGAGATTAAAAATTCCAACCAACTCATTTTATTGTTAAAACAAAAAAGCCCTAAGTGTCAGAGATGTCACGATGGGGCAGGGATGGTACCTCACTTTTGGGTATCAGCTGATATTCCACTCCACGTGAGTGGCAGTCTATTTAATGGGGAGCCCATTTTCTGAATATTTCGATTGCTTTTTTTACCTAACCCATCTCTAAATGAATATTTTCAATGTTCAAACATACAAAAATGTAACATAACCCCAATCATAGGAAGCAAAGATCCCCAAATGTCTAGTGCTTGATTTTTATGCATGCCTCTCTTTTATCAAGAGGATGACCCACGGAAGCACACGTGGGTAGTTAGCTTTCTAGGGTTGTGGTTGGCTTTATACCACAGTGCCCAGTCCTATGGCCTCTGGGGCCCAAGAAGGTCATGCATGTGAATGAAACAAGACAGCTGCAATGCCACAGGGAGGGATGGAGATGGTGACAAACCAGAGGGCCCACGCCCTTCCCAATGGGACAGCTGGCCCCTGCCTTGCGTATGTTGCCATGGGTCCCACCAACCCAGTTTCACTAGATCTTTCAGTTTTTAAGGATAATCTGGAAATCTGAATTTCTGTGTGAAAATTCCCTGTTTTGTAAACACTTTGTAGCAAAATCTTTGCTTCAAAATCAAAACAACATCCAATAACAAAACAGGGTCTGCAGGCAGAGCTCTTTTTTCCATTTGCCCTGCTTTATGCCGATTCCTTTCTTTCGTTCCCGATTAGGAAGAGCTGGAGGCTGGGGGTGAGTCACATGGTGGGGTCCACAGAGTCTGGGATAAAGACAACCTTGGCGTGAAACCGTGTCTGTGACTTTGCTATCATTTTATTTAAATCCAAATTACAATACAAGTTTTTGCTAGAGTTGACTCAGTTACCTGGATTTAACAAAAGAAGTGGCTTGGATAGTGGACTCAAAACTTCTAGCAAAGCAAAGACACGGAGGACCTGAAGCCCTTCACAGCCCCAGGTTCTGGGAAGACGGACACAGCACCTCGTTCTAACGCCCATTTTATTTAATTTTATTTTTTTTAAATAAATATATCTTTATTAATTTCAGAGAGAGGAAAGGAGAGGGAGAGATAGAAACACCAATGATGAGAGAGTCATTGATCAGCTAGCCTGCAACTCAGGCATGTGCCCTGACGGGGAATCGAACCCTGATCTCCTGGATCCTAGGCCGATGCTCAACCGCTGAGCCACGCCTGGCCGGGCATGTCCATTTTAATTGTTAGAACCATATGTTCCCTCCGCGCCTGCTGACAAATGGTCTACCATTTCCTGCTTCCATTAAAACATGGACATTTAGGAAATGATAAGGATTTTTATGGGCAAATGAAAGGAAACAGTTAATTCTTTTCTATAAAGAACTTACTTTGGCACAGGAAATTTGGAGGTACAAAAAAAGATTTCTGAAACTGTTATGATTTGGTGATTTTGACCAAGTTTTATAGTTAAGAGCTATATTATTCCTAGAAAATGCTCTTTGGACAGAGGTTAATAAATATGTTTTGAAATCCCATTTCTTGAGAGTACTGTGTTTTCTTTGAAATATTATTAGATAATATATTTAAACTACGTAACAAATTTATTTAGCTTTCCCAACGACTCAAAATCGGCAGCTAATGTTGAGAAGAAATTACTTCATATACATCGTGGTTTTATCAGCTGCAGATACATATAAACTAGCCCTTCAACTGTACAGATCAATACATTCAAGTTAATCAACAGAATAATCTGGCTCCTCTGTTGTTGTTAATACTAAATATATGAATTACTTAAAGTTCTAAATTTTTTTTTTTTTTTTTTTTTTACTAATTATTCACCAAAGAAGTAATAGTTGTGTTTGTAAAATGGAAATGTTGCTAGGAAGTTGGGTGCAAAATGAACTTCTGCAGAGGGAATGTGCTCTCCCACTGGCTGACTTCATAAAACTGGAGATGACACTGTCTTAACAAGAGCCCTTCCTGCATTCACCAGAGGCTTAGGGCGCTTGGCTCTCTAGAACTCCAGATCCTGAGGATCCTTCCTTCTACCACAGTTCTCTTCAGATGTTGACAAGTGCTGTACAACATCAAAAACCAGATTAGAAAGCTTTTCCAGTATATTCCCTAGACCCTGTTTGGATGTGTCGATGCCTCTCGGCTTCAGCTGGAGAACTCGTCCTCTGTTCTAGGCGAGGGGACCAACTATCGGTTTGCCTGCAACTCAGATTTCCCGGGACACGGAACGTTCGGTGCTAAACCCAGGCAACTCCCCTGCACTCTGGGGGTGCTGGTGACCCTAGTTCTAGGTGAAGGGGCAAGATGGACCCATGGGACTTTAAAAATATTCTAAGTGTAAGAAAACCGGCCATCAGGACTGATATTTTCCCCCTATATATTGTATTAAAATTTCCTGTAGTCTGTATTGAGTTTCTTTCAGGAAGAAAAACAGAATTACAGATCTTACAACTCAAGGGAAATTTAATGGTCATATAATCGAACATAATTACTCATGAGAACATGGAGGCCCCGAGAGGTTAAGGGACTCAAACAAGATAAAACAGAGTGACAGGGTGATACCTGGAACCCAAGTCCTTTAACTGCAAGAGAATGCAGAAAGGAATCTCTTCAAGCTGAGAAAGAATTTTAGTTGTGTTGACAAATGCAGTTGAAATAGCAAAGCATCAGTATCCAAATAACTTAAACAAAACTTGGAATTGCTTGAAACTGCCACGCTAGGAAGTCTAAAGGGTACAGTAGATTGATTCGCCCAGGTGCCAGGTTTGCTTGCGTGTTAGGACAGAGTCAAGCTCAGCCAAAGGCACAGAGCTACCTATGGTCCCCGAATGAATGTGTCAACATGCTCAGGACTCTGAGGTGAGGAGGCAGCTCTGCGGAAACAGCCGTGTTAAGGAGGCGCACAGGCCGAGCTGAACAGTCCGTAGCCTCTCAGTGTCCCATGCGAGGCCCCAGGGAGGACCCAGGCGTGGAGCTCTCACTGACGCACACATCAGGGCGGTAAGGGCACAACTGGACATGACGTTTTCCTGGGTTAGTTACAGGCTTCACTCATGGTTTACAAAAGAAAACACCAAATAACAAACGGAAACACACAGGGAAATCCAAACAACTGGCAAAAACATGAAGGTAGACTACTTCACACCTACCTTTCCTGTTTAGAAAACATGAGTAAAAATATCACGATCAGCCCAAACATTCCAAAGATAATAATTAAGAACCACGGAAACCGGAAATCTGAAATACAGGAGGACAATGTCTCACTCACAGGACTGTGCAGAGTTGAAGTTGACATTTCACTCTTTTTTCCCCCACATAAAAATATCCCCTAATTTGTATGCATCTAGTAAAATCTGCGATTTCACTGATAACCACTGACACAGAATGCAACAGCTTAGAAGCACTTTCTGCGCCAAGCACACTTCTTCAAATCCTTCCACATTAAAAAAATCAAAATAAACGAACAGTGCACAGCTTAAGCACAGTCCACGTCTACGTGAAGAAACCTGCTGTGCACATCTCATGCAGAAAGAGCTCCAGACGGCAGCGCTGCTGGCTGACACGGAAATAATGTCACGGGTTTCTTTTTAAAAGCTGGGCCTAGAGCTTTTATTCTCCAGGCCGAGCATCAGCAGGAGGACGAGGCAGGGTTTTTATTTTTGAATCATGGCGAAGACGTTTTAGACGTGCAGGGCCTACTACTTTATAGCTTCGGAAAACTCCTGGGACAGAGATGATCAGTGGCCCAGCTCCCTCCCTCAGCTTGGTGACCTCTGTCCGAGGCAGACTTGGGGGAATCAGTCTGTACAACTTCTCTGTTATTCCTGAAAACCAGGGCCTTGCAGCTGGTTCCCAGTGCCACCCCCCCCAATGGCAGAGGGTCACAGCGTTTTAATTAGAAAGGACAGGTGGAGTTTACCTAATGCTGCTTCATTAAAATTAGGCCTTTATACTGCAGTATTCTTTCCTCATTTTAATTTCCTTGTTCAGTTATTAAAATCCCCAAGGGAGATGTTACGGGCAATACAAAGAACCAGTGGGGGAGAGAATGCCATTTACATTTGGTGGCATTTATCGTTTTATATCAATGACATGTTCAGGAACATAACATAAAGCTGGTACTTGTTTTTTTGTTTTTTTTTTTAACATGGAAGAAAAAATCAATTAAAAAAAGCCTATGTTAAGTGAATTAAATGCCATCACAATAAGCTTAAAGGGAGTGTGACAAGTGTACTCTTGAAACCAGAATTTCATTATATCAAATTGTCTGAAACAACAAGCCTGTTAAGTAGAGCTTAGAAAAAAAGTAGAGTTAATAGACATTTTCGACTCAAGTGTTATTTAGTATCATCATGAATTCTGTCTGTACTGTAAGTGCAGGAATATAAATTTCACTTCTCTGTGGCCTGCGATGGTTTCATAACAAACCTCAGCTCCTCACACAGCCCCGTAAACCGTGACCTTAAAGGAGATGAGCTGTAGCCAGTTCTCATTTGCCAGTGATAATATTTTATACACTTAATATGCATTGTTAAGCAGCCTTCCTAATTTCTGCATTCAAACACTTTAATCCTTTAACATGAATTCTCAGGTTTCATGTCTTTAAACTTGAATTATCTCTGTCTCTCTCTTATATAGGACCTTCAAATGGCCCATGTCAGTCTTGAGCACAGCTGGCACACTCCTTACTGAGCCTCCGCCAGGTAAAAGCCAGGCCCGAACTTTCTAAAGCCAATTAGCACCTGCGTCCGACTACCTACGCTGGCTCAGTATTCGCCTTCCTCTTAGATGCCACACCCATCCTTACAGATGCAGAATTTCTTCATTATGCATTAAAAATTTTTTTTTCCTGATTATAAATGCAAACAACCCACTGTTGCATATTTTAGAATTAAAGAACATATGAAGAGTCACCTGGAATGCTGATACCTAGAAATGACCCCCATTGTTGAGCTTCCCCTCGATGGCTTGCACCTACCCAGGGCTTTCCCTGAGTGAAATAATTCGAGCACTAAACCGCCCCCTGCTTCTCAGTGGATAACACCCGCCGAGAGTGCGCTCGAGAGCCCACATTCCACCTTTACCTTCGTCACACGCCAGCGGGCTCATCTGGGGGAGCGAGACGACGAGGACCTCGCTGAACTCGCCGTATTTGTCCGAGTTCCGCTGCCTGGAGCGCACGCGAACCTCGTACTGTTTGTCGAGCCTCAGCGAGTACACTGGGACGGATGTTGACAGCACAGGGTCCATCTTTCAAGACAAAACACAGCACGTGGGGGTCAGAGTCGGCCCCCCACGATGAGCTCTGCAGGGGCTCCTGCATCTGTGTTCAAAACGAGCTCTGTGAGGCAGGCAAAGCTTGAGAATGCACTGGGGGGCTTGCTACTTAAAGAAAGGTCAGGCAAATAACTTTACAAAGAATCATCTGTTAAATGGACAGCAGGCCTCAAACCTATTTTGGTGTAAACCCGGATATCTGACAGATGTGTACAGAAACGCAGCTATAGGTTTGAACTGGGCAGTCAAGTGTTCTAAGATCAAAGCATAATAAAGTTATTATGGAAAATGACAGAGCTATGAAGTCTACAGATCTGTTGCCTACCTTTGGGGTATCACAATTTTGTATGAAGACATAAGAACAGAAAAACACACAATAATGGATTTTCACCCCAAAACAAATTATAGTCATCCTTGGGAAATTCGGGGTAATTATCCATATAATCAGAGAATTTAAAAGGGTCCTAGGAAAATCATATTTGTCTTAATTGAACTTCCAGGTAATTCTATTGGAAGCAACTACCCGCATAATCTGCTTGTTCTAGAAGGCTCCAAGCCACCTCAAAATAGTCTGTTATTCAAAATCTGCAGAGAAGAGTCACAGGAGTGCTTGGTAATTAATGGTCCCACAACCCTTAAGGCCAGCATATTCTTTTACCTTCCAGAGAACATGTCCCTATCAAAGAAGTAGACCCAGCTAATGAGCATGTTTTCCTCTAAGTCAAATATTCAGACTAAGTGCTCACTATGTGCTTTTCGTATGTTTTCTGGTAGAACACGTTGTTCCTGTTCATGAAAACCGGGAACACTCACTTTTTCAGGAGCATAGATCTTTCACATAAATCTTCTCCTAATTTGTTTTGCTAAGTCAGAAGCTGGGCCTTCCGTTTCTAAAACAAAGTCTCCTTTCACCTCAGTTGGTTTCTCCTCACAAAGTATCTCTTATTCTGCCCCCTGTGTGCATGGGATGGTAATTTTGCATCGTTTAAAGACACTTCTGAATCTATGGGAGATCTGCATGCCTAGAGTGGTTTTTAAAGGTAGAATTCTGCTTATTAAACTAATTATTTTTCTTGAAATATTTTAAAAGCCAATGTTTTAATTCCAAAAGCCCTAATTTCTCTGTTATTGTCATAGATGTTATTTCTTTACAGGTTTTACTAATAACAAAACCAGAAAGGGGCTCTCAGTGGTTCGACCCATGACCCCGTCTTCCCTCCACCCTCCACACCACACTCACATTTGCTCACACAGCTCCTACCGCCACCTGCCTGAGAGGGAATGCCTGTTCTCGGCCAACCCTTGGTGTGCGTATTGCTGAAATTCTAAGAAGTCTTTCCTGGCACTTCCCCCTACTCCATCCTGCCAGATAATACACATCATATATTACTTCCTGTGTTTCCCTGCTCAGGTTTCTGTATTAGACTGCAGATCCCCTGGGGGCAAACAATGCATTTATTATCTTCAGGTATACAGTGGGTGGTCCATACGCTGTAGATAATTCTATGCCACCCATTAAGTCCTGAAAAAAACCATAAATTCTTAACTTGGTTTAGCGGGTAAATAGTGTAAGCAACTACGTGATCATTAGTATTACTTTTATATTAAAAATGTATTTAATTTTAAAACAGACACACCACCACCAAATTCAATATTGTCAAGTGGTAACACTGAGGCAACAGACACTAGCTTTCCCCCCTTCTACTGACAAACCTCTCTTCTTTTTATGCTAATGACATTCATGCTCATAACAATTAGACTGTGAGTTTTTTCCAGAGAGAGGCCAATTCTTATGATAGGCCCTTGACATTCACGACTTGTCTCTCCAAGACTCTTGCAAATGACCAAAGTTACTATGAATATATAACTTCACTAAGAAGAGGTAAGGAAACTTGAACTAAGCCCTTCGAACTATCTAATGTGAGTTTTTAGCAGGTACAATGAATGCGACAAGGCCAAGTTGGGAGGCAGCTCTGAACGGTCAGTGACTGAGTCCCATGCTCCAGGCACCTTGCTCAGAAGCTCAGGGTGTGAGTTACCTGACTGTGCATGGCTGAGACACAACCAGGTGCCAGGGTCTTTCAGGCTTGAAACTATGATCAGAAAATGAATGAATTCTAAAGCTCTGATTTACTTCTTGGCTTTTACTAGTTCACCAAACGTTTTAGTCTCTGGATTCTTTGACACCCTTAAAAATGATTGTGAATTGTAAAGATTGGGTTGATTTGGGTTATATCTATCACTATTTACCACATTAGAAATGGAAACTGAGAAATTTAATAATGCTAATTTCAAAATTAAAATAATAAATTGATTTTACGGTAACATAATGTATTTTTATAAAAATTATTGTACTTTCCAAAACAATACAATTATAGTGAAGGGAGTGGCTTTGTTTTACATTTTTGCAAATCTCTTTAAGATCTGGCTTAGTAGGAGGTGCCTGTATTTTTACACATGCTTCTGAACTAAATCTGGTAGGATGTGCTGCTTTGGTTGAAGCGTATGGACAAAATCTGGTCTCACATATACAGTGAGGAACAGGACAGATGTTTTAACAACTTTTTCAAATTGAGGCTACTCTTTCACACCAATACCCAAACTCAACAAGTGGCATTTTCTGAAAGGTTAGTTGTAATGTAGAATCTGAAACCGCATCAATGAATCTTTTGCACACTGTTACATTAAAACCCACCATTCCCTCTAGAACTCTGACTGGATCATTTCCCCAGCCAGATTTGGGTTACATTGTGCATTGATCATATGGAAAATATTAGCTCACTGGGTATGCAGACTTTATAAATGTATACATATTTTATTATGCAACATAAAAAAACCAACTTTTGCTGATAGTATCGCCATTGATCTCATCAGGAGTGTCTTCATAGACAGGGAAGCTATCAAGTTCATGGTTACATGAGAAAGTTTCCAAAATTCTAATTTTCCTTTGAAAGCTCAAATTTTTCCATTGGCAATAAATACCGCCAATTGTTTTTTTTAAAAAATGATGAGCTTACTTCATTTTTTTTCAAAAAATGTTTGCCAAATATTTGCCAACTCAAATATAAGTAACTATTTATGAGGTTATGGGTCTTTCTTTCAAGTAAAACTGGAGCTCCAGAGGCTGTTCCCTGCAGGAAGCAGCGAGTTCGGCTGGCAACCCAGCTGGGTAAATGCTCCTTTTCAAGACCATCAGGACCATGAAGGCAACAAAATTGCTTTATGTGGACTTTCCACGTGGCACACATAATATTAAAAAGCTATGCACTCAAAGGTCGAGCTGTAACAAAATTAATAATTTTCCCAGCTTCATCAAGGGCGCTCTTATGTGAAACCGGCTCCCTCCTTCCCCCCTGCGAGCGCTCGGTGGTGAGGGATTCAGTGACCAGCAGTATGGGTAGGTATTTACTGCCTTGGTTTGTGCTGAGGTGGCCTCAGTTTCCCAGACCATTCTCTTTGTACCATCAGGGCAACTCTAAACACTGAAAAAAGGAAATGACATTTTAGTATTATTATGAAAACAGTCTTGGCCCTCCAGGGTTCATGGCTCACACTTTGAGAACGGCTGCCCTGGGGTGCCCAGCACGCTGCCTGGTGCACAGTGGTTATTTCAACCCCTGGTGGCTGAATACATGTTTGACCAGCTTGAATTTAGAAAGTCTCGTCTGACTCAGCATCCAAACAGGCTTTTTTTACACCAAGCCACAGAATAGATATCTAAATTAAAATGATGCTGAAAACAGACTCTCAAAGCCCAATATTTAACTGTTCAAGCTGCTTCAAATTTAGCTTTCCTCAAGTGACAGAATCAGCCGCTTCTTCAGCAGTGCACTGAATGGACAGAGTCTGGTGTCAGAGGAGTCTGGAGTGAGGCTGTGCCAGCCGCTGGGCATGACTGATGCGAGGCCAGAAACCACTGGCCTTGGCCGGGGCCACGGCTGTGGTTAGACTGATTTAGAATTAGTTATATTGGGAGCAGCATGATAATCCTGTTTTTCTTCTTGTTGTGTGCCATGTGGAATTTATCTAAGTGCCCAGTTCCCACACACTTGGCGAGGAAGTGAGGAGTTCAGAGGTCAACCTGTACCATGCTCCTTGCAGACTTACAAACCTCTTAGCGTGATTGTCCCCTAAGGTACTTAACAAAATATCCTTCTGAAACCTCTAAAGGGCAAATTCCCTCCCTCTGTTCCCCTCCCGGAGTCACTTAAGAACTTATTTTAATGAAGCTCTTGTGAGTAGTAGCAGCTAAAATCATGGGAGAATATTTAGCCATAGCTCACTGTTGACCTTGATCATGACCCTTCCCATGTTTAGCCACAACCCCAAAGGCGGCTAAGTGGCTAAAGTATACAGTTTTGTTCTAAAGTTAAACTGCACAGCAAGGATGACTGGGGACATAGTTTCCCTTTCCTTCCAGAGGCTCCCATTTAAGCTCCATGTAAGCATCTGCTGTTGGACAGAACTCCAAGATGGTATTTTTCTGATTATATTGGTTTTCCTCAAATAAGAAATGATGGAGCACATAGCATGGGCATTTGGTATTAGGTCAAAAGGAAGTCTATGCGTGAGAGGGGGCGTGGAAATTAAAAGAAGAAAATTCAAGAGGTTTCCAGTGGGCTTTGTAACGACATCTTACCATTTTCCACTGGGTCTCGTTGGTCTCTCTGTATTGCAGCTCGTACTCCAGGACGATCCACCCTTTCTGAACATCTGCATTGGATGGCGGCTCCCATCGCACTTGGATATCCGCGTGGATCCCGGTCAGGCTGATGTTCAGTAAGGTCCAGTTGAGGCCCGTGGGTGGATCTGGTTGTACTGGGAGTTTCAGTGGAGAGTGAGTACACGGCCGATACTAACGGAACGCTTTTCCTGAAGAGACCATTTCACTTTATACACTTTTATTATTTGTACTCTTAATTCTTCCAATATCCCTATCAGTACATTCTCACTTTATAAGAGAGTACCACGTTTTATTTAAGGATGATCTGTGTTTTTAAAAGACCCTAAAAAAATTCCTTTTCAAGTCTAAAATCTGATCTGTAACATTTCTTAAAGATCTGCCACATTTTGCATTTCTTTGAGCTCTGATAGAATTAATGCTCTGGGGTTTGGCAAAGGAATTCATTTTAACTAAGGAACAGAGAGAAAGACCCACGGGATTCAAACATGTGGCTGTTTTGTAACTAGGGGCAGAGGAATCTTTTTTCTTCCGAACTGTTTGGGGCCTGGGGCAAGGGCCTCGTCTCACTCATCGCTGTGTTGCTACCAGCACAGTCTTTCCTGACACTCAGCAGATGTTCCCGACTTCTTGTCTTCCCAGCAACATGTGATCATTTCTTCAGACCCACGGAGGAAGGCATTGTACTGCTCTCTCAGGTGGCAACAAGTCAGTGTTTTCTTTCACGTAACTGGACGTGAACCTGCAACGGTGTTTTGCTTGGTTTCCACTGATCTACTGCACAATCTTGGGTAGATCCATTGCGTTTTGCCTATTAGGACCACAGAGGTCCATTGGGTCACCTCAGTTCCTTGTCTCTCACACTCGGCTCCCTCATTCCCTGCTACTGATGTCACTGTGCTATCACCATCTTGCCTCGACTGTCACAAAGTCTCCTCCCTCTGAATGTCTCGTCTGTGCTACCTCGATCTCCCCTCCACGCTGCAGCAGGTGAATTTCCCCAAGACATCAGGAGCATGCCAGGGGGATGGTGTAACTTGAGGTTAAGAGCATGGACTTGGAGCTATCAGCTACGTTCAAACCTCAGCTCTACCTTCTAGATGTCTGACCTGGGCTGGTCATTTATCTGGTTTGAGCCTCAGTTTCATCACCTGTAAAATGGGGGTGATAAGACCCTATCTCACGTGATTATTAGACCTGACCCATGAAACATGCTTTGGAAATGTTAGCAATTACTGTCCCCACATCATGTCCCTGCTTAAACATCCTCAAATGTACCCCTGGGCAGTAAGATGAAGTCAGACTCCTTTGTGGGGTACACAGGACCACTACTGACTTCTGTGGCCGACCAGCCAAGGCTGCCTGACTGCTCCTGAGTCTGAACTTCCTGTGCTGTCACTTTTGGAACGCAGCAGTTGTTGGAAGACACAGTCCATCTTGTACACCTGGCAACCCCCCTGGTGCTTGAAGAAGTCACTGGACGGTCGCTACCTCTGTGCAGTCCTTCCTCAGCCAATCGTTCACACCTTTGGCTCCCACCTTGGCTTGCTATGCTCCCACACACCTGGAGTCCAGCACCCACTGTGCCGTGTTGCAGTTATTATTTATTCAGTTATTAGTCAACAAGCCTGACTCCCCGACTTGACTGTATCTCACTCATTCTGGAGCCACCACACCCAGGCACAGTGCCCGAATCGTGACAGTCAGCCAGGAAAGGGGCAGGGCTGGCGACTGGCAGAGACAGGGTCAGAATACGGGTCTTGGCCCTGTGTTCTTACTACTACCCATTTAGCCACTCAACAGCTACCCCTGTGGGTGTCGGGACGTGGACGCAGCAGCCCCTCTACGCTGTGCGGCTGGGTTCTCTTTTCCGCTTGTTAAGTGCTCTCCCTCTGCTCCCTCAGGTCCTCCTGGACCTAGCTGTTCCTGCCTGCAGCTTCTAGCCACTTTCCCTGTCTCCTCCAGCCTGCTGATGCCCGGGAAGCCACACGCAGGACAGCCCATCCGAGGGACACTCCGGGAATATGCAACTAGTGGGCTTTCGCGGAGAGATGTGAGGCACCGACGTGCTACTCAAAGTCCTTCTTTGATTTTTTTCTATGCAGCTGTTTATACTATTATAGTTTAAACATGAACATTCCAACTACGGCTGTTTGTTTTCTTTTGTTTTGTTTCCCCGGTGTCCACATGACGGGCGAGGGGTAATCTGCTTGGATCTTTCGCTTAGCTCACTGAGCTGATGATCATCTCCAATGTTTGTCTTGAGATCTTATAAACATGTCTTTAAACTGATTTGGGCTGTTTTGTAAATGTAAAACCCCAGCGTTACTGTGCTTTGTGATGAAGGAATTCTAGGCTTTTATTTGAGCAATTGCAGAGATCAAGGCCAACATATTTCAGTAGCTATGACTCTACTAATCATATTGAGTGATTAGGAGAGAAAGAGTCTTAAGACTATAGTGAGATTGCCCCTGCAGCGGCACACAGAGCACGATTTGGGGGTTCAGCTTAAAGACCTCGAGGAAGACTCCACAGGCTCCCACTCTTCCCTTTACAGCCCGTGCTGCCGGATTCTCTTATGTGAGAGCCAACGTAAGTCCCTCCTGCCCTTTCCCTCTCGTTCAGCAGCTGATCTCACACCCAGTCAAGTAGACTTCTGCCCACCCCTCGAGCACAAGGACACGGTCTTCCCACACAAATACACTGAACACTGCAGACTTCCCGCTTACTTAATCTAAAGCCATGTCAAGTGAAACACAAACCTGTGATTTACCTATTTCCTCGACAGAGAAGCACTTTTGATCCACGGTACCACCGTTGCTAGTGAGCTTGATACAGTAGGGTATCCAGATGGAGGTATACGACGCATTGAAGTAACAGCTGTTTTCTCCCGCAGAGACATAGTCAGGGCATTCTTTCCATTCCTGAGTCCATTCTTGAGTGTTCCTGCAACGGAGGGCAAAAAGGGGTGAATTGCTCCAAAATCACGCCATATGATGAACTTGAACACAAATATTTACGAGCAAATACATTAGTGATGCCACTTCCAAGTAGCACATCTGCAGGCATTGTCGGCGTCTGCAGGCCGATCGGGGGCGTCCGGTCCTTCGGCCTAAGCCTACAGTAAGACCACCTGTCCACCGACCACACGCGGCGGGCCGGCTCCTAAACCAGGTGCTTCACTGGTAGGGAGCTTATTACCCTCATTCTACAAATGAGGGTTCTGACTCTTCCGGAGGCCGAAAAATGTCCTTTGTTAAAAGACAACAGACGTTCAACTCCCAAACTATGGAGATTCCCAGAGAACTGTGAGTCTTTAGGCCTGGGTGTTTCTCCAACCCGTGGAGGAAGGAACCAGGGCATGCTGATGGTGTTCTCCAGGCTAACACTAAGGTGAGGTGGCCTTGTGGTGGAAAATCGGCGATCACCCTTCTCTGAACTACTGTGTCCCGCGTCTACCTCCCCACGATGTCCTATGCTTGGTAGAGCTTTCCTGATGCCTTGAACTCCTTCCTGTACTTCCAATTTTTTCTTTAATTATAGGAAGAGCCATGAGAGCATCTCAAACATGCTGGACATCCCAGTGCTATGCATCAAACATGAAACCCTAGCCTCTTCTCCCCTACCCCTGAAAGAGACAAAAGGCATGAACCCAGAAATTTAGAAATCTCTCCAAACCCAGAAAGCAGTGTTCTTTTCCATTTTTGTAGCTAGAAATGGACGTTTAATTATAGTATACAGAAAAAAAGGGGAAACAAACCGGCTGAATTGAATCAACATGTTTGCTTATGAGTTTTTTGTTTTGGGTTCCTCTACAAAGAACAAGTTCCCCTTTCCTAGATCTTGGATCAGATAAAAACAAACAAACAACAGAACAAACCACGGAGGAGAGACGGACACACGGAGACCACCGAGTGAACCAGAGCTGTGTCTTCACATGTAAATCCCACCACGGAGATATTCCCCTCTACCCTGCTCTACAGAAAGCACCGTTTACCCAGATGACTTCAAACCACAGCAGGGTATGTGCTGAATGGAAACGGGAGGCCAGGGAGCTTACTGTGGACGGAAGTCAGAGTTTGGGGAAAGGAAATTCCCTGGTCTGCTGCCATGGGGAACTGAACAAAAATGCAGAGCAATCAAACGATCTCCCAGACTGAAGCCCCCCCTCTCTGCCCCCTGCAGGAACAGAGCAAACTCATGGTAGAATGTGACCCAGCTCCTCCAAGTCCCGTTTGGCTGACTTGCCCACTGGCTGACTGGCTGGCTGACTGAATCCAGCAGGCCACCCTTGAGGTCCCACTATGCAAGCTCTGTATAAGCACTGCACCCAGCGTTAGCACTGTGCAGACATGGTGATTAATAAGCCTTGGTCCTTACCTTCAGGCTAGAGCAAGAATCAGAAATTACTATCTCAGTGCTCTTTTGGTCTCCTGCACTCATTCCATTGATATTTAATAAGCATTGATTATATGTAACACCCTGTGCCGGGCATGATGAGGGATTCACGTGTGTCTAAGAATTACTCTTGCCTCAGGGGCATGATTAAAAAACTGTATTATAAAGGAGGGTGGGCAAGTGCTCACAGGCAGTGCTCATTAGGTTCCCTAAGAGTTCATAAGAGGCAATGAGCGCTCTGGGTGTTCATGGAAGGCTTCAAGGTAGAGGTGATGTTTCTAGCAATCTTGAAGGATGGGTCAAGTTTAATAGATGGCAGTAGGGAAAGGAAAGGAGGGAACAGAGTGAGAGGCACTTAGGTAAAGAAGTATGGGTCTGAATGCGGTGAGGGGAGCAGGAGGCAATGAAATAATTGGGAAAACCTTTCTTAAATTAGAATTGCTGCTGAGGTGGAATGGTTCCTTACTCGCTTACACTCACTAGGCTATCGGCTTGAGAAGAGGGCTGACGAGTCAGAGAGACAGAGCCAGGGAATCTGTGGCAGAGGAAGTGGGCAGCAGGAGTGAGCCCGTGCAGGCCCAGGTGCTGGGGCTGGCAGGCTGGGTCCCAGGTCTGTGAGCCCCCCCGGGGGCTACGGGGAAAGCAGGGCTCGTGAGGAAGGAAGGAGGAGCTGGGGAAGACACATGCTTCCTTCTTCCCAGCTGCTTCTCAGGCTGGTCTGTTGGCACCAGGAGGAAACTTGTGCAATATCAGCGGGTCCTTGGGACAGCTGCTCGTCAGCTGTTGGGAGAGCTTGGAATTCAAATGGCAGAAACACCAGGATCCGAGACGGAATCGTTGCTTAAGTTCTGGTTGAGATTCTTAAAGGTTGCATACCCTTGGATGAGAGGAAGGTTCATCCCGATGGGAAAAAAGTGGGCAGAGGGGAGAAGCAAGGTGAACTGCGTGTGTGTGTGTGTGTGTGTGTGTGTGTGTGTGTGTGCATTTACAGTAGGAAAAAGATTTTAAAGCATTAGGAATAGGTGGGTCATTGAACTATAGTATGGTTTATTTTATTTGAGTTTCAAACTAAGTAAGAGTACGTTAAAGAGAATGATTTAACAAGATAGCCGAGGGAATGAGGCTTTCATATAATAGTAGGGGGACAGCAAATGTATTTAGCATACCTGATGGTATTCAAGTTAATGCTGAAATGTCCTAAGGATGTAGGCCAGTGCTTACCAGGTCTGGGTTTGGTCTAGAGGGTTAGCTCTGTGTGTTTCCCAGTTTCTCAGCTTTGGTATGTCAGCTCCCTGTCCCCCATAGAGACTGTCCCAAAACCCCTGTTTACATGATCTCCAATCCATTAGCTCCAAAGAGCAAACAACTGAAAGTGCTCATCTGATCCCCGATGGGTCAAGAAGAGTTTCTTCCAAACACAACTCCCACTCCCACCCTCATTAACCCAAGTTGAATTTTTCTTTAAGTAAATATTTAGCATTTACTTTTAAACTACTACATTTAGACAAAAATCCAAATGGACTCACAAAATACTCTATGCCTGCCTTCCCCAGGACGAGCGTCTATACAGCTACTCTCTCCCCAAGGTAAGTGCTCAAGGCTACTCTCAGTCATCTCCTGAGACAGGAGAGAAAGCTAGAGATGATCAATAAAAATCAGAGGAAAGAGCTGAAGAAATGCTTTCCACCTACAGGTAACCAATTGGAAAAAAATAAAAATAAAAATAAAACATCATTTATGTCTTAAGGGCAACTGTTCTCATTCCTGCTCCTCTGTGGGGTGGACAGCATCACCGCGTACTGACGAACACTGGCCTAGGAGAACGGGTCCGGTCCCACTAAACGTGCATCTTGCTTAGGCCTTCCTTGGGGTTTGAGTGGAAGAGAGGGGATGATGGAATGCTTGGGCCCCAACAATTTTTTAAAAAAGCACGAAGGTAATAATGTAGGAGTAAATAGCATTGGATATAATGTCAGCCAAGGGGTAGGAAATAACGAGTTGGGTGGTGATTCTACTGAGGGACCTTTGTTTCACTGTCCACTGTTATTTTAAAGGATTGCTGGCAAAAATAGAAAAGCACTACAGTCCCTTATTGAATTAATTAATTTAACAGGAACATAGTCTATTTTCTACATAGAAACAAAACAGTCTTTTAAAACCTACATCTTTTCAAAACACTCCTATGACATCCTACCACAGACAAAGGAAAATTCAAAGCCCTCCCATGGCCTCCAGGCTCGTCACAGTCCGGCTTGTCGCTCTCCAACCCCTTCTCATGCCACTGTCCCCATCTGCTACCTTGCGCCATCTGTGCTGGCCTCCTGCCAAGCTGGCCTCAGGACCTTTGCACTTGCAATTTCCCCAGATGTTCATAGGCCTCTTGCACTTCATTACGTCTCAGCTTTGATGCACCACCTTAGAGAGAGGCCTCCTATAACCTCATTTAAAATATCACCCAAACTCTGTGTGCACACGTTCACGCACACTCACCCATACTTTCACGTCCACTTGCACACTCATGCACTCACACGCCTGTGCACTCACGCCTTCACACTCACCCTCAGACACTCTCATGCACACTCGTGTTCACAGAGTGCCGACACTCCTCTTTCTGGCTTTACTTTTCTTTTTTTGGTTAATCCTTACCCAAGGATATTTTCCCCCCATTGATTTTTAGACAGAGTGGGAGGGAGGGAGGGGTAGGGGGAGAGAGACAGAGAGAAACACTGATGTGCGAGAGACACATTGATTGGTTGCCTCCCACATGCACCCCAACCGGGGCTGGGGATCAAACCTACAACCCAGGTACCTGCCCTTGGCCAGGACTTGAACCTGCAACACTTTGGTGTGCGGGGCGATGCTCTACCGCTGAGCCGCACTGGCCAGGGCATGGCTTTACCTTTCTTAAAAAACCATATTACCAGCTGACATTTTACTTTGCAATGTTTTATTGTCTATTCTCACTCAGTGGAGGCGAACCTCCATGAGGCCAGGGACTTTGTCTGTCTGTAATCACTGCTGTACCTACCTCCGGTGCCTAAAACAGTACCCAGCACACAGTCAGGGCTCCCTTAATAATCTTTGACTAAAGGAATGAATGAAAACATTTAGATATCGGAAGAAACCGTTTCGACTCCCACCGCCGCACAGACTCGGTACACTTGAACCAGAAAGTGTGTGGAGATAACGTCAGGAGGCACAAAGGCGGCACCTTCTAATGTAGAACAGCTGTACGTGTCCCGGGCTCCCGAAACCGTGATGAACCCCGTCTGTCCAGTGGCATGAAAACGTCTCCAGTTCAGGCGAACGGCACTTGGTGAACCTGGGCGTCCCAGAAGAGTCTGCGGAACAGAAGGAAATGGCAGGGCATGAAATCAGGAGGGTAACGGTCTCAAGGCAGCTCACGGACAGGGGCCGAGAAGAAGCACTTCTACAAAGGCTGTTTCCTAAATCACACGTTCAGAGCGTGGTGCTTGTCGGTCATTTCTCTGTCAGCCCTGGATTCCAGGGACAAACTTTTTTGCCCTGACTTCAGACATTGTTTCTTAGGGCCTGTTTAAGAAACCAGAGCTAGAGAGGAGGACCTGGGAACAGGCAGTTTAATTGGAAGGTGACCCCAGGAACTAGAAATGAGGGAACGGGGTTGGGGAAGGGGAGGGAGACCAGCTGATACAGTGTGGGTTACTGAGCTGGTACCAAAGAAGCTCCCGAGATCCCGGTGAGGTTGCGCCCCATGGGTGTCCTAGACAGGAACGAGAGGCTGTGTGTTTACCTGCCAATCCCCATCGCCCACTGGCTGAAGGATGCCCTGGAGGTGTCAATGCCCATGAACTTCTTGGCTGCACCTGCACTTGGTCTGAGTCCTCCCCTGACTTCTCAGAAACCTAGGCGGGCACCTGAAGTGAGCCCAGCCATGTGCAGTGGGAGCAACTGTCTACCAGTTGACATTGGTGGGCCCGAGGGACGTGGCGTGGGGACCACAGCATCCATGACAGAGCCTTTTCTTTTTATAGATTTTTGAATAAAAAGTCACTTACGTTTACATTCTTTTAAAAGACTCAGCCAGTAAACTCATTAACCGGAGGTCGACTCTAAAGGACCTACGCGTACATATGGGTCAGTTCCATTCTGGGGAGCGGAGAATGCCTCCGGTACGCTAGGGTGTCGGGCCAAGCTCTCTGCAGCTGAGAAGCCTGCGGCTGTGGACCCGTGAGGCACAAGTCTGGGGCAAACCGATGTCGTATATGAGTTTTCATTGCTCTTCGGACTTCTGTGGCCATTTTGGAGATGCTCAAGTTTCTTTCCTTTTTCCCCTCTTGTTACCTGATTAGTCTTCAATTCAACTGTAAACTTAATACATTTGTTCTCTGACCTAAAACTCTCATTCTTGAGCAATAGGGGGGCTCTCAATCTTAAAGTACCTTTATAAATACCTCAAAACTTAATTTAAAAATAAATAGTACACAAAGAAACACATACAAATTCTAGATTCCAAGTTCTGGGTACATATCTGGTGTCCTGAACCAAAACGTGGCTCTTTTCCCCTTATGAGTCAACACACTCATAAGGAATGTTATGTTACAGGCCATCTGAAAGAATCCATCATCCAGCCATCCACTCAACAAATACTCAGGAAGACGTCTATTTTGTGCCAGGCCCAGCTCCAAGAACAGAGCAGGAGATGAAACCGATACCATCCTGGTCCTCGTGGAGTTTCCATTGCACTGGGGGCCATGGGAGGGGGGATCTGACATGAAAAACGAAGCAGGGTGAGAGAGACGCTGAGGCTGGGGGATGGGCCCCACCTTCCTCCCACTGAAACCAGACTGCTGCAGTGGAGAAGCTCAGGCCGGGAAACATGTCCTTGTTTGAGAACCATCTACCCTTCATAGTCTGGCCACAAACAAACACATCTCAGGAAACCCCGAGTTGCAGGCAGATAGGTTCTTTGTCCTGGGAGCATGTGCTGGGGGTGGGAGAGTGTTTTTCTTAATAAAATTCCATGGTCCTGCTGTTGTAGAAATATCCCTTTTCCTGTGTGAACCAAGAGGCGCACAAGTTCTGGGGGCCTGGATGGAGCCTGCCTAGGTGTCAACACCTGAGGACCCTTGCAGAGCACTGCAGCGTAGCAGCCCACGTGAGCTGTTACAAGTGAATTCAGTGGGAAACCTGTGTGTTTCCTTAGACAGCATCTGTTACACAGACAGTTCCTGCAGAAGGTTCTTTTTTATTAGCTGACGCACTGAAAATGATATTTTTTGTTCCTTCCAGAAAATCAGTGATTAGTAAAACGTACTTAAACCACAACTATTTTAATGCCTGCAGATTTGAGGAGAGAGAGCATTTCACATCCCGATGGCTCTTTCACACGAAGGTAAGAAGAGAAAATGCAGAGGGGAGGGGGGGGCTGGGTGGAAAGGTGAAGGGATTGAGAAGTACAGAGTAGTTGTTACGGACGAGTCACGGGGTGTAAAGTCCAGCACGGGGAACGCAGTCAATATAGTGTAATAATTATGGGTGGTGCCGGGGGTATTGGAAATAGCGGGGGAACATTTTGTAAAGTATATGATTGTCTAAGATAGTCTAACCACTATGCTGTACACCTGAAACTAATACAAAATAATACTGAATATCAACTGTAACTGAAAAATAAAATTTTTAAAAAGAGGAGAGGAGCTCCACTGCATTACAGAGGGAGAGACCTGTGTCCTGGTCCTGCCTCTGATGCTCTTTGGCTTTGAACTTCCCAAAGCCACTGGCTGGGGCAGAAGGAAGGAGAGGAGGGGGGGAAGGCTGGAGGGAGAGGCCGGCCTTCTCCAGGCTCCGGGTGCCCTCAGCGGATACCTGCCCTCGCGGGGAGGACCTCCATCTCTCCCTGCCCGTGGACCACCTGCTGTCAACAGCCCCGCACACATGTGATCACGCCTGAACATGGGCTCCTGGCGGGGAGAGGGGCGTGAAGGGACAACCACACCCTCTGACCCAAGCGTGACTTGACAGAGCACCTGGGCATTTCCTCCGAGCTGGGCAGCAGAGGGTGCACTATTTGGGGAGAAAGAAAGCAAAGCCATCGTTCTTAATATGGTTAAGAATCACAACTTGTAAAGACAGCCTGAGAAAAAACGTTATAAAATAGATAAATGAACTTGAAACATGGTTTTAATTCTAAAAAAGGAAAGACAATGATAAGACCAGACCAGAGTATGGGGGTTCTAGGTGCTTGAAAAATGAAAGAGGAAATATTGTAATGAGAGAAAAGCAGGAGGCTCATTTTGGGGGGGATCTGGGTTCTGCACAGAAATCCGCATATGCAGCCAATCTAGGGTCAGTTTTGGAGGAGTTGCCCCAGCAGGCTCACCACCCCCCCTCTCCCCATGTGGGTAAAGTGGTTACCGCTGAACACAAGCCAGAGTGAGAAAATAGTGGCTGTCGGCTGAATTGCTCTCATATGCTCTGAGGATTGCACAAGCACCCGGGTCCGGCCAAGTGAGAAACTGCAGCGTTCCTTCCACAAATGATAAACAAGAGGCGTGACTCAGAGACAGTCCTTCCTCCACTCCAGGCCTCGCCCGCCCAGGCTCGGGGGAGCTCTGGGGGCTGAGCAGCCCGGAGGTGTCAGGGCCTGACAAGCGCCTGTGGATACAGCCTCTACATTTGGGTAAAGCAATAGTATAAAGCAGAATATTCATGATCCTGGAAGGTTTGACGAGAGGATGGGAACACGCGGTTCTGCCACGGTGGGCAGAAGCCACTGCATTCAACACCGAGGAGTTTCCAAGTCCCCTTCTCAGGCAAGGACAAGATGCAAAGGGACTAGCAATGTAGTAACAGCAGCTAAGACTTCTCGGGGGTGACCAGGTGCCAGGCGCCGCCCTGCACATCGTATGTATCAGCTCCTTTAATTCTCACAGCTACAGAGCGAGGCGGGTGCCACTCTTCTCACCATTTCAGAGATGAGAACACTGAGGAACGGAGCTAAAGTAGCTGGGCTGCTAAGAGGGGGAGTGCTCACCCCAACCAGGCAGCCTTGCTTCAGCGTCTCAGCTAAGCCAGGGCACTCGTGGCTTCCAGAGCCTGAAGGTGACCCTCGGGAAGAAATTGCAGCCCAGTGTGCACAGAGTTACTGATGTAATAGATCTAAAAATAAACTATCTCAAAACATACTAACCCTTCATGCCTGCAGCGAGCCCTGATCTACTCTATTTCAGCTTATCAAGGATGCTGCTCACGACCTGGAGAATCGATTTACTAGTGGGTCACCACTTTCAGTGTGAGAAACACTGTACACAGAGTTATCCTGCCTCTGGAAGTTGAAAATTAACATGCAACACCCTCAAAGCAAGGCAGGAACATTTCCTTTACCTAGCAGATCATGAGATGATCAACAGAACCAACTGCATTTTCCAGGTAACAGAAACTTAACTTGAAAGTCTTTTTCCCCCAATATATACGAAATGGTTTTTTAATCATTAAAAAAGTCAGTCAAATGTCATAGGCCTTTTTAATGGCTCCGCCCGGGGACCAGGGGTTATTATATTGAACTGTGACATCGCTGTGTGTGGGGCTGCCAGGGGAGGCCTCCTCTTGTCCCCACGTTAAGAAGCTACACTGTTTGGCTGGTGATATTCATGCTTCACTTCAGCTTTATTTACTCCACAAGCAGTTTCTTCCTGGGAATGAGACAATTTATTAAAAATAATAACAATTCTCCATCTTGGGAGTTGCCTTGATAACTGATGAAAGTTGCCGGGAAATAACTTGATGGTAACGACTGGGAGCTCAGATTCTGGGGCCAGACTCCTGGGTTCCAGCCCCACCGCCATCACTTACAACCTGTGTCATCTTGGGCCACGTACTTGACCTCTTCAGTGTCCTTATTTGTGAACCCGGGACCAATGACAGTGCCTCACAGGGTTATTGTGAGGATTAAATGAGCTATACACAGACGTAAAGCTCTCAGGACAGTGCCTAGTACCGGGCACTCGTTATATAAGTGTTCGCCGCTATTTCCTCCTCGCAGTCAGCTGTGACTGTCAACAACTGTGTGTTAACTGCTGCTACCTAGGAAGCGCGATGATGGACACTGTCAAACCCGAGACCCACCCTTATTTCCCAGGTTACAGGGGCGAGGCCAGGGGCGCTGGCTGGAGCATCGAGCAGGTGAGGCGGCCCTGTGACAGCAGGCCCCTCACTGTTCAGAGGGGATTCTCTAGGGCTGTGCTCTACGTGGTCATCGCTATCAAAGTCCCAGTTCTAGGTCACTGGAGGATGTCGCTGGATCATCACACACTGGCATAAAATGTAAAGAATCCCAAGCAAAGGCCTTCCCTGTGGTTCCCGAGAAACAATTAGAAGGAATGCTGCAAGTCTAGGGGAAGCTCACGGGCAGGGAGGAGACAGAGCAGGGACTCAGCCCCATGAGGTTCTCGGGGACAGTCAGAATGCTGTTCGCTGCTCTCCCTGGTGACCTGGGCTCTCTGGAGCCGCAGCAGGAGCTGTGGAGACCTCTTGGCCATGACCTTTTCAGAGGAAGCCCTCTGACTGGGAAGATGCTGAATTGGAGTCAGCGTTCTGATTCTCTCACTAACAGTCCATCCAACTGTCCCACCCAGAGTGAAAAAAAGCAAACATAATAATTTAAATCCCCAACCTCCTCTCCTCCTTGCCTAAGCTTTTTCTCTGCTCAACAACGACAACAACAACACACCTTCTGTTTTTTAGTCCTTTGGATTTTTGAGGGGTTCACATCTGACATTCCAGGTTTCAATTAATCAAGAGCCATTTATGCAGCACCTATTATGTGTAAGACACTCTTCTGGGTGTGGTGGGAATTACAAAAATAACGGGACGTGGGGATCCTGCCTTTGAAGAGCTCTAACCCGGCACAGAGATGACGCCTGTGCCTGTGAGAAGAGCTAACAGTAAGTTCACATAAAGAGAACTGCTTTAGGAAATCGGACGTGGGCTACTAAGAGCTGAGGGTGGAGAGACAGAGGAAGGTGTCACAGCACAGTCAGGACAGGGCGACGAACTCAACCCGGTTTGCTGTGATGGGGAAACACTGATGATCACGGAGCAGACGCCACCTGGGACACATCAGTGGCTAAAGACAGGTTTCTTCACCCTCGCAGCTGCTGAGTTAGGATGTGCACCCTCACAAGATCCCGGGCGATCTGTGCGCACGCTAGAGATCCAGAGGCCTGGATGCGAGGCGCTGACTGCCAACTAAGGGCTCTTTCTAACTGGACCAGTTGTTCTCAGCCCCGGGGATCTAGAACCAGCTATGTTACAGAGACCTAATTTAATTAAATTGGAAAATACCTTACACACTGTTATAGGCTAATTATATCTTTAAAAAAGTAACACGATTCTCAATATATTGAGTAAAAAAAAAAAAAGACTGGGGTGATGCCTGGGCATTGGTGCTTATTTATTTTGAATTCTCACTCCAGGATATTTTTCCCATTACTTTTTAGAGAGAGTGGTACTTTTTTAAATGCCCCAGGGAACCCTGGGTGCAACCGGGGTTGAGGATCTCTGATTCAGAACAATGAGCTTCTATGTTAGAGTAGTACAATGAATTCTTAAGCAAACAGTGCACTGAAAGTCCCCTCAAATACCGAGTCCTGTGGAAAACAAACCAAATAAGGGTTAGCCCGTTGAAGCAGCATGCACTGAACCAGGGGCGGGGCGGGGTGGGGGAGCTGGACCAGCCCCACACAGTGAGGACGCTGCGCGTGTCCATGCTGGCTCTCGAGAGGCAGTGGGGAGACAGCACAAGCCCCCTCTTGAGGGTGATCTTCCTGGGTCTCCCAGGAAGGGTAGCCTTCAATCCCATTTGTGTGGAGCAGAAGCACATGCTCCCCAGCTGCATTTCAGAGGCTCTAAAGTTGCAGTTTCAAGTATATATGGTGGAGAGAGTGCAGCTGCCCCAATTGTGGGAGTCATGGAGGTGTTAGAGTCCTCGCTGCAGACCCCAGGACCAGGATGGCCCTGTGTCAGTCCACACAAGAGAACAGACACGGTTGCCTTTGTGGGAAACGAACAGCTTTTCAACAGAACACATCCCACCAATCCCTGGCATCGCTTTCCTGCGGCGAGTTTCCTAAGCCCCCTAGGTCTTCACTCATCCGTTCTTTCTGGAACTTGTTGTTGGCAAGATCTGCATGTTTTGGAGAGATGCTTCTCGAAATTTAATGTGCTGTGTAGCATCACCTGGGGATCTTGTTAAAATGCAGATTCTGCAGGTAGGGTCTGAGATTTCTGTACTTTCCGTAAGTTCCCAGATGGTGCTGATGCTGCTTCTGGTGACTACAGTCTGAGGAGCAAGAATTTAGATCCTTGTGAGCTGTCCAGTAAGGGAGCCACCAGCCTTGTGTGTCCAGTAAGCATCTGAAAGTGGGCTAGTGTCACCAAGGAACTGAGTTTTTAATTTATTCAATTTTAATTAGTTTAAATTCAAATTGAATAATGAAAACAGTGCAAATATTTCCCATTAAATATAACCTAAGTGTTTTTGTAGGTCTACGTTTCACTTTACTGAAAACTTAGTGTCTCAACTGGATGTGCTGTAAATGTAAAATACACACTAGATTTAGGAGACTAGGAAAAAATCATGTAAAAAAACCTCATTAATGATGTTTTTGTTAGATTGATTACATGTTGAAATAATATTTTGGATACATTGGGCTAAAAAGATATGTTGTTATAGTTATTCTTACCTGTTTCTTTTACTTTTTAATGTGGTTATTAGAAAATTTTAAATTGCATATGTAGCTCACATTAAATTTCTATTTGACAGTGTTGGTTTAGATCAGCAATTTTCAACATTTTTCATCTCATGGCACTCATAAATGAATTATTAAAATTCTGTGGCACGCCAAAAAATATATTTTTTGCCGATCTGACCAAAAAAAGGTATACCTTTGATTGATTTACAAAAAAAAAAAAAAAAAAGTACTTACCTACTCTTTTTGCTCCACAGTGACTTTTTAAAAAACTAGGTGCCTATACTTGTATATAAGGATTTCTGGTACCACGAACTAACCGATCAGACACAACCTTATTGTGAGATGTGACCCTCATTTACGTGAAGCAAATAGGAAACGCATCCTTCTTATCAGAACCATACCTATTCCCTGAACAATAGTGCCCATGGAAACGAGAAGCTAACAGCAGTCTCTGCCTCTGTGAAAGGTTCAGTCTGGTCAGGGAAATACGAGTTACGTATGAAAGGATCCAAAAACGAAATATTTTAGGATATACTGTAGTAGCTGGATAGAACTGTATAAAGAAAAGGTATGAGTTATAATAGACCTAGAACACTTCGTGGAGAAGTTCCTATGAAACGAAGAGACAGAAAATGGAAGCACAGTGCAGGAAGTTGATCATGTCCAACAGGTAACAGACTCCTAACTTGGCCATTGTGAGTTAAGAGAAGAGCTAGATGCATACTGGTGAGTATCTACTTATCCATGGGTGGAGAACATTCTACTGGACAACTCAAGAAAAAAAGAAAATAAATTCACTGTCTACATTTGCCTCTCCCTCATCCAAGTCAGAACTTCTGCTCACTTCTAACCATAACCAAAGATAGATAAACATGTAGAGTTAGAGAAGCAACATTTACTTCAGACATAAAAGAGGATTCTGGAAACACAATTTTCTACGCATAATCAACCTATTTATTACACTAGATGGCAGCAAATAGGTATCTAGGTATACGGTCAGCTAACTAGGAAGTTGAAAACAAAACCAAACCACACAGAGATTGGCCCTAAGTCTGCCTGAACAAAGTGGAAGTTTCCATGAGTGTTAAGCTCTTGCATGCTCTCAATGAGTCTTGAAGAAGTTGTGGTTCTTCTTACAGGATTTTTATTGAGTTTCCTCCTTATACACAGTCAGGTGCTAAAAACTGTGGCGAACTGCTGCAATGTTGGATTGTACAACCACTGACTTGTGGGCAGGTGGGGCAATACTTTATGGATTTCCAGCCTTGTTTTCCTGGCCATCAGAGGCAGTGTTAATCAGAGGACTTCGGATGCACAGCAGTGAAAGGACTAGCCTGGGGGATGTTGCAGGATGTGACATTGGGACTCACAGGAGAGAAAGCAGCATTAACAAGAGCAGGCTGTGAATGCTGGCAACAGAGGCATTTGAAACTAAGAAAGATGAGAGGCTACGTAATCACGGATAGGACCTAACCATTACCTAGGTTACTGCCTTCACAATGGACCATGCAAGATGATCCCTTGGGGAATGAAAAGGAGACACTAAGACTTTTGTTTCTATGTGTTCTTTATCTAAACTAGGAGAGAAATTAAGGTTTACTAACACTGGAAGTGTAGAGTCACAAGGAGCCTTCACTCAGCCTGTGTGTCAGAGTCACGTGTCACATTTGGGAGGAGAGGAATTCTGCACGATGGGGGAACCCGAGTTCTGAGGGGTAGTTCACAGTCCCTTCACTTGTCTCTTCATTTACCATGTTAGAGCATTTTTACAGGTTCTACATGGCTGATTTAATAGGTAAACATTATGATATGGTATCCTAACGAATCACGATGTAACAAACAAATGGCTTAAAAAAGTCACGTAAAGAAATCTCACATTGAAGGTGGTTCTAATAATATAAGCCCACATCACCAGTAAGGAATGGCTGAGCTGGCACTTTCCTTACCCCTAGAATAAGTTTTGACTTCCAAAATGGGAAATTATTCTGGAGACTATTTGAAATATAGCTTGACACCTACAACAAATACTATTCATTTTCTGAATCTCTAACTTGTTGTATATTGTGCTGTTTTCAGATATGAGACTGAGATTGTAATTAAAACCAAATATTGAAATAAATGTAACATAGACCCAACCTTCAAACTGTGTTTCATCAACTGCGGGCTTTTCATAAACTTTGGGCATTAAATGGGACGTCCCCTCCAAAAGAAGGGTACTTCCTCAAACACACTACAGGAGGTATTTTGTCCCATCAAACATTACAATTAAAATATTTTATAATATCGGTCAGCTCAACTTTATTTAGACTTTAAAATTTGTATTTTTATGTTTTATGATGAACAAAATATATTACAGCATTATACATGCATAGAATTTACAAATATGTAAACATGTATATTGTGTGTTCAAAAATGATTTAACTAATGGACATAAAATTCAAACTTCCATGACCTGTGACTAAACAAATCCCTTTACAAGATGTATAGAACAAAGGGAGATGGTTAGGCCTGCCAATGCCACCACTTGGCATCAATTCCCAAATTCTTATTACTCAAACTCTGTTCCTTTCATGTTACCTGTGTCCCCCCCGCCCCCCTCCCAAGATTGACTCACCAGGTACATGTTTAGCTGCACTGACCAGGGCGCAGGCCTGGGCTCCTTACCCTTTCATTCCTCTCCAAGTGCCTGCAAACTTGGAGGCTTGCTCTCCTGAAAGCGCAGAGGTAAAGCAACAACAGAGAGGAGGCATCTGCCCATCAGATAAAATGCAATTATGTGCAAAGGAAGGACTTGGATATTAGAGCAGAAAGATACCAGAGGATAGGCCAAGTGCTCATTCCTATAATTAAATCTTTCCAAGTGAACAGTTGCAAGCGAGAGAATTATTAAAAACGTGCTCACTGTTTGGAAGTGTACAGGAGACTGAGGAATGGCTTAAAAATAAAAGGTTGAGGTAGGAATGAAGAAAACAGTCTGGCATTTTGGAGCAGGCCAAGGGGAGTTTCCCTCCCAGATAAGGGGTTTCCATGGCCTTGGCGGTTCTCTTCTATGTTGGCTCCCCTTTCTTTGCGGAGCTGGGCTGAGAGGCCAGGGAGAGTGGTCTGCATGGACTCTGCTTCAGAAGGCACATCCCTTTCTCCAGGCCAGTGCTTCCAAAGTGTGGTCTGAGGATCTGCTCTGCCTTTGCCAGGACCCCTGAGAGCTGGACAGACATCCAGGTTCCTGCGCTCCATCCCAGACCCACCACACCAGATTCTTGGGAGGGACTTGGGGATCGCTACTTTTTATTCCCCTAGTTGATTTGTATACTTCTGGGTCTCAACTCTCAGGAAGGATGTGCTGTCTGGTAACCAGAAAAGGAGCGAAGACAAGCTCGGAGGTTCTCCTGCTGGCCGTGGTCACTGAGGGCTCACATTTGAAAGACAGTATTGTGTTCATATTAACTTCAGTAAGATGTAAGACAGCTTCTGGTTCATAAAGGAAATTAAACACTCAAATTGAATACATTTGAGGAAAGATTGTGGAATCCTCATCTTGAAAGGGACAATTTATCTTGGGTCTTTTGGGATGTGGCTTTGCTCACGTGGGGCTCGGGGCAAGGGGTCAGATCCCACTCACGCCGCATGCAACTATGTTCCAGAGACACATACAGTTCATGTTCCAGGCAACCACAGAAGGCAGTATCACCCCCACTTTGTAGATGGGGATATAAAAGACTCTAAGAGGCTAAATGTCTTACCCAAGTTCATTCAGCTGGTAAGAGGCAGAAATAAGACTGGAACCAGATCCCCGAAACTCACAAGCAGGGCATTTTCAACTGCCCCTCTAGTTCTAAAAGTACCATTGGTGCACTGATGACAGAAAAAGTATAGAGGAAATAGGGAGAGAGAGCAAAAGGCTAATGTATCTGGCCAAAAGGAAACAGGCAGGCGTTCCTTTTGAGCATTTAAGAGAAGTACAATATTTACAACCAAGGGGAGCAAAGGACTCTTTCTACACTGGTGATTTAGAGCTCTCCAAGTTGTAGGTCAACAAGCAGGAAATACTCATGTGCTTTGCTAGAACACAGAGTTCCCGTCTGAAGAGGAATTTTATAGGATCATCAGCAGTGACAAGGGGTCAGGTCAGCTGCTGAATTTCACATGGTCCATGGACGTGAATTAACATCCCCCAGAGCAATGGCTCAGCACTGATTCGAGAAGCAGCAGCTCTCAATTAGGAGCCATAGCTGCCGCTTCCTGTATCAGCTGAGACTTCCCGGGGGGTCTCTCGCCATGCAGAAATTATTAATGCAACTTTATTAATGGACTTGAACAGGTCTTAACAGAGCAGCATGGCCGCTGTCCACCGAGCCAAGAGAGGGGCATCACATTTGGTATCATGCCCACGATGCAGTTTCACAAGCTCATTTTCCCGTTTTGCACGGATGCTTTTTGATTAATGAACAGGCACTGGCTGAACAAACTGGGGGTTTAGAACAAGATGGGGTGGTAGAAGGAGCTGAGGCTTTGCAGCCAGTGTGCCCTGAGTTTGAATCCTTGCTCATTAGATTTTAGGAAAATAACATCTTATCTTGTAGCCTGAGTTTCCTCCAATTCTGTGAAATAAGAATGGTGAGGATAATCTTAATTATTGTGAGATAAACTCTAAAAAGTGCTTGTTGCTCATTTATAGAATTTAAAACAATGCCTTTTCTTTTGTACTTTTTTGACTAATTTTTTTAAACCAGGAGTTTAAATTCAAGAGGGAGGCAAATATACTATCAGGTTTAAAACCACACTTCAAAAATACTTATACTGGGACATAATGCTGAGGTTGAGAACATAGCAGAAGTCTCACCAAATGAAATCAACTAATACAACTTTTCCCTTTTAATAAAAAATTACCATCCATCTTCTCGGTTGATATTATCAGTCTGGAAAAAATTTTTGAGTAAATGCATTTACTGGAGTGACGCGCTAGGACAAATAAGTGGAAGTAGAGGAGCAGAGGAGAGACTTAATAGTTCAGCGTGTCCACTAAGCAGTACCTCTCTCTCACTCCTCATGGCTCTGGGATACACTATGGTCCAGCTGAGAAAGAAGCCCGTCTCTTGGTCCATGTGTGTCTACTAACTTGGGCTCCTGGCCTGATCTTCTCCATCCCTCACTGATAAAAGGCTACCATGCACCAAAGTTTGGGTTTCATTCTCAACCCTGCACAGGCCATCCACTCACAACCTGGTCTACCCTGGAGAATCTGGAGGTTCCCTAACACCTTTGGGATTTGCAAGATGCTAGGAAGGCAATGGAAAGATTAGAGATGAGGTTGAGTAGAGACTGAAGGTTAGTTGGGATCAAACTATAATAAAATAAAGAGACTTTTCCTCTTGGAAGTGAACCAGGCACACCTTAGGGGACCGTGTGAGTAGTGTGGCTTCTTTTCCATTCAATCACAGAGACTCAAGCCTTGTCAACATGTGGGAAAGTCTCCGAGTCATTCTAGGGATGTTTAATACCCAAGCAGGATTCTTCTTACTAGGCTGGAAAAAAGAAGGCCAACCCTATTCCCATGATCTCTTTCTCCCGTTTGACAAGTCCACTTTCTACCCAACATGGAGAAGGTACATGGTAAGTCCGGCTTATCCTAAGGAAGATCTATAACCATTTAAAACTACCTTGGAGACAGAGCTGTGTGGCTACTTGCGCTCCTGAATGCTTGGAAAGGCGCTCAAAATGAAGGCTCTGTTGGCCCACTTACTTGGGGAATCTGCTTCCAGGTCCAAGGACAACCACAGTTACAGCAATGACGTTTCACAGAGCAAGACTTCCATGTGCTGTATACTATTATCGCAGTCACTAATCTCACGGATTTTATTTCAATTATTCATACTTGATGTAATAACAAAGTAATAAAGCATAATTTTAATCATTATGCCAGCATTCATATATTTAAATAACATTATCTTTAACAGTGAGGGCTTTGAGAAGTTTTAAACAAATCCCACTAAAGTTGTTACTGCTCAAAAAGTTGTTTTAAATTCTCCCTTGGGGATTATCTTCAGAGTTTAATTAATTCATGAGCCTCCTAAAAATCTTGATCTCATTACCTTTGAGTCCCAACAACTCTAACTTAATAATACAGTGAAAATGTTTGGAGCAAGTAACTTCATTATCTGGAACTGGCTGGTACTGGCATCTTCCTGCCCTGGCTTGCAAATGCCCCAGGCAACTGGGGTAGTGAATGTGATGGGGGCATTTTCGTGCCACCGTGGCTCTCTGTAACACTATCCCCAATTTATGTGGCCTCTTATAGGACTTTGAATGATGTCACAGGGTAAGGAATACAGGGACAAAGAGCTCTCAATAAACTGTAAGCACTTCAGGCCCAGGGGCCACAGCCTCTTTCTTTCTAATCCCTGGGCCACTTAAGATCATTTTACACCTGTAATAGGTGCTCAGTAAGTACTCCCCATTCGCTAGTAGGTTAAAGGTTGAAACCTAGCTTTCTAGTTGTTTCTTCCAGCTGAAATCTACATTACTTAAGGCAAGGGCCTCTGGTTTCTCCCCTGGACGGCTGGCTTACGACCAAAGTAAAGAGGATTTTCAGGACGTTGTTTTCTCAACCGGTCACACTGCTTTACGCACTCAAACTGAACCCTTGCTTCGGGCTACATTACTTTCAAAATGTCTGCAGAGATCACTCCACTCCATGCCCAGGACCATGCTTTTGGGATTTAATTTTATAACCAGTTCTGAGAAATCATGTCATCTCCCTTAATTGCTCTGGCTGTTCTTTTTGTTCAAGAGGAGGTTGCTTATCCAGACTGGGACATAAGGCCCAGGGAGTAGCCCATAACTCTCCAGAAGTCTGTTCTCAAGAGTCCTTCAAAGAGCACCAGCCTTTTTGGCTTTGCCTCTTCAACAGGGTGTCACAGCTTTTAGATTACATTGCAAACGTCCAGGGCCCTTTAATAATTTCCTCTTTTGCTGAATATTTATCTTCAGTCCCCCCCGAGATACATTCATTAAGGTATTTTGTTTGTTTATTTTAAATCAATTATTGTTATTATGATTTTACAAATACTTCTATTCCATTTATAAAATTCCAAACTGGTACCCCTTTAAAAATATTCTGCAAGATCTCAGATCTGGGGTTTGGTGTATCTATATACTTCCTTCTTGTGTTAAGGAAATGTTAATGACTTCCTACAGCACGTATTTTCAGAGTGGGAGAGAAAAAGGAAGGAAACGCACATCACGCTCAGCGGAAACTTTCGTGCAAGCTTATACAGTAGGTGGTATTTGTCCTTGTGCAGAGAGAGGAGCAGCTTCCGAAGGCTCGAGGTTAAGCGCCCCGTCGGAGCCCCACAGCTGGGGCGGCAGTGAGGGGCAGGCTCTGCCAGAGTGGCTCCTCTGACTTTCATTTTTCAACCACTCTTATTGCAGGGAAAGTTTAGGAAACTCAGCTGTGCTTTCAGAGCCTCTGAGAGGGAAAAGATGATCATTACTGATTCCAGGAACAAGAAATATTGGTCAGGTTTAAGAGACAAAACCCTAGGGGCTAGAGGTTTGGCAGGTGTCTAGTTTGTTGCCGATGCCACAAAATAAGCAAAGTGACAACGGCCCAAATCTGCAGGCACATTCCGTACAAGCTGTTGGCCAGGTACAGGAAGTATTTATATTTATTTCTATTTCTCCTCCTCTTCCCTACTAATAATAACAATAAAATTACTATATTATTATTACTATACATGTAGAACAGTCACAGACCAAGGGAGTGGGTAAGGCAAGGCTAAGAGACGTCCCCGTTTCCTGATGTTTATTAACAAAGGGGGTGCAGAGTCCCCGCTTTGAGGCCTGAGGTAGAATGAGAAACAGGCTCTAAGAAAAGTCAGAAATGGAGACGACGTCAGAGAGGCCAACTGCCTCCCCCACCCTCCGGGCACATGCGTGGCCCCAGCCTCCTCCCCTCGCAGAATAACCCTCAGGACTCCACATGGCGCACACAGCCCTAGAACCCTTGCCAGGAACGGGCACCCCTTTGCCGCACTCGTCCCTGTAAAGGTGACAGTGGAAATACAAATATAAATATTCCCACTTTTGTAAGGAAAGGAAACAGGCTTTGAGAGGCCCATGGCTTTCAGGTGGTGCAGCTGGGCCAGGTTTCCTGACACTGCTCTTTCTACTTCCTTATATTTCTTGTTGCTGCATATCTCTGGTTTTAATGATTTTTTTCATTGAGGTAAACATCACTGGGAACACAGTGAAGAGAACAAATTTAGCTTCACATTTCAATGACTTGACAAAGCACAGTGTCACCCACACCCCATCAAGACAGAGGTACTGTCTGTTTAAAGCCACAGTAGCCTAAAATCTAGGACCATTGGACGAGTTGGTGAAAAACAGGAAAGAAAGAATATTCAGGGAAATAAAATTTTAGGCACGTGATATACCTGTGTAAGGTCCTGTTTCCAGGAGGGGAGAGGGGAAAACAAGCTAGAACACTGATGTTCTAAGCTAGCTTCTTCTTTTTTTTTTTTAAAGATTAAAAAAAAAAAACTTTAGAGAAAGAGGGAGGGAGAGAAATGTCAACGTGAGAGGGAAGCATCAATCTGCCTCCTGCACGGCCCCCACTGGGAATCTAGCCCACAACCTAACCTCGGCATGTGCCCTGACTGGGAATCGAACCAGCAACCCCTTGGTGCACAAGGCAATGCCCAACCAACTGAGCCACACCAGCCAAGGCTAAGCTAGCTCCTTGTGACTGTATTCACGTGTCCTTCACGATGAGGAGCTTCTCTGCTCTGCATTACGGTTTACACAAGACTCCTAGGAACATGTGACAATTAAGAAAGGCATCAGTTTCCCTTCATTTCTACTTTGGCCCTGGATTTTATTATACTATAATATCATGCTACAAGGCTCCTGGTTGCAGTTGGCTAATTAAGTCTTCTTCATATTGGAAAATGACCTTAATCGCATCTTAAACTTTGCACAGTACAGCTCAGTGTTTTCTGCTTAGACGGTTCTCAACCCTAATGTCATAATGACACCATTTTCTCAGCAGCACCACCCACACGCTGTCATACAGTCAAAGCTAAGGCTATGTTTATGGGGCACTAAAGAGAATGGAATCGTTTCCTTTTAAGTGATTCAGTTACCTCCTCTGTTAGTAACAGAGATGCATGGTAAAGAGTCGTGGTCCTAATATGCTTATCTGAACAACCTCAGATACCAATAAACCAAAAGAGAAAATAAAATCCTAAACCCCCAGTAAGAGAAAGTATGGGAGACATGATTCCAGGCTGCTCTGAAGGTCTCGGGTGGGCAAGGTGACGGAGACTAGCAGGCTGACGGCCACAGCGGGGCCGCGGCCGAGCCCTTGCTGCAGGCATCCCCGAGCGCCTCGAGTCAGTTTGCAGCCCTCACATCACAGCAGTATTTTCTATCTAGGCTCTGAGCCTATAGGATACCAACCCATCCAAGCACACAGAACGCCTGCCCTGCAGGACCACTAACTCCTTTAGGACATACTTCATTCACATCCACTATGGGCCCAGTACACTACAGGGGACAAAGCAGAAATCTGTTCTCAAGGAACTGAACTCGAACGTATTCAGACCTGTGTTTTGCTTATTTGCCTCACCTAGTCACCCAGTCAGTTGAAGACTGAAAGTCATTATTTCACTATTTTTCTTTTTTTGCCCCCTTAACCTACATATCCCTTCTATTGCCCCCCCCCTTTTTTTTTTTGGTTCATGTCACTGGCTTTTGTTTTAAATTTATTGGGGTGACATCATATAGGTTTCAGCTGTGGATTTCTATGATACACAATCTGTATATTGCTCTGTGTGCCCACCACCCAAGGTCAAATCATCTTCCATCATCATATATTAGGTTCCCTTCACCCCCCACCCCCTATTTTTCTTAATATATGGACATGAGCCCAGTCTGGCAGAGAGAGGAATGGAGTGAGTGGGACATGCTGGGCTGCATTTGCTGGGTTCATTGGTAATCGGCTGTGAGAGCACCTGCCCGCTCGCTGACACTGACGGGGCAGACACATACTTCATTTCCAGGGCACCTCTCGCTTGCTCGCTCAAAGCCTCTGGTTTAAAATGTTTCATAAGACCCTGACAGTCTTTGATTTCTCCTGTTCCATGAAGTGTTTGTGGCAGGAGGAACAGAAGATAACATTGTGGGGAACCATAAAGAATGACTTGGTGAAAGACTTATCTAGGCAAATGTTTTGTGGTTCTACATTAGGAATTATTCTCAAGTGTATGGTTTTTGTTTTTCTTCCTTTTAAGAGTAGGCCAAGTTATGAACCAATTTTTATAGTTTTCAGGCCAACGAATGGGTGCATTTGGTACAAATGATTCCTCCCCTTGGTTCTGGGACATCTGAGAGCTGAGCCCAGGGCTCCTAGAAAACAGTCAGCAACACCAAGGGAACTGAATGGGTTTTGAGATAAAGTTCTGTTACTTTTGGTTATCGTTTGGATTTCTTCTTTCTTTGTGGGCTTGAATAATTAGGCTCCTGCACTGTTCTCAGACTCCAAGTCCCTGGCCTGGGATAGTGGGCCACAGGTGAGTGGGGAGGAAGCAGGCCACGTGGCACGGACAAGGGCAGGTTGGCCACATTCCAAGTGTTCTCCGTAGGCTTGTAAATGGCAAGCCCTCAAGGTGTGGCTTCAAGAGCAAAGTGCTAGAAGGTAGAAATAAGAAAAAGGCCCCATTTATAAAACTGCAACTAACTGGTTCTCTCCTTTCTCTATCTCTTTCTGGTCAGTGATTTAATCAAAAGCCTATCAGTTATCTTGCCTTGTTTCCTGTGTTAGGAGTGGTGAGAGGCTAGCCCAAGGGGGCAGAATGTAAGTTCTCTATGGCCACATTGTCCTGAAATCTCCTGGGACACAGTAATTTTTACTGTAATGTGATGTCAGTTCTAGGAAATTGCTTACAGCTACATTAGGCCTATATCAGAGCTTATGTGCAAGCAAATATCATCATGCTAGATAATAGTGGCAATGAAATCTTTAGCTTAGATATGACCTAGAGCCACAGACTGAAATTCTGGCCAAGCCATTTACTTTTCCCTGACACTAAAAACAAGGACATCTTTCAACATTAACCCTTAGGACCACGCACTTCAGCACAACTCATTCAATGTCTAGTTAGCCAGAACTCACACTTTTCCTGGCTTCCCCACAGCGTTTCTCTAACTGGTGTTCTTATAAGGGCTTGTCCCACTTTTCAGAGATAGAACTCTTATAACCAGTAAGGCTAATTTCATGGGTTCCACTGGGAATGTGAACTGTCTTTACTTGGGGCACGGGGCTGACCATCTGTTCATGGAGAATGACTCTATTTTTATTATGGAATTTGAAAATGTACACAAAAATAAAGAGCATGGTTTACCAAACCCCCAGGAGCTCTGGAGGCAGGAACAGAGGAACCCTTCCTTGCAAAGCAGCTCTCTGGTCTGCTGTTTCTGGAAGGGCCGGGGTTCTTTTCTTTCTCTCGGGTGTTCATAATGCACCTGGACATACAGACACTGGTCCTGTAACCAGGAAGCCTAACTCTGCATGTTCCAGCACTGCCCAAGCCCTGGAGAAATGGGGGCTCAGGAGAGACTTTAGGGGAAAGAGGAAGAGGGAGCAGCTGTCTACTGGGTGCCAAGCAGGTAATACAGGGTTACCTAATCCTAATCCTGCCTATGGGCAGCTCTGCGGCAGGGCCGTGAAGCTGGGAGCCCCCTCCAGGCTGCCCTTCCTCTTGCCCACCACTCCTTCAGTGGGCGTCTCTTTCTTGCCTGCTGGCCCCACCTCACCATCTGGCAGCTGGAGGTGGGCAGGCCTGTCAGCCCCTCCCTTCCAGGGCCCCCGGCTCTACCTGCAAAGGGACCACCTAACCTGTGGGCCACACCGAGGTGCTAATGGCAGACATGAAGGGAGTGCTTCTCAGATGAGGGACTTTGGGCTACACACTTCAGTTCTACACTTCTTGTAGAGTTAAGTGATGATTAAAAGACATATCTATAACATTCAAATTTATTTTTGTTTTTAAATTTTATTATTGTTTAAAATTCAAATTTATTTTTAAAATCAAATTTTCTCAAGCTGGGCTGTGCAGGCATGTTCTGGAGTTTGTGAGAATTTTATTTCCTTAATAAAACATACAACAACTATGAGATCTACCATACTAGATCCAGCATCCTTCCCATCCTCCCAGAAAGTAGAAGTAAATTAAATGGGAGCTATGCTTTGGTAAGTGGGTGAGGGAGAGCGCAGGGGCTTCCCGTGACCCAGGCTGCTATCACTGCTCTTTCAGGAGGAGTCATAGTAACAGGTGCAGCAGCAGCCAAAATAATAAAATACCTAACAATTATCTTCCTCCTACTGGTGCCAGGAATTTTTCTGGGTTCCTATCTGCTCCTCACAACCACCCTTTGGGATAGATGTTGCTACCTGCATGAACAGGTGGAGAAATGGAAGCTGGTGGCACATCAGCAGTGTGCTGGGGGCAGATGTGTGACAACTCAGAGCTCCAGCTCCCCAGACTCCACAGTCCTCAGCACACAGCCTGCGCCACCACCTGAAGCCAGTAACACAGTTTGCCATAACCTCTGCTGTCTGGTAGGGACGAACACCTCCACGACTTCAGTAGGGCCTCTTGCCTGTTTTTCCCCATGAGAAAGAAAAATGGTAGAAGAGAAAACGCATCCACTGCTCTCGAAGTAGAGGAAACAACTACATTATTCATCTGTGTCAGTCTTAGGGTTGGGGGGACCCCAATCAAACACCATGAGATCCATGCTCACTGCTCTCTCTCCACTTCCCTCTGTGTTTGCTCTCACGGAATCCCGACCTCAGAATGGTGTCCACTGAACAAACATGAAGCTGTTGTTCTGTGTTAGACCCTGTTGACACCGTGGGGAAGGGAGTAGAGCATATGAAGATGAGAGAGACACAGTCGCTGCCTTCGAGAAAACTGACAACCCAGAAAGGCAGAGACCATCTGAGTTCAGTGCAAAAGATGCGCAGCTTTCACAGCATTTGGAGTTCAGGAAGTTAGTCACAGGAAGGGGGCGCCCAGGTGTTTCTCCACTTCCTGGCGGGATCGTCACGGTGACAGGTGCACAAAGCCATCTGTGCTGACAAGGCCAGCGCAGGTAGCCTCTCCTGCAAATATTTGCTTTTGCATTAATCCTAATTTGGAGAGGCAAAAAAGAGTTCAAGGCTGCTTCTCCATCAATGTGGAAACTGAAAGATAACCTGCGGCTGTAAAGACATGAGCACTACTGACACCGGGAACCCAAAAGAGAGCCTGGAGCCCTGAAGACGGGGGAGCTGCCTGAGAACGCTCGAGGCGCCGCGAAGGCCAGGCGTGGGCATCGCCACGTCTGCTCCGAGCGGAGACTTCACGTCCAGGAGCCTCTGGCGGCGCAGTCTCCAGGCGGGAGAGTCTTCCCTCTTTGTTCTGCAGCAGGAATGCGGTTTCTGAGGCTACAAACCTGCAGCATTAGGCTGGCCCTTGTCCTGGAGCCGTGTGCTGCACCGACCACAGCTTTTTACAAGGTGATGCTACGTGACAGTGATGATGCCCCTCAGACAGGCCAGCTGCAAGTGCCTGCCCGACCCACCCATCACCAGGCATCTGTAGACGCTCAGCTGTCATTACGGAGTACCTCCAATAATAATGATAGTAATGACAATAATAATAATAGAATGGACTTGTCCACACTGATTAGAGATACTTTAACCTTACTTTACAATATAGGAGTTTGCTGGGAAGTGAATTTGTAAACACATCCTGTATCCTCATTAATGTCAGTTACCAGCCTGAAGATAATTTTCCACAGGAGACCAATCCAAATACGATGACCAGTTCCATAAACTAGCTTATTAAAGAAATAATCTTTTTTTTTCCTGTTTATAAGAGGGGTTGGCACACTTTTTCTGAAAGGGCCACACATTAAACACTGAAAGCTTGCAGATCTAGAGTCTATGTTTCAGCTACTCAGATCTGCCATTGTAGCCCCAGAGCAGCCACGGGCCATCGGAAACAATAGGCACGGCTGTGCTACAATAAAACGTTATTTACAAAAACAAACATCTGGTCTGGGGACCAGTTTGCCAACCCCTGGTTTAAATAATTGTTGACCTTTAAAAAAAAAAAAAAGCCTGTTTTGTATCATAAATTGTGAATTACATGCGAATTAACTTCCTACCAATCCTACATTTTAAAAAGCCCTTTGGAAGTTATATAACCTCTTTTCTAAGTGATAAATTCTTTATTGAATAATTCATCACTCCTTGAGTTATTTCTGGTTGAAATATATATGATCTCACACATGTGCCATGAGGCACACTATTACTTGAACTACTACTTAATGGTACCTATGCTTGATCCCCATAAATATTTTTATAAATCTGATGTACAGTCTGCTTTCTCAGTATGTGGATTAATTTCTATTAAATTCAGAGCACACCTGTGAAATGAATTCAGTTTGTTTTCTCAGTGCACAAATGCTCATTATCTGAAGGCTGTTCACCACCACAAGGAGCTGGTGTGGATAGAGCCCTTTCTGGACTGACAGATTCAGGGTCCCCTCCTTCGAGAGGTGTCTGTGTGCAGAGGCCAGGGCTCTCCTGAGAGCAGTGGTGACCACACTGGTTTAAAGCTGTTGTGCTCAGCAGCACATCAGAAGGCCGCAGGCTAGGAGAACTCAAAGGTCACATCTGACCTCGGGATGCTTCAGCATCCAAGAGTCACTAAAGAGTGTTCACCACCCTTTGGGGTCACCCAGGGTAAAATAATGTTTGTCTTGGATTTTGTCCTTGAGAACTGTGTGTCATGCCTTGGGAGGGAAACCATACCAGGAACTGGTACATGGAGAGCACACAGGTCCATTGGAGTTTTCAGGGAGAGGCTAATCATCCTTCTCAGACTTAAAAAAATTTACACCTAAGATCCAGGATTTAGAGGCCTATGCCCACAGATTTCTAACTACTTTCTTACCAGGTGGCTTCCATGAGGTGTGTTTACAAGCAGAAAGGACCTGCAGGGGCTCAAAGAGGCTGCCCCTGAGCTGTGAGCTCACTGCCCATCCCGAGGCTGAGCACACAGGAACACAGAAGTCATAAATTAAGTGGCCACAGTCCACTCACCTCTCACTATGGCTCAAAAGATTGCTGGGAGCTGAAGGAGGGGAAGTTAAGACCCAATATTTATCTTACGAAGAATCGTATCTCTCCACAATGACACATGCAAGCAGGGCAGTGTGAGAAGCACTAACACTGGGAAATGAGGCAGGTATCTCTGGGTATTTAGATTGGAAATATGTCACTGCCAAGTCCATGTTTAAGCTAACTGAACACTGTTGTCTGAATGATCAATTACATGCATTATCTACGCTTCACGTTGCAAGCTTTGCACTGACAGGTGTCTTCTTGACTCTTATTGGTCAGTTGCAGACTCAGGAAAGCTGTTCTCTCCGTACCTCCGTTCCTCTTGTCTAAAGCACATAACTCCACCTGCCTCCCCCCTACTTCAAAGAAGTGTGGGAGGGGAATGGATAGTATGTGTAGGATGCTGGGCACTATCTGGAGATTAGTGCTGCATGTGAGTCAGGAAGGGCTGCCACCAGTCTGGGTGCAAGAGGGAGCCAACAAACACTGCTTCCTAAAAAGGGACCACAGTCAACTGTGCTCATTGGCTGCATCACTGGCTGAATGGTTTATAAACACTGGACTGTCAAGAATTCAATGTCAACTTCGATGTCAGAACCCAAAGTCAGTGTGGCTCTACTGCAGGTCAAAGCTCAAGTTCTCTGCAACAAATAAATGCTGCATATTCCCTCTGAGAAGCCCTCCCTGCACAGACAAGCTTCTCTTGCATTGTGCTGATTTTAGCTGTATCACCAGCTAATGAGATCCTCAAGGTTGAAAACATCTGGTGAAAAAGAATGCTTAAAGCTGAGCAGGTCCCCGGGGTCCTCTGGGGGCAGCAATGGGTCACAGCCAGGCGTGAGGCAGCAGAAGTACCAACAGGATGCCACAGTGATGACACAGAGATGTCCTGTGACATGTCCCAAGACTAGACTGTGACGCCAGTGCCATGACCTGAAGTTAAGGTTCCGTGGATCGCTTGTGGGAGAGACTGTGTTTATAGTAAGAGACAAGCGGAATCTCCCCGCCTGTGTATCTTTACCCCTCTCTTCCATAAAGGACGGCTGAAGGGCATGGAGATACTCCACAGTAGCTGAAGAATGGTTAAAATATTACTGAAAACCTGGCTTCTATTTTTTTTTGCATATTTTTTGTGTGTGCATGCAAAATCCAAGGATTATTCCTTAAGTACTTGGCATGTGTCAGGTACTTACCAGGTACCGTAGGCTACAGGATGTGTAAGCTAGAGCCCCTACCCTTATAGAGAGCACAGTCTATCAGGAGGCTAGAAAGCACACAAGTCTCCGTTAGGTTGAAACAAATGGCGATGACATTACAGTTCAAAGTAGTCAAAGATAGGACATTTCATATTCAACTCTAATACTTGTTGGAATAAAATAAGAGCCATGAGAAAATACAAATAAACACCCCGGGGCCAGACACTATTCTAATTACTGTAAACATATCAACCCCTGTAACTTCACAGCAGCTGTATGAGTTAGGTACTATTAGCTTCTCTACTTTAGAGATAAAAAAGCAAAACCGAGGTACAGAGAGGTTATGAAGCTCAGGTAGGATCACACAGGCATTTGCAGCAGATCTGGGATGGGAGCCAAGCTGTCCTGCTCCAGAGGCCGAGCCCTTCCGGAGCTGTGTGCACACCTCTCTCCTCGGGAGGGAGAAAGGAAGGATTTCGGAGACGCCAGGATGGAAGCCCGCACTCTCCTGGGGGAACTGGATACAGTGATATTTGAAAAATGCCTCAAAGACGAAATCCAATAAGGACTTTTCCCGACTGGGAGGCAAGAAGAGGGAATCCTGGCGAAGGAGTTGTTCTGAGTGGATATAATGAAGCAGGAGCGCAGGGAGTGCAGACGTGGTACACACAGCACACGGGGGAGATGGGGCTGGGAAAGCGCTCAGGATCCATGCTGTGCACGTTCCTGAAGGCCGGGGAGGTGGGTTTGTTCATAATTTATCCCCGGATCAGAGGTGGGCAGAAGAATGACTGGGAAGCAGGGAGGAGAATGGCTTGGAACAGGGGAAAATGGGAGGGAGGGAAGAAAATTAGGAGGCAGGAACAGGAGTCCAGCTAAGAAAGTACACAGGCCCAGGCAAGCACGATGATGGTTACTGCATTAAATTTTTTGATGGTTACTGCATTAAATTTTTGTTTCATAGCAGTGTTTTTCTAATTAAAAAGTAGCTCATGATCGTGAAGGAAGTTGTTTGTGCACTTGTAAAAATGCCAGCCATTCACTTCCTGTGCCCATCGAATGTGGCATCTTCTGGAATCCTTTCAAAACTCAGCTCTGACCTCAGTCATTGACATTTATGTTCACAATGTCTGTTTTCACAAAATCTTGGACTAATTTAGGCTCCAAATGCCAGCCAATGAAACTTCAATTTTCCTCCAGTCAAATATTCATTTTATTTTGAGGTAAAAATGCCACTGATGACAACATTTACACTTTCAGAGTGATATGCACTAAATTCACTGAAAAGGAATGACTTTCCATAATGCGAGGGAAACATCCTCAGAAAGATATGCAACGATCTAAAGTTTTCTCTCTGTCTATATGTTTAATAAGTCACGTATTTGGCCCAAATCATCATCAAATCCGTTGCCAATAATCAACTCAGAAATAAAATTATTGGAAAACGCAAAGAACATGGAACAGCAGGACCCTGAGGCATCTGCCTTCCTCAGAAATATTAGAAATGTTTTGCTTTTCTCTAGAAGATTCCAGCCATCCTCATCACTCTCCCTAGCACAAAAAGAGCTTTCTTTGCGGTAAGTTTGTACCATTGCTTCTTTAAGAATGACAGAGATGCCTGTGTATCTCTTTAAAGTCCAGGGATGGGGAATGTCTGGCCCTCTGGCCCTATGGTCTGGCGCTGCCAAGGCAACCGCAGGGGGGACTCGAAATTCAATAAATCTAGGAGCTTATCTCATAGCTAGTTTTTAAGCTGATAATTTTGTATGGCTCACAAATGATGTAAATACCCAAACGGCCCTTGGCAGAAACAAGGTTCCCCATCCCTGCAATTGTAAACTCCCTCAAGAACCTTCTTATCCTGATCATGTGCTTGCTCATATATGTGCCTTCGCATAGGTGGGATATGCAGCCACAGTGTGCGTGGGCTGGAAAGTCCTCATGGGACTTTTAAAAATAGCACATTCTTTCCAGAAAATATTCCTTAAGAATGTGCTCTGTGATACACTGACAGTGTCCACAGTGACACAGTGAGGGGATGTGAGCACTAGCGTCTGTTGCATCTCAGCGAGGTGCTCGAATGATCAAGACCACCACGTGTCCTAGCAGTTGCCCTGGGGAAGGTGCCCCTGATACAGACATACCTACCGACAGGGGTTACTCTACCCAATCGATCCTGGGACAGAGGGCAGGAAACTTTTGGTAAGAAGGACACGATTTTTCCTTGTGTAGGGAGGTCAGTGTCTGGGTGATACACCAAGGACAGGAGAATTAGCTTGTGTTCTTGTGCTTATCCCAAAGAGGAAGTTAACATTCGCCATACCCACAGGCTGGAGCCGAGGGAGTCTCAATGCTGAGGCTCCTCTGACCCTGGGACTTGACAAAGACAGTGGCTCGGGAACCACACTGCCGCTTTGGGGGACCCTGAAGGGCAGCGTGTAAGGTTTGTGCTGGGGAGGGCTCCGGTGTGGGGTGGGTCACACACCGTTAGTAAAACATCCTTCCCGGGCTCCTCCTCACTTCCTTATAGAAAGTAACGCTAAGTCTGCTCGGTGAAGAGCGTGGAAGGCACCAGCTGGGAGAAGCCAGACGCAACTGAACCAGCACCCACCCCGTTAGCCCCTTGGGTTCGCCTGGGAGCAGATCCACTCGGCAGACGCTCTAACGGGCTGTGCGGCGTGTGGTCTGTGTGGGCCAGTTAGAGGAATGAAGCAGCCTCACAGGGAAGCTGAAAGAGACCTTCTGAAAAAGAACCGTTTAGTTGGCCTGTGCAATTCCAATCACTCATCCATGCAGTCACTGTATCTCAGATAAAATAGGGAAAGGACAGTAGCCTGAATTACAGTAAAACACAGACAATCTCTCAGGAGGCGGGGAGAGGGATTACAGTTCTTACTTGTCGCTGGGCCAGGATGAACTCTCTGTAGGTTCTGGGATGCTTGGTCGAGGGCAGCTGGTATGGCTGGAACAGAAAGAGAAGAAGACCATCAGTCGCCCCTGCCTGATGTGACCCTGTTTCCATCTCACTTTCAAATGACAAAAGGTGACATGGACAACCTCACAATAATTGCCTCTTTTTCTTTCTTTTAAAATTAAAATGGCACCTGCCCTCTAAAATAAAAAAACACCTCATAAATATCAGAGCAAATGGAAACATTCCGGTCTTAGTCACCTCTAGACAGAGTCAGGAACAATGAACAGATGTCGTCCAGTATCATGTCTTGCTTATGAAAATGAAGTCTTGCTTATGAAAATGAAGCATATCAATTCTTATTTTTTTTAAAAAGTTCCTTCAAAAACTTTATTCTTAGCCATAAATACGCAAGCAATCCCGGGAGCAGGGAAGGAATGAGGGGAAGCAAAAAGTTGGACGAGAGACACAGAACTTTATAATGTGAGATGGCCAATGAGTCATCTATTATATAAGCAGATATAATTTTATTGATACCAGTATTTGGTTGCTCTCAAAACAGGAAAGATGGAAAGTGATCAGGGTGGTTGTCACTGGACTGCCTGCTGAACTGGGCTGCTCTGCAAGCATCTCAGCTACAAAGCACGCAACTGTCACCTGGTGAGGAAGGGGGTTTCTCCAGATGCCTCCCCCTGGGTCACGTTATCTATGGGTTATTCTTAACCCAGCAAACACCGAGCTTCACCTCACAGCAGTGAAACGACGTGCTTTTGGTCCTTAACAGAAACCGACAGTAACAATGCTAAGAAATCTTTCTCTAACATGAAAAATGGAGGGCGGAGACAATGAAGAGGCCTGGGTCGTGGGCGAACCCACCCCAACCCGACTCCAGAGCTAGAGGGATCCTGCCCACCCGCCCTGATCCATGTTTCTTTGTTTTTAAACCCTTACTCAAGGATATTTTTTCCATTGCCTTTCGGGGGGGGGGGGGGGGGGAAGAGAGAGAAACGTGGATGTGAGAGAGGCTCCTACTGCATGTGCCCTGGCCCGGCTGGGGGCCTGATCCACATTTCAGGGCTTCCCCGCCCCCCCCCCCCCCCCGCGGAGCTCAGCGGGCTTGGAATTCATGATACCCATGAGGTCAAGATCGTCTTGTTCAACGCCACGGCCTTCCAAGCCTTGTGAGTTTCTCTAGGCTGGCACCTCAGCGAGAGCACTTTTCCAAGTCAGGTTAAGCTCTGTGGGCTTGGGTGAATTAATATTTTAAATTAATCTGACTATTCGTCCTGAAAGTGTTTCTTCCTACTCTCCCTCAAAATTTTACTATTAGCTCCATCTGTAGAAGCTCATTCACTCCCAAACGCAGTAACGAGTTATGACAAAAAGATGATAAACTATGCACTGATTTTAATGTGAACACAAAGGAAAATTACACTTTAGGACAATCCCCTCAAGTCCACTCGCTGCCTCGATACCCTAAGTCCTGAATATCATCATGATCTAGAACCCGCCCCCAGCCCCAACTCCTTGCTAAAACCCAAGAACGCTGTTTTATTACCCCTGGCCCTAAGCTGGGCACTAAAACCTAAAATAGTTTTGGTCAAGGTTTGGCAACTGGATTTAACTTCCAACCGTGAACGGCCTGTATCGCTGACAACTATGTGCGCCCTGAGAAAGCTTCGACGGCGCAAAGGAAGAGGGAAATTAAGTCAGTCATGGCGTGGCGCACAATCCTGTGTGTCATTTAGGTCAGAATTACCCAGCAAGTGGGTCTCAATTTTCAGCTTGAAACGGAGAAAACGAACAGACACCAGTTTCCAGGCTGGGATCGGAGGCACGGCCGACAGATTTCTCCAGAATGGTGACTGGAATGGAATGTGGGGGTCAGTTATGAGGCCCCGGGGGAGCGCGCAGTGCCAAGCCTCAGGCCTGGAAACGCCTGGGGAGCTGGCTGCCCGGCTCCTCCCAGGCCAGGCGCTTGCTTGCCTTGCAGACAGACATCTGGTGCGTCCCCCTTCACGTTGTTGGTATTCGGTAACATTTTCATGAAGCAAAAATTCTCACTCAGCTGACACCCTGAACAATGTGTGCTGAATGAAGACATAAAAGGAGCAGATGGCTCCCGGGGAAGGAGCACAGACCTGCGCCAGCGCCCAGAAGGTGCTGGTTACCAGAGTGAAGCATAATAAACACAGTCGTGCCGTCTCAGGCAGAGAGGTGTCGCGCTCAGCTGTCAGTTTTAATGAGTGTCACAGCTGTCCTCAATGTCCAGAAATGCTGGGCAGTGAGGGAGAAACCAATCACGGGGCCAATAAGCAGAGAATCCCGACTCCGATCTATTTACAGAGGGGCTTTTAAACATATATCTATTTTTATTGATTTTAGAGAGAGAAGGGAAAGTGATAGAGACATAAAAACATCGATGAGAGAAACATCTACAGGCTGCCTCCTGCGCGCCCCCACTGGGATCTGGCCAGAAACTCCAGCATGCGCCCTGACCAGAAATCGAACTGTGACCTCCTGACCCGTGGTTTGATGCTTAACCACTGAGCCACACCAACTGGACAAGAGGGGCTTTTAAATGCTACTGTCATAAAGTGAGGTGGCTACAGCCCCTGGCCTTGGAGCCCAGTCTCTTGGCAGGGGTCTTCAGGAAGGACTGGCCGGGAGGGGCTCTGGCCTGGAGGGAGTGGGTGGAGTCGGGGAGGAGTCAGGGGACTGCCTGGCCACAATGACAATGATAAGACTGACATTTACTAAGCACTGATTAGTGCTGATTTAAACCTCACATGTAGATACTGTTAATGTCCGCATTTTACAGACAAAAATCAAGGTCCAGATATACGCTATGAAGTATTTTTTATTTTTTCCCAGTTGAAATCATCTCTCCATCCTTTGTGCTTTCACGACTCCTTTTTCTTAATACCTGGACCATGGCACATATGATTCCTTGCCTAGTTCCTCAGTTATCTGACTTGCCCAATGAATGATGAACTTGAAGTTTGAAGACAAGGACCATGCCTCGTTCTCCTTCGGATCCACCACAGTATTAGCTCAGTCCCTTAAATATAGTGAATGCTAAATGAATATTCATAAAATTACTGAATATCTCACTAGGAAGTCTTTCAAGAAAAGTTGTGGGGCATCATGAATTATATAATTATTTTGAATTTATCATTTTGTGGCCTTTGGAGTCTTCAACTTGCACAAAAGAAATTTCTAAAGCGCATCATCAGCTCCCACGACAAGTGTTCTCCTGGGACCGCAAATGCTCAAACTTGAGGCAAAATCAGCATATTCTAATGCATTTTCATGGTAGTTAACCCTCTTAAAAGCGTTTGGTGAAGGAAAGAAAGAATAAGACTGTTTCATTTCCTCACCTCCGTTCCTGTCACCTGGATGGATGCATTTGTCCAGTTCTGGTTACAGCAGAGAGCCACCCTGTTGATTTTGGGGTGTGTGATACCTGTCACCCATTTACTGGGCTGAGACCGGTAGTAGTGACTTATGAGTCCTGCAAATTGGTTGTTTTGGCCCATTCCTGAGTCTTCTTGCTGAGACAGGCAGTGTCTCAGAAGCATCGCGTGTAAAAGTGTCCTAGGAAAGCATATACTTTGCCAGAGGTTTGAAGGTGTGTTTTCCTCTCTGGGCAAAGGCATCTTCTACAAACAGGTTGGTCTGGGCTCCGGCTGCTCTCCCTCTCATCTCCAAGCTCCACTCATCGATTTCCATGTTTCTTGAACAGAATCCTGTTCTCTCAGTAAGGAGGTGTCTGAGAGCTAGAGAAAGTGGTCATCCGTCAGAGCTGCAGTGTGTGAGCAGCTCCCATGCGCCACACGCTGTCCTGGATGCCAGGGACACTGTGGTGAACAGAGCAGATGGAATCCTGCCCGTCCAGGCGCAGGCCCAGGCTCCAGTGTGTGTGGGTACAGTTGACAGATAAGCAAATAGGTAATGCCAGGTAGCAGACTGGGGCCGAAAGAGGTGGGAGACTAGCTACTGTAGACCTGAGAGCAGCATGGAAAATACAGGCTCTCAGGTGGGTCTGAGGAGTAAGGAGGAGGCATGGCAGGAGAGGAGGGAGGGAGGGGACAGAAGGAGGAGCTGAGGTTGCAGAGGTGCCAGGGCCAGATCCGTCACAGTCTTGCAGGCTGGGGTAAGGAGCCGTGGCGTGTTCACTATGTCAGGGTCCATGAAAGGGGCCCCAGTGAGCTACAGCTGCTGTTGCTGCCAGACCTGTCCCGTTGCCGTGTGACTTCCCACGTGAATCCTACACTGTAAGATAGTTGGAAATTGGGAGGTGTTGGCATTGGGTCCTGAGGCTGTCTGGTGTATGGTTTTAATTCACTAATTACCTTGATTCCATTATACTTGGTCTAGATCATGCACACAAACCAGAGGGCCATTTGTTTGCTAAATACATATTTATTGAGCACCTATTAAGTGCAAGGCACTGTACCAGACATTGGGATATGGTGGTGAACAAACTAACACAGGCTCTGAGGCTCACTGCTCTCTATTCCCTGAAATGGATCCTCAGCCCCAGACCAATGCGTCTGTGAGCCATTGGGCTCATTCCTGATTCCAGGTCTCTGCTCCGCTATATTATTCTCTTTGCTTTCTCCAGAATGGGGAGCAGACCAAGTTAACTCGCACCCAGAGAATGGGCATACAGTTCAGAAAATAAATATACGTAGCATGCCTAATGGAATGTTTGACACATAGTGTTTATGATCACAATGGCCTCTCAATTAGTGGCATTTATTACACATGCCACTCAGCTGACAGTTACTGACATCCTATGCTGTATTCTGCACTATCCAGTGTTTATATTCTTGTCCCACAATTAGGTTACAAGTCCACTGAAAGTAGGAACCACATCTGATCCTTTCCAACCCAGCACACAGTAGGCCCTCAATAAACATCTGTGGTATGAGGGCTCATCTGGCCTCTTAGACTAACAGCCTCTTTCTTTGCTTAGTTCCCATCAGACTAGGGGTTTATTAGTTAGCCAGGAGTCTCAGTGGAAGGTCGGCTACATTTTACAGCTATACTTGTCACATCCGCATATAATGAAAGAAAACAGAGGACTCTGACACAGCTTCTCTCAGATGCTTGACTCAGAATTTTTCGATTCATTTTCTGAAGGCCCGTTTTGGAAAAAAACTGTTGAAGCTCTGCTTTGTGGCTAACCTGGGACTCGCTCCAGAAATCATTCTGCAGCGGAAAATGGAAGCTCTACCCAGCAGTGATGGAGATGGATAGGGTGACAAGCCACCATGGGCACGTACCTTGGCAGCAAGGTGCTGGTGCTTATTTTTAAACTTTGCCCTTTTTGCTATGCCTTCTGGAGTTTTTGGCTCCAGGGAGGAGCAGCCTTTATGGGTGCAGAACCTTAACTTTAAATCTACCATTAGAGCTTCCAAAATGGACAATTAAAACTATAGTCACAACAGTCCATCAAATCACACAACATCCGTTTAAAGCAGAAAGTTACACCAGGTGTGAAAAGCAATGTACGATGTCTTTCTGGAAGGAGAGTGCTAAAACTGCCAAGTAGCTATATTTCTTTGTCACTCTAGGGCACGCGAAGTCTCTCAGTCTAGAATGTGCGTTTGGCTTCCTGGCTTGAATTACGTTTACTGGGATGATGATATGACATAAAGAAAAAAAAAATCAAAAGCCTTATTGATAATCCATATGTGGCCCTGGCCCTGGCACAGATGCTTGGACAGGGAGCCCTTGTCTCAGCCTGAAGAGGCGCCCTGCCCATAGGCTTTCTGGCGGGACAGGGACACTGTATGGCTTTAAGTGCTCCCTGATCGAATGTGGGAAAAGCAGCAGCCGGCCAAGTTCTGAACAGAGCTTTTATTGTGCGGAGGCCAGGAGGTGAGGGAGAGGGAGAGGGACAGGGCTCCCACCCAACTTCTGCCCTGCTCTGCTTTCTGGGAGATGTGCGTTTAAAAGGCTGAGAAGCACACCTAGGGGGCAAAGGAAGAAACGTATGGGACTTTATATAGTTCAGTTTTAGGATTTGCAGTAAATGCAATATATATATTATTTGATATTTAATTTACATTTAATAAACTTCCTAGCATCAGCTAATAAGTGCAACTGAAGAGCAAGCAAAATAGTATGTGTGACCATTTAGATCCCACTGAGCCTTGTCCGCCAGGAGCCCCTGCCCTAAGCTGGAAGCTCTGAATCACCTAGTTTCTCTCCAATGGAGGAGCACGTAGGGGAAAGGGGTCTATAGAAGCCAAAAACTGTTGGGCTACCAACATCATTTCAAATGAAAACCACAACAGACTCTGGGTAATTGGACATTTCTCTTTCTCAAGAATAACATAAAAAAAAATACTAAAAACCTCACTTGGAAAGTATAGTGTATTTTTGGTTTCTTAGGAGTTGCGCTTCCAGAGTCTTCTCCGCTATTCCCAGACCTTGTGAGCCCTGCCGAATGACTGCCTGCGCTTCCCGGTTCCTTCTCTGCATCCATTCAGGGTGCTTCAGACCCCACCCCTCCCCTAAATTGGCTCTGATCAAACCCAGTGGTCCCCTCCCCTTCCCTATATTACCCACCTGTGAGATGCACTTGGCCCTGCAGACCACTGCCTTTTAGAGACATGCTCTGCCTCGCTTCCTTGCTCCCCCAACTGGCTTAGTTTCCCTTTGACTTCACCAGCTGCTCTTTCCTGGTCTCCTCTGTTGGTTGCTCTTCATCTGCTTGACCCCTAAATGTTGCTGGGTCACAGACCCTTCACTTCCCTAGCTCCTCCTGGTCCCCTGCAAGGGGAAGCTCATCAAGTCTCATGGCTTTTAACGTTGTCTACATGCTGATGGTTCCACGATTCTACCTCCAGCCTCAGCCTCTCCACTGAACTGCAGACTCTACTCAGCCTCCTTGGCATTGTCACCAAGTGTCCAACAGGTGTCTCAATCCTAACACAGAACACTTGACTCATCTCTGAGCAAGCCTGTTCCTTCTCAACTCTTTACTCTCTCTGTAAATTATTTCACCATCCACCCTGGTATTTAAGCCGAAAACCTCTAGGCCATTTTTGTGTCTTTGCTTCCCGTCTCCTCTCCTGCCCTTTAACCCACTGACCAGTATGTCAGCTCCGTCTCAATCCCCTTCTCTCCATCTCCTTTGCTGTTATGATAGCCCAAGCTCCCAACACGTTTTGCCTGGACTCTCACACAGCTTCCTACCTAATCCTTCCACTTCCACTTTCGTCCCTCTTCAGTTAACTACTGAAACATTAAACAGGGTGACTTTTTAAGGCATAAATCAGATTATGTTACTTCACGCTCTGAAATTCTCTAATGCTTCCCATGTAATCACAGTACAGTCCAAACTCCTCATAATGGCCACCAAGACCCCTTATGAAGCAAATACGGCTGGTTGCCCACCCAGCCTGCCTTCCCCCTCCTCTTTTGATTCTGTCCAGGGAGCCACTCCTCTCCAGGCAGCTGATGTGCCTCAAGGGCAGTGATCCGACCCCAGCTCCAGGAGTAGGTACAACGGGATGGAGGGTTATTCCCTCCTCCACTGAAGTTCAAGAACCCCTGACATATTTCACTGAGCATAATACCCGTAGGTCCATCCATGCTGTTGCAAACAGTTAAGACTTCATTCTTTTTTATGGCCGAGTTATATTCCATTGTATACATGTACTGCAGCACTTTTATCCAGACAAAGACAAATACCATATGATTTCACTTACATGTGGAATCTAAAGAACGAAATAAACAAACAAAACTGAAACAGACTCATAGATACAGAAAGAGAACTGGTGGTTGCCTGAGGGGAGGAAGGTTTTTTGCGGGGGGGGGGGGACCTGGGTGAAAAAGGTGAAGGGACTAAGAAGCACAAATTGGCAGTTACTAAGTAGTCACGGGGAAATAAATAAAGCATAGGGAACATAGTCAATAATATTGTAATAACTATGAATGGTGCCAGTTGGGGTACTGGAAATATTGAGGGGAACACTATGTAAAGTATATGATTGTTTAACTATTAAGCTGTACACTCAAAATCAATATAAAATAAAATTAAAAAAAAAAAAGAAATCCTGGGAAGCCTATGACAATTCCTTAAAATCAGCAACAAATAAACGGTTGCTAATTTGCTTAGCTGGGCATAAAGGCTGTTAAAGCAGGTATAATCTCCGAATGCAAACAGTGGGCAATCTAACGGGCAGCTAATATCTTTTCCCTACCCCCAGCACCACCACTATTTTCTTGGACTTGAAGACTTAAATTTTTGGACTTGTCTAGGATTCCTGTTTCCTACAGATCGTCAGAACATATAATCGGCTGTTGCTTTGTGGTAAGTGTTCCTCTGGCTCTCCCTGTCTTCCTTTTTCCACCTAACATTTCCCTAACAAGGTCTCATGAACTCACCCATCCCTCACTCTGCCCTGAGCCGGGATTCCAGGCCATTCTCCTGCTGGATTCATCTTTCTAACTACCATGTTCATTTGGCCATGCCCCTGCTATGGACCCAAATGGCTGGATTAAGTCCAAATTCTTCAGCCCAACATTCGTATTGTTCCTTCAGGAGGCACTGCGTCATTCCTCCAACTTCTTTCCCACAACTTCGTGTCAACTCATGCTTTAGACAAGACATGGCACTTGCGATCCCCAGCCTGTGCCCTCCTTTCTGCTGACAGTTCCCATCCTTCCCTCCCTAAGCAAACTCTCCAACTCCCTGGAAAACACCGCTCCTTCATAAAACCTTCCCGATCATAGGCTCCATTCTGACCACTTCTGACATGGGCACCGAAGTTCTCCATCAGCCAGTTTTCTTGAAAAGACTGCTGAGGAGGAACACGGAATACAGACTATCTGTATACAGTTTCTATCATTAGGCTGATCTCTCAAATAGGAAAATGTGCCCCGAGTGTGTGCTGTGAGCGAGTGGCCAGACAGTGTTGGAGGACACACAGTCTTCCAAAAAAGTCCTTGAAGTCACACTGGAATGCAGACTTGTAAAACTCATTTCCAATAATTAGAGCCTACCGGTCACTTCCAGGAAGTGATCTGCAGTGTTCTCCGTCCTTGAACACTGTCTTCCAGTAGATTGGCACAAACAGGTATGTTTTAGAAATATTAAAATGTATAGTCACATAGCTTCCTTTAATTAAAGCCCAATAAGTATATGTCTACTTTTCAAAAGTTTCTACTTTTCTAGTGTATTTTTGCAGGTAATCTACTGTTTTTTGAGGTTAACCACAAAACCTATTCATTTTTCATAACTGGTGGCATAAATACAGGTAAGTGGACGATGCGTCATGTGGTCTACAAATGTCTTCTTTAAATCCATCTCTTGCTCGTGAGAAATACTGCGATGAGAAGCTGATTATACAGTCACTTCAGTCAACACATTTATAGTGAGCACGGTCTCCGTGCCCAGGCTCTGTGCGCTAAGCAAAAGTAGTTGAAGACATGGTTCCTGGGCTCCAAAGTTATAGTCAAGTCAGGAAGCAAACCCAACAGACTGGATGCCACCAGAGGTTCCTAAGGAATAAAATATTTAGAACACCTGATGCACCGAGAGCTCGAGAAGTGGGAGGTGGGCACAGTCAGGGGTGACTTGCTCGTTTTAACAGAAGTGATGGGACTGCAGCCGATTTCTCGGCTTGTAGACTGAAGGGTGCAGATAAATGGGCAGGAGAGGGAAACACCATCCCCAGGGCAGCGACAGCAGGCAACGCTGGCCTGGAGGAGTGTGGCCAGGGACAGGTCTGGGAGGAGATGGTGGAAAAGTTGGACATTTAAGGTGGAGCCAGACGGTCTCAGGACACAGACTGGAAGCACTTGGCAGTGGGAGCCCCCGAGGCTCTGGAGCTGGAGCACGAGGGACAAAGGGGCTGTTTCAGGAAGCCGGCCCTTCAGCTGCGCGCCTGACGGATGAGCAAACCCAAGGGGGCCTGGCTGCGGCCCGCGAGTGACGCCGAGAGGCTGAGATCACATCCATTATTTCCCATTGTTCCCACTCGGTCAGGAGACCCTGACAGAACACGGCTTTCCCCGCACGCCTCGGCTCGATGGGAAAGCTGCCTTCTCCATGAGCCCGCCAAGTCCCTGCAGGACCGGCCGTGCCCTCGCCTCCCTCCCTTCAGTGGCCGGCGACCTCCTTCGGAGCCGCCCTCACCCTCGCGGCCGCTCAGGGACAGAACACATGCGTGGTCATAAGGCTGAAACTCAAACCCAGCAGGGCCAAAAATGAACACAAATGTGTGCTTTTAGCTTGAGAAACAAAAGTAAAATAGGAAACACTTCTATGAACTGTCCCCACCTCGCTGCCGACCCTGCAGGCGGAGCTCCTTCCGGGCAGGGGGCAGGGCCTCGGCCTTTCGGACGCTGTCCCTAAGGGAAGGGCTCGGCTCTGGGCGGCAGGGCCTGGGCATGTCGGACGCTGTCCCTAACGGAAGGGCTCGGCTCTGGGCGGCAGGGCCTGGGCATGTCGGACGCTGTCCCTAACGGAAGGGCTCGGCTCTGGGCGCTGGAAAGCAGCGACTGGACAAGAGCTAGCAGGCGCCCGAGGCCGGCAGCACGCGGCATTTACCTGCTTCCTCTTTGCTGAAACCACTGAGAGAAATCCTCTGGCAGGAAGGTTAGAAGTGAGCAAACAAAATAAAATATTTGATTGAAATGACACTATTTCAGGCTATCTTCACTGATACCTGAAAACTTATGAGGCACTTACCACAGTAGAAGAAAGAACTGTTTCTACTCATTCATTAATCGGTAAATAACCGATAACGAACTACACCTGCTGGGTGGTGGGCAGGACTCAAAGCCCCAAGGAAACAACGCTCAGGGTGCCCACCCGCAGCCGGATGCTCTAGGGCTACCCCGTCTCTACAGTACTGATCTGGTATCTGTCTGGTGGCTTTTTAAAAGTAATCCAAGCCCGGCCGGGTGTGGCTCAGCAACTGAGCACCGACCTAGGAGCTAGGAGATGGCGGTTCGATTCCCGGTCGGGGCACATGCCCGGGTTGTGGGCTCAATTCCCAGTCGGGGGCCTGCAGAGGCAGCCCATCAATGACTCTCATCATTGATGTTTCTCTCTCTCTCCCCCTCTCCCTTTCTCTCTCTGAAATTGATAAAGATATATTTAAAAAAAAAAGTAATCCGATATCTTTAGTGAGCAAAGAAATGAGATGATGATGATGAAAGAACTATGAAATGAATCTATCGGGAAAATCACCAAAGTCTTAGTCACATCTCCACCTACAAAACCCAATAACAGTTTCTGGTGATGTATTAACCTAGGTCAGCGATTTTCAACTGGTGTGCCACAAGAATTTATAAAACATGCAATACCTGACTATTTAGTCAGGGGTACTGACCTCTTTTTCCTTAGTCAATTAATAAAATGACCACAGCCAGCACAACAATAGCTGTCTGGTGGGAATGCCCTGTCTTGAACCATAAATGTATAGGTCATAGAATAGAGTTGCATCTCATTGGTCACGTCTCATAATAAAGTTGCACTTGATTGGTTAAGTCTTGGTACCAGAAATTCTTATATACAAGGATAGGCACCTGATTTTTTAAGGAGACACTTTGGAGCAAAAAGGGTAGGCAATTACTATTATTATTATTATTATTATTATTTTTGTTAATTAAAATTACACTTTTTGTCAGATTGGCAAAACATATATTTTTTTGGTGCGCCACAGAATTTTAGTAATTAGTTTATGTGCCATGAGATGAAAAGGTTGAAAATCAGTGAGCTAAGTAAATGTCAGAAGTGACAGAATTCTATACTGAGTGCATGTTACTAACAAGCAAAGGTTGAGGTTTACATGGTGGGTTATTTACGCCTCCTCTGTTCATTCTTAGTTACCACTGCACATCAGTGTGTGTGCACAAAAACATCCTTATTGTCTCTTTAGCCTTTTGGCTGTTCAGTTTTAGAAACCTTAAGAGCATATTCTTACCAACTCCCCAGGCGTAGATTTCCTGTGAAGCAGGTATGAATTTTCTGCAGTCGTCAGTCAGGGTGCAGAAAATGCCACATGACTGCACTTCTCTAAAACTGATCTGTGTCTGATCTGAGCCTCCCCAACTGTTACCAAGTTGGTAAAATATTCAATTTCAGCTATTTCTGTAGGAAATAGAGCAATTTCCTACTCCTGGGTTGAGGGAGGGTCTTTGGAGATCTTACACAGAGATAAACATTGTCTTTCTCTGTCTTCTCCTTAAGCCCCAACTTTCCTTAACTCCAAAGATGCTCACCTCCCTTCCCAATATCTGTAAACAAACTGAGGAGGAGAAGTCCGGTCCTGGACTGGCCAATCCCCTGGAGCCAAGAGGATAAGCTACTTGGCTGCCTTTTGGAATGGGAGGTGGAACAAAATATAAATTAATGTGACAATCAATGTTCCAGCCACGCTGATATGTTAAGTGGCTAGTGTTCACCTTCTATTCTTACTAAGTGACTCAGAAATGTGGAAAGACGGCATTTTTAGGTCATAATTTCCTTAGAATTGTAACCTAGAATAGAGGGGTGATTTGTATTCCTTGCAAAAAACATCCTCTAGGTCTATAGAGCTCACTACTCAGTAGTGTGGTCAGTGGGCCAGAAGCTTCCGCATCACCTGGGGCTTCAGAAATGCAGACTTGGGTCCCAGCCCAGACCCTCAGAATAGGAACTGCCTTTTAACAAGTTCCCAGGGGGTTTACATGCACCTTGAAGTCCGAGAAGCACTTCTCTGGGTGGCTTTTCCTCTATTTTTTCTTTCCCACTTCTCAATCCCAGGCAGAATCCTTGCATTTCTTACCTTACCGAAAAATACCTTCCAAAGTAGTAATGAAAATTAAGCTTTTTAAGGGGCTTCTTTCTGTTCTGACACCTTGGGATGAAAACAGCATCACAGTATCTGGGATGAGGGAATCAAGAGATGACCAATGGGAAGCAAGTTCACATTTCTCTTCTGGAGGGAACACAAGGCACAGTAACACTCTGGTTCTACGTTTATGCTGCTAATTTCTAAATTGTGCATGGAGGGACTTCTGAGCCTAGATCACGAAGCTGTAATTTGAGAAATGAAAGGCCAGCTTTTGGTCCAGGTCCCAAGCACAGCTTACTGACTGCTTACAACAGACGGCAAGAAAAACGTCCTTTGAGCCAGGGTACAAGTAGTTTTCAAAAGTCATTAGACTTGAGAAAATTCTATTTGGCCTATAAAATTTGCACTTGGCTGAACCGTTTACACTTTGCAATGCCAATTTATTTTCCAACCAGATATCCCTAATGTCCCTGACTTTAATAAGCCAGGGATCAGGAATATTTGCCCATTATAAATACCCAGTTCTTCCCCCCACCCCAGCAAAAATTAGAGAAGAAAAACAGAGTAGGTCGACCTTTTTAAAAAGGTCATTTCCACATTTCATGGCGTTTAGGTCCATCATTCACTCATTCTCATTTTTCCCCCAATTCCAAGTAGCTGTTTTTAAGGCAATTTTATGTCTTCAGGATGATGCTAAAATCAGATACCTGAAATAAATTTACAAGTGGTATTTCCTGTTTTCGAAATGATGGTCCACAAAATACATAGCTTTCCACCCTGGTGCCTGGTACAGGGTGTTTGCAAGAAAGACTTGGCTTGTTTATTTCTTAAGAACATTTACCATGTGGCTATTATGAGTCTAATTAGTTATCGAACACAGATTAAGGAATATAAGAGGCAGGGTTGTGAGAAGTGTAAGATAAATCCTCAAACTCAAGTAGGTTACAGCTCAATTGGAGAAGACAGATGGGAACCCCCCACACAGCGAAACAGCAGGAGGGACAAGCCAGCACTAACAAAGCGTGACTAGAGGGCCGGAGGAAACCTATGTGGATAAATTAGGACTGGAAGTGGACCCGGCAGGATGGCTAGAGTTAAGAGAAAGAGAAATGCACGCGGTCACAGTCATAGATAATATTATGCACTTATTTTGACTTTAAAACAGCTCTATCTGAAACAACTCGAAAAGGAAATAATTTCTCATTAGGAAGAACAATTTAGAAATGATTCCCTGCATTTTTGAGTAAGTGAGGCTTGATTTGCAGAAGGTCTAGATCCCAATGTCACATAGATACATGATGGACAGACTGAGAATTTCTGACCAGGGGCCTTAACAGACGACACTCTTCGTGAGGCTCAGGACTCTGGAGTTGGATGGAACCCCCACCCCTCCCCAGGAAGGCACTGATCTCAATCTTAGAGCAAGTGTAGTTCCAATTTAATCCAGGAAGAATGAACAGCTTCCTACACCCTCATTCAATCAAATGCCTTGAGCTGAAATTACTTTACACAGTGAAAAGTTTCAAAACACTACTAAAAATCTAAAAAGGTAAATCACCAACACCACCTAGTAAGTTAATGCTAGACAAGTTCTTGAGCAATAATTTTATGACCTCAGAGATATCGTGGTTCAGAACCCAGAACGCAGAACCCAGTAGTGAGCAAATACAGTGCTCAGCCTGGTCTCCCCATTTCCCATCACCATGCCCATCAGCTAATCCTGCCTCATGGACTCGCCACCTGTCCCTGGGCTGAGGTTAAAGACACTATGCTCTACATTCTTGGCCTCTAGCCAAGAACATTTCTTGTTTACATTTCCAAAAATCAAAATGCCAGAGAAGAGTTTTATCTTTATCTATGGGGCTGTGTCTTGTAAAGGAATCAAAGACCAGTGGTAAATTTCCTGATATTAATCTTCCATGTGTGGCAAATCACTCATTGTGAAAATTGTTAATGTTATAACACAAGTAAATGGCTTTCCCAACAGGCTTACTGGCAGAACACTTATGAGAAATATTATGCCCGTAACGTAGGTCAAATCAATGACATGGCTCATCTCCTCAAAGTGAAATGCCCATTTCTTTGAGTTTCTATAAATCCTAACACTGTGGAAAGGCCATATTGATGTCTTTGTCCCAGAACTTGCTGTAATGGGACTTAGAGACATTCATTCACTGCTGAGGCAGAGAGCTAACTCTGTATCTATGTGTTCCAGACCTTCTTTTTGGAAATAAAATACTTAAATTGGATGATTTTCAGTTAATCTACTGTTTCTCCGGCAGATAAGCTGTTAACGTTGATTTCTTTCTGGTCTCAAATATTTAGGTTACAAAAACCAGTATAGAAGGTGAGTAAGTAACAATCACTTTTGTTCTTTTAAAATAATGCGCGTGGCTCTCCAGTTCTGGATGAAGGCGGGCCGGCAGGCACCTTTTTAAGTTTTCCACTATAAGCAACTCTTGAGGTAGTAAAACTGGATATAACACTGACTTCAGGATGAGAAACACTTCCCTACTGGAGCTTCAAGGCACTACAACGTGAAAAGTGTACTTTTGCCTTAGTGAAAAATCTGCCTATATAGTTGGAGTTTCCTACAGGAAAAGAAAATGCCATCACTAAAATATTCCTTGTCCAGGGGAAAGGTCCCTATTAAATAAAAATAGTTCTCCAGCCCTAGCTGGTTTGGCGCAGTGGTTAGAGCGCCGGCCTGTGGACTGAAGGGTCCCGGGTTTGATTTTGGCCAAGGGTGTGTAGCTCAGTTGCAGGCTCGATCCCCAGACCTGGTCGGTGTGAGCCGGAGGCAACCAATCAATGTCTCTCTCACATTGATGTTTCTCTCTCCATGCACCCCCCCTCCCCCCCCTTCTGCTCTCTCTGAAAAACAGAGGAGAAAATACCCTCAGGTAAGGATTGAAAAAAAAAAAAAGTTCTCCAAAATAAACTTTAAAGTGAAGATCTGCGATGTCAGCCTATCAGAAATACGTTACGCTCCGTCTCCTGTTTGTGTTCTTTATTTTTGAGGAGAAAGACAGGGAAAAGGTAAAAAATGTACCAACCGCCAGACCACCGCATCTGCATCTCTGTGGGTGCCCTGAGGCAGGGGGCCGCTTGTCTGAAAGGCGAGGCTGTGTGTGAATGCACGTGGTGCAGACCGAGGAAGGCCACCTGTCCCCTCTCCCCCTCCGGCCTCAGTTTCCTCCTTCCTCGTAGGGTGGGACCTGCTTTCTCTCTCTGACGGTTCCTTCCCCATCTCCTCACCGGCATTTCCTCTATTAAATCTCTTGCGCATCTGATCTCCCAGTGAATCTCTCAACATGCCCATGCCCACGCCCGCACCCAAGGACACGCAGGCTGCCGAGCGGCCACCCTGCGCTCCCAGGATCACCGCGCCTGGGGAAGCCCAGCGTGTCCCCTGCCCCGGCCTGTCCGCTGGGCGGCCGAGCGGAGCCCCTCGCCCTTGACCTTCTCCCGAGGCCCAGTGCTCTTGCTGACTAATGAGACTGGTGAGGGGGAGTCACAAGAGCGTCTCAAGGACCTAGAGGGGCTCAGCCTCAGGGTGCTTGCCAAGGAGGCCAGGGGCTGGAAGCGCGGTGGCCTCAGCTCCAGGACACGCTCTCGCACTTCCCGCTCCCCTGGCCCGGGCCGGGCCGTCCTCACGCTTCCCCTATACTCCTGTGATTTCTGTCTGGTCGCCTTCCTTCAGAAATTTCCCTTCCCTTCTTTGCGACACGAATAGAAAAAGAAGAGAAACTCCTGTCACACATGAAATTCCGCGTCCTGACACCCAGGGGCTTCCCGGAGATTGGCCGACAAGGGCCCCTCGTGCCCCCGGACTTACTATTTAAAGCCACGTTTGCATTTTAGCAACAGCACTCAGGCCACTTCATCCTCTGAGGTTTCGCTTGGTCACTAGACCATTACGTCCCCTTCTTGAGCACTGTGCTGAGTGACAGAGAACGCAGATGTCTAAGTTGGTTTTGAATTATACAAAAGGAGGGTGAGATTCCAAACGGTATCTGAGGAAGATTAATCCTGAGAAAGCAGAGGACTGTTCACAGTAGAGTGGACCTGGCCGATTTTCTGCCCTCCCACCTAACTCACTCATTTCTTTCCTTCTTCGAACCTGTGATTACAACCTATCAATCCGGTTATCAATCGGGCCGCTTTGTTCTTTGCCTCAGGCTCTTCTAAGAAGTTACTGTGGGTGGAAACCACTGGGTGGCTACCCCCACCCGTGGCTAGATAGGAATTCATCTAAACCAGTCAAGGCTTCCCAGTCACCTCTGTCAGATGCTCACCCTTCCAACATCCTTTGCAACTGGAGGTGGCAGGTGACAGAGTTCTGATTGAAGAGGCTTAAGTGGAAGTTGGCTGAGGACTTCTGGAAAACCTGTGGATGCCTAAGCAAAGTGGACAGGTGCAGGAGACGAGCTTGCTGACACCACTCCCTCTTCATCTTCATGCCTTGAATATGCATGTGAGGGCTGAACTTCTAGCTGCCAGCTGGCCATCACGCAGTGACAGTCATGAAGCCAAAAGGCCAACACACTGGGGGTGAAGCAGAATTCCAGGGACAGCCTGAGGTCTTGATGACATCCTTAAGCTGCCTTGCCAGACCTGAGACCACTTCCTTCTACATTTAAGTGAGAGGTAAATGCCCATATGGCTTCAGCTACTGTTAATGGGATGTTTGGTTACTTGCACCAAAAATAATTTAAAGGCCCTCTCTCTGCCTCTCTCTTTCTGGCAGAGGCTGCAACACACCATGTCACAGCCTCTCTGCCACCGCTTGGAACCCTGCCTGGGATCTAGAACCCCACCAGGGAGCTAGAACACTGTTTCTGCCTCTTGCCCTTTGTGGCATGGGGGCAGTAAAGGCTCTCAGGTATTGCTCACTCTGGTCCTTCACCATCCTTGGTTGGTTTCTTTACCTCTGTGGAACCTTTTGTAAGGAGAGGCATCGTTACATGCTCTCCAGTTAGACTCTCCGCAGACGCCGTCTCTTTCCTCCCCAGCTCTAGACCTAGAAACTGGAGTTCTACGCACATTGAGTTTTATATTTTGACTCCACAATACTGACTGTTTTCCAAAATAAGCAACTTAAAAGCTGGCAGAAAAAGTAGGGTACAATGAGGTTCTGACCATGTAGATTTCAATAGAAACAAACACTTTACTTTCTGTACTGGTTAGTAGAGGTGAAGATAGAATTTGAGTGTCAGCAACAGACATAAGGAAAAAATTCAGAGTATGTGCCATGCCCCACTTCTTCATAATCGGCATTCTTCACATAGTATCATAGCTTATCTCTGAAATTTATCTTCTTTGTTAGTTTAACTTGAGGGGTCAAAAAATGAGGAGGGAATGTTTTGTAATTACAGTGCTATGCTACTAACCAGTGGCTTTCAATCTTCTTTGACAACAACCCACAAAAACAAATATACTTTACATCTGACCCGCATGCACATCACTTGTGTCTCTGTCACCAAATACAATTACTACGAATGGCACAATCTTCACAAGAAGGAGCACAATATATGCCCTCCTCTTCTGGTCTATGCTGTTTACTTAAAAAATACTAGTTGAGCTTTACTAAATAAATTTCGTGGCAGTGTGATGATTGCTACTTAGAGCATAAAAAACATTGCTGAGTACACTTTTTAGTGAAGCAACTCTAAATCCATGACCGAAGGCTGTGGTTTAGTGGAGAGGGTAACAAGAATACTAACAAAAACCTGTGTTTAATAGTTTACAAAGAATCCTCACATTTATAATATAATTTAATAGCCACAATAACCAATAAGGCAGATAAGGCTCTCACTTCCATTTCTAGCTAAGGAAACCAGGGCTTCCAGACAGTAAACCATTTGCTCATGTTCACCCACCAAGCGATGCAGAGACCTCCATCTTCTGACCCTGAACTGCTAACTACCTCGACTCTTCTGCATTACCAGTCGTAGTTAGAATCAGCCCCAGTTGTAACTGAGAAAGTCAAATGGCCTTCGCTGTAAAACAATAAAAACACTTGCCTCTTTCTCTTTGCCAGAGAATCTTGAAAGTAGATGGAGGTGTTGGGTGTTTTCTGAGGGGAAAGTTAGTAGCTAAGTTCTTATCAACATCAAGCGTCTGCCCTTCCCACCTCTATGTGGCTCTGAGCCTCTATTATTGTTCCTCTACTGAAATGAGCTGCTTTCTTCTCTCTGAACCCCGACTCTTCTGTGATAGTGTGTTACATGTGGTAGCCTCTTCCGTACAGACCCTCTGGCCAACTCCTGTCTGTTCCACCCCCTTTCAGTTTTCTGAATTCCACCATCACTCACATCCTACCACAATATTTGGCGACAGATTATGGTGCCCTGTGATTTTGCTTTTATTTTACACGTGTCAGTCTTTCCTCCTGATGAGGCTGGAAGCTCTCTCAGAGTAGGGATAGCAAAGCCTCATGTGTCTGAATCTTCCCCAGCCCTGAGCACAATGTGGACCACCCAGTTGGTGTTTAAGAAATTGTGTAACAGTTAATAAATGCCAGACTATTTTTAGACTGTTATCTTCCCTCTTTCTTTTTATAGTTTTCAAATTTTAAAACCAAAACCAGAAGATTTTTGAGCTATAAATCTTGTTAAAAACAACCCCTGACACACAATAAGTTTTCATTAAATGTTTATGGGATGAACAAAAAGCTGAATGAGAGATAAGATAGATAAGAACCCGCACAACTAAAACAGTAGCAGCTTCTTTAGTATTTGACATCTGACGGCAATTACTTTATGAATCTTTAATATAAGACAAAATTATAATAAATCAGATTAGATTTTAGCAATTAATGACATTAATCCTGTCCGGATGAGAGAAGAAAGGGAGTAGTAGGAAAATTCCATTTATTAATGCTTTAATGAGATTTGGGAAAATAACAAACTTATGATGTGTTCAAGACTGTGATTTCTTATGTGGGACAACTGCTTTAGAACCACTTTGAAAAAATATCTATTTTTTTAGCTCCTCACTGGGTCACAGTTGAGGCTGCCACTTGGCCTGTTTTGCAGCTGGACTCCCTTCTTGGCTGACTCCTGCTTCCTTTCTCTCTCTTCCACAGGTATTGATTGATTATGGAGCACCCTTCATACACATCCTGTATGTTAATCTCCATCCCAGGGTCAGCTTTCTGGAGAACCCTATCTGTGAGGGTTCCACCCCACAAACTGTTTCCCAGGCCCCTTCCCTGGGCCTTTCTGAGCCTTTCCATGACCCAGTAACTAAAGGGTAATATGCAGCCTGGCAGTCATCGTCCACAGCTCTGCCCTGACCCTCAGGCCTGCTCCCTCTGACTGCTGTCTGTTCTTGTGACAGCTGTTATCCAGTGTGTTACATGTGGTAGCCTATGAAAGCCAGTGGGTACCCAGAACGTCTGAAGCAGCCGGGAAGGTGGGGCTAGGAAAGCGGGGGCTGTCTGCCCCATCTAAGAGGGCAGTGGCTACTTGAGTCCAACCAACCGTCTTAAGAATACAGGCCCAGGCTTGTGCAATTAGTCAAAGAAAAGCCAGAAATAAGATTTGTTGTTGTTGTTCAATCCTTAGAATTTCAAATGATACCAACCAGCTGGACTTTATAAAAGTGCTGCCTGAGCAAAACAGAACATTCCCGTGAGCTGGATCTGGCCCTGTTGAGCTCTGTGATTTGAGAGCTCTCTGGTCCACACGGCCCTAGGAGGCAGATTCCAGTGAGGTGTTCGGTAGTTGGCTGGTTTTCCTAATTGCTGCCTGATCTGACATCTGTGGAAACATGGTCACACCTGCAATTTATGCACCAGGTCAGAAGAGGGTGAAGGAGTTTAACCGAAAACCCATTCAGACAGTCACTCCTTCCGCTGAGGTACACGGCACTGGCCGAGATGGCTCTCAATATAGAAGGGTGTGGTCCACTGCCCCCCGACAGTGTCAGAGAGAGAGAGCTTAATAGCTCAACTTGATACTTTTCTTCAAATTGCAAAAGTGAATAACCCAAAGCTTTAAAACTGTGCCCAATAATTTAATTTTAAATGAAGTACAGCTCTCGAGAGGCCCCTGCCTACAGAGACTTTTCATATTTGACACTCACATCTGCACACTAACATGCCTGTTTTCTTTTTACTTTCAAGATGCTCTCAACTAATGGGTCCTTATTTTTAAAAAGGTTTTAAGAGACTTCAGCTATGTATATTTTTCCAAATTCTCAATCCAGATTTACAGAAATATATTTCTTAAAGATAACAAAGAAAATTCTAGAACTAGAGGCTGAAGGCGGGTCTGCTAAATTCCAGATGTAAGCATAAAGCGCTCCGGGGCTCATTAGCCACTTACGTGCATCAAACTGTCTTTAAAACTGAAGGGCAGTGGACAGTTACATAAATGATGAAAGATGAATTCTCTTCACTAAAGGTATATTGCTTCTCTAACTTACCTTTTGGAAAGAAGTAGAGTAACTTTAAATATGAAGACTGCTGCTTGGCAGTGAGCAAACCCTCCCTTTAAGAGCAAGTTAGGGTCAAGCCCCCAAAGCCTGTGCTGAAACAGGAGGCGAGAGCGCCTCCAGCAGCCGCCCGCAGCCTGTGCGCTGACTTGGGAAATTTTACCCACACTCCCCAGGTAATGGAGTGGCGCCCTAGGATGTTTTAGGAATTCTTTCGAACACACAAACTTGATTCTTTCAGCCCCCTGCTTATTCTAAGGTCTTTCTATTGCTGAAAGGAAAAAACTCAAAACTCCTTAGCAGGGCATGAAAATGCCCTTGACCACCTAGCCCTGAATGTTCTCTTCTACTCCGATCTCCACTTGCCCTGGGGGCCAGGGAGCACTGTGGGCCAGAGGCCCACCTCCCAGTACCACTGCCCTGGGGGCTGGGATTTCAACATACAAATTTTGGGGCACACATACATTCAGACCATAGGAGCTGACCACCGAGGTACCCAAGGAGTCTCCTGAACAACACTGAAACACCCGATGCTCCTACCTTTGTCTACCTTGCTTCCTCTGCCAGGAATCCCTACTCATTCATCTCTCCCCTCCCACTTTAGCAGTCGGTCTTCTCTAGTTATTATTAAAGCCCCAATTCAAGGACACCTTCCTTTCTTCACTCTTCTTTGACCACTGCAGAGCCATGATGATTTCTCGTTCATTTCTGCACATTGCCTGTCATTCACTAAATCCCTCCAAGAAAAATGTCACCCAGGCTGTGCCTAATTTCTTGGTGGAGCCTCAGTGAATGTACCCCTGGGTTTTCCACTTAGTATTGGACATGGCAGGAGGACAGCTGGTAAAGTTCTCAATGTCTCCCCACAAGGTCACTCTCTCAGGGCCTCCCAGGACCTTGGCAAACCTCATGGATTTGCATCATCCAGTACCTACAGATGAAACTGACTGTCAACTAGGGACACCAGGACCCAAAGCTAAGTAAGCCACTCAGGACAACTCATCCTTCCTTCCAAATGACAGTTTCCTGGCCACAGGGAGAGACTGGGGAAGGAAGCTGGAGGCCCTAGTTAAACTTACTCCAGCCCGGGCACTGGGACCGTGGACGCCAGTGCTGGCATCTTTCTCAGCAGGACTAAGTACTTCCTTCCAGGTTGTTCCGACCCAGGGATATGCTGGAGTGAGCTCTTACCAGCTCAGGGGAGTGAGCTCATGGGCAAATTTTCAGGAATTTTTGAGCTGGTTATTATACACGGTCATTATTAAAAATGAAATATCAATTTTAAATGAAACAATTATATTGAAAATAAATGTGATACTTAAAACCTATCACTTCATAATTATTTCACTACATTTAAATGTCACCCGTGATCTTGAGGAGAGTTAGTCTGTATCTGTATGGTGCAAATACTATAGGAAGGTGTGCCTCTCAGCTCTCAGCCATGCTGGTAGCTTGAAATGAGCCTCAGTGGGAGTATGTACAGCACAGATATCAGCAAACACTACAAGTTACTGCTTCCCCTCCCCCTGGCACACCACCCAAGAGCAGCTGGGTAACATTTACCAGCTCACTGCCAATCTACCCTGAGTGGACACAGCCTGCACCCTGGAGTGGCCACCCAGCCAAGTCTAACCACCCTCCACTGTGCCCTACAGCGATGCCACTGACCAGCCTCACAGGCCCTGCAGGTTGAAATGTAACAGGTTACTAGCAGAGCGGAGCCACTGCAATGCTAGAGGCCACCCTTTCAATTATGCTGGGGAACTAAGAATGAAGACTGATTGACTCAAGACTGACCTCCCTACCAGCTGGCCTCTCAGAAAAGGACAGGGCTGCATGCAAAGCTCTGTGTAAGAGCTCTAACCCAATGTCGAAGGCACCCAATTCTGTTCAACCTGACGGCCTGGACCTTGGAGCTTGGTCATACAGGCGGGAGGCGGGTGCTACCTGCAACCACAAACTCTAAGCTGGCAGCATTAGGCTGGAGCCCAAGTTCCGACTTATTTCTATTGTATCCTGGGTCCTGATCACACTGGGAGGAGCCGATGCTTCTATAGTCAGGTTACTTAAAAATCCCACCGTCCAAGGGCTCTGACCCTGCAAGGCCACTGCGTGCGCTGCCCAGGATGTTAAAAGGCAGAGCACGGCTGTGCATCTGCTTCTGCAGCTGTCTCCGTGGGTCTCCCGAGGACCGCTGCTCCAGCCTTCTGCTGAGAACGCTGCTTGATAGACGCTCTCAAAGTAATCTATCCGTACTTCATTTATCTCTTCATTTACCTAGCCGTCTTCCCTTCTTCCTTCCTTTCCTTGGAGGTAGGGAGCCGTTTGATTCATTTAACACAACATTTATGAAGCACCTACTATGTACTCCTATGGTAGGCTCTGTATACAGTAATGAATAAAGCAGACCCAGTGAAAAATCAACACACAGTGAATTAAATTCAAGTTGAACCAGCTACAAAGCTGGCTGCAGTCACCAGGTCTTCACACTCTCACCTGCTTCTCCCATTCCTTAGCTACGTCTTTCCATTCCCATATATACGCCATCAGAGTTTTCTCCTAATCTGCCTCCCAGCCTTCAATTCGCTGCCTTCTCATTTACTATAGAAACTGAAGGGAGAATCCTCCCATGCTAGGAAACTGTTACTCCACTTTTCCACGGCTCCCATCCTCAGCTGCCTCTTCAATCCAATAAAAACATAAGGAGGCAATCAGCTCCGGTACAAGAGACAGGCGATCTCCTTACTGCCTCAGGACATCACTCACTCAGTCCGCAGCTGCATCTCTGTCACAGCCAGTCTCTCACAGCAAACATCCCCGTCTCCAGCAGCCCACTTCCTTTCCTCCTAAGCTCCACTTAAGATCCATTTCATTCACGAAACCTTATACAGCTAACCCTACTTGGTCTGCAGCAGTCCAGGTACTCCAACAAGCCCTCTGAACTGGACCTCCTTTCTCATTTATTCATTCATTCTCATTGGAGATTAAATAGTCAATAAAAAACATACCAAAAAAACATACACAATGAAACAGATTAAAAATAAACCAGAACAAAGGAAAAACAAGATCCAAGGACTAAATTAATTTCAGGGCAAATTTGATATAGAAATAATGCCACTGAGTCCTGAACAGTAAATAAATAAAAGTTGGATTTTCAGCCCTTGTCTTCCTGGTGGCTGAAGCAGATGAGAAAGGACAGGTACAAGATTTACAGTGGCCCAAAGATGAAATCATAGCAGGTTCTGGGGAGCAGAGTTTTTACGATAGCATCGGGCATTTCTCCCACAGACCACTGTACCACTTCTCCCACGGGTCATTATAAAAGGAGGCAGTGTGTTCTGCATCACTGCCATGACTACGGTGAAACGTGTCACAGTCTGCTTCTCATGCAACGAAAATCAGCTGCAACAATACTCCAGGGTAGGTGCTGAGAGAAGAGGCAACACCACGTGGCTAATGACTCTATTCTGGCTTCTAATAATCTATACTCTCAGAATTACTGCAGGACACCTTGTGGAACCAGAATTTAACATCAATTATTAGTATTTATTTTGGGCCTTAGATTGTAAGTTTTTGGATGTTAGGGAATATGTCATGAGTATATTCTATGTTGGTGGGTCCACAAGTCAAAACTATTATTATAATAACACTAAATTATTATTTGTCTTTTCCATGAGTGTCCTGTGGAGTTTTCCAGAAGGTGCTTGACATGTGATGATAGCATTGCCCTAATGGCTGTGTTTTAGACATTTCTCAGTTTTATATTTTAATTATTATTTTTTAAAAATATGACTTTATTTCACAGAGAGGAAGGGAAAGGGAAAGAGAGAGAAACATCAATGATGAGAGTCATTGGTGAGCTGCCTCCTGCACGCCCCCGACTGGGGATCGAGCCCGCAACCCGGGCATGTGCCCTGACTGGGAATCGAACCGCCATCTCCTGGATCATGGGTCGATGCTGAACTGCTGAGCCATGCTGGCGGGCAACATTTCTCAGTTTTAATTTCCAATACAGTAAATGTTGATATGAGCCCTATAAACAAAAGCTCTTTGTTGACTTCATCTATTTGGGAGAATATACAAACTGTGAGAACTGCTATTCCGTGGAGGTTACTTATTAAGTACGTATAGAGAGTTAATTAACAAGCTACAGTGCGTGTGCTCTGGGACCCACTGTTACTGAAATGGGATTTTACTGAGCCCTCAGTTGGCGTGGCTACCTCAGGGGCGAGGGAAAAAGTCAGCTTTATCTCAAAGTTATTTTAATAATATATACACTGAGTCTTCAAGTTTAGGGAAGGTGAGAGGAAAGCATGTAAGAGCTACAACACATTATGTAAAGGTTTAGGGTTATTTCATCTGAAATTGTGATTTCCAAACTAAGGACTGCATTCACCCGTGTAGGCGTGAGCGGAAGCATGGGGAGGGGACTTCTGTGGACTGAGAACCCGTGGCACCTCCAAGGACTCTCCAACAGTTCAGCAAGGCAATGTGAGGGCTAGAGAAGCTGACACTAAATGGGGGTCACATCTGAAAAGCTTGGGAACTTCTGATGTAGAAGACAGGGAGGTTAATGTGATGGGAAGGGCCTGCCCCTTCCTGGGCCTGCTGATGTCAGCAGCCTGCGCAGCCCCACCTCCCCTGGACAATCCCCACAGGGTCCCAGCTGTTTCCTCGCTGGCTCGCCAAAACCCGTCCCGGTGCAGGTTCCCTGCGTCCCCCAGTCAGGCGGAGGCTGCGGCGGGCAGCTGTGTGCTCCTCATCTGATTGGCCTGATGCGGGAGGGTCCCCTGAGTGGCCTGTAGGGACCGTGAGCCAGGCGGCCAACAGGGAGCCTTCCACTTGGATTTGACTGTGCTGAGCTGAAAAGCAAGTTGGCCGGCTGACATTGGCTATAGTCCCTGGGATGCACGCGGCTGTGCAGAGGAACCCCACAGGCAGGGCAGGGAGTCACCTCCCGCCCTCCGTGACGGGTGTCATCAGCTCAGGCAGGCGCACCGTGTTTCTGACCTTGCGAATCCCTCCAAAGTCACCTGCTAGGATGTCCGCACGCACTTCTTGGTACAAGTAACACTGCTTCTCAAGGTCAAAATTATGTATTTTTACTGCTCATGCACACTCCCCTTTCCCACAGCAGTGTAAGGAGCAAACACTCAGGAACAACTGGTTGAAATAAAAAATTTTGTAACGTTATGTAGCTGGTTCGCAGTCTGAACATGTGGCCCAAGTTGGTGGCCTGTGGTGACTTTTCAGGGGGCAGGAGCTCTCGCACGTTACACGAATCTGTGTTTCCACTTCCCCGATCATGTTTCTATCACCCTGCCAGCATGCAGTCCTCCGCGAAGGTGCCAGAGTCACTCAGCAAAGGAAGGCAGGAAACTAAAACGCATCGGTTTTAGTAGCTGGGTAGCAAACACGTCTTACAACTTTCCCATGGGCGCACTTCTCCCTCCTTTCCAAGTTTCACCTCCAGCCTCTTTCAACGGCTACAGAAGGACTCTTCTGGCATCTTCTTCTTGCTTTAACCATCGCGTGTCCACGCGGAGGCCGCCTGCAGCTACCGCTTTGGGCGCGCAGGTGGACGGCCCGGCTCTGGCGAGGGCTCCTCGCCCAGCTCCTCCCTGCTGCCCTTGCTCCTTCCCGCAGGCACTCCCGGGAAACCCTTAGGATCGGATGAGCGGGATGGGTGGTTACTGCTGCCCGTCTCCCCGACTTCTAAGCTGTCCCGCTGACTCCTGGGGCCCAGGGCGCTGGGAGTGTGCTCGCCTCCAGCCAGCCCTCCCTGGCCTGAGTGTTTCACCACCACCCTCTCCACCAGAACTTAACAGTCTTGGGTTTCACCTGGTCTTGCCAAGGAACAGTAACAAATCTCACGATCTGCTGTGTTTACACTGTAATTCTGAGAATTGTTACTTATTCCAAGAATAAAAACTTAATCCAAAGTAATCATCTCCACCTTCAATTAAAGCTCCTCAGGGTAGCCTGTCGGTACCCTCACAGGTAGCACAAATGACCTTCAAATACTCAGGAGGCACTGAAAGACAGGGGCCAGGCTAACACTGAAAACGTGCACTAGTACAGATGCACAGACACACACACTACGGATTTAAAAAAACAATGCCGCGATAATCAATAGTTAGAATTTTACACTTAAAAGATAAAGCTATAAACTGAGATACATTTTTCTCGTCTTCAAAAATATAAAATACTATGAAAACAACAAGGAAAGATGCTTCAACTCATCAGAGAAGGGAAAGCAAAGGGGGACTCCTGCAGAAGGTCCTTCTTCTTGGTCAAGAGTAAATTACATGAAGCCTGGAGAGTACAGAACGAATGTGGTTAATAGAACTGAGGGCTGAAGCCAGTGGGATACCAGGGTTCACAACCAGATGAATCTGTCTCCAGATCCTGAAAGCAAAATGGACCAGTGAACCAGTGGTTATTTCTGAGGGTTTTCGGAGCACAAAAACAGGAGCTATGCCCATGTCTGAGCAGGTTAAAAAGGTGGGTACCTTTAACCTTAATCCCTAGCAACATTCTAGAGGGGGCTGTTAGATGGCGTGTGAGTCACCTGGAGGCAGCAGGGGTTCCCGGAGCACAACCACTGCAGGAAACCTACTCCACTTCCTTCAGGAAAAGTTATCTGACCGTTGTTGGGGGCAGTGTGGCTCATGTGAGGTTCCTCGATTTCAGTGAGGAGGTGATGCGGTCTCCCACAATATGCTGTAGAAATACCTTACTTAGCCCGAAAAATTATAAACATAAGCGAATCCATTGATGGTTAAACAAATGACCCAAGATGTTAAAGAATCCTGGCCCGGCTGGGTGTGGCTCAGCGGTTGAGCGTCAACCTAGGATCCAGGCAATCAGGGTTCGATTCCCGATCAGGGCACATGCCTGGGTTGTGGGCTGCAGCCGATCAATGACTCTCATCACTGATGTTTCTCTCTCTCTCTCTCCCTCTCTTTTCCTCTCTCTGAAAACAATAAAAATATATTAAAAAAAGAAAAAAGAATCCTAAACAGCCCGGGGTATGATTTGCACAGAAGAGCAGGATTTCCCATCTAAAAGATCACACTCAAGTCAACTAACCAGCCTACATGAACTCAAATTCTCCAATTAATTTGGGGAAAATGGAAAGTCCTGAGTTCGAATGTGACATTCTCCTGCAAAAGCATGGGACACTCCCTCTCGCCACACATGCCTGCCCGGCCTCCAGCTGGCAGACGCTCCCTAGCACTGCCAGACACCACAGCAGTTCGACCCCATGCGAAGCATCGTTTTCATTTTGAAAATGAGATTCGAAGCAGCCAGCCAGTGATCGCAGCTTGAAACAGCGCCCGCTGTCACACGGAGCACCTGGGCCTCCCTGAATCGGCGCACTCAGGGAAAAAGAAGAAAGGCCCCGGCAAGGAGAGGAGACGAGCTCCTTCCCTTCTCAGGAGCCTGGCCCCCAGTCCACGGGTTACTCTTCCTGGGAAACCAGAGTCACAGTGAGGGGCTCACTCGTGACCACAAAGTGTGGCGGTGATGGAGGTGGCATGAGAGAGAGTACTGTGGGCAGGAAACGTGGTCCCGCTCGTTTAAGCATCTCATCTTGTTCTTTCCTTAGCTGTGGCCTGCCCGTGCCAGGGAAAGGATCTGTGAGAAGAGCAGACCAAGTCTCTGCTTCTTTAAACAGCGAAAGATCCCGCAAAGTTCCCACCCCCAGAGGACAGGAGTGAGGCCTCTGCCACTGAGGACGGCGGGCAGCGCCTTTGCTCGGGGCTCCGGGGAGGCAGCAGGGACCACAGCTTCCGCTCTCAGTGGCCTTCCCCGACCCTCTGGTCTTCGGAGTCCTGGACCAGAATTCAAACCCCTTTTGGTTCTGAGACAAGGGGAAAAACGGAGCCAGAAACAGAAAGGGGGGAAGGAAAAGACCGCTTTCCCAGGCTCCTGATTTCCTTTTTCCCTCGTCCGGCTGTGTCAGGTCCGCCCATCCCGCATGACGCTGGGGCATTTAGGGGGGAGGAAGCCGTTTCAGTGAGACCCCTGAATATTCCTGCGTGGGTAGCTCCCAGCCTTAGACCGTCCTCCGAAAAGCGAAACCCTTGTATGGGGTTTCTTTCCTGCTTTTGTTTTGGTTTTCGTTTGTTCGTCTGTTTGAAAAGTATACAAGTTTTTCAATGCATTCCAAATAAAAGAAACCCGGTTTGAAAATGCTTACTGCCAAACTTAAAAACATCTCGGTAAGAAAATAAGCAAGCCCAGGTGGACTTAATTTTATCAGGGAGACATTGTTTTTTTGTGTCTATCTCTTTGGGGGTCAGTATTAGAAATGGGGAGACTGACCTCAAGGATTGGACAACTTACTATTCTGACCCTCTCCCTTTCCCCATCCACGTTATTTATAAACAGCGGGTATCTGCTATGCCCAGTGCCACGTGCTCGGGCTTTTTTTAGTCCTACATTTTGCACCTTTGTTCGGATTTGGCTGTGGTCCCAGGCCTCCTGCTCAGATGCGCCCCGTGGCCTGGCAGGAGAGGCCCTTTGAGGTCAGTGGGGCTGTGCGGAGGAGGGGGGAAAGCTGGGAGTCTGGACACACTGAAGGCACATGGGCCCGAGGGCGACTGTGCACTAGACTGTGACTTCCACGTGCATTCAGAGTGTCACCGGACAAAGTGCAGCCGCTAACACCAAAAGTTGACGAAGTGTGACAAGTGCGCTTTTCACAGTCTACTTCCTTCCCGAGGCGTAATGACATCATCCATTGGATCCCCGACCCAACTGTCCTAGTTCATCATCGAGCCCGTTCTCACCTGCCCACTCAGGGATCCATCCATCTGTCCACAGGTAAAACCTGTTTCTCAGGAAAAAAGCTTCCTGTTGTCATACAGCCCATGACTGCTGGATACAGTCACCACAGCTGGAAAGTGTACAAAAAGCTGGGTCCCTTCCAAGTGCCCACCTCTGTCCTCCTAAACGTTTTCACCGAAAATTCTTAAGCTGGGAAGGAGAGAGATGGGGGGCAGCTGGGGTGCAGGGTAGCGGAGTGGGGTCTGAGAAGGCAGAGGAGGAGGCAGAGAGGAAAACATGTGTTCCACCGGACACCAGTTACTCCCTTTTACATCCGAGGAAACTGAGGCAGAGAGGAGGGAAGTCACGTCCCCAGGGTCACAGGACTTGCAGGTGACGGGGGCGGGCTTCCAATTCAGTCCCGGGTCTGTCCCCTGCTCTAGCCCCCCCCCCCCCCCCCCCCCCCCCCGGGTGCTGGCGGTGGGCGTGGCCGGCTCAGGCATCATCCCCTCTCTCAGCCACACCAACTCCCTTTCCATTCTCAAGCCTGTTACAGGGCTTGGATCTGGACATTTATCTAAGCATCCAAACATAAAGAGATGAGTACTTCTTGGAATCCTGAAATTTCAAAGGGGACACACTTTAGGGGATAAAGTAAATTTTTAAATTTTGATTTTAAACAAGTCAGCTATGAGAACAGTAACCAACTAGATTAGTAGCAGCAACAGGGGGCAGGAGAGGCGCGGCTGCAACTCTCACACCTGTAAGCTTGTCCGTGCGTGGCTGTGGGAAGGAAGCATGGAGAGGTGCCGGAATATTCCAGGAGTGGGGTTTGGACCCTGACTCACTGCCTGGAGCTCTCAGACCTCGGCTCTCCAGCCAGAGGTGCCCTACACCTGAACACTCCAACTCCCAACAAAATAAAATTAAAAATAAGATGCTGTTGTTTACAGAAGCATGTTTGTCTTGTAAAGGCTTAACCTAGGATCCCTAACCATGCCAGTGCAGTGCTTCTTCATGGGCTATTTATGAACTAGAGAAATTGCAGGAGGGAAAACCAGATGGAAGAAATCCTCTGGTTTTTCCAAAGGAAAGCAAAACACCATTCACTCGAGGTGTGTCGTTCAAATACAGCTGACAGATATTTAGTTTAATTAATATGATTTTCATTGAACTAATCAGAGGCTTCAACCAATGAAGGCGCAGCTCACAGAGCCAGAAGAGCCCCGAGGAATCCTTCGGACAAGCCTGCTCCAGTCAAATACATATTGAATATAACCCTGATTTTATAGGGAAACTGAGTCTCACTAAAGTTCACTCACCTGGCCAAGGTTAACAAAGTTTAAAAAGGACAGGAGGGCAGAGAACCGAGATGCAGACCTAAGTGTTGTACTGTCCACACAGAGTCAAGGATGCATCTGGGACTCAAAGCCAATTCTCTCACATCTACATGGAGCTGGATTTTCCATCATTACAGGGAAAAAAGGCAGTTTAGGGGTGTGTGTGTGGTGTGCGTGGTGTGCGTGATGTGGTGTGTGTGTCTATCCCCCACAGGATCCAACATCACTGCTACACCTGCCTGAGTTTACCCTTGTTATGGCCTTTGGCCTATGAGTTCTCTTCTGGTTGATAAAGGTAACAGTTTCATCACAGCTTGCAGAAGTATGTGGCATCTACCTTGTTTTCTCTCTTCTCAACTTTGCATCCGTCTGTGCTTTTGCTGTCCTCGCCTCCTCCTCGGTCTTACCCACCTGTCAAGTTCCTTTGCTAAGCAATTTTATATGCAAGAGTATTAAACCGAGGAACTGGGTACTGTGCAGAGATGCAGTGATTATTAAATACCAATTAAAAGCTGAATTATTTTACTATGAAAATAGTATCATGAGATTCAACATCATTTACCATGAATGCTATCATTTCTTTACTACTAAGTAGAAGATCAACAGTCGCTGAGTGGGGCAGTGGAGCACAGGACAAGACCACCCAGGGCTTTCCATCAGCCGGCCCGAGTTCTAGCTCTAGCTTCGTACCTGTGTGTGTGACATACCACAGTCTCCTTAAACTCTCAGCCTCACCACGCCTGGGAAAGAGGGTGGACTGCAGGTACCTCCCAGGGCCTGAGAGGGATGTGAGGGGAACACATCACCCAGTGTTCACCACACTATTAACACCCTGCTCATGCCAGTCCCTGTCTCCTGGTAACTAAACGCTTCTAAACTGTGTGGAGTAAGCGAATAAGCCCTTTCACCTTTTCCAAGATTTGAAAAATCCCAAGACTGGGAGAGGCAGGGAGGAACCACCTTCTTTTTGCAAGAGGTGGAATTTGGGTAAACAACAGAGAAATAAATGCAGGACAAGGGAGCGAAAAGTATCCCAGGCTAATCCCTTCCAGGTAAGTTCTGAAGCCTGGAAATAAACCATAAATAGATGCCGAGGTCTTTATAAGGCTCTGCTCTAAATGTAAGCTGTATGCAAAGTGTCCAAACAGCGTGAGGTTAATGACTTCCCTCACAGCTGTGGCCTGTGGACATCTCTGGGGGACCTGTGCTGACCATGAGTTCACCAGGTGACCGGCCAGCCCCTGGCACTGCCACTGAAATCGCTTGTCAGCACCTCCACTAGGGGGCAGCAGGTGAAAGGAGAGGATGATGTCAACATAATTAATGTGGGTGCTTGGCAACAGCAGCTGTCAAGACGGGGTGCCAAGTAACGGGGGTGCAAGGGGGGAAGTTAGCTGAGCAGGGAGGATGAGAGCCAGAGTAATTGCTGGTTCCCATTTCTAAGTGAAGCCAGGGCTGGAAGGAGCAGCTCAGCTCTAGTGGAGTGCTTAGCGAGGTTTCCCAAACCAGCTCGACGGCAGATTCCTATCTGGAGTTTTGCTAAAATAAACAATCACAAGCATACAAGCAAGAAAACTCCAAGGCCTCACTCCGGGTCTTATGCATCAGAGCCTCTAGGTTTGGAGCTTATGAATCTGTGTTTTTCAAAAAATACCTCCCAGCTTATTCCGAGAAACCATCAACGTGGGTCCTGTTGGATGTCTGAGGTCCCTTTCAACCCTCAGAAGACTCATTTCACATAAAATATGCAGAAAGCAACCTTCAAACTGAGAGTACAGCTGTCTCTCTACCAACCTGTCTCTAGAGAGAACGGGCACAGGTAACTGAAATTGCTGGAGTGTGAAGGGCAATTGAGTTTTCAGTGTTGTTGCAGACACACTCTCTTAACGATTCAGTCCTCACAGCCAGCCTGCAAGTAGGAAGGTTTAAAGTCCCATTCACAGTTGGGGAAACCAAGTTCCAGTGAGGCTGCCTTAGGGTGCTGAGTCTAGGAGCCATGGCCGCTGACTTCCGTTCATTCCATCACAACATCCGGTGCCTTTTCAATTCTGTCCTTAACCCACATTTATAAACAATCTTCTCATCAAATGATTTAGTGGAACTCTAAGAGTGATGGCCATGTGCAAGTTACATGCAGAGCAGGAATAAGAGAAAGCCGTGATGGCAAGGCCAACAGAGGGAGCACAGGACACGGTTGGTGGGCAAGTGAGACAGACGAATGAGGGCGCATAGATCGGGGGGTCACGCTTCTGTGGTTGCCTGCACATGGGACAGCAGGGTGATTTCAGAAGGGCCTGTCTCAATCTAATTCACACATCTCAAAATCTTGTTTCTGCTGTTGACCTCTCTGCTGTGGGGATGCCACCCTGGTATGCACCTTAAGACATGTCCAACTCTGCAATGTTTTCAAACAGATTTTCAAGTCAATTCCGGCAACCAGGTCCCCTGCTGGCAAAGGCCAGCCACAGGGGAGTCTGCATCTGGGCCCTGCTACTGCTGGTCATTGCTGTCGTCTTGGGTAAGTCATCCCACTCTTCTGGGCCTGGGCTTCCTCATCAATAAAAGAGAGGGTCGGTGCTGCGGCCTCCAAACAGAGCACTAAGACAAGTTCAATGTTAAATTATTTTGAGTTGACTTCTAACATTGCAAACCTAGGAGATTCATATAAAATATTCACAGTCAACTTTTGGGTCCACTCCAATGAGGAAAAAATGGAATAGTTTTCCATAGCCCTTTCTACCTTCTAACATCTTAGATAATTTAATTATTACTGTTATAGCCTAATGTCTGCCTCACCCTCCCACATGCTGTCTTACACACACACACACCCATGCTAAGGAAAACTTCATGACAAAGAGTTTATGTTTCTTGTTCACTGAGTTGTTCCAAGCACCGGCAATAGTGCCTGGAACATAGCAGGTGCTCAGAAAATTTTGTTGATTTGACTGGTGGTAACTTCATGGAAAGTATATTTCTTTCCAGGTGAGGGAGGCTGAAGACAATCAGCTCAACCCAGAAATAAGACATGAATATATCCAATTAATTTCGGATTTATTAATCATAATGCAGACTAGGTTTTTAAAGTGAGCTGCCAAATAAGGGTTATTGATACATGCTTATGCCCATATATGGCATGTTTGTTTCTCATAAATATAATCAAATTGAGATTAAAAAACGTTGGGGATGTTTTCACAAGGATTCTGAATGTACTACAAGATCCACCCGTCAGCTCTTTGTTTCACTTGCAATACTTGAAAAAACAGCATGGCACGATTATTCCAAAGGCATGTGACAGTATGTGGAATGTTCCATATTAATGTAACCTTAATATGGAGATTAATTTCTATGGTGGTAAAGGCAGGTCTTAGAGGGAGGAAATTTAATCTCACACCAACTATATTAATTTCAAGAGCTGGCTTTGCAGAGATCACACTCTCCCACTCGTCTTTAATAAATGGTCACGTATGTCTCCAGCTCACCCCAGCGGCCTTGCATTCTAGAAGAGAAGTGACAGGAAGCATGTGGTGGAGGCACTCAGATGGGCTGTGCATTCATGGGGACTCAGTAGCTGATGTTTAAGTGATTGCATTCCTCATAAATTAGCCTGAGTGACAGGCTGCAAGAGCGCTCTTCCAAATCAATGTGACTTGTAACCATTAGTGTAGCACATGCTAAAGCCAACAACTCCTGCTCTCTTCAACCTAGGAGTACACAGACCAGATAAACCCACAGGGGGTACTTAGGGGGGAAATGCTGAGGCCTTTAATGTAAATGTGGCTCCTTCCTGCACACCTGCTTTTAGAGGCCGTGTCCTTTTTAATGATTATTTGATGTAGAACACCCTGGATAAAAGCTTGAAAGTTCTGGTCCTTTCATGATGGCCAACCCAATCTCCTTGGTACTCGCAGGTAATTACTTCAGCAGAATCATTTCTATCTGAATATACAGTGTCAGATTTAGAGTCTATGACAGGTGTTCATGGTGCTAAGAATGTTTCTTTTTGAATCAAGAGACTAAAATGAATTGATCAAGGTCCCCTTGAAGAATATATATTCTGGACCGAGCTTCTGCTCTGACCTGGTGTCTCTCATACCTGTGACTCTAACTTGAGGAAGTCCGGGTTGGAGTTTTTATCTTTTGCTGTTTTTGTTTGACCGTTTGCTATCATTGGAGCTGGTATGAAGAAGGATGGGGGACAATGGCAGATGTCTGTGACAACTTCAGTTCTTAAGTTGCTCATACAAATTTCAAAGGAGTCCTAAAGAAATGAAAACACCTTAATCTATGCTGAGCACTACCTGTCAGCAGGCACCTTGAATACTTCTGGCAAAACAGCTTGAATACATGGCACTACATGAGAAGGAATTAGTCCCAATTAGTCAACTGGTAATTGCTATAGGCCTTCTGCTCTCTAGTACAACAGGTTTTCTATGGTTTGGTTAAAGGCAGCCTTTCTTCTCTTGGGACTCCCACCATGTTTTGTGCATGTTACACATACCTGCTCATTATGGGACGTCTCACGTGATCTGTTACTCCTAACCTCTTTGTTTACCTGGCAAACCTTGAAGCCCCTCAGGTTTATTTATTTATGAGTCTCTAGCAGCTGGCTCAAAAAAATCTTAGGTGAACAAATGAACCAGCGAAAAGATAAGGGGTATACTGTAACTATCTGTATAAATATTTGTTTTACTGTTAAAAGTACTAACCATGCTTTATCTAATTTGACCCCTACAACAACCCTGGGCCCTGTCATGTCAATATGCGGTCACTGGATCGAGACCAGTGGTTCCCCACTGGGGGCCATTCCCCTCCCGTCCCTGTACTGCAGAGAACAGTTAGCAGTACCTAGAGACCTTTTGGTTGTTATAACTGAGGGTGCTGGATGCTATTGGAACCACCTACAGATAGAGGTCATGGATGCTGCTAAACATGTTCCAATGCACAGGACACCACCTCACACACACACACACACACACACTCTCTCTCTCTCTCTCTCACAGTTATCTGGCCTAAATGTCAACAGTTCCAAGGCTGAGAGGCGCTCATCCAGGCCCTCAATCTCTGAGAACTACTGTAACCCTTTTTTCTGTGAGTTCCTGTCTAACAATATTGTTCTGATTAAGTATATCCTATAAGAAATTACTCAGTGTACCATATAAAACCATTGCTTGCATTCAGTCATCTTCATCAAAAACATGCAAACAAACTGACCCAAACCCCTGGGAATAGCAAGTTCACGGTTTGATTACTAATTGCTGACCTGGGAGGAATATTTGGTTCGCCAGCCCTGTTCCTTTTTTTTTTTAAATACATCTTTATTGATTTCAGAGAGAGGAAAGGAGAGGGAGAGACAGAAACATCAATGATGAGAGAGTCATTGATCGAGCCTGCAACCCAGGCATGTGCCCTGATCGGGAATTGAACCCCGATCGCCTGGATCCCAGGTCGACGCTCAACCTCTGAGCCACACCCGGCCAGGCAGCCCTGTTCCTTTATCAAAGGCACTAGGGTGTCACTAGCACCTGGGAACTTCCCTGCATTGGAGAAGAAGGAATTCATTGAGGTATTTCAGAACATTTATAAGATCAATTGTTTCTGATGATTAAAGCTCCTACGAAGATAGCTAGAGAGCACTAGGTAAATTTAAATATCAGCTGTTTAGAAAGGGACCCCAGAGTCAAAATACTAGCAAGTTAATTCCATCTTTTGTCTTTCAGAAAACCTTACTTGAGTGGGTGGGGGCAAGCAGGAAGTGAGGGGACTTTGTTTTTACTTCTGAAAATTAAATTTATTGGGGTGACATTGGCTAATAAGATTATTTCTATGAAACATAACCTGTGTATTGCATGGTGTGCCCAACCTTCTTAAATCCTGACGGCCGAGACTCATCAGGTTATTACAGATGCATTAGCCAGGGCAGAGTTCAGAGGACTGGTGCTTCCACTGTCCTAGCGCCCACCCCCACTATGAAGGGGCTGAGCTAGTTTGCTTTGGCAGCTGCATTGTAACAGTTGAGTTTCATTATACATGCAACCAACTGAGCAACAGCCCGGTCTCTTAGAGGGCTTGCTGTATGCCGGGCTTTCATTTCCTTCATTTGTGAAGTTGATTTAGAAAACCCTAGATGCAGGACTTTACATTACCCCTATACAAAGCTGTCAGCCCTCGGCAGCTTTGACCGCTATCGGCTGTCAGGATATGCTGAATCCCACGTCTGTCACCGAGCACATTAGCCACCCCAGGTTTTGCAGCAGCTGCAGGTTTGGTTAGCCTGCCTCCCCAGTCTTCACTCTAGTAACTGATAAAAAGCAGCCCAGGAGAGAAAGGTAGAGAGAAAGGTGGAGCGCCAGGGTCTGGTCTGAAGGAGTATCTTTCAGAGTACCATGTCCATAACTGAGAAATGAAAGAAAAGTGTTCTTGGAGTTGAGACAGATTAGATTTTTCTCTCTGCGAAGTTTTCTTATTAGATGAGCAACTGAGTTTAGAGAAATTACAAGCTCTTGCCCATAACCACAGAGCGGATTATTGACAGAGCTGGATTCCTAACCCAGAGTTGCTAACTGGTTAATGTCTTTCCCATTACCCCATTAAATGGAATTGTGAAGAGCAAACAAGATGTCCCAATTTGGTTATTGTTGTCTTTAGTTTTTTTAAATAATTTGTATTTTTATTGTTGACAGTATTATAGCTGTCCCTCACGTCCCCCCTTTGCTCTCCTTCACCTAGCCCCGCCCCACCCCAGGCCTTCCCCACACTATTGTCTGTGTCCACGGACTATGCATAAATGCATATATGTTCTTTGGTTAATCTCTTCCCATCTCCCCCCCGCCCCCCCGAGATCTGTTAGTCTGTTCCAAGCATTCATGCCTCTGGACCTATTTTGTTCGTCAGTTTATTTTGTTCATTAGATTACGCATATAAGTGTGATATTTGTCTTTCTCTGACTGGCTTTTACACATGATACAATTTTCTGACAATTTGACTTTCTCTTAAAAGAGCAACACAAAAAAGAAATTACAGTGAATAGAAGACTTGTTTTCGTGAGTGTGGTTTCACTCCTACTAATTCATATGGACAAATCCTATCAGGGAAAAAAGGGTCGAAGAACAATGTTACGTCCAACACAAGTCCTACGTACAAAATAGGGAACGCTAATCCTATGAGGATGGGCAAAGCTTTGGGTAAGGAGGTATAGATTTAGAAACACGCAAAAGTATACAGTATAATAGTGAGAGTGTATGTCGTATAATTCTGCAGACAAGCCAGTAGAGAGGGGGGATGGCTTCACTTGGACAGCTTCTGCTTTCATGAATAATACGTAAATGATGCAGAAAAGAAAACTGAGAGTTAATCCCATAGGCAGTCCTTGGCCCTCCCTAGAACAATGAGGGAAAGCCTGTAGCTAACGGGCTGCCGGTACCAGAGGGTGTGGTTCAGCAGCCCAGGAGGTCCTGTTCATGAAGCTGTTTCTTCAAAGGTGAAGACATGGCTCCTGTCCCCACAAACCTTGGCTCCTGATTTAGCCTCAGGAAGAGATGCCCATTTGCTCTGAGGAAATTACCCATGCCTCTTAAGTTTTATATATCACATATTAACATACCCATAAGTAAATAATACATACTCATAAGTTTTATATACCATATGTATACATACCCAATATATAACATATGTGCACATACAAATATAACCCCTCACACACATACATATAATATGAAATAATGAGGTCCAACACTGAAAGTGTAAGAGCTCCATTAAACCTAAGAATCTGAATCTTAGGGAATTTACAGAAGTTCATGAAATCACCCCGTCTTTCTGACAGAACCATGATTCTTTATTTGGATCACGCAAAACATGATCATGTGAAATAAATGCAGCTTCCATACATCAGCTAAACCCCTACGGGGGGGGGAGTGCTATAACTAGTCTGCCACCACGGGATCCCAGGACGCGGGCAGTGCAGCGTGCACTCCGGGGTCAGACTGCCTGGGCTGACCTTGCACTTCTGCCTTCACTCGTTACGTAAACTAGTTACATAATGATTCTCGGTGTCCTTACCTAAAACAGGGTAATAATGAACTTTCCCCTTAGCACTGCTGTGGGGATTAACTGAGGGATTGAGTATAAATTAGTTAAAACTGGATCCACTACAATCCTTCTAGTATTATTGCTATAAATTGGTTTTAATTGTCTCCCACATCCCTAGTGCACCTGGTGACTTAGCTGGGGCCTGTGTCTCACTCCTCTTGGTGTCCTGTCACGGGACAAATGTTCAGTGAATGACCACTGAACTGACTCACCCTCTCACCCCCAGCATCAGTCAGCTCACCGCAGACCCACCTGCTCTATCACCAGATTTAAACTTATTAGTATTAGAAGCACAAGAACTAGATCACTAAAGTTTCAGCACCCCTACCTTCTGACCATTCACTGTTAAAACTATTCCTATAGTTGTCTCGCTTTATACAAGTTGATGCCAGTGTGTCTTAGTTCAATTGCTGAAAACACCTTAAAAGGTAGAATCCTCTTCTAGACAGCTTTCTGGAGTTATTTAAATGACTAGCTTCTATAACTTCCTCATGCAATGGAACTGCTTCTTTTAGGCATGTATTGTTATAAATCCAATTCCACACGTCTGTTTAGTTTGCATGCTTGTTTAGGCCTCAGGACATGCAGGAACTCAACCTGAAGCCAATAAAAGTTACCAGTTATTGAAAACGTATGTGCCTTTCTGGTGGCATCTCAGCAGGTGCATTACCTGTGTTACCTCCCTAATGGCTTTAAACAGTTACTTTCCTCCAGTTGAACAGATGAGAACATTGAGGCCAGAGAATGTAAGAAACTACCAAGGCCGGTGTAGCAGACACTGTCAGTGCTTTGCTGACATAACTCCTTAACCATTTCTGTGCACCAGCTCCCATGGGCAGCTGGAGCCGACTTGATCTGCAATTGGAGAACTGAGAGCGTCTAGGAACTTGCATCCTCTTGGGGTTAGCCCTGATTCTGGACAACCCAAAACACTACTTCTAGAGGCACTACAACGTCTACTACACCCCCCCCCCCCCCCGCCCGCTGTGGGACACGACTGGATACCGCACCCCTGCTTGGGGTCTCGGCCTGTCTTACTTCCTACTCCCCGATCAGTTTCTCCCTGGAACATCTTCTAATAGTTTACTTTCATTTGGATCCTTGTCTCAGCATCTGGCTTCTGGGGAACTCAACCTAAAATAAATGGCAGAGCTGGGACCCAAACACAATTCTTACAGAGTCCAAGATCAGTGCTCTGAAACCCCTAATCTCGACTGCTTTTCCCGACCGTGGCAGAGAAGACGGAAGCAATCAGATGGGATCAGTATGGAGCCTTGCTTACTGGCCTACTCCCCCTTGATCTCTGTGGGTTCTCTGAGCACCAGCCAAGGCCACCTGACCGGCCTTTCCTCTCCTCCGTGGCTCCCTGTACCCTTGACGGTCTAAGCTGCTGGCTGCTCCAAGGAAGTGACAGCCATGGGTGGGATCACAGCAGCAGGGGACAGCGTGATAACCATTTCAAACGCAGATCCAACTGAGCCCCTGGCCACTGAAGTGGAAATCGGCCAGTACTCTATACAGCAGTCTCCTCACTTCATCTTTTCCTGCCACCTTCTGCTTTAAGGTGCTAGTTGACCAGCTCCTAACCAACATACTGAAGAAATCACTCACCAAAATTCAATGGGGAATAGTTTCATTTATAGATACAACTCATGTTAATGAACATGCTTAATATCCTTCTGTTTTTATCTTTAATATTCTTCTATTTTCTCCTGAAAGTAAGTTTCTTAGACCTATGAATACAGGTTTTTAGCACCCACCTAATGAAAATAAGGCAGTGGGGTCACACTGGGGAGTAGCAATCCTTTTTGCCTCTTGCACTCACAACTGCTCTATAAATGTGAGTTTGACATGCAAATATGACCAGGAGATGCACAGAAGTTCGTCTAGCTCCTTCTATTTCTTGACAAGAGCTTTCCAGGAAGTCATGCCTAGAGATAGCTGCAAAGGGAGCAGAGAGCTGGTCAACCATGCTCATGAGGTTTAGAGCAAGCACCCAGTGTGGTGCTGGCACGTTCACAGCGGAAGTCGGGCACAGTGATATACCAGCGTGCAAACCCAGCCAGGGGCATCTGAGCAGGGCACATCGGGTGCTTCGCTGCATTCTGTTCCTCAAAAGCTGATCTGGCCAAACGGCGCCCTGACACAGGGCAGGCTTTTCGACTGACTTTCCCCCATTTCCCTGGTGCCCTACGGTCATCGCAACATATCCTTCTTTAGCTATTGTTCAGAAAAGCATGGTGCCGCTTGCTCCAACCAAGGAAGCAACTGGGTCCATGGCTGGGTAGAGGATGGTATGTCTTAAATGTTAGGCAGCCACAAAATGGTCCTTTCCTAAAAAGTGACCTCTCACTTTTGGAGAAGCCAAGGCTCCCCAAAATACAGCATGGTAAGTATCACCAATGCAATCTCCACTGTGTAAACCTATCAATGTGTACACATGGCTATCTAGAGACCAAATATTCTACTCACTATTAATTTCCCTTACACAAATGTGCAACGTTCTACTAAAAGATTAGAGGTCACAAAAATACCAGTTTTTCTCATATTAAGGTATTAAGAAATTAAGGATTATATCAATATAGCTTTTAATTTTGAGTGTTTCATACTTCAAGATGGGCTTTCATTGAAAAATTGGAAAGATGTGCTATCCAAGGAATGAGGCTGGGAAAACTGGTCCATCTCTTCATATAATTCCTAATGAGGGTCTTTCATAATCTTGAGTTCAACGTCCAAAGGGGCAGAGAAACCTTGGATTTGAAACCTGCAGGCCTCATGATATCTTGCTATGTCTGTCAATATTTGAGATTTAATCAGGTGGGTGGGGCACAGATAAAGGTGATGCCAGGGGATTGGAGCTGGGGGACTGGTTCATTCAGTGCAGGATGATGGCCAGTGGCTGGTGCACAGGGTACAGAGTTCAGTCACCTGGACAAAGATTGAGAAGACTCAGGACAGGCATCAGGCTCCCAGGTGTTGGCGGGTAGGGAACTCTGGCCCAGGTGGCATCTGAAGTATATGGTAGGAGAGTGAGATCATTCCTTCAACAGGTAAAGTCCACAAGTCAGGGCACAGGGATGCTTGGGCTTCTTGGAGACCACGCACATTTGGATTCTACAGTGTATAGCTATTTTCAGAGCCCTTCCAATGGAAGTGAATCCTAATTCAACCCAGCCCTGCTTAGGACTAGAGAGCGAGCATCAATGACAATGGTGGGGTATGACAGGGAAAGTCCCAGGTCAGGATTTAGATGCTGGTTTATTCATTCACTCAACAAACCAACAAGGATCTACTCTATGTGTCAGAATGCTGGAGGACAGGGATGCATGGATGCAGAAAACATCCTCATGGATTCAAAGGTCTATTGAGTTTTAAGCCCATAACGATTTACGACACAGTGTATGCAGTGGTCATTTTGTCAATTGCTTGAAAAAAAATTAAATTTTATGTATTTCAAACTCAATCCATTCTTTGTCACACAACTTGCAACACAGATGTCATGACAATTTCATCTAGATGAGGGACACACAAGCAATGTCACCTCCCTTTCTCCTCTCCCTGGCCCCCACCTGTCTCTGGTGTCCTGCTTCTTGGTGAAAGTTTCTATAACAACATCCTTACACATTTCCCCCCCATGGTTGGGACACAGTCCCCCATGCTCTGACACCTGTAAGCCTGCCAGGAGACATAACACAGACACTGTAATTAGTTAAGACTTAAGGCAAGTAAACTGTTATGTTAACAGAAACAGATTCTTGATGGATGTATCTGATGAATAGCATGGATTCATTTGGGAAAGAGAAAACTTGGATTTGCAGCTGAGGCTGACGAAATCCTCTGAGCCCCGGGCCTCCTGGTCTGTACAGTAGGCACCAGACAGGGCACCAGGCTCCTCTGCGTGTGTGATCAGTTGCATCCAATTTCGAAGAGTGTTTATGTTACCCATGGACATAACCTTTAGGCTGCCAAGGACTGATGATGAGGAAGTTTTGTGTTGGATTTGAGAAGACACTGTTGAGAGCATTCCTTAAACAGCCATGTGGGTGCCATTGGAAAAGTCAAAATGGCATGCTGATGCCTGCTGTTTGTGAACATGAGGATGGCCCTTGGGGTTGTGGCTTCTGGTGACAGCATCTGATGACAAGGTAGGTACACAGTACCATGGCTAAGCAGGCAGTTACAAGGAGTAGGGGCTGGGCTTCAAGAGATGCCTTCATTGGTGGCTCTGAACTGCCTAAAATTCTTTATCACATTGAGATTAAGGCTGAGGTTTAAATGAAACCAGCTCTGGGAGAATAGCCAATTGACTATTAAATTCACAGGGAGGAGAAAAATCACCATCCACAGGGTCTTCCTGAAAGGGTTTGCCTGGGGAAGGTGCTGGGTGATTAAGGGAGCTTGGGCTCTTGCTGTGGAGGGTGACCTGGGGCAGAAGCTGGCTGGCCAGCCTGGTCCAAGCTGGCATGGACTTCTGCACAGGTGAGCTGGGTTAGTCATAAGCCAGATGCAAGAAGCCAGGCGTGTCCATGAACAAGAGCTGTGGCCAACATTGCAAATCAAATGTCGACTTCGTTTCTGTTTACCCCGTGACCAAGGCCCTGGTTTAGGCTACTGAACCAAAGAGGTGTGGTGACATTCTGCATCCCAGGACTGGCTCTTGTCCTGTAGAGGTGGGGATCTAAGGCAGAAGATTAGAAATACAGCCGATCGGTGGCACATGTGCATCAAACATTCAAGGTTCGGACTATTCTTGACGCTCCAGTCTTTTCATTACCAACGAGCCTGGACACAGACCTGATCGCTCACACTGCCAGCTGCGTTGAGGGGTGAGTCACTTAGCTACCGTGCAGGCCTAGCCGGCCTTCCAGATCTGCCCAGCGCACAGCTCTGCTTCTCTCAACTCATCCTGCATATATTTTATTGCATTTGATGAGGTCAACACATACTCCAACAATGATGTAAATATCTGGGGGGTATATGTCATAAATGGCCAGAGACTTCAAGGGGAGGAAGCTCGGGCCTATGTCCGAGCTGTGGCCCCTCCGTGCACAGCAGCCTGAGCCACACCACAGCCACACTGCAGAGGTGACTGGAGGGCTGTGGGACTCAGGCTGGGCACAGGCAGGCATTCTGGGACATGGCATAAAATAGAAGTGGCTGAGGTTCTCTGCTGGCATCAGTCTCAGTGCATTTCTGCCCCCACAGAGCTGTTGCATGCAAGGACCACCTCACTGCTAGTAGACTGAGTTGTGTTCCAGGACCTCACTATATTAAAGTGAGTCACTACTGATGTTGATAACATCCACTAAAAATGTGGAAACTTAGCAATGGATGGAGTAAGAAAGCTGACAGTTCCTGAAGTCAAAACTCCACACGTAATTGGACTCCAAGCCCTGGTGACCCCATCTCCTCAGCATCTGTCTCTGATCCACCTATTTTCACCACTATGGCCACACTTACACAATCTCTCTCCTGACTTATTACAGTCTCTTCCTCCACACTCATCCCCCTCAAATTCACTTTTATTCTATTACTGGTATGAGTTCCAAAATGAAGATCGAACCATATTAGTACCCTGCTTAAACCTCTTCCATCACCTAAGGGGACCAGAATCAAATTATGTTTGCTTGTCTGTCTTCTCTTCTATAGACCATGAGCTTCTTAAAGGCAAAAAATAAATATAAAATTCCCCCTTGAATCCATAAGAGTGCTCGTTAAAAATTTGCTGAAAGTGTTCTGTGTTATCTCCTCCAAAGGTCTACGCTCAGATCTTCCACTGGCACCATCTAGACAGACGGGACCAGAAGTTCCATAACCTGGCCTCTGTGGCCTGCTGAAGTCCAATGTTAGAGCCGTTTGTGATGCCAGAAGGACCAGGTGACGCAGGGTTGTTGATGAGCATGGACTCAGGCCCTGGCACTAGAAGACACTGCAAGATTTCTCCTGGCCTCCTGGTGACAGGAGAGACAGCAGCAACTCATGATGGTGTCTCCCATCATGTCCAGTGTGAATGGAAAGCCTTGGGTTGTCTGGTCCTCCTTGAAAAATTTAACAGGCACACACTTCGCTGTTTGCCCACCACGACCATGACTCTAATACTTGCTTGAAATAGATCCTATATGCCTGGGAACCTCTCAGGGCTCCATGGAGCTTCTGGAGTGGCGTAGGGTTTATGTAGAAAAACAGATGTTCCTTCTACTGAGCCCTTGTTTCCGATCTGTTAGCAATGAGAACAGAGGTGTCTGTTCTTTTATACAAGTGCTGTGTCAGTTGGCATAGGTTTATGAAAAATGTTCAAAGCTATATAGAGAACACTGGGGGATGCTGGTTCCTTCAGGACTTGGCATCTCACTCCTAGTATAAGTTTCTTATCTTGAGAGGTATAGAACAATGTAGAGCCTTTAAGTCTTTAGAGGGGTAAGATAATAATTATATGCTTTGCCTGCAAGCCACACCTAATATATATATCTATATCATTATATATTCGATATAATATTTATATATAATGTGTATATAGATACACACATATACATGTAGTATATATTACACTTAAGTATTATATATGCTATACATTAATATTACACACATGCACACACACACACACACACAAATGATGTTCTTTCATGAGCTCAGCACTTTGGGCTGGTCTATAACATTGAGAAAAACTGTGACTTGCAGGATATGGTGTATATTCACTCTCTCGTCTCTTCCTCTCCAAATACTAGCCATGCTTCAAGGCCCCGCAAGACTTGCCTTCTCCATGAAGCTTTTTACCACCTTCTATAACTTAAGTCAAATCTACTGACCTAAGTTTACTTCCAAAGGGAATAGTTACAAATACAGTGCTCATGTACCACACACTCTGGCCAAATTAATCCCATGCCTCAAAAAATACCACTGGACACTAACCATGTGAAATGGAAGCAGGCACTGCCCAGACCAGTGCCCTGTCCCTGGCAGAAACCCAGCAACTGCACGAACCATTCCCGGCGACAGCTCACATTCATCCTGCACACTCTGTCCATGTGTGCCCTTAGCACAATAGCTACTCCTCGCGTCGCCTCCTGCTCTCCTCAGGCTTGAAAGTCTTAACCAGTAGTCTAGCTTCTGCTGGAATTCTCTCCGCGTCATTGGCAGCCAGAAGCGACACTCCTCTATTTGCCAGAAGGAGTGCAGTCCAGGCTACTAGTCCCACAGTTAACAGGCACTGCTCCTACTGTAATTCTCGGTGTCTATCCCCATCTCCTAACCCACGGGGAGTCCCCTGAGGGGAGAATCGCTATGCTCACAGCCCTAAGTGCAATGTTTGAAAACAGAAAGCTCTGAGAAAATGCCTGTACACTGAACCTGTTGAATTAACCAGTCCAGGCCACCTTAATCTATACTTTTTCAGAGCAGTTTGACCATTAGCACCCTTCGCACATCTAGACCTTAAAGCTATACAGTCTCATTCATTTCTAGGAGTTCCTCACGCCCCGACTGGTCCCAACTAGACTGAAGTCCTTCAGGGCAGGCCTGCTCCCGTCCTAGGATGCTGGGGTCAAAGGGGATGCTCAGTTGTGGATTGACAGGAACAGAAGGGATGAGAGCTCATTGATAACGGGCACGCCCTGGAAGAGTATTTATGTCCATTGGACCTGTAAACACATCTCACTGAATTCATCATCCCAGGAGCAGCAGTTTCAGTGCGGCCAGCAGACAAGCCGACCCTGTGAAACCCCCTGGAGATGAGGCATTGCTGGTCACTCCCAATTTTGGAATAAGAAATTCTCCCCGAGACTAGAAACCTGACCTGAGGAACAGACTAGAGACTAATGTGAAGGATGAAAGACGAGCGAGCATCTATTGCAACACGTCCCCTAATACAATGGTGGCACTGTTCGATGTTTAGTTCGCACTGCATTTCCCATAGGGCAATTAGACTTAATAAAAAGGCCTCTCAGGGCCAGTATATTTCTAACTGCTCATCTGTCCAGGCATGAAAATCCCTGCTTGACACTTCAAGTGTCAACCTTCCCCAGGCATACGGATCTGTCATCTCCTACCAGCTTCTGGGCTACTTTCACCAGGGGACACTTCCCGGATTCCTTACTCAGCAGAGCCACAGTTCTCACTGACCAAACAGAATTCAAATGAATGGTTGCTGAAATACAGTAGTGTGTTTTTTGTGTGTGTGTGTTTTGTTTTTTTAAATCCTCACCTGTATTTTTAGTCTACCTTATACAATGGGAAAGAAAATAAAAATGAGTTGACGACAATCCTGACTTGGCACAGAAAGAAACACGTGGCCCATGAATGTTATCTGACATTTAATCCGAGTCATGCCATGTGATTGCTTTGGCTAAATCCATCAGATAAATGGCCAGAATGGGGAGCTCGTGTTCAAACATGCTCATCTGCACCTTCTTGCAGAAACATCAGGCACTGGTCCTTAACTATCCCCAGGCCATTTTAAGGTAGAATTCTGAAGTAGCCACATACTGCAAAGGAATTCTGGTTAGGCCACTAAGAGAAAAAAGGAAGGGGGAGGAAGAAATTTGTTCCTTCGCTAAATTACTTACTACATACATGCAAGTCGTGGCCAGCTGCCTGGTTTGTGTTTACTATAAACCGCTGCATTTTCTTATGCTCTGCTCCTCCCAAACAAAGAAACAAAGCAAACAAAAAATTATCAGAAAGCAAGACAAAAGGCACACACGAAGCCAGTGAATGGTGGTGTTTTCTCCACTTTTCTTCCGAAGCGAAAGGTTTATGTTAAAGCTAAAATGTCAGAGCAGCTGAAATGCAGGCTCTTTACAGACTCTCTAGCTCTAAAATGTAACTTGAGTTCTAGTCTTGCAACTGGGGATGCATTTCCAAAGATACATCGTTAAAGATTTCCTTTGCCATACTTCTCATTTCACAGGTTTTTAAAATTTCCCAAGTCTGGCCGAATGGCCTGACAGCCACCTTAATGAAGAAAGCTGAGAGCGAACCAGGGTGCTTTTGGAAGAGCAGAGGATCTCGGCTGCAATTCTTTGGCTCAGGACCAGAGTCTAAAACCAGCCATGGGAAAAGCTGCTGAAACAGAGCTGCGATTCCTTCCAGGCTTGACTTGCACGATGTTGACGTTATAACATCAGAGAGACCCAAAACTATTTCAAACAATTATGACTTCTTTTCTATAAATATTTCTAGATTGCTTTAAGAGATAACATATTTTACCTTTCTTGTTTTCTTGGTTACCCTAGTCGCCCTCAGCAGCTCACTACTATGGATTTATTTTGGGCTCAAAGGGCAAGGAGGGCATCTGAAGGCACTACCTCTGCTCTGAAACTGTTTTCCAACATCCGCTGCCAGGCGGGGAGGGGGCGTCAGCTACTCTTAAAGCAACAACTGCCTGTGGCGTCACAGACTGGGAGAAATAGACTGTTTCTTCCTCTGTGGAAGTCCAAGCCAGGAAAAACTCAAGCACTCAAGACGATCTTTTAAGAAGTCCCCCACCCCTTTATGAGCAAAGTTTTCTTTCTGAACAGAAAAATCCCTCTTCTCACTTCCCTTCATTGCCCTGTCTTGTTCTAGTTATTTCTGCTCTGAGACATACGTCTGAATAGATTGACTTTTCTCCCAGGAAGAAAGTAAAATACAGAGATGGCCAAGGAAGCTGAGGACTTCTGAGTGTATCATTCACTATTTCAGGTGACTCTTCCTTCAAACTTAGCCAGAGGGTAATCACCCTGAGAGTAAGAGGCGAAATTTATCTGAAACCTGCAATTTCCCCTCTCAGAAAATATGACTTAGAGGCCTTAATTCTGAGCTCTGCAAATAGGCTGGGATATCCTTAGTCACAGGTGAGCTGAGTGATCAGTAGGTTAATAATCCTTCAGTGTAGTTTCAGTATCTTTCCCAGAGCCCAGGGACCAAGAGACCTGGCTCGCCTTCCCACAAATGCCCTCAGCACGATTTGCAGCATTTCTTCTTGATGTGAAAACACCAGATGCCAAAGCTGCCTACCACGTTCCCTGTAAAACATCCACAGAGAAGTCCTCCGACTTTATGATTTTAAAGATAAGTTTCCTATTTGCTGCTACTTAAAACGTAACATATTTTGATTCAATTATCCAAAGAACTTAGATTGAACAAACAGAGCTTGGTGTTATTTCAAAACACTGCAGGTGGGAACAGGAAGGCAGCACTCACCTTCACTCCCAGAAAAAGCATCACTGGAGCCAGCCACTGCCAAGGTCAATAGCAACTTCCAGAGATCCATACCTGTAGGACCTGCAATCACACAAAAAAGCAGGAGATGAAGCCAACTGAAAGCAGACAGTTATTGTTAAATGCTGTTTAAAGACTATAAACCCTGTATGAGCTGACAGGCACATCAATTCTAGAACAAACCCTAGTTGTCTTCCAATGGCCCAGTGTCTCATGGTGGCATACTTTTCTTGAGAGCCAACAGCAGGTTGTAATATATTTTACTCCTCGAGGGTGCTGTCCTCAGGAAATCACAGGGACACTAGTGATTTTCACATCCTGGCCCGCAGCCATAGAACCACCCTGCGACAAATGATCCCCATGCACTGCTCCAGTAACAGGGCTGCTCCAGTAACAGCCCCGTGTGGTTCCGTTTAATGGGACCTGAGCAGCAAAAACTTGTCAGCAATGTCACCAAGCATGGGGCCATAAAAGGAAAAGGAAAAGTAAAACAACCTATTGTCATGGTAAAACTTCTCCAGTGTGTTTCCCAATGAACAAAAAGAGCTCAGTTAACACTCACAATACTGGCTAAAATAAGCCGTCCTAAGGAGGTTAAGCTGGAGGGCAGCAGAAAGGAGAAACTGAGAAGCAGAAGAAAACAGAACCTCTGTGCTGCCCAAGGGGCCTCCCCTGGTACCCTCTTGGGGTTTTTAGTAGTTTTAGGAGGAATGCGAACACCTTACGCTCACACAAGGGTCAGATGATGCCTCTAACCATTTGGAATCCCAAGTGTGGCCATGCCTTGAACCTCCAGTTTGATGAATGGGGGAGCAGATCAGCATGGGTCGGCCAGCATCACCCTTGCCGGGTGGAAATAAGCTTCTTTGGGATAAGTAAACAAGGTGTCCACTTCCAAGATCTCTGAAGGGGTGAGTTTGGGCTGATTTTAAATGAGCTCAGCAGACTACCTTTTGGAGAGCTGTTGCTACATCTGACAACTAACAAATGCCAGTATCTCCATAAAATTACACTTAAAAGTCACTGAGGCTACCCGATCACCACTCTGGGAGCTCCACTGGCCTCATTTTTGTTCCTGTACCCTCGACAATAATGAAATAGCCCTTCTCATTACCCCTCACCAGGCGGAAATGAGGACCAAGAATGTTTGTTTTCATGGGTACTGGAATGAATGGAATGGTCCCTGGGAATGGCTGCATAATTCTGAATAGGTATAAAATGGCTCATGGTCTATAATTTCTAGACAGCAGTTAATCCATCATTGTTTTTGTTCCAAATGATTTTTTGTTCTTAAAAAATTCTAAGGAAACACATCTCTACACACACTGAGTCTCTTCTTGTGTCTGAACACGAATGTGTGTGGACATGCATGAGGACCCTTACACGCTGTCTCAGGGAGTCCTTGATAGGACAGGGGGTGACTGTGCAGATGAACACACTTCGTCAGCTATGAGTTATAACATCCACGTTTTAAATTCCTAACCTGAAGGCTCTGCCCAGTGGCCTTGCATCATCCCCATCTACTGTGCCAATGGGAACCACTGAGCACCTCCTCCGTAGGTCCTCTACTTCTGGGTGAATAGCTTGAAGCCTCAGCAGAAATACATAAAGAGGATAGAAACAAATACATTATTGGCTGCAAATGCCATCCTGTTGATAACTTAAACAATAAAATTTAAAAGGAAATGTCCAGTTGTTTTTTTTGTGTTTTTTTTTAAATAGAAAGGGCATTGAGGAGCTGGACTCCGTAAGTGTTGGTTTCACAGCTCATCCCTCACACTTAGTGGCAGGTAGAGAAGATTCCGGGCTCTCTTAATATCAGGCTGCAGCAGAGGCTCTCTCAATTCTCAGGCCGCGTGTTTTGCTTCCTAACTGATGAGGTTTACAGAGGTTTGCACTTCTCAGAAGGGTGCTTTCGCTGGTTTGGAAGTGACCTCTCCAAAGAGACTTGGCAGATGCCAGACACGGGCATTTTGCTTCAGGTGAACAGTAGTCAACTCTTTCCCGTGCCCAAACTTCTGAAAGCTGCGGCCTGCGCAGGAACTTCGCTTTTCTCAGAGTGACGGGCTTGCTCTCTCGGGCTCTGTCTTAATTCCAGCCCACATTTCCCATTTCCCCCATGGCCTTCAGGTGAACAGATCCTGCTCCAGATACGCTAATTATCAGAGGAATTCTGCTTGAGGTTGGAGCTTTGGGCAAAGATTTGCAGGAGCCTCATAACCAGATCAGACCCACAGGGGTCAAGGACCAGGGAAACAAACATATTTAGAGATTTTGTGCTCTTCCTTGCATCCCTGTTGGTGCCACACATACCTCTTACCCCGACCCTCCTCTTTTCCCTTGACATAAAAGAGAATTCTGGGCTCTGGATTTGAGAAACTATAAGGCATCCCCCCATCTTCTTGAGCTGGCACCTTCTCCATCAATAAAACCTTCCTTACTTCAAACTCTGATGTTTTGAATATTGGCCTTTGAAGTGCCTGGCTCACAAACCCTGAGCCACAAACAAATTATCACAATTCCCCTATGAGCCAAACATATCTCCATAGAAAACGTTCCATTTCACAAAACAAATAGATCCGAATTCCTCAAAGCAAAATTAACCAGAAACCTGTCTGCACGCTCCTACAGCAAAACATGGAGGCATTTAAAACTGTCATTCTTCCAAACAGGAGGCGAGAACAGTTCACTGCACAGGGGCCCGACCCTAACTCTCCAACTGGGGGTGGGAGCATAGAGAAGATGGCGAAATGTGGCTGGATTCAGTAGGAGCTGGTCGTTTCACTAGAAACAAATGCTCTCTCCTTGCACTGCTGCTGGCCCGGGGGCAGTGACTCCAGAAGCAGCCTGTTGCACTTCCCCAGGGAACTCTCTAGAGCCATCACGCAACCCAGGCCAATGGGCATTCAATTCCATTTCATTGTAAGCTGCCCCCCTCCACGGTGCAGAGCTCCGTGTGGCAGCTTCTAGATGAGAGGATCTTTCTTTACTAGGTTCTAGGTGAGATGAAACGTCCCTAGGAGAGGACAGAGTGCAACACATAGAGTTGGGAACTTTAATCTATCAGCCATGTGCCAGACGTGGGCAGGAGGCACTCCCATCATTCCCCTCCCCCAGTAGAGGCAGGCGCTGGCCAGAGAACACCACATGGTACCTCCGCCTACTGTGTTTTTCTAAGTTTGCAATACTTTTCTAGGGAAAACCCCTCTCTAGGCTTCTAATGATATTTATGCATTCTTTGGCTATAACCTCACGGCAAGATTTGCATCTGCTGAGGGAAGACGAGCTTCTACTCTTGCATAATGAAAGACACCACTCCCACTCTCAGAGCCACAGGCATTTTGCCTGTCCTCTCCTCCCTCAAGGGAGAGCCAGTTGCAAAGCAGTGATCCAGCTGGCGTGAGATTTAATTCTGTAGACTGCCCAGCAGAGGAGGCCTCCACGTTAGTTAGGCCTGTGATATACTGACTTTTATTTCTTGGCTATAAAACAGTCCATAAACACATGAGAAGAGATGGAGATTAAATGCGATATTTTTCCAACATGTTATAACCAACTCCAGGCAAAGAAAACAATTGGTTCAATTCTCTTTCATTTAAAATTAGCAAGTATTTGTTGAACTACAAGGGCCTGTTAGCATTGTGCAAGGCACAGTGGGGAAGACAAAAGCAATGAAAATCATGGCTCCTGACTTCGGGAATTAGGCAAGAGACACACATGGAACTTGGAAAAAAAGAACACTTCCAAATGGAAGGTCAGCGTCGGAAAAACCTGATGGGCTTAAAATTAGAACTGAATGACAAATAAGATTGGGGTACGTTAGAAAAAGAAAAGGGGTTTCAGTGAACTTTTGTTACAGGTAAAAGCCCAGACAGAGCAAAGGTTGTGGGTGTAGTCTGGGTTGTGACTAGTCCAGGGTAGTTAGTAGTCTGTGGGGGCTGGTGAGCTAGAGAACAAGATTTGGAATTACAAATAAAGGGGCATAAAATTAGATTGCAACTCATATTAATCAGAAACTCACTAGAAGTTTTGGTATAGGTAAATCCTGGGCAAACATGAATTTTCTCAGCAGAAACCTGCCCCTCACGCCTTAACTTAACATCCCTGAGAAATACTGAAAAGATTTGCTGATGACTGGATGGACGCAGGAGAGGACACGTCCATCGTAAATGACTGAGGACAGAGCACGTGGGTGACTGACTGACAGTGCTATAGACAGAAACCAGGAATTTGGCATCTGAGTGTTTAGAGGGAGGAGAAGGTCACATGACCATCTTGGATACTTGGTGTTTAAGGCAATTATGAGACTTGTGGAAATGTTAGAAATTTCTAGTGGGACGTTCAAGGTAGGAGGCTAAAGACTGAAAGAGAAATCATTACTGGATTTCAGAGATATCTACACAGACACATGAGCATCAGATGAATTTAATATGAAGACTAGACTGTTGGGTGAAGAACCCAAGATCACCTTTATTAAAAGTAATATTAGCAATCTAGTAAGCCATATAAGGAAGAATACGCTCATTTCTGGCTTGTAATTTGACACAGACAAAATGAACCGTCACCCAAAACTACCCACACCCTCTGATAGGTATCAGGTCTTTAAAAGTGGCCAAAAGCATCCCTAGAAGTATGATGTTCGCATATTACGGAAGGAATAAAATGACAGATTTAGTTGCTTGTAGTCCTGTTAAGGCAAAATACCAAAATGGCAGCCGAATCAATCAGAAATAATGTTTCCCCCATATTTTTTTTTTAAAATATATCTTTATTGATTTCAGAGAGAGGAAAGGAGAGGGAGAGAGAGAGACAGAAACATCAATGATGAGAGAGTCACTGATCGAGCCCACGACCTGGGGATGTGCCCTGACCGGGAATCAAACCCCGACTGCCTGGATCCTAGGTCGACGCTCAACCGCTGAGCCACGCCTGGCCGGGCTCCCCCAATTTTTTTATTGATCTAGCTTTTCTGATACCAAAAAACGAAGAGCTAATAAAAAAAAAAAAATCACCACAGAAACAGAACTGTTATATTGCTAAACCAAGACTCCAGGGAGATAACCTAATAAACATGTACTTTCTGATGCTGGTGTTGATTGCTAATGAAATACTGCAAAATGGAATCTCGTGGACTGTCTGGTGAAGCTTTTCTAAGAACTCAGCAGTGGGCAAGGACAAGGCGAATCCAAAAGGGTATTGGAAGTGACCCGTTCTAATTAGCAACTGGCATTTTATCTGAAAAGTTTGCACTTGGAGTTCATTACCCACTTTCCATGGCGGTGGTCACTGGAAAACTGGTCAGACCCAACATGCCTCAGGTCAACTTGCTTCCTTTCCATTATGAGTTAGAAAAAGTTCACAGAGATGATCGATGTAACTACTTTGGTTGAACTTTCTTCTCAGCATCCAGCAGGGAATACAGGATGAGAAGGCCTATTGAAATATGTGTGTGGGGGGAAGCCTTTGGGTACAGTATATATAGTATAGTATTATGTTTCATAAAACAAATAAGGCATGGATGGTTTGTACTTGTATTGACCAATTTGGTTATCACCAATCACCTGTGACTACTGAGCGCTTGAAATGTGGCTAATGCTAACGAAGAATTCAATAAGCTAAATTTTGACTTTTTATTAAATAATTCAATTAAGTATTTAATTAAGTACATTTGGGACAGGTTGGATATATGAAACTACTTTTTCAGCTGTAGATTTTATGAAATCTAAAAACAGATTAAATATTTCTTTAAAAAAATATCTTTATTGATTTCAGAGAGAGAGAGGTAGAGGGAGAGGGAGAGAGAGAGAGAGAAACATCAACGAGAGAGTCATTGATCGGCTACCTCCTGCATGTCCCCAACTGGGGATTAAGCCTGCAACCTGGGCATGTGCCTTGACTGGGAACTGAACCGCGACCTCCTGGATCCTAGGTCGATGGTCAACCGCTGAGCCACGCCTGGCCAGGCCACATTAAGTATTTCTGATGAAAAGTTAGTGTTTAAATTGAGATGTGATGTAAATGTAAAATATACATGGATTTTGAAGGCTTGGTACAAAAAAGGATGCAAAATATTTCATAATGTCAATGTTGACCATATGTTAAAATCATATTTTTGATTTTGGGGTTACATAAAATATTATTAAAAATTAGTATCTTAATTTTATTAAATGTGATCAGTAGAAAATTTTAAATCACATGTGGCTTGCATTATATTTTATATTTCTATTTTACAACACTGATGTACATTTTAAAGTTTGTATGTTTTCTACTTGCATTTATAAATATTCAACTATTACAGTGAGTATATTTACTTCTGTGAAAAATAAAATATATGTCTAATGACATAAAATCATTATGGTTATGTTTTAAGAGGCCCTTCTAAACGCAGAATGATGGGGACAGAGGCTTACTGAAGAGTTAGGTATGATTAGATATTTGTAGGACTTTTTATAGAGTACCCAGTACGCCTTTGCTTATCTTCAGAAGTGTGACAATCCACATTGTATCTCTCTGAGCCATAGACAATAGTGTACTAATAAATATTTAATAATTGTTTCTCTGGAATAAAGGGCTAGCACCTGCCAATTTCTGTGGTGTAAACACCTCTGCCAAGGCTGGTTTTAAGTTACCAAGTCATGAACCTGGATTCACCAAATCAATGGATTCACTAAAGTCACTGAATGTGGACTCACAAGCCAGTACGAACTGGACCTGGCATACCATCAGCTGGGGAAGCGAACAATGCTATTTATCTAGGTTCCATGTAGGTAACAGGTACAAAGATTAAGCAATCTGCCATCTGTCCTACTGTCAGCTGATCACATTTAGTTAATAATCATTCACAGATACTTTACCAGGTATTGAGAAATTAACAGCAGCCTCTACCTCAGATGCTATCCTTGATCTTCACTTACATACAGGGTAGGCATAGGGGTTAAGAGCATGTGTTCTGGAGTCAGGGAGACAGAGGTTCCAGTTCTGCCTTTATCAAACCTCAGTTTACTCATCACCAATATGGGGATGATAGTTGTATTACCTTTCTCATAGGAAAATCAGGAGGGGATGAAATGAGATGATTCATTCAAAGCACTTGGCATGCCCTCTACCTGTATCCAATAAATACTAGCTATTTTGACTCTTTCTGATACTAGTAATAAATAGACTATGTTTTATAATGCTTCCATGGGATAGATTGAGAGTGGGCCCTCATTTATATATCATGAAATGAAAGCCTAGGGAGGTGGTAAAGCGATCAGCAAATGAGTTCTTGGGCAGCCACAATATGCAAGATTCCCTCCTTTGGCCAAGCACTCCATCACATGACGGTCCAGGAAAAGGCAGGCTCATCTTAATGCAATGTGTGCATCTCCTAGGATAAGGAAGGAAAGCCACATGTGCCTAGGTGTACAGGCAATTACACACCTTCGATATGGAGGCCCGATTGTGTGGGAAATGATCTAGAGGCTGACTTCATCCCTAATGACCATCTCAGCTACTGTAAGAAAAGTCTACACTGTGGTTACGAGGTCCAGATCATTTGTTTTGTGAATCATAGATTTCTAGAGATGAAAATTGGATAGACGAATTTCCATGGCGAGCAGCTTGGCTTGATGCCTTCTCTAGCAATGCTGTCTCCTTGTGAGGACAGAGAAGGCAGCTGGGTTACAGGAAGCTGGGTCTCCACCTCTTCCTTTCTGGAGTGGAAGTTAAGGGGCAATTCAGTACTGAAGGCTGAAGCTGCTCCTATCTTGGTATGCATGGGTCTTCTGTGGGGAGTGGGCCTTTCTCAGCGCATGGGGCATTGTTTGAGTTCAGTAGGACCCCATGGCCCTTTGTGACAGTGGCAATTCACTACAGTGACTATTCCTATGGATGGCTGTCAGACTCACCCAGCCTGATACACTTGGCGCATCCAATGATTCACGAGGCAGGAGTGACTCTCACGTGGAAGAGAACCTCAATTACACAGGCGTTATTGCAACAACATGTTCCTTTTTGTATCTTACTTTACATCACTGCACCTACCAAGCCTTTTTTTTTTTCCAAAACAAAGTTTGGAAAAAAAAACAAAAAGCCCTCTTACTGAATTTCTGCACTCTCTCTTTCCACAGGTTCCTTTTAAAATCTTTTTTATTTTATTACTGTGATCGAGCTATAACATGAAGAATGGGCTTTAAACAAAGTTGAAGACGTTGGGAGTTTCTTTCAAACTCTCAGAAGGGAATGGGCTTTGTTTAACCTAATTTAATAGGAAATAGATAAGCTGTTGAAGACATTTCATAGAATGAAGTCTGAGAATGAGATTATAATGTGACAATGATCAGTACAATAACGCATTGTGCACCAGCAGACCCAGATAACTTACAGAACAAACACTGGGAAAATCTCTTCTATTTTATCAAGTCCAACAAGGTGAAGTTGCTCTTTAGAGGTTGACGAGTTGGGAGACGAGTTGGGAAACCAGGTGTGAAGCAATGCGTTCTCCTGGGAAAGCCCTGCTAGAGGAGTCAGCAGTCCTGTGCCCTGGTGCCAGCCCAGCACCGTGTGACCGGTGGCACGGCAATAACTGAATCATGGTGGGCTTCAGCTCTCTCACCCGCACACCACGATTCTGTGGTAGGCTAAATCCTGCGCTCTGCGACGCCATGTAAACGCATCCACTGAGGACTTGTGTCCCTCTCTTCTTTTAGCTGGGAGCTCACTGAGGCAGTGGCTGCGTCTCACTCCCCACTGCACCCCCAACGACTAGCCTGGGGCCGGGCACAGAGCACATGCCTCCCCAGAACCTGCCCGATGGATGAGTGTGCAAGGTGTCAATGTCACGCAACTTTTACCCAGACCCCGCAAGTTACCCAGACTGCACTTGATTTCTCCAAGGCCTGCCTCCCCCTTCCCATGTTTCCTCCTAAATGTTAAAAGCAGGCCAAACAAACACCTGTGCAAGCCACCACTGAAGCAGGGAAAACTACAGCAAATGAGAGTCAGGTTTGGATGCGAATTATGGACAGGGGCAGCCACCACAGTATTCCCAGTGCTTAGGACCGTCAAGGCCGGTGATCACTCACAAATGCTGACATAACACATTCTCTAGGAGCAGCATTGCTCAAGGGATAGAATATTCATCTCCAGGCTTCGAGCCGCGAAGAGCACCTGGTCTACTTTCGGGCGCATTACTTAAGAGCTATGACGCGCGCTGTTTCCATGACACAGGGACATCCCCCCACCGCTTTTAAGCCTATACGTATAAATAGAAAGAAATCTATTTGGCCAGACTGACTGGCTGCCAGATAGATGGCAAACACAGGGCAGATCCCTGTCACATCTTATCTCCAGGAAGTTTATAACACACCAGTTCACTCTTTAAGGTCCCGGGAGGGACAATGCACCATGCATCGTTAATCATGTGCACAGAAAATGCTCTCCAGAACAGTGTGTGTCACAGAAATACAACATGAGCCACCAATGCCAGCCACATATGGGATTTTAATTTCCTAGTAACCTCACTAAAAAGTAAAGAAATAGGTAAAGTTAATTTTAATAATATATCTTATTTGACCCAATATATCCAAAACATTACCATTTCATCATGCAATAACTAGGAAAAGCATTAATGAGATATGTCATTCTTTTCTTTTTCCCCCCAAAATATATCTTTATTGACTTCAGAGAGAGGAAGGGAGAGGGAGAGAGAGAGAGAGAAACATCAGTGATGAGAGTCATTGATCAGCTGCCTCCTGCACGCCCCCTGCTGGGGATGGAGCTGGCAACGTGGGCATGTGCCCTGACTGGGAATCAAATTGTGATCCCTCAGATCCTAGGCCGATGCTCAACAGCTGAGCCATGCCTGGCCAGGCATATTTCACTCTTTTTTTTACATGGAGTCTTTGACTCTGGTGTGCATTAGCACACCAGTACACTAGCCACATCTCCAGTGCTCAAGAGCCACAGGCAGGTGAGTGGCTACTGCATCAGACCGTGCAGCTCTGGGACACTGAGAGATTGTCAACACCCATGGGGCCAGCTCCCTGGCTACTGCGGAATGTGTCTGTGATTATTGCGCATGATCAGGTCATGCCTCTGAGAAGACCTTTAAATAGCTCTTTTTCGAGGTCTAATAGTTTCTCAGAGTCCTAGATAGTCTTGTTATAGATGCAAGAAGTAGGGTGTTCTAGATGCTCCCAACACTCACTCTGCATATAATTACTGAGCACTATTAAACTATAAATCTGCTTGTGGCAAAGAACTGGCACAGACGCCAGATCTGTCACTATTTACGGGACTTTAGGTAAATCGTTTCTCACGCCCAGCCTCCTTATCTCCATAACAGACTGTCTGCAGTCTCTCCATAGTTTCCAGTCTTGGCTTCACATTACAGCCACCTGGGCAACTTAAAGACATGCCCTGGCTGTACTATTGATAAGTCAGGATCTCCGGGTGGAGCCTGAGGATTGGTATTTCAAATGTGTTGTTATGTGATTCTGAAGTGCAGCTAGAATTGAGAATTACCAATCCAGTGCAAATCAAATGTGCTATGATTTTTAAGTTTGTGAAAACCGAGCTCACCGGCCCCAAGGAACCTTTCTCAGCAGAGCAGGGAGAGAAAAGAAAGATCAATCTACCCCATTCAACCAACCAACTGATGTACTTTTTGCAATAGAGAAAATCTTCTATGCTAAGTGGTTGAAATACTAGATATGAAGGTAGGATAAGAAAATACTGTCCTGTGAAATGGCAAACTAAAAAGAATCCACATACAAGATGGGATCAGCTACCCATAGATAGGGTCACTCAAGTAATGCCAAAATATGGTTTCAAAGTGTTGCTGATGAGACTGGGTGAGTAGAATGCTCAAGTGTCCCCTCAAGATTACCGCCTCGGTTACTCAAAACACACTGATCCAGGTACTGCTCTGAAGGAACTCTGCAGATATAATTAAGGTTACTAATCAATTGATTTTAAATTAGGGAGATTATCCTAGATTATCTGAGTTCATGTAATCACATGAGCCTGTAAAAGCAGACAGGAAGTCAGCAAGACTTGAAATTTGAGAGGGTCTGACCTGCCCTTGCTCTAGGGGACCACCTACATAACTCGTAGTCCCCTAGATGCAATGTAGGCGGCCTCTCAGAGCAAAACTGGTTCCTGCTGACCACCAGCAAGGAAGTGGGGAAGACTGTCCTACAGTGGTAAAGAACAGAATTCTGTCAACAATGGGAATGAGCTCGATAGCAAATTCATGCCCAGAGCCCAGTCTCTGATGCAGCCCTAGATGCTTCCATTTCAACCTTGTGAACGCTAAGGGGGAAATCCAGCTGAATCAACGCTGTGCCCATTCTTCTCATCTACAGAAATGTGAGATGATTAAGGGGTGTTGTTATGAGCCACTAAATTTATCATAATAGTTATGGAAGTGGTAGAAAACTAATACAGTTTCTAAAAGCCCATTATAGAGTCCAACGTTGACTTCCTAAACATCAAGCAAGAAGATAATCATGTAAAGTATATGATCGTCTAACTGCTAAGCTGTACACCTGAAACCAACATAAAATAAAATTGGAAAAAAGAGCCCAGCTGGTGTGGCTCAGTGGTTGAGTGTCAACCCATGAACCAAGCGGTCACCGGTTGACTCACGGTCAGGGCGCGGGCACAGGCCCAGGTTGCGGGCTCAGTCCCCAGTAGGAGGAGTGCAGGAGCCATCCGATTGATGTTGCTTTCTCATCAGTATTTTCTCTCTCTATCCCTCTCCCTCTCTAAAAGTCAGTAAAAATATATTTTAGAAATCGGAGAAAAAAACACAATTGTCTAGTCACTACTGAACCAGGTCTATAAGGAGAGGGCTTTTTAGCAGAGCATAGAAATATGGAGGTAGCAGGGCCTTGGAGACAGTCTAATCCAACCCATTAATGATGGATGAAGATGCAGAAAAAAATTGGATGGTAAATAATTTATGGCTTTGTCTCCTCCAACTACCTCTGGCTGAGAGCACTTTGGGCAAGAAGAATGTCCCGGTACAGAAACGGGTAAAACAACCCTCAAGAGCTCAGCGACGCTCTCTCCTGAAGTCATTCAGGTCCCTCGATTCCAAATCTGCAGTTGCTGAAGGACCTTCTGATTCTTATGCCGCCTTCTGGATTTGCTCTCTTTCTGGAAAATCAATCCAGTAACCAGCTGACATGAAATGGCTGGACAGTGGAAATGGAGACTGAACAAATGCGTTGGAATCCTGGCATAATGGCCCATCCCTTGAATTTGGCTGGTATAAATCAGACCCCTTGAGTCTATTTTTTGGACGTGTAAGTCTGGGCATGAGATGACCCCAAGGAAAGTAAAAAAGCCAGAGAGAGCGCCTGTCTAAATCAGTGTGCTGGCCTGGCGTCCCCTACTAACCTCAGGCCTACCCAGGAAATTAAAAAAGCAGATGATGTGTCAGTGGAGAGGTAAATCAAAACCAAGGTCAGACTCTCTGATGGAGTAGAGTAGGGGGCAGCAAGGACAAGGAGCATGCGTTTGTGGAGAAAAGGTGGTGCGGAAGGGGAAAAGGCAGGCTACCTCTGTCCTCGTAAATCTAACAGGTTCTTGTAAATCTAACCTCTTGGCTAATGAGAGCTTGTTTTCCAAGCTTCCAATTAAATGCTCAAGTCCCGGGAGCCTTCTGTTCACCACCCTAAGGGACCACCAGGGCATAACTCAGGAAACCGGCGTTCAGTGACCCAGCTGTGACTCTCCTAGATCAGTGGCTGGTGGCTGAGGGCTGGCATGAGTGGCTGGGCCCGCCCTGAACACTGCTGATTCACGGAGACCACCCTCCCATCAAGTGAAAGGAACAGATGCAGAGCGCTTTCTCCTTGCAAGCTCCCTGAGCGAAATCAGTTCTCATCACATAGAAGAAGAGCAATAAAACACTCGTCTTCCATCAAACTGAAAAATGACTCGTGAATTTTTCACTTTCAACCACTTGTGATCATGTAACCAGTTAAAACTGCTTCCAAATGAGGAAGAGAAGCTACAGGGAACTCCCAGGGGGGACAGTGACATAGAGCATCATGTAAATGCTAAAGAACCAGAGGGCAGGTGTCTCAGACACAGGGAGACAACACGCCTGGATGCCCGTCAGCATCTCAAATAGCTCCTGCCCAAACTGAGCTCTGCATCTCCTACCTGCCCCCAACCTCTACCCAATGAACAAGCAGCTTCATCTCATCTTTCCTATTTGGCTTAATAAGATTAGGGTTCCTCAGTTGCCTTGGTTACTCCATCCCCTCTTATATGTAACTTGTCACCATAAGGGGGTGATTCCACCTCGGAATTCTCTGGAATGCAGCTCCCCCTCCCCCAACCCTAAGCTGTTGGCCTCTCATCTTTTTGAGACTTGAGACAGCCTCCATCACCATCTAGCCTCCTTTACTTTCAAGGCAGCTGCCGGACAAAACAGATCTCTTGACTTTGAAATGATGCTTGAACATTGCCACCCCCAGGAAGCCTTCCACAATCCCCTGAAACTCAATTGCTCACTCCTCTGTGCTTCCACACTGAATTTTTCTAGCCTACCTGCAAAATGTGTCCCAGTACTGAAGTCACAAGATGACGAACGTCTGGGGAATAAATGGGTTCCTGGAACCTGTGCTGCTATCTGTAAGGTTCTCAGGACAAGACACAAACTGTTGTGTGCTCCCTGTGTGTGGCTGTGGGAGGGGGTGTTGGTGAGTACAAGGTAGGCCAGAGGTACTCGATGTCCCCCACTCCAAGAACACCCACATCATCATCTAGCTATTGTTTTGGGACCTTTAGGAGTGGCTGGAGTACAAGAGAGCAGAAGATAACTTGTGGTTAGAGGATGGACCTGGGGCTGACTATTTGGGCAGCTAGAACATGACCTGAGGGTGTTGGTACAGGTGCAAGGGAACCTCACAAAGGCTGAAAGGTCACGGTCAGGTCAGAGTTCTGCCTGGGAACCACCTGTGTGGTGCTCAGGCCGCGCCACTCCTCTGGGAGGTGGCAGAGCTCAGCTGCCCACATCCCAGCCCCCCCATCACGCCTCACCCCAAGCCTCTCACAAGCTCCACCCAGTTCTCTCTCTACTTGTGCAGGAGGGGAAAGCAGAGGGTCAAGAGAAAGAGAGGAAGCTGTGTGCAGGTGGCTTTCCACTTCCCAATGACCATCAGCAGAGGACAGAACCTGAATCGCCATTTTTTCCCTTAAATTATTTTCCATGCTCGTTAGATTATACTGCTTAAACTACGATACTTCAGAGAGTGATGGCTTTAACTAGTTTCTCTACCAATCAGGCTGTCCAGGGTTGGGTGACGGGACCAGGGACCAGGGACCACTGAGGAGGCCAGAATCACAGTGAACATCCGGGTGCTGGGGGGGGTGGGTCGGAGGACCATGTTGGTCCTCAGGTCTCAGTTTACAGATGAGGTGAGGCCCTGAGAGATGAGGCGACGTGTGTAAGACCCCAGGGCTGGTGACAGCTGAGCTGGGGCAGCACTAGGTCTCCCATCCCTGGTCCAATGGGTTTTTTTCCATGTTGCCTTCAACCTGTCATTCCATTTTCAAGAAGCACTTCGAAGAGCAGAAAGCCATGCTTGCCTCACCCACATCTTTCATCATCGGGCGTTCAGCACAAACACTGAAGGGGCTAGGGCATAAGGTGGCTGGGCTCCCTGCTGCCCCAGCCACTGGCCACTCGCCCACCCTCCCCAGGAGCTGGACTCCCTTCCCACTTTCTCTGAAAGAGGCACGAGTCCTGGAGAAATTCAGAAAAGGAGTTCACTCACCCAGCCCTCAAGAGGCAGGATCAAGCTGAGCCCAAATTTCCAAAAATAATCCTGGTTATTACTTTGCAAAGATCTATTCCCTAAACTGACCCTGTGGTGATTTTCTTAAAGTGCAGATCAGCAGCCTCGCCTCAAACTGCCCGGTACACATGATTACTTCCCAGTACATATGATGGATTGCCCGGCATACATGATGAACTCTGAGAAGGCGCATCTGGCCGTGTGTGGCTGGGCCTGGCCTCTTCCTGCCTTTCCATTCCCATGTTCCACCCACTCCCTACCCGTCCCCGCCTCTGTCCATGGAGGAATTGTCTCAGAGGCTGCAGGCTTGTCACACCTCTGTCCCCTCTGCCTCCTATCCTCTTCCCATTTCCTCTGTCTCTGCAATTCATCCCCCAAACCTCGGCTCAAGGTCACCTCAACTTACATGTGTTTCCAGCAACACCCGTCTCCCCACCTGCTCTCTGCTCCCTTGGCAGCCTTGATGAACCTCCGTCCCAGCACTGTGAGACATCGGGGGCTTCTCCAGTCTCTCCTGGGGGTCGTCTGCCTCCCCACTACCACGCACAGTGCCCAGGACACTCGGTTTTACATAAATTTTGAAGGATGAATACAGACCGCTGATGCTACTTTGATACTGGTGTGCTGAGGAGGTGGGAGCACGGCCTTCAGTTGAAAGCTTATCTGAATGCATTTTTTAAAAAAAATGTTTTTATTGATTTTGGAGAGGAAGGGAGAGGGATAGAAACATTGATCAGAGAGAGTCATTGATGGGCTGCCTCCTGCACTACTGGGGATCGAGCCCGCAACCTGGGCATGTGCCCTGACTGGGGATCGAACACGGGGACCTCCTGGTGCCTGGGACCATGCTCAACAACTGAGCAACACCAGTCGGCCAACTCGAATGCTTTTTAATGAGATGGAGTAAGTGGTTTCCCATCGCATCAGCTGTGAGGGGATGGCCTGAATCAGGCCTACGGCGAGGAGCCCAGAGCATCAGAGAAAATCGGCGATGATGTCCGGCGAGAAGCCCCAGAGACAGCCTCGTTTTCCCCTCAAGGCTCTGACCATCCGCAAGGCTCCAGGAGAGCAGCAAAACATGCAATTGCGCTGCCACGTCCCCTTCCCAACCTTCTCCTAAAATACAAACTGACGGCTGAGCCATAAAACATGGACCCAGTTAAAACCTCCAAGTGCTTCCTGAGTGCAAATTACAACCTCTGTGGACTTTCGAAAAGCGGACCAGCTCCGCGAACGCCTGGACCACCAGCCTCCGGCCAGAGAACAAGGCCCGGGAGCACCAACTCCCGCCTCAGGGCGCCCAGCGAGGGAGGCCGCCTGGGCTTGGCCGGATCGCTTACAAGCTGAGGGACAGGCAAGAGCTCTGCTGAGTGGGGAGAGCAGAGCGGAGAGGGAGAGGAAAAGGGGTGGAAGGAGATGAGGCCAGGGAGGGGGATGGGGGGAGAACCACGCCCAAGGCTCACATCCAGACGAGCAAAAGCCGGTGCAAAAATGGCCTGGCCATCAGCCTTTCGATGGAAGCTAGAGAAGGGCGTGGCACCCAGCAGTCCAGCAGGTATTCCTGTAATACAACTGGGTTTTCATATGGCTCCCCTGAGCTTTATGAGAAGAACTTTTTAAATTTCCTTTTTCATTCAGTCACAGGTGCAAGCACCCATATTACACGAATTTGCTTAAAATCTGGTGGAGAGGGTGGGGTTGAGGTGGAACACGGTACAGGTGTTGTGGTCACTGCGTGGCATGTCTTAAAATCTCTAGTTTCTCCATCTTGCTGCTTTCACATAGAAACCTGTGTAAAATTCTACCCAAGCCAGTTACATTCTTCCTCCCTCTCCTCGATCTCAATCCCCCCTCACACCCCCCCCCCCCCGGGACCAGAAGAGAAGGCGGCACACAGCCCACTGCCTCACAAAATGAACCCCTGACCTTCGCCTGGTGCTTCTTTGGCCTCTGCCAACTGAAGTGAAAGCCAGGCCTAGGCTGGAGCCTCACTAGACCCATGACAACAGAGCTGGCCAGACTAGCCGAGAAGGCCAAGCACTGCAATCTGGCAAATAGAGCACTCTGGATGGGCTGAAGACAGTGACAGGCTTATTGAACCTAACTTCATGGTTTTCAGGAGTGCAAGAATAGAGCTCCCGTGGGCAGGGGCGTCCATGCATTTGTTGTGTTCACTGGAATCTCATTGAAGTAGCCCACATGGCCAGATTGTAGCGTTTCGTTTGTTAAACGGATAAATGAATGAACTCAAAAACATTGGTGCCTACTGGAAATCTTCACACACTTAATTGTAAATGTTTGACCAAAGCACCTACTCGTGGTACAAAATAGTTGACTAGTAAATCGTAAGTACCATCTACACATTAATTGCAGGATGTTTTAGTCAGTTGGGCAGGAAGACATAGCACGTAGACAAACTAGGTCTTTCTAAGAAAAAAACATCACAAGTCAACCAAAAGGTGCAAAACACTAAACACTTAGTGAATTACATACACAAGTGACACAAGAAACAACACACCTGCTTTCTAGCTCTGGAGCTTTGTCCTATTTCTTGTAATTCCTCACATGGTTACAACAATCATGACGATGCCCATCACTGAATGTGGGCTAAGCTGCTGCACACACAAGTCTGTGTGACTAATATTCCTGTGTGGCCAACGGTCCTGTGCATACTATCAGCACGAGACTGTTCATGATTGATGACCACGGGCAGCATTAGCAAGGCCTTTTGCTGGGTAAGACTCCCTCTGCCTGGCTGGCTTTCCTATGTCTGTTGGTGTGCCATAAATCATTCTGTGACATGTGATACAACAATGCCCTTTCATATAAGAAACCCTCACAGGGGAATGTTCATTTGAATAGATTAGTTACCAGTGACTAGATGTGGGGCGCTCACCTGACAGCTGGTTGGTGGTTAATGTATTAGAAATCAGATGTTGGATGTGTAGAAACAGCTGTCTCACAGATGCCTCTAAGTCATATTTCAAAGTGAAAGGCAGGGGTCCATAAACACCTCCTCCCTAAGCCTGGTCTTTCTCCAGCTTTTGCAATACAAGCCAGAAACCTGGGAACTATCTGGACCCTTTCTCTAACTCCTCTGCCAGTGTTACCTCTGCAGTGTCTCTTGCATTCATCCCATTCCCTTTATCGTCTCTACAGTTATCACCCAAGTCCTAGCCACCGTCTCTTACTTAGCCTTTGGGAATGGCCTAACACCCACTTAGGCTCTCTTCAGTCCATTTTTTCATAAGAAAATTATATTTTGAAACACATTTATGATCATGACCTCCCTTTAATAAAACATAAGCATGACTGTCCTTATTCATAGGATTAAATACAACCCCCAACATGATCTAAAATTTACTAGTTGTCCCCCAACATTCACTCTCCCCACTTTGAATTAGTAATAGAATCCAATGAGAGACCCTATCTCGCAGCCAACTTTGCAGCTAACTGTGGTCACATGACTCAGTTCTAGGACACAGGGTATGAGTGGAGGTGGCCTGTGTCTACCCTCAGGGCAATGCTCATCCCTTCTGATTCCCCTCCTCCACTCTTGCTGGCATGGATGCTGATGGATGGCTCACCAAACACGGGTATGGGCTACCTGGAGCTGTGAACACTTCTGAACTCGCTATGATGAAGCAGAATCCCAGATAATGAGGGGTTAAACCAGACCAAAGGACCAACGGGCCAATGGTTGTGTGGCCGGCTGCCCCAGATCGTTCTATCTCATCCTTGAGAGAAAAGATCTTTTTCAGGCTCATCTTCAAGAGTAGTGGGGAAAAATCACCACACAAAACATGTGAAAATACAAGCCGAAATTTATTCTCAATACCTATAAAGAAAGAAAATTTACCCAAACACATGACATTCTGATATGGCTTTTTAAATGAACCTTAAGAGACACCCTTCCTTTTCTAATAGTTATGACTCATCCTCCTGTCCTGGGACCGTATTTGGAATTTTAGAACTTGTGAATAGTCTTATTTGGGGAATTATTAAGGCCCACATAAATGACCATCCTAGTCATAGAGAAATATTATTTTGGTCTAAAAGAGGTGGCACTCTGCCTCACCTTCTCCCAAACCAAATTTCTAAACCTCAAGTTATTGGGGAATTTATCAAATAAGAACAGGTAATATATAACAGTTATACAAAGACTGTAGGGAAGTGAAGGATCTCAGGAATAGGAGGCTGGCTTGTTACTGGGTCATATCTGCCCAGGTTTTGGTACCCAGACCCCCAAACTGAGTTGTATGCTGAGTGATGTATTCTGAGTGGCATTAGTGGGACAAGCATGCGGCCCTCTGCTTCAGGTTTAGTCCTAGACACTCAGGTTTACACCAGAAGGTGAGCTAAGTGAAGAACAGGCGTGCAGGACGCTGGTCTGCAAAGGGGCCGACTCCCCGCAGATGAGCCTAATGCTTCTCCTGGTTGTAAGTGCACCAGGCTTGCTTATATTGACATTTGGTCAATATTAAAATGATGTAAGATACATTCTGGAGTCCTTTTATGTTACTCTAATAAAAGTTCTAAAGAAAGTTGAAAATAGGCCCCATACAAACAGCTATTTCATGTTTAGTTTTTGATTTTTCTTTCTCTATGGAGTATAAAACAAAATAAATCAGAGAGCTCTGAGTTTGTACCCCCACCAAGTAAAAAATAATGAGGTCATAAAAATGTATACAGATAGAGGGATAAAGGACATTCATGAGCTTCCATGTGTAGGGCCTTGACTCCCGCCACAGTGCAGGGGAGGGGGACGGGGACTGGAACGGTGACTCAGGCGAGCTCCCGGAACTGAATCTGTGGCTGTCACCCTCCTGCCTACCCTCACAACTCAACTGGTGACCCTCCCCAGACTTCATGTTGTATAATAAGCAAGGGGAGCTTTCTCAATCCAAGCTCTGGGCTGAGGAACATTTTCTTCATAGATTCCAAGAAGAGCAAATCACATGCAGTATTACACAGGGCAGATCCTGTCCCAAGGCTTCCCAGAGGTCTGGGGCCAGCAACATCTGACTAATGCAAAAAAAAAAAAAAAAAAAAAAAAGCAGAAGGCTGCGCTTGCCACCAGCCTGCAAGTAGCATGTGGTGCTCTGGCAATTACTACTTTTGCTAATTTAAGTATTCCAGTGAAATCCCAGTGAAAAACTCTGACGGAGGACAGTCTCTCTCCCGGGAAGCCACAGGTACATCAACAGGCCTTGGTAAGCTGGACCACAGAGTTTGGTCAGTCACCCTGAACTGCAACAAACGACAACAGAGGAACTGGTTCACGAATGACTCATGTGCCCCACTGTTAAACCTGCACAGCAAATACTCATTTACACAAGAACCAAAACATTTCACATACTTCGATGTGATTAGGTTGGTTGAGAAACATAAAATAATAAAGTAACCATAAAAGGGCAGCACAAGGCAGAAACCCTACGAAGGACAGAAGAGTCCAGGGTGAACGTCATGCATCTGTGGTCATCGTGGTTCCTAAGTGCAAACACACCACAAGGCCACACTTGAGGGATCAGAGAGAATATCTGGAGAAAGCCCATAGTTAATTTTTCTGCCACTGCTATGCAGTAACAATGGAGAGTGGACTCAGGAGTCCCTGCTGAGTATTCCTTAGAGACAAAATGAATGGCTTGAATAAAACGATTTTAACTTCTGAAAAATAACATAATTATTCCACTAGGTTTCTATTTATATTTCAATGTATGTATGCAGATGTATTTCCCTTATATATTTATTCTGCATGTCGCATAGTAATATCCTTCAGAAACATTTTCCGGTGAACTGATCAGAGCAGCTTGAACTGCTTATCAGGAAATGGTCTTTTTCTACCTCATTGAAAGAGGTGAACACCAGGAGAACAGGTGACTTAATTGGTACCAACAATCTCTGCTTGTGAACAGCTGGTATACCTCTTATATGGCTTCAAGATTTCTTGCTAGTAGTAATTTCCAGTCACAACTGAGTTACATCAGCATCTAAAAAATGTAGAAGTCCTTCCAATTTTATCCCCTGAAAAGGTAAGGCTTTTTATTCTTTGAGTTCTAAGGTGGTCCTCCCCACTGTAGAACAAAAGGGCAAAGTAGGCAATAGATTAGATAAAAACATCATTGTTGCCACTCTGAGTTACCTCCGGGGCTCATCTTGCCCTTTTAACTCGACTGGCAAAATGAATTATTTTGTAAGACAGTGTGGATGGTTATGCCATGACAATTTCAGAGGTTAGTGCTCCCATTCATTCATGAATTTTGGACTGCCTGGGTCTTCTTCATAAGGCTTAGATTTAAAAAAAAAATATCTTAAAAGTTTAAATTTTGTCAGTTAACATTTCTAAAACTGAACAGTCACATGACAATGTCTCCCTCCATCAGGATTTTCATTTGTGTTGTAGGCTGAAGCCAGTGTTCAAAGCGAATATGTTTCACGCTCTCTTCTCTCGAGCGCTAATTCTACATTCGGCTTGTTTCAGATGGAGACGATGGGCCCATGTAATAAGTCAGGGAAGGTGGACTGAAGAGTCCCTCTACTTGCTCTTTCCTTTTGGTCCTGAGAATGAACTCTGGCTCCATTGTTAGCTGATAATGAGGTATTTAAAAATCACAGATCGAGAAGTCGTCATGGATCTTATATCTTAGGTATGGGAGGGTTAACAAGAGTGAATATACTTCCTAAGCCCACCTTAGGCAAGCAGGACATTTCTACCATAGATGGGAAACCTACTGACACCTCAACTGAACGGGAACGAAGTGACCCGCCAAGAGTCAAGCTGTGTCCCTGAGAACGAGCTTCAGTCACACACAGTACGGGTCATCCACTTTCATGCAGGCTGTCCAACTCAAAATTGGCTGGACAGATTCCCCTTCAGGAATCAAGAGGTCTGTGTCACTATTGAAAAATGGGAAATGGCCATTAGTGAAGGTCAAGGCACACAGTCCTGCCAGCTCTAATGCCACAGATAAGTGAGATGGGCACAGTTTTAACAAGTCTTGGGGGATTTATGTTTTATAGTATTTATCAGCTGACTGTGATCTGTGACATTTGATTTTGCTCCTAATTCCAGTTGAACCACCCAGACTAAATCCCTTTACAATGAAACATTAAAATGCTCCACTTCATTTGTGTTCTAAACCATTACAAGGCCTTTGAAAGACACTGATCAGTGAAGAGGTTTTGTTGTAATTATATACGAGAATGGATTTTTTTTTTTTACATTTTATTATTTTTAAACATATCTTTATTGATTTCAGAGAGAGGAAGGGGGAGGGAGAGAGAGAAACATCAATGATGAGAGTCATTGATCGGCTGCCTCCTGCACACCTCTGATGGGATCGAGCCCGAAACCTGGGCATGTGCCCTAACTGGGAATCAAACCACGATCTCCTGGACCCTAGGTCGATGCTCAACCGCAGAGCCATGCCGGCCGGAGGGTATCTGTCCATTTCAGCGACTATTACCACACAGTCCTCATTGGTCTCCCTGTTGCCCAACTCTCCTGTCTTCAACTCCTCTTGGACTCTGCTTGTATAGTACTCTTTCATTATTCCCATTGCTCATGACTCCGAGTCCCCAGCAGGCAATCCAGGCCCCATCCAAACGCATCCTGGTCTACCACTCAACTACATCCCCTTCTGCACTTCATTCCATTTGCTCCATGGGCCAGCCCCACCTTTTACTGGACAGGTTCATTCCTACCTGGAGTGCCCTCTATTGCTCCTACTCGCCACACTCCAGCTCTTTTCATCTCGTAAGACCTACCAAACCCCAGGTCCACCCATGGGCTCCTCCTTCAGAAGTTTCTCCTTAATTCACCGATTCAGGTGGGATTTTTCTAAGCACTGACGCTCCACTGTGCTTTCTTTTTTTGGTTATGTTTTATTTTTGTTTAAAGTATTACAGATGTCCCCTCCTCCCCATTGATCCCCTACACCCTGCACCTGCCCCCCCCCAGGCCTTCCCCACACTATTGTCTGTGTCCATGGGTTATGCATATATGCATATAAATTCGTAGGTTAATCTCCACTATACTTTGTCACACTTGTCCTGACTTTATCACAGTCTGTCTACGACCATGAGGCTTAACTTGTCTTCTCTTTTCCAAACTATAAATTCCCTTAGGACAAATGAGGCTTAATATCTTTAGTGTTAAACATACACTATTTCATATTGGAAAGGGTGCGTGGTAAATGTGATCATGTGGTTTACAGAACTAAGTAAATCTAAAAATCATCCAGTGCTTTTCAGCTCGACCTTCTCATTCTCTGGTGCCCAAAGGGCACTAGATCTAAGACTTCAGAAGCAAGACCTCATCTTTGCCTCCTCTATTATTTTGCATAATGCCTGGAAAATTATAGGCCCTAATAAAATGTTCTGTTTCTCCTCCAGTAAATGAGCCCTGGTTGGGTGGAAGCAAAGCCAACCACCTCACCACAAGGTACACGATCTTTGGGTTCTGATACTTTCTTATACGGGGAGAAATAACCTTGGGAGCGAGAACAATTGCCCAATCAGCAACCGTAATGCCAACCCACCTTGGCAGCAAAGAACAGTGATGACTCAGCACTGACCTCTTTTTTGGGATGAGCCAGGCGCGGGGGTGGGGGCTTTTTGACCTGTCATTTTAAGATGAGAAAAGCATGTTTTTACATTTAGCAGTTTTACGTTGCTCACCATAGCTGATGCTGTTGCCGGTGTGAAAAAATTGGTCAAATGATGGAAAGGCCAATCTACTGAAACTGAATTTATCTGTATTTACAGTGTCACTTTGAAGCTTCAAATAGAAAATGTCTTTGATCAAGATATTTCAACAGGCTGCTGAAAATGAACAGCCTCCGTGCCATCCCTTCTGGTGAGCACTGACACGCACAAACTTCTTACACAACGGATGAGAAACAGAATTGCACATCTGAATGTTTTTGCTTGTGTTGACAGAAATTTGGCAGTCAACACACAACACCCTTTTCCATGAAAAGTGGCTCAATCATCCAACCCACTGGCCCTTTCTTACAAATCTGGGAATCTGTGTCCCCTTAACGGAATAATGATAGGGATGTTTTTCCTCTCTGTGCAATACACAACTAGGAAACAATGGACTGTTTATTTTGGCCAAAGGTCCTATCTATGTTCCCCCTTCAAAAAAAAAAAAATCCTGCTTATAAATTCATAACGCCCAAAAAAGTCAAGCTGAGGGGGAAAAACATGACTTTAACCTTTCTTTTTTGCCAAAATTTTTAATTTGGACAACGCAAAGAAGTCTTTCAAAATGATTTTTAAATAGCTGAGTGCGCCCATGAATATACCCAAACCTTTTCACCCCAAACTATTTCCCAACATTTTCTATTTGCTCCATTTTTTAAAATTCAGCTAAAAACTAGAGAAATATATTTTATATAACTAGAACTCTCAACTCAAGTAACATTTTCTTTTCTAAAAAGAAAAGTGAAATTTTTCTCTTATTAGCAGGTTTTCCCAGTAAAGAAAAAAAAAATTAAAACAAAAGCAGCCCAAATAACACAAGAAAGATGTGCTAAGTGTCTTCAGCAACCTCCTTCCTAACTAGACTAGCTCTTTGGCAGATGAAAATCGTTAGCAAGAGAAACTAAAGTTTTCGAATGCTTTGGACAAGTTTCAGAGAAGATCTACAGCAGAAATAGCTTTATAACCTGAAGCAACGTTCTAGGTGCCACCTGGAGGCCAGTGCAGCCCATGCCGGGAAGGTTTAGAATAAGAATATAGATTAAGTCCTGAAAGATGCTGGCCTTGGCAGCTGGAGCTTCACAGTAGAGACTACAGGGAGCCTGTATCCCAGGCACCATCCTTTCATCTGGAAAGCATGGGTACAGATGCCCCGAGAGCCCACTGCTGCACCAGTAGAGAGGGGTGCAGGTTGGAGTCAAGGCAGAGGCACCTCTAGAACAGCTGATGTTCTTGCAAGATATTTGCTTCAGGCAAAAATGCAGGGAAGGACTCTTGTGTGTTCCCCTCAGCCTCTGGCCATTCACACACTGAATCAGGCATTCAGTGAGCCTCCCGGAGTGCCTCCCATACACCATGCACTTCCCTGGGCGCTCATTTCCATGAGATAAGAGACTGGTAGAGACCTCTCTTATTTCATGGCACTGACATCCTAGTGGGAGAAAAATGACAAAAAGTAAACGGGAGTGAAAAGGAAACTGTCAGTGGGATAAATGCTACAAGGAAAGCACAAAGGGTGATGCATCAGAGTGACAGAGGTGAAAGTGGGTGGGTGGAGGTGGCTACTCGTGTAACTGGGATCCCAGAGACCTGTCAGTTGAATTGAAACCTGAACGACAAGAGGAACCAACTATGGCAAAATGTGAGGGTGAAGTATCCAGACAGGTGGATGGTTTAGAGAACAGAAGGAAACTTGGTGTGGCTGGAGCTCAGTGAGCCATTGGTCTTCAACTCAATCACCTGTGATTACACACACACACACGTCACTAAAACATGTTCTTCAATCCTGGGATGAAACAGAGACACCCACGGACAACAACATGCCTAAGATCGTACAAGCATACAGAGGTCTTGGGGTTTTATGTAGACAGTAATGACCCTCATGACCTGAATGTCAAGAGTGTGACCTTCACTCTGATAGATTTGACCAGTTTCTTGAAGTTGAAGGCCCACAGAGGTAGTGCATGTGGCTAGCAGGGGGCAGTAGGGCAGGGCAGAGGAACTGCACCCACCTGCCTGTTGTCCTGGGGCCCCTGACAATAATGGGGACGCCATTAAGTTTTCCTGATTCAAGATCCTCACAAGATCACAAGGCATCTCGTGGGACAGTGATCTCTCCCTTGCTGTTAACTCCGCCTTGAATAATAGTTAATTCAGGATTTGTTTTCTTGTCACTGTCAACCTTTGAGTGACTTCCTAGCAGAGACTCTTACTCACTGCTCTGTTTTCACAGTGCCAGGCACATAATAAATGCCCAACGAACAATAAATTCCTTTTGACTGGCTTTGGCCTTATTAGCCCAAGATTCCAATTTTAGGGATAGCAGTGGTACCCAAATAATATAATTGTTTTTGTTTTGGTGTGTAAGGAACGAATCCTTAAGAACTTCCACGCTATCTGCCAAAGGAGAGACTCCCAGCAATGCATCGCATAAAGCAGATACTCAATGAAGCTTGTTGATACATGCACCCATGTCTGAGTGGACAAATCTATGAATGAGCTCCAAAAAGGATACAGTACTCAGGGTTATTTAATTTATTCAGTCATGAGTTCCTACTATGTGCTCGGCATGAAGCTAAGTGCCCAAGAGACACTGGTGAGTAAAACAGCCTTGTGTCCTGCTGTAGTGGAGCTGCTGGTCTCCTGGGGAAGCAGACTGCAGTTATCACACGCACATGTGATCATGTTATAAGAGCTACAAAGAAACACATGACTTAGTCTGAGGCTCACAGGTGGCTTTTTTGAAGGGTTCCTGAAAGAGGTGGTCAACTTAATTCCAAATGTAGACAAGGTCAATGCCAGCACCTAATCATGAAGTCTCTTTAGGAGCCAGGACTGAAAACAGAACACGTGATCAAGAAATACAACTGACGGTGGATGACGTTGCCTCCTGGTGACTGGAACGGTTTGCTGAGAGGATCTGTGGGATCATCCTCTTTGGCCATCTTTGAAAGCAGACTGGAGCTTTTTATAAGTGTCCTGCTTGTGTGTGGTCTTATTTGAAGACAGGATATGCTCAGCAACCTAAAACTGTCTTCTGCAGGCATTCTGTAGCATACCAGATTTATTATTTTTTTACTAAACACTTTCAATGTAACAGCTCAGCTATTTTCCTGAGGTCTACTAGGAAAAATTAAAATTTATGTAATGAACTGAAAAACAATGCATGGCCCTTTTCTCCCATCATTCAGGAAAAACAGCGAAGTAAAACTTCGGTTAAACTTTCCAAAAAGCTTTGGGCTGAGGACAAGCATGGAAAAATTCAAGCCCAGAGGAGAAATTTCCAGAAATTTAGAAGCAAGTGAAAACAGGGGGTTATAACAGTTCAGGACTCGCTGCCAGGAACAAAGTATATACGATATTATTTATTACCGAAGGCTTTTCGGAGAGGCAGCATCTGGTTTCAGTGAGGCCGCGCTGTCATCCCATCCAGCAGCTGGACCAAGCACTGCAGCCCAGGGAGATCAACCAATTTGCCAAGGTGACACAGAGCTAGCGACTCCTTTCAGATTAGACCACAAGAGCCTGGGCTCCCGCAATGCCAAGAACAAGTCACATGACTCGTGGGGCGTTTTAACACTTTTCATGGACTCCAAGTGGTTTCTTCAGTCTGCATTTTCTATTTGGGTTTATGTTTTCACAGTCCCAGAGAATCCTCCTTTCCTCCCCTTCTCCAGTGGGCAGGTCAGGGAGCAGCTCGGTTCCTGGTGGAGGCCCAAGTCCCTGAGCCCTTGACTGTCCTCACTGCACTGTTGCCCTCGCACCGGAAAGGCGAGGGTGGTGATCCCAAGGCCAATTGGGAGCCCAGAGCTGGGCACCCACTCTGTCGTGCCAAGGTGCCTGGAGGCCCAGGAGAGGCTGAGGAAGACAGGGCGTCTGTCAGGAGAACATGCCCTAAGCTCTCCCTTCTCTAAGCCTTTTTCTCTGGGGCTACTTCTCACCCAGCCCTGGCTACAGAAATGTGTCCCTTCAATCCTTTACATGCGACGTTCATACCGACAGGGAAAGGAGGCTTTGTTTCCTATGCATATGCTTTCTCCACATCCCAGGGAGACAATGTCATTTACAAGACCCACCCCTACAACTTGTTCAGTAAGAAATTTCAGCATCAAGTTATCCACCCATCAATCCCCCTCTCAGTATATGTGGTGTGCACACATACACTTTTAATTATTAATAAAATTATTAATATACAATATTATTAATAAAACTATTAACAGGCCAATTTTAGGGAAAGAAAAAGAAGAGAGGGTAGTGAAGGGAGAGAATTATAATCATTCCTTTCAATGTCTAAACTTCCAGCTGGTGGGGAACCATCTAATGTGATCAGAATGGAGAGCTGAGGAACGAGCCAGTTAGCTGTGTGAGTGGATGCAGCATATTCTAAAATGGCCAAAAGAAATCAGGAAAAAACAAGACCTCGTGTAGTCCTTCGATTCGGCAATGGCAACAGGGCACAGCATCAAGAGAAAACACGCAACTTCGGGAGAGCACGACAACACCCAGAAGACACGCCGTTTTAATAAGGAGAAACATATGTCTGCTCCGAGTGGCCACAACCTACCTTCACTTTAGATCTGCATGAACAACACCCGCTGAGAAACATATGGCAACTTCAACATAATAGGATTTGGGACATTTTTATTTAAGACTCACTGCAGATATCAAAACACTACATGAATAATTTCACTTTATGTTCCTTTACATCACAATTTCCTTTCACTGGAATAAACAAAATATGTCCTGACCATAAAAAAAGTTATGACATTTCACGCATAAGGACTTATGTTTTGGTTTAATATGCATTCTATTCCCCTTCGACCCATTATCCCAAGGGATAGCTATGCAAATTTAAATATTGTACTCCTCAGTTCAACTCATCGATTCAGCATCTGAGTGCCTACTAAGAGCTGCACACCGATTTAGTCCCAAAGACTATGGTTCTGAACAACAGACACATTCCTACCTGACTGGAGCTTCTAATCCAGGAGGTTCAGTCTTATTTCAAATTTTAGTTACTGTTTCGATAAAGCTCAGTTCAGGTTTTAGAAAGGAAACCTCCATCTGAGGAAAATTCTTAAGCTATCAACTGTCTTCTCCCAACACATTTTCTCAACCTTTCAATTAGACCATTGATATGAAACCCACAGTTATTGTCACTCGTAGAGGAAAGAACTATGGTGTGATAAAGGGCTCTTTTTTTCCTTTGAGAAGATGGATTTCTAAGTAATAAACGTCTAATGAATTAACCAGAAGGTTTGGCTGCTACCTGCCAAATGAAGTGCTCTAACAAAAGCCAGGCAGGCTGCTTGAAAGAGATGCCTTCAAATATTAGACTGAATCCTTCCTCTGCCAAAAAGCTAGACTGACACCCTCAGCCAGCACCGGTAAATGATTACACACATGGTGGCAACCGAGTGCAAACAATCGGGTCTCAAAGTTTGCCCCAAACACATGTCCATGAAAACCCGTGTGCTAAGAGGGATCAACCGACCACAGGGCACACCACCCGACTGGCCAGGGTGGGCGGCATACAAGTCCCACACCTCGGCTTCAGGGCAAGCTCCAACATTTGCTGATGGGTGCAAGGGATGCTCAAAACTACAGAAGCGCACCTGTAACTCTCTTCTCGGGAAAAATGAAATAGTAGTCATTTTATATTCACAACTCTTCCACTGTCCTTCTTTCTCCCCCCCCCCCCCAACTGTACTGTCTCCTCTCCCCTCGCTGTTTCTCTCCTACTTTCCCTACAGGCTGAGACACTGTTCTAGCTCTTTAAATGCATTACACCTCATTTCACAACCCCATGAACAGGCTCTGCAATCACCTCCTGTTGCAGAAGGGGTCCCTGAAGCCCAAGGTCACTCAGCTGGGAAGCAGGAGAACCAGGATTCCAAACAGCCCACCTGACTGGAGCCCTCGTCCACTGGGCTCCTCTTTAAGTGGATTTTGGCCGACATGTTTATGATAAAGACGAACTGTTTTTTTAGGCAGTAAGTAGAAGAAGAGCTGATACATATGAGAAATTAATCTTTGCTAACCTAATAAACTCTCACTGTACTAAAATGCTTTAAAGATGGTAATTAATGGGGCAATTTATGAAGGTTTTCTGTCTCGACTGCACTAACTTTGGGTCTTTCGCCTCTCTCAGGTGGGAGCACATTGACAAAAGTAAGGAGCAAATACCAAGTAGAGGTTACAATGACCCACATGAATCAACAAAAGGTAAAACAAAAATCTACCCTATAATGTCAGTTATTCTCTGGACTGACTCCAAAACTAAGTGTTTCTAGTCACACTTACTACTGTCATTCATTTCATGGGTCCGGAGAAGTTTGCAGTGGGCACAGTTCATAGACTGAAACTAAACGACTGGATGGGGAGACGCTAAGCATTAGCTCCTAGAGGCTCGACACACCTCCTGCACCAATTTATAGGCTGTGACAAAACTGAAGAAATGGAAGGACCGCTGTCACCTCCTTTACCCACGTTTTCACAGCTCACCTCTGAACTCCCTGGTGGCAAAGGCTGGACCACCCACTGAACTTGACCAGCTAAGTAAACAGCTACAGGTCGGAGAAGGGCAAACTTCTTGGCTTACTGCTTTCGCATCCACCAGCGTTAGCTCCAGCCTGGGTTCCAGCAGGTTACAGACTAAATCCGACAGAATGAAGCGCAGATCTTAATCAGGCCCGACTGCCAGAGGCATGAACTCATGAAGCTAGTCCTCAACCTGCGCTGTCACTTCTTTCCTCTGAGCAGCCACTGCTGTTGGGATGACACACATAGCAACACTGATCCCGTGGAGAAGGGAAAGGCAGCGGCTCAGAAAGCGGTTCCACCAGTGAACGGACAGCTTTTAAAGATGGGAAGAGGGCTGAGTGGAAGCTGGAGGAGGAAACGCAGGGTAAGTTGTAAGCAGTAGCTGTCTGCATGGAAGAGGCACTTGCCTCTGCCAAAGTAAACCACACGGAGAAGACTTTCACCAGGAAGGCAAAAGCGCATTCTGTATGGGCAATCATTTCCCTCTAGAGTCATCTTGGGTTTTCTGGAAGGGACCAGGCTCAGGGTTCCTATGGAACTCTCATAAGCTCTGGGGGTAAAGCAGCAGTGAACATGGAATTAGCGAACACACATTCAGTGCCTACCTGTGTGAGATGCTGCATTTTGGTCCAGCCTGCATCATGCATGACCTTGTGGCCTAAGGACTCTTCCCAACTTGAGTCTGTGCTCTTGGTAAAAGGGGACTGCCCTCTCCTGACCACCTCTTTCATGAGACTAAGATCTAGCTGTCCCCATCACTCTTCCTCCTCTGAGATATCAAAACCTCTGAGTGACATGGAGTGTCTCATTGGTCCTTAGAGGTCTAATTTTCTTTCAGGTGATGGAGACTAAACAAAGGAAACCTTATAGAGCGAGCTCCTTTATCAAATGGAACTGGGATCATCTGACTTAAAGGGACCTCCACTGACTCTCCCACAATCTTCTTTCCATCCATCCCTCTCATTCTGTAATGACCATGAACCTTCCCCAATGCCCTCACTACAGCCGAGTTTCAGGGATAGGCCTGAGCATTGCCTCAGTAGAGGCCCCAGTCCAGTCACTGCCCCAGCCCCCTATCTCACTTAGGCTGTGCCTCAAGTTTCCACCTGTAACCAAGCACTTCGCTCGCTGGCTCCTCCCCTTACGTCGGTCTCACACTCTGCCTATTTCTCTGAATAGTCCCTTTCTTCTTGTACCTAGAACCATTTATGTCCATCATCACATACAGCTGGAAGTTTGCATAAACCCAGATAAAACTTGCTTTTTAGGATCATAAATTCTAACAGGAGAGAAGAGAGACCTGGTTATCAGAGAAGCAAGCCTGGAGATTCCACCATGAAGTTTAGTGAGAATTTATCTTTTTAGTGTGGGATCTCTGGGTCTCCCTATCCAAAGATGTGCCCTTGCTCCTGGAAGATTTGCAGAACAAATCTGGGCTGGGGACCTGCACCCAGAGCCACTTGTAAGCAGCCAAATTCCTGCATGCAGAATCCAAAACATAGGTCAGATGCATCCACTGACTTGAGCAGATCTTTTACTATAATTAGCCACTTGTCTTCAAGACCAGTTGAAGAGCTTGCCAATTTTGACTGGGAAAAATAACATCTGAACAAAGTAGGTCTTATTTTATTTTGATTTTCCTGTAAGCAATAAAATAAGTGTTTCAAAGGCCTACAGAATAGTAAAACATTTTTATATTGGCCTCATTAATGTTTTTAGCCAACTCATGCTCAATGGTTAGAAAAAGGGGGGGGGAGGAGGAAGGTAGCATACAGGACCTAAAGTCACAGATAATCCCCAAACCTCTTTAATCGAGTTTTAACCTCCGCCTGCTAAGCCTTTTATCAGAGCTGCTAAGAAATAACCAATGTGACATATTTAAGCTTCATCTGTTGCTTCCTCTCCCCTGGACTGCTAATGAGCTGTGAAGCAGCCAAAGATAGCCAGCCTTACAGGGGAGGGAGACGCCGAGAGGCTGCACCACCTACAAAGTCATCTCGAAGCTGTGCGCTTCTTATTCCAGTCCTGGGAAGTACGATTCAAGGGGCAGAGTGGGCATATCCCCCCCCAAATAATGGCCCCTACACAGTTGAAAGGTCACCAAAGAGGTGCATTTATGGCGGTTAAAGCAACAGGTCTCTTGAGATCACTTGACTACTGAAATCTGGCTACATTAGTCTACTGAGATGCAGACATGCGGAGGAACTTGTTATGACACACAACCTGCACTGGCAGAGCCGAGACGTGGTTTACGCAGGCTATTGTTTTCATCACAGACCTCAATTAAGGATCGCTCTAATTCAACCTTCTTCCTCTGATAATTAATACATATATATCCCAGAACCAAGAGTTCAGGACGCCAAAGCAAGAATTTCAGGGTGTTAAAAAATGTTCGAGGGGGCAATACCACCCCAAATTGAGAGGTGGATCAGAACTGATAGATGCAACCTAAGCCCTAAGAGAGAGGAAGTGTTGGAGCTTTTAGGTCAAGTCAAATTATGTTATGGAGTGTCAACCTGTGCCATTACTTTTATTAATTAAGAATCTGTAAGGCTAGTTTTTAATGGGTAACCTGCTAGTCAAGTTAAGATATAGAATTAATTTACTATATAGAAAATGCAGAAATAAATATTGATAGATCATTCATGTACACATATATAGAGTATATACATACAAGTGTATATCTGTATATGAATATATACACAACCATACACATATATACTCATGAAACCAACAGGTCTTTCTATATGTGCCAGGTACCCATCTAAGACCTGGGCTCAGGCCACCTAAGCTTAAAGCCAACAGCTTCAAGAAGCCTGGGATTGGCTGGGAAAGATGAGGGGTTGGAAGACTAGTCCAGTCACATCACTTAGAACTTCAATAGCTCCCTAGTTGGATCAAATCTAAACTCTTTATGGCATATGAGCCCACCTCTCTCCTCAACCTATCCTATACCCTAACATCCCCACCCCCCACCTCCATGCCAAATGATTCACCATACTCTTCCCCAAATCTGAGGGTCCTTATGACTTTGATTAAATTTAGGTTTAAATCCTAGCTCTAGAAATCATCTGTCTCTGTCTCTCTCTCCACATATATATACATACACACACACACACATATACATACATATTTACACACATATATACATACACATATATGTGTATGTATGTATATATGTGTGTACACACACACACACACACACACACACACACACCCTCAGATCTAGCCTTCCTCTACCACTCCCACCCCCCACCATAATCAGTGATCTCCAAGGCGCAGAAGACAACAGCCCAGACCTGACAAATGGTCATAAAGTCTGGACCTCTGCAGGCTAAAGATAACATCTTGACCTAAGTTATGTTTCAGTTCCTGAGCCCTAAGGTGGAGTGACCTCCTGGCTACTCTCCTATGAGACCAGACAGAGGGACGCCACAGTAGACCTCAGAGCTGTCCTCAAGATCTGAAGAAATGATTCACTATCCTTACCTGACCTCACCCTCTGACCAATCAGCTCCCAGCACGACCCTGAAACCCTAAACCATGGTATCCTGTGATTTTGCCCTAATCTGTAGCCTACAGGCCACGGAGCCTGAGGGTTGGACAATTCAATATTAAACTATTTTTCTTTCTCTATTGCAAATTCCTGCTCGGGCATTTCTTTGGGCCAGGCAGACAGACCAAATACTGAGGTCCTGGTAACAAACCCACCAGGAACCTGCCCATTCCTGTGCCTTTTAACATGTTGATTCCTGGACCCACCACCCACCATTCTCTGCATGGAGAACCTCTGTACTTACCATGCCCCCCACTCCAACTGCTCTCATCACCACCCTTGTGAAGCTGTGCCAGGACCAGAGGGAGTTAGTCACCATGTCCGTTTATAACATCAGCACAAAACTGCACCATCCCACCACTCTGGAGTGCTGAATGACCTACTTTTTTGACCAGACCCCAAGACTGGCAGTGGGTGTAACGGCAATGTGTTCAAACTCCCATAAAAGTTGATTGTCCAGCTGACTCCTAGCAGCTAGAGCACAGGCTAGATCTGAAAAGCCTGGGACTAACTTTTTTTTTTATTGGTAGCGAAAGAGCTTAGATTCCTAGAATGGGAGAAAGGAGTGCTGATGCTGATAGAGAAGACATACATGGCCTGCATCACACATTTTTTTCCCAGATACCCCTTATAATAAATGAGTAAAATGTCAAAGCTTTGAAACTTTGAACGAGCCCAGGGACAGTGTGGAAGGTATGAACCAGCACGCGAGTCTGACATGTAGCAAAGAAAAGAGGAACCAAGGTTTGACAAAGCCACCCCCGTCACATCCAAACACATAAATAAAATCAGAAAAGAAATAAAGGCAGATGGACTATTCTACAGGTAAGGATAGATTCAATAGAAATTGGAATTCCTTCCTTCATTCATTTAACAAATACTTGCAATGCCTTGCACGTGGGACCATGAACCAGGCACAGAAGATACAGCAGAGAAGCACAAAGAGAGCAAATGAGACAGAACCGCCCCACTCCTGGCCTCCACAGGGCACATGTGCCCAGGGACGTGGGTTAGGCACCAGTGAGTAATACGCCAGATGGTGGTAAGCAGTATGGAGAAAAACCCAGTGTCCTGCAGGAGAGGATGACTGAACGGCAGGGAGGTGGCCGCACTTTTAAATGGGCTTTGGGGAAGCTGACACTCTGCAAGAAAAGACTCGCTAAAGATCAGACTGACAATCTCAGAGGGAAGGAGGGGGACGGGTGGGTGGAGGGGAGAGATTAAAGAACTTATACGCATATATGCATAACCCAAGGACACAGACAATGGTGTGGTGAGGGAATGGGCGGGGTGTGTGTGTGTGTGTGTGTGTGTGTGTGTGTGTGTGTGTGGAATGGGTCAATGGCGAGAAAAGGGGTCATCTGTAATATTTTGAACAATAGTAAAAAAAAGATTTGAAAGAGATGAAGACCTCTGGGAGGGCTCCTGGAGGGAGAGCACCCCAGGTGAGGACAGGAGCAAGTGAAAGGCTCACGGTAGGTGCCTGCCTAACACATCTGGGAAAGAGCCAAGATGACAGGGAGGACAGGCTGTTCTTTGCAACATGTGCCTCTAATAGCAGCAATTAGCTCAGAGGCTATTGGTAAAGAGCGGGGTAATGTTGGTATGACGTGGAAACAGGTTTTTCTCAGGCAAGAGAAGCCAGAGTAGCAGGAGTAGACTTCCAGCGGTAGCAGGAAGGAGACAGCCGTCAGGTCGGCTGCCGCACAGGCGGGAGTGAGTTCAGCTCCACTTCAGAGAATTCAGAACGAGCAGTTGCGCCAAGCTGTCTCCCCAGAAATGTGCCCCCTTCTCTCTCTCTCTCTAGGTCCCCACCATTGCTTTGGCTAGTGCTGTAGTTTCAAAGCTCTTGGACCAGGAAGGTAGCAGTGGAAAGGGTGTGAAACAGGATTTGCTCATGAGCAGACTTTGGGAAATGAGAGAAAGAAAAGTCAAAATGACTCGAATATTTTTAGTCTAAGCAACTGAAGGACGGAGGTGTCACCAACCAAGACGGGGACAACTGAAGGATGAACCAGTTAACGGTGGTTAGTTCAGTCTTGGGAAGGTCAAGTTTGAGGGCCTGTAGAGTCTCAGCTGGTGGTTTCAACAAGGTAGCTGAACGGACATGTCTGGAGCTCAGGGGAGATTTGGAAGTTTTCAGTGTATAAATAAAGACATAACAGTAAATGTATTCAAATTCCCACTGAATATTGATTTTTCTAGCAATTTTACCAGCAGCTAGAGCACATGCTAATTCTTACAAAGCCTGTGGACTTGATTTTTAACTCTTAGCACACAAACTTCGATTCCTGGAATGGGAGGACGGGGTGCTTTTGGTGGCAAAGGGGTCCAGGAAAAAAAAAAGCTTGGTTTCTGGGTCATTCAGTCAGAGGTTCTTGTGATGAGCAAAAACAGCCAAGAGAACTTGCCAGGAAGACTGCAAGGTGTGAGGAAAAATCAGGAAAGACTGGTGTCCTGGAGACGAAACAACCAGGGGTGGATGTCAAACAGGTCAAGGGGGGTGGAGGTTGAGCATCTGCCACTGAATTTGGGAACCGGGATCGTCCCAGTGACCAAGCCCAGTTTCCAACTGCCGTCCCACCACAACCAACGGAGCGCAGACAACTCTCCCGAGTGGTTTTGCTGAAAAGGGGGAATAAGAAATGGGGCAGTGGCTAAAGACAGACAGACACAGGAGCGACAACTGTATGTTTAGTTTTTATCATATTGGGATGTTACAGCATGTTTTCATGGTGACGGGAATGCTCCAGTGGGGAGAGAAGAGAGACAGTAAAACACAAGAGAAGGAGGAAAACTGCTGGGGTAAGGTCCCCGGGGAAAGGCAAGAGGGGAAGGGATGTCGGTCTTAGCAGCTGCTTGTCAACAGGGGAAGGCCCAGTGCATGGCCAGCGGTGCTGAGAGGTGAGCAGGTGTGGTGGGAGCTGGCAGATTCTCCTAATGGCCTCTGGGTGGGTGTTTTGTTTTGCAGTAAAATCAGGAGAAAGGTGATCTGAAGAGGTAGGATGTGGGAAGTAAGTGGGAGAGGCTCGGGGACAGAGGATCGGGCGCGAGGAGCTACCGGGGAGCAGGAGCGTGGATGGGCCGGGAACTGCGGGCACCGCCAGTCATGACTAAGGGCTTGGTGAGCTGGCAGCTGTGAGGCTCCAGGGAAAGCCTTCGCCAGTGTCACCTGCTCTCAGGTACAGGCGTGGTGTAGGCGGGTTTAATTGGGGTTGGGATTTTGCCAGATTAAAGTGATGAAGCAAGAGAAGTGCAAAAGATCACGATGTGTTCCCCCCCAAATTCACACCTTGAAATCCTAATACCCAACGGCGATGGTATTAGTAGGTGGGACCTTTGGGATGTGACTAGGTCAGGAGGCTGGCACCCTCATGCAAGGGGTTAGTGCCCTTATAAAAGTGACTCCACAGAGCTCCGTAACCCCTTCCACATGTGAGGACACGAGAAGTCTGTGATCCAGAAGAGGGCTCTCGCCTGACCATGACCTCAGCTTCCAGCCTCCAGAACTGTGAGCAATACATTTCTGCTGTTTATAAGCCACCCAGTCAGTGGCATTTTGTTACAGCAGCCTGAACAGACTAAGACAGGACCCATGCTATATGGTGTGTGATAAAGACGTTTGTTTCTCATCAGTTGAGAATGGAGGGTTAACCAGCACTGGCTTTAAACAATTGTCATACAGCAAATGAGAATCCACAGGTATGAGTTTCATCATATAGCAGTATCTTCTCCCCTTTCTAGTGGTTGAAACCACAGTAACACAAAAACTTCCTGTGGGGAGATGAGTAAGATGAGTAACATCCCCATTAATACCGAGAGTAACCATCTTTTGAGGCTCACTATGTGTAACAAAGAGGTCCCACACCCTGCTCTCAAATGGGGCTGGCAGGCTGTGGGACAGAACATGACCACATGACTGTGAAATCATCTGCAAGCCATTTTCATGCACATGCCTCCTCCAGGCTTCCTTACCACTCATTCTATCCCTAAGGATTGAACTTCATGGAGAGATTCTCAATGACTCGTCTTTATTTTTCTTCTCTGGACCTTCCCCCACCAGTAAGCTATAGGACCACCCCTCTCAGTCCCACCACTACATATGGACCTGAGTGATGGGATGGGCTGATCTGACCTGCAATTCTGGCTGCTGGCAGGCATGACAAGTGGATTTGAAGAAGTTCCAGAAAGTGGATGCTAACCCAAGATCAATTGAGGTCAGGGCCCAGAATTCCTTGAATATACCATTCTTCTTTGGCAGGTTGTTTTGGCAGCTTGAACATACCATTCTTTGGGGTTCTAAAATAGCATTTCCCATCTGGGCTAGTTTTTCTGTTTGGCCCTTCTCCCCTGGCAGATCCACTCTGGGTGCTTCCTCCTACACCTCACTCCTTGTCTCCTATGGGCTGACTCCCCAGGCTCCCTTTCTGGCTGGCTTCCTACTGGGTTTGAACAGTGGAGGTTAGAAAGTTGAAAGAGAGGTCAGGGATGACTCCCCCCGGTGCCTGTGTTCAGACAGAGCCCAGATCCCTGCAGGACTCTGCTTCGGTCGTGTGGCCCCTCCTCGCGGCTCCTGCTTTCCCAGGACTGGAGACATGCTGTCTCCTTCCGTTGCTGCTCCAGGTCTAGAGGTGGTGACAGCCACCCCTGGCAACTATGGTCCCAGTGCCTCAACATGCCTTTAACCCCACCCATCCTTCTATACATCTCCCCTTCCGTAAGGTCTCTCGAACCTTCTAAGGTAGACTGTGGTTCTTGCCAGGACCCTGACTGACGCCTTTTCAAATTTCACCATGTGCAATTTTACAACTGCGCCGTGGTGCTGCAGCTGCAAGAACAAAGGGCAAATTCCAAACATATGCAGTATGTTTGCTCATTCATTCTAGGTGATTTGCTAACACCCATGTCTTGTTAAAAGTAGAAACAGAACCCTTTACTTTGAGAACTTCAGAATGACTCAAAAGGGAACTAGGTCTACAAATAGCTTTTTTCCCGCCCCCAATAAAATTTTCACTTCCTGAATCAAAGGACACTTACAAAGGCTAGGAGTCACCTGAAATCTTGTTCTATTAACTGTGTGTCCCTGAAACTAATTATTTTGATGACAGAGCTGATTTGATGTCCTAGACAATTAATCACCTAGTTGTTAGATGGTTTGGGAGGGTCACTTAGCCTAAATAAAAGGCCCCGAGATTCTTTCTTCAGAGAATGAAACACAGAGGAAATGAGAAGAGTTTTAATATACTTCAAAAAGTTTTGAACAGGAGCAACTGGTCTATTGGATAGCTAAATTGTGCCAAATGTCAAAAGATTAGTAATGCAATCTTATATTTACCCAAGATTAGTTGGGCTATAAAGACTGAGATCAAAGAATACTGCTGTTAATTTTTCATGAATGTGCTTAATAATCAATTGTGAAGGCTACGTTTCCTTGTGAGGACCCAGGATCCTGAAAAGTCTAGGGAAAAATCTGCTGCAATTATGCAGGTAAACTCAGGTCAGAGTGAACTTCTAAAGAAAATCTATGATTCCAGTAGGTTCTTATCTTGAGGAAAGTAACTCCGCAAACTGACCAATGTCACCAGTGATGCAACATCAGACAGATGTCAACATACATTGCACAAGATCCATAATCTACAAAGTCCTGCCAGGAGGACTCAAAATGTATCCTGGCTGAGAATAAATAGGCAATCTGCAGTTCAGTCTAGTAAAATGGACCAAAAGTATTTTTCTTTGGAAAAATGAAGTAAACAAAGGACCGTATGGTTAGCAACTTTTTAAACCTTTGTTCCTAAGAAGTATGTTAGAGTGAACAAAACAAGACCAGTATCAGTTCAAATTCTGGCTTTGCCTCAGTGACTCCATTAATCTCTGGCATGTATATTAGCACCTCTAAGTCCCAGTTTTGTCATCTAAAATATAGGAAAAATATTTGTTTCCCTTGCTTTACAGATACCATCAGTTATAAGATGCCCCATCTCACTTTGAAATGGCTTTTGGGAAAGAGTAAAAGAAAAACATTATAACATTAAATATACTTATTGATTCCATAACGTACCCTGACTTCAGAAATATCAAACTGGATCAAATATAATCTAGGAAACAGGACAGGGTTATCCCTCTCCCTGAGTGTGTCACATGAAATAAACAGCAAAGACTGTAGGGTCCATCACGGCTCCTGGGCCCAGAGCAAGTCCTCACAAACACTGACATTTTATTGTTAGTGTTAGTACTAGAATTAGAAGGAGATGCATCCGTTAAGGTTTGTGTTCAAATGTATTGCAGTTCAACACACCATGGAATTTTGGAGGTGAAATATATTGTAGAGAGACTGTTCTCTTTGCTTTATAGATAATCTGCGCAGAAGGTGAGATAAAGTGAAGTGGCCTACTAAAGTCCTCTAGGTAATTGCAGAATCAAAACTAGAACCCAGATCTATTTGTTTGATTAGTAATAACAATAGCAATACTATAACTGCTTATTGTGTGCCAGGCACTGCAGTAAGTGCTTTATGTATAATATTGAGTTGGCACAGCAGTCCAATGTTACAGTGTACTAGGTACTATTATCCGATTTTACGGAAGAGGAAGCTGAGGCCTACACAGGATAAGTGACTCTCCCAAAGGCACACTCCTGGTCCGAGTCAGAGCTGATTCAAACCCAGGCCTGCCCGACTCCAAGCCTGGGCCCTCCCACTGAGCCAATACCTCCCACGCAGCTGCTCACTTGCTCCTCCTTGGGTTATTTCACGGTAGGAAGTCTTATCTTTTCAACAAAACCATTAATTCCACAAGCACAAGGCAATGTTGCCTGTTTCCTTTGAGTATGCATGGCACAGGACTGGGTCCCGAGTAGATACTCAAACAATGTCTGCTCAAAAAAGGGTATGGCAGCATTAAAAAGATGACTTGTAGAGGCACAAAACCATAAACGCAGAACTCCAGACAAAATGCCCAGGTAATGACTTGGGCCTGGACCCCACCCCTTGGCAGGGAGCAAGTCCTTGCTTCTCTAAGCACCCTTGGTTCATCAGTTCAGGAGTTGGGCCTGAAGAGAAATCCTCTTTGGCTCTAAGAAGCAGAATGGCAGCATATTCTCCTGCTGGGCCTACGCCAGGCTGCTTTCGTTAACAGCCAACAACTCCCAACATGTGTGCTCAGGCACCCTTGAGGCAGGGCAGGCCTGAGAGGCATGTGGGTGAGATGAGACTGTCCCTGAGAACAGAGGAGCCACTTTCAACTGGTATGTGAGACCGTGTTGAATGTGAGGCATTCAGGAACCTAAAGCAGTGCCTGGTCGAAAGGGGCAGTGCTAGCTGATGCTTTGCTTTCCACACTGAAAGAGAGCGAGGCCTCTCTTGAGATAATGAAGACACCCAGAACATAAGGGAAGAATTTCCCAGGAGTCTCTGGGGGAGGCACTGTGATCGCGGTCCTTGCATCCTTGCCCGGCCTGAAGAAGACATCTCACCCTTCAGAACATAGCGCTCCTCATACCCAAGGCTGAGGCAGGAAGGTCAATTGAAGGACGTGAAGGCAGGTAACAGATCTTTAACTATTTTTCTTCTAGAAACTGACGCCTTTATTCCTTCCTGCCTGGTCCAGCATGCTCTCTTCCCATTAAAAATTGGGCACCAGATCTGCTGAATTGGACCAGGGCCCACAGTCAGCCACAATTTGGTTGTATTACTTCCCAAACCAGATTAATAACATACAACCTGGGCAATGTATACTAACTATTGCATTCTGAGTTAGACTCAACTTTGCAGGAAAACTCCAAAACACAATCCCACATTCAGCACAACTCAGCTAAAACAAAAGACCATGATACTTAACAGCACTATAGGTCTCATACTTCCAAACCATGTAAGAGACGTGCAAACACATGATCCAATTTTATGATCTACCCAATCGAAGCTGTGTATACATTCAGTGCATATATTTAATGTACCCTTAATGCTTTCCCAAGCCTCCCTTTTCTGTTACCCCATCCCCTGAAGCACAGATAGGCCTGCCATTCTGAGCTCTGATATTCTCCTGTTGGAACATTTATAACAGTTTCTGATATCTTCCATCATCCTCAAATCCAAAACAAGGTCAAAGGCATTTCCTGAAGCCTTTCAATAAGTTTTATACCACATCGCAGTAGGAAGCTTTCCTTTTATTGCTCAGAAGCTTGGGATCAGGAAAAAATTTGGAACACAGTGGGAGAAAATTAGGCCCATGCCCGAGTCTGGAGAGTCTGTTCCAGAGAGCCTGGCAATCGCAAACTAAAGTTAGACAGAGCCTGAGGCCCACACCGGGCATCAAAAGTGCACCTTGTAATCCAATCGTGCACATACCAGGACACGCTGTACCTTCCTTTCCATGATGCTCTCACCCTCCACTGGAACACCATCTGAATCTGATCATTTTCCTGCCTCACTCTTTCTGCTTTAGATCAGGAACTCACCGCAGGGAGAAAAGAACACTGTATATTATTTTTAAACATCTCTAAAAACCTCAAAAATTGCCCTAAGAGTATAATTTTAACATTTTACTCAATAATAATTCTGTTCCTCTACTGTTAAAAATTTCAGGGGGGCGTCTGACTCACTGAGGCTTATCAGAAAAAAATTGTGCTACAAACTATAGTTCTCTGGACCTCAGTGTCTTGTCCTATAAAACGTGAGAATTGGACTTGAAGATCTCTGCGGTCCCTCGGTTTTAGGAAACTCTTACTCCCACCTGCTGAGTTTTTATGTGCAAGTGCCAATGGATGAGCAACACGCCTGCTCAGAAGTGTGGATGAGTGCTTTAAGGGTGATCTGGATGAGACCTACCCTTTTAAACTGGTTAGTTTCATAGCTTAACACGCTACATGGAAGAGCTGCTCTGAGCAAAACCACCCATTCACCAAGCATGGCAAGTCCAGGCTCTTTCTCTAAGCACTGTCAGTACAGCCTTGCAGATGAGCTTATTTTCAGAACTTTTCCATTGTTAGGGCGTTTCTGGTCATGCCTCCCACCCACCCACAGATATGTTTACAAATCTGGCTGCTTTTCTGAGTCTAGAGCAGTGGTTCTCAAGCAGGAAGACTTTTCTCCCCTAGGTGGCATTTGGCAGTGTTGGGGTTAACTTCTGCTTGTCACAAGTTGGGGAAGGTATGTTAGGGGCATCTAGTGGCTAGAGACCAGGGATGCCACTGAACATCCTACAGTGTGAAGGACTGTCCTCACGATGAAGAATAGTCTGACCCCAAATGTCAACAGTGCTGAAACTGAGAAGCCCAGGTCTAGGGAAAGGAGGGCGGAGGGAGAGAGCAGGGAGGGAGGAGGAGAGTTAGAACCAGCATTCCTCTGTGGCAACACTTTCTCCCGAAGGGTCACATGCTGGCCTGTGCGTAGCTGGCTCATTGCACACATGTATGTTACCTGCCAAGACGCTACAGACTTTCTGATTTTGTGACTCCGAACTCTATTACACTTCTGGCATTTTGTTTTAAAATCCCCTCCCTTCTCCTTCAAAAAAGGGTCGAGTCACGGTGCTTCAACTAAGTTTTAGCCCCTTTGCATAGCAAGAAAAAGCAAGTCCAGCTCTACAGAGCTGATTGATTCCCTCAGGTGACCAAACAGGGTGGATTCTGTTTTCCTTTGCAGGCTGAAACTCTTGTTTTAGGACACGCTGTTCTCTTGAAGCTCTATGTCTGGCAGCCAAAAAAAAGGCTACCCCACGCAAACTTGCTGTGGGTAACCAGGTATGGGCAGGGATTCAGGGTCTGATAACAGACACTCAGAGGACTTCCTTATGAAGGCGAAAACCCCTTGCACCTCCCACTGCCTCACCCAGGCCTGGAGCTCTGGGCTATCAACAAAGAGCCACAGGGAACAGCAACGGGAGATAAAAGTGACTGCTGCTGACTCAACAGCAGTTATCTGAGGTGTCTGGCATTTCCCTACCTGCTAGGGCTCCATAGGCGCTACATTTGTCTCTGCCAAGCTGATGGATCCAGCCATTTCCAGAGGCCTTCCACACGGAAGGGACTGCTGGCCGGTGTTCGAGACACCTGTGGGCAATGCCCAGTTCCAAGACATGGGCGCGCTCACCCTTCCCTGCACTGGACTGAGGACAGCAAGCAGCAGCCACTCCTCCCTGGCATGGGGCTTGTTTTACCACGGGAGCTGGAACGAAATCATTCTAGCTGTGGATCTCTGTCCTGTACCAGGAGATCAGAGAGGGATACTGACTTTTATTCTAACAAATTTGTTTGAAATGAGAAAAAGCAAGATACACGAGAGTTTAAACCAGAGATTTTCAATCTTTCCACACAGTAAGTTGTCTAGTTAGTAACTGTTCTACCCCACTGTGTTCCTACACAACACATTTTTATGGGGGTGGCAATGTGCCTACCTTAAAACAAACAAACAAATGTCCACATTCTCCAGGTTCCCTTGCAGAAGGGGATGGCCCTATGATACCAATTAATGACATGTAAGTTGGTCACCAAATAGGACATCAAAGAGAGAGAACAAACTTGGCTGGCTTAATTGTTTACCTCTTGCCCTCTACCTTCCTCTTCCTCTGGCCTGGAAACATGGTGCCTGGATCCCCTGCAGCTGTTTTGTGAGCATGAGAAAGAGGGCAGCATGGTAGGATTATGGAGAGAAAGCAGGAAGACACTCATGCCACTTGCTGCTATGAAGATAACAATACTTGTAACATGGCAACTGGCAATTTACTTCACTTTTCTGAGTCTCAGCTTCCAGAAGTATGTTCTTATCTCCCCTGCAGGGGTTTTATGGGGATTTAAATGAGATAATATCTGCTAAACTTCCTCAGAATGACTGATAAAAATCAGTTTCCAAATCAGCAAATAAACTATTTCTTTCTCCCTTCCAATCAGATCTCCAGGCTTCAGCAGAAATGGAGCCAGACTCGCCGCTGCTCCCTAACAATCTAAGCTGGCCTCTGTCTAAAGTGGTTTCTGACTTGGTGTCAATCGGCACAGATACTACTGAGTAAAGAAGGCCCTAGACCAGCAATTTTCCACCTTTTTTACCTCGTGGCACATACAAACTAAATACTAAAATTCTGCAGCGCACCAAAAAATATGTTTTGCCCATCTGACAAAAAAGTTAGGTCTACAGTAATACTGATTCATTCACACTGGACGGCTACTGTTGTGTTGGCTGTTGTCATTTTTTTATTTGACAATGTCAGGGAAAAGAGGTCAGTGCCCCTGACTAGTCAGGTATTGCATGTTTAAAAAGTTATTGCGGCATAGCTGTTGAAAGTCGCTGGACTAGGCAAATGAAAGGGATTCCCTTCCAGGGGAGCAGGAGGAGGCCAAGGTGAGTGGCAGACTGGGCCTTGCCAGGCTGGAACAGAGATAAAGTGTGGCTGTGCTCAGCGGGGACCCTAAGAATATCTGAAGTAGAGCAAACATCAGGAAGTATCTCAAATCTGCTTACAGCTCAAGACATTCATCCTCCAGGGAAATGATGGCAAACTGGAAAAGCAAAGCGGGAAAGCAATCCTTCAGATGACTCCGGGCCTGCAGACCTTGACACAAAGGCTGTGCCTTCCCCAATCCACGAGCACGCATGTGACTGATACCCACGGGCATGCAAGCCACCTGCAAACAGGAGACTCCTTTCTAATGTTCTCTACTTTTTAAGAAAATCATAGGCCTCCACAATTTCTCTTTTCTAGCTCACAGCTCTTTGGCACCATGTGAATCTGATAACTTCCCTCTCTTTAGAGCAGACCAGCCAACTTTTACTGTAAAGGGCGGGAGAGTGAATACCTTAGGCTTTGTGGTCCACAGAGTCTCTGTGGAAGTGAGAAGGCAGCCATTGGTGACACTGATAACACCTAAAGGAACGGTCATGGTTGCATTTCAATTAACTTGTATTTACAAGGCAGGTGGCCTAGTTCAGCAAACTCTGCTTTAAAGGACACTGGACTACGCAAAAGCAAGCAAGCAACAATTGGTAATACACAAGACTCCTCACCAATAATTATCACCACAAAACCAACCAGAGGGCTCCAGGTGAAAGCCAGCAGAGAAGAACCCGGAATGGGAGAGGCAGGCATCCCTACATTAGAAAGAGCGCTTATCACGCACAGCCGAGGCTCAGATGTTCAAAGACCAATGCAAATTGCGATATGCAAAGAAGTGACTAAAATCACCTGTAGACTACAGCAGGGGGGTTCCGCGTGAAGGTCAAGGTAACTGTTAGGAATGAATGGGAAACACCAACAAGAACTTCAGCCTTTGACCCTTTAGGCACAAAAGTGGAACAAGAGGCAGAGATATGAGCTTGGGGCAGGAGCAGAGCTTGGGGCAGGAGCAGAGCATACGGTCCAAACAGATGTCCTGCAGACGTCTGAGGCCCCTCGCTCTGGCCCCAACACCACTTGGCATTGGCCTCACTGCTTCCCTTCCTTCCTTACTCACATGCAAGTGTTCATATGGTGACGACTTATGTGGAAGGCACATGGAAGGCGATGAACGAAACAGAGAGACGGCAATGGAGAAAATCAGAGTCAGAGGAGGGTCATGAGGCTGAGCACCTTTGGGAAGGCTGGTGTTTTGGCTGTTCTGGGCTATGTTACTGTCTCCCACAAACGGACCCTGCATCTACTCTTCTTACCCTGAACTCTCCTCTAACTTTTCTTTCATAAGTGACAGCCAGCACGCTTCAAGGACTTGCATCATGCTGATGTCCTAAGCACACTGTATACACACACGTTTATCCTTCTGACCCTCCAGTGCGGTAGGTCCTATTATGTTCTCATGGAACAGATGAGACAACTGAAGCACAGAGAGGTTAAGTAATTTTACCAGGGCCACACAGCTAAGAAGTAACAGAACAGGAGCGAGAACCGGGATGTCTGGCTCCAGAGTTGTGCTCTCAGCTTCCACTTTATCCTGCGTTCACAGTCTTCCTCCTCCACAGCCCTGCCTGGACACCTCCCACCCACAACTCTACTCACCCTCCGGTGTATTTCAGTATGTATTTTTCCATTTTCTCGAGAAAATGATTTAATGCAACTCTCAGATACAATTAACAGTTTATAGGAAGTAAAGAGGACAGGGAAATATGTGAAAGGACACCATGGGTAAGCAATCAGCAAAATCCACACTGTAGCAAACTCCGGGATGCACAACTCAGTTTTCTCAATGAATAGATGACAGAGAGACAGCAACTGATTTTGAACCTATAGATTAAGAGACTTAAAAGATGTATAACCACTTTCAATGTGTGGACATTATTTAGAGCCACATTCAAATAAACTATTAAAAACAATATGACATTAGAGGACAGTAATTTGAACACTATCTGAATAGTCAATTATTTTTTCATATAATGGTATTATGAATATACCTCTAAAGTGCTTATGTTTTAGAGATTTATACTGAAATACTAATAAAATAAAATGTTTGGGATTTGCTTCCAAATAATATAGGAGGGGAAAGTTGGGTGGGACAGAAATAACACAAAATTGGCCATGAGTTGATTACTACTGGAGCTGGGTGGTGGGTATTTGAAGATTCATGATTCTGTTCTGCTTACTTTAGTATAAGTTAAAAATCTTATACAATAAGAATTTTATAAAAGTTTGAAGGAGACATACACTAAGGCTTAAGAACAAGATTTCAGGCAAGGAGGAGGTTCCCTATTTATCAGTATTTTATCTGCATGTGTACCCTCTTTCAGCAAGTATTTTAAAGTGTACGGGGCAAGTTTAGATGGAACGCAGGATGGGAGGAAAGTGCTCTAATTCCTGAAAGATAAGCCTTGGAGATGCCAGGATAACCTGCAACTAACTCCCCTCAGGAGCAAGTTTCTGGACTAGCACTAGAGCACCCTCAGAGCGCGGCGAGAGCACGGCGCTCCGCGGGCCGCCCCCACCCGGCCAATGCCCCACCAGGCTCTGACACGCTCGGAGGGAGAAACCCCCCACAGGTCTCCCAGCTGCAGGATGGAAGGGAGTCCTCGGCGGAGGGGACAGGAGCAACTACATGTGCGAGGGAGGGCACACAGTGTCATGCTCAGAGCACGGTCCCCAGAGACCTAGATGTCGATCCAGCCCCACAACCAATCTGCTGAGCAACTTTAGATGGCCACTCAACCACTGTGGATCTCCACCGTTTTATCTGTAAATAGGGGAATTCGAATTAAAATTCCTCTGAAGATCCATAATCCAAAAGCTAAAACTAAAGATGTACGCTCTTGAAAGCTGGCCAGAACACTAGATTCAATTGGTTACTCAGTTCCAGGCTGGTGAAAGCTTTGAAATGCTACCGGCGAGCCCCAGAACCCTGGGTCTTCGGCAAGACAGAGACTCAAGGTGAAATCAGGAAAGTTTGGAAGGGACCATCTTGAATAAAATGAACTGTGAAAAGTAATAAGCTTTACACTGGGATCAGCGTTTCAACTAAGGGGATAAATTATGGATGAAAAGGCTGGGATGAAGACAGCAGATGAGAGTGAGTTTTCCACCAGGACACTGCTAACTCCAGGTATCCAACCATCCGTGAGTGCCAGTCGTCTTGAAGCAATCTGTCCTTCAACAACTGTAATCAGATGTTGGTCAAGGCATACCTGAGGCCTGAAAATGTCACAGGCCAAATAATGCTGCTTCAACTTCCAGAAATTAGACTCCCACAATGCAATGCATCATTTTCCATTTGGTGTCCGAAGATCAGGCACAGTTCCAGGTCTGCATCTCCATAGAGATGTATCTAATATACCTGATCATTAGGTCTTCAACAAGAGTTTAAGAAAATAATTGGTCCAGTTTGCTAAATGACCTTCAAAGAAAGAAAAAGTCCTTGGAAATGATGGAGGCTGGTATACAGGGCTGGTTGACAATACTCTTGACCTTAAATTGTAGGAATTATTCACTAATCAAGGAGAACTAACTCTCTCTGCTTATAAAGCATAATTAGTTTTATGCTCAGGCTTACCTTTCCAACTCAAAGTGCCCCTTCACAGTGCAGGAAGGTTTCTGACTGCATTGCCTCAACTGGTCTTGACAAGAGAGGAGATGAATCATAGGAGCAGCCTGGCACCCTCTCCATCTATAACAACTCTTCCCCAAGGGCTAAATCACAGCTGGCCAACACAGGGAACTTTTTCTTTCCTTTTTAAATAAAAAGTGGGACATTCACAAAGGAGAAGCCCTACTTGACATAAGTTGAAGAATTGCTGGTGACTAGGCCAATAGAGCTGCTGTCAAGGGTGGGTCTATGTAGATGGTGAGGACAAGCCCAGATAGGACTGGCTTGATCTGCAAGAAAGCTTGTGATGATGGTTCCAAAACTAACCTGTTTCAAGAGATAAAATACTCAACATAATCTCTGGTATAATGAAGACACATAGAGCTAAATGCCTGTCAGACTCCTGAGCCGCACCTCCCTTCTACCACTGTAAGCCAAGGCTTTCAGGCTTTCTCCACTGCAAGTGTTGCTTCTTGAAATCTGAACATGTGCACACAAGCTTCAGTTATCTGCACAGACAGCGTTCTACCCCATCCCAAGCAAACCTATTACCCCACAGATCTGGGTTGGGCTAATGTTGAGGCCAGTCCATTTTTTCCTAATCTCACAGGAATAGGGCAGTGATGAAAGTCTGTCCAGGAGAAAAATAAGAGATGGCGACTGGGGGGTCCTGTTTAATTAATGCAGGATGACTAACATACATAAGGAAAATATGTAAATAACTATAATAATCTACTAGACTGGCAAGCAACGGGGGAGATGATTATAATCTTGGTGGAAAAATTAGCTAATAAATAATTCATAAATCTCTCCAGGGGTAGGGAAGAAAATTTATATTTATTCTTCAGTGACACTGTATGGTTCTCAAAGGAGTTTACTGCTGTATTCTTTTTCTGGGTGCACATCTTCCAGCATATGCAAGGTCCCTGGAACATTCTGTAAGTACCTATTAGGTAGATGGAGTGACCTGAATGTTGCACGGGCACACCCGACTTTTAGCTATGATTTTCCCTTTTCATTCTTGTCTGTAAAAGCAACAAGTATCTCAAGCAATATCTGTACCTTACAATGTAATATACCCCCCTTAAAAAAAAAAAAAAAAGTTGGAAGATATGGCACTTTGTTCCATACCTGTGACACAGTACAATGTTGAGGCTGGCATATCGCCTGGGTGAGACGGGAGATACTAAAAAAAATAGAAACCCCAAAATGTGTGTGCTTTCACCACCTAAGAGGGATGCTAAATCGGAGACTTAACTTCAACCACTGTTTGGCTCTGATAGCTAAGCACCTCACCAGGAAAACTAATGAATTTTTTATAGTACAGGTGACTACCTTCACTGCAGTTCATTCATCTACAAAGGACAAACATTTCGAGGCTACTCTCTACTAGACGTTTAAGTTCTGGCTGAGGATGTCATCAGCGTGCTCCACATCAGCTGTATTTATGGCGGTGAGCTTCCTCTCATCCTCCATCCATGCTAAGCTGTGCCTGAAGGGACACAGAGACGCCCCATAGCAAGTTTCCAGAAGACAGTGTGCTGACTGGTTAGAAGAACTGGGGTCAGTTACATAGATGGCGTGACTCCCGGACGCTGTCACTTTTACACACAGCCACCCATGCCTGATGGTCCTTGAGTTTTATTTTTAATATATCTTTACTGATTTCAGAGAGAGGAAAGGAGAGGGACAGAGATAGAAACATCGATGATGAGTCATTGATCTAGCCCGCAACCCGGGCATGTGGAACCAGGGAATCGAACCCCGGTCGCCTGGATCCTAGGTCAAAGCTCAGCCGCTGAGCCACACCTGGCCGGGGGGGCCTTGAGTTTTAGACAGAATAAACCATGAGATAGTTTTCCCCCTAACAAGTCTTTAACAGTGAGAGTCGGTTTCTGCACATTAGTTTGACTAGGGTTCTGTTACTTGTTGAGCTACTAGCACGCAGCAAGAGGGATGCTGAGGCGGCAAGGACTTATGGACGCCCTCTTCCAGGTCAGCCAGAGCGCCTCAGGTGCAATCTTGGTGATGATGTTCCCTTTAGTTCCTAGGGCTCCCTTTGAGTTCCTAAAATAGCTCAGCTCTAGGGTCTACTTGGCCATGATAAGTAGATTAAGTATTAATCTGCTGTCCTATGGGACTTGCATTCTCTCAATACTGACTGGGCCCTCACTGGGGCACCTACCCTCTGCTGCAGTGACGAACAGTCCCAGGAAACCCGAAGATTCACTCTCTGCTGCCAGAGGTGTCTTCCTATGCTGATGACGTGAAACCATGCTACTTGACCTCTAGATAGTTAAGACCTGCCCCAGCCAAGAAACTGTAAAGCAGGGTCTGTTGTAGTATAGGTAAGACAAGGAAAATGTAGCCACCTCGCTGTACTTTCCTAATGTGAATGTGGTCTGTCTCGGCAAATGAAAGCTGGAAGAACTAGGTCAATACTAATACAGGTGTAAAATGTGCACAGAACTAGTAATCGGGATATGTACACAAAAGTGGTCCCTTCAGAAACATTTCTTCTGCCCTAAATTTACTAGCATTACCAGACCCTAAAAGTTTACTCTCTTTTCTGCTGTGACTGTAAATGGATCCCTTGAATAAGAAGTAGATAATGTATGATCTTCCTAGTTATGTTAGGTCCCTCTGCAAAATCTCTAATTACTGGATACCAAAGTCCTCCTAGAAAGTACACAGGTCTGAAACTATGTATCTTATGTAACTACCAAAAATAGTTTTAGGCACACAACCCTCCACTGAAACATGTTTCCATTATTTTTTAAAAATCAGAACTTGTAAACGTTTAAATATTTAGTCGTTTTTTAAAACATACTTGGATGACCAAAAGAGTTTTTAAATCTACCATTAAAAGAACATTTTTTCTGGTGATATACCAAATTCCTCCTCCATCCCAAAGAAAGGCTGGCTGTATTCTAAGTGATGGCTTTCATTTAACACAGTAAGTGCTCCATGTCCCTACCTCCACTGACACACTTGGCAGCAAGGCCTGCTCTCTGTCCAGAGTGTCACTGGAAAGGCCCCCATCACTCCCAGGGAGAAGGGAGCCCCATCCTTTGAAAACACCATTTTCATTATTTCTTTAATTTTTAAAAATATATCTTTACAGATTTCAGAGAGAGGAAAGGAGAGGGAAAGAGAGATAGAAACATCAATGATGCGAGAGTCACTGATGGGCTGCCTCCTGCAAGCCCCCAACTGGGGATGGAGCCCGCAACCCGCGCATGTGCCCTGACCGGGAATCGAACCCTGATTGCCTGGATCCTAGGTCAATGCTCAACTGCTGAGCCACGCCTGGCCGGACTCCATTATTTCTTAATTGTATCAATTAATAGATTTTCTAGGCAATAATATGACCTTTTCCTGACAGCATGGATTTGGATTTCCCATCACACATTCCATTACCTTATTTGTGGTGATCTAAACTATTTCTTACATACTTTGTTGCCTCCACCCTTTAAATACTTGCAGCTTATCTGTGTTTTTAAGTCCATTTTTGCCCAATGTTTGCGGTATTCCTACTGAACTCTCAAAATCTTTATCCAAGCAACAGGATTTCTGGCTCCCTTATCTTGAATTTGAATACACATCAAATGTTTTTGTAGGTTACCCCATTTATAAAGCTTTCTCTTAGGAGTACCCTTAAGCTGTGATACCAAAATGTGCTTCTTAAAATATTTAATCCATTGCAAACATTTTTCCAAGGATTCCCCCCGCCCAAAATCAGCGGAAAAAGAAAATCTGATTATATCCAACATTTGCAACTGTTAGTTCATAATTTTCCATTAGTCCCTAATTTACCTTACAATAATTTGCTTCAAAATCACTCTTTCCTCTACATATAAACATAACCTTAGGCCAAGTGCAGCCACAGCCCCATCCACAGTACCATCTCCCTGGGTTCACTCCACTACTTCTGCCTGTAGCGGGAACTCCCTCAGCATCTTCCTGAACATATATTCCTATTCTCTGACCAACAGCAGAAACAGACCCCAGTCCATTCACGTATCACTTACATTGTTCCAATGATCAATATAATTTCTATATGGCTTGAACCTGAATTACAAGCTGTCCCTCCCTTTCATGATCCTCTTATTTCTTCACTCTGTGTTACTTTTCTCTACCCTAATCATGCCATTTATCAATGTTAGCCACTCATTTTCCCCCTATCATTATCCCCTGTATGGATTTGCTGGTCTTACAAACTCTGGGCCTTTCGTCTAATCGTTACAGGGCCACCATCCAGCAGTTTGAAGAGCTTCACAGTGGTTACACGAGTGCAGGCACAAAAGGGATCCTTCCTGCAGCTTGGTCTTTGCCAAATCACTGACAGAGTTCGAGGAAAAAGTGGAGTTGCCGGAGCAGGGCATAGGCTGGGGGTGGAGGGGAGTGCAGTTAGGGGAATGGGGGAGAAAGAGGCCTTGCATCACTTCTTTTACCCCAGCCATCAGTCACTCTTCCATGAACTCCTGGACCTGGCTGTTCAAGGCCTCTAAACCTTATCAAAAACCTCCTAATCTTTTGCCTTGAAAATGCCACATGGTTCCTGTTTTCGTGCCTTGGTGTGACCTCCACCTGCTGCCAGGAATGCCTTCTCCCTCCACCTGCTCAGTGAAGCCCCACCCATAGGCCCTGCCTTGGCTGGAGCCCCGCCCTTGAGCGGCTGACCTCTCCATCCAGCCCCCTCCTGAGGGCCTGGGGAATCCTGGCACTGCACTCAGCTAGCGCTTTCACCAGTCTACCTTGCATACCACATACTAAAAGGTATTATCCCTTCTGGGAAAAAAGGACCCATATTTTACAGAAAAGGAAACTGCGCCTCAGAAAATGTCAGTGATGGGCCCTAGGCAACACTTGAATGGAACTAGGATTTGAATCCAGGCCTCACCTGTCTTGGAGACCCACATTTGTCTCACTATACCCATTTCCTGTTTCTCTAGTGAAAACAAATGCTTTAAAAAATCAGGCCTGTCTCTCACTCCTCTCACATCCTCTCCTTGATCTCTAGGAGCCCCGATGAATATTCATGGTGAGGTTTCACTCTGATGAGACTCCATTTCCTGAGTACACCACTGCAGAGGGAGAGGGCCAGAAGGCAGGGTAAAGTCTGGGATTAACATTTCTGCAGATAATCCACAAAGTGAATGATCCACAGGCATGATAATCCAATGTTGGCAGGACACCCAGGTGCGCGGTCTGCTCCTGGTTCCACCGTGTGGGAGCGCGAGTACCAACACTGACTTCCACACTGCGGCAGCTCATCGAGTGAGCTGCTTGGGCGGAACTCGCCCTCCACAGGTGCTAGAAATACTGCGACCACAGCTGGCACTGTCATTTGCAGTGTCCGAAATGGAACTTCCATTTTCTTCCCCCAAGTGTTACGTGTTTCTCTTTAAATGCCAGGCTTAATTCAAAATTAACACCTTCCCTTTCTCTTACCTAGTTGGATTTTCTGATGATTTAAAAATACAGGAACATTACTTCCTAACATCACACTGGCACCGTTACAAGGGTTCTGATATGTTCGTGTTTTACAGTCCAGAGTCATGGTCTAGGAGATAAGTTTTTGTGGTTGTAATTTTTTCTATCTGTGCAATTATAAGATGTGGTACAATGGACACCATATTGCTTTTGGTAGGGGATGGGAGGCAGTCTTCATTATTTTTTGAAGAAAGGAAATGTGTAAGATTTTTTTTTTAAAGGAACAAATCTGTCACGGGAACTTCAGTCCAGAAGGCGCAGGCAGCACATTGGGGGTCAGGTTAAAGCTGGGACAGCGTTCACAAGGGGAGCTACATCTGCAGAGCACATGTCTCCTAACTAGATATCGCTGACCTGTCATTTTGCATTTGCAGCCCTGGGCCTGGCAAAGTGGCATGTGCCAACGAAGGCCATCTCGGCTGTCACAAAGGCAAATGTAATCAGGTGGATTCGATCACAGGACATAGCTCTGCCAAGACAGCTCAGATTTCTAGGCCAGGGTTATAATCATAGCTTGTGCAATTTTGAGTATTTAATGAGTTCCTTCTGTGAAATGGTACATAGTATTCATAATATAATTCACGTGGTGATGCCATTACTGAGAGCAAATGTGGTCCAAGGCAGCACACAACCTACTCCTTCTGGAAGGAAAAGGTAGAAGCCACAGGGAACTTGTGAGCCATTCCCGTGTTCCAGTCAGTAAATGCTGGACCTCCATGCATGTCTCAGGAATCAAAACTTACCCACACCCTTCCTCACACTCAGAAAGATAATCTCATGCTTCTTCCAAGTTACACTGGTCAGCTGCAAGAACTTGCCCAATTTTTGTGTTTCCCATGTGGGAATCTCTCTTATCAAACGTTCTTGCCGTATTTCCCCCTAGGATGTGCTGTAATTGCTAGTTTTTCCCTGGTCTTTTCTTTAGGAGGAAGAGGGAGGGCGTTGAAACGAGGTTTCGAGTTCAAAGCTAAATAGAAGGGCAGTTTACTCAGCTGGGCATATCCAACACTGCTCCCAAATGTTTGATAGCTTTGTCCTGTTTAGAAAGTCTTATTTATAATGATGAATGGCCATAACTTCTGCATTTGGAGGGAAAAGCAAAATGCCTAAGCCCAGACATCCAAACGAAACTGCAACGATAATTCCTATCAGCACACAACGATCTCCAAAGCAACTCCCCACAACACAACAAATGAAGGAGACAAAACGAGGAGCCCGGCTATGCTGCTGTGCGGCGGCAACTCGATCCGTGTGGTGCTGCTGCGCTGCCAAAAATACGCGGCTCAGTAAAATGGCAACCGGTGCACCAACAAGCAGGTGTGTGCGTGGGTTTAAATTGTGCTCTGCTTAGCTACTTTCAAATTACGGACATCAAGACGTTATAGTCACTCACTTATGTTTCTAACAGCAAAAGTAAAATGATTCTTCTTCGTTTATGTCAATCCCATGTTCTACTTCTGTTTTCACCAAGCTAATCGTCATCTTACATGGTTATGATGAAACATTGCCAAGAGAGCGAGAGGGGCCACTTTCACGATCGGATGCTGTTTTTTTGTGTTTTTTTTTAAAAAAGAGGTAAGAGGTTAAAGAAAATACAAAGAGGACCAGAAAATGAGCCAGGAGGGGTCCTGGGGAAAGTGGGAAAGGACTGAAGGAGAACCAAGCTGAGAAGAACAGGGAAGGCCGGGAAGGCTGAGCAGGTAGGCGGCGGCGGGCTGGGCAGGAAGCGAGGAGAAGAACAGGGTGAGGCGAGAGCAAGGACAGATGGCGAAGCCTGGAAGGGACAGGCAGCAGCTAGAACTCCGGGCCCCCGCAACGCGGCGCAGAGAAGCACGTGGAATTTCGTGTGGGACAGACTTAGGCTCTACCATGTAGTAACTGGACGGACCTGGACAAGTTTCTTCACCTTGGGGCTAACACATGATCTGCCGAAGAGTCACTGCGAGGAGGAACTGAAACAACGCAAGCAGGTGTCGATGAAGACGACTTTGGTTGAGGTGTATACACAACTCAAACCTAATGAAATGCTGTCTCCTAAGGTGTTATATTCCTGTAACACATGAACAAGCAAAGTTGCCTGTGCTATCGGAATATAAACATTTTTTTGAAAATGAATAAAACAGCAGAGACGTTTCCATTTCTTCTTTATGCCTCCCTCCGCGTCTCATCTGATTCCCGTGTATTCCGAACATCAAGACTGAACGAGGAAAGGCATTAATAGCAGGAACACAGGTAGGGATGAATCACAAAGCATGACCGGCTAGGATTACAACTAAGTGACCAAGATGAAGGAAGTGATGCGAATGCAAAGAAAGCGTCGGCGAGGGCGGGGTAACAGACTGAGCCAAGGTCCTAAGGAAGGAGAGCAGTAATTAGAATGCAAAGCAGTTCCTGTGAACCATTTCAAAGCCAGGCCTGCGTGTGACCAGGACAGTTCTTGGGAACTGCGACTTCAAGTCCAATGATGGATGAGAGCCAGTGTTACACAGGCTAATTGATAGGAGCCAGAGTTCGGTTCCTACGGCCTGTTTCTGGTCCCTAAAACATCACCAGACTTCTCATTAAGAACCAAAATTCCTTTTTTTTTTTTTTAATTTCTCAATGACGTTTTTATTTACTCACTTTATTGGGATGGCATTGGTTAATAAGATCATATAGGTTTCAAACGTACATTTCTATAACATATTATCTGTATATTGCATTGTGTGCCCACTGGCCAAAGTCAAATCTTCTGTCACCATATATTTGTCCCCCTTTACACTTGACTACCACCCACCCCCTTCCCTCTGGTAACCACCATGCTGTTGTCTGCGTCTATGAGTTTTTGTTTGTTTTTATTTATCTGTTGCTTTCAGTTTTATATCCCACCTATGAGTGAAATCATACGGTTCTTAACTTTTTCTATTTGACTTCATTTTGCTTAGCATGATATTCTCAAGGTCGCAGAAATAAATGTGAGCTATGCATACAGATAAGAAAGATTAATAAAAACAGTGAGATCGTTCTTTTCCAACCCACTGATTCCAGTTCAGGGTGCTGGGTGGACAGAGCCAGTCCTGGCAGCTCAGGAGCATAAGGCAGGAGCCACCCTGGCCAGGACACACTTCCATCACAGGCTCCGTCACACCCAAACCCACACTCACTCAGACTGTGCACATCTTTGGGATGTGGAAAAAAACGAGTCCCAGAGAGAACCCATGCAGACGTTGGGAGAATATGCAGACTCCACACAGACAGTGGCCCTCTCGGGAATCAGCTGATCCCATCAACCTTACAACAAAATGTCATTGAACAAAGTGGCGTTATTTGAGGACCCAGCTATATGAGTCCTCGCTTATTCCATCTCCAGCTGCTTAGTACAGGGCTGGGGTTCCTTTGCCTGGCAGGTCAATATTGAAATGCCTCAGAGGGGAACAAATTCAGGTCCGCAAACCAAGTGTGCTATTTAAATGCCTAGAGGAACCACTCCTTATTAAAATACAGAAATGTACAAGCTAACTCTCTTCGATGTCATTAGTCTTCCATTCACCTCCATAAAAAAAAAAATTAAGCTTGGCTTCTTAATTCTGCTGACTACAAGCCAATTTCCACATTACAGGGGCTCAGGTCCTAGCCAACTGAGTCATATCTGAAATTGTCACGGGTTCTTAGAGAAAACATTTTGTTTACTGTTTTGCTAGAGGTAGTTATCTTAAACAGTACACCTAAGAAAGGAAACCTGAGCAGTTTTTTTAGAAAAGTAGTAGAGACATAAAGGCAATTTCCAGAATGGTTGTATAAAAGATGCACAGAGACAGATGGGCTAATGTCTGGAGCAAGGTCCTGAAGCAGTTGAATAAAAACTGTTGGCGAGACAAACAAAACTGAAACAGACTCATAGACACAGAACAGACTGGTAGTTGCCAGAGGGGAGGGAGGTTGGGAGACTGGTCAAAGAGGTGGAGGGACTGAGAAGTACAGATTGGTAGTTTTAAAATAGTCATGGGGATGTAGGGTACAGCATAGGGAATATAGTCAATAATACTGTAATTATGTATGGTGCCAGGAGAGTACTTGAAACAACAGGGGAATCACTTTGTAAGTTATATGATTGTCTAGCCACCATGCTGTACACCTGAAATGATTACAAAATATTGGATGTCAGCTATAATTTAAAAACAAACCAAAACTGGTGGTGAAAGGGTTTGGCTTAAGAGACTTGCCCTTCTCTGAATTCTGACTTGCAGAAGAGAGCAAGGATAAAAGCCCAGAGAGGTTTGTCCCAGAGAAGGCACCTTGTCACTTAGGACGGCCTATGTCTGAGGTCCTCAACATGTGGTCCTAGGGCCAGCAGCACTGGCATCACCTAGGAGCCTATGAGAAAAGCAGAGTCCAGAACGCCACCCTGTCCTACTGACTCAGAATTCCTGGCGACCAGGCCCGGGGAACTGCTATAACAAGCCCTCCAAGTGATGTTTACACATGTTAGAGTTTCAGAATTACTGACCTACATCATCTCGGCTAGAGCAGCAAACTGGATCATCTGCTGAGAGCAAGGGTGGGGTCGACGTCTGGGGTGGAGGGAGAACAGCTGCAGGGAGGAATTCGGGATGGAGGTGAGGAGTTCAGGAAAAGACCAGCCCAGCTGCACCAGGCCCATGTGAAGAGAGTCAGCAATTAGAAGTTTTCTTGTGAGTTGTCTTCTGAGTCTAACTTCCATGCATAGTAATAGTGATTCTGTGTAAAACTGCAGTCTGACTTTCACACAACTGACTATGACCCTGGAGAGACAGCTTGGTTATAACTTAGGGATTGCTATGTGTGTGTATGTTCATGTGTATCTATGTATGTATATGTGTACTTATGGATGTTATGTATAGAATAAGTCCAACTAAGCAAAAAAGAAGGTTTTTCTGCATTAGACTGGAGAAAATACACTGGAGCAAAGTTAGCAGACTTGTAACTATTCTAAGTGTGTGGCTCTGGGCAAGGAATTAAACTTCAGAGCTCATTTTCTCACCTGTAAAGTTGGGTCTAGAATTCACTTATTCAAACAAGAGGGGCAAACAGATCCCTACAGGAATAACCACAGCCCACGGCATAGGTGATGAAGGCTATGATGGGGTACAGACGTGTGCAAAAGGCTTAGTGAACAGTGAGGAATCAGCAATTAACTCCACACAAGGGGAACAAGGCGGCCTTCGCATGGAGGTGGCCGCTGAGCTAGACGAGAGAGAGAGAGAGAGAGAGAGAGAGAGAGAGAGAGAGAGAGAGAGAGAGAGAGAGACAACAGGTGGAAGACCATGAGGTAGGGAGAGTAAGAAAGTGCAGAGAGGCACCGGAACGAGACAGCCCGGGTGGGTCTGCAGAAGCCAGACTGTGATGAGGGAGGGGATGGTCCCTTCCAGCCCCAGGACTGATTGTCCAACAATGTCCAGCAGCCTAAAAAACATGGGCAAATCTGATGGTATAATTGTATCAACCAACCCAGGGCTAGGACATTTTGTTCATTTTCAACACCCATAAATATTGAACTTGGGTAAAAGCCTCTGTCAGAACTCCCCCTGGCTGGCTTTAATGTAAAGAAGCAGGGGCATAAGCTGCCAGGGGCGTGTCCAGCCCTCCCATGTTCCACACCCTGCCACAGGGTACAGGTATTCCTGGGCCCCCTGGCAGAAGGGGGCTGACTTGCCTCTTTGAAAGGTATTGCTGCTCAAAGGCCAGAATTTAAATTGTCCTGTCTTAGGAAAGAAGAACACACTACAATGAACTTCTGGTTAATCTTTTATAAGTGGGCAAAGTTTTTATTCTCATAGTAAAATTCATATATTGCATCTTTGGCAAAGAGCCCCAGCTAAGCACCCTTTTCCTGTCTTAGGTTCAGTCCCGGAGGACCTGAGCGAGCAGAAAGCAAGCAGTGTCCTTTTGCATTTAAAAGGAGGTCTGGGCTCTCCTCAGAGCAGCACAGTTACATGCAAGACAGGGGAGCAGCAGGCACTCCATCTCCGGGAGAAAAGGCAAAGAAAGCACCTTTTTATTTCCATCAGATTTCAGGATTCCAGGACTAAGCCTCAGGCTGATCAATCACAAAATCATACCTTCCTCTTCCAGAAAATGTTTATTTCTGATCAGTCTTTTTTTTTTTTTTTTTTTACACTTCTGAAAACCTTCCCAACTACAAGACTTAAAGGGCATCCTAACTGTGGGCACCTGTGTTCCAACCTAACGTACAGAATGAACCACATTTTTACTAATAAACTGTTTGCCATGCACATGAGTCTTAAACATTTAGTCCAAAGAACAGCACTTCACTGAGTTCCCATAGAATGAGTCATAGGTCTGTCTATAAAGACGACTTTTCTGGGCTTTGTAAGGATGTCTACAGTATGAAAACTCCAGCAGGTAAACAGTGTCCAGCAGAGTGTAGGACACCCCCTCAGCACACTCACCAGTCCACATGTGGGGCAGCAAGCCTCAGAGAGCACCCCTTTCCTGCTGAGCAAAGAGACCATGAGGCTAGTTCTTACTACAAGGTGAAAATCTGAGCCAAATCCTGCCCTGGAATACAGAGCCCAGGATGCCACAACTGACAGCACTTGGACAGAATGACAGCATTTTGAGTTGAGAGTTCAGATCTGGGTGAACCAACCAAACAGCTACTCTTTCTCTGGCAACCTGTCTTAAGGTTAGTGCTAGTGTTTTGGACGTGGGCTAAGACTTTTATTTATTACATATACTACATATATCTCCAGGCTCTTGCTATACCACTTGGCCTCATTAAATGGACAGGAGGTTTAGACTTGATTCCCACCCCTAACACATTAACCAGGTATCATTTGGGAAATAGCCAATATCATGAATGATTACCCCTCTCCTCAAAAAGGGTTATCGCCATCAGTATTTAATTTGGATGCTGTGAACAAGATTTTTGTTTTGTTTTTACACATCCAAATAAAATATATCTTACGATCTCACAGAACCATAAACTCAGATGGGGCTGAAAGGTGCCTTTTTTCACCAAGCAAACTAGTCTCTAAGTTCGGGATTTTTCTCTGGGAAGTTTCTGTCTTGTAAGAGTTTATGAGTATTAGCTCTGACCATCAAGAAGGCACCTTGGGCTTCTGAATGGCAGAAGGTCTCACTGCATTTGAAGGAAGCACTGGAACAGCAATAGAACCGATGCTATGGGCAGATGGCGCGATCCCTAAGCTTCCAGAGGAAATCTCCTGGGAACACAACTGTGAATTTGGGTTTTGACCTTTTGGGAACTGAAATATTCTCCTGCGGTATTAGATGGAGAGAAGAAAAAGCAGTTAATAACTACAAGACATGATTTTAAACAGACAATGCAACATATGTACATGAATATACATATATGTTCTTCCCCACCCCCACTTAGGTGAGGGTGCTAGGCTATTGAGACTAGCTAACTCTTGGACATGCTTTGCTGAAAGACAAAACGAATATTTACTCCCATTGAGTAAGTGTCCCTGGGAACTTTCCAGAAAGAAATTCTGACGCTAGAAATCAGTAAACAGCTAGAACATGAAGCAACAGCTCAGGTAAAGTCCAAACTGGAGAACTCTAACGCAACTTGTGCTTATGTTCCCATGCCTGTGGCTCCCTTTCCCAGCTGAGCAGATCTGGGATGCAGCTGTCAAGGGAGCCGAGTCTGCCCATGTCCGGGGTCTCGGGGTCTGAGGAGGCTGCTCTCTTCTCAACACCCGGGTCTGTCTGCCTGTCCAGCTGTCCCTGTCAGGGGAATCAGGGTTCTGGGAAGGCGTCTGAGTACTGGCCAGAGGAGAGGGTCTCCTGAGGCTCCAGCACCAGGTGCTTCGACACGCCTTGTGGAGACAGAGGTGGGCAGCAGCCAGGGCAAGAGAAGGCAGGCCTGTCCCCACCACTGTGAGCCGAGCCGAGCCGAGCCGAGCCGACCCGACGGCCGCCCCTGGGCCCAGCCGGGCTGCTTTCTTCTTGATTCAGATGCCCGGTATTAAACGGCACGTTCCAGTGCTTTTCATTCTAACTCAGCCCACGAGGAGCCAGGCTCCATGTCACATTGTACCTACAACCCCCGTACTTTTTACTGAATGATCATTCTGTTTTCAGGAAGGTCACAGAGCTGTTCAACTGGCAACAGGAAAGTTATTCCTCGAAAGAATCTTCTCCTACGTTATTTTCTTATTAATTTCCTCCAATAAATATATTCCAGTGCGCCCTTACAGTTTAATTCACTCACGAGGGTTTAGTTACTTCTAGTATTTTCTTCCATTATTTGTAGTAGAAAAGACAGAAGACACTCATAGCGACAGACATTAGGACATGCATTGTATTTGTGTGTGTGCGCGTGTGTACAAAACACCCGTAACTGAGAATTATGAGTTCTGCCCAGGACTCTAGGGTCTGCTTAGTTCAACCTACTTTGGTCCCCATTATACACCTGTCAAAACTGAGGCAACGTGGCTGGTCCTCCCGGGTTCTGGCCCTTTGCTCCATCAGCACACACCCGCAGAACGCACGCACGGCCTTGCTCCTTTCCTCCGTTCGCACCTGCAGCCGCCTCTTTCCTCTGGACCAGGCCCACTCTTCGTGGCTGTTACCCCCGCACCACCTCCCACCTCCCAGAGGCCTCAGTCCCAGTGCCCCTGAGCTTTTCACACAGGTGTCTGATGACAGGACCCACTCTATGTAAAAGTGCAGAAGTAAAAATGAACAAACTTCCACCTCAGGGCTGCAGATCAAGCGAAAGGGCCATTTCAGTCGGCTCGAGGAGAAAGCTCATTTTTGAGTCGGGATGCGAGCTACCACTCACTGCTATGTCCTTGATGTCCAGAGGAGAGGTAGCATATTGTAAATGCTCAAACACACACGCAGATTGAGAAACTCAAGGGCCACGGAGCAGATGATAAAAACTGCACTAGAAGTCAGGAGACCTGGATCCCAGCCCTAGCTCTAACTGATGAATTAAATTACGTGGCTATGGGGGATTTTTTTCCCCTTGGTCAAAAAACAGCATAGCACTAAATTATTTCTAAAGTATTTTCTGTTTTAAAATTTCTATGGTAAAAAAATATATGAATTATAGCTATAGGTTGAAAGGCCTGTTAAGAGGTTTGTGGTGCAGCCACCCATCTCTCCTCTTTATGTTTCAGAAAGATGCTTATCCCACTTGGAAAATTTCCAGGAAAAAGTTGAATTTCCTATTGTCTACTCTTAGGTTTTAGTTTAAGAAAAATCATTCTCCAATTTAACCTAAGATCTATTTCTATGTTTATAGTGCTGTTAATCAATTTAGGACTCGAATATCCGATTATGAAATTCCACAATCCTCATAATCTTGGAATGTAATTTTATTTCCAAGGCAAGTATTAAAAGATATGGCCAATAAGGCATAAAAACATTTCCCCTGAAGTCGTATCATTGGCTAAATCATTCAGGTTGTCTACTGTGCTTCTCTCTAAATATATATTTGTAGCAGGACTCGATTACCCAGGAATACATGTTTATTAAATTATATTTCATTCACCAGGCCTCCTTATTTATCTCAGTAATTTTTAATGGAAAAGTATACAAACTGTCATTACATAAATGCTTACAGAAATGACAGTAATTTTATTTAAATTAAATAAAGAAAAGGTTAAATAAATATTACAATCTCTCAGGAATTACAGTATAAGCCTTAAGATTACAAATCTCCCCCTGATTTTTCATAACAGTCTTAAAATATTTATCAGTATAATACATTGAAACTAAGTTATAATTATTTTCTGGCAATTTCTTTTTCAACAGTGTAAGTTAGATAGAGGCCAATTCCCATGCAGACCTTATTTTAAATATTACCTTTTTTCACACATTCTAGTTTTCCATTTCAGTAATGCATTGGAAGGTGTAGCTGTACATCCTCAACATGAAACTATGCAAGGCCATGCTGACATTCCCACCTATCATTTCTGGATTTGAGGATCTCCCTATATATACATGTGTATTCTCAAACACACGCACACACACACATTTGTAGTCAAATATCTAAAACAAAGTACTCAGTGTCATAACCATAACAAAGGAAAAAAACTTGCTTTCAATAATGAGGAATGGCTTTAACCCTCCATAGAGCAAACATTTGGGTAATCTCATTACCTATTTGAAAGCAGACCTCCTGTGGGGGGAAGAATAATTAACTGGCATACTTTGACAGTTTTAATCTATGCTGGAATTAATTATTAAAATCTCAAGTTTTCCCCTCTTACATCTTTTTTGGGTGCAAAAGTAAAAACAAAAAATCCCAAACAAATACTATTAAACTTAATTTAACTAAAATAAATCACTTTAATAAGAAATGACATCATTATCATGATCATACTGAAAAATGAAACTCTGACTCAGAAAGCCTGAGTAATTCTCCTGACTGAAACACACTGACAAGGAAAACCCAGCCATTCACGAAGATTCCATACAGAGTAATTCCCAGTTTTATCGTTCAAGTCAGTGTCTGTAGCTGGGTTGGCAACGGGCACATTAGATTTGACGTTCATTTCTAAGACCCTACTTCCAACGCGTCAGAATTTGCTTCTGAAGCAGCAGCTTTTGGTCCCTAGGCACCATGCCTCTGACAGGAAGAGGGGACCCACACACTACAGGGATTATTTCTACCACCTCTGAGGTATCCAACTTGGAGGATCTTGAAGAAGGTCACACTCAGTTCCTGTGCATTCTCTTTCTTCTCAACTAGGTCCCCCCCAGTTTCTCCTGCTAGCACCCACCTGCTTTCCTCAGGGCAGGTGCTCACGCCTTACCCTCCCCTGGATAAACCTTCAAGCCTTTTTCCCCTGAACTAGGTGCTAGAGGTAGAGTTGAAACCGAACACCACACACAGGCCCACCCTTGTGGTGCTGAGGAACTATGGCAAGAAGACAGCATGAATAAATTATTATATAAACACATAGCCAGTCAAGGGTGGTGAGGGACAGCCTCCCCAAGGAAATCACAGTTGCACTGCCAGTCATTATGCAAGGGGGACACAGTGGGAAGCAAACAGTCTTCCATCTGCAAGATGATAAACGTGGCCACTGGCAGAGACTTCTGGGAACTACGGAAGAATTTTGTGCAGATAATGAATGAAAAAATGAGGTCTGAGTTTAGGAAAAGGTCACTCTGGCCCAATGGGGTCAACAGACAGGAGACGGGAGGGGGCAAAACTCAGCCAGCTGGCCTTCCTGCCAGCCAAGCAAAGTTTGTCCCCTACCTCTTTCCACACTCACAAGACCCAGTGGCACCCTCCTTGGCAAGGACCTGCATGGCCAATGGTGGAGGTGGGGCTGCTGCAGACCTTGGAATACATTCTGAAGCACAGCAGCCTTTTTGTGCCCAAGTGATACCGAATGAGGTACTAGAAGGCCATTTGAAGAACACTCGCCAGAGCCTAATTATGCCAGTTGGTCTTCATTGATTAACAATGAAAGATAATTATTTCCTTACTGACAGGTACTCAAATGAGCTTCGTTAATATAGTTTCATTATTAAACCTTCGTTTTCTCCCAGATTCCCTAGGAATCTATCGACTATTAACTATAGGAAAAACTTTCTATTGCTTTTAGGCTGATTAATGGTATTTGTGAATTCAACACCCTGCAGATAAAAATACGAGTTTAACATGCAAAATTATTGTATCAGTCACAGGACTATTCCAACTGCAGGTGACACCTTTGTAGGGAGGAATAAGCACTCATCCCAAAGCAAACTGTTTGCATAATTTAGATCCATCCCAAACTTCCTGGAAACAAAACTAAGTGTCTACTGTGGGTCAGGCAAGACGGTATACAAGTACATGTGCAATTTCATTGAAAACTCACAACAAGACCATTCTGCAGGCTGATGAAAAAGTAATGTGTTTATGTGGCTACAGTAAATGGTGAAGTCAGGATTTGAAATTTTAAGTAATTTTCTTATCTAAGTAAATTTAAGTAACCTACTTCTACTGTATACTAATCTGTTCCGGCTGCCATAACAAAATACCACAGACTGGATGACTTGAACAACAGAAAGGCATCTCTCACAGCTCTGGAGGCTGGAAGTCCAAGGTCAAGGTGCCAGCCAAGTCCATTGCTGGTGAGAGCTCTCTTCCTGTCTTGCAGACAGCCGCCTTCTCGTTGTGTCTTCACATGTCAAACAGCTCTGGTGTCTCTTTCTCTTCTTATATATTTACCAGCCTTGCTGGATTAGGGCCCCACCCTTATACCCTTGTTTAACCTCTATCACCTCCTCACAGGCCCTGTTCCCAAATACAGTCACATTAGGGGTTAGTGCTTCCACATAGGAATTTGAGGGGAACACAAGCATTCAGTCCATACACAACACATGGCTAGAAAACGGTAAGAGCAGGATTTGAATAGAGGCCTAAAGCCCATGATCAGTCCACTCTCATGCTGTCCCTCGCAGAGTGGGAGGTGAAGTAGTTTCAATTTCAAAAAGCTAGAACATTAGTGTTAAGATAATGGAACTTATTCATCAAGTCTCTAGCTCTGCTAGCAAACACAGAAATAGCCCATTCAGCTCACTGTGCCCGTGTCATACTCCTAATCTTTCCATTTCTTTGCCTCACTTACAGGCTCTTAATAAATGAAACGAAGTGAAAGTTTTCACGATTATCTTGCAGATTCCCCTGCCCAGCATTTCACACCAGGAAGCAAAGGTTAGTGAAAGCCTTGGACTGAGACACAGGGTAACAAAAGGTGGCATTTAGCCTTTGGCACTGAAGTATGAACAAGCAGGTAATTCATTTTTATGTTGGATGCAGTCAAAAGCCTAGTTTATTAGCACCAGAAAACAGGTATTAGGGGATATGATTTATGTAGCTTCTCTAGCTTGGCATCATTTCCTTTCAAGGTAGGCCTGACTAAAGAGGTTGGAAGTAAACGCCCTCTCTGTAAAACAGAAATTTGCATTAACAGAATTTGAACAAGTAATAGTTAAAACTGTATTAATAAGTAACCCTTAAAAGACTTGAAATTATCCTGAAACTAACATGGAACACCCAATACATACTAATTAAAAAAAATTAAAACTCCTCAATGTCTTTGTCACAAATCTTTAAAGTGAGTAGGAGAGATTCCAGCCCAGAGCATCTGTCCCTCACTAACTTCGTAAGACAGAGTTAATAAACATTGGTTTTGTATGCGCCAACCAGAGAACTTTATGAGAAAGTTGTTTTAAAACAAATGTTTATTTTTATCCCACAATATGAAAAACAAAGACGTTTCTTGGGCAGCGAAAGTATTTACTGGGGACGATTATATTTCCTGGCCTTTTCATGACTGCTGTCCTTGTTGAACTCACTGCAGTAATTATACAGAGCATTAGTGTTAGTAAGTCTGCACGCAAACCAGCTATAGATATATAAAAATTCACATATACACCCACACACAGTTATGCATGTGCAGACACACAGGTACACACAGGACAGGGCTCTAAGAAGCATGTGGACCCCTGTTCTCAGTCATTTACTTTTTTAAAGGCAGCTATTTTTGCCATAAAATCAAGACCATTAGTTATAACAAGCACACAACACACACCACACATAAAACAATGGCCAAAAGGCTCAATTCATAATTTAAATTGCTTAGACAAGAGATACTATGCACCATCCCCATCCTGCTCCCAACACATCTTTTCCTGACCACTTGGCATGAGCTGTACAAGGACAGTCACTTCATGTGTCAACTTAGTGTGGAAGCTGAGCCACACGTAAGCAACCCTGCAGCCTGTGTGTCAGAGAAAATTTCTCATTGCCCAACCGATTGAAAAACCTTTAAGAGGATTAAGTCTATAAAACAGGAAACTCTCCACCGATAGTTGTCTTTATGTTCATCTCATAGTCCATATCACAGTGACTAGACAGCACCTAAGATACACATGGGCGCTTCGTAGGGTTGATGAAATATTGTCAATATGGGCTGAGGTTAAGTATATATTATAATGTTCATTTATCCCCAAAGAAACTGGCGCAGAGAGGCCCAGGGTCATAGGGTTAGTAAGCAATTTGCTTGGGCGACCAGTGCCATTTTTTTCCTAAGTTAAAGGTGGGAAATATAGGCAATAATCTTAAATTCAAAAATTTTGAAGTTACACGAATTCAGTAATCCACCACATGTAAACAACATCACCAGATAATAACAACATATCCAACGCAGTAACTGGAGGAACTAGGAAAAAAATATTTAATATACAACAGTGAGTCCTGACATGTCTGAATTTACCAAAAACTGCTAACAACGGTCTAGTTATACAGGTAATGGGTCCCACTAGCTTTGAAATATGGGAAATCAAATAAGTGCTTGGAGCCCCAACATTCCTCATCAGTAGAACAGGAACCACAACAGCACCTAAGTTCAGAGGGTAGTTGAGAGGAATAAATGAGATATTTGGGTTGAGCACCTGGACCACGCTGGGCACATCAAGTGCTCACCAACTTATTTTTCTTATTGTCATCATATATAGAGCCCATCATCAAGTTGACAGTGTACTTTTTTTCGTGGAGCAAGGCACAAAGGATTATCCACTCCAGGCAAGAGGGCCTACACAAATCAAGTACGTATTTTTCAACCTGCAAAAAGTAAAGTCCTATTAATTCAAACATACCCCACCTTCGATCTCATTTCAGGCAGCTGCCAATGAGCCACATGAAGCAACCTCCCCACTCCTGCAAGTATGTGCTCTCAGGCAGACCCATCAAGAAGTCACAGGGGAAGGGAAGGAGGGCAAGACCCTGAGGACCCTTCCCTGAAAAAAGCACAGGAAGCAGCATGCAAAGCCCTGATAGTAGCCTCTGTGCTCCCCAGGGAGAGCCGGTCACATCCCAACTAATGAGCCAGCTCCCATGCAGGAAAGAACGCCAGAGGGGAGGGAGCTTCATTAAAAACCCCCGGAACACGAGTTAATCCTCTGTGGCCCCCTCCCTTTTACACCCTCCCCAGCAGGTGCCCTCTACAGGTAGCATGGGTGGGCGGGGTGAGTGTCTGCTGTGCCCTAGCCCTCTGTCCCCTCCACCTGGCCGGGGATTTTCCATCTTCAATGATTAAGTTCCCTTTGATTTCATATAACAACTAGTTTATAGATAAAGGTGTCACTTGTTTGCCATTGGTTTTCTGGCTTTGGAAACAAGCAATTCAAATAATTCGATACTTTTAAGACAATCCAGTTCAGTTTCACAAATGAAAAGGCCCTCCAGAGCCAGGAAGGCAACACCAATGAATGAAGTGAGCCCGGTAGAAGCTGTGGTTTACTCTGTTGAGTTTTTGCCACTCAGATATAAAAGCACAATTGTTGCCCAATCTTTCCTATTTTTTCAAGGGAAACTGAAAATCTTTTTTTCTTTTCAAATGTTGGCAACTAATTTAAGAAATAATTCTGTACCCCTGTGCAGAGAAAACTCACAGGTTTCCATTTGGGACCTCCAACCTAGTCCAGTAGGTTTCAGCCCTGGCTTCAAAAATAAAATAAAAAATTTAGAGAGAAGAAAAGAGAAAGAGCCACCTGGAGGCTTTGAAGATGTGCCTGTCACTGCCTCCTCCAATGGCAGTTCTGATGTAGTTGGTCACAGGTAAGCATTAAAGTGACTAATACGCAGATAGAGTTGAAAACCTATTAATTCCACAGACGATGAGACGGGGTCCAGAGATTAAAGCAGCCTGCAGCTAGCAGGAGAGAGCGAGCACACTGACCCCAACATGCTATTAACTAATATAAATGCTACTTTTTTGCCATTGAACCGGAGTTTGGGCTTCGATATACGTAGTTTGTAAATATTTCAAATGCTAGTGTTAGTTTTCGATGCTGGAGTCCCTTTCCCTAAATCCAGTGACCATGATGCAACGTGGACACTGGACAGGAAACTGCGAAGGCAGAGGACATGTCAGTCCCTCCCTCACCAGCAAGGTGAGGCAGAACCTCAATAAGAACTTGCTCAGTGAGTGACTGCAGGACTTTCAAAGTTCTCTTTCCGTGTAAATCAGGAATAAAGTTCCATGAAAGCTCAAAAATTAGTCCCAGAGAAATGCCAGTGACTAGGACCAATTCAGAGGAAACACACTACGAGGTCTCAGCTGCCTAAGGGGAGGATCAGTTAGGTCACTGTTGACAGTGAGGGCACAGCAGACTGGTCACCAGGACCCATCTCATTAGGCTGAAAGCTTGCTTTGCCCTCAACAGCAAAAACAGGAACAGGCAACTCTCCGACACTCTCCTCACTGCCACTAACCAGGTGGATTTCTTTTCCCTGGAGCTGAACCCTCGCTAATACCAACAGACTTAGCTTAACGATGCTGTCTGGGTTCTCGACCACCTCTTCGCACACGACAGGGATGCCTGTCCTCAAGGCAGAATACAGCCTCGTGTTAGTTACATCTCAAAAGATCTGGGCATAAATACCAGCCTTCCTTTCAACCTATGAAAATGGTGGCAAAACCCCACTCATTGTGCAAGAGTAATCAAGCTATTATTGCTCACTGGGTTTATTATTTAAAAACACACCTGTCAACACAATCCAAGCATCTCTCTCCTCCACAGAGAATTGTTCTAAAATAACAAACAAGGTGAAGATATGAAGCAAAGGAAAAAACCTCATAGACACAGATAATCAGTACGGTGACTGCCAAAAGGAAAGGGCATGAGGGAGGTAGAAGGTAAAGGGGGAATAAAAGGTGACGGAAGGAGACTTCACTTTGGAGGGTGAACACACAATACAATATACAGATGATGTGTTCTAGAACTGTATGCCTGAAACCTGTATAATTTCTATTAACCAATGTCACAATACATTCAATAAAAAAATAATAAATCTGATGTCACTCACCTACATGAGAAATTCTAGTGTAGCTACGTACTGGGCCCAGAAAAGGGCCAGGATCCCTGACACACGTCTGGACCCTGCCTGCTTTTCCAGCCGCACTTCCCTCACCTACCCTCAAATGCTCTCTGTTTCAGCCACTTCTAATCTCTTATTTCCTTAACCCACCATCTCATTCTATATTTCCATGCTTCTGGGTTGTCCCCTTTTAAGAACACCCTTCCCCCTTTTCTATGTCTGATGGTTTGAGAACTTTCAGGAATCACCTCAAAATAATGAGTCCTGGGAAGCCCTCCATGGCACCCCAGGAGTAACAAGCCTGCGCTGCCTCCTCTCAGGCTAGTGTGAGTCCAGGTCAGTGCCTCCAAGAGGAGGATCCCAAAGCCTAGGTCCGCTGCATGGCCTCCTGAGGGCCTGACTCATGAGGCCTCAGCGTGGATCTCAGGTTGGCTGAGCTCAGCTAACTGCTGCTGAGCCATCTGCGTGGGTCAGAGCCCAAGGGGGCTCCCGGGCAGCTCTGCCTCCCGGGACAACTGTGCCTTCTTTCTATCTGCAGCAGGCCAGTCGTGTTTGGGGTCATTTTGCAATGTTAGCTTCAACTGCCCCATTATGAGTCTGTCTTGTGAAAGAGAAACACTGCATGGTCTCCCACATGAAATCTAAGAAAGTCGAGTTCACAGGAATAGTTTGGCGGTTGTCAGAGGCCATGAGTGGGGAAAATGGGGAGATAGCTGTCAACAGAGATAAACATTCAGTTGCAAGATAAAGAAGCCCCACAGACCTAGTGGGCAGCATGGTGACTGCAGTAAAGAATGCTGTGCTGTGTACTTGAAATGTCCTGGTGGAGTACATCTTAAATTTAAATGTTCTCACCACACACACACACACACACACACACACACACACACACACACACACAGGTGACTGTGTGAGGTGACGGATGTGCTGACCTTAATGTGGTGGCCACTTCACAACATACACGTATCAGATCACCACGGTGTCTCTCTTAAGCTTACACAATGTTATTTGTCCATTATAGCTCAATAAGGACCTTACAATACATAAAAAACTAAAACAAATTTGCTCCTTTCTCTAAAGCACCCCGAGCTTAAGCCTGAGTCTCTCTACTCAGTGCCGTGTGTGACACAGGAGTGCATGTTGACTGAAGTACATTTTCACATTGGAGGAAACATGAGCAGTCTCTCCTGGCATCTGCCTAAGTCTTTAGCTGTGATTAAATCAGGAGAAATCAAACACTGTGACCCATTAGAAGAGTGTTATGATTGTCACAAATTGTAGTGCCTGAAAACATTCTTAAGCTGATTGTATTTAAAAAACGAAAGTTCTCCAAAGACAAACAGGAATAGATAATTATGGTCGAAATGTCTGGTTCCTTGGAAATGCTGCACTTTTTGTATTTCCCACCATTGTAGTGCCGTTTGAACGAATGTGTGTCTAGTTCAGAGGTCTTCGTGTTCATGTCTTAAAATTAGGTAATTGCCTTGACTTTCAAGCTTTAATTCATTTTAAAATTTTATACAATGTGTAGACAGTTCCCGGTTCTCTGCATTTAGAAGTATAAACAATATAGATCTGTTAATTTTGTAAGTAATTTTTATAATTATGATGTAACCCAACCTTATCCTAAGAACATTTAACATAAAACCTTTATGGGCAAAAAAAAAAAAAATCAGGAGAAATTAAGAATATTTTCAGGAAACTCACCATCAGAGATGGGAAGAAACAGAAAAGTGGTCATGTCAAATTTACAAATTAAAAAAATTTAAAAACCACCATGGTCACTGGACTACCAAGTCCTTGCCCTAGCAGAACACATGGAGACTGGTGTTTTAGTGCCTAAAACTGGCCCTGGGGGCTCTCAGAGTGGGATGTTTTCTAGTGATATCACCACTAATACTTCAGTGCTTGATGGTGGCACAGTTCCGACAACGAATCTGACTCATGATTGATTCATTCTTCTATTTGCTGGGCTTTAAAAGATGCCATATTTCCCTCCTAATGTGCATCAGTAGTAATGTTGCCCTTTAAAACCTGTATTGTCAGGCCAAGCCTCCTGAAGCCCAAAAGCATCCAAAAAACTATCAAATACAGAATAAATCCATCAGTTACTAATTACTAAACACCCACTGTGGCTCACCACCCAGCACAGTGCTGTGGAGGGTATACAAAAAAGGAAAAAAGGTTTCTCCCTTGATGAAACTAATAAATTACAATGAGGCTTTACACATTAGGTCCCTTTCTTTAATCTTCTCAACGAGAACGTCACAGAGCGCTCAAGATCTGCAAGGTTCTGTCGGGAGGCTACTGGGGAGATGGCAGATGCGGATCCCAAAGGTAGGTGACAGGCGGGCGGTAAGGCAATTCCACGAGAAACTTAGATGGGACAAGGCGTGAGTCTAATGACGAGAAAGCGGTAGGGAAAAGGAAACGAAGGGGTTTCAGCGGGAAAGGAAGGCCGGGCAGGGAAGGATCAGAGCGGTTACTTCTCTGCACCCTTCTCAGGGAACGCTCCTCGCTGAGCTCTGACCACTGATTGTTCTCAGCTCTCAACAGCCCTGGGGACCTTCCAGCTCTCATTCCCTCTGCCAGGTGGCCCTTCCTCCTCCCTCCTACTTTACTTCTGTAGATTTTAAATATCTCTTCTGAAAGCCTTCCCTAACCAAGCTCCAACCTGGATCAGGCCCCCTTATACATTTTCTTGATATGACTTACAACAGTTCATTATACTTGGTTAATGCCTTCCTCTCTCCTAGACCGTGAGCTCCCTGCTGCAAGGCAGAGGCTAGTTCTAAATCGCTTATCATAGTGCTCTAGCACCCAGAGCACTGCTCTGCTGGGCAAAGTGTACACTGAATTAGTAAGTGGGTTTGTGAGTCATGAATTATGGAAATGATGGGTCTTTATACTCAGGCTACCGATAGCCATCTTTATCCTGCCCTGCAGCACAAACCCATGAATAGAGAGCAAGAGAAACTACGAAGTCTGGTTCACTATGAAAAGTGGTTTTGGGAACTCAGGGTATAAGCTGCATGCGGGGGCTAAACACTGAAAAGGAGGCCTGGGAGGGTCTGATCTGGGTTCTTCACCTTGGGCAGGAAAACAGCATCTCTACTTATATTCATTCTGAATGGCACACAAGAGCTAGCCACATCCATTTCATGAATGAATCCCTTACCTCACTTAAATCCCTTTGTCAATACATAAGGAAATCACTTTCACATGCTTTTTGCAAAGGCAAGGCATCTAGGATCTTCTATAAGGACTTCAAGTGCTCTGAATTCAGTACCTATGTATGTCCTTTACATCCCCTCTTTATACTTTAAATCTTTTTTTTTCACCTTTCAGAGTCCATCTTTAAATGAAAATTACGGGACCATAACCCAACGTCTATCTACAAATTCCTGGGCGTAAGCTCAAAAGATATGAATCGAAGCCCAAGTCACTTATTAAACTGCAAGTGGCCATATAGCAGAGTTAATACCATTGTTGGGCAGAGCAAACCAAGAAATAGCTTGACCCGCGAGCTCTCCAGACCCCTCGAAAGGCTAAGTCAAGTCACTGGGGAAGAGATTAAATTCAACTTTGCTTTACATGCTGCTTTAGATCATATGAAGGGCAAGCACACTCCGGATTGTTTAAGATCGTGAGCGATAACCTACCAAACAGAATACTTCCCGAGTTTTCCCGGGAGGATTTTTTAAAAAGCTCAAAATGTTATCTTCAGCAACACGGTTATTACTAACATCCTTCCTTCGTAAACCATGGGTTTTTCAAGCCACTGTCCTTTGACTTACAACATCCCAAATCCCAGGAAAGTCTTTGTAACTATTACGTTAACTGGGCATTAAAATATATTTTACTACTTACATTCGGCAGTATGTTGTTTTTTCTGGAAATGTTCTCTTTGCCATCTGAGCATTTCAAAACTTGAGATATTATGACATTGAGACTATTTTTTAAAAACTGATCAAGGCAGTGTTAGGCCACCTTTGTCACCTAATGCCACATAACAAGTTAACCTCAAACTACAGTTTAGAACAACAATCATTTCTTCCCCCTTTCAGTCTAAGTGCCAAGATCCAGAGGAGGCTCAGGCTGGGTGTTTGTGGCACAGGGTTTTCATGTGGTTGTAAACACATTTTCAGTGGGAGGGGCTACAGTCATTCTGAGGTTGGATTGAGCCTGAAGGCTCTACCACCAAGGCCACTGCAATGGTGGTGGGCCTCCCTCACTTCCTTTCCATGTGGGCCTTTCCCTGGGGCAGCTCACAACAGGGCAGTTTGCTCCCCCAGAATGAGTGATCCAAAAAGACAGAACTGAGACAGAGGCCACAGTGCCTCTGAACGATCTAGTCTCCAAAGCTGCACATCTCCCCTTCCGCTTCACTCTGTTCCTGAGAAATGAGTCACGAAGCCCAGTCCACTCCCAAGGGGAGGGAACCTGGACTCCACCTCCTGAAGGAAGGAAAACCGAAGAATTTGTGGACGTATTTTTAAAAGCACCACATCGGCAGTAGTTAGAAGCAGGGGAGTTAGACACATTTGGAATTAGGAAGATCTGTGTTTTCATCTGGACTGTGCTATTTACCTACTGAGGGGCCTTGTATGAATTACTTACCCTCCACATGTCATAGTTTCTCCAAATGTACAATTAGGTAAATCATGGGGGTCTTGTGGGGGGTTAATATAACATGAAAAGGAGTTTGGTATCTCCCCCAGTCATAATAAGCACTTCCCTAACATTGTCCACATACGGTAATTAGTGAAGCCACCTATTTACTGGGTGCCCACTGAGTAGACAGTACCCAGTCCTTTGCCCTTAGGAGTTCACATCTAGCAGTTATGAAAGTAAATCTGAAGTTGGATGTAGAAAAGCTAAGTGCTTTTCCCTCTAGAAATCTAAGGGCTTCCTAAAGAGAGGCAGCCAGAAAGCAATCTATACGATATAAGGAAACATAACGGCTTTAAGCATCTTCGTTTGCTTGCTTTTTTAAGAGGGGCTGTTTTGGCAACCTCAACTCTCTCAGAAATGCGCATGTGTAAGCCAGAGCAGAGCCCTCTGCAGGGGTGGAGGAAGCAGTGCCACCAGCTGGGCCCTCTCCTTGGGACATTCCAGGGCCCCAGGGGTCTTGCTCCAGCAGTTTACAAATCTGCATGAACAGACTGTGCCTGTAATCCCACGTACAAAGGGTCAAAGGTCATAGTTTGAAACCATGCCAACTTAATATAGCCATTTAAATGAAGAAAACAGTGTCACACATATGTTCTGAAAGGAAATGCATTTCTCCTTTTAAAAAAGGCGCAATGCTCTAAACGTTAGAGTCTGAAGGGAATACCTTTCAGTCAATCCCTGCTTATCCCTTCCAAGAAAAAAAAAATAAGCATTTTTACATGACTGTCCCTTTGTATCTTTGTAGATCTCATTATGAGCCAAAAATTTGTGTTTCACATAGGTTGTGCTATTAGATACTAACTCCAGGCTTCCCACAACTTGTAATCCAAGCAAAAATAAACAAGAAACCTTAAAGCCTAGTCTTTTCTCCATGCAGAATTAGAGGTTAGAGGAATTTCAGGGTTGGCTAGCCTGGATATCCATGCTGTTTATCATCCCAGCGTCAAAGCTCAAGTGATTTAGAAGGATTTCTCCTTCTGAATTCCATTTCCTGAGTGCCAAGGCAACCAAGGGTAATTTTCCCTTGGGCTATTGCAAGTATAAAGATTAGTCAAAGATTTTATTAAATATTCCATATCCCTCATGTAGCATTAAAAAAAAAAAAAACCACACCAAAAATGGTAACTATGGAAAGTCTGAGAAATGGAGGCCAACAATCCAAACTCAAACGCACTATAAAATAAAACATGAATTATTGTACAATATCGATGTCCTGCTTTTCAGAGATGCTTGCTTCCAAGCCTGTGATTAGCCTTGTACCCATACTTTATTACTGGCAGACAGGTGCCTTTCTCAAGAGCTTTGTGGCGGATGTATGTGGATGTCCAGATGGCAGGTTTTACCAATGTTAGATAGGTTTTGAAAATAACCCACAGATTCAAGGCTAACACTTCATCCAGCTAACTGCTAAATATACCAGGCGTCTGCCGCAGTTTGATAATACAGACTTGTCATAGATTGCATGCCCAGTCACATGGCACCAAGGATAGGGGTTGGGCAAATGGAGAAGAGCAGGTAATTGACTATAGTATTAAGACTATAGGCTCCAAAGTCAGAGAACAAGTTGTAATCTCTGCAGTGTCATTTACCACCTGCAAATCCCTAGGCAAGTGACTTAATGCCCGTGAGTCTCATTTCAGCTGTGTAAAGACCTCAAGGCTATGTGACTCTCAGCAGGATTAAATGTGACATGCACACACAATGCTAGGCCCATTGGAGGCACTGGGCTGTGTCTGATTTAGGGGGTCCTGCTTCACCTTTGACCTTTAGGACATATGTTCAAAACCAAAGTTCTAAGTCGTTGCCCTATTCTGAGTTATTTCTTAGCTAATGGATGGAGGCTCAGCTATACACACGCCTACTGAAAAAGTTTTGTTCCTATAAGTTGCTTTGAGAACATACTGTGTCTAACATGATGCTGGCTGTCAATATCACTAGATAGAACCTACTATCTAGTTACAAAGACTAGTTAGTTGAACACATGAGAGGGTCAAAATAAGAGTACACGTATGCACAGTGGCTAAAAACGTTAAAATTAAACGCAATGTGGTATTCTGGATTGAATCTTGGAATAGGAAAAGGACATTAGTGGAAACATTGAGAAAAATCTGAATAAAATCTGCAACTTAGTTAACAGTATTATACTAATGCTGGTTTCTTTGTTTAGACAACTATACCATGATTATGGATGCTAACATTAGGGGAAAGCTGGCCAAAGGATATACAGGAACTCGACATCTCTGCAACTTTTCTGTCAACAGAAAATTAGTCCCAAATAACAAGTCTACCTTAAAAACAAATTATCCAGTGCAAGTTGCTTGTCCTTCCCCAGCCATATCCTCTCACCCTATGATCTCACACTGCCTAATTTCTAACCGCCAGCACCCGCATCGCCTGGCCTGAAGGCTCTCCTAGAATCCCGAGACTGCTTTGCCCTGCTTAGCCTAAGTGCCCAGGAATTACTGTCTGATGATGGTTGGTGGGTAAATATTCAAACTCTTTCAACCTTGGGCGAAAGGACTCTAAGATGTATGTTTTGCCTGGGCTCCCAAACTCTCTCCAGACAGATCATAAACTCCAGTTGTCAAGGGGTGCAACTTGCTTTACAACACACCCATTATTGGCTTCTTTTCTTGCTTCATTTCACTTTCACAAACTTTTATCTGAATCCTTATGTCATGGTGTGCATTTGGAAGAAATCCAAACCAAGACATCACTCCTAACTATGTTTGCTGATGAAGTGAGGTGGCTACTGAGTGTATCAGTTCATGGTCATTGGCAGGGAGATAACTGTAGTTGTCCGGATTATTTTTCGGTTTCTGGAAAGAGCTCCTCAGTCCATACCATGAAGAAATCTCACCAAATTATAAATACATTGGGAATTGATGTGCTTGAAAGCCACACATTTTTGGATGTGTGGAAGGGAAATAAGCGTTTGGAAGAATGCTAACAAAAATTTCTGGTAACTATGAAAACGCATACATTCATTAATTCAATCAAAACCTACTAAGCATTTTCTGTAGGATATAAAGTAAACAAAACAGAAAAGGTCCCTTACATTTTTGTCAGTGGAAGCTTACTTTTAGGAAGCTTATATTTTTGTCAGTGGACATAGACAAAAACCCCCCAGGAAAAAAATTAATAAACAAGATATTAGACAGTGATAAGTGCTGTGAAGAAAGTAAAACAGGCTCATATGAGAGCATGACCTAGTTGGGGGACGTTTACTCTAATGGGGACCAAACACTCCTGGCTTTGGTGTGCACTCGGGATTCTCAGGTCTCATAGCTCACCATCAGAGGCTGCCATCTACCAAGAAAGGCCTTTTACCACAAAGCCCATTACCCCAATTGGCCAACATTCAACTGTCCCTTAACTTACCCAAAATCTCACTCTGTCTAAGGAGGGTCTCCCATCGACAGCAGATAGGAATCTCTTACAAACATAGATATCTAGGAATGACTTTTAGTATTGATTTTTAAATCCAAACTTCATAAGCCACCAATAATCATCTGGATATACCTTTCGCTTCTGCTGTATGGCAACAGTCTAGGCAACCTGGTAGAGAAGTCACAAGGAACTAAACTCTGGACAGCAGTCCTCTCCTGAAGGATGGAAATTTCAGTAGTTCAAATGAAATTGAGAGTCCTTCGGACTTTAAATTTAGCTTCAAGTCCTAGTTCTAGAAGTCATCTGTCTGTCCATCTCTCTCCATACATATATATCCCTCAAGACCTAGCCTTTCCCCCAAATAATAATCAGCAACCTCAGCAATCCCCCAGGAAGAACAGCCCAGACCTGACTACTGGTCACAAGGTCCAGACCTCTGCAGGCTAAAGATAACATCTTGATCGAAGTTGTTTCAGGTGGAATGACCCCCTGGCTACTTTCCCAGAGGGGTGTTAGAACAGAGGTCAGAACTGTCCTCAAGACCTGAAGAAGTGATTCATTATCCTTACCTGACCTCTAACCAATAAGCTCCCAGCACAACCCTGAACCCCTAACCCAAGGCGTCCTGTGACTTTGTCCTAATCTGTAATCTACATGCCATTGGGCCACTGGGTTGGCCAATTCATTAAACTCTCTCTCTCCTTCCTGCAGACTCCAGTCCGTGCATTCCTTTGAGCCAGCCGTAACCATTTCCCTGGGAGAGGAGGAGGGGAAAAGTAGCAATGGGTGTCTAGTGGATCTCTCAGGGGTGAAGGTTTGATGTTTTTTCAGAGCCTCTCAGAACGGAGCTGCAGGATCATCTTTCTGCGTGCCCGACGTGGGCCAGGCGGCCAGGCCCAGTTTTGGCTCATTTAAACTATAACAGTCTTGTAGAGGAGGAACCCCCACCCTCCCCTCCATTTTGCAGATAAAGCTCAGAGAGCTAAATTGACTTGCTGAGATCATACAGGTGGTAAAAGGCACAGCTGGAGTCAAACAAGACAAGTCAGATTTGTGATTACAGAGCATGCTTCATGTCCTTTCAAAAATGTCAACCTACTTCTAGGCTTTCACAGTGGTTGATGCTCAGAGGGCATCGGCCAGCCTAATCCACAGGCAAATCTCTGTTCCCAGTGAAGAGAACTGCTGGTCGTGTCACTTGTCTCAATTCACAACCCACCCACTCAGAGCTAACACAGAGGAATGACAGGAGTAAACACATGCTGTTCCACGGTTCTAGTCAACGTTCATGGGTGGGAATGTAGTGCAACAGAAAGAGCCCTGGAGAGAAAGCTGGAAGAACTGGGTTACAGATCTCTGTCACAGCGGAGTTTAATCCAGGGGACTCCTGTCATTTCTCAGGGACGCCCATTTCCTCACCTATAAATAAACTGAGGCTGTGGGGCTCCATTTGCAACAGGGTCTGCTGGCCCTTGAGGAGGTACAATTCCTCCTTGTGCAGGACCGTCCCTGGCATTACAGAAATTGAGCATCTTGAGTCCAGGCAGTAAAAGCCTTTAACTCTTTCCAGTCCTTATAACAACTGTATTTCCAAATGCCCTGGCAGAGACAATCACTGGTGGATGATCCACTGGGTCAAGACTGTCAGCATTAGCATGTAGCAGGGAAGCAGGGTGGAGGGAGGAATTTCAAGCCAATTCTACCATTAGAACGTCTTTTTAAGATCATGTTCTTGAAAGGAAGCCATACTTTTGGCATCTAGTAGACCTCTTGGAATACTGTTACAGAGAGAAGTTTTAAAATTGAATTTATATAAAGCTCATACAAGAGAAGTATTCAGAGACACCCTGCAATAGTCACCACCCCCCAGCAAGAACTAGGCTCAGGGTGGCCAATCCAAGAGCCCTACCCAAGGAACGGACCTCTATGAAGCATCCATAAGTGATGAGAAGGACTTTCAGTAGAAAATCCACAGCCTGACACACCCTGCCTGCTCGCGTGTGACAAGGCACCCCAGTGAGCTCCAGATATGCTTGCCTGGTGCCCAGTTCCCAACCTTCTCACACAGAACATCTACCTACCAAAACATTTTTACCATATTTTAAGTCCTGGCTTAGGGAGTCACTTTGCCCATAAATCTCCCCCGCAATACTTCAGCCCAAACAGATTCCCCTTCCCTCTAAATAAACATAGCATTTAAAGTCTGTATAGAACTTTTCATTGAATTGTATAATTGTCAACTGTTGTACAATCACACCATGTACACTCTTAGCGTTTCCTTCCTAACTTGAATGCTAGGTCCCAAAGTCACAGGTCACGTCTTATACTTTTATGTTCTCCAGGGTGTCCAGCACATTCTTGGGAACACAGTAATAGCTCAATAAATATGTGTAGGTGTTCTGTCTTTGATTTTTGACAGCGATCCCCAAAATAGCACTAGCTTGGCCAAACTTACATCCTATTAGCTAATAAAGAAATCTTATTTACTCTCATCTTGTCCCAAGTGGTTTTCAAAGTACTTTTCAGACAACATAATTCTCACATACTCCATATGTACTGTGAGGAATAAATAAGAACACTAAACTTTATAGGACAAAAACAAAGGAATTAAAATGTCATACTGTGACGAGGGGTATACAAAGTCCTGAGTCCTACAAAATATTCAAAACATTTCTCCATCTTGCTTCAAATGTTAAAAACTTCCAGATGTTTCCAAGGCCCTGAACGGGATCCACCATGGCAGGCTGGTCATCAAGTTTGGATGCTGCCATTAATCTAAGGCTAACACCAAACTTGAACTTCTCAGCTTAGCTCCCAGTTATCACCTGATTGTACTCACATCCCCTTGCCCTCAACTCTCCACACCCTTCTTGTCAACACTTCAATTTCTCTGTGTGTTATGACATAGTCAGGTCATCAGTATTTATTAAACATCTATCCTATGACAAGACAAGCATCGCTTTGCCAGTGTGTCTAAGGGAAATGATGCTACACTGACTGCTAATAGGAAAGAACTCCTTCCTCTTCATGCTTCTTCCTCTTAATTTCATCGTTCTGACTTGGTAGGCACCAAAATGGTGTCTTCACTCATCTTGCCCAGGGATTCTGGTATCTCCTGCCCCCAGGAGAAGCAGCCATTGTGGAGGACCTGTCCCCAGGACTCGTCACAATTTATCATTCACACAGGCTTCATCAGACTAGTCTTCTTGCTTTGCCAAACTGAGGTTTTCTGGGATACCAATAACATAGCTTGAAGTTTCCAGAGAAGCAGTTCACAGGGTGGGCGAGGATCACATGCCATCGCAGTGGCAATCAAACTTGGAAGTCTGATGAGGTTTCTCGCCAGCCCTCATCAAACTCCGGCTGAGCTATTTTACTGTAGGACTGTTTAATGGTTACTTTTTTGATATGGCAACTCAAAGATTACAAAAAAGGTGAGTATGATGCTTATGATAAAGTACATTTTAAACAAGTTTTACTATGGACTTAACTTTATCCTATGTCTAATATATACTAAAGGAGAGAGATGCTTAAGTTTTTAAGTTAAATACACTGCTTTAAATGTTTCATTTCATAATCAACAGAGGAAACAGGAAGTTACTAGAGCAAACGTCTAAGCACAGCAGGCAGGCCACCAAAGGTGAACGCATGAAATACCGGTTCGATTCTGCAAACTCTTTTGGAGTTCTGATGCGAAAGGACTTGATCAGGCAGGAGGTGCCTCACAGCAAGGGAAGCTTTAGGCTACACTTCTCACAGAGAAGCTTGGCCAACTGGAGATAGATTGTGGATTGGTTTGCACAGAAGCAAGTCTAAGAAGTGCAATTCATTGGGGTTATAATGACATTCTAAAGAAAACTGACAGAAGTCTAGTCTATAACAAAAGAAGCACTAATCCAAGCAGTTAACATATCTGGAAGTCTTAAGGACTCTGTAGAAAAAACTACATACTGATTTGAGAATGGGGCACTTGAAGGTTAAGTTTAGATGCTAATTAAAGAAACTGCCCAGCAATTGCTGACAAAATCACCTCCTGTTATGAATTAAGTGAAATTGGTGCCTGATCTAAAGCTTCATGTGCCTGTATTAGAAGGTAGAGAGAAGCTAGAAAGACTTCGAGACTAAATGAGCCTCTGGGTCACCCTCCTTTCTAGAGCCTGGTGTTCATCGTAGAGTTTTCTTTCGCTCAATGACAAAAGGGCTCCAGAAGGCGGTTGAATGGGGACCGTTTTTGAATGGCAGCTGGAAGCACAGTCACTACATTTTTATGTTTTACCTAAAAAATGATTTTCAAAACTGTTGTATATTGTTGAATTTGCTGCGTTTCCAGCATTCAATGGAGATCATAAAAATGAATGAAATGTATTTCATGTTCTTGAGGAATCTACAGCCGTGCAAGGAAGACAATATGTAAAAAATAGGCTATGAAACTAAAAAAGAAAGAAATAGGTATTCTCAGATAAGTTCAAGCAAAGCACCAAAGGAGCCGAGAGGAAAAATTCAATAATTAAGTAGATTCCTAAGAATCCTAAGAAGTCATCTTGTTTACTCCACTTTTGTTGTCTATTTGTTAACATGAAAGAAATATGAAGCTCAGGAAGGTTAAGTAGCTTGCAAAAATTACAAATTAGAGGCAGAACTTAGAGAAAACCCAGGTCCCCTGACACCCAGTTTAGTATTATACTATGCTATCCTAACTTGGAGGTCCCTCATTTCTAAGCAGAACTCCGATTTGGAAACCACACATGCAAGGACTTATCAGTGGGCCTGCTGCAGTTTCCGGGGCGGTGATGGTGGATATGAAGTGGGAAGCAATGAAATGAAAATTTGAAGGTAAAATGCACTTTATCACCGATTATTTCCTTCTATTGTAGAACAGAATCGAGCAAAGGAGCAAACGTAATGTGGACAGAGACCGTGATGCAAGGGGCCGAGTGAGGAAGCTCACTGCACACACGTGAGGGAACAGCAGGGACAGTATCAACTGAGAGCCCAAGAACGGCACTGGCTCCGCTCCCGTCCTGACTGAGGTCTGTGCAGAGTAGGGGCTTCAGCAAGGCCCAGATGTCAACACGTATTACAGGTTAGTTTTTCTCTTTGCTAAGAAAAATAATTTCTTTCATACCCAGACTTGCTGAAAAACACACACCATTTTCTTCACCATCATCAACCATTAACATTTCCAGCAGGAAGACAGAAGATTCTCAGCTGTGGCAGATGCTCAGCTGGTGGCAGGGGAAATTCATAATTTAGGTGGGAAGCCCCGGACAGATACGCAAAAGAGCAATCAATTACAGCAGGTAGGTCCCATGCCCAGTGCAGGCCATAAGCGCTGCAGAGGTGGTTTGTCCTCTGCCCTGGGCAGTAGGAGTTAGTCTTCAGAGGAAAGTGAGTTTCAGAGGAGCTAATCTGCATGCCTGGTGGCAAAGGTCAGATTCAGGCTGAGGTCCAATGGGCCCCAAAGTACTTGCCTTGAACCACACCCGGCCCTCGTGTATATGCCAGCTTTGCTCCCTTCCTCCAATAGGGATAGGACCTGGGAAGTGAGCAGCATCAGAACTTTATCAGACTTGGGTCCAGACCCCCAACAGGAAGCCAGAACCTCCTTAGTACTGACGCTGGGACAGGCCCGATTTAGGCTCCCCTGGGGCATTAGCAGGCTGTTTGCCTCCAGAGGAAGAGAAGGTTGTTGGCTCAGTCACATCCTGTATGTTCATCGTAAATCCCAGTGGCCTGAGGAAGAGTTTGTCTGATGCACTTTCACCGCCCCGGGGGCCAGAGGGCCTGCTCTGACTGCCTTGAGTGAATGCCTGACTGCTGCTACTGACTCACCCCCAGGGAAGCAGACAATGAGGTCCACGAAAAGAACGCCGTGTAACATGGGCTCTACCCAATATGCAGCTTCAACTTGCTTGTCTTCAGAACACTTTACATCTGGTATTTGGGGGGTTGGTAGTACTTGAGAGAAATTAAGGAGCTATTTTTATTACATGTAAAACTCAATAACTTTGGCAGAGTTATTTCCCATAGATTTATAAAAAGTTCAGGAACAAAAAAATGTTCGGAAACTTATGTTTTGACTATGGATGATTAATAATCTGAAAAGAACGAGTTATCTTGTTTATAGGTTTGAAATTAGCAAAAGTGGAACGAGATGGCTTAAAAAGCTCATAAATATTAAGCTGCCTTAATAGATGTAGAGAGTCCAGAACTAAGGATTGATTCTACATCTGGGTTTCAGACAGTACACACGAGGATGGCGGGAACGTGGAATCTAGGACACGGTGGTCAGGGTAGAGAAGGGTGGGACCCCATGTGGGTGAGGCAAGTCTACAAGAACAGGCCAAGAAGCATTCAGGAGGAAGGAGCATGATGTTTACTTTTGAATATAGTACAGAATGGGGAGAGATTAGATTCACTGTGTGTGGCTCCAGCAACTAAACCGTAGGCTAAGAGGTAGAAGAAAATGTTGATTCAGTACAAGTCAGAACTTTCTAAAAACGAGTCTCTCCTAGAATGGACTAGCTGGCGAGGAAGAGACATTCCCATCGGATTACATCCAAGGTGGGCTGGCCCATTTACAGGAAGTTCATGTACCTGATAGAGAGTTAACTCTCAAGTTGGTCATCATTCCAGTCAACTATTCTATTGGGCACATTGTTTATACTGAAGGAAAAAAAAAAACTGTCAAAAAAATCTCAATTCACCTTGTTTACACCACTAGTGGAGGGCTGACCCGTCTTCCCAAATTCAAGTCTTAATTCAAGATTCACAAAGCGATTAGGTGAGTTAAATACTCATTATTTAAATCATCACCAAAGAGATCGTAGAGGTGTGTTTGTGGTTTTTTTTTTTTTAAAGGAAAAGTGTTTGGAGCGACACATGAGCACTCTAAGAAATAGAAGTTATTTTTATTATTGACATGTTTTTAAAAATTTGTTCTCTAAAAGCCAACCACATCTCCATAATTGTGCAATTTACCAGTGGAATGACAGGGACAGAAGCTTTAGCTTCGGGTTAGCGCATTTCAAAAATATAACCCATGCCTTGTTTCCAAGTTCAACAATTTACTGTGTGGTGCTCTCACTCTATCACTCAGATTTATCATTACATTAATGATGCTTACCAGCAGATAGCCAAAAAGGCTCGCCAAGTTGGACCAGCTTCAAGATTTGTTTCCATGCTGGGGTGCTTCATGCACTTGGCAGAAGCAGGCTGCAACCGGGGCACCATTTATTACATTATGCTATAAACATGTCCTCAGCTAACGAGATACTCGACATGACAATCCCATAGGTTACCAAGCACCATCAACATCTGTTAACACAGGTGCCAGAGACAGCACAGAGAAAGTGTCCAGTATCCATTTTTAAGTGGTTTATTATGTGGCTCGCTGTTTAAAAACTAATAACCAGAAACACAGTCACAAACTCTGCCTAGAATATTTGCAAGGCAAAGTTATGCTCGGTTTGGAAAAAAAAAAAGAAGTACCTATGTCGGCACTTTGTCATTGCATTTATAGACTTTCGTTTCACACCTTTGCCCATTAAGTGCTGGCCTTCAGTGGCATTCGGGAAACCAATGCTGCAATTTCACTATGATATATTTACTCCACAAGGAAAGCTGAATGTCGACTCACCAACTCTTAGGCCAATGTGAAGCAGAAAGTTTATAAGGGTGGAAGGAGATGAGGCGTGGGACATGCTTCGGCTACAAATGATGCTCTCCAAGTCCTTCCGAAGGGAAACCATAAAAAACCGGAGACCCCTTCGGAATCCAGCTTTGCTTTTCTCAAAAGGAAACAGAATCCCCAATCACAGAAAAGATAGAACCAAGGACCCTGTCTGCTAAATCATTTTATTTTGTTTCTATCCAGCATTTTGATTTCTGGAAATGTTTCTAGTTACCTCCAAGGTCTATCCGTGGGCTCCCCAGGAACAAGGACTTCCAGGGTGACCCAGGTGGAAACCAGCCTAGAACACCAGTTGCTCAGGGCACAGAGCTGCCACAATATCTGCGAGGGAAGGTGGGTGCCTTCCCAGGCACACACATCAGGGAATCTAACAGTAAACACCTCAGAGACCATCTAGTCTTGACTGTGGACAGCAGCACCCCAGACTTTCAGGTCCGCAGCTCCGACTTGGGTTCGGGTCTAGGATTCTGTACCCACATATCCAAACATATCCTAGAATCCTCGGCCTTTGCAGGTCTCCTGGGAGCTCCATCCCTCTGCTCCTGAAAGGCCATGGTCTAGAATTTTCAAGTCCCTGGCACTTAAATCCTGTGCAGGAGCTCCTGCCACTTCCCAGCCCTCGGGCCTCCCGTTACCTTTCCCTGCCCCCTCCAAGGTCTCCTGGAGTTACAAGCCGGCGGGCAGGCCGGCGGGCGGCACCTCTGGGCGCCTCCTCCCACCCTGCACACCCTACTGGCTCAGGCGCCGACACGCCTCCCAGGCGCACACGTACACCCATTCAGTACACAAACCCCGCGCCAGGCCAACTCCCGCAGCCTGGCCCCAGCATGAGCCCCTCCGGGTTCCACATAAAGCACTCGCCCCAAATAGACTTCCCCACGCACCCGCAAGTAGGTGACACTGCCCTCCCCCCCGGACACTTAGCTACCCCACTTATCAGAGCCCTCACGCCTAGGGCAGTTCTGTCAGAACTTTGAGCATGGCTGATTTCATAACCACGAGAACGTCCAGGGCTGGGGAGCTCTGCTGGCCAGGATTTCCACCCACCCCAGCTCCTGGGGACCGGCAGCCCCGACTCCGCTGACCCCAGCCCCGCGGGTGCCAATGCAAGGCTGCAGTCGCCACCAGTGCGGCAAGGGCTGTGCGCTCTGGGGAGGAGCACGCGGTGTAGACGCGCACGGCCGGACAGCCTCCCCTCGGCCCGTCCCGGTCGCGCCCCGGGACCTCTCCCCGCTCAGCAGCGGCAGTGCCGGGGTCCTGCCCCGGCCCGGCTGATGGTGTCAGACACACACTCGCAAAACTTTTACAACAAAACTATCTTTGGAGGAAGCCCCTCCAGGCACCGCAAACACCAGTCGGAGCAAGTGCCAACGCATAAGAGTTCTCCTGTCGCCCCCAATTCCCGGCCGCCCCCCACCACACACACACACACACACACACACACACACACGCACGCACACACCCGCGCGCGTCCGCGGAGTGGATCAAGTTACAACGATCCACCAGCAGAAAACAACTTCGCGAGGAGAAGGGGAGCACAGCCAATCCCCTAGTCACCCGGGGAAAAAATTATCTGTGTTCGTACATAAGGCAGATCCCCATTTCCATAAACAACTGGCGTCCCCAGGTCCACTCCCAGGCGCCTTGGCACAACCGGGGGAAAATAAGCACCCGACACCGGAACCCCCTCCTGTACCTTCGAGCTTCGCCTCCGGACTGAGGGCGCGGGTTCGCGTCTGCGCTGGCGCCCAGGGCGCGGGGGCCTCCGGGCCGTGCGGCCGCAGCCCGGGGTCCCCGCCGCCGCCCGGGCTCAGCAGCCGCCGCCGCCTCTGCCCGGACCGCCTCCTCTTCCCATGGCTGCGCCCAGCTCGGCCGCTCGCGGGCTGTCAGCTCGGGAGGGAGGGGCGGGGTGAGCCGGGAAGGAGGATGGGCCGGGAGGGTGGGACACGGCCGCGGTTCAGCAGGGGTCACGCCGGGCCTGGCGCGCAGTCCCGGGGGCCCGGGCGGCCGACGCGAGCGGGCGCGGGGGTTCAGGGCGGCCGGCGCGGGCCCCGCTGCGGAGACGCCGGGCGTCCCGGCCGCGCATTCCGAGAAGCTGGGATGCAGCGTTTCCCGGCGAGGAGTTGGAGTTGGTGCGTGTCACTCTCATCTGGGCGGCGCGGCTCCTCCTAGAGGAAAATATTGGTAGTTGCAGGGCACTTCCTTCCTCTCCGCCTCCACCCCCGCCTCCCTCCACCCCCCAAAAAGAAGGCAGGACCTCAAAGATCTTCAGTGCTTACGAACGAAAAAGTTAGCTGCCCGCCAGCACGGGACCAAGCCCCAGCAAGATCGCTTGGAAAGCGTGATCAGCCAACCAAACAGCGCCTCTCTCCACTTGCAACCAACTCCCAAGCTCCTGCTCCCTGGGGCTTGGTGAAAAGGCAGCTTCAAGTAGGAAGGACCTATTTTAGAGGTTAGAAAACGGAGACAGGGAGACGAAGTAATTTACCAAGGGCACAGGCATGTTAAAAGAGGTTTGTCCAGAAGCCCAGCGCAGGGCTGCGGGGAGTCCTGACACAGGCCCAGCCTGAGGACTGTCCTTGCCTGTGACCTAGGGACCGGTTTTAACTGCCCTGCCCTGGACACAGGTCATCTGTCAAATGCAGGCCAGCCCACTGCATTCCACTGTAGGGAAAATAAATCCAGCCGAGAAACTGCTGCAGACAGTTCAGTGTCATTTTGTAAAGCATCAAACTCCCAGTCACCACATGCAGAAAGTACAAAAGTCCAGTTCCAAGCTGTTGGAGATCTAAGGAGCAGCTAGTCGTGCTATTTTCTTACTTTTACTTTATTGCTGACTGCCAGTTGGAACGTCATTTATCTAACAGCTTGGGCTTACTAAACTTTTTTGTTTACAGGGCTCCCAGACACAAAGCTAAGTTTATACCCAGAAAGAAATGTTTAAACAAGTTAAACTTAAATCCAGCTTCTTAGCACTAGAATAAAAGATCCCTGGGCACAAAGAGTAGTAAACGGAGGGCCAAGACTTGAGAAGAAACACAGGACCAAAGACTTTGGAGTGACAGATGTCACATAAGACACCCCCATTTTAAAAAGAACCCAATTGGTGGAAAATTCTGTTACTAAGAGTCCTTTCCAAGGCTGAGCTGTGGCTCAACAACCAAGCTTCTCCGGGCAAAGACACAGGGAATGAAAGGAAGAAAGATTCTGGGGTCAGGAGGCAGGTGGATGTTGATTTTGAACTGGTCCTGTTCTGTTTTACCCGAGTATAAGAAGACCTTCTTTCCCCAAGACCGCCCCCAGTCTCTGGATGGCTAGCTGGGGAGATACCCTTTGCTAAAGCAGTAAGAGTGCTTATCAGTGTCTGGAGTTTTTAAAAAGGGGAGTTGCCCACATAAAGGTTAGGGCACAGGCAGGCAGAACTCCTGATGGTTGGTCAGTACATGCCAAGCTGGTGAAAGGGCAACACTGGCAGGAGTGGAGACCAGGCAGACCTCAAATGCTGGCTCTAGTCCTGTCTGAGATGACCTTCCAAGTTCATTCCTCAGGCCCTGGCACCACCAAACTCTCTATAGCGTCTCTTCTTATCCTTTGCTCCCCTGCCCCCGCCCCCACGACCCGCACTTCTGGAGCTCAGAGAACCTTGATCTCATCTGGGAGGTACTAGATGGATTCACAAAATACTTTCCAAGTTCTACCGTTGCTGCCCTGAGGCGATTTTGGGGTCATGCTTAGAAAAAGGGATCGCTTTCTTCTCCGAGTTCGGCTGTAGCCTCCGTTACCTGAGACAGGAAAGTAGGGTGCTCTGGTTACTGCTCCGTCTTTGGTAGAAAGATCATATGCACAGAAGACGTAGGAAAAGGTGCACTAATATAAAATATTATGGAACCAGAAGGAATTTGCAACCTACATGAAGGGCAGTCTTTACTTTAAAGTCCCATGAGTAAAGGTTCCTGGGCCTCATATATGACCATGGGTAGGTATATGGTAGCAGGTGTTGCTTTGTATTTTCCAGGTTATGGGGGAGATGTATCAGGTGTTCAGTCAACTGACTTGTTACAAATGAAGGCATATCAAAGCACCTTTACCTTCTGAAACCTGAAATTGTACATGGTCACATCTCCCTCCAGCCGGAATATCCAACTATGACCATACAGGAAGTCTCGACCTTCCATTGTCAGCACGATTGTTCCCTAAGGCCTCCTGGCTGTTCCCACAGGTAGATTTCATTAATTAGTCACCATCATCTGTATCCTCAGAGGCCTCTGTACCTACTTTTACTAGAAACTTCACTTTTTATTGGTATGTTTGTTTCCCCCCTTAATATCTGTATCTGAAATGTCCAGGTTAGTGCCCAGTAAATGGTAGAGGGCCCGATAAATACTTAAACTAAATTGAATAAAAACTTCTATCTCCCAAATTTTTGTCTCTCAGACCTAGGTCTCTATACAGAGCTGCAGACGGCCACACTCAAAATCCTCTCACACCCCACATTCAGAGTCGGCTCACTCCTTGATCCCTCCCACGACTGGCACCTGGCCTGAAGCAGACTTCTCACCTGGGTTACTGCTGTGGTCCTACTCCACTGGTCTCCCTGCACCAGCACCCATCCCCACCCCCGCCAACCAGAGTCTAGTCTAAACTCTTACCAGCGGGATTCTTTTCTAAACTAAGTCAGATTTGGCCTTCCTCTGCTCAAAAGTCTCCAGTGGGTTTTGGGTCTCCATTTAAATCCGAGTACAATTCAAGACGACCCACGAGGTTGTCCAGGAGCTGTGCACCTCTGTCCTCTACCTTGTCTCCCATTACTCGCCCATCACCCATTAAGCAGGCCAGGCGCCCTCCTCACCTAGACCCTTCGCACTGGCTCTTCCCTCCGTCTTAAACCCTTCCCCCAAGTACCCCCCCCCCCACTTCCTTGAAGCCTTTGCTCTCATTTACTTTGTCAGCGAGTTCTACCTTGATAGGCCTGCTTTACCCCATTACAGCCCACTCTTGGATGACCCTGTTGCATATGTTACAAAGTGGCTGAAGACAAAGGTCAGGGGAGGGAGGCTGCAAGGGGCGTTTCAGAGGCGAAGTCCCCAGCATAAGGCCAGCGCAGGCCCCATGGAGAGGACTCCTCTGCACTGCGCACAGCCCGCTTCTATGGACCACAGCGAGCAGGGCGCTCCTGTCGCATGCGCACTGGCATTCTGCTGAGTCGTCATTACATAAGATTCCCATCACGGGCACCCGCAGGATGGTCGGGACACTGGATGGGACACTGGGACCTGTCAGCCCTTACAGGACACACCTGACACTCCACCCCCTAGATCTTGGGGGACCATCCTTTAGACCACAGGGCAGTGCCCTGGGCACAGAGACCATAGCAACAATGAAGGGCACAGCAATTCCTCGCTGCCCAGCCCATTTCTGGGTTTACAGGGCACAGCAATTCCTCAATGCCCAGCCCATTCCTGGGTTTAGAGGGCACAGCAATCCGTCGATGCCCAGCCCATTCCTGGGTTTAGAGGGCAGAGCAATCCCTGGCTTAGCCCATTCCTGGGTTTTCTGCCCTACAAAGGGCAGGCGGCCTGTCACAAGCAGGGCTGCATGAACAGCAGCCAACTGCTTCCCAATCAAGGAACAACGGACTTCTGCCCCTTCCCACAGTTGAGACCAAAAGCCCGAGGGAGCCTCCTGGGACCCACGCCTTGCCACAGCCTGCAAAGGTTCGCCAGAGCCCCACAGGCCTAGAGACGTTTGCAACCGTTTCACTGTCTCCAGACGGGAACCGCCTGGAGTTTACCAATAACGGCGTCGGGCGTCACTCCAGTCTGCCCGACCAGACAACACCCGAGAACCTGGCAGACAACGGGGGCCCTCGCGCTTGGTCCCGGCTGACTGGACCCCGCCCGTCAGGGCTGCTCCGAGGCTCCCCGGCCTCCTGCGGGGGAAGCCGGCGCCGCAACCCCGCACTGCGCGAGCGGCCTGCCTTCTTCCCCGCGCCGCACCCGGGCCTCGCCCCCGCGCCTCCGGGCCCTCCCGCCGGCCTCGCCCCCGCGCCTCCGGGCCCTCCCACGGGCCTCCCACCCGGGCCTCCGGGCCCTCCCGCCCGCGTGTCGGACCCCAGACGGAACCGCGCCACCTGCCCGCGGCCTGCAGGACGCCAGCCTCCAGGAGCCCCGGAGCCTCCCGGCCACCTCGGTCGGGGCGGCACCGGACCCCGTCTTCCCGCGGCGCCCATACTGGCAGGCAGCCGCCACGGGCACCGCAAGGGGGCAGGGGCCACGTGCCCCCCACCCGGGGCGTTCCCAGCAGGAGCCGAGGGGAAACCCACCTCACCCTGCCGCCTGTGCCAAGCGTGGCGGGAGGGAGGCCGCGAGGGCTGTTTCCGAGGCAGATCCCCAGCGTGAGAGGCCCGGCGCCGACATGGGGGACGGTTCCGCCGTCATTGCGCACAGCGGGGCTTTATAGGCCCCGGGGCGCCGCTGCCGCATGCGCAGTTGCATTCTGCTGAGTCATCGTTACATAAGGTCCCCCGTCAGGCGCACGTGCGGGATGGTCGGGTCATGGACCGGGCACGGAGACCTATCAGCCCTTACCCGACACACCTGACAATAAACTACATTTTATTTTATTTTTTAATTTTTTTTAAAAAATGTATCTTTATTGATTTCAGAGAGAGGAAAGGAGAGGGAGAGAGAGAGAAACGTCAATGATGAGAGAGTCATTGATCGGCTGCCCCCTGCACATCCCCGACTGGGGATTGAGCCCGCAACCTGGGCACGTGCCCTGACCAGGAATCGAACCCGATGGCCTGGATCCCAGCTCGATGCTCAACTGCTGAGCCACCCCCAGCCGGGCTAAACTACATTTTAAAGACAATAAAAACAATTATAACATCATCCAGGTTATGAATATTCACGTGCGGACACCCAGGAATTCTCTCTCCCCAAAGGAGGCAACTCCACAGTGGAAACTCCTTATGCCTCCAGTGATCTGGGATGAGCTCAGGTTCAAGTCGGTTTTCCTCAAAACAAAACACCTGAGCCAGCGTTTTGTAGCTGCTTCATTTTGTAGCGTTTGTGGTTGAAGAGCATGGGATTGGCTGTCAGGAGCCTTGGGACCCACTGTGCTGAGTCACCCACTGCACAGTGACTCAGTTTCTTGGTCTAGAGAATGAGGGGGTTGCTCTCTGAGATCATTCCTGCTGTAAGGCACATTGTTAGATTGATACTTGTGATGTGATGGTTAATGTCACGTGTCCGTTTGGCTAGGCCCCAGTATTCAGACAGTGGTTTGAAGATTATTCTAGATATTTCTATGGAAGTACTGCAAAGATGAGATTAACGTTTAAATCACTAGACTCTGAGTAAGGTAGATTATCCTCTATAATGTGGGTGGGCCTCGTTAGTCCAATCAGTAAAGGACTTAAAAGGAAAAGACTGACTCCAGAGGAAGAGGGGATTGTGCTAGCCGACTGCCTTTGGGCATGAATTGCAGCATGGATTCCTCCCTAGGTCACCAGCCTGCCAGCCTTCTAGCCTACCCTGCAGATTTTGGACTTGCCAACCTTCATACTTGCATTAGCCAATTTCTTAAGATAAATTTATCTATCTACCTATCCATCTAGCTAGCTAGCTGTATATATATCCTATTGGTCCTGTGTTTCTGGAGAACCCAGACTAACACAATATTTATTGGTATGTTCTAAAAATAAAACACACTTTAAGGGATTTTTTTCAGACTAACCCTGAATTCCCACCCACTAGATTCTTTCACTCAACAAATCTTGGAGAGCCTACACCTCCACAGATTAGTCTGGGAACTTAACACCTTGCTGACCGGCTATTTCAAGCCAGAACTGACCTGTGCGGCCAGCTACCTTGGTCAGTAAGGTGTTTAAAATACTTAAATTAATGTAAGTGCTGACACAAGTTACCACGTGACCGGCCAGCAACGTTCAGACACAGAAACACGTGTATATATTTATGACCGCTCAGCAAACTGTTGAAGGTGCACTGGAAAACACACAGCAGACCCACAAAAGCCCTGCCCTCGTGGGGCTGGCATTCTAGTATGAGAGACAATGAATAATAACCATGATAAGTACATCGCTTAGTGCTGATTAAAGAAAACGATAGCAGGGTAAGGGCTCAGGAATGCCAGGGAATGTTAGAATGCTGGACCCCTCGCATGCCCAGCACTCGGGCAAGTGATGGCTGTGGACGCACTGCCAGTGCTCCCTGACCAGGCTCATGTCTCTGTCCTAGGCCCCAGCACCCGGCCACAGCTGCACTGGCTGAGAGGGTGGCACGGGAGTCGTGGCGAGGGAATCACGAAGGGGCAAAAGCGACTTAGGGAGTGTTTACCTTTCCTTTCTCCTAAAGGCAACAGGGAAAATGCTATTTCATAATCCGGACGTCCTTAGCCAAGACTTATGAGGAGGTTCCAGAGCCAGAATCAAAGCTTCAGGTCATGAATTTGAAGGGCCATGGGTTTGATTCTCGGCTAGGGTAAGTATGGGAGGAAACAGATCGACGTGTCTCCCCCCCTTCCCCCCTCTCTAGACTCAATGAAAAACATGTCCTCGGGGCAGGATTAAAAGTAAAAATAGGTATTTCAATTCAGCACTACAAAAACTAAAAAGCATTTGATTGCCTTGACTCTCTTTGGTGGATTCAGAGCCACCCACAGGACAGCTCAGGGCCTGGGAAATGCCACCTGGTGGGAAGGAACCGAGGATGACAGGTCTCAACAGGGACTTAGGAATGAAGGTTCCCCTTTAAATCACTGAAGTGTAAAGATTTAAAACGAAATTTTTTTAGAACATTTTAAAGATTATTTTGTCTATTCTCCCACCAAACGCCAAAGCTTGTTTTGTAAAATCACCTGCTAGAAGCACCCAGCTTCTCTGGATAATATATTGATGAGTAGCCCACTAACTCCCTTGTGGGCACGTGTGTTCCATTTTGCTTCTGCGCTCTAATGTTAAAACTACTTTAGCCAGAACCTGCTGTTCTAGTATTTATACCTGGTTTTCTCTCAGGAGCACACAGGGAAAAAATTAGAAATTAAAATTTTTTTCATGAGACACATTTTCACCTGTCTTACCACAAGTTACCTCTTCTCCAGGCCAAGCGTACGCAGGCCCTTCCACTACTTCTTTTGTGATGTGGTTTCCAGATCCTACACCGTCCTGGGCCTCCACCTCGTATGCTCTGGTGCATCAAATCCTTCATAAATTTCTATTCCCAGAGTCAAATTCGGTCCCATCGTAGTCACCGTAAGACAGGAGGAGCATGAGCTTGCAACGCGGTGCTCGGAGCCCCGGAAGCCCCGGAGGCTGGTGGATGTGGCCGGAACCCCAGCGCCGACCCTGCTCTGTCCACCACTCAGCTTACCCTCCAAGGAAGTGAATTTAGCAGATGCACCGTGATCAAGACATTTCTTTCCATCTCTTCTTTCCTTTCACATTCAGTCCTTTCCTACTTTTTGTCTTCACATATTATTTTGTTATTTGCTTCTACCCTTTTTATCTTTTAAAAAGGTGGAAATATAAAAGCAAAAAGAGGATATGAATGAGAAAGGAATCTGAGCAAGTTTGAAAAGGTGTCATGGAGACTCTCCTGTATAGAAATCAGGCACACAGAATATTTCCATTACTAAGTAAACTATCCATCTAGCTTGCCATCAGAGTCTCCGAAGGCATCATGAAGCCCAAGAAGAAGCCCACTGAACCCTTTCCCAGGAAAGGAACAGACCTACCCACCACCCAGTGCCTCCCAGTGAAGCCGGGGAAGGTCAGGGAAGGGAATGAACCGCTGGAGAATTCCTGGCTGGAAAAACCTGGGGTAGAGCAAGGACTGTATTGATGAGAGAGAGGGACTGGAGAGTCACTGGCCCCTTCAAAGCTCTTGCTAAGCCAGGTGTAGGGTTGAGACATCTTGCTACGGGAAATCTTGGTATCCTGTACAAAGGAACTTGAGAACTAAGTAAAATAGGTCTCAGCTATTGGAGACAAAAAATAAATCAGAATGTCTGTCAAAATTAATTTTGCTTCATAATGTATTGCATGTTTTCTTAACACTATACAGTGTTTCAAGCCATGCACATAATTCATGTCGGTTTTCCTTCATGGAGGTCCTGTGAAGAAGGTGCTACCATCCGCTCTTTGTTGGAGGAAGCTGGCTTGGAGAAGCAGAGTGACTGCACCAAGCCATACGGTGCCGTAGCGACAGGGGCTGGATGGGAGCCCAGAGCCTTCCTGGGCCAAGTCCATCCTTTGACCTTCACAGCCCTCCTTGTCTGTTGTGTGGCTTAAACCACCAGACCACAGCACCTGAATGGGAGAGGAGGGGCAATAAGCAATGTCTGCTGCGTTTTTAATACACGTAGTTTCACATCTAAGAGCCAGAGGACAAATGGGGCCCCCATACCATAGGTCTAAATATTTAAAAGTTACAGTCAGGCTAACTAACTGTCCAATGTAATATCTTCTATCTTCTTATCTTGATAATATACCTTTATAAAGACCAGGCAGGTGTGAACTCAGATTTCTCAGAGTTCTGCGCTGCGGAGAGATCTGGTCCTCAGCTGGATCCTCAGCCTCCATTCCTCCCCACTTCTCTTCCTACTCCTGGCTCCCCTAAACACAGACAGGGCCCTCTATACATGTGTATGGAACCCCAGCTCACACGCCCAAGCTCTATCCAACCACCCCCTCTCCAATCCCAGAGCTCCAGGACATTTAACCTGGGAACTCCAACATCTGAGATATCCAGAGGGTGTTCTAAAGAGTAATCACAGCCCATGGGGGTACATCTCATTCACCAAAGGATCCTTGTCTTGTGAATTGGGGCATGGATGGGAGAGAGCTAGTGCAGGGGCTTCTTGTCCACAGGCCTGAGGGCAGTACTTACCATGTGATCTCATTTAGACCAAGATACACTTCCTTAGTGGCAGGGTGGGAAGATTCACAAGGGGATTGGTCTAGGGACACCTTGGAAAGAAGGCCCATTGGGTTTTCAATTGAGGAGCCCGGTGCAGAATTCAGCATACATTGAGTATATAGCAGATGTTCCTTTAAAAAGTTGAATTTCATTTTTAAAGACAATCTAATGCTCAATATTGAAAATAAAGCTAAAAGAAGTAATACATTGTGAAATATATTTGAAATATATATCCAGAAAACTCCAACAATCTGATAGCAAAAATGCTACTATTTGTGGGCATTTGGGTAGATTGAAATTTTTGATTGTTTCAAATAGTTCTCCTGTGGACATTCTGGTACAGGTCTTTTGGTGAGCATTAGTATACATTTTTATTGTGTACAAAAAGCCAAAGTGTTCAAACATGGTTGTATGAATCTGCACTTCTGCCAGTCATGTATGAGAGTTCCGGCCACTCACAGTCTCACCAACACTTGGCATTTTTCATCGTCTTTGTTTTGGCCCCTCTGGTGCCTGTGAAGTACTACCACATTGTGACTTAAATTGGCACTTTCCCGATGTCTAAGGAAGCTGAGCATCTTTTCATAGTATTTGGCATTTGGATCTCCTTTTCTGGAAGTGCCTGTTCAACTCTTGCCCATTATATATATATGAATAATTTTTAAATTAATTGGAAATTCTGTTAAATTATTAACTGTGGTTTCCCCTAGGGAGTGAAAATTTTGGAAAGTGGGAGGGATAAGAAATGAAAGAACAAGGGCTCTGTGCTTTTCTTTTACATTCCACTTTTCTTTTAAACCAGGGAACATAGAGCCAGGATGTGCCTAACAAACCCTTGTCTGTAACAGAAGCTGAATGTTCACATGATACTAAAGTTCTGTGCTTTAGGAAGTGCTTGAGTAGCAAGTTGCTGTAATAAATGAAATATATCATTTGCTTTACAGTAATTTGATTCACAAGCCACATTCTAAAAACCCATACACTGTATAATGTGAGGTGAGGTACCACCTGTAATTAATTCATTATTAATTTATTATATAATAAAAAGCATGGGTAAGCCAAAGTCGCTGATGGGAGTTCATAATTTTCTAAACCAAGATATGATGTCACAGTTTTAAATCCATCTATATGCCTTATCTATTTTCCTACTTATCAGCCTTATTTATTGATCTACTTAATGTTTCTCTAGCCCCCTTCTTCCAAAAGAGGAATTGAGGTGGCTTTTGGAGAACTATACAAGAAAAAGATGAATAAGTAAAACAAATAGAAGGTGTGTGTGTGTGGGGGGAAGAGGGTATGAAACTAAGATGACAGCCCTTGGAATGCATACTATAACGTGCTATTTATTTGTCAGAAGTGGGCCATCATATTGGCTCTGAGCTTCCACCAAGATGCACTATAACAAATAAGGAAACGTAATCCGCAAGATACACACTGTCTGTAAAGTGAATGCCAAACATCGCTTAGAAGCACATCATCTACAACCAATATATGTAGGAAATTGTTCCTGCGGTCATTGTACAGGGACTCAGCATGGTGACCTGGGAGATGTATTGGGGATGTTGGATAAGATGAGACCGAGGGGCCCTCTCTCCTCTGAAAATTCTTGTGGAGACACCCAAACGGGAAAGTGCTGCCAGGAATAAGAGGCTATCTCACACTCACCTTTAACTCCTTCTTTACTCAAAGCCCTTGGTGACATTTAATTTTAAGGAACATGAAGTGTTTACTTGATAATGACCACAGAGAGTTTTGGTTCAAAAGTTCATTTAATTAAGTCATATCTTAGATTGGAGAATGTTGATTTTTAAAATTTTAATTGCATTCATAGTTCAGGAAAATCTTAAAGAGTCTGTGGATCAATGAGTTTTAGGGCTTGAGAAGAATTTGTCCAGGTAAACAAAAATCAAAATGAACAAGAAGCTCTAGCTGGGTAGCTCACTTGGTTAGAGCATTGTCCTGACACGCCAAGGTTGCAGGTTTGATCCCTGGTCAGGGCACATACAAGAATCAAAATGAGCAAAAAACCTAAGGTTTATTTACAAGTTCCAGTGTTCCTGGGATTACTTGAAGTAGAAAACTGACCCGGCTACTGCCTTCTCTGGGGGGTTATTAAGTTTACTAGAAATACATCTACTGTTTCCCTTACATTTATATGACTCACAAAAGAATTAATAAACAATTTTAATCACATTTACATGCTTTCTGCATGATGGATGTTGATTTCAAATTGAAAACTATTACAACACAACTTAGAGCTTGTTTTTTTCCCTTCAAATCATTCTCTGAAAATAAGTTTGCAGAAATAAATGGCACTGGTAACTTGAAGTTATTGAACGTGGCCATAACGGGGCTGTTAGAATCAGCAGCCCAATTTTCATGGTGTGAATCAAGCTCACCAAAGTTTCTCTGAGAAAATTTCCCACTATCCCCTCATGCTGCTCTACCCCAAATGTATCTTCCTGAGCACAAAATTCTAATTTTTGAAATCCCCTTTTTTAGTCAAGGCTTGGCTGGTAGAATGATCTTGTCAAAATGCAAATGTTTATTTTAGATGAACAACAGATTAATTTCTTAGAACCTACTTATGCATTCACAGACATGAATTAAGAAGTTATATATATTTAAAACAAAGGGACTGTTTCATTTACATTTTCCCAAGAAGTCCATATTTTGAACAGGTTGTGAAATATTAAGTTCTTTTATGTTCTCATTTTTATTAATCTACCTGTATGAATACAAAATTGAGCTGCTGATCACCATGAGATAATATCAAGTTAACACAGTTTCATTCAATGAGAAGGAATTTGATGTTTTATATTTTCTATCTGGCTTTATTATGGATAATGTATATTTTGTATTAGGAGAAAGTGATTATATATAGATATAGATATATCAAATATATGCTTATACATACTCTAGAATTTTTGTTTTAATTTTAAAACATATCTCCATGGTAAAAAAAAAAAAAAAAAGTCAAGCAACACAAAAAAATATAGACCAGGAGAAAATAATAATATATAAAGAGATCTTAAAACTGGATTTATAAAACAATGGACAAATAAGCCAATAGGGACATAGACATTTCAAAGTTAGTTAGAAGGAGACAATCCACAGAAAAATAAAAATAAATTATTATAAACACATGAAAAGATGCTCAAATTCATTCACTGCTAAAAAATGGAAATCAAAATAATAAACTTTCAAAATTAAATGTATTGGGGTGACATTAGTTAATAATATTATATAGGCTTCAAGTGTACAATTCTGTAATACATCATCTGTATATTATATTGTGTGTTCACCACAAGTCAAGTCTCCTTCCATCATCAAACTTTTAAAAATAGCTATCAAATTGGAAAAGATTAAACATGTTAATAGTATACCTTATTTGTCAGGGTGAGGGGACAAAGACATTCTTACTCATTGTCAATTGAGAAAGTAAATAGGTAAAGTTATTTTCAGGACAATTAGCATATGTATAAAAATCTTAATTTATGTATTCTTTTACCTAGAAATTCTACTTTTAAAAGTGCATACTTTTAAATACTTTTATATACTTTTATTTTATTAGATTTTTTTCAATGAACAGGGACAACTATTGTAACTTTATAAAAAGCAATGATTTTTTATAAAGATGAAAGTAATACCTCTGCTTCAGTTTAAGAAACAGGTAGTGCAGCCAAGCTATACAGTCTACATGCTGGGATAAACCCTTGAAGCAGACTGAGGCTGAAAGCTATCTTCCATGAACAACACAAAGCAACAGATTAGAGAGCTTTTCTTTCAACAAGAATTGTTGACATTAAATATTTACATCATTATTAACTCAACTTTTCTTAAGCTTTCCTAATACCATTCAAGCAAAAAGGAGTCACAGGTTAAAATCCCCACAAGCCCTCCCTTTTGTTCACATAAATCCAACTGATTTGTATACTTTGAGGAAAGAGTGAGTTCAAAGTGGAATAAGGATGCTCACTATTCCAACTCTCACCATAGGTCAATTTCTTTTCTTTTCTTTTTTTTTTTGAGTGCTGGCACCCTGTCTCTGTGCGTGGCAGGGTATTATCTCATAAGTCATGCCTTCTCTCCTATGGACGAGTTGTCAGAATTCTTGGCACATTCTGTAAGAGTGGGAATTGTCACTCACTCCACTATTTTTTTGACATTATTTCTGTAAATACTGACTCTGACTAACACGTAGCTTGTAGATAAATGGCATGTTTATATAAGAATCCTAAGAACAAACTTCAGAAGATTCAGGCTCAGGCATTCAGTCCTCCTAGTTCTGGGAGATTTGCTGACCTTCAAACATAGAACTAGGATGACATAGAACCAGGGTGGCAAAGGCCAGGATGACACCCACCACACCATCACTTGACCAGTTTTATGGAGCTTATCAGAATGTACAGTGCTGGCTGCATGTAGGGAACTTTTCAACCCCCTCCCCCTGATTTCCCTCTCCCTTCTTATAAAAACCTCTGCCTGCATTGATGGGCTTTGTGACAAGAGTCCCCCTTCTCCTCAGGTGACTGGCACTTGAATAAATCTCTTTCCTTTTCCAGTAGCAGCTGTCTCAGGAGTTTGGTTTTTATTTGTTTGTTTTTTAAAATATATTTTTATTAATTTTACAGAGAGAGGAAAGGAGAGAGAGAGAAACATCGATCAGCTGCCTCCAGCATGTCCCACAACCTGGGCATGTGCTCTGACCGAGAATCAAACCAGCAACCTCTCAGTGCTTGGGACAATGCTAAACCAACTGAGCCACACCAGCCAGGGCATGGATTTAGTTTTTGTGGCAGCAGGCAGCCAAACTTGGGTTCCAGTTACAATTCTAGGTTTAGGTTGGATTATGCTATCATGGTAAAAAGTTTAACTCAGCAGGTAACCTATACTTTGTTAAATCATCTTGGCACAGAATTTACTAAGGAAAAACTCTAATTATTGCTACCTAATGGATTTCAAAGAAGGCATAGTAGCTTTTCTGCTTGAATGCTCTGCCTATGAAGTGCTTTGTTATCCTGAAATTTCTACCAAAGTTTGCATTTACCTAACTAAAGGTTTTAGTTAGAAGTTTGAGGTGATTATTTTAAAAATACAAATTCTAGATATGCTAGACAGGAGGCTGGGCTAGTCAAAAGGTCTAGGGACTATGCTGGGAGAGTTTACACTTAGTTGTGAAATTGATAGAAACATGTCTGGGCCATTGCAGTGAGAGGTTCGGCAGTGTTGCACGGAAGCAACATCTAATAGACTATAGTTGGTTTCTTCTCAGTCAATCCCTAAAGTTACTTTTCCTCCCAAAGCCAGGAACATAAAACCACCTTCTCTGTATAGAACGACAGAAGCAGCTCAGAAACAGTGGAGCTCTGCAGGATCTTATATAAGAAGTCATCGTTCCCACATAGCAATGATTGTCAAGGAAGGAAAAAGAATCCTCTTTAAGTTTCATGAAATAAAGAAGAATCATCAAGTTATTGAAACAATGTACAGTCATCATGACTCATGAAATAAGAATTTAGTGCTGATACATTTTGTAGTATTATTACTAATATGGTCAACTGTTTGATGGAAAAGCCATTTCAATCTAGAACTGCATGAAACTCAGAGGAAGAGGCTGGAAGAAATCAGGGCCATAAAATAGCTAAGAAGGACACCTGAACTTACCACAACAGAAGCAGTTATGGAAACTATGCTACGCCAAAGGTTTTGCCAATTCCTATGTACAGCCATTGTCTATATGTCATTGCATATCATCATACTACATATAGTAAATGGCATGTAATTCTTGTTTCAGTCATTCTTAACTAACCCTCTTATCTTTCTTAGGAGTCTAGTTAGAGCACCCTTGTGGGTCTTATTTTAGGAAGACATCTGTGGCTGCCATGGAGATGCATGACTCAGATCTCCCTGCCAGAGAATTTTGTGTAACTATTGGAGCTGCCAGACAGCCCCCTGTGGCCACACCTTTGGATCTGCCATAATGTTTACGTCAAGGCAATACTTCATGCTGCTCCCAACCAGCGACTGGCTACTAGAGCTGGTCTTCTGAAGAGCAAGCTGTGCTCAGGGGCTCCCCACTGACTGCTGGAGACGCTCTGCATCATAGCCTGAGGCTCTTCCTGATGACCCTTCCTCTCTCCTTACATGGGTGCTAGACCTACATCATGGTGTGGCATTCTCCTCACCTAGTCTGGTCTCTCCCCTCTGCATCTTTCATGGGTGTTTCTTCCAATAAATCCTTCAAACATTTCATTCCATCCTGGCATCTGCTTCTCAGACAACTTGAAATGATACAGCATTTGAATTAAGTGGACCCCAACTTGCAGACGAGATAAAAGTTCTTCTAACTTCTAAGTACTTTTTTGAAGAACTTTAAGTACCACTTAAAAGTTTGCTCCAACAAGAGTCCTTGCTGTCTGGAGGTGTTTTAGATTATTTATTTATGAGAAGGCCTTGAGTAAGGGCCCCTTATCTGAACGATGGAGCTGTTGCTGTTTGGAATGCTATGAGAGAATCTTCAGGGACTTGGATTTCTCTCTGACCCGAATACAATTTGCCTATCAGCGAAAAACAGTTGGCCATAACTGCTGATTGGCATCTTATTGGCTATACTTCCCCAAATCAAGTTTGATGTTCAGGTTTGGAGTTCTTACTTGCAGAACTCAAACAACTGGGTCCATAACATTCTAAAGAAGAGTATGATGTAGGATTTGTGTCACATGTGTTTCTGTTTCAAAAGATATTCACTGAGGATGTCAAAATCCGATTTTAATATGACCAGATTCAGGCTTAATTAACGAAATAAGGATAAATCAAGAGGGCCGGTTTCCTTAAATTTTCAGTCGTGCGTGTGTGTGTCTATAATTTGTTCACTTGCCCTGCAGATGGGTGCATGAGATCACCTTCCTTTTCACTTCCACGGGCCTCCTTCAGAGCTGCTCAATTTCACATAGCTACTCTGGGTACATAAGTGGAGGTTCAATGTTGTATACCGCGCAACTAATGAGACTCACGGGTATAATTTAAGCAGCCTGAAGAATTTCTTCATCAAACTCCATTCAAATTTAATTTTAAGTTACTTAGAGCAGATTATTTTCATTGTGATTACCATACCATCGGAAATGCTAGCATAGTGGATTTATTTTTTGTTTGTGTTATTTTATTATTTTCTATGTGCAATGACCTATTACATTGATTATCTTGCATAATTCACGTTATGACCTGGCGTATCTCTCATTTAAGGCACAGAAGCTTTAGAGCATGTTAGAGACGTTGAGTCACTTGCTCAAGGTCACAGAGCTAGGTGTGAGTTTGGCAGGGATTTCAATGTGGATTGGTCTGACCCCAAGTTTGTCTTTTCACATACATATGGTACATCCTTCCCAAATGTCCTACACAATAGAAGACAGGAGTCATACTACACATTACGGTAACACTGGGCAAATCTGTTCGGTTAGCCAGAGAATTTATATAAACAAGGAGGCTGGGTTGGCCTTGAGTCCTGGACCCTCCCCAGGGTTCCTTCTTTCTCTAACATTCCTTCACTCTATAGCTAATCTGGATAAACTCCCACCAAAACATACTCTGGAAAAACATTCTATGCAGTACAGGGTGCAAGCCTCTGCACATGCTGATCGGGTGTCCAAGTCTTCTGGAATGTTCTTAAGTTTCCATTCCTGCCTCTACCTTAAAATAGAGTTTATGCGGCAAGAAAAGAAAACTGTTGTTCACAGCTTTGATGAAGGGATGGGCAGTGTGTTTAAGTTGAAAGCCATGAACAAAGAACAAATTTTAAAACCAAGACACTGGAATTTAAAATGAATAACTAGCTATAAACTTTACACGAAAGTGCAAACGAACTTACCGAAAGGTATAAAAAAAGGCCTACATCTTACAAAATTTAAGTTACTGTTTCTTATTATAAATTCTACCTTCAGTAGCAGGATTTGGGCCCAGGTCTCCGAGATGTACGTCTCCTCACCTGCGCTCGGCCTGGACTTTCCTGATATGACCGGCGAGTTGTAGCATCTGAGCTGAAGGCCACACGGATCTAGACACGGCCACTGCGGCATCGTTCCCAACTCAGTGAGGGCGCCAGGTGACAAAGCTCCCCTGCAGAGGGGTACAAACTGCTCGCTCTCTTTGAAGGACTCGCCTTTCAGATTCATCTTGCGCTTGAAAATATACAATTTCCGTGGAAAATATAGTCCATTTCATGTCTGTATTAACAACTTGATGCCACGCGAGCAGAGCGTTATTGCGCAGGCCGGCGGCACTATGACACACGTGTGACTTCCCCCTGGGGTCCTTCGGCTCTGTCCTTTCCCCCCACGGTCGCACACCGGGAAGCCTCGAGTGGATTGGTTGCTGTTGAGCACCCGGGGCATCCTCCACTTGCTGTTATCAGACAAACAATAGGGGACTGAGAAGTGACGTCAGTGTGACTCTTCAAGGCACGGACAGTCCTAAAGAACACAGAGCCCAGGGTTTCATTTATAAAATTGCTATTCCTACATCTTGTCCCCCCGTCTCTTATTCCTATTTTATCATCCACTTCAAGCCCAATCCAGTGGACCTGCCATTGCATTTTTATTATTTCTTCTAAAATCCAAGTTAGCATCTTATAGAAAATATACTGAGTGAGCAAGTGAATTAATTCTGTAAGGCTCAGGCTTTTCTATTTTTTTTCACAGTGGCAGCTGGAAGAGAGGTACTTTCATGTCCTTCGGGAACAGGGGAAAATTGCTCCTTTTTATGGATGCATTAAGACAGGCCTGAAAATATGATTTCCTTTTCTTTTCCTCAGGAGTAAAGACAACCCAGATTTTAATTTGGCAAGTGTGCCTGTAAAAGAGAATTGAGCTGTCTCAGTCTATGTGGATGTCTCCTTCTGCTACACCGTCACCAAAATGAAGCCAGAGAAGCCTAGAGCTTTCTTCTTCATTGAAACAAAGCATTCACAGAAGGAAACAAAAGACACAAGCTAAGTCGGAGTTTCTCCTCCTATCCTGCCAGAAACACACATGCCACCCCTTCCCTGGAGGTGCCACACAGCGGATGTGGCTCTTGTTAAACAGTAACTAATAGCAAAATGTCAGGAGCCTAACAGGAAATTGGCTTAGAGTTCTCAATGCCAAAGCGGAGTGGCAAACACAGTAAACGTGCTGTAACTCAATGTCTTGATGTTAAGTCATAGGAGATAACTGTCAGGATTTAGGTTTTGTGAGAGCAATGAGTTCGGGCATGTCCACAGTTTTCTGGTGGATAAATGTTGAAGTCAGTAGCTGTTTTATTTCCTGACTAACGCTGCTCTCCTCCCAGTCTGGGCCAGTGTAGAATGACTTAGCAATTAGACACGAGGGCATATAATTTCAGATGATTATTTCGTACTTTTCAACTCCCCTCAGACCTCCAACTTCTCTCCGTCCTCAGTCGTAGTGGTGACCTTGCTTTTCAGTTCAGTAAGGAGACTGAAGTCACCAGAGGGGACTTCCACAGGCCAGCCCTCCGCCGCCACACCTGCGCCACCACCTGCACCACCGGCCCATCCGCCACCTTCCAGCACCTGGCCACACACGTCTGCGTTGATGGGCCAGTTTTCCCGCCCACTCCTGCTAAAGCCAGACTCCCTTCTGTGCACAAGATTCGGTGTCGTCTCCCTCACATTGCTCTCTCTCTTCTCACCTACTGTGTTTTTGCTCTTTCCTGAATCATTTCTGTAAAAAGGCAGACATATTGTCATAATTTTTATATTAAGAAGAAAAACTGTTCTGGATCCCATTTTCCCGCCCAGCTATCACCCATTATTTCCCTCTCTGCTTTTGGCAGGAAAAGTCTTGGAAAGAGTTCCTTATACTCACTATTTCCATTTCCTCTTCTCCACACCCATGCGCTTAGGTGCTTGTTTGCATATGCACAGAAAGGTAACCAAGATGCTGAACACATCAAAGAATGAAAGTATATTATTTTACTCATCCACATACACAAAAATGAGTTTCACATGGACCAAAGAACTAAATATGAAAAATGTTGTTAATCTGCCATTAGGAGAAAAATATGGCTGCAAATCTCTATCTGTTTTGGATAGAGAAGGGTTTTATTTTTTTTAAACAGGTTCTAAAGGAACAAATAAACGAGTAAAGTTTGACTATATCAAGAGTTAATCCTTCGATATAACAAATAGTCCCACAAAGTGAAAAGATAATCATTAGACTTGGAGAAAAAGTATTTTTAATGGATACAAGATAAGGGTCAGTATCTAGAGTATATTAAAGCAAATTTTAAAAAGAAACAAAAAGACTAGCAAAAGAAAAATGGGGGAAAGACAAGAACGGGCAGTTCACAAAGAAAAACATTCAAAGAATCAATAAACACATAAAAAAATGTGCAACTTCATTAGCAGTCAGAGAAATACAAAGTAAAAGCAAAACTGAGAGTCCACTGTTTGCCCATCAGATCAGCTAAATATTTTTTAATGGATAAGACCAAGTGTTGATGAAATGAGGACATTTTTATTAAATGCTACTGGGAGCTTAAATTTGACAGGCACTCTAAGTTAGGAATTCAAGGATTTAGGAAAATAGAAAAGGCAGGCAACATGTGGCCCAGTAATTCTGCAACTATTTATATAAATCCTAGAGAAATTCTTATATATATGTATAAAAGGAGACATGTATGAGGATATTAACTGAAGAATTAGTTACAATACTGAAAATTTTAAAACAATATACCTGTGGCCATAAAAAGCCCCAGTACTGCCCTCTGAATTCACCATGACCTTCATGCTGAGATCAGACTTCCCACAGGCTATTCTTAGCCAATGACTGAGCGCAGCAAAGATACCAGGCAGGCCCATTGCTGCAAAATGTAAGACTTATCTATAGGTGACTTTGGCTCAAGAACTCCTTGAAAGCCTTTTTGAAACTCTTAGAACCGCAGTAGCGTGTGGCCTTTCCTTCCTTCCCTTTCTCCTTCACAGGGGCCAGACCACATCCCAGTCTGATGGCTCTGTCAGCCTCTTGCATTGACCCTCACAGGCAATTTCCCCAATTAATCAGTTGTATGACTGATCCCATCTTGGCATCTGTTTCTTGGGATTCCTCTACTAACAAATGGTGCCAGGAATGTTTCAGCAACACAGTGCTAAGATAACCTACCACTTGGTCATGGTCCAACTGCTGCAAAATTTCACAGACGGTGGCCTGGGAAAACCTCAGTGAAGGTTTATGCCTTTCCAGGTGCGATGATTCAGAAATTTAACAGATGTTGGTGGTGATGAGGGTGCCTACAAAGACAGTGGAGCTGGATGGTTGCTACTAAATTGTACCGATGCCCTGTCGAGTGATAAAGAGAAACTGAGATCCATTGACAAGCAGTTGCAGATTAAGTGTGAAGAACTCAGAAGACCTCACTGGTAGCTATGAAAGAGGAACATATGCCCTACATGGGACTTCTGACACAGTGGAGCTGTCAATAGGTGGTTGTTGGAGTTACAGAGATATTTGAATATTCATCCAAGACAAAACTCTTATACTAACAGACCCCAGTTGGGAACACCCGGGACCCTGAAAGATTGAATTGGGACATCTGCATGAATGCCCCTGAGGATGCTGACTCTGAAGAATCCTTACAGAGGTACCACAGTCCCCAGTGAGAACTAACACTTGTCCTGTGCTGCAGAATACTGCAGATGTCCCTTTCCCACAAGGCGATAGGTGCCCACCCCTGAGAGCTGTGCCCACCTCCTCTCCTGGCTGTTAGGCCAATAACTAGCAAGAGAAAACTTTATCCACAGAAGGAGCTACAAGAATTAGCTGGGTTGCATCAACAAGAATTGTTGGAGTACCACTGGGATTGGATTTTAAGGGTGTGTGATCAAGGGGCCATAATGTAAGACTGGAAAAGTGAGAAATTTACTGATTTATGATCAGTTTTTCAAGACAGGATTTGTCAACCTGGCAAAGGCCTCAGGGGATAGGATGAACTCGCTGTGTGGGTGGCTCTCAGAGGTGTGGAGGAAGCAATGGCCAATGTGGCAAAGTTGAAATGCCTGAACCGCCCTGGCAGACCCCAGAGGAAGGAATGAAGAGGCTGCAGATAAGCGGGCACACCAGAATGGATGTGTTATCGGAGGCCAGAAAAGCCAACAGAGGCTTGTGTTCTGTGAGATCCCAGAGGAGACACCAACCACCAAGGCCATGAGTAATCCGCTGGTAAGAAGCGCATCAGCCAGCACCACTCAGAATGACGGCAGCAGCTCTGCTCTGCAGGCCGATGCTTATAGCGCAGGAGGCGGCCACAGAGCTAGGCTCACTAATATCACGGGGACATGGGGCCCAGAAGTAAGAAAAGCCAGTTGACAAGGCTTAACTGACAGGAACCAGAGAGCTGCAAAGACCATAATGCCTGGCAAGGTTGTAGAGTCCCCGAGAGGGCCCGACCTGCAAGGAGCTGTGAGAAGGAAAACAGAGCGTGACACCCCAGAGGCATCTGCAAGGCAGCCACTAAGGGTGCGGCTCAGCATCTACACCCAAACAAACGGATACACAAAAGTAATTCTGGAATTCCGATGAAAGTCCAGTTCCCATGAGCCCACTGTGCCCATTTCCCCAGGCCCGCATGTGTAATTGCAATTGCTATCCTTGACATTGGCGTTCCACCCCCTCCCTCCCACATACAGGTAAGAGCCACCGTAATGGAGCAGGCCGAGGGGAAAACTCTGGAACTTTCCCCCACACTGGTTAAGAGGGTAATTACAGAACAATATGACACTGGGTGGAATGACTGGAATGAGTGGCTCAGTGGAGAACCTAAAGGAGGCAGGGGAGGGTCCCTATCGTGTTTCTGTAGTTGCCAGGCTGGCCTCAGCAGGACCTGGTGGGGTCCTAGAGAGCAACCAAGCTGCAGCCCCGGGCCGCTGGGCGCCTGGGTGGCAAAGAGCCTGCTGTCATCAGGGACCAGATTCAGGGGCCTCAGGCACTGTGCGTGGTAACAGCCGTTCATCCAGAGCCTGCACTCTTTTCCACCCGTCTCGGGAGAGTCAGAACTGTTTGCAGTCGTGTCGCACAGACAGTAATAGTCATTTACCTTTTCGCCTCGGGGCTCTGCTAATTCCTCTGCTCCTGGCAGAACACGGTCGGAAGTGCTCTGGGCATTCAGAACCTCACACGGATCCATTACATCAGTGACATCGTGGGAATTGTACAGGACAAGCAACAGGTGACTAATATGCCGGAAGCTGGGGAAAGATAAACACGCTGCAGAGGGTGGAAGATAAACTTTATGCAAATTCAAGGGCCTGCCACTCAGTGAAGACCTTAGGGACCCAGGATCGGGCCTGCTGTGACACTCCTTCCTAAGTAAAAGCCAAATGCCTGCACCTTGGCCTTCCCCCGCACCCTCCAACAAAGAAGGAAGCATGAAGTTTAATGGGCCTCTCTTGGTCCTGGGCTCCTGGGAACTGGACTTCCACTGCTGGGACTTCCCCACAGGATGACTGGTGGACAGTGAAGTCATTAGCTGGACTAGTGGAGGACGGTCCTGCTTCAGGGTTCAGGGGACGGGGAGACCCCAGGCTGCAATGCACACAACCTCCAACCTCAGATCAGAACCAGCCCTGAGATGCAGAGGGCTGTTCCCGTGTAGGTGTAGACGAGCATGTGGCTTTATTTATGCGTGGAGGAGAGTTGCAGAGATAGGAAGCCCACAGAGCTCTCTTCTAGCACAACCCTGCTTCCAATGGGTGACAGCTTTGAGGAATGTACTTCACTAAAGCCAGGAGAGACGTTGAGGTAAACATTTCTTATTTACCTTATGCTCTCACTAACCACCACTGAATGGCATTTCAAAAGCTCTCGTTTACTCATCAGGAGTAAATGTTGTTTACTCAGCAAGATCAGATAAGTTTATGAAAACATCCTACATTAAATAACAAATGTTTCCAGTGAATTTGAAAAAAAGGTTTGAACCACCAGAGATGGTGGCTACGTTGGAATCTAGGTATAATTACATGGCAATGTGTTGGAAAGCCTAAGTGTTATCTTCTTACATCATGTATATAGATAGGTTTTTGCATCACGTATGTAATTTATTTACATAATGTGGAAATGACACGACTTTGGTATTAAAACCACAGGAGAAAGGGACCCATGGAAAGGAGCCAGAAGGCCTCTCACCAGATACTCAAATGCATTTTGAATTTTGAGCCATGTGTATGTACCATCTATTCCAAAACAAATACAATTTAAAAACATGTAGAAATGAAAACATATTCCTATTTACAAAATTTTCCCAAATAATAACATTCACAGAATAAAATTTAGCAAGAAAGGGACAGAACTTTTAAGAGAAAAGCTATAAAATATACTTTAAAAACATACAGTAAGACTTGAATAAAGGAAGCAAAGCCTATGTTCCTGGATGGGAGATTTACTATCATAAAATATCAATCCTTCCCAAATTAATAAAATAATTTACTAAAATTCCAATCTGAATTCCAGTGCAGTGGGACAGAAGTATTTTAAAGTACATACGGAAGCAAAACCGCCTGACAATAGCCAAGACAATCAGAATAAAGAGTATTGGTAAAAGATCTAATGTTATCAGATATTAAAAACTTGCTATCACCTTTTATTATAACCTACTGTTTTGGGGGGTACGACTTTGGAATTTATTTTTATTATTTATCAAAAACATATCACTCTTGTTATGTTACAAACACCATTCCAAATGCTTTGCAAACATTAATTCATTTACTCCTTAAATAACCCTATGAGAGAGATACAATTATTATTTCCATTTAACAGGTGAAAAAACTGAGACCAGAGAGCCTGTGGCCAGCACATAATGGAACCTGGATTCAAACATACCCTTGATTAGTATATCAAGCAGCCTCTCAGTAGCAAATAAATCGGTGGACTGCAATAGTCTAGAAATGGATCCACTGGCAAATGGGACCTTCTTAGGTAAAAAGAGTGGCGTTTCTATTTAGTAGAACATTGCTCTCTATTGTTGACATAAGTGGATCTTCAACAAAACCTAAGTCCATTACGGTTCTGTACACATGGCCAGAACTGGGGCCCCTGTATCTTCGTCAATGACACATCGTGGAGTAAATTATGATGCAGTAATAATATAGAACATAACACAGCCATTACAAAGGAGCCATATCCACATCTATTTACCTGACAGGATAGCTACATTTTTAAGTGAAAAAGAAGCACACCAAGGGCTAATATGTATTTACAAATAGATGTCTGCACGTATGCATTTAAGTGAAGATGGAGAATTACATGCGAGGCTACGCACCATGGCATTATCATCGGCGACCTCAGGAAGTAGTGAGTGAGAGGGCGCTGGTGGCAGAAGCATTTTATTTCCACATTTGTTTGTTACTTATTACAATAATTTTCACTTTTGAAAAAAAAATCTAATGTAAATTTCAGATTTTGTAAAAACTGTGAAATGTCCGAAGTTACCAAACTTAATGTCTGCTTCTAGAGTACAAAATTTTATCTTTCAGCTATTCATTTACTAAATACTAAATTCTCTTTTATTTATGGGAGAGAATGCTCTTATATAATCAAAATGTTCAGGTATGAGGTTGAATACAAAATAAATTCTTTCTTTAAAAATAAACTTACTTCTGGGGGGAAAAGAAAAGCCAATACACTTTCCAATAGCCAAAAGCACCGTAGTGTTTGCGTGCGCCGTGAGGAGTTATGTCATTCAGTTATGCCACGGGGGTGGCTGTAAAGTCAGCATTTAACAAGAGGGAAACTAAATTCAGATGGAGTGGGACTGCTCTCTTTCTTCTCTGTGCTGGACAATTTCTGTTCACACCTCCAGAACCAGAGGGAAAGACACACGGATGAAGGCAGAATAATTACATTTAAGAAATAAGTAAATGTAGTCACTACCAAAAAGAGAAAGGCAGAAAGAGACAGAGAGGCCGAGAGAGGAAGGGCTCACGTGCCTTAGAAACTCCCATCGCTTACATCAGCCCTTTCAAGGCAATTTGGAAACTAACAGACAGAACGAGCCTCTGGGGGTTGAATCAGAAGGATTACAGAAACCGAGGGGAAAGGGGTTCCAGAGTGAAGAATTGGTCAACAGGGTCAAAGAACAAGCCCAGAGGCTGGGGATCGGGTGTGGCAATCGGAGGTGGCGGCGACCTTCTGGGAACGGCTCTGGAGGCTGCTGGAGGCCCCGCCAAAGTGCAGTGGGACAAAGAGTGAGTGGCTGGTGGTGAAGCGGGGGAAGGCAGCGAGCTTAGCTTTGTTTGTCCTGAAGCTTGGTGGTGAATGGGGTGCGAAATCGCGGGGGTTTTCTTCTATCTTGGAGCCAGCGCAAGGGGGAAAGGAGGGGCAGGTAGCTGAGCCGGCTGCTTCACCCCGTGAGTCCTATGGGGGCGTCGCTTCCGATGCGCAAAGGGTTCCCTCCTCTGGAAGTGGGCGAGTCAGTGGCCTCAGCCAATGGAACCTGTTGCATTTAGTAAACTGGCTTAAATTTGGCTCAGAAGCACGTGTTACTAAACTCATCTTTCTCTAGATTCTTTGTTCTGTTTTTTTTGTTCTCTTAGCTCCCCCCCCCCCCTTAGAGTTTTCTTTTAAAATGTTTTACCTTAGTTTGGCTGAATTGAGAAGAAAACTTTTTTAAAACTTTAGTCAAGTATAGAGTTGGGGAAAGTGTGTGTGTGTTGGGAGAGGCGTGAGTGGTAGTTAATATGATTTAGGGCAGATGAGTGGGACAGTAGGATAGAGATTGAGAACCCAGCAGGGGAGGGGGAAGGACAACTGTAGACAACTGGCCTTTTATTTCTTGCATAGCTGGGCCTGTTATGTTATAGAACATAAATCAGCTGGCTGTCAAGCTTTTGGGGAGTTCAAAGCCTTGTTCAAACTTGAGATGTGTTTGAACATCTGGTTTTTTCCCTTTGGACAGAGGCGTCTCAAGGGCTGCACGTGGAGCTCTTGCTCTGTTCACCCTCACAGCATCTACCAAGTTCTCCTCTAATTCGATGGCCATGACCAGGGTTCAGAGCAACTCTAGAATTCCTGCCGCCTTTTGGTGTATCCAGAAGCGGTCTGGGGCATTTTTTAAGACATGAAAGACTGAATCAAGCATGACACTAATCCTGTACCTAATATGAGTCTTCTTAAATTAATGGCCAGGGTCTGGAAGTTGTTTCTCCTTCCCACCACCCAAGGCAATAGTTAATTATTTCAGTGTGAAGGCTGTCAATGGAGCTGGGTTGAGAAGAAAGACACTGGAAACCAATTTCCAAAAAGCTACAGTGACTACAGAAAATGGCTTTCCATCAGTAAAGAAACACGTATTTGGCACTTAGAACTTACTGTGTTCTGGGCAGCTGGATGTTTGCCATCAAAAGATAAGTAAGAAAATAGTCCCGGTTATCAATGAACTCTAGTGATATATGAGATGGTAGCCACGAGGCAGGAAAAACTTGTCTCTCAGAGATATAAGTAGGAATCATATGACTCAAGAGAAGAGATACAATAACCTAGAGGCAGATCCATAGAACTGACAGCCACATGTGACATCTATAAACCACATAGAAGGATTGATGGTCATTTGGAAATTACTGTAAAAGTCATGAGGAGAGCACGGGAGACTTGGAGAAAGCAGGAGTCTTCTACCAACTGCTCTGGCTGCCAGAACCCTGAATGTGGTTCTCCTGTTGCAGGGGTCACTGTGCAAGAGGAACACATAAGGTGACATTGTGAGCTTTGAACAGTGGCCAGAACGGAAGCCACAGAGTTTACAAAAGCCATAGCTTGAGAAGTAATGACGAAAGAACAGAGAAGTTGTGAGGTATTCTAGCAGAGAGAGTATTCAGATCTGCCTGGCATTTCTCTTTCTCCATTTCTCTTTCATGCCACCTGCATGTTGTCTGTCACCAAATCTGTGAACTCAAGATAAGCCAGCTTCCTTGACATTTGGCTCTCTTTTACTGTACTAGGGGCTGACGCCTTTCACTGACTCAGCTGTGGTCCTTTTCTGTATTATTCTTTTTTTTCATTTAAAAAAAAAAAAAGTGTTTTATTGAATTTAGAGAGAGAGGAAGGGCCAGGGCCAGAAAGATACATCCATGAGAGAGAAACATTGATTGGCTGCCTCTTTCAAGCCTCCTACTGGGGGTAAGCCCAGAACCTGGGCATGTGCCCTGAGCGAGAATGAACGGGCGGCCTCTTGGTGCATGGGTCGATGCTCAACCGCTGAGCCACACTGGCCGGGCCTTTTCTGTGTTCTTAATACTTTACTCTGCCTGAACTCTAAGAGGTAGAGGTATGTTTGTTTGTTTGTTTCGTCATTGTGTTTTACTTCCTGGAGTCGGTTTCACTGGATTCAGTCTGGTGACAGTATTTTTTTACAGACCACAGTCTACCAGACTGAGGAACCAAGACAAGATAGCAACAGCACTAGGTAAAAAGCAAGAGGGAAATGGCAGCTGGCCTTGGCCTAAAGATATGTTCCATATCTATGCCAAGTTCAGAATCAAACTATGTCGTATAGCTTGCTAGTATCCAGCCAGAGAGGCCACTCTCTCTTTGAATTTAGATCAAATTCTGTACCAGAGGTTTCCACACCTTTCACCAACTGAAGGGTGTGTGTGTAATTTTTTTTCAACAGCCATGCAATTTAAGTCTTTACTCTTTAATCAACATAGCGAGGCAAGCTATTTCTAGCACGTATCTGTGGGTTCTACTGGACCCCAACTTTTACTCTGCTACCCTTAAACCATTTTTCTTAATTCACCTTGAGACTTGCATCCAGCGCCAGGCTCTCAAGTGTTGCCATCCATCTCTGCCTGTCTACTGGCCAACACGTTTGGTTTCCATAAAACAACCATCTTTGTATTGCAGTGGTACTTGGCTGAAGATCCATTTTGAGTGTTTTAGTACATTTTCATGCATTGCTGAGCATACATAGATGGATGATGAAGCTTGGTTTGGCAGCTTCGACACCTCTTGGTTTCAGTCATCTTCTGTGAGCCAGAAATTGCCCATGGAGCGACAGCTGCCCAGGTGAGACGGTATCATGGTATGCTTTGCTCACTAGAGACTTTACAGGTGTTCCTAAATGATTGGAAAAATGTCCCTCTTCCTGTATTATCAAATATTTCAAGAATGCAAAAAATACTCAAAAGAGGTCATTTTTTTAAAAGTTATTTTAAAAAATGTGCTTTGTCCTTAACAGATCATACAAAATGTTGACATTTTCCTGTATTAATATTTTTGCTAAAGAAATAAAATGCTACGGAAAGAGCTGACGTTTGCTTATATTCCCCGGTCCCTCTTTCCCAGGCGCAGCCGCCTGCCCACGGAAACCGATGCGTCTCCTTTCTGTCCACGGTTTTATACATGTACCGGGCGCATGTATTCATGACTCATTTATGTAATAACAGAGCTTTATGTGCTTACGCTTTACATAAATAACGTCCTACTGTATGTAGCATTTCGCAAGGTGCTTTTTAATTCAGACTTCACATTTCCACGCTGGTCCCCAAGGTTCACGGAGCCCTCGTTGGAGAACTGCACCTGCTGCGCGGGACTCCGTGGGAGGCCCCAGCGCCTGCATCTGAGGGGTTCACTTGTCTCCACGGGGCTGCCACCACGTTCACGTTCACGTCTCGCGTAGATTACACCTTGTTAGGCACGTGGGAGGTTTTCTCGAGGGTATGCAGCGGGCATCAGAATAGCTGGGTTAGAGAACAGGTACATCTCACATTTGCTGGATATGGCAAAGCTCTCTCAAGGTTGTGCCAACTTTTATTCCCTCCAACAATGCCTGGCCAGTCCCACTTTCTTAACTCTTTGCCAGCTGTTGATTTTGCCAGACTTCAATGTATGTGCCAAGCTGATGGATGTGTTATGTTTTGCCGCTGCTGTTTTCATCTGTATTTCCATCATTACCAGGGAAGCAGAGCCTCTTTTCTGATGCTTAGTGGCCATGCAGGTTTCTGTTTTTGTAAGCTGCAGATTCAGATCCTTGGCTCATTTCCTACTATGTCGTTTGAATTTTTCATACTCATTTGTAGATGTATTTACATATTTGAATACTAATCATTGGCCAATTATTTATGTTGCAATTATCTTTTCTTAGCCAATGGTTTGTTTTTAAATTTTATTTATGGAACTATTCTTTCAAACACAATGTTCTTATTTATTCTTGAATTTAAAGGAGTTGAATATTTTAGTCTTTTCCTTCTTGAAATATTTTTTTTTTACTCCAGTGCCATAGAAATATTTTTTCCATTTGAGATTTTTTTGGGTGCATTGTGTGACATAGGTACCTAATTTTGTTTTTCCACATAAAAACTCAATTTTAAATCTTTTGGGATGGACATCTGTTGGATAGTGAGTCTTACCCATAATCAGTTTTCATCTTTTAGATAATAACATAGTTATGTTTCATTTTCCCCTTTAGAGGTAAGTTTTTTGGATAAAGTAACCTTTTAATTTTCACACTCAATCTCCATTATTAATATTGTTATTATTACTGTTATCAGTGATAGTACCAAGCTATGCTCCGTTGGAGTATAATGAAGTCATCATTTGTCCAGAGGAAGGATCGGGGGCCCCTTTTGTGCGAGAGCCATGACTGATCCAGGAAGCCAATGAACAGAGCTCCGGCTAATAATGATGACGGGTTACATGTGCCAGTCATTACACTTAGTATTTTATTTGAATTAGGTAAATAAGTTTGATAATAAATCAAATTACATTGAACTCAATCCTCACAAATATTCCTTGGGATACATTCTGTTATGTTCCTTGCTTTCTAGAGGGTGCAGAAGAGTTCAAAAATAGTTTGAGTGGTGGTCAGTTTTAACCATGACCAAAAATCTATTTGTTCCAAAGTCTTCATTATTATGTAGGAAAGTCTTTATTGTGAAACCAATGGTAAATAGAAGTATCTACCCAAATTATTAGGTTTTTGTAGTGATTGTGTATATATCGCCCAAGAATTAATAAGTTGTTCAATATAGTCCGATACTTTGCCCCCCTTTGAGAATAATTCCTGGTATAGCAAAGAGAAGACACATTGTTAACTAGGTGTAGTTTTTTTTAAAATCAATGTAACAAGCACTAATTAATCCAATCATTGACTGTAAGGGCCAATTGGTATATTACTTATCCATAAAAAAGAATGAAATCTTAGCATTTGTGACAAGTATGGACCTAGAGGATATTATGCTAAGTGAAATAAGTCAGACCGAGACAAACAAATAGCATATTTCTCTTATATAAGGACTCTAAAAACCAAAATAAACAAACAAAACAGGAACAAACTCAGAGATACAGAGAACAAACTGATGGTTGCCGGATGGGAGGGAGGTTAGGGACTGGGTGAAAATGGTGAAGAGATTAAGAAGTACAAGTCGGCAGTTACTAAATAGTCATGGGGATGTAAAGAACAGTGTAAGGAATATAGTTAATAATATTGTAATAACTATGCATGGTGTCAGGTGGGTAGACTAATTGGGGAGCTCACCCAATAAGTTATATAAATGTCTAACCGCTATGCTGTACACCTAAAACTAACATAATATTGAATATTAATATTAAATGTTAATTGAAAAAAATTCTAAATTAGAAATGAAATTAAATTTTACAAGAGTCAATTGGTGGGTATGATTTTAGAGATGGCTCTGTTGTAAGTGGAGAGCAGATGCATGTAGAGAAACCTGCAATAGACATTTCATCACTGTGTGAAATACCCTAAAAATACTCAGGGTAGGGAGGAACGATAAACCAGTTTTCAGCTTAAACCATTTAGAAAATAAAGAAACCTAAAATCACATGACATGTTAATGTACAGTGGTTCCATCTCTCCACTTGGGGAATTCCTAGTAATGTTAATTTAGCTGCTTTTGTCCAGCCATTCACTGAAGGCATTCTGTTGCTCAATAGTGAAGAAGTGTATTGAATCCCCCAGGATGATATAAAAAAATTACAAGCTAAATAAGATTTTTAAAATATGCTATATAGTACAATTACGCCCTTAGGTTTTTCCAGTGTTGTGGCATAATCCAAATCAACCCAATGGCATTCCATAACACAGATCCTTAAGTTGCCTGCTTAACTCTTAGAGAAGAAAAGGTAGGAGAGACATTTTCCATGGTAAACAGTAAACTGTCTTTGAAAATTAGTTGAAATGATCACTTTAACTAATATTTCGTGAGGGCTTGCCTTAATTCTTGTATTCAAGGACACCAAGATTGGACGCTTAGTCATCTGGGTCCTTGAAAAATCATCTTCTTGATGAGTGGGCTATTATTAGCTGTCATTTAGCTGTATTCAAAGAGGGTAGACTAGAGGACAGATTAGGTCTGATAGCAGATTGTTTGCAAAATGGCTCACTGTCCTATTCTTCTCTCTAATCACATCTTTTGCAATGTGATTTTGTAGCTCTTGCCACTAAGAAGTGGAGTCTGACCTTGCTACTTGCTAATAAAATGTGACATACCTGTTCCAAGTTTAGGCCTTAAGAAACTTTGTGTGTCTGCTCTCTTGAGACACTGCTATGCCTATGAGAACAAGCCCAGGGGAGTCTAGACCAACCAGCCCCATTTGATTGCCTAGTTGCCCCTAGAATTATGAGGGAACCTGGTTGAGATCTGCATATGTTGCTCCAGATCAACAGTACTCCCCACCCAGCCCACAGCTCATGAGAAGTGATAACAGATTATTCTTCTAAGGCTTAAAATGTAAGCAATTAGGTTTGGGGGTGGTTTGTTACACAACAGTAGCTAACTGATAGAAAAAGGATTTGTGGGTATGGAGCATGGCTCTGGAAAAGCAAATCCTTCCAAAGCAAATCAGGAAGCTTAGGCAGCTGAACCCATGAGAATACTCCCAGGTAGGTATCTGGTGGGAAAATACTGACATGAGGACAGTGAGGACTTAGCAAAGCAAACTTGAATAACCTCACAAGCTCTCCAAAGACTGGGCCTTTCTGTAGGAATTGCAAGCACCTAAACATCCTCATTTATGCTGTGACAGTCACTGTTTATGCTCAAAAACTTTGTGCCAAAAGACCACAGAATGTGAGAGCTGATAGAATCTTTAGAAATGGAGAATTAGTGTTTAATGGAGACACAGTTTCCCGTTTTGCAAGATGAAAAGAGTTCTGAAGGTGGATGGTGACGATGGTTGCACAACATATTTGACTGAGGCCACTGAACAGTGAGGGGAAGCAGAGTTTGCCACCCTAAAATATTTCCTTTGGGGGATATTGATTACTTTTAGCTGGTGATTTTTAAGAAATGAAAGACTCAGAAAGAGCCTTTGACTCCCCCTTACCTGCCTAAAGGAATTCAGATAGAAAAACCTGCTTAAAGAAAGGAAGGGAGCTATTATTACCTTAACATCATAATATGCACTCAGTGTGGCAGACAGGGAGACACCCAGCAAACTCTGTGTGCTAGACTTCTCTGGGTCCCCTTGTTTCTGGGGGGCCTGGAAAGGATTTGCTTACCACATGCTTGCTCTTACCATCTACCAACTTCCCCTTTGAAGTCTCACCCCCCAGCCTCCCTGGCCTTAGTCCAGAGCCACAGAATGGCATAGAAGCCTCAACTGCCCTATTTGTCCCCAGGTCCCACGTTCTTAGGGATCCCCCCTATGTACATATGCAATAAATTTGGTTGTTTTTATTTCCCTGTTAATCTGTCTCATGTCAATTTGATTATTAGAAAGGTAGACAAAAAGTATTTTTTCCTCCCCTACAACTGTTCACTAAAAAAATGGTTAAGTTGGTAATTTTTATGTACTGTGCATTTTATTACAATTGAAAATAAAAAAATACTCTTGCATGTTTCTCATTGCCCCCCCCCCCCCGACACTGTGGAAGGGGCTGAACCGCTGACACCTACTCCCGAGGAACCTGTCCTCAATTCTCCTCCTGCTGCTCTCCCTGGAGAATCCAGTCACCTGCCGTCTTCGATTTCTTCTCTACAGCATTAACTGACACCTCATTGTATTTATTCCTAGCTCCTAATTATTAGTAACACATATTCTGATGTGTTATTCTACACATTTTGGTTCATCAAGTGGCTCTGTGTTCTGAGCTAAACCTTCAACTCACTGGGCTTTGGTCTGCCTCACTGCACTAACTTAGAACCTGGTCTCAGCTCGTGTATATTCAGTAAATACCTGTCTATCGGTTGACTCTTGGAGACTAAACCAAGAACAACATACAGCTACTGCTGTCGTGATTACTTTGAATTCGTTATGTTTTGCACTTTGCGTTTTCTACCTTCCTACAGCACCGTGGATTGCTCTCCTCCTACGGGTTACAAAAGTGCCATTGTCCTGTGGCTTGCGAATCTCGTCTCCTGGTTATTATTGAAAATGGTAAAGCCCTCTTCAGGCTCAAGCTCGCTTCACCTGGGAAGCACACGGGCCGGCTTTTAAATCCAGTGTGCTGTTGGGGTCCTCCTGGAGGAAGCTGCCCTTCTGTTATCACATCCACTCCTAAGCCAGTCCTAGCCAGCTGTTCACATTAGCCTTTTCAGTTACTAGTTTTTGGAACCATTTCAAACCTACGATCGAGTAATAACCCACCACCACTTAACTGTGTACATGATGGCTTCCTTCCCCCCTCCCCACCTCCTCCCTCTGAAACATTCAACTCTCCACCCCCATCCGACCCCCACACCAGACATTACTGCACAAGAGTCATGAGGTTCTCAAGCATTTCTCCGCCCCAACAATTTATTTCCAGAATCTTAATGCATTTAATCTTGCTAAATTTCTCTGATTTTCTCAAAGCTCTCAAGCAGGAACACTATCTCAGTTGGTTTACAGTAACCAGTATAGGAAGAATCTCTTTGCAGTTGGGTACAGGAAAACAGAATCCTGACAATCCACTTAAGGCATAATTGCTGACAATTGTTCAAACTCCAGAGGGAGAAAATCAGATTTGTTACTGCTCCAAAGAACACCTTTGAGTTTCTGTACAAGAAAACCAGTCATTCATGCTGATGTCACTCCTTATATTTTTGTTCAGTTTTAACAATCTATGCAAGGGCGATCACATCTGCCCCTAAATTCTGCCCTCCACAGAGAACTGTCATTCAGAGGCCATAAGCCCTATCGGTCACTAATGAGCATCCTGACTGATTTATTAATTGGAGCTTTATGTGGGCTATGTGATTTTAGCTCACATGCCAGATGAACTATACGGGTCCTGTTTTCATCATGAGGCTGTGATTTCCCATGCTAACCTCAACCTCTGATTTCAGTATCTGCCTACCCAGAAGGCATGTGGTTCTTTTTTTGAGGAACTCACAATAAATGTTAAGAGGCTCCTTAGGGAAGACTTCTTTGTGTAAATAGAAGATCATTTGTACTTTGTGTTTAACACTTTTCTTCGTGTTGATTTTGGGGTAGGGCTGATGGGAAAGACATTGCTTCCTTTAGCCATGGAGAGAGGTGAGGCTGGATGGTGGGAGGCTCTGTCTGCCTGCTCCTCGCAGTACATTTCTAAGGCAATGTTTCAGGGCGGTGGAAGGTCCTCTTTGAGCACAAATGTTGGTGATGCTTTTCTCAATCAAAATGAGCGAGGTCCAAATCCACGTTCAGGAGCACATTTGGGGGTACTCTGAAGTAGTTCTGCTGTGTCTCGGGGTCAGGGGATTCTAAGCTCCATTAGGGAAGGTGGCTGCAAATATGATACTGAGAGAGGCAGGCATGCTGGGCACATTTGTATGTGTTTTCTAATGTGGTGAGTTTGTGTGGTCTGAACAAGTCAATGGCAAAGAGGGTGCAGAAAACTCCACGTCTACTGGTCTTTTAACAAGCTGACCTGGGTGGCACAGGGTGAACAAAGATGGAAAACCTTGAGAGGAAGACCAGTTGTCATCTCAGCAACTTTGCCAATAAATTGATCCTTAATTGTTTGTACAACTTGTTTCACACAAATGGCAAATGCCTTTGTAAACCCCAGCCTGCCAGGGACTGAGGTTACAAAGAACCCCATTCACTCCGAGAGTAGGTAGGCCCCATACTGCTAGTGTTGTTATTTTAAAATTAGGAATTAAGGTGCCCTTCTCCTTGGTGTCGGAGGCCCTGAAATGCTGCGCAGCACCGTGTGAAACAAACCCATGTCTGCTTCATATGCATCATAAACCAGCCCTTTACTTAGTGCTTTTGAGTTTCATGGGAGCGTGACAACATAGCCCAAAAATGTGTGAGCTGCGAATCCGTCCATGTGATTACCAAACTGTAAACCATTTTATGGCAGTTAGGCAAGTGTGCTGTGGATGGCACTGCAAACGTGTATGCCCTCCCTCTGTCTGGCAATTAGGTTCAAAGTGACCCTGTAAAGTCTGAATGACCCTCCCCCCCCCCCCCCTTGAATGAGAAGTGGTGATTTTTCTTTTGAAAAAGAGGGAGGGATGGAGGGAAGGAGAGAGAGAGAAGAGTCTTGAATTTTACCCTGTGGAAACCTGGTGAAGGGAGAGGGTGTGTGTGGTTGGAAGTCAGGCCTCTCTCAGCCAGTTTGTTTATCTTGACATCTCTACAAATTAGGCTCATGTACAAGCTTTTATTTGAAAAAAAGAAAGAAAGAAAAGCTTTGGCTGCAGCAACCTGTGACACTGGCAGGTGTGCGTCCCAAGGCTCTCTGAGGCTGCGCCTGGTGCACTTCCCCCACTCCCTGTGGCATCTGCCCCTTGCCCCCGGTGGGCCCCACCTCGCTGCTGCACATCACTGGGAAAAAGTGAATTTTAGTGGGTATGGAACAGGCTTTGACAAACTTTTTCCATAAGGGGCCAGGAGTAACTATTTGAAGCTTTTCAGGCCAACCATGTTTCTGTTACAGCTGCAGTTGCAGCCGAGCAGCCAACAGCAATACATGGCCCAGCGGGCATGGCCGGGGGCCAGTGAAAGTGTTTCCGTGTGCGCTGAAATCTGAATTTCAAATAATGGTCATGTGCCACAAAATATCCTGCTTTCAGTTTTCCCCAACCATGTAGAAGTCTAAAAAATATGCTTAACTGGTAGGCTGAGTAACGACAAACCACCGCCACCAGGCCTGGGGCCGCGTTTGGCCGGAGGGCTGTAGCTTGCAGACCCCAAGTATAGAAGATAACCTCTCAGAGGCTAGGAGTTTCGGGTGAGTGGCATAAAGATGCATCTACTTCTATTTCCCCACAAGTCCTGCACTCAGGCGGGACTCGTTAACTACGACGTGTCCCAAGGCTCCCTTAGGGCACCCGGTGACCCCAAACCCTGAGTGAGGAGGGAGGAGTATTCCTCTTGAAAGAAGTGGAGTCAGAGTTTCGAGCCTTGTGATCCACACGGGTCACCTTTTACATTCTCATGACCCTGTGGTGTGTTTGCCATCCGCAGTGACCTCCACCTGGAAGGAGCCTGGAAACGGCTGCTACATTGTGATGTCTCTCCTCCAAGCAGGGTACCCGAGAAGGAGGGGAAGGCACAGGGTGAGAAAACATCGCCTGCGGGGAGGGAAAGATTTTTGCTCCCAGTGGAGGTCTTCCACAGCGAGAACCAGTAACCACGGCCCAGCAGCGGTGCTGGGAAGGTCAAACTGGACGGCAGTGTCCTCTGGGGTTATTTATACAGCACCCTCCTCTCCCTCTCTCCCTCGGTCCGCACTGTCTTCTAAGAAGAACAGCATCTCCAGGGCGCGCACTTTGTAGCTCTCGCGGGCAGAGCTCTGCTTTTCACCTGAGCTCGCCTTTGATCACTCGAGAGCACAAAGGGCCCGACGACAAAAGACTCGGAGCTCGAGCTGGCTTCCTGGGAGCTTTCTGTCACTTAGCTGCTTTCAGAGCTGCAGCCTCACATCTATATCTAAGCAACCGAACGACGACATCATCTGAAGAGCAGAAAATTGAGCAGGAAAATCGAATTCTAAAGCCAAAGGACAAAGTACAGAATCAAAGGCCCCTGCTTCTACGTGAATTCTGTCCCATCTTTCTTCACTTGTCTTCTTTTTGTTGTTGTTAGACTATTTTCCCAGCGAGACATCCATACTTGGCAGTTCTGCTTCGAGGCTATTTGATATCTAGGGAAGAAAACATGCAGCTTGAAGAAGGGGTGGGTTTTTATGGAAATTAAAAGAACTGTTTGTCGGGATGACTTATAAAAACCCTGTGGCAAGGACACTGCATTAGTACAAACGGTTCCCGACTTAGAAATGGATTGAGAACCAAGGGTTTGTTTGGAAGTCGGATGTTTGTAACTTGGAAGGCATTTGCCTGTAAGGACAGCCTCGTAGGTGGTGGCGAAACCCGCATTGAGTCACGACGGCTTGAGGAGCCGGTGTCCTGCCTTGGAGACAGCCCAAGAGCCCCGTTCGACCCTCGCAGGCTTGTGTGCAGGGACATGACAGTGAATACTTCGAGCCACGCGATGAGCAGGGCACACCTTCCTGGCACGTGAATTTTGTGATTAAATTTAGGGAACCATACTTTCTGAATTGAAGTAAGTATGTATAATGAATTGAGTAAAATATAAAATCCTTGAAAATCTTACAAAGCATGAGACTTCAAGAGTCTTGTGCTTATAGCTTGAAGCTTTGGCCTAAGTCCCTGGCTTCCCTGATGTCAGAGCTCTGCAGTTGGGGGAACTGGAGGCGTGTGAGACCCAGGGCAGCCTGGGGAAGTGGCCTCCACCGGCCCATCGGCCCCAGCCAGGCAGGGACAGTGGAGGAAACCCAGCTTCACCTAACCTGTAAGTGACCATCTTGCTGGGGTACAAGGAAAGAAAGCACCTGAAGGTGTTTGGAGGTTGGAGGAGACCAAGGAGATATGATAACTGCCTGCCATGTGGATTCCAGATTACATTCTGGAGCAGAAAAAGGACATTAACGGGGAAATTGGTAAAATTCTAATAAGGACTGTAGACTGCAGTAATGCAACAGCGGTGGAATGGAAGAGAAGAGGGGAGAGCTCAGAAGCCCACGGGGAAATTTGCACAATAAACCTTTCTCCTCACTGGTGCTTTTGTTAATGAACCAGACAGGGGGACCTCCTGATGTCGCTCCCATTTACCCTGTCTCTGGAGACGGAGACAGTGGAGCGAGGCAGGAAGCTGTTGGGGATTAGCGGGAAAAGGGCTTTCTTTGGGTGGTTTGCACGTCTGAACCCGACAGTCGGCAGGGGCAGAGCAAACTGCCTCCCCGACGCCACCACGGCTGGGCGGCTCCAGGGCAGGACGGAGCTTTGCGGGGCCGGGGGGTGGTGGTCTTCATTCCCTTTCCAGGGGTCTTTTTCCAAAGCAGTTGACCTGACAGCCCTGCCCGCCCTTCAGGTATTGGCCAGCAGGAGCATCTCCTGCTCACTGGGGGCAGCGTAAGACTTAGGGCCATTTCGGCAGATGCCCAATTTCCCAAGCCCTTAAAAACCCATGCCACCCACAAATGGAAAGGAACGACTGGATGAGCGTGACAGGCACTCTCAGTGTAATTAAAGCCATCGGGTCTCTGCTTTAGCGGGGATGGGAAAGACAAGTCAGGGAGGAGCTAGTTCCGTAAAGTGGAAAAGCAAATGGGGGTGCCCTCTAGAGAGAAAGGGGGGCAGGGAGGGAGACCGGAGCAGAGGCACGACAAGATCTGACTAGTGTCCCCGAGGGCCAGCCCTGCTCCACTGTGGATGGACGAGCAGAAATTAGGAGAGAACTTCCTGAACTACAGACACGAGAACACACGTATGCACGCAGGCATGGGTTCAACAGGATTTCCCTACTGACGCTTGTGTAACTTCCACTTCAGAGCATGGAGTCTAGGGAGTGTTGTTAAGGGCAAGACGGACAGAAGAGAAGGGGGTGCTCACGATGTTCCAGGTAAGTGGAGGGACAGAAGGAAAAGTCTCCGGGGGCACAGCAGGCTTCCTCTAGTCCCCAGTTATGCCTGGCAGTGGCTCCTATTGTTTCCAACTATTTGAGAACAAATAAAAACTACTCCTAAGTGCCCATTAACAGATGAGTGGATAAAGTAGAAGAGGTATATATATATATATAGTGAAATATTACTCAGCCATAAAAAAGAATTAAATCTTGCCTTTTGTGACAACATGGATAGATCTAGAGGGCATTACGCTAAGTAAAATAAGTCAGACCAAGGACAAATACCATATGATTTCACTTATATGTGGAATCTAAAAATTAAGACAAATGAGCAAACAAAACAAAAACAGCCTCGTAGACATAGGGAACAAACCGGGTCGCCAGAGGGGAAGGGCAACGGTGAAGGGGAATGGGTACACATTTCCCATTTTCCATAAAATAAAGAAGTCCCAGGGAAGCAATGCACAGCCTAGGGAATATAGTCAATAATATTGTAATCACCCTGAATGGTGACAGATGGCTACTAGACTTAGTGTGGTGATCACTTTATTAGATACATAGATGTTGAGTCACTATGGTGCCCACCTGAACTAATATCATACTTCATATTAACTATGTTTGATTAGAAAGACCCCACGCCCAGAGGTGCTCTAATCCACGCGTGGGACATAAAGGAAGCGCTTCCCGGCCCTGCGACCCGACTGCTGCTCCTGCCCACTCGTTCCTTCTCCGCCTCCCTCCCGTGATTCCGGCCACCAGGGAAAAGGGAAAGAGCCCAACACCCGCACGCGGTCCGTGCAGAAGGAGTAGCCTGTGTACTATTTCAGAACCACTTTTCTGAGAAAAGCCAAAAATAAGCAACTGTAAAGTGTCCTAAACGTCGATCCTTTCCCATGGGTGAGCTGTCCTTTAATTCTGGAAGTCAACCCTTCCACCAAACCCCCGCAGCTCGAGGGCACTTTCCTCAAGGCCATCACCACATTTGGTCTGTGGGGTGACTTCTGCGCGTGTCTCACCTTCCTAACCTTCCCGACTCAAAAATAAGCTACTCGTTTGATAATATTCATGAATTATCCTTAATTGGGGGGCTTGATACTGATATTGAAGATACATTTTTAGAGCCCTTATTTATTGGAGATGTATACTAAGATGTTTATGGATTTCATGATATGCCTCAGGTTTATTTCAAAATCACCCGGGATGGGGATGGGGATGGGGGTGGGATGAGGGAAGCCAGTAGCCTAAGTAGAGGGCTTAGGAGAATATCTTTATGATCTTGAATCAAAAAGACCATCTTAAACAATACACCAGAAACACAAGCCATAAAGTAAACGATGGATGATTTTAATTAAATTAAAATTTTTCTGTTAAAAATGGTGGAACATAGTCAAAGGCATGGGCAGAGTCTGAATGAGGAAATCTATTTGCAGTATCAAAACTGATGTGGGATTAATATCTAGTATACACAGTATGCAACCTTCAGACCAACCACAGTAAGGATAGGTAGCCACCCCTAACCCCTAAAATGGACCGAGCAATTTACAGAGGAGGAACTCCCCAACTAACAGGTGTTTTAGAGAGGCTCCGTGTTATTAGCAGTCCAAGAAATGCAAGTCAAAATAATAGAGGTATCACTTTATTAGAGCAGCGAAAATTTAAAAGCTAGTTTACTGCCAAGTATTGGTAAGGACGTGGGACTGTTACATACACAGCTGGTGGATGTGGGCTGGAGCAGACAAGCCAACTCAGTCACAGGAAGTGAGTGAGTGCCCGGATCCAGCAGCTATGGACTGCACACACATCCCCGAGAAAACCTCACACAGCCCACAAAGATCGTCCCTGCAGCAAGCATTACTTTGGAAGGTGGGATTTGGAGTCCCAAATTATCTTATGGGCAAGACCAAATGTTCAAGGAACAGATACTCTATTTCTACAAAATGATTCCAGAGAGAAAAAAAAATGCTTTCCTACTCATTTTATGAAGCTAGGATAGTAGCAGTAGACCAGTGGTTCTGATTTATCAAACTCTGCCTCATTGTAAATGCACTCGGGAAGCTTCTATGTATTTTTCCAATTTCTTTTTATATTTCATTTTTGTATATGATTTTGACAAATTTAATATTGCTCATATATAGTTCATATTAGAGGTTAATATTGTTTGAACTTTAATTCAAAATATGTTCTCTTTAACTTCTCAAACTTAACTTTTCATTTTGAAATAATTTCAAGCTTACAAAAGGTTTCAAAAATGGTACAAAATAACTCTGTATATCCTATGCCAGGGTTCCTCAAATGTTGACATTTTTATTTAACTGTAGTACAGATACCCAAATAGGAAAATAACATTGATACAATATTTGTAAGGAATCTACAGACCTATATATTCATGTTTCGCCCATTGTCCCACTACAGTGCTCTTCTGGTCCATGTTTTAATTCAGGATTTTATATTACATTTAGTTTTCATTTCCCCATAGTGGAAATACTACACATATGTACATATATATATATCATTATATACATCACATATTATATAGTTACATATGTCATATAGCACATATACCATATATTATATACCACATTTTATTAATCATTGGTGTACAATTAGGCTGTTACGTATCTTGGCTAATGTAAATAATGCTGCCATGAATATGGGAGTGCAGATATCTCTTTAGGTAATGATTTCCCTTCCCTTAGATATATACGCAGAAATAGGAGTTCTGGTTTATATGGTAGTTCTAGTTTTAATGTTTCTGGAACCTTCACATGGTTTTCCATAATTGCTATACCAATTTGCATTCCCCCCAACAGTATATAAGGATTCCCTTCTCTCCACATCCTTGCCAAAACTTGTTATCGTTTGACTTTTTAATAATGGCCATGCTAACAGGTGTGGAGTGATAGCTCATTGTGATTTTGATTTGCATTTCCCCGATGATTAGGATGTTGAGCATCTTTTCATATACCTGTTGGCCATTTGTATGTCTTCTTTGGAAAATGCCTATTCAGGTCCTTTACATCTTTGCCAACACTTGCTCTTGTCTGACTTTTAAACTTTAGCAACTCTGGTACATGCGAGATGTTACCTCAGTGTGGTTTTAATTTTTATTTTCTCAACTTATAATAGTGTTAGACACCTTTTAAAATATTTGTTGGCCATATACATATCTCCCTTCATGAAATATCTGTTCCAATCTTTTGCCCATTTAAAAATAATGGTTTGCATACAAAATAATGTTGAATGTAAGTTGTAATTGAAAAATAAAATAAATGGGTTTGCTGTCTTTTGGAGATAGATTTAAAGTTCTTTATATCTTCTTCATATATTAGTAGTTCTTTGTTGGTTATATTGCTGCAAATACCTCCCTTTGTCCACTTTATGACTTACCTTTTCACTCTTTTCATAATGTCATTTGATAAACAGAAGTCTTCATTTTAATGTAGCCACATTTACCATGTTTTCCTTTATGGTTGGTGCTTCGGTATCTTGTTTTTGAAATCTGTCTACATCATGAAGATATTCTCTTATATTCTATTCTAAAAGCTTTGTAGTTTAGGCTTTTAATCCATTTGTGATTGATTTTGCATTTGGTGTGAGGTAAAGATTGAATTAACAATTTTTTAAACCTGTGGATAGCTAATTGTTCTGAAACCATTTATTTGATAATATGTCTTTCATTAAAAAGACCAGTAGTTGCTGGGGTTAGAGGTAGGAGAGAGGGAAGGATATATAGGTAGAGCACAGGGAAATTTTAGGGCAATGAAACTACTTTGTATGATACAAAAATGATGACAAATGTCATTATACATTTGTCAAAATCCATAAAATGTACAAAACAAAGAGTGAACCCTATGGAAACTATAGACTCCAGTTAATAATAATGTATCAGTATTGGCCTATCAATTGCGACAAATACTGCAATGGTAAGATGTAAGTAATAGGGGAATTTGGATGGGAAGTTGGGATTGGGTGGAAGGGGCATGGAAACTCTCTGTTCTGTACTTTCTGTTCAATTTTTTTAATCAGCCTAAAACCACTTTTAAAAGCCTATTAAAAAAAAATTCTTGCTTTTTCCCACTGCTCTGAAATGCCCCGTCTGTTATAAATGACAAATGCCTGAGATTGTTTCTGGATGTCTACTCTGCTTCATTCATCCTTTTGTTTGTATCTTGTTAATAAACATTGTCTTGGTTATTATCGCTTTATAATGTAACTTGCTGTGTTAGTGCAAATTCTTCCACCTTTGCCTTTATTTTGAATAGTAAATTTTGTTAGTTTTGGTCTTTTGCATTTTTATACATTTTTTGGAAAACACCTTATGAAATCACACACACACACACACACATGCATGCATTCATACAAGCAGTTGGGATTTGGATTGAGACTGTGTTGGATTTATAAGTCAGTTTGGGGAGAATTTATACCTTTGCAATATTGAGTCTATCTATGGATGAGGTATATTTTTCTATATAATTCTACTTTAATATTTTTAATAAGGTTTTATCATTTCCCCTGTAGAAGTCTTGCATATCTTTTGTTAGATTTATTCAAAATGTTTTATATTTGTTGATATACTTATAAATAATATCTTTTTAAAACTTCCATTTTCTGTTTGATTCTGTTGTATGGAAATATGGTTTAGTTTGTATATTGATTTTTTTTTATGCTGGGACCTTGCTCAATTCTGTTATTAACTTCAGCAGTTTTCCTGAGAATTCTTTGGATTTTCTGTACACATCATATACCGCCTGTGAAAATGACAGTTTGGTTTCTTTCTTTCCAATCTGTATAACTTTTATATGGTTTTGTTGTTTTGCTAGGTCTTCCAGTGCAATGGTGATTAGGACTGATGATGTCATGCATTCCTTTCCCATTCCTGCTCTCAAAGAACAATATTCCGTTTTTACCGTTACGCATAATGTTTATCGTAGGATTCCTTTTTGCAGATGCCATCCCTAATATTAAGAATTCCTCCTTTTATTGCTAATTTACCAAGAGTTCTTTTTTCCCTCACATTGCTAAATTTTTTCAAATTATTTCACTACATTTCCACATCTGGGTGGCAAAGAGGCTAAAAACTAGAGTTATTATGCAATATGGTCATTTGCCTAACTAATGAAAAACTGGGGCTGTGCTACTCCTGAGGAGGAACTGGGCTGGGACCCCCGACCATCTCTGCAGCAAGCTCCAGTATGGAGTGCCCCTTCCTTCCTTCTTTCCTTCCTTCCTTCCTTCCTTCCTTCCTTCCTTCCTTCCTTCCTTCCTTCCTTCCTTCCTTCCTTCCTTCGAGCCCTTGGTATATGTATTGGTAGAGGGCTACTATAATTTTCTAAGAAGGAGAACCCATCTCCTTACTATTGGGGGTCCCAAATCCTAACATCCTAAGACAAGCTCCCCGAAGACTTCGTCCTGGGCCCCAGAGCCCCGTTCCAGAGAGGACACCTGCTAGAGGATCCTTAGATCTGGCCTGTGCTCTCCGAGGACAACAGACAGCCCTTCTGCTCTTGACTCTCCCCCTCCTCTTCCCTGATCTTCACTTCCCTAGTCTTCCCTTGTATTTTCAACTCAATTTGAATTTCATTTCTGGAGCTTATTTTCATAGTTCCCGAGTTACTCAGAGAAGAGACATAATCTCAATAAATGACTAATGGAGCTGGATTGTAACAAGGTGGCTACAGTTTAAATTTTAATGAAGATGACTGAGTGTTGTCTGCAAAGCCAAGGGCTTATCCTCAGCTGGCTCTTTTCCCTTAGAACTTAGTGAAGCAGAATCACTAGGTCTGACACACACGCACACTGAACTTACGTCAGGTAATGGTGCAGCCTCCGGCCTCAAAGGGCTCAGATTTTTTTCAGTTGTAGTTGGCATACAATATCATGTCAGTTTCCGGTGTGATTAGGCATTTATATAACTTATGGCGCGATCACCCTGTTAAATCTCGCACCCACCTCGCACCTACGCAGGGACTGCAACGTTACTGGTCACATTCCCTGTGCCGTCCATTCTTATCACGGACACTGTATTCCTCAATGCATTTCACCTTTTCTGGGGCTCAGATTCTCTACAGAGGGCTCCTTATCCTGGGCTTTGGGCCTCCCGAGCTGACCTGGACTAGTGAGGTGTATCAGTGCTGTGATGATCTGTATTCATGGAGAAAGGCATGGAAGCAGAAATCTTAAATACCTCATGGACTAGATAAAGTGTGAATGCACTGTTTTAAAATTTACCAAACTTTTCAACGCTGGCCTCATAGGAGACAGCTAGATCCTCATATCTCCATCTCCTTTAATCTGTTGTGTTACTGTGTTCACGTAGCGCCTGGAAAATTCTACAGTGGCCTCACGAGAGAATGAGACTGGAAAAGCCAAATAACACTGTGGCATTTGTGTTAGTTTCTATCGCCCCTGTGAAAAAACTACTGTGAAGGTAGTGGCTTAAACAGCACAAAGCTATTAGCTTGCAGTTCTAGAATCAGAAATCCCAAAAGGGTCTCTCAGAGCTAAAATCAAGGTGTTGGCAGCCTTGTCTCCTGGAGGCTTCCGGAGGCTCACCAACATGGCCATGTCCCCTCCCTTCATCTTCAAAGTCCTTCTCACAAGCCACCTCCCTGGTAGCCCCTTCCCGTTCCCTCCCCCACGTTCAAGGACACTGGGATTGCATTGCGCCCCTCAGATAACCCGGGGGAGTTTATTTCAAGGGCAGGCGATTAACACCTCGAGCCCATCACGATTCCCTCTGCCATGGAGGTTAGCATGGCCACAAGTTCCTGAGCTCAGGGCATGGACGTCACAGGGACCGCGTCTGGCCGCCCACCGCAGTACCACTATTAAATCCATTTTGACCTCATGGATCCCCGGAAAGGTTCTCAGAGACCTTCAGGGGTTCCCAGATCCTACTTGGAGAACCATTATTTTATAATATCCCTAATAGGTAGCATGTGCTTGACACAGTGCTTCACAAGACAGCCTTAAAAACACAGATAAAAGTAAAAACATTTGAAAAAAAATCTGTCTCTGTAACTCCCACCCAGGAATGTTCTACTCTTTGCATCTGCAAAGAACAAACCTCCTCCTCCTCCCACAATGCTGACAGCCCTTCAAATATTTAAAGAGCATTTTGTGCCTGACGTGATTTTTCGCTTCCCATTAAGCCCGGACAGGTCCTCATGAGAAAGGCTGTGACGACACCGACGACGCTAATGCCTGTCCGAGCTCTACCAGCCTCCACAGCCCAGGCTAAATGTGAAGATGTCTACAACGCGCTGCAGGTGCTCTAATGGAAAATGACTTTCGCTGCCTCTGGGCTCCCATTTCATGTGAGCAGAAAAGCCATTTATATTCAAGTAACTCAATGTGAAAAATGGTACATTTCTTGAGGGCTACAAAGACATTGGTTCTTACATGATACACAGTTTAGCGTGTATTGGAGAGGAAACCAACTAAATGGTTTCAAATGAGAGGCTGAGAGGATCGGAGCAGGGTCCCAGCGGGAACCCACCTTTCCTCTGGGCCTCAGCGGCCCGCGGCTGGGCCTGCCATGCAGAACTGAGAGCAGAGGTCCCTCCCTGTGGGGCATTCATCCCAGGGGACAGGGACAGAGGGACCCACTGTGACGTCAGGAGAGTCAAACCCCCGGGTTCGAGGCGAGGAGTGACTGAGAGTGGGCATCAGGAATGACAGTGTCCGCCACTGGGGCTGTCTTCAGTCTTAGGGAGAAAGGACTCAGAATGAAAATATAAAGCACTGTCCCCTAAAAACCCCTACAGGAGTACGGAACAGCGCAGCCCTCCTCAGGTGCCCATGTGCCAGCGAGAACCACAGAACCAGTGAGGGCGCAGGGCACAGCTTCCCCGAGGACCGCCGTGTCACGGCGTCAGGACGCGCAAGGCTTCTGCTCAGGGGGGTGCAGCTCTCAACGCTGGACACGGCAGCTTTACGAGGACAGGTCGCTAAAAGAAGAGATTCTTTGACCTCCTCTCCCCATTTCCCACCCAGCCCCGCGACTCCCACATCCCCACCCTTCCGTGCTCTGCTCTAAGAGCTTGACCTCTTTAGAGCCCACATCTGAGTGAGAACATACGTATTTGTCTTTCAGTGTCTGACTTATGTTGCTAGCATGTCCTCAAGGTCCATCCATGTTGCTGCAGCTGTAGATATAGACATATCCCTCATCCATTGATGGACTATATCTTGGCTGTTGTCAGAAACACAGAGGTTCAGAAATCTCTCTGAGCGCCGATTTCCTTTCCTTTGGCATTTCAGATACGTCGGATGGCTACGCTCTGGAGATCTAACATACAGCAGGTTGGCTATACTTGACAATACTGTATTACATGCCTGAAATTTGCCTGAGGGAGTAAAAATGAATTGTTCTAAAAAAAGGTAACTCTGTGAGATGATGGGTGCTTAATTGTGGTAAGCCTTTCAGGATGCATCCTTGCATATATCAGAACATCACGTTGTACACCTTAAATATATGCAATATTTTTAAATATTTTTAAATTGATCTTGAGAGAGAGAGAAGGGGAGGGAGAGAGAGAAACATCGATGTGAGAGCAAAACTTTGAACGGCTGCCTGCTGCACACCCCTACCCAGGACTGAGCCCACAACCTGGGCATGGGCCTTGACCGGGAACCAAATAGGCAGCCTTTTGGTGCATGGGACGACCCAGCCAACCGAGCCACACGGGCCAGGGCATACGGCTTTTATGTCAATTATGCCTCAGTAAAGCTGGGCGGGGACCTTTTCTTCAGGAAACAACATAAACAGAACTTTCTATCACACGAATGGGCAGCACAGAGCGGCGGGGGCCTGTCCCTTTCCTCTGTGCTCAGACAAGGAGGCCGTCCCACTGTTGTCGGAGGCGTGAAAGGCAACAAAGCACCTCAGTGCAGGGGGGCGGGGGGGGCGGAACAACACTGCCAGACACCATTGTCACTGTCACAGCAGTTTCCAAGATATCAAAATCCTTCCCCAGTGGATGAAATCTGCCCTTTGCCACGGGGCCCACACTCAGCCTTTTCTGCAAACACTTGAGTCCGTTCCTATTGAAACGGATTTGTTTTTCTTAAAATCGAATCTGTTTACTATTAACAACTTACAAACAATTCAGATAAATTAGCTTCAGACTGATTAGAAGCATACATAGTGCGAAAAGCAGCTAAATATTATAATTCATTCCTCGTTTGTTCCTTATTGAAATCAGATGAAGTGCCGATCTGATGGTTTAAGCACATACGTGGCACTGATCACCATAATGACCCCAAATTAAGTCGTCAAGTTCTCATCCAACAGTTGTATGACACGCGTTTTGGTCCACGGTTAGAGGTGGCGCAACAACACTCATGCTGCTCAGCACCAGATGCAAAGAACGCTGGCTCAGCTCCCTACCCTCCACGTCCTGACGGGTACCTATCTGCACCCACCCTTAGTGACTAAGGTCTCCACCCTTTCTAAGTGCCTCTCATCGCAAGTCCTGAGGGGTCCCCTGTCCACGGTGGCCTTCGCTGTGGCGGAGCTCCGTCTCCTGCCTGCACGTTGGAGGATGGGCTCTGAAGTCAGCTAAGAGAGTCCCACCCAGTTTTCAGACACAGCTCCTAACTGGCATGGCCAAGGGGACCATCTGTGTCCTTGCCTGACACAGACCCTGGTCTTTGTGCCCCAGGATGTGTCCCGTGTCCCTCCTGAGCAATCTGAGCTGGGATGTCCATTTCTTCATGACGGCTCTTTGAATGAATCCCAGGAGCATGAGGAATACATGCTGTGTTCTTTGGAAGTGAGCTGATGAATTTCCTTATCATAAATTTTAATTCGCTTTTTTTTTTTTTTTTTTAATGAAAATACACCTGTAAATTTCCCGTGATAAAATTAGATTCATTATACATGCTTTTGTTTTTAAGAACATCCTTTCAGGAATATGTATATTCTGTCTGTATTAAGGGCCATTAATATAAACGGAAATGATTCAATTCCACTAATTTTGTCACTTTTACATCCTATTGTTACTAGGGACAGCATTTTCCCTCTTCTGAAGGGTTAAGGATGGATGGTGCTAGCACTTGGTAGTTTTTTTTGTTGTTGCTGGTTTTTATCTTTGACACATGTTGAAAGAGATAGAAACTGCCATACAAATGGCTGGTGGTGAGACTTGAATTTTGTAACAATATTTCAGTCCCTTGGCTAGATGTGCAATCATATCCTCTCCAGTAAGATTAAACCTGAATCAGGCTGTAGAGTGTGCTGAATGCCGAACAGTTCGGTGGAGATACGTAAAGTGCAGAATTATCTTTGATTAGGAACACTTGGGATAATTTCCTTCTTATCAAAATGCCTGTTTCAATGGCCTTTTATACCTCAGGTTCGTACCCGTCCATGGTCATCCGAGCATGTTCAATCCAGCCAGTGTACTCTCGGGCTCCTTAGCTCAGCGCTGCATCTCAGCTGGGCTTCTGAATCTCTAGCTGCTGACAATTAGGGTGTATTAGTAAAATTGCAGCAGTCTGAAGAGAAAGGTTTCTTTTCAACTTTTTACAAGAAAAAGCAGTACAATTTTATAACTGCAAGGGACCCTAGAAGTATTTATCCAACTTCTTCATTTTACATAGAAGAAATAAGACTTAAAGGAATGAGAAAACTTGTTTATCACTCAACGAGCTGGCCCTAAAACCTGGTTTTTTGTTTGTTGGTTGGTTGGTTTGTTTGTTTAGCTATATCTTTATTGATTTCAGAGGGAGGAAGGGAGACGGAGAGAGAGAGAGCGAAACATCAGTGATAAGAGAGTTGTCATTGATCGGCTGCCTTCTGCACGCCCCCGACTGGGGATTGAACTTGCAACCTGGCTAAAACCTGTTTTTTATTTTCGGTCTAGGTTGGTCTCCCAATCTCACGGCTCTGTCATCTGTGGGACGGCTCTCATCCCACTGTCAGGGGTGTGAACAGCCAAGGAAGGAGGCTTTACAGAGGCAGGACAGCCTCATGAGGAGGGTGTGGGCCCTCAGCTGAAAAGATTTCTGGTGTAGAAACCTGGCTCTACTGGCTGTGATCTTACTTACCTAACCTCTCTGGTCTGTTTCTTCATATGCAAAATGGAGTTTATCATCTCACTAAATTTACAGGTCATTATAAGGGCCAAACAAGGCCCTGACGCATATCATAAACTCAATATGTTTCAGAATAAGTGTCCTAATCCTGGTTTTGATAACCATGAGTGGATTTCAGTAATTTTAACATTAGAGCTTTATCTCTTTAAATATAGACATATACAGATATATATGTAGATTGATTATTTTTTAAGTTTATCTTTATTGTTGAAAATATTACAGATGTACCCTTTTTACCTCCATTGATCCCCTCCACCCCACATCCACCCCACCCCATCCCCAAGCCTTCCCCAGACCAATGTCTGTGTCCATGGGTTATGCTTATAAACATTTAAGTTCTTTGATTAATCTCTCCCCACCCACTCCCCCACCCCCGCCTTCCCTCTGAGATTCCTCAGTCTGTTCCATGCTTCTATCTCTCTGGATCCATTTTGTTTATCAGTTTATTTTGTTTATTACATTCCACATATAAGTGAGATCATGTGATATTTGCCTTTCTCTGACTGGCTTATTTCACTTAGCATAATACTCTCCAGGTCCATCCATGCTGTTCCAAAGGATAAAAGATCCTTCTTTTTTACAGCTGCATAGTATTCCATGGTGTAAATGTGCCACAGCTTTTTTATCCACTCATCTCCTGATGGGCACTTGGGCTATTTCCAGATCTCAGCTATTGTAAATTGCGCTGCTATGAACATAGGGGAGCATAAGTTCTTTCTGATTGGTGTTGCAGGTTTCTTAGAATATATTCCTAGAAGTGGGATCACTGGGTCAAATGGCAGGTCAATTTCTAATTTTGGGGGGAAACTCCATACTGCTGTCCATAGTGTCTGCACCAGTCTGCAATCCCACCAGCAGTGTACGAGGGTTGCCTTTTCTCCACACCCTCACTAGCACTTGTCGTTTGTTGATTTGTTGATGGAGCCATTCTGACAGGTGTGAGGTGATACCTCAATATGGTTTTAATTTGCATCTCTCTGATGATTAGTGACGTTGAGTATTTTTTCATATGTCTCTTGGCCATTGTATGTCCTCTTTGGAGAAGTGTCTATTTAGGTCCTTTGCCCATTTTTAAATTGGATTGTTTGTCTTTCTTTTGGTAAGTTGTATGAGTTCCTTATATATTTTGGATATTAACCCTTTATTAGATGTGTCATTGGCAAATATGTTCTTGCATACAGTGGCTCCCTTTTCCTTTTGTTGGTGGTTTCCTTTGCTGTGCAGAAGCTTTTTAGTTTGATGTAGTCTCATTTGTTTATTTTCTCCTTTGTTCCTCTTGGCCTAGGAGATGTATCAGCAAACATATATCACTATAAGAGGTGTCTGAGATTTTGCTGCCTATGTTTTCCTCTAGGATTTTTATGGTTTCACATCTTACATTTAAGTCTTCTATCCATTTTGAGTTTACTTTTGTGTATGGTATAAGTTGGTGGTCTAGTTTCAAATTTTTGCATGTACCTGTCCAATTTTCCCAACACCATTTTTTGAAGAGACTGCCTTTACTCCATTGTATGTTCTTGCCTCCTGTGTCAAATATTAATTGACCATAATGGCATGGGTCAATTTCTGGGTTCTCTGTTCTGTTCCACTGATCTATATGTCTATTCTTGTGCCAATACCAGGTTGTTTTGATTACAATGGCTTTGTAGTATAATTTGATATCTGGGATTGTGATCTCTCCAACTTTGTTCTTCTTTCTTAAGATTGCTGTAGCTATTTGGGGTCTTTTTTGGTTCCATATAAATTTTTGAAGTGTTTGTTCTAGATCTGTGAAGTATACTGTTGGTATTTTAATAGGGATTGCATTGAATTTATAGATTGCTTTGGGTAGTATGGACGTTTTAATGATGTTAATTCTTCCAATCCATGAACATGGTATATTTTTCCATTTGTTTATATCTTCCTCTATTTCTTTTTTCAGGGCCCTGTAGTTTTCTGAGTACAGGTCTTTTATATCTTTTGTTAAGTTTATTCATAGGTATCTTATTTTTTTAGTTGCAATGGTAAGTGAGATTGTTTTTTAGTTTCTCTTTCTGAGAGTTCTTTATTGGTGTATAAAAATGCCATCGATTTCTGGATTAATTTTTTAGAGAGAGAGAGGAAAGGGGGCAGAGAGGGAGAAACATCAATGTGTCATTCCACTTATTTATGCCTTCACTGGTTAATTCTTGCATGTGCCCTGACTGGGGATCGAAACTACAATCTTGGCCTATTGGGACAGTGCTCTAACCCACTGAGCTACTAGGCCAGGACAAGAGCTTTCTCTCTTTATCTTCAGAAAACAGAATTCAATACATGGAGGTTAGGAGATCTAAACTAATTCTGACTAACAGACTGGTCCTAATGTTTTGATTTGTTAAATCCAGCCAAGCTGTATAAATTAGAAATCGGAGCCTTTGAGGCAGCTAAGCATCTATCTCAACTTGCCACATCTCCAGGGATGGGGATTTGAGAGCCCTGCAGTGAATCTATTTTGGGGCTCTAATCCCTACCTTCTCAGTTTACCTCACTAGTAAAATATCAAGAAGAGAAGAAAGTCAAATGTACTGAATGCTTGTAGCAATATGTGAAGATTTCCAAAGGGCATAATTGGGTTTTCCCAGGAGCAGATGCTGAGACAAAGATTTGAGGGCAAGTGGTTTATTTAGGAGGTGATCTCAGAGGGAGTCAGGAGGGGAGCAGAGAGTGAGACAAACAAGGGAAGTAGGTACATTATTAAGCAGATATGTCTGTGAGCACTAGGGCTCAATTTCTGGGGAACTGGATGTAGAACACACTGAGATTCACCCTACCTGATGGGTGAAGAAGCTAGAATATTTACCCCTCACCTTTAACCATCCCTGATTGAGAGCTGTTCCAGGGCAACTTAATTCCCTAACACTTCCAGCCTGCCTCATACATGAGCTGACAGGAAGCCATGGGGCAAGGAAATTCAGAAGAATGCTGCTGGCATCAGCTTGATCAGCAAGTCTGAACAGGGTATGGTGATGTCTGCTGTAGCACATCTTATGATAAAAACAGTAACCACTTGAAAGCATCTGGCCCTGGAATGTGATCCTCAAAATTGAAGAATCTGGTATATTTATCTAACGAAATGCCCTTGAAGACATGGAGTCCTAGACCTTATTACATTCTACTTGGAAAAAACGGGAAGGTGCAGAGCAGGTGCCCTTCTGCACAGGAGGATGCATATACCTGAGCCTGCATTATCTTAACTCCATCTTCACTCTTCATGTCACCAACACTGTTTCAAATAGGGCCTATTAGAAGTCACTCTAAAACAGAACAACAGGCCATTGTCCCTGCAGTGTCTATGTTCCACTCAGCACACAGTGACAAGATGTCTATCAAGGTGGTGGAAACATCAACAGTACAAAACTTGGCTCTCTGTTGAGCATTGCATTCTGGAAAAGTTCAGCTGAGGACTGATTAAAAATGGGCGAGGAAGGCTAATGGGATAATACTGAAAGGGCAGCAATATAAGGGAAGTTAGCACGAATCTAACTCAAAGTTCAGAAGAGGCTCAGGCTGTTACTCTGGCGCATGCTTTCACTGGGGCCAGAGCGAAGGGTGGCAAATTTCAAAATTACTCAACGTGTTTTCTTATTGTACTTGGAAAGCTATCTAGTGTTTTTCCTTGTCTTTTTCCATTTATGAAATGAACCCAACTGCTTGTGTTTCTGGGATGCATTCATGCAACTAAGAACTAAAGTTCTATCTTGCATCTTCTGCTCTGCCCAGGCTCTCTGGCCTACTCATTAGGAAGAGACACTAATAGCATGCATTGAATTTACCTGTATATCATGACTTGCCATAACAACAATGCAACGGCATCTTTATTATTTTTCAGTCAAGGCTTTAAACAGAAAATGTCTTGTCAATAACCTTTGATAAGACAGAAGATCAATACCTACCCTGCAGAGGCAGGCTTTGAATGAGAATTATGCATTAGAACAGTAGCTAAACGATCATTTTAAGATCCCCTGCCGTAGAGATAAATCAATTCCTCTTTTGGTATGCCCTGTGATAGAGTAGGAGTGGTTAACCCAAAATGTTTAATATTCTATGAAAGTAGAACATTTGCTTCCATGGGGTTGAAGGTGGAGAAATAGGAATAAACCTTGGTCTTGTCAACAGTATGCTTTGGTTGAATCAACCACCAGCAAAGCAAAACAGGGACATTAAATTCTTTTTGGTTGCTTCTGATGGCTGCAATCAGTTAATGGATTGTTAGCAGATTGGCAATTAAACATCTGATTAATGACTAAGAAATCAATAGGAAATGATTAAATCCTTTATTTTAATTTTTAAAATTAGAGGCATTATAAAGCAGGGGTTGGCAAACTAAGTCCCAGAGGCCAAACCCAGCCCACTATTGTTTTTATGAGTAAAATTTTAATGGAACGTTAGCCAGACTCCTTTATATATTGTCTAGAGCTGTTGGTGCATGACTGGCAGAACTGAGTAGTTGCGACAAGGCCAATGACCACTAAAGCCTAAAGTATTTATTATGTGGCCTTTTACAGAAAAAGTTTACTCACTTCTGGTATGGAGATGGGATTTAATTTTTTTTTAGTACAAAACATGCTTGATAGACTGCTCCCGAAAGAGACCAAGGATGTGGGTTTCATTGCCATGAGCACATGTTAACGCCACCTTATGATCCCGACTCTGTTAGCCATAGAGAGATTGATGTACTCAAAATGAGAAAGCAAATGATCAGAACTGGGAACAGACCACAGAGATCATATAGCTTGAGTTTCTGAATTTATAGTTGAGTAAAACAAGGCACAAAGAGGTCATGAGTTTTGCCCAAAGTTATTTAACTTACTGCAGAGGCCAAACGTCATTTATTCTAAAACAACAACAATAACAACAACAAGCACCAAATATCCTCTGATGAAACCCAGGCCCTTCTGATGAAATTCAGGGAATATTAATTTTTTTTGGTCAAGAACAGTCCTTCATTCTCTGCTGACTAAATTCAGTGGTTGTCAAACTTCAGTGTGCCTCAGAATTACCCTCAGGACTCCTTAAAATGAAGGTTTCTGGGCTTAGTCCCTCCTTCCTCTCAGTTGCTGGTGCAGTGGGTCCAGGGTAAGACTCAAGAACTTGCATTTCTACCATTTTCCAACAGGTGCAGATGCCGCTGGCCCAGAGACCACATTTAAGAGCCACTGCTTGAACACCGCTGGGACTGACTGATTTCTGTCCCCCCATGTGTGGACACTTGGCTCTAAAGCCGAAACAACCATTACCTACTCAGGTTTTACTAGAGACTGGTAATCAGCAAAGAATTAGCAACAGTCTCCTTCAAGGTGATTGTTTTACACTATAGCACTGAACCAATTAAAGCAAAAAGAAAGAAAGAACAAAGACAAATCAAGTCTTAATTATGAGGCTATTGAAAGGAGGGGCAGATGAAGGACAAATGACACAGGGAGTCTTCGTTCTGTGGATGTGTAGCAAGTGGCAGGAGAGAGTAGGAGTGCTTGTGAAGGCAGGAGGGAAGAAATGAGACATTCTAAGTGGTGGGTGTCAATATATTCTGAGCAGTTTTAAGTTCATGATTCACTGGGTAGTAAATCACGGAATTTATGTCGTGAGAAAGCATCTAGTACTATCTTCTCTCCCACATATGAATCTGAAGTAATTTGAAATGGATGTGTGTGGGTATATTTATTCCATAAAAATTTTGTGCCAAAGACCTCAAGTGGCCTATGTTCATAAATCCGCAAAATCCCTTAATGGTCAAAGATTTCTTTTGCAACTGGCAAACAAGAAACAGTCATGATACGAAGCACCTAATGCCACACAACAGCCCACTAATAAGACAAAGGAAAAGGCTAGCTCCTTTGATGTGCAGTGATTAAGCAGACGTTAGGAAATACATAAGGAACAGAGGTTTATTTTTCTTGGCTACGTTGTCATTTAGGTTGTTTTGCCTTGAGAAAAAAAAGGGGGAGATATTTAGCCTCCAAAGATCAGACTTGAACTGGACAGGGGCGAGTGAACAGTTCGCACCCCACCCTCTCACCAACCAGCCACACGATGGAAGTGGCTTCTTGTGAGAAAAGTTTTAAACCTCCAGAACAGGCACAATTTAAACCCGATGTTTCCCCTTCCTTCCAACTTCTCCTGTGGCTGTTGCGACACTCGCCTTTCCTCCGCATCTGGGCCGGGGTTACTGCGCCGCTGGCACCGCGGCCTCCCTGGGTTCCTCCTGGGGTCATGAGGTGCAGGCCGGGCATGTCTGAAGCCGACTCGCCCCTGCCCTTCCTCTCTCCCGGCCCATTTGCTCCCTCTCTGGACTCCCTGCTGTCAGAGTTATCACCGGTCCCTGGCACACAGTTCAAAACCTCAGCCTGAACACCGCCAGCTCCTCTGCCCTCTCACATGCAGCCGGTTCCCAAACACCTAGAGCCCTTTTCTGCAATGTCTTTCACTCCTGCCCCCGTTTCTCTCCCTCTCTCCCACTCCCACCCTCCCCAGGGCAGAGTGGTTAGGAGCATGGGTTTCAAGCTGACACCTAGATTTCGCTGCCAGCTCCACGCCTCCTGGCTGGGTGACTTTTGATCTTGAAGCGTCTGAGCTTCCATGACATCATTTTGTTTCTAAAATGGGCACAACAATACTTGCCCGTCGAGTCGTTATGTGGGTAAAATAACACACTCAGAACGCATCGCACAGTGTCTCACACAGTAAGTGGCCGCGAAGAGAATGACTACAAAAGTTATCCAGAAGCAAGACTTACTATAGCTTCAATCTTCATTTGCCCCTTATAGTCATATGTTCACTTTCATACATAATCTTGTTTTCAAATTTTTATGAAAATCTTTATTGCTTTTATGATCTATTCACCCTTCACTCTGGATGAGAAGGAGCTCTGTAGAGAAAGAAAAGCCAGAAGTATTTCCTACAACACCCACTGTGTAGGGATAGTGGTGAAAATTGCTTTCTTTGTGCAAATGTCAGGAAAACAGAGCAGGCTCTCCCCTTCCTTCCCCAGCAGTACTTATACACCATGTTTAGGTTTTGGGATGCTTTCATATTTGCCATTTGCCATGAACCCTACTCTTATGGATCGAATTGTACCCTCACCCACCCCCAATTCTTGTGTCTAAGTCCTAATCCCCAGTATCTCAGGTGTCCTTATTCGGAAACAGCGTGGTTGCTGATGTAATTAGTTATGATGAGGTCATACTGGAGCAGGGTGGGCCCCTAATCCAACATGATTAGTGTCCTCATGAGAAGGAGAAATTGGGATTCAGATGCGGCACAAGGAGAACATCATGTGATCACGAAGGCAGAGATCAGGGTGATGCAGTAGAAGCTGAGGAACCCAAGATGGCAGGTGAGACCCCAGATACATGGACCAGATTCTCCACTGTGCCTTCAGGAGAAGCGTGGTCCTGCTGGCACCTTCAGGTCAGACTTCTAGCCTCCAGAACTATGAGATGATAAGTTCCTCTGTTTTAAGCCATTCAGTTCGTGGTAGTTTGTTACGGCAGCCAGCAAACTCCTACAAAGAAGCCATGAGACAGATAGAGGAAGTGGTGACAAGCTACCTGAAGCTGGCTGGCGTCTTCAAGAGATACTTCCAACAGCAGCTGAGGGCTGTGGTCGCTGGGGGCCAGGCAAGGTGAGAACAGTGAATCGTTGTCAGGTGGGAGCCGAGGGACCAAGGTTGGGTCCCCACGTAGCACCCCAGGCTCCCTCCCCGCTCACACCCAGCGGGAGAGGGGCAGGATAGACTGGAAGGTGAGGAGCCAGCGGGCCTCCCGGAGGCCCGAGCATGAAGGTGGCTCTTCCTCACTGCTGAAGGCCTGCCTCGCTGTAAGGCAGTGGAGTCCTCCAGGGCCAGTAGCAGGCAGAGGGCTTTGTGCTCCCAGCCCAGCCTCCCAGGACGCTTTCTAGTTCATGGGATTTTCCACTCTAACCCAATTTCCAGGGCATTGCATTCTCACAGTCAACCAACGCCCACCCTACTCTAACCCACAGGCCAGAAAAACTCATAATCACACTTTTAAAGACAAGAAGGGTAGCTTACCCACCACCCTACGCCAAAGATGTAGAGCAGGTGCCAGCCAGCCCCAGGTATTCTTTCTGCTGGAGGCCTCCCCTTCAATCGTGAAGGTGTGGCTGGTTCGTGGGTAGCTGAATTGGTTGGAAGTCTGACATCAAGATCAGTGGGCTTTTATTTTAATCAGAAAATAAATCCCTTTCAAATTTAGCATCTGAACAACATCCAGGTCTTCTCCCTTGGGAGCTCATTATGGTATCTTCATGGTGACGAGAATGACGGCCCAGAGCAGATCAGGAACCAGATCATCTCCCAGGCGACATGGAACATGCTGCTGGGTCCTACTTCAACACCCTTTGTCAGACTGAGCTACCCTCAACCTAGCAACGTGTCTGCTGGGAATGGCACAGAATTATTTACCCTTCTAGTTTTCTGCCATTTTTCCTTTTGTTTTTGGATTTTAAAATGTTTTATAATAAAGAGATGTGGTTATTCCCCTTTACAGTGTCCAGTTGGGCCTGAGCACAAACACAAATCAACCTCAAACCATTGAGTTGCACCTGGATTGGCTTCTCTGTGATAAGTTTGCCAGATAAAAGAACAGAGGCCTAAAGTTGAATTTTAATTAAACAGTGAATCAGCTTTTACATACTCCCAAATATGTCATGGGCCATACTTATAGTAAAAAATGATTCATTGTCTATCCAAAAATTCAGATTTCACTGAATGTCTTGAATTTCTATTTGCTAAGTCTGGCAAGCACACTCTGTCGCAGATGGATGTCTTCTAGTCCTGTTTTCCTGTTTCTTTAATCAACTGACATGTTCCTTGGTTCCTTTTTTTCCTTAGCAGAGAAGTACTTTGAGCATGTCCTAGAACAGAATTTTTCAAAATGTTCTCCGTGATCACTGTATTAAATCATTTCATACTAGCTAAAATGCCAAGACAAGTGTCCCACCTAAACCATCTTCATAATCAGATCCTCAAGCACTGCAGAGGAGTCTTAGGCCCTGTAAGTATGAGCAGAAATGACCTCTAGGATTTCAACCAGGGGTTAAACCTGATGTGACTGTCCTTTCTCACTGAAACACCTATGAATTGCTTTGTGATGGTCTCAACCAAAGGAACCACTGCAGAAATGATGAGATTTGATAGCATTGGAGATTATTAAGTTTTTATTGTTATTGATTATTTAAAACAGCAGTACTTATTTCTAATACCTTTTAGGAATTGCCAAAATATATACTCATATTTAATTAAATTTGTAAAAAGAAACTACAGTTGTACTTTTTACCTATTGAAATATCTTGCTCATACATTTATGGCTGTGCTCACCTCCAGGCCCAGGCCCAGGCCCAGGGACACACTATTATTTACAACAGTTTGGTATTTCTAGGTCTTCAATAAGGACCTAGACTAATAAGGAGTCCAGAAAGCTTGGCTATGGTTTAACAAGAATGTAGTATATTGACATTTAGTGATATATGCTGTAATGTTAAAAGCTCACTCTCAATAGCAAATTATTTTCTTTGCAAGGTATTGATCTCTTTAAGTTTACTTTCTCATCTAGAAGATAAATATAGTAATAGTACTACTTCATGGATTTGGGGGAATTAACTGGGATGATACATGTAAAGAAATTAGCATTAATGCTTGGCCTGTGTACAAAGCAAAGCGCTCAGTAAGTGTTAGCATCTACCATTATTATTGTTGTTACATTTAAAAGTATTCTTTCATTTATAAAATCATAAAACTTCCTCAAAACACATGATCAGAAAAGGCTTTTTCAGAGTTCTTTTCTAATTTTGAGTCCTGGGCTACTGCGGAAAGATGCCACTTTAACCCCAAGTCCGTGGGCTGTGAGTGGGATGAAGAGCGCTGCGTAAGTCCTTCCTTCTCGCCCCTGCCACCCTCTGTCACCCTCCGGGAGGATTCATTCTTTCCCACTCCCCTGGGGCTCCACTGTTTTGACATGTTCCGGGAGGGACTCCTTTGACATTGTAAACACAAGACATGCAAACGGTAAGCAATTTAAGAAAACAATTTACGTTCGCCTTCCTGTGCGAGTTGAAGGCCAGTGTGGCTGAAGCAGGATTTGAGGCCCGCTGACAGGCTGGAGACCGGTTTCAAAGGCTCGCATTTTGGGTTTTATTTTGAATGTTATGGGGGCCGTTAGAGGGATTTAAGTAGAGGAGAGACTCGAGCAGACTTGCTCTTTAAAAGGTCATTCTGGCTCCCTACTTCCCTCAGGCTAGGAGCAGCCTCCCCTTCCTCTCCTTGGTCTTTGTTTATAGCTGTTTTGCTCTCTGTGTCTTCCTTGATTAACGTGAATTTGATGAAGATGAGGAATTGCCTTATTTATCTTTATAACCCCTATATTACAAGATGCCTTGCAAATTATAGCTGCTCAACACTCATTGTTTTACTGTATGATAGGATCGCTAGATGGCTGGAGTGGCAGGGCAAGGTCGGCCTGGCACGTGATAGAGTAAGTCTGAGTAAATGTTGATGCTGTAACGAATTAGACACAAACACAACCAAAGAGAGCAATGTAACCAGCCCTGATCTTCAAAATAGAGTAAGGAACGAAACCCATGCAGCGAAACTTCTGCTCTAAGGTGGCAGTTTTCACACGGCGGGCTTGAGGATCCCCCTGCAGTGCCTTAGACCAGAGCAGTTTTGTCACAGGCCATTTTGATCTGCCCAAAACAAAGACACTCATCTGGGTCACTGTTTTGTGTGGGAGTCATCACAAGGAGATGACACGAATTGAGAAGGTGACATTTCTTGGATCTGAGTCATCTGAGAAGGAGATCCCTTATCTGTCTAGCACACACCTATTACAGATAACCATGGCCAGCTGGGACCAGCCAGTGTCCTTACTGCTTTTCTGCATTTAGGTCAGAATGATGGGAACAAGATGAAAGATGACAACACCTTGTATTTTCACATCACCACAAGTTTTAAGTGTCTCAAAATGTTCCCAGATGTTCAAAGTCATGGGGAATGTGTAGCACTGAGAAATTAAGGGCTCGGGGAGTCCTGACTAAATTCTTGTTAATCAGAGCAAGCACGTAAGAGCTGTCGCCCACCTTTCTGCTTATACATGTAATGCTTTGGGGAAAAATTTATCACCCAAAGTTTCGGGAGAACATAGAGGGTTGGCCAAGCCCACAGGACTGCTGAGAAAGAAATGTGGGGGCAAAGATTAGACTACCTTTCCCAGCGGGCTGCGGATGCATCTGGAGGGTGGGTGTCTGGGGATGGCCTTTTGGAGACTGGGGGGCAGAAAGAACTTAGTCAGGAGAAGGAGCGCAAGCATCAAAGTGAGAAGACTTTGAACTGGTTTGTGGCCAAAGGGGCCTGAATGCAAAGGTACTTCGAATGAGACATTTATTGAATTCTTGCTCTATGGAGCTCAACATAAACCTACTTTCCCCAAATATTTTCCCAAATCTTCAGTAAAATATATATTGCTTAATGATGCCTTTGAAGGGAGTCAGCTCTTAGGAATGAGCTTGGGGAAATGCCGAATCCAGGTTCAAGGGTAGGTGTGGGCAGGAGTAGAGGCTCTCCTGGAGCCAGCACATATGGTCGCCCAAATCCCAAATCAAATATCCTATGAGGCTTGATCCTTTCTGAAACTCACTCAGGAGCAACAGCAACAACAACAAAAGACTCCCCAAGAAAACAAAGACCAAGGGTCCACCCCTCCAGAGTTTTATCTAAAGAAAACAATGTATAAAGAATGCAGAATCCAAACTGGTGATAAATTCTTAGTTCATACTTTCATAAGAAATTATTTCAAGGCCACTGTTCATTAACCCAGGCTGGATGGAATCCATGCAAGCTCAGTCTTGCATCTTGAGAATTGTTTCTGGAAACATGATTAGGCTCCAAAATAACATCTATTTCACTTGCAATCTCTAGCCGGCTGACTGCCTTTTCCTGTTTCATTCTTTTATAACCAGCCCCACTGACAGCTGCTTCCTTAGGTTCTCCTGAAGGAATGTGTGCTCTGTGGAATAAGAGGGGGAAGGGATGAGAAAAGAAATGTAGAAAACCCTTTTTGTATTAGTTCCCATGATGAAATGGGGATGTTTTATCCAGTCCCCCGAACCCCTCTGTGGCCATGATTTACTCTTCCCTGATGAGTCTGATTTTTCCTGTTTTTTAAAAATAAATTTTAAGTTGATGTACAACAGTCAATGAACTACACATCCCTTAAGTCTAAAGTTCCGTAAACTTTCATGACAATAATGCTCATGTATTCGCACTAAGATCAAGAATAGAACAGGGCAACACTCAGAAGTCCCCTTCATGCCCTCTCCTGGTGACAATGAACATCCTTCCTTGAAAGGAGTGTACCTTAGTTTCAACTTCATAGATTAGGGTTTTCTTCTTTAGTACTTGACATAAAATGGAATTATATTAGTCTGTTCAGGCTTCTGCAACAGACTGTCACAGACTAGGCAGCTTACATAACAGAAATCTACTTTCTCACAGTTCTGAGGCTGAACGTCCAAAACCAAGGTGTATGTAGGCAGGGGTGGTTTCTGGTGAGGTCTCTCTTTCTGGTTTGCAGATGGCCGCCTTCTCGCTGTGTCCTCACATGGCCTTCTCACTGTGCACACACCCTCCTTGTGTCTCTTCCTCCTCTTTTAAAGATAGTTATGCTAATGGTTTTGGGCTATGCCCTTATGACCTAATTTAAACTTAATTACCTCCCTAAAGGCTCTATCTCCAAATACAGTCATATTTGGAGCTAGGGCTTCAATATATGAATTGGTGGTGGTAGAGGGGCGAGTGGTTGCATAGTTTAGTCCATAACATACAGTATGTACATTTTATGTCTAAATTTTGCTCAACATTATACTTGAGAGATTCATTTAATTATGTTTATAATATGCATTTTCACACCTTTTTATATAATTGTCTTATTTACTCAGATAATTTATGACCTTTTATAAAACCTTTCCTATTACTTAGCACTTCATATTGAACTGAGTCTTTGTGCATGAATTTGACTGCCTGATTCCTCTTAAGACAGTGGGTCCACATGGTTTATATTTACTATATGGAGAAAGTTCATCTCCTGTGGCAGAAACATACTGTATGAAAATAAAATTTAGCTAGTTTCTATCTATTGAAAAACTTCTCAGTTAGCTACTTTTTAAACTGTGAAGGGATCAATACAACAGAGGTTTCTCTTTTGTAGGATTCAGTAGAAATTAATTCCAAAATTTATTATCCCAATTTTTAGTATACTCAGAACATAATTAGATAAAAGTCCAACATGTCTCTCTTCAGTCTTAGGATATCCAGAAATAGAAGACATCACCAATGAACCAAATCTACTGTTCTGATATAAAAACACTGTCAGTTTAACAATAAACAAACAAACCCCCTCTTCTAAATAGTGGAGGAAACAAAGGAAATACTTTGAACTTAGAGTTAAGAGATGAAGGTTGTTCATGGGATGCCTAAGCCTCCACCCCATTTGAATATTCTGTATGATTCTATAACATGCTTTTGTGTAGGATATGATAATAGAGAGCAGGACTTGTAGTAGGACTGTTTCTCCCTTCCCTTATCTGTTGGCTATCATTTGATTCCTGAAGCAATAGTACCAAATAAATTTTTGAGCCAAGATCACATCTACTGCTTTGGAGAGCCTTCTGCACCACTGCTATTGACAAGGAGGTTTGGGATTAAAGGGAGGGTGTTTAGTTTAGCATTATTAAACCTACTGTGGTGGTAGGATATCTGGATAAGTCAGAGACCTCTATAACCCCACAATCCAATTTTGTAGGCTAGAACTTCCTGCAATGATGGAAAATTTCTACAATCTGTGCTGCCCAATACGGTTGTCACTAGTCACAGGTTGCTACTGAGGACTTGAAATATAGCTAGAATGAGAAATGTAATTTTAGAAATTTAATTAATTTTAATTTAAATCATCACATGAAACTAGTGGCTACCTGAATTAATTTCCTCTTGTTGTTGTAACAAATTAGTACAAACTGAATGGTTTAAGACCACACAAATTTATTATCTTACAGTTCTGGAAGTCAGAAGTCCAAGATAGGTCCCATGGGGCTAAAATCAAGATGTTAGCAGAGCTTCATTTCTTCTGGACACTCTAGGGAATACTCTGTTCCTTTCCTTTCCCAGGTTTTGGAAGCTGCCCACATTCCTGGCTCATGGCCCCATCACTCCATCCTCTGCTTCCATAATCACATTTCCTTCTTTGATTCTACCTCTCCTGCCTTCCTGTTTCCCTTATAAAGGCCTTTGTGATTACAATGGGCTCACCTTGATAACCCAGAATATTCCAAGGTGATTATATAGAGGAACAATATGATCTGAGCCATAATTCTTAGTGTGTGGGTTACACATAATCCAGTGTTATGTAATGAGATTTTCTGTCTCCTTCAATGGGACAACTTAATTTTATAAACATGTACTAAATACTCTTTATGTACTGATGGTATAAAAATGCACAAGACACAGTTACTGTCTGACCTCAAGATAGCTTATAACCTAGTGAGGGACATAAATAAGTAACCAAAAGGTTTCCTGCTCTGAAAACTTGTGGGATGTCAGGTGCCTCTTCAAGCTATAAATCTCTACCAAGTACAAATGTTGGTGTTCATTTCCTTGTACTTTACAGTTTACAAAACTTCATGTGCTTCCAAAGTCCTCCAAGCTGTGTGTGAGGAAGCCACAGCCCAAGAAAGGAGGGGACTGCATGCTCCTTGTCACTTGAGCAGTAAATAGAGGAAGACTATTACCTACTAATAGTTTATCACATCTACTTAGAGCAAATTCTGGGCTTCTTTTCTGCCACACTACCACCCACGTTAGAAAGTCCTATGTGGAAGAAGTTAGGATGCATTGTTATAGTGATACCATTATAATTAACTAGTTATTAGTAACAGAAAAAGGAAGGCCAGACATTATAAGCATGTTCCCTGCAAAACACTGGGGAAATAGAGCTGAACAAAGGGAAGATAGATGCATGCCCACTAAAATTGGGTTGACATAGGAAAGGTACTTGCCTGCCAATCACACCTTGGGATAGAGATGGTTGGCCAGAATGGGCGTGGCCACTGCAAGGTGCAAAGATTTGAGATACTTAATTTCCTGAACAAAGAAACTCACTCTCTTGGCTCTCTTGGTTCCTCTTGGCACACTATACTTGGCTCCTGGCTTGTGGTGCTCCGCTCCCCTGCATTCACCTGTATGCCCCACAGCCCCATGCCCCCCCCACACACACACAGTGGACTAATGGGCTGTGGCTGGCCTGATGCTGAACTGGACCTGGCTCCAGCATGGAAAGAAAACGCTGGACACTGGCTTTGATTTTAGCTTTACTGAAACGCCAGCTATACTTCTATGATTGAACAAAGAGAAATGGGACTTTGGAAACCCAGGGATTTAACTCCACGCAGATTAAAATCATTCATTCTCCCAAGCAAGTCACAGAAAATTCTCGAGATATTGTAAGAATTGCACCCCTAGCAACACCCAGTGGGGAGGAGGACTCCCCACTTCATCCTATATCAAGAGGAGTCCAGAGGAAGGCAGGGAGGTCTAACGGGAGAAACCAGAGGTGTCCACTGGGCCTGGGATGGTGAGAGGAGCTAGGGCTGACCAAGAGTGGAGGCAATAGCTCAAAGGGTCCACAGTGGGCTTCTCCACCTTTCGGCTCATTTTCTCCTAATGCCGGCACTTTCCTTTTCCTCTGCACACGCTGTATTCCCACCATACTAGCTATGCGCGCGTGTTCCTCACACACCCGGCCTCCCCATGCCTCCTTCAGAGTGGTGATGTAAGGAATGTCCAAACCTGTAGGAATGTTTATGAGTGTATTTGAGCCAAACTGATGACAACTGCTGGGAAGCAAAATCTCAGGGAATTGAGCCCACTTATTTTATACATCAGAATCAAAGGGGAAGACATAAGGGGGTTACATGATGTTCACTGGTGATAGATTAGGGAGGTGGGAGAAAGCAAAGGGGGGGAGATCTCTGAGATTGGCCAGAAAGTGAAAGAAACAGACATTTATTTTACATAAGTGGAGGAAGGATAGTTAACAGTTAACAATGACCATGATAACCACAACAATGAGGGGCTCTGAGGTCTGCTCTGGTGGGAGATTGTGCCCTGAGGGGTCCTGAAAAAGGAAATTACCCTGACATTCCAAAGGTTTGTTATCACAGATGCAAAAAGACAATAGCCTAAGTTAAGGTAAAAATTGACCTTCGTCAAGGAAGATACAGGCCTAGAACACGACAGCCTGCATGACTCGATTTTAGCTAGAAAATTTCAATTTCAGACCATCCTCTGTGGTTTACTTTAGGTCGCTGAGTTTGTAAGGCCACCTTGCAGGCCTCCCCTGAAGCTTGTCAGGTTTAGTATGGGGCCCCCTTTTGGTCCCCAAAAGTCCTACAGTATCTTCACCTATATATCTCCAGCCACCTCTCCCCAGCCTTTGTCTTTCTGAAAAACACCTAATGAGTCACGGAGGAGCTCTTCTGTCTGGGTGGGAGGCAGCCAGCGGGTCTGAGCGATGCAAGGGGTGAACTCCAGTGAATACTAAGGTGCACAGCCCAGATCCCCTCTCCAGGTCCAAGGCACCCACGCCCCCACCTGTCAAGAGTGTTGCCTGCTGAGGGTCCAAAGCTGAGGCCCACCTCAAGGCAGAAAGGCCTAGCTCCCTTGCTTCAGTTTGGAACCTATCTCAAGGACCCAACCAGCCCCAGGGCACCCAGTGCTGTGGCTGAGGCCTCTGTTTGCAAACGCATCACAGTTCATTCAACTTCTCCTTCCATCCGATCCTGACTCCCTCACAACCATGGGTATGGTCCCTGAAGACATTCGTAATCAGCCACTAACTTGCAAATCTCCACCTCAGTGTCTGTTTCTCTGGGATCCCAACCTAGGACATCCAACATCCAACATTTCCCATGTTGATAACTAGGAGGTTCCCTTTCAAGTCTTAGAGTAAGCACAGATTTTTATGAATGAAGACTGTGCTCTTGATCCTTTTGACGTTCAGAACATATCATGTTTACTACTTTTTGCGGCCTGTCTGCTCACAGGCCCTGCTGGCTCAGCCACTGACTCATGGCCTGTCCTCAAGCACATCATTTAAGATCCCTGGCCTCATTTTAAACCAGCCAGGAAATCCGGCCCAAACTCCAGACTGGAGACCTTTGAAAATCACGTTAAAGCCATATCGATGCCATTTCTTTTACTTTGCTTGCATTTTGGGCTCTGTTTCAAGTTGTCACTCTTTAATTCTCCCGATTCTCATGTTCATTAAGGATGAATATTGCACAATAACCTTGACTCAATCAGCCGGACCGAACATGCCAGATGAAAGCCGTGTCATGTTGAAAAGGCTGCCGACCAAATAGAATTTTCCAGGATACAAAGCAAGGGGATTAAGGAGTCAGAGTTTTGCTTGTGGCCACTTTGCTGTGCTAGTCAGTGCTGAGGATAAATGCGGTCTGAAATTGTGTCCCTGTTGTGCATTCAGTCAACACATCCTCACACGGGGGAGGGAGGAGCGCTTGGAAGGCAGACGTGCCCCTGGGCATCTGTGTGGGTGGCATGGCAGCGGGACCCCCAGACTCTGCCCTAAAGAGCCTAAGAACCCGATCAGGCCTCTCGCATCTACAGCCAACGTTTAAGGAGCTTGATTTGTGTCACATGCTCCTAGTCCATTAATTTCACGTCATACCCAAACTTTAAAAGTTTCTGTGTTTGTGCGGTAAGAATTCTCTTTAGATTGAAGATGTAGGATTTGGAGCTGTCTTGCATCACAGTCAGTAGTTGACTTGCCTGCCTGTCGCCCTTCTGGACGGTAGACTGTGGCCGGCGACCGTGGCTGATCCCGTTTTTCCACCCTGAAGTCCACCGCGCAGGAATCTGTAGGCAACGTGCTACCAACAAGCGACGCTGGCTTTCATGAAGGCCGGGAGGCATTCAAAACGCACTTCGCTGAAACTGCTCGTTTCTGAGACGAAGAAACTGAAGCTCTGAGCAGTAGGAAATAAATTATTTATGGAAGGGCTAATTTGGGCAAACCACATAATATGCACTAATTAAAATGAGAAAATGTAAGAACTGAAATACGGCTTATTTCCTGTCTTTTTACTTTCAGCTGATTAGAAAGTAAACTGCCCGTAATGAATTAAGGAACCTTGCTTGTTAAGCAGCACCTTATCTTACAGGATGGCTTCTTATGGTCATGAATCTTGTCTGATCAACTTCCATTTCCTAAATAATTTTTCTTTTTTCAGTAGAAGGTAAATTATCTTAGATTCATTTGCATCTAAAGGAAAAATAGATGCTTTCTTCCTTCCTTAAGGTAACTATCTGCAGACCTATTACCCTTTAAACCTTAAAATCACACATGTCCATGAAATCTGTGACTAGTATGGTATGGGGAATTTCTTTGTAATTAACAGTTGTAAATGTTAGGTGAAAAAAATTTAATATTGTAATGTAAGTTTCCATACCAGTTTCTTAGGTGACACTGTGATAAAATTAGTTTACTCGCTTTCTTGGATAGAGCTATATTTCCCCTCCATTGGGTGTTGTCAAATACCAAGGAAAATCCCAGAACAAATTAAGTGAACTGTGAGCTTGGAGACAAGGCTGGCTTCATGGGCATGAGACCTCTGCATGTGTGCAGAGCCCTGTGCTTAGAAGGGCTACTTGCATGCTTTATCCCTCTGCTGTCACTGTCTTAAAAAGGCTGAAGAATTCTTTACTGGGGCCCTACATTTTCATTTTGCACTGTGTCTTACTTAGAAGTAATTTGAAACCCCACCCAACTCTTTCCTTCACGATTCTAATAAATATTAAAATATTTGTTTTGTAAAACTTCCATGAAAGAATGCTTGAAAATGGGATGTTAGAGTTGAGGCTATCTCTAAAGCTTTTTTTTTTTTAACTTTCTCTGGGTTAAATGCATTCAACTACTTTTCTCTCAGTCTCAGTAGATACAGAAGAGAGTTGCTTTGTTGACAGAGGACCTTGGGTGCACCGGTTATAATCCTGGGTTTGAAGATTCATGAAACGGGACGAGTGTCTCTGGAATGGCCAGTGCGCTCCGCCCGTCTGGAAACCGGACACACCCCATTCATAGCTGTTTCCCTGGGGTTCTGCACGGAGCACGCATGCAGCAGGAAGAATTGCTTTTCTAATCAAATCTCTGGCTTTTATAGCTTTAATTTTGAGAATTCCCTTCCTCCTCTTATTAAATGTACAAACTCAAAGTGAATTGATACTGCTGATTTCCTGGGATCTTGTTAAATGAGATTTTACTGAATACTATGTCCAGTGTTGGCACATGTACCCAAAATACCAAATTTGCTCATTTTTGCCCAGAAATTCTTAGATGGAGGGTGTGGGGATAGAGGAATGAGATTTAGAGAACATGGAGCATAGGGGAATGGGAGAAGGAAACTGATAATGCCCTGAGAAAACTGAGCCCCTGGTCCGACCTTATAGTTTAAGATTCAGATGAAATGAGCTCAGTCACAGGTGCACTAAGAGACTCAACTTCCCTCCTATTCTCTGCAGGGTCCCTGAAAAGAGAGGAAGGTTCTGTTTCTTGGAGTCACTTGGTTCTGAGTTCCTGCTTCTCCTAAATCAGTGGAATTTGAAAATTATCTTGCTTTGTCCTCAAATACTGTCCCTTTTCCATGCCATGGCTCACCTTGCGGGGACCTACAGAGCGGTAACAGATTTTAATGAAGATTTGGGATATGGGAGGGGTTATGCATCCCCAAACACTTTGAATTTAATATTAATGTGTTTCCATTTTCAGTGTCCTGCCATTGTAATGGAGGGAGCTTCCCACTGAAGAACTTCTCCCCTTGGGATCTAGTCACCGGCCATGGTACCGGCTCCCCCCCTCTGATCCCTCCCCTCACTCACTGCTTGTCCTGATCACTGTTTGGCTTCTCCCTCCAGACCATGACCCCCCATGTGTGATCTCATGTTTTAATAGAGACAGTCCTCTCCCGGATAGAAGCTCTGTTGAAACTGAGGGAAAAGACTGTGAAATACATATTTACAATAGGTACCTTTACCCCTAATAAACACGCTTGGAACACACAGTTCTTTGGCTGGCTCCCCTTCCTCAAACATCTCTTCGCCCTCCTGTTACATCTCTTTTAATCATGGAAGAAAAACTTGCTGCGACCAAGAAAAACCTTGGATGAAAAACTTTATTCTCATGTTATAGCATAAGAAAATCATGTTTTCCCCCAAACCATGCAGATGAGTGTTAATTAACAAATCATGAATAATTTGTTAATTGGGAAGGGTTTTCAGAGTTAAGGACTCTGGTATCTTTTTTTCTACTTCTACTTTATTTCATTTGTTAGACCACTTTATTGAGGTGTTGCAGACATACGAGAAGCTGTACATATTTAATGTATACAGTGTGATGAGTCGGGAGATAAGTATGGGCCTGTGAAACCATTACCACAATCTATGCCATTAAAATATTTATCACCTCCAGGAGTTTTCCCCACACTCTTTGTTATCATTTTTGGCGGGTAATAAGAACATTTAACATGTGACCTATTCTCTTAGCCATTTCAGAGTACAGTTCGGTGCTGGTAACTGTAGGCACTATGCAGTCCAGTAGATCTCTAGGACATATTCCTCGTGTATAACTCAAACTCAGTGCCCTGGGACTAGTACCTCCCCATTTCCCAATCCCCTCAGTTGCTGGCAACCGCCATTCTACTCCCTGCTACTATGAGTTTGACTATTTTAGATCCCACATATAAGTGGTATCATGCAGTATTTGTCCTTCTGTATCTGGCTTATTTCACTTAGCATAATGTCCTCAAGGTTCATCCATGTTGTCACAAATGGCAAGATGTCCTTTGTTGATGAGAGATTTTATCATGAACACATATTGAATTGTGTCAAATGCTTTTCTCTATTAAAATGACCATACGATGTTTCTTCTTCATTTTGTTAATGTGGTGCAACATCCTATTGACTTCCCTACGTTGAAACTGCCCTTGCTTCCCAGAGATAAATCCCACTCGGTCATGTGTATGATTCTTTTAATGTGCTGCTGAATTCAGTTTGCTGATATTTTGTTGAGGATTTTTGTATCTGTGTCCATTAGAGGTATCAGCCTGTAATTTTCTTGTGGTGTCTTTGTCTGGCTTTGGTACTTGGTTGATGCTTAGGAAGTGTTCCATTTTCTATTTTTTGGAAGAGTTTTAAAAGGATCGATATTAATTCTTTTTTAAAATGTTTGGCAGGCCCGGCCGGGCATGGCTCAGAGGTTGAGCATCGGCCTAGGATCCAGGCGATCAGGGTTCAATTCCTGGTCAGGGCACATGCCCAGGTTGTGGGCTCGATCAATGACTCTCTCATCATTGATGTTTCTACCTCTCTCTCTCCCTCTCCTTTCTTCTCTCTGAAATCAATAAAGATATATTTAAAAATAAAATAAAATAAAATAAAATGTTTGGCAGAATTCACCTGTAAAGTCCTCTGGTCCTGAGCTTCTCTTTGTTGGTAGGCTTTTGATTACTGATTCAATTTCCTGATGTTGCCGATCTGTTCAGGCTTTCTATTTCTTCTCTAGTCAGTTTAGGTAGGTATATGCTTCTAGAAATTCACCTGCGTCTTCTAGATTATCCAATTAGTTTGTGTGTAACTGTTCATAATAGTCCCTTATGATTTTCTTACTTCTGTGGCATCAGTATGATGTCACATTTCTGATTTCCTTTATTTGGCTTCCCTGTATTTGTCTTGATCAGTCTAGCCAAGGTTTTGTCAATAATGTTTATGTCTTTTAAAAAACCAACTCTTAGTTCCATTGACTTTTTTCTATTTTTTTAATTTGATCTTCATTTCATTTATTGTTGCTCTAATGTTTGATTCCTTCTACTAATTTTGAGCAGGTTTTGGAGCTTCTTGGGAGGGAGGGACACATAGAAAACATTTCTTTGGGGATGATTTATACACTAGGGAATTAGTGGCATATGAATTATATGTTCTTTGGAAGGTGAGATGATTTGTAATTTATGAAAACCTGACAGGCAATTGAGGTTTTGGTTCCCTAAAATAGCTTTTACAAAGAAAAACGAGCAGTATTTGACCAGGTATAATCTCTGAGGAAGTGCTCCACTCCAACCCCTGCCCAGTGACATTTTTTCTGGCTCTGCTGGTATTTAGGCAGAAGAAGAGGGAACCACAATAACACAATAAATTAATACACTTCCAAGAGGCTCTTGTGAAATACTAGAGTCTCCTTCCAAACCAGACAGGGCCACTCACACATCACTCATGTCAATAAGAGCATTTCTATGGAAACTTCTCTGAGGCTCCAGATGGATACTTCATGAATTATACCTCATGAAATGAGAAGGCTTAATTCAGTTCTCATGGTTTTCATGTGGCCGAGCTCTGCATTTTCAGCTGTGGGGGCAATCTGTAAAATACTGGCATGCTCATGCTTCGATGGTGACCAGTGACTAGAAGAGGGAAAGGCAGGAACACCTAAGCCTCACCCGAGGAGCTTTCAAATGAACAGGTTCCACACCTTCTGCCAGAAACTGTGAGAGGTACAAGGACACAGGCAACAAGCACGGTAGACACAGCCAACGCCAGTGGTCCACAGTCTGAGATAAACAAGAAGCACTACTTTGTGCAAACAGTCCAGAGTATGTGCTTTGCTTTCCCTTCAGTGTTTCAGGTCACTTAGCATGATTCCATCCTTTCATTCAGGGCGACTGAGCCAGGCTCTCCATGGATGGGACCCCAGAGAGACCATTCTAAATGCCCCCAGGAGACCACAATAATCCATTCATTTCCCGTTAAATATGGGCTCCAGGGCTTCAGAGTTGGTTCAAGAATCACTGCTATGAGCACCACCCGAGAGCTGGGTAACATGTAGATCTCTGGGATCCATCTCAGGTTCACAAACTCAAAAATATCTGGAATAAGGTCTACAAAAAGAAAATTCTAACCATCTGTCCCTGATGTTTAGGGGCTTATTGAAAAATCAAGAAAGGATCAAAGCTAAAGAAAAACCAGGCATAAGATTGCCTGTCCTCTCAGACGAACCAGATTCAGATCAGGTGAAGCACGAGGACCGCCCTGACGCCAGGTTCAGGCTGGGTTGGTGTGAGAGGGCCGGGCTTACGCCACAGGCAGTAATGCGGGAGTAAGGGGCCCACGGTGCGGGTCGGTGAGGGGCAATTACAACAGGGCACAGAGGTCTCAGGGCTTCCAAGGGCTGCGGTCTGACCAGGAGGGTAAGCTCAGCAACTTTGGGGCTCACTTTCAGAGTCAGAGTTCAGCCACAGGGTCACGAGGTGAATCTTGTGAGATACCTTCCTTGTCATTGCTTTTATCAGGGGTCTTTGGTTTGGAAAGTAGACAGGACCATTTAGGCTGGTTCAAGCAAAGGGAAGCTTATTGTAAGGACTGTCATAGAGTGAAAAGTGGGTGAAATCTATCAAAATGCAAGGGCTCAACGCTGGAGATGGAGGGCATTTCTGGATGAAAGTAATAAGATAAAAGCCTACAAACAGGACCTTCAGAGACCACCACTCTAGTGCTCTGCAGTTAGCAACACTCAGCTTCTCTCCACCTGTCTGGAATATTCTAGCTTTTCTGCTTTAAAAAGCGGAAATCTAACTGGCTAAAGCGCTTGTCGGTGTGTTTGTTTCTCCAAGTTGGCCAGCCTGTGGGTCAGGAGGCCATCGCTGCTCTGATGGACTGTGGTGGGGAAGGGCAGGCGCGTGGAGTGGGGGCAGCCACATCGCTCAGAAAGGCTGCGTAGGAAGCGAGTGGCGCTGGGAGAGGCGGATTTCTTTCACCACAGAGGGTGGACGACAGGCAGGCAGGGGAAACATGTTTGGGCCTTTCTCTATTTTAATTGAACCACTCACATAAGCTTTAGTTTTCACCTGGAAATGTGATCACCGCTTGACCTCTCACATGGGGAAACATGACAGAAACAGAGACTCAAATCTGGCTAGGAATTCAGGGAAAGAGCCAGAAAACTGATGTCTGGACAGGACACTGTCTGTGACCAAGATTCAGGAAGATAGTCACATGCCACTGTTTTGGCCTATATGTCAACAAATCCGTATACCTCAGGATGAGGTCTACACAAGTAACTTGATAGGTCTTCACTTCACCTTTTATTTAATTCTGCGGAGTTTAGGGTAAGTGTGTGTGAGTTCAGATGGTTTCAATACCCGTCTGCCAATTGCAACACTCTGATGGCTTTTGTTCCTCAAATCTTGCTAACATAGTGACTACTTTGTGGATGTATTTCAGGAGATCTGCGCAATTGTCTCTCCTTAGCTTCTGCAGCTGGTTGGGGAAAGTCTGTGTGGTTCCAGCAATTCCCACATCCCGGTGTGACAGATGCTTCTTCTGCACAGTCTACAGTGAATCCTGTGAGACACAGCAAAGACCAGCTTTATTTAGACTTGTGGAAATGTGAAGATGTTCCAACCACTGTTCTTAATTTTCCATTTCTTCCACTATGAGAAATTCTAACCCTATGTTGTCTGTATGCCTTTGAGAAAATCAGTGGCTGGGTTCTGAGGCCAAATTAGAAAACTGACAATTATTTAATTATCTCAAATATGCTCATTAATGAAGAAAGAAGAAAATACATCTTCAAAGTGTAAAGGTGAAACATCTAGAAGTAAAAACATTGCATCATATGTCCAGGGACCAGAATTGAGTCCCAACTATGAAATTATCTCTGTCTTACCGGACAAAGTCACCTAAAACTCCTGAAAAATTAAGGAACTGAATTGGTTCTGTACACTACAGAGTATTCAAAGTTATGTGAATATAAATGCATATACATGTATATATGTGTGTGTATAAAAAGTATGTGTATATGTATATATGTTTATACATATAAAATATGTTATGTATATAATTCGCCATCAGAAAACTCAGATTTTCTATACCATTTCTTTGAAAGCTCAGGCTCCCCCTTTGGGAGACCTGTGACTATGTGCTAAGGACTTTGAATCCAAATCCACAGTAACTGTTCATTAATTCATCCACCATCCACTCATTCAGTGTCCCCCAAACTTTAAGGTACTAGATGGTGACATGGTGAGGTCTGATTATGAGGGAGAGGAAACAAGAAATCATCCCAATTCTATTTTGTTGTCATTTGTTTGTTTGTTCCTTTTTTTAGTCCTGGTTTTCATTTTATGGAAGGGATGTTAGTCAACGAGTTCCTCAGAGGAGGCAGCATGTGCACCTCTCTCCCCAGGAGCTAGTGGGGTACTCAGTGAAAGCATGAAAACATGAACATAGGCACGGACGTGCTTCAGAGACCAGAATGCCAGCAGCTTCTCTACACTCCGTGCCCTTTGAAGAGCTCCCGTCCAAGGCTGATTATAAAGGGTAAAACCAGGGCCTCGAGAATGGAATATTTCTTACTCTTCTTTTGTTTAAACTTCACTATGTCAGGCAGTGGAGGACAATGGAGAGATGAGAAAGGGGAGGAAAAGGAAGAGAGAGAGGATTGGGAGAAACATTCTGGAATGCTGTGTGGATGGTCAGAAGAGGGGAAAAGTTGGACTCTAGTTGGTGCATTAGAGCAACGTTACCACTATCTTTCCAGAACCTTCCAGCCCCTTGCCTCAAATCCAAGTCTCTTCTCTTAGGAATAATCACAGTGTTGTACTGATGGCATGGGTTGATACCAATCCAGTTGAAATATCAATTTCGTAAAGAAAATTTAGAAAGAAAAACAAGTCTCTCCAAATTCCTCATTCCCATGGCTAGTCAAACTTTTCTTAAGTTTAAATTATAGCAAAGGAGAGACAATATTTAGAGTTGACTGTCATTGTGGGAACACATGAAACCTCAGCCTCGAGGGATGCTGGGACTTCAGAGGCAAGCTGGCAAAGAAAGGAGCTTATGTTAGGGCAAGCTGGCTCAAGGGAACTGGAGAAATGTGAGCCAGGCTACTGTGGTTGTCTTTGCAAAGATGTTTAGCTTTTAAGTTGTTTTTTTATTGGAACTAGCATCCAATTGCAGTGATGTGGGCATGGGAGCTTCAGGCCTGAACCCTGCCATTTTATTATTTTATTTTATATTTTAATTTAATTAATTTTATTTATTATTGTTGCCTATATGTTGTCAAATGGGTGAGTTCAATATCTGGACCTTTCAGTGCATAATTTCTTTTGGAAGCAAGATAGTCTCAGATCCTTTTATAATTGCTATCCTATCATCTTCATTAAGGCACTCAGTGGAAGTCTATAAAATTATGAGACCAAGTTAAATGAAATACATGTTGGGTTTTATTTTTTAAAAATATGTTTTTATTGATTTCAGAGAGAGGAAGGGATGGGGGAGAGAGAAGCATCAATGGTGGGAGTCATTGATCGGCTGCCTCCTGCACGCCCCCTACTGGGGATCAAGCCCGAAAACCCAGGCATGTGCCTTGACTGGAAATCAAACTGTGACCTTCTGGTTCATAGGTCGACCGTCAACCACTGAGCTACGCCTGCCAGGCACATGTTGGATTTTAAAAGTCACATGTAATTGCCCATGAATATCTCCCCAGAGATCTCTTTCTAGTAGCACAAGAAATGTCTCTTTTAGGCTTATCGTCAGTGGTAGCTGTTATAGTCCATTACAGAGTAAAATGATCACTTAGGTAACATTTGGTCATTTTATAGAATCGTAAGGAATCTATGATGTTTCTGGGTATCAAAGAAGATTCTGAAAGGTTATCTGTACTGTTGACGCCATGGACATAGAATTAGACCCTGAAATGAAGCTGGACTCATTGCTACTGTAAATCTAGCAAACATTTCAAAGATAAAAGATATAGGAAGAAGGAACAGTTTCCAAATCTAAGAGTAACAAAATTTGACAATTACTACAAAGAAAAAAATCAAGAAAATAAATGAGACTTTATGTTTGATCTTGATCATAACATGAAGAAAGTTGCTCCTGAGAAGAATTTCCTTGAATTCCCTTCTTTAATTGCTCAGCAAATAGAAAATATTACATCTGTGAGCAGTCAGGGAATGATGGCAATTAAAAACTAACCCCAGCATTTATATAAGACCTGCCACTGGAAATTTAGGACTTCCCTTTTGAAATCCTTCTCTTCAAAAGTTAATTTCCACTGAGGGTTAGATTCTCAGTGTTCTTCGGCAGAAATACTTCAATTAAAGATAGGAATCTATGCCTTTGGCCCAATTACCCCTGATATTTCTAAATAAAATCCATAGTAACAGGAATGACTCTTTCTACCCGGGACCACACTGAAGGTGGCATCAAATCCCAGTATAAATCTAATGCCCTATAGTAGCTCTGAAACTTTTCTGAGCCTCTTCTTTGAGAACAAGATGGGGGCAAAAATAAAAATGCATATTTAGACAATAATTTGCCCAAAGTTCAGCAAGTGAAAAGACCTTGAAATCCTTCAGAACCCAGATAAAAAATTCCTGAAACAGAGGCATCTGCCCCTAAAATGTCCAGATGCCCAGCTATACCTGTTAGCTCTAGAGCATAGTCAGCAGTGGCTCCCAGCAACGGAGTGGCAGAGGAGTTTTGCTGTCTCATAATCTATGACACTGTTGAAGTCTGTCCAGTCTGTTGTGCTCAAGAGAGTGCCCGAATATCACACTGTCCTTTTGCCTTGATCGTTTTGTGATAAGAGGAGCAGTTTGGTTTGTCGTGTTCATTCTTATATCCCAGTGAACCCTGAAGGAAAAAATGTTACAGAAGCCGCGCTGGCCGCTGTGGCTCAGTTGCCTGGGTGTCATCCCATGCACCAGAAGGTTGCCGGTTCCATTCCCGGTCAAGGGCACACGCTGGGCTGCAGGCTCGATCCCCAGCAGGGGGCGCGCAGGAGGCAGCCGATCAACGACGCTCTCTCATCATTGATGCTTCTATCTCTCTCCCTCTCCCTTCCTCTCTCTCTAAAAATCAGTAAACTATATATATATATATATAAAGTTACAGAAGCCATGTAAAATCTGGCAGTTTTGGAGAGTGATGATAAAAGAGGGCTACCCAACAAGGGTGTGTGGATCAATGACCAAAAAAAATCTATCAGATGAACCCTTGTGGTCATAGCTCAAGTGACGTCCAAATCTGGGGATTCCCTCACCAGCATCCCTTGACCTCTCGTTTTCAAGCCGCTGCTTACATACTTGAGTGAAAGAGAGTCAGATACTCCTCAACTAATTAACTGTATGTTTGCAGAGCAGAAAACATTAATATTAATACATTAATAAATATTAATAAGGTAAATGTTATTTGTTCATTCATGTGGAGCTCAAATCTTCTTTCCGTTAATTTCCTATAATCTCACCAAGAAAATAGAAGGTGTATCGTTTTCGAAAGTACAAGCAGTGTTCTTTTGTGCTTTCTCTTTCTCCTTAGACCACTCACGGGATGGTTTAATGTGCATGTAACACCTGCGCATTGCAGGACTCATGAAAGCAACACCAGGTATTTGATGAAAAGAGCACCACACAGAGCATCGCAAAGCTAGAGAGTGATCCGCTTGGGCACTAAGCACGCTGCTTAGGAGCACAGCCTGCGGGGCTAGGCCACCCTGTGCTGCTCTGATGTGTGTGCTAACCTCACTGTGCCTCAGTAAAATGGAGCTATTATAATCTACCTCATAGTGTAGCTATCTCAGAAATATTCAGAACAATGCCTTGCTTATAAAAATAACACTTTGGCTCAATGTGAAGAAAAGTGTTAACCATCAAAAGAGAAGGGTATATTTCCTGGCACAAACAGAAATTTGAACAGAAGTGAGACACCTGCTTTTTGCGTCGTCCTGCATCACGTACCTATTAGAATTAAGACTGAATTATGGCATCTCCCAAATTTAAGATCTTAATTGAACTATAACCAATCCAAGGCACATTCATGGAAGCTCAGACAACACTTTCTCTGTGATGCTTTAAAATATGTAAGGATTGGCAGCAATGACACTTATGTAGCTCCAGTTCCGCCCTGAGCTTGAGGCCTCTTTATTTGGACTTTGTGGTCATTCAGTGCAAAGGCCCCATTGGTGGGAAGAAGAGCTGTGGAGCCAGGAGGGAAGAGAAACGCAGGACCTTCAGGCAGCTCGGGCGCCTTCGTGTGGAAACGGTAAGTGGCCCTTATGTGGTCCCAGCAGCAGGGCGGCGGCTGTGAAGCTGATGTTCTGAAAGAAACCAAGCTTTATTTCTCTAAGGCTAGTCTATCATTCGCCAGCTTTGCCATTGAGTTTGGCTTTTTTTCCTTCCCAGAACACAAAAATAGCAATAATGACAATAAAAGTTATTCTGAGTTGTCTTCTTTCCCGCATAAAGCTTTGGCACAACCTGTGGCCACCCTCTCCAGCAGCCTGCTGGAGCTCTCCGCATCGCCCATGAATGCAACTCTCCCCCGAGCAGCCCTGGCCATTTCCTCGGGCCGATTTCCCTTCCTGGCAGCTGTATTTCAAACAACCCGTCCGGCCACTGGCCTCCACAGGGGCTGCCCCTTGCTCAGCGCTGGAAGCGGGCCTCCCACGGGGCACAGAGCTGCTGGGCGGTTCCCTTTAACCCTGGGCTCTTAAGGCCCCCACATATTCATCATTTGGCTCAGCCAGTTGTGTTGGTATCGTGAGAGGATACAAATGACGACGAGGCCGGACGAATCCCTGCTGTCAGAAGCCCGAGCGGAGGAAGGCAAGCTGGGCAAGCAAACCTCGGTTTCTAGACCAAGGGAGGCCCATCCGAAACCTCACTCCCAGGGCTGTAATTCTGTGATTCCCGGGACGAGGCATGCCTGTGGCTCCCACAGCTACTTCCCTTTAGAATCACTGTTGCAACTTGTTTTCACCAAAAGGCTCCCTGACGCTCTGCGGGGTCCTGGATTTAGCAGTGCCAAGGTTCCTGATGCCAAGGCTAAAGGTCATGAAAATGCAACACTGGATGCTGAAAAGCCACTCATAGCCCCGATCCCGGTCTGAGAAAGCCTGATGGTTCGTGACTCTGTCTAGCAACCCAGGTCTATGTTTTGGTTTATCTTCAGCGTCAGCATAGAGCCCATGCAAGCAGAATGATGCTTTACGAAAAATGCCCAGTAATTTTCTCGATTCCCATTATTTCCTGATTCCTGTTGTTCACCCCTTTTGTCTTCACACTGCGGGTCTGTCCGTAGGGTCAAGTGAAGATTATGAAATATCAGAATTTCCCCTGTGAAAATCCCCCAAATTTGAGAGATAATCAGAAGATAAATGAGTCATTTTCTGAAAGTTGGTTGGTTACGGCTGGGAAAGAATTCATTTAGAGAAATAATGCTGTGACGGTTGGTCAGTAGCTAGCCCAATCCACAAAAAACTACCTTTTATATTTCCCAGCTACCTCAGTAATTCATTCCATTAACAACTGTTTATAGAGTACTTGTGATCAGTTAGAGGATGTCCTGAAATCTGAGAATACTGTAACGAACAGAAAACTGCCACTGTCCCCAAGGAGTTCACAGTTTACTTTCATGACATAGTTCATCAAAATCAGTCTTCATTTCCTAGCCCAAACTCATTGGCTTTTTTTTTGGTTTTGTATATTTATGTGTATATCTTTTTTTTTTTTTTTTTCCAGTTACAGTTTACATTCAACATTATTCTGTATTAGTTTCAGATGTACAACACAGTGGTTAGAAAATCATGTACTTTATAGAATGGCCCCCCCACTGCTTCAAGTGCCCTGGCCACATCCAAGCTCATTGCTTTTTAGAGAAAATAGACAATAAACTTATGAGTCTCTTTACTTCTGCTGGTGACCTTGAGAATCATGGAGAGTGGGAAAATTATTGGAAGACTCAAGACAGGGAAATAGCTTCAGGTTATCAAAAGGACTAAGGTGTCATTTCCATCAAATATTAACTAGTAAGTATGATGTCAATCTCAAGTAGGCTTTTAGGAAACATTATTGAAGAAATAGTCTGTAAGCACGTAGAAGTGAAAGCAGAGATTTCTAGGGGTTCACCAAAAAGCAATGCAATCCTACTTTCATAAGATTATTTGATTAACAGAGCAGAGGAAAGCAGTTGATGGAAATCTGAATTAACCAAGACACTTGTCAAAAGATGGAATAATATGATGCTCTTTAAAGTACAATTCATCCAACTAAATCCATTTAAAAAAAAAAATCAAAGTATGTAAGCTAGTAACAGGGTAGTATCCTGGCCAATGTTTATCATGACTTGGAGAAGTATAGAGGTATGCTCATCCAGTTTGAGGGAGATGAAAATTAAACCTGGAGGTACAAAGAGTCTTAAATAACAAACTTGGAGGCACCAAAGATTTTCACAGGCTGCAAGGAAACAGACAAATCAAAGCTATTATAGAGAAAATGACAGATATGGATGATAGATTAAAATGATCTAGCATAAAAATAATGTTATCTTCAAAGTGGAAGCTCCAATAAATGTAAAAGAAAATAGAGCTAAAGTGTATAGCTCATTTCTTGAAATGAGGAGCAAAATGTTTTTTTACGCCTTATATGCCAGGAAAAACTGAAGCCAAAAGTTGGATGCTAAAGCACATTGTAATTTCTGAATGTCAAGGTTCATTGCAACAGAAAGTTAGACATCAAGACATATTCTAGGTACTGAATTTCAAAAAAAGTAAGTCATATTCAAGTGGGAAGAATCCATGTTCTCCCAGTGGTACTCAGTTCCCCAAGACAAAGGAGAATTGTCCCAAATTTGAAAGAAAAATGTGACCCAAGAATTTTATTTCCAGCCAAGTTGTTGAGCAAGTATAAAGGCAGAGAACCTTTATTCTGAGACAAAAAAGACATCAAGAGAACTCACACCAACTGAAGAATAACTTGAAATTAAGGACAAGTTGGGAATGTATGGAGAAAGGACTGAGGGTTCAAATTCAATACACTGGTGGTTAAAGAATAGAATAGAAATGTTATAAACTTTAAATATAAAAAAATAAGCTATAAAAAATCTGGAATTAGGGAGAAGATGAAACAATTGTAAATTGGAGGATACATAACCTTTTTTATCTTAAAAATGCTTTAGCCTGAGCCGGTTTGGCTCCATGGTTAGAGGGTAGGCCCGGGGACTGAAAGGTCCCAGGTTCGATTCCGGCCAAGGGCATGCACCTTGGTTGCAGGTTGGGGCTTGTGAGGGAGGTAATCAATCAGTGTGTTTCTCACATCTCTCTCTCTTTCTCTCTACTCTCTCTGAAAAGCAATGGAAAAAATATCCTCGAGTAAGGATTAAAAAATAAATAAAAATAAATGCTTTAGATTGTTGTTGTTTTTTAATGTTACTTTTTGTTTTAAATTAATGGTCATTTATTATTTTAGCAGAAATTAATCTTTTTTTAATAATCAAGCAAAACATTATCAAAATAGAATTCCATATTTCAGCTCAACATTTCTCTTCGTGTAGGCATAGCCATCTCTCTACATTGAAACTTTCTTTTATTCCTCCTACATTCTAAAAATTTTCTTTTTCAGTTACACTTTACATCCACTATTATTTTGTATTAGTTTCGGATATGCCGCGTAGTGAGTAGACAATCACGTACTATACAGAGTGGTCCCCTCAATATTTCAAGTACCCACCTGGCACCATACTTATGCTGGACTTTACATCCCTGTGACTATTTCGTAACTACCAATCTGTGCTTCTTAATCCCTTCATCTTTTTTACCCAGCCCCCTAAACCCCCTCCCTTTGCAACCTTCAGTCTGTTCTCTGTATCTATGAGTCTGTTTCAATTTTATTTGTTCATTTATTTTGCTCTTTATATTCCACATATAAGTGAAGTCATATGACATTTGTCTTTCTCTGTGTGACTTACTTCACGTAGGATAATACCCTCTAGGTCCAACCATGCTGTCACAAATGGTAAGATGTCACTATTTTTTATGGTCAAGAATCAATGGCCTTTTTAAAATGAGTAGTTTTAAGTTTACAGAAAAGTTGAGCAGAAAGGTACTGAGTATTCTCATATACCCCTCCCCCGTGAACACAGTTTCCCCTATTTTTTAGGTCTTGTAGTAGTGTGATCCATTTGTTACAATTGATGAACTAATATTGATAGATTATTATTAAAGCCAATAATTTACATTAATGTTCACTCTTAGTGTGCATTTTAGGGGATTTGATGAATGTAAAATGACATGTAGCCACCATTTACAGTATCATACAGAATAGGTCCATTTCCCTAAAACCTCCCTGTGCTCCATCTAGTCATCCCTCCTTCCCTCCCTCCTCCTGACCCCTGGAAAACACTGATCTTTTTACTGTTCCACCGTTTTGCCTTTGCACATAATATTTTAAATCAGTAATTAAATGAATACTATCGAAAATTAAAATGTGTTAAAAAATTCATATGGCTTCCATCCCTAATAGTTTTCATTACTTTTCTTAACTTTAGAAAAATGATCTTGTATGAAGGAACACTTATTTGAAGTTTACAATTAACTTCAGTTTTAATTCTTTTCCTTTTTAAAATATAAGAAAAATATCTTTATACTATTCACTTTAAAATAGCATGCATGGTATGATCATATTTTATTAATTTTCTGAATGTCGATCTGCCCATTTACATAACTACACACAGAGGTGTACTTTGAATCATGTTTAACGAATATCATAAAGTTATTCTGAGATACTGAAATTTTAGGCAATTTGTAGATTATTACATGCTTTAAAGCTGTTTTTTTCTTTATTTATGTATGTCATGTGCATTTCCAATAAGAATTATTATTTTTAAAAAGGAAATCAAAGACGTTAAAATAAATGCAATGTGATTATGTAAAAATGTTCATCTGGGTCAAAAATGCATCACATAACTACAACATAGAGCAGTGAAAGCTAAGAAGCTTTAAAAATGCTTTATTATCGCTCAGCTGCTGTGACTCAGGTGGTTGAGCGCTGTCCCGGCGCTAGGAGGTCACCCGTTCGAGTCCCGACCAGGGCTCGTGGCATGCAGGAGGCAGCCCATCAGTGTTTCTCTCACCCATGTTTCTATCTCTCTCCCTCTCCTTCCTCTCTCTAAAACCAATGAAAGTATATTTTAAAAAAACAACTTTTATTATAGTAAAAAGTAAGCTTACTGAGTATACTTCAAAAGCTTAATAAAACATTAGACTGTATTAATATGTCAACATGAGGAAGTCACTGCACGTTGTCAGGGACACATCTGGAATTTTGAGTTCAGTTCTAGTTGCAAATTCCGGTGCTTTCAGAGAAGCATGACTAGGACTTTGAAAGGATCAAAACTAACTCAAAACAGACTAGCTTATGAACGAGTGTTCTTCCTGGTGATTTCAAAGAATTCAATGTATTTTAACAGGTAGAAAATATGGAGAGAAATAATTTGATTCAGTGACACCAAATATTCCTGAAAGGACCCAAGCTAAGTTGCTCAGCCTTTTGGCAGGAGACATGTGATAGGAATTCAAACCTCAGGCAGGTTATAAGAGTGAAAGATCTACAAGTCTCTAAAATTGCATCAGTTTTAAGATCTAAGTCTAGAAAAAAGCAGAGATGATCTGATGAGCACAGTGTTTTCACAATCAGCTTAGTCCGCTGAGAGCCCTGCTGATGATACAACTGGATGCTCAGCACCAAGTGTGGCCATCAGCATTGCAACCAGCAGTTGGTAGCCCCATCACTGCAGACGTCTGGCAAGTTTTCTTCTCAAGGGCAGTGCGGAATGATGGGGAAGACTGTGCTAATTAAAAGGTCTGCATCCTTTCTCTGACTGGCTTCCTTTGCTTAGCGTAATACTGTCCAGGTCCACTATAGTACTCCACGGTGTAAATGTACCATAGCGGTTTTATCCACTCATCTGCTGATGGACACCTGGGTTGTTTCCAGATCTTGGCTATTGTAAATATAATGCTGCTATGATACCATATGATCTCACTAATATGTGGACTCTAATGAACAGATAAACTGATGAAGAAAATGGAACCAGAAGCCTGGATACATGGAACAGATCAACTGGTGCCCGAGGGGAAGGGGGGGTGACTGGGTAAAGAAGGTGAAGGGATTGGCTAAAGAACATATACGCCTACCCCATGGACACGGACAATGGAGTAGTGCAGGCCAAGAGGGGGCGTGGAGGTGGGAAATTATGTCAACATTAAAAAATTTTAATTAAAAAATCTGCTATAGAGTCAGCAAAGGAAAAAATAAGGTCTATTTTCTAAGAGGTGATGTTTATAATCGATGCAAAAACAACATTGCTTACCCCCCCCCTTTAATTTCTTAACCTGATTCTCAAAATCCAAATTGAGAAAAAAGATTTATAATTTCTGTGCACACGATGTATGCAAATATACAATTAAAGGGCAGCGTTTGCGGAAATAGAGAATTGTCTGCTCCACACTACTATCTCTTCCCCACACTACCTTTCTCTTTTTAGATTGTGGAGATTTATAGCTCGAAGGGGTCTTAGCAATCATTTAATCCAACCATTCAATCCATCCATTGAACCGGTGAGGAAACACAGGCTCAGCAAAGTTAAGCAACTTGCTCCAGGTCACATAGTTCCCCAAGGAGGTGATTCTAAAGCTCAGTGCTCCTGACTCCGGGCCCCGAGGTCTTTGCCTTGCACCAGGTGCTGCAGTGTTTGTGTCTTTATTTCCTCTCCCCGATCGGCTTCCCGACACAGTGCAATGCTTGGCGCAGAAGCCTTTTCAGGACATTTGAAGAGGCTGCTCCCTTTGGCATTTTCCTGTCGTGTCTTCCTGCTGAGCGCTGTCCCTGTCCAGCCTCTTGAATTGAATTTTGAGTTCTTTGCAGGTACCATTCATCCTACTTGTTTCCTTTGTTCAAGGGAACATATTCTTGAAAGACATCTCCGGTATATTTTTTCCTTTTGAGGATATTGAGTGGATGGGAGGAGCCCTGTATAGGTCAAGGTTCTGGTGTGCAGACAATACGGTCCACGCCACCTGATTGTCGCAGCTGTAGGCAGGAAGGAACTCATGGCAGAGCATCAGCTCGCACGGTCTCCGGGAAGACTAGAGAACGAGGCTCCTGCGCTGCACACCTGGGAACAGCGAAGCCTGAAAACACCGCCTCTTCGACGTGACGCTTTCCAGTCACAATCATGCTGCCTCCGCCCACCACAAAACCTCCCACCCGCCAGGCTCTGCCACACGGGGGACAGAGAGCTCACCTCACAGCCACTACAACCCTCTCACGGTGGTGAAAGGGCTTCCTTTGGGCCCCTGGAGCTTCCAAGCAGTTTACTCTCATTTTCAAGATGTATCCATGACAATGTCGACACCTCTGCAGAGCATGACTCTTCAAAGCGCAAACTAAGGGTGCCTAAGAGACTGTGGTTCCGGGCCATGAAGCCTAATCATGAGCTGCTCTTGATTCATGGAGACCCCTTCTCTGTGGCCGGGGTCACGGAAGGGGCCTCCCCTGTACAGCCCTCCAGGGTGTTCCCTTCTCAGTCCCATCACATTGTCAACGGTGCCCCTTACGGAGCCAGGGAAGGACCCCTGTCAGGACAGGTTCCTGTTTCACTACTAGGAACATTCACTAGCAGGGGCATTGCCTTTGCCGAAGACTTCATTAACTTTTCTAATGACATTGTTTAATTAAACAGGTACCTTTGTATTTTGGGGATGGGTTTTTAACCTGGAACATATTTTCTAAATTAAGAGAATAGGCATACTTCATAATCATTGCTGTTGTTTCCCTAACTTTGCTGCACTTCAGTGAAGCTCCTATCCATGGTAAGAGGAGAGAGTCGAAAAGGTAATAGTTGAAACGCTTTTATGAGGTCAGTGAAGGCTTCCTGGTCATAAAGTTAGGAGATTCACCGGAGACGACAAAGTCATCGAAATACTGCCCTGCACCTTTAGTGAAGCTTGGGGATAACATAAATGCATATGCTTTTCTGGTCTGGATTTTATTCCAACACCACACAGGTGATATTCAGCAGAGAATGAAGTGCATCTGAATGCACTCCAGATGGAAACAGGGTTTAATTACTGTACTCAAAAGCTGAAGAGCACTTAAATAGGTTTATTTTAAAGTGAAAAAGAAAAGACACGAAAGAAAAGATGCATATAGAGTAAAATTCCAGGGCTGACTCTGTAGAGAATTTCTGCTGTGAACCAAATACCTGTTTTAAAAAGTACCTGTCATCACCCAAACACAGATGTTATACCTGCTGCCTCCATTCAGTCACTTTTTGCATATTGATTTTTAAAAATTTGACCCAAATTCTAAAAGAATGTTTTGATGTGGAGGACTCGCCTCGCTGGAAGATTACTTGGCCTTTTTTAACTTGGCAGTCCCCTGTGCCTCTGAGAACACAAGATGAAGTTGAAATTTTCAAAAGAGAATCATAACTATTCACCTTACTAATCCAATTTATGGAAACTCATTCCATTCGACTGAGAATTTGGAAGCCTCATTATCAATGTCAGAACAAAAGATGAGATGGCTGATATATAATAGGGGTCCAACATGCTCTAGACTATAGTGAAGGGAAATGCCTGGATGTAGACAGGTAAGACCCAGTCCATCTGAAATTCCGCCAGGTGTATTTCCTGATAGAAGAAAGAAGTGGGTAGCAACAGATGGTGAAGTAAATTCACTGCTGAACAGAGAATTCATTTAACATCCATATACAAGGCTTGACGCCAATCATTACGAAAATATGTCATCCTATAGCCCATGGGTTTGCAAACGGAAATAGGTTAATACTGATCCAGAGAGATCTATGGAAAGACAATTGTACAGGCTGAATATGGCAGTTATCAAATAATGTGCTTCTTTTTGGGTGAGAATGTTGTGAGACAAGTACTATTATTCTTATTTTACAGACAAGGAAGCTGAGACTAAGCAATTTGACCAAGATCCTGCAGCTAGTGGATGGCAGAGCAGAGAAGTGAATCCACGATGCCTAACTTTAAAGGCGATGTTCCAGGTTCACCACCAGCCCACATGGAAAATTCTACAGGGTAGAAGGACAGTTTTCAGCTTGGGTTTACTTCCCTGCTCTGCAACATATGAGCTGGGTAATATTTAGCACCAACTTCCTCACTTGTGAAGTGAAGACAATGATATGCATATCATACTTCAGGTTGTTGTGACAATTAATTTAAATAATGACATAACCTCTTGCCACAAACTAAGCTCTTTATCCACATTAGCTGTTCTCTCTCCCTAACATTCTTTCCCCCAGACTGTCCCCTACCATGTGTCAGTGTCACTCATACAAGATTCCACCCAGCAGATGTCCCGGACATCTCTGCATAGAGCTCGGACTTGATTCCCCGTGTCCCCCTCCAAGGCATGGGAGAGCAGTTTGGAGAGCCCTGATTTCTGCAAGGGCTGCATATTTATTTTTTTCCAATATTCAAAAACCTATGTGGAGACCACAGAACAATTACTTCCAGCACCCGCAACGTTACCACATAGGAAACCACACCCGCTGTACCATTGGATTTGAATGAGACCTTTCGGAATCAGAATTCCTGTGCATTCCTGTGACAAATTCGATAAAGGCCAGTTAGACATTTTCCTAGTTTGTATTGTGCTCTGACACGTCGCCCAGTTGTGCCAAGTTGTATAGACGCAACTTACTTTAATGTTCATCTCAGATGAAACTATTTAACTTTTAGCAGTCTCTGTCTAAAATAAGGGAAAGAAAACAAGTACACACACACACACAATTATAAGGTCAACTAACCCTCCAACTCTTCTGGGAGCTTATAAACAAGAGTGATGAATAATCCCTGAGTCACTGCAGAGGCCATTTTGGCTGGACCAGGACCATGTAATTAATTTTAAAGAGAAATGGTTCTTAGACATAAAAATATGAGGAATAATTATTAACTGTGTAAGTAGAGACATCTCTGAAGTTTCCAGTTTGATTTAGAGTCATCCCTTATTATCAACCTGTAGAGCCTTAACCTGCTGGATTAAGGACTATCAATCTTCATAAAAGAATGACAGTCAGCAGAAGCACTAGGACACCATCGGCTCAATAAAATGAGGGGCATGTCTGTGGGGCTTAATAAATAAAAGGAGATATTCATGGATCTCCTTTGGAGCATCTGTTATGTGCAGGAACTGTGCTGAGTTCTAGGGATACAAAGTCAAACAAAACATTATCTTCCTCCAAGAGACTTAAGTCTAGTAGGGCATCGAATGCAGAAACTGGTTACTACAATGGGCACCTAGGCACACATGACACAGCCACCATGTAGTCGAAAGACAAAATAGAGCTTACTGGTAATAAACTTCCTAGCAGAGAAGCAGCAGAACCCCACGATCATCTAGGTTCTCACTGTGCTCCAGGGGCCGTGTGCCGAGGCCAGCCATAGCGGCCAGTTGAGACCTTGGGACTCTTCATATTCATACAGGGAGGCCCGCTAGTTAACCACATGTCAGCGGGCTGTTCTATAAGGAAACAGCCTTGTTACAAAGGAAGGGCCTACAGAGGTTGGGCGCTGGATCAGCCTGCTCTTCTGGTGAGTTACTCAGATGTGCCGAGCCAGCAACTTGCCAAGCTACAAAGGGGAAGGAGAGTGACCTCAGGGGCCATCTGAACTTGCTTCGTCTTGCTCTGGAAGCCCAGAGAAAGTCACAGAGATTCAGAGAAGGCTCTCTGGAGGAGGACATTGAAACCTAGTTTTGAAGGAGTTTGCAAGATGAGGAAGGGGCAGAGAATTCTGGTAAAAGAGAAGAGCAAATAAGAAGGAACAGCATGAAGGACCCAGCTGTCAGCATATTCCTGGGACTGCTAATGGGCCAGCATGGCTGGGTAATAGAGGGACGGGAGGCTGCAAGGCACACGGGTGCCATGCACTGTGACACTGTGAAGTTCCTAATGGGTCGACACTATGAGGAATTCACCTGCACATACTCTTTCTATTTAGCTTCCCTTTGCTGATGTTGGAGGAAAGGGCTCACTGAACAACCAAGAAAACAAAGATGCCAAATTCTACCTCCTGAGTTTAAAAGCCGCTGGTCTAGGTGAAAACCAGGAATATTCTGGTGGGTATGTACAAAAATGTTTGCTGCGGGAAGGAGAGAAGAGAGACCGAGAAGACAGAAGAAGCCTTCAGGCCCTAAGAAGATACCAAGAGTCTTCAGAGACAGAGAACTAAGTGGGTGCAAACAGAACCCAGAGACCACCTAGGTGGCATCACTGGGAATGGGATCAACCCCTGGAGATTAACAGTGACTGAAAAGAAGGGACTCTCTGGAGGTATGACCCTGGTCAAAGGAAAGGCTCTTTAGTGGGAAGCTGGCCTTGGACAATTCTGCCTTGGAGACCAAATAGAGCATTTTCAGCTGGTCTGTGGCTAATCTTAGGGAAAATTATAAGGTACATAAAGACAAAATCACCTGTGTAGAAGGAAACTTAACCACTTTTTGCAATGCCATCCTTGATGTCAAAACCGATGTTTCCAACCACTGGTTCCAACCAGATGAAGCTGAAAGATGGCAATGAATGTTGAGCTACCCCAGCAAACTGGATTTTCACAGGAACTAAAAGAAGCACCTGCTTTGTTAATGAATATTTGTCTAATAAATGTAATATCTGTGAAAAATTTTGTCACTGGTCTTTATTATAAACCAGGTAGCAAGATTGGGGAGGAGTGGCTAACACCCACCACCTTGAATTTTATTGGGGAACACTGTAACCAAACAGAAACCTTATTTTCTTTAATCTGGCCTTTTCTTTTTATTTTTTTCCCCTTTGATTCAAACTGGCCACACCCGGCAGCCAGACTCACCCACCTCCCTCTCCCTTGCTTAATCATTAAGCGCTCAGGACAATGAGGGGAGCATCCAGTAGTCTTAAGAACAGGAACAAAGTCCTGGGTCTATTGACAACAGAGACAGAGTTTTCAGTCCAACTAAAGATAGCATCTTGGCCTCAGTTGTGTTTTAGATCTGGACCCAGGAAAGTGGAATGATTGCACGAAGCAAATCTTTGTGCAAGCAGACAGAACGACTCCGTGGCTGACATCAGGGCCAGCTACTAGGGCCAATTACCCCTACCTTAGCTCCAACCAATCAGTAGAGACCACAACCCTAACTCCGTTAGTCACCATGAGTAATGATTTTTTCCTATATAACCCATCCCCTGGAAGCCATCGGGGAGCCAGGTCTTTGAGCATTAGCTCACCTGGGACTCCGGGCATGGCGCCATCTCCTTAATAAACCCTTACTTTCTTGGCTGAAACTCCTGTTCATGTCTTATTGGGCTTTGATGTGTGCAGGCAAACAGACCCCTTCAGTCCGGTAAAAATTTCTTTTTCTGTTAGGAAGGATACAGGAGACTGACCTGCTTGGAAAAGCTCACAACACCTGCACAGTTCCAGCGAATCCACTGCCCAGTGCTCAACGCAGAGCCTTGCTTCCCAAAATGGACTGGGAACAGTAGAGAAGCTGTGACTGGTATAGAAGCTGGAACCGCCACTTTAGCTAACCTAAAATCTGTGGCTCAGGAATGGCCATGGGAAACAAAAGATACTCATTTGCCATGACATTGTCACCAGTGATGGCCACAGAATGCCTGCTGCCACCACCAGGAAGAAAGCCTTGTCCCACCTGAACTGGTGAGATGACCTTTCATTATTGATGCTATTCAGAAGGAATTACAAAGCGGGGTGGCACTAAGGGCCATTCTCTTGCCTCCCCTTCCTCCAATTCCCTCCTCTCACAGAAGAGAAGTATCTGGGCCTAGAGCCTTATATTTTCAATGTCTGGCCCACTAGGGGGATCTCAGGGGCAACCCTACTTTCCCTTGACCCTTACATAGCAATCCAAATGACACAGATCTTAATTTACCCCCTCTGGGGAAACTTAACCCAGTCCATCTTCCCCAGGAAGGTGGGTAAGATGAGCTATGCATCAAGTTTATATTCAACACTTGTAGTGCCCCCAAATCTAGTATTTAAGCAGGGATGGCATTCAGATCTCCTGAGAAGCTTTTCCACAATATGCACACCTAGCATCCAGCCTCAGAGAATCTTCTCTGGGTGGGTCCAGGCATGGTAATGGAAAACATTCCAGGCTATTCATATGTATAGCCACACGTCAGAGTCACAGCTTGAGTCTCTAAACCAAATGGGTGCGGCTCTGTGCATTACACAGATCATAAGGCTTGCCTTGCCTCATGTTTTCAAAACACTTCATTTCCAAAAACTGTGGAAGTGCAGCCTTCAGGCGCTCCCAGCGGTCACTCTTGCATCCTTGGCTGCCATATGCAGATGGTTCTGCAGGACCAAATCTCCTTGCTGCCCCTTCCCTCCTTATAGGCGGCCTGGCATAGACCAACCAGGACACTTGTAATCACAGTTTTCCAGGTCTTGGGTTATAAAAGCAAATTGGGAGGTTGGCTTAGAGCTGTGTCTCTTTCTGGCCACAGCCTGGTCTCCAGGCCGGGGCTGCGCACTCCTGTGCCTCCTGCCCCTCATTCCTGGGATCTGGGAGCACTCAGCCGAGGGACGGTGTTTCCCAACCTGATAACAACGGAATGCAAAGGGTGAAAAAATCAGGCAGGCCAAGAACTGAGAGTTGCGGAGGGCCTCGTAGGGGAGGAAGGATGGGGAGGGAGCGTTTGTGAGAGCGCTTGGCCATGCTTGGCACATACTACAATGCACTGGAAGACTCCAGGAAATGCCGGAGCTGGGGACCAGGTGGTCACTGTGGCCTCGGGTATGGGTGTGCCAGGTCAAAAGTCTAGAACCATACGAAGGATAAATAGGAAGAGAGGGATTGGCCTGGCTGGGAAAATGCAATGGACTCTTCTGGTATCACTGATATTAATAAAACAAGCCGACCACAATTTATGCCCTCCTTAGAAATAATTGTCCTGTCACTGGCTGTTCCAGGATCTGTGGGAAATTGTATCAAAGAGAACTCTTATCATTGAAACACCAAATATTATTCTGTTCATTTTTTCAGGCTTGCCATTTTTCTCTCTGATATGAAATGAACTAAGCTTTGCCATTATTCACCCTGTCGCCACTCCGATGACTCATTTGCATGCAGAACAGAAGTGATTTGTGGACAGATGACCTGGTTTTTGGACAAAGGACCTGGTTTGGGGCTGCATTTGTCTCTAGCTGGCAAATGTCGAGCATCGTTGGGGTGCCTGCCCTGTGCTCCTTTGGGATAGGTGGCAAAGACTTGATCTGTGTTTTCTTATGAGTCAGGAGATTCTAACCTTGCTCCAAAACATTGAAACTTGAAAACTATGCCACAGGGTTTTATCTCCCAACGGTACCCACTAGTTACTTGAACCACACACTCCTTGCATCATAGCAAGATTTCAAAATTGCAAAATAGGAATTTTTCAAGGGAACACTGGAAACTAGCTGTAAACACTTGAAAAACACTTAGTTGAATTCACAACTCAAGAGCAGCCTTTTGTCGTTGCTTTTTGTATTTATATGACGTTGGGAGGCGTGGGCGAACTGTGTCACCTTGGCTACTCCTGTCATGTATGGAACTATTTGAAACATTTATAGATTTGTTGAAATTGAATCATAATGTCCACATATTTCTGTACTTGGCCTTGTGATTTCATCACGTGGGGATCTTCCTGCATCAGCACGAACAGATTTACCTTATTCTTGTAAACAGCTACATGGTATTCCACTAAAACTAGGTACTGGAACTTATTTTATCAGTCCCCAACTGACGGCCCTTTAGTTCGTTGTATGGCATTTTGCTTTATAGACGTTGCTATAGTGAACATCGCTGTACCCGATGTACTTTTGCAGTGATATCTGTCAATCAATTACTTCCAGTCAAAGACCACCAGGAGCACACGCGCGGTTCAACAGGTTGGGTTTTTCCTCGCAGGAGCAAGGGAGAGGGCACCCCATGGGTGACTCTGGAGAAGGTCCCAGGAAGCAGGAACTAGCTCTGCATGGGTGTTGCCCGAGAGCGGGGATAGTTCTCCGGGAACAGTTCTCAGCAAACCTTGTCCATAGGAAGGCCCTACTCCAGAGGGTAAAGCTGCACTTGGGAAAGGAGCAGCAGTCATTTCTCTTAGCTGGGGGAAGGAACTTTCTGGTATTTTGTGGGTTGCACACTAACAGTTTACACTTAGACAAGATTACACTTAGACAAAATTATAAAGTGGGTTGCCTCATTTTATCAAGGCCTCAGTGACCTTGCCCAAGGCTGATATTTCGTGAGAATGTTTATGCCCAGCAGGAGAATGTCTGCTTCCACAGTCTTCTCCGATGGTCTCAGCCTCCCCTTGGGCCTGGCCTTTACAGCACCAGGGATGTCCCTGTGCAGGTGAGAAAGGGAAAGCAGCCCTTGGTCTCCCAGCCGGACACCTGCGGCTAGAACTCAGGGCTGTGAGGCTCTGGCCTTACCTCACAACCAGCCCACTGAGAATTAAGGCTGGACTCAAAGCAGACGTGAGGAGGGCCAGCAGGCTGCCTGAGATTCTGGGTGAGAATCCTACCAGTGACGCTCCGTGCTCAGTACTGGAGAGTGAACCCAATCACAATGCTTCAGTGGGACAAAAGGGACTGAGGGAGAAGCACAAGTCAGAGTCCCAGACAGAAGCGAGTAAGCAGAGGCCTTCAGAGGCAGACGCAGGAGCACTGGGAGGAGGTGGAGGGAGAGAGGAGGCGCTGAGAGGCTGATGGCACAGGCGCACGTGCCTGGGCATCGGACACAGGCGGGGACACCGAAGGACTCAGGAGGAAAGAGATCCATAGCCCCTGCTGCCTCAGGTTGTTATTGGGACAGGAGTCTAGCTGTAGCGCCTCAAACCACATGTTAGCCCTAGTAATATAGTTTTCATTATAATAAATCTTCACCAGCTCAATATTCTTTTTTTGCCAACTGAACCGAAGAAAAGGTATGACCTGGGATGCCTCATTTTATAAGGAGGTAAAAACCCAGCATATTTCCTTTATGACTCAGCTGTTGAATGTCATAAAGCTAAATTCAGTCTCAAAAGTGGGAACAAGTTTACTCTCTGATTCTGGTAAAATATTGCATATGCAATCCTTATACAAATAAATGAAGATTTAACTTTTAAATCTTTAATCGTCTGCTTTAATACAGTTTGAGTTTCCTCTTTGAAAGTAGGCACAGTATAAATTTTAAGTAGCAATGTGGGAGAGATGGAAATAAAATGTTATTTCATATCAGATTGTAGCACAGGAAATACACGGCAAAGTAAGTCAACAGACATAAAATAAAACATCATTGAGTAACTGCATGTGACAAAAGACAGCAGATTGATTTATACATTTAGAAAAGCACACAGCCCATTAAAATGAGGCCAAGAGTGGCCAGGAATGGCCAAGGAAACCATTTCCTTACACAGCAAAAGCAAAATGCTTGATATTGGGAAATAAAAAGGTAGAAGTTCATACTGGTTGTGACTATTCCTATTTATGTAGCTTTTTGTAAAATCAGCCAATGTAAGTAGTAAAAATGCAAAAACTAAAGTGTGAGACTAAATACAAAGTAACTGAATAAATACATTAGATAGTACTTGACTAGGTTAGAACTTTGTCACTAATACAGAAATGATCAACTCTACCATTTTCTCTTTGGTAATCTGTGGAACATCAATAATCCTCAGCCTTAACTGAGAGCTCTCAATAGTCTGGAAATTTCCAGCTGATCTATATAGACTGATGCAAAAATAAAATTAAAACTTCCCAAATCTCAGCTAATCAGAATTCTTAGGAAATAATTACATGTTGCTTTTAACTTTTTCTATTAACTAAGAGTTCACCCATTAGGTCATTTGCTTCCACTCTTTGAAGCAAAAACTACCCATAACGTATCATGTTCAGCATCAATTTTTCACAGCAGCAAGGGGGGAATCTTTGGCAGAACATAACTGTTCTAATGGAAGCTGCTTTTGAGAAAAGAGATTTCTGACTTGACACAGGTAGTTCTGTGTAGTACTCAGCACAGTGGCCAGCCCACAGAAAACATGCTCCGAGAGTGGACAGTTGGTGGTATTGATGTCGGGCCTGCTCCACCCACGGAAGCCTGGGCTGCAGGAGGACTACTAGGGGACTGAGAGTGGCCTTTACTTTTCAACCCAGGTTTATTTTTCTATTATAAAGTTTTTAAAAATATTTATTGCATAATTTAAAAAAATAAAATGAAGAAAAAAGCAATATCCACAGACATGGAAGCATGAAACAGACTGGCAGATCTCAGAGGGAAGGTGGGTGGGAAGAGATGAACCAAAGGGCTTATAAGCCTACGTGCACAGCCAATGGACACAGACGATAGACAGGTGAAGGCCTGGGGTGGGGTGGGAGATGGGGGGGCAAAGGGGAGAAAATGGGGACATCTGTAATACTCTCGACAATGAAATAAATTTTATAAATCAATCAATCAATAAATAGCTAAGTGACCTTTAGCTGTGTTTCAGGAAACTGAGGCTTTAAAATTTCTTCTTTTCTTTAAAAAATGCAGCGCATTTCCACACACATTCATCATCTTTCTGCACAACAGTTGGGTGGAATCAAGGGTAGCTGCTGTTCCCAGTGCACGGAAGGAAAAACATTCAAAGGTTAAGTGACTTTCCTACTTGGCAGGGACAAAAAGACAATCTCTGTTGCTTGAATCTCCCTCGGTGGGGCTGCAGACCATTTTGCTACCAAACAATAACAACGTTAATTACTAATCGCTAAAACATTCATGAGCATTGATTGTCCCGTGAATTAGTTCAGGTCCTCACAGTGTGGTGGGAAGCATTTCTTACCTCCTCCTAACGACTGAAAGCCCTGATTCGCTAAGATGTGCTCTTAATGTTTTTTAAAAAAATTTATTTTATTGTTGAGAGTATTACAGATGTCCCCCATTCCCCCCTTACCCCCCTCCACCCATCTCCCACCCCTCCGTAGGCCCCAACCTGTCTGTCGTCTGCGTCCCTGGGCTGTGCACATATGCTTGTAAGTTCTTTGGTCAGTCTCCTCCCGCCTCCCTTCCCGCCTTCCTCTGAGATCTGTCCGTCTGTTTCATGCTTCCATGTCTATGGTCCTACCTTGTTCATCAATCTATTTTGTTCCTTAGATTCCACACATAAATGAGATCATGTGATATTTGTCTCTCTGACTGACTTGTTTCACTTAGAATAATAGTTTTACACTTTTAAATTTCACCTGTGATCTCCTTTGAAGCTATCACTTACTTTGAAGCAGAAACGAGGCTAAAATAAATAGGTGGATACAGTCTTGAGAAGAAATTAGAAAAACATAACCTCCTGTAATCAGCCAGCTCCCTGGAGCATACTGCTTACAAATCAACTCTGAGCTGGCTTTGAGTGGTAGTCATGGAGATGCTGAGAGGGACTGGATTTAGGATAGGCTTTGGAAGTACAGCTGGCTGGTTTTGCTGGTAAATTAGGTGTGAGACAGAGAAACTAACTCCCAACTGTGGGGTGTGGGCAGCAGGGTGAATGTGGGGTCACTTTCCAGCATGAGGAAAATGGAAAGAGCAGGTTTGGGGGAATGAAATAAAGAGAATTTGTTTTTCAAAATGTTAAGCTTAAGGAGCTTAAAATCTATGCAGGTGGAGATACCACACAGGTAATTACGTATCTGAGTTTAAGGCTCACGGGGGTGATCAAAGCTAGAGATAGAAATATGGGAGTCATCGGCTGGTGGGGACCGGAGGGGATCCCTTGAGAGTTCAGATTGAGAAGGTTTGAGGACTGAGAATTGGAAGCACTGAGTCAAGCTCCCATAGAGAGCATGGCGCATTTCAAGAAATGTTCCTAAAGTAATGATCACCTCTATCAAATGCTACTAAGAATTCAAATAAGATGACTGAGAGCCCGGCCGGGTGTGGCTCAGCGGTTGAGAGTCAACCTAGCATCCAGGAGACTGTGGTTTGATTCCCGGTCAGGGCACATGCCCGGGTTGCGGGCTCAATCCCTAGTTGGTGGCCTGCAGGAGGCAGCCGATCAGTGACTCTCTCATCACTGATGTTTCTCTCTCTCTCTCTCCCTCTCCCTGAAATCAATAAAGATATATTTGAAAAAAAAAAAAAAAAAAAAAAGAAAGATGACTGAGACTAGACAATTGGGGTTTGCAACATGGTGTTCATTAATAACCCTGAAAAATAAGAGTTCTATTGAAAATAAAGTCCTAATTGAAATGAATCCAGAAGCCCTGTGAAGTCAGAAATGGAGAAAGAATATTCAGAACCAGTTTTAGCACATCTGTCAAATAGTAGAGCAGAGAAATAGGACAGTAGCTGGAAGGGCGCGGGGGTCAAGCTTTTGGTTTTGTTTGGTTTTATTTGTTTAGACTGACTTGGTTTGTTTGCTTTGTTAAACATGAGATGCAGTAGGGCATGCCTGGAGGCTGTTGAGAATATAATAGAGAGAAAAAATGATGGCACAGAGGCAAGGGGGAGGAAGTCCAGGAGCAAGGCCCGGAGCAGAGCGGCACCCCAGGGACACGGGATGGCTCAGCCGCGGAAGCCTGGACGGTCCACCCACCGACCCGTCCACCAGCCACCGCAAGAGGGGAGCAGGCCGAGGGCACTGCTAACGATGGGGATCGTTTTGTGAATTTTGGTAGTAAACAAAGGAGGAAAATAAATTTTGCTTCGCTCTATTTTACTAAAGCAATGTGAAAAAAAGGCACGGGCGTGTTCTGGAGGAAAGGGAAGTTGGAGGTTGGGGAAGAGACAGTGTGGAAAGTGGTCTTGGGGGGCGGGGGAGCTGACTAAGGAGACTGTGGCCTTGCCCTGCGTGCCCGGGACTGCAGCGTGGTCCCGTTTCCTTCCAGCCACGGGCACAGGGAGCGCAGGCGTGCGATTAACCGAGCCTGGGCTGGCAGCAAGTGTGGTGATGGGAGAGAGGGGGACGGGGCTGTGTGAAGGGGGGTGATGACTGCAGTGACTGTGGGACCTGCGCTGGGTAAGGACAGCAGGCGGTACCTGTCAGGTAAACGGAAAACAGTAGCAAGTGCACCAGGGACATCAGCTCCTTCAAGGACGGGAAGCTCTGGAGTCCTCCCCCTTCCTCCAATGTTACTGTTATCATAGCATAGGTTTCTCAGGAATGCTAGCTATAATATTATACTATAACGGTCTACATTACATTATATAAGTTTGCCGTGAACGCAGTTATTCAGTTTTTAAACAAATCTCGACAAACTTTCATTTATATATTCCAAAACCCAAATGAGAGGAGCGTCCAAGTACAACCAGAATGGCCTGTTGTGTTAGCTTAGTCCTACATCTAGTTTTGACTCCCCCCCCCCCCAACCTCTATATCCAAATGAACCCCCAGGCACTTCCGACGCCTTTTCCCATACGCTCGTCTCATTTGCGCTCTTTCCTTTCCGTGTTCACCTCAGATCCCTGGAGACACAACCTCCACCTAGAGGCTCTCAGCTTGCACTGGTCTGCAAGACTGACTAACCTCCGGACTCCCTCACTTGTGCTCTCTTTGCAGCCCAACTGTGTCTCCAACATGGCCAACCTTGCTTGGTTTCATGCCCCGGTGCAAACTCGTCACATCTGTGCAGTACTTTCCACGAAGCAGGAATTTCCTGCGCTTTCCCATTGCCTGGCCTCCCCCTGCTCCTGTTCCCTGCCCCATCCTGGGAGCGCCCGCCCTGCCCTGGAACATGCGGCGGCTCCGCTGCGCACTTAGCCAGCTGTGCGGGAGAGACCTTGAGAACCCTGGACACCCGGGACCACAGCTAGCTGGCAGAGTCCTCCCTTGGCCGCCCGGGTTTGGAAACACTTCACAGGCCGTTTCCTGTGAGTTGGGCAGAGATCGATCGCCTTTTTGGAAATCTCTCTCCTGGTCAGCTGCTTGTTGGCCGGCCTCTGTGCGAATTGGAGTGTGAGCCTTTGGGAGAAGGCAGGAGAAATGTGCTTGGGAGTCATTTGCTAGAGGAGAGAAGGGTTGTGATTGTGTGGATTCAGGTCCCAAGACCAACCAACTTCCCTTTCTTCTTTCAAACATATGGAATAAATAAAGAGAAAAATAGGTTATTGGTTTTAGCTAGCCGTATTTGTCATCTTCCCTCCCCACCCCCCAAAAAGCACTTTTTAAAGGGAAAAAAGCCTTTGTTTATTTAGGCCATGGGGGTTTGAGAGCACAGCTGGAACAGCTGGTAAGCCAGCTTAACCCTTCAGAAGGCTCGGCCAGAGGGAGGAGTGAATACATAAGATAACAGAACACTGATGTTTGCACAGCATACTGGAGCTGGTCATTAGGTCTCTGGAATAAAAAATATGTCAAATGCCAGCCTGTGAAGTCTCCTCCTGCCCTAGAGAACATACTCTCAAGGCCTAAGGGAGCACCAGGAAACCTGCTGATGGTTTGGGCTCTGCACAAGGAGCATTGCTTTGCCCCGTCTCTCCACAGTGAGAGTAAAGTGATGGTGTCATGAGGACAGAAGCCAAGATGCGGGTGAGGGCTCCTGTGCACAGGAGATGCTTCGGGAAGGCCGCAGGCTGGGCCTGTGATGTGCGTCCCTGCTCTCTCCCCACATGCTCAGAGCTGGAGCGCAGGGAGCGGAGCTGAGCCCCTCCTTACTTCAGGGCAGACCGAGGTCAATGTGACTCAGGAGAGAAAGCTGCCAAAGGGAGCGTGAAACAGAGCCAGCGGAAAGGATTGCGAGAACTGAAGGAAGCCACACCAGGGCTCCCGAGGCTGGCGGAGCGACCGCAGAGCGTACAAAGTTCACTCCTCTCTCCCTGGCAGGTTAGGGGCAATGCGAGCAGGGTGTCTGTCCAGGGACAATGGCACGACTTGGGCCTCCAGCCCCTTGCCTGCTGTAAAAATGGAATGTTCTGCACACTCTGCAGTTTGTCCCATTATATTTGGTGTCTCAGGGGAGGGATGTCAATGAGCATATTATTAGGGAATGTTGTTAGTAGAAAACAGAAATCTGGAGCATTTGTTTTTATTATATTTTTTAAAGGCTCTACCATAGACTAAGCTGGACAAAATTGATCGTGTTGGGAGCCTGTGGCAGCTGGAATTGGTGGGTGAGAGCTCTCAAGAGAGGAGAACTATGCAAACAAGGAGCTTGAGAAATCTTCGTAGGACTCTGCTTTAACCTACTGGTGAACACTAAGGTGTGCACAGAGTGAATCTCCATGTGGCAGGGCAGAGAACTACCAGGGATCACATGCATAACCCATGGACACACACAACAGTGTGGTGAAGGCCTGCGGGGGAGGGTCAATGGAAGAAAAAGGGGACATCTGTAATACTTTTAACAATAAAAATTTTTTTAAAAACCTAGAAAAAAAAGAACTACCAGGGATCTGTAAACTGAACAATATCCAGAACTCGGGCATGGTTGGGAGACATCGAACTTCTGAACAGCCAGAGTGGGAGACCTCACTGAACACCCAGATGCTCAGTAGTGACCTGAGTAAGCACGTACCTTAGTCAGGGACTAAGTTAGACCTAACCTTAAAAGGTTTAAAACTAGCCTTGAAAATCAAAGTGTTTCACAAGTAACGTTAATGCTGCCCCGGAAGCATCAACACTTTTTAAGTGAAGACAATGAAATCCAGATCCCGTGTGACATATGTAACATAACACATTACAATGTTCACCATCCAACATATAACTACCAGGCATGCAAAGAAGCAGGAAAAATGACCCACAAACAGGAGGGGGGAAATCATATAATAGAAATAAGCCCAGAAATGACAGAGATGGTGGCATCACTAGACAGGGACTTTAAAATAATGATTAGAAAAATGCTCAAAGATTTAAAGAAAAACATGAATATTTATGGAGAGCCAAAAGGAAAATATTAAAAAGGAACCAAATGGAACTAGAATTATTTCTAAGTTATTGTTTCAAAATGCAATATCTACAATAAAAAATTAAATGCAAAGGTTTAACAGTAGATTATACCCCACTGAAGAAAATATCAATGAACCTGAAGACATAGCAGTAAAAACTCTCAAAACTGAAGCAGAGATAGAAATTATGGGAAAAAAATGAACAAACCCTCAGTGACCGATGGCATGGTATCAAGCAAATAATATATGTATTTTGTGTCCTGGGAAAAGGGGTGGCATAAAAGATACTTAAAAAATACTTCCTGAAATATTTCCAAATTTGAATGAGAACTGTGAACCCATAGATCCAAAAATAACAACCAAGAAAAGCCGAATAAACATGAAGAAAGTCACAACAAAGTACACAGTAGTCAAACTGGGGAATATCAGTGATAAAGGAAATCATTTTCCAAGCAAAGAAAAGGAGAGAGATATTAAATATTGAGGGAAAAGTCAAGACTAACTGCTTTTCATGTTGTTGCTGTTGTTAGAAACAAGGCAAAGGCCAGAAGACATTGTAAAATCATTACTGAGGTCAGTTTTAAATCAAATAGAAAAATAGAGATTATGAGAAAGACCACTAGCTTTTCTGATTGCTAACCTTTGACAGTTTCTATGAAGTTGTAGGGGAATAAATACACTAAACACACATCAGTCTCCCGCTCACCTCACTCAGTGAGCTGCTCTACTCAACTTCTCTCCTTTTGCGAGTGGCAGCAACCTCGCCTCGGTTCCTTGGACTCTCTGTCTTGGATCGTCTTTTTTGTTTGGGCTTCTTTACCTTGCACTGTCAGTCAGCCTTGAATGACTCTCCCATTGTGACAGTTCTTCCATCTGTTCCTTATAGTTAATGGCTGCAGCTGCCATTCTAGCCAAGGGCTTTCTTACAATTTCCCCAAGTCCTTGTGACTAGGAATGGCCTCTTAGCGTCTAGCTTCTCCAAACCATTTGTCTACAGCCATCTTCTCTTTTAAAAATACTGCCATATATAAAAATGTAGAATATAAAAATCATCTATTTTAAAGGCTGAATAGTAGTATTGCCAGGGATTTTGAACCATCAGATGTTAAGGAAACTGAAACGAAGTAATTGTGGTTTTTCGGTGTCCTCATATATCCCTAAACAACTAGCATCTCTCCCCGTTTCTTTTCTTTTTTTTTTTTTTGCCACATGATAGTAAAATAACATGCTATAACAGTCATAAGGTTTAAAAAATTCAGCTTGCAGATACCATATGTTTAAATATTTAAAAGTTGTAAATCAGGCAAGTAAACTGCTAAATAAAATACATTTTATTCTCACTCTGGAATATCCTCATGACAGTCTGAAAGGTCAGGTTCGCATTCCTATTATTTTGACTCCTTGGAGTTCAGTGTCCGAATCACAAGCCTGGGAAGAGCTGCCAGCCCACAGTCCTGTCCCCTGGCTGCCGGCCTCTCGTCTCATTTCTCTCGCCATCCCCTCTCTCCCCTGCACTGTGACCGGCTGCACACAGCGTGGGCACTGCAGCCCGCAGAGCCAAGGACCGTGCGCACCCTCGCCAACAGCCACCCCCAGGCCTCTGCTGGGACTGAAGCCCGCGCAGGCCAGGGAGGCAGCCTGCCCCTGGGAGGCTTGCTGAGAAGTGGGCACGGGCCCTGCGAGGCTTGGGCTTTAGGGCAGAGAATTCCAGGCTCCCAGACACTCAGAGGAAAGTCTGGATTAAGGGAGGCACAGGTGGGGGGAATACCTTCTCAAGTTCAAGCCCCGGGGTCTATGGGCAATGTTTTCTTCTAATGCTGCATCTTAAACTTAGAAAAGCCATGCTCCTCAGCATTATATATACCCTTAATAATTGGCCAGTCTCACTCATTCATAAACTCATAGGCTTGTCCTGGTCACGACCAAGTTTTTATAGTATCTTTCCCTTCTTTAGATCTTTCTTCTCTTTTTAAGACCTTTTGCTTCACATGGGCCCAAAGTCCTATTTTCACATATTTGTGCACATCTTTAAATGTCTAAATGTTTTCCTCAAATTGAGGCTGTTTCTACTACCATTGAAAACACTGAATTTTAATAATTATATTGTTTAGCTATATTACCTATAGAAACGATGACATCATACTTAGGAGAATGCTCAGTTGATCTGTACTAACGAAGCTGAGTTGTCTCACACACACACACACACATAGACACACACACACACGACACCATAGTTAAAACCAATGATTATTTTGAAGAAAATGTGAAAGTTTGTTCTTTCCTGTAGTTAAATAGGAACTCTTCTCATTTTTAAACTATAAGGACAATTAAGGCTAGATCGTATATTAAACATTTATTAAGTAGTCACATCAGGATAGATTGCACTTCTAGTATGGAAAGCTCTGTTCTGTCCTCAAAGAGCTAATGTTCAAAGAGTTAAGAGGGGGGTAACCAGCATAAGCAAACAGCGGCAGGTACGGATTCAAACTCAGCAGAAACTGTCCTCAATACAGTTTCCTTTCTGCTCTCTCCCTGATTGTGTGCAAACAGATTTTTGGCGTGTGGAATCATGTCATTGCTTAAATTGACAGTACGAGAAATGGACTCATCCCAGCTCTACCTCTTTCAGGCCTGGGGACAGTCCCATCTTTGGTGGCCTTCCCATCAGGAAAGTGTCTGAAACAGACAGAAGACCACAGCCTGTCCTGCGACCTATGGCACTTCCCAGAGGCAGCTTTGAGATAAACCGTCTCCCACAGCTGTAATATTAGTTAATTCAGGCTGACATGACTTCACTGGAGTCCTACGGATTTCAGGCTCCCTAGTGAAGAAAGTAAGAAGGAAAACTTGTCTAATGTTTCAGAAAGAGCCTCAACACTCTCAGCAAATGAATGCCAGAGAGAAAGTGAGATGGCGGATAGCCGAGGGCTCTAGTGGGTTCCCTCCGGTTGTTAGTGCTCCTCTTTCAATGCTCTTATAGCACTTTGTTTTATTTCTGCAGCTGTGTGATTGGACATAATTACAATGATTTGTGAATTCCACAGCACAGTGAAACATTTGATTACGGAAATCATGTCTTAATCTTTATGTCTCCAGTGTCCAAAACAGGACCGGCAGTTAAAACAAAAGATAATTTTATTGAACAAACAGGTGTCAATACTGAAGAAAGTCTTAGGTAGGTGGTATGTTGGACATATGGAAATGTATGTACTACACTTATGTAAAAAATCCACTGAGAATTTTGGATGTTGGAGCAAAGAATATATCCTTCCATCCTGATAAGAGTGGATCTCTTACCATCTAGAGCCAAAGGTTGGAATTCCCAAAATTAATGTATTCTTTAGTGGGGTACTGAAGGTATTTATAAAAATAGAAATGCAACCTGGGGAAGACAGGATGACATATAATTATTTATCTATTAACCCCTTGGTGAAATTGGCCAACTGTGCAGTCTCAGCAGCCATCAGACTCCTGATGGAATGAGGTGTAAACCACTCATTTGTAAGAGAGCAGGGATAGGAACATGGACCCACCCGGACTGTAGGATGTCAAAGTGAAGAAAGCTGGGCCCTGATTCAATGGTGACAAGAGGAAAGGTGAAGATTTTATCATCATTTTGTCCAAATTATAAATTAGATCCGTATATGAGTGTCTCATAGGTAATTTCTTAGCTTTTTTAATTTTTGTGTACTTTCTAACACTTATCTTTTTATCTTAGAGGGAAGGGAGAGAAAGAAAGAGGGATTAAATTATAAATCCCTTTTCACATTACATACTGTGAAATTATCGACGTTGACTACATCTTGTGGGCAACTTCACTGCAATATGTTTTGTCGGTCAATGCCTAAAATCTTAAGATAAATTTGCTTTGAGTTGTGCCTACTTAGTGCAACACAACTTAGATTTTTTATCTTAGAAGTGAAATCACCAGATTGGAACTAGGGTAAGCGCACCCCCCCCCCCCCCCCCGGCCAGCGCCGGGCCCTGTAAGAAAGGGCAGTGGGCTGGGCGCCGCTTCACCTGCTCAGGCCACACGCCAGTTCAGAGCCCCTCAGGTGAGGCGGCGCAGGGCCCCCAGAACAGTCAGCAGCTAAGGTGTGGCCTCACCCAGATACCATGCGGGCAAGTAAAGAGTTTTAACGGAAGAGAATTTCCTACATTCACATGGCCTTTGGATTAATAGCTTCTTTGCCTTTAAAAAATAGTTTTATAACCCACGTATGCATTCCCACACAATAGATTAGTTGTTCCTGATTTTAAATTTTCTGAAAAAGAAATAAAAGCTATAAATGTCCCTTTGTCTTGTTCTTTTCAGTACATGCTGTTGTGAGATTCACCCAGGAGTTGTGATTGTTGCAGTTAATACTCTCTGGTATGACTATATCACAATTTTATTCTGCCCACTGATGATGAACATTGGTTTACAGTGTGTTTAATGTATTATGAACATTTGACAAAATGCGGCAAGAATTTAAATGTATAAGAACTAAAACGAAAACAGAACATTTCTGGAACAATATCTTATTGTAGATTCCTCATAGACTTATTACTGAACCTAGGCCGAGAACATTTCCAAACCATCGATGAAACCAATCTTAAAAATTAGATGGATCCTAGAAATCATATAGTCAAATCCTTTACTAATAGATGAGGCAACACATCCAAGGAAGATTTCATTTGGTCATAATGGCATAATTGTAGACATAGTCAACGGTGAAAGCAAACTCTCCAACTTTGGTAATACAGAACTCTCTTAACTTTCATGTTGCTGATTTCTCCACCAGTCACTCAGCACCCTGTAAGTGGTGAAGTGGTAAAGATCGTCTACCCAAAGGGGTCAGTCCGTAGTCAGAAATGAAAAACATTGGTGTTATATTTAGAAGAAAAAAAAAAACCACCTTTTAAATATATGGTTTTATTGATTTTAGAGAGAGAGGGAGAGAGAGATAGAAACACCAATGAGAGAAACATCAATCAGCTGCCTCCAGCATGCCCCCCACTGGGGATCGAGCCCTGGCTGGAATCGAAGCAGCAACCTCTTGGTGCATGGGATGAAGCTCAACCAACCGAGCCACATCGGCAGGGCTAGAAAAAAATTTCTAAAATAATGTTTTGGGTATCAACTTACTACAAAAGATGTGGCCTTAAAAATACTTGAGGAAACCATTTTTGGATTTTAGATATAGAAGATTTATTATAATATTATAGGATGAATTTTTTTGCATAAAATTTTTACATGTGTTTTTCATCATTTCTTTCCAAATCATCTGCTATTTTAGACACAAAACAAATTAAACCAAATTGTGTTCTCAATATCAGATAAAATGTTGGCCATTAATTGGCAACCAAAATCAAGTCTTGTTCTGTCTCAAAGAATGAGCATGCAGAGGAAGAAAACCATTCCAGGAGAAACATTTTGGGTGGCAAAGAATCTCTGAAAAGTTCTATGCAATTAAAAAAAAAAAAGATAACTTCCAGACAGTTTGAAATTTCAACATTTTTTAAAAGAGAAATTAAAACGGTCTGTCACTTACAGTAAAGAACGTAGACATATCAAGGTAAATGTCATGGTCTGGGATGAGTAAGACATGCATCGGCGTATTTTGCACTCTGCACCAGATCATATGACTTGACACTCAGTGTTGGCCTGAGGTTCAGGTGTCCTTTTCAGTGTGACGTAGACAGAAAGACACTGTGTGGGTAAGTTGCCCGCTAAGGGGCAGATATAGAGTGAAACAAGCACATGCAGAATCTATATCAGCAAAGCCAGTGACGATAGAAGGGCTTAGCCAGTGGGTCTTTTTCATCAAACGTGTTTTCACCATGTGTCTCTAGGCAGTGTTGAAATGTTTACATTCTACTATATGCGTGGGGGTTTTTGTTATTTGGTTTTGATTTGGCTTACTTCTAAATAAAATTTCCTTTCCTTTCAATTCTTACCTGAAGTTAGACTTTCCAAATAAAAAACCCCTCCTCTGTTTTACTTCCTAAAGCATCCTGAGACACAGGGAAGTAGAGGTGCTGCCTTTCTTGAAACAGGCCACACTCACTTGAATGCAAATTTCTTAATTGTTTGTGGCTAATCGACTTCTCTGTCATCATCGCTACTAGACCACATGGCTAGGATCTACTGGACACTTGTATGTGTTATATGATTTGACTTCCTGCATTTAAATGGCTGTTTCACCTGGGATTTGGAATTTATCTAGATGGCTGAGATATGCATTATATTTTCAGTTGTCCTTGACATAAGAGCCCTTTTTAATAAATAGAAAGACAAAACATCTCACCAATGTGCTTGAACCCATTGACTCATGATGTCAGCCTACTGCCCCGCAAGTCAGCTAAACTCGAAGCTCATAGGGACAGGAGGGACAGTAGAAAGAGGAGTGTAATTGGTAATTCAATGGAAACTGTCTTATTTTAAGAGAACATATTATCTGTAAATATGAAAAAGAAACATACAACCTACTGTATGCCTTTATAGTCTTCAAATTAATACCTAGTGCTTAAATGCTAAAAATGCTTTAATAACGATGACACGCTCACAAGATAAGGCTTGTGCCTGAACAGCCAGGAGAAAGCCTATAGCAAGAAACATGACATTGAATTTTACTGTCACTGAAAGTGTTTTTCATAGCGACTAAGAGATATACATAACACTGTAAATGTATGATATCGTTACAAAGGAAAGAAAACGAAGCATGTGAATTCTACCCAATGGGGGACCAACATCAAAAGGGGTTTTAGGACAGAGTGGTCCACAGCTGCACGAATGCTCTGTAATCTTAAAAACAAAACCTGGTGGTGTCAGCAGCATAAAGAGCTGAATTTCTATTGAAAGGCTGCTTCCTAGGGCGAGGGCATTTCATTATATGCTCTCCTCTCAGCCTGCACTGCTGAATAAAATTGCCTGACAGCACGGTAGGCGGAAAATGAAGAGAACGTCTACCACACGGCTATGATAGGGAAGGAACCGTGCAGTGGTTTAAGTTTCGGTGTTAAAGAATATGCGAAATCTTCCAGGGCCTATATGCATTTTTTTTTAAGTCTGCCTCAAAACAGTTAAATATGGCTTGAGTAAAGTATAAACTGTCTAATTAAAAAGGTAATGACTTTTAGACATATTAACAACTATACTAAGGGCCGAAAATGCAAGGCCTAGGAATGTCTATACGAGCTCTTTGACACCCAGACAAGCTGGAGATGAGTTTTAATCCGAAATTTGTAACTCACTCCCTGCAAAACTCTTCCTCCCAGAGCCTTGGGTATCCCCGACTCAACCTGTGTCTTCTCTGTTGCCGTAATACGCCATGTCCAGCTATAGGAAGCGCCAGGCCCTCCTCGGAAGCCTGGGGCTGGCCAGAGAGAACGTGGGAGAGCAAGTGATTCACTGCCAGGGAGCAAACAGGAGCCAAGCTAATGCATGACCCCTCTCGCTTTTGTAGAAGGTACGGAAATAAAGCAGGGCCGTGCTCTGCTTCACCTACAAAGTATTGGTGTTTAATGATCACTTGAATTAAAAATCAGATATTTTCCTGTTCCCACTTTATTCTTCACATCTTATCAATGGTGAATGTTAACGAGCGTCAGCCCATAGGGCTGTAAGGTATGATTGCAGCTATAGTGATCTCCCTCCAATTTCCTGAAAAAGATTTGAACAAAACGAAGAAAAAATACGGATATAGCCAAGTCCTGGGAGGAAGCTGTAGAGTCAAATGGGTTAGTTGAGGATAATTTAGTAGAAGGTCTATTTACATATGTGCCAGGAGAATGAAAGGAAACGAACAGAAGATAATGTATGTACCCATCTGGGGAAAGGGGTGAGAGGAGCAGAGGAAGTCGTGTTAGGTCTGGTTTGGTCTTTTAACTAAGCGAACATCTGTAAGAGGCCGTAAGTGTTAAAAGGCTCAGTCCTCCTTAGCTCAATATAGTTAAAGCAGCAATCGAAGCTTAGAGGTCCACGGCCGTCTCCTCCTTTGTGCTCTCGCTGAACTTCACACTCAGCTCTAACATTTACGACATGGTCTGCAGGCCCCTGCAGAGTGGTATCAGGAATTCGTCATAAATGTGCTCCCTTCGCCACTTCTTCACTTCTCAGGTACAAAAGGGAATAAAAGTTTTTTTAAAAAAAGCTGATAAATAAATATTCACGCTTTGTAAGTTTGGCGAAGCTTAAGGAGGAGTAAGAAGCAGAGAAAGGAACTAATACGTCGCGACTTGGGCGAGGCAGCTGCGCTCCATGTGTGACCCGTTTCTTTTCTACCGTGTGTTTCTTACGGCGCTTCCCTCTGGACCAGTCGGTGAGCTCCCTGGCCCCCGAGCAGTGTCATGCAAACGGCCTGTGCTGCGACACAGCAACACACACTCCCACTAAGATCCCGGCTCCCTCACCAAGTGGACGGTGGAGCCAGTTTGCATCACACCCTCCCTGGGGAAGGGACTTGGCGTCTCTCAGCTCAGGACTGGCCCTGGGCGGCCCTCCCTGGGCCTCGGAACACAGCTCTGCTTTGTTCTAGGTCTGGGAGGAAATGGATCATTAGTGGATGCAGAAGTGGAGAGACTCAGGCATTCTATTTATCATCAAAAGTCTATTGGGGACCCTGGCCAGTGTGGCTCAGTTGCTTGGAGCATTGTCCCATGCACTGGAAGGCTGTGGGTTCGATTCTCAGTCAGGGAACGTACCTAGGTTTCGGGTTTGATCCCTGGTCTGGGTGTGTATGGGAGGCAACCGATCGGTGTATTTCTGTCACATTGATGTTTCTCTCTCTCTCTCTCTCTCTCTCGTCCTTAAATAATTTTTTTTAAAAATTATTTAAAATAATAATTTTGTTATTTTAAAATAATAAAATAATTTTTATTTTAAAAATAATTTTTATAAAATAATTTATAAAATATAAAATATTTTTTTAAATAATTTTTTTAAAAATAATTTTTTAAATAATTTTTTTAAAAAAAGTCTATTGGGGAATCCAGCTCTCTTGTTTAAAGAATTCTGCTCCTAGTTACACAGCTCTGCCAAATTTTCTGTACACATGGCTGTCATGTTGTTTTAATAATGCATTTACACTATAGGAAACTGGCATTAAATATTTTTGGGGTGGGGATATCGGAAAGAGAAACTACCAAAGTGCCCTGTGTTCAGCCAAAAGCCCAAGGGGCAGAAGAGTAGGTGACGCCATCCACTCTGTGTCTCAGGACGACCACAAGTAGCCGTTAGACTTTTTCGAAGCAATCCTGTTCATTGCGCTGCTCGGAAGAGAACCCTTCTCCTACTGTAAGTCACAGAGAGAAAGAAACCCTGTTGACTCCTTCACGAAACATCATGACTGGGTGAGCGCCAGTGCATTTCTGTCCTCAAAGAGCGCTGTACGAGTGAAAGAACTCGCCGGTATTTAGTAAAACCTATTTTAATGGTTCAGGATTTAGGTTCTGAGGGTTTTCAAAGGCAATGCATTCATTTTAGAGTAGTTGCTTGCAATGAGTAATTTTCGGTTGCTTTTCCTAATTTTGTGCTCTTTTGATTTATCTGAGAGCTTGAGAGAAACAGCTATTCCACGTCAGTGTTTAAGGTAATTATAGCAAAACTTGATTTTCATCACTCTGGGAAAAATATTTGAACTTTTTATTTAAAAATGTCCCATGTGGATCAAGTTCATCATCATTTTTAACCTGGGTTACTCTGGGCTGGGCTGGCCTGTGGGACAATGACGTCCTGTCCCCTGTGTTCTTGGCGCTCACTGTCCATGGCACACCCAGCCATTCAGTCAGTCACCACTGAGTGTCTGCTCTGGGGTTGCAGTGACCACACTCTGTCTTCACGGAGTTTATTGTTTAGAAGCTACTCAACACATATGTATTAAGTTAATGAATATTAATGAATAACTCACATTCTCTGGCTTATTGCCTCTACTTACAGGTAGTTGACCAGCAATTCCCAGTTATTTGGGGTATCCCCTGGGACCCTTCCACTTACTTGGAGAAAGATCTGTATATGATCTTCTCTTTTATGATTATAAAAAGCACACTCACTACATGCCAGACCTGTTCCAAACGCGAAACAGACATTAATTCACCTGTGTTATCCTCCTGCCAACCAGAGTACACGTACACAGTCCATCTTACACAACAAAGTGTGGGAGACTTTCCTCCACCTTGATTTCCGTTTTGTTAGCCGGCTCTAGAAACGCCAATGCTTCATAAAATCGCTCATGAAAACCTTCCCTCCACAAGGGCTGCTGAACAGTCCTGCAGGCCAGGCGTCGGGGAGAACTGCTGTGCCAGTCTCTTCCATTGCCCACCGCGCCCCGCTTTCTCCCCACAAACGCTTACTCCGATTGTTCTGATTTTTCCATCAACCAAAATCAAAAGCTCTCATTCATATTGATATGCAAATAGCTCCTAAGGGAGTCCCATTTCTGCCCCTTCTCATTAGCTGCCTTAGTCAACCACGGGATGGAAATACAGATAACCAAGCAACTGTATTCACTTCTGGGTGCTGATTCCCACAAAGTGCCACAGACCAGGTGGCTTGAGACAACAGAAACCTATTCTTTCACAGTTCAGGAGGCCAGAATTCAAAATCAAAGTGTCGGCAGGGCTGGTGGTGGGGGCTCAGAGGGAGAACTCACACCTCTCTCCTAGTTTCTGGTGACCTCTACCAATTCTTGGCATTTCTTGGCTCTGACACATCACTCCAGTCTCTGCCTCCATGGATACATGGCTTTATCCCTGTGTGTCTATTAAATGAGAGTTTAAATGTCCTTTCAGGCTTTTATGACTATTTTTATATTATTTTATAATCTGATTTTTTAACTCCATCATATACAGGGTAGGGCAAAAGTAGGTTTACAGTTGTTCATATGGAAAATAATACAATAGTAAACTCTGTTTTGGGTATCTACAACTGTAAACCTACTTTGCTCCACCCTGTATATAATATATTGAGCATGTTTCTGTATCCTTTAATATTTTCAAACATGATTTTCAATAGCTCTAATGGAGGGAATCATAATTTATTTACACAACTTTGTATAGTTGGACATGTATATCATGTTCAATTTTACACTATAATTAATCACCATTGTGATAAACCTTGTTTTAAACATATTTCCCATTCATTTCTTTGGGTTGTTATGACTTTACAAATATAACATTAAATTCTACCAAAATCAGGTATATTTTAATGGATTTTGTTTTTATATATAGGAGGCTCATATCTTAACTCACTAAATTCAATGTATTTTGTATTTCTCCAGTAAGAACCCAACAGATGGTGCTGTTGGTGCAACTTTCCAAGAATGACATTGTCTGGATGCAGCCAATGCCTCCAGCAAAGGGACAAGGCAGGATGTGAAATTGTAAAACTGACAGCTTTACCAAGATCCATATGCTAATTTTATGGAAAGAGTTCTGGAAAAGCAAGGGGAAAAAATCATGTTCAAATTCTCATGTCCATCACGGACACTGGGAGAATGGAGGCATCACAACATTTTATTTTCCATCTTGACTCGATTTGCGCTCTCAGAATACCTACACTATCTATACTCTATTGGTGTGGGGTTTTTTCTTCTTCACAGAAACAGCTTAATGAGAGGCCAGCAGGGAGCTCATTTTCCAATGTCAAGTTGAGAGTGCCACACCTTCTCACATACCAGCTCTGTTGCAAGCTCACACTATCCAAATTTTTTAAAACCCCAAACTATCTGTTTTGATCTTTGAAACTACCACAGTGCAAATCTCATTAGGTATTTAATCATATATTTGTTAGCTGTTTTCTAATTGAGAAGGTTCTGCTCTTTTCACCTCAAGGAATCACTTAGGAGACAGACAGCAACATACAATAATTAGATTTGATTGACTCTAATTGATTTGAATGTTAATGAAATGGTGCCTCCAGTGTGTTTTGTTTCACTTGGACTTTGATGACATTTAAGTAGTTGTCTTGCTTCTCCAACCTGCCTCCCCCACTTCTCCTGCCATCACATTCGACACTGGTCCTGTGCCATCAGCATTGTGCGTCTGAAAGCCTTTAGTCAGCTCTTGGTGACACTCCATAGGAGCTCTCAGCTCTTCCAGCTCCATCACCTCCCATGTCAGTTGCCAAGGGAACCATTACTCTGAGTCAACAATAAAAGACTCATCAAATACGGTTGTTGTTTTTCTTTTGCCTTGATGAGAGCCACTGAAAGGCCCTTTTGCATCAGAGCACAAGTGCCAACCTTTCCAACCATCTCTTCTAATAGGATCTGAAAGCAATCTTGATCTGTAGTAAGGGAGGAAAGAGGGAAGTGTGACAAGCCTGAGTTATGGAAGGTAGCTGAGGTCAGTGCCATAGAAATGGTATGCATTTGTTCTCTGAAAGGAAAAATTAAAATTTGATATTTTCGTATTTTGATAGAATTTCTGGCCATGTGTTCTGCTTGCTTGGAGTAGGCTAGATGGGTTTGTATTTTATTCTGACCAGTGTTTTGATGCATCAAGGAGGCAAATGACACATCTGCTGCCTGAGGCTGGTGAGGAAGAGTCTCTGCAGCCCTCCCCCAGGCCTTACGTCTTTTGAGCTGTAAGCAATACAGCTCCATGAATGTAAGAGGAAGTCCCTCTGAAAGCAAGGATAGGCCCAATGCCACACACCCCCTTCATGAGAGTTTGGGGCTAGAGAAAAATTATTCTGCCTCCCTACCCCCATTCCCAGTCTTTTATGCAGAAAACATGAAGTTAAAATGGGCATTCTGGGCAATTTTCATTCGGGAAAATGAAAACAATGTCCTAGGATAGTCAAGCTGAATAGAAAAGTGAGTAGAGAGGAGGGTGTGGAACAGGAAAAGCCAGCACCACCCTTTTTACCTAGTTTTCTGTCTGGTAGAGGAAAGTAGTCTGATTGCTTTTACTACAGTTTTGTACCAGTTGAGCACTTCTTTTGGAGTCACGGACCATTTTCTCAGTGGTGACCATTGCTCACATGGTGATCATTTATTACCTGCATCAGCATCACCTGATGCTCGTAAAATAGCTCAGTGTCCTGGGCCGGACCCAGACCTGTTGAATCAATCTCTGGGAGTGGAGGCCAAGCATCCACACATTTAGCACCCATCCCCAGGTCATTATTCACATAAGTTATGAAAACTAATAAGAGTGTCTGTGGTAGCAGCAAAGAAGACTCCCCTACAGGCAGGGGCACAGGGCGGTCCTCTCAGAACACAAGTTCTAAATCAGGGTGAGCTTTGGGGGAGGCGGGCCTATGGCATATCTAAAGTGGTTAGATCTTTAATCAGATCCCCAAGGGAGTCCATGACTCTCCCCAAAATATTAATAACTACTTGCTCATGGAATGTTTGAGTGGATATCAGGAATAAAGCAGGTACCCTCAAAACAAAAGATCTGGAATCACCTCTGCACCCCTTCTCACTCCTTCCCTTTCCTCCCCTGAAACACCATCCCCACCTCCCAACCTGGACATTGGAATTGTCCAGACTAATCAAAATGTCAATGACTAAATTTGGTTTGTAAGTGAACAAAATGATAGAGTATTGCAATGGCTTTCCTTTTCAGACTGAATGATTGCCTCAAACCAGAAAACAAAAGGTTAATTTTGTCCCCTGCCCACATTATAGAAACAAAATCAATGTCGATGCAGTCACTCCACTTCTCCAAAAACCAAAGTGGTTTCTGAGAAATCTCTAGCCACTCTGAAGAGTGAACGATTAGAACACTCATGATTAGAGAAATCAGATTAATTGGCCTGGAGTGTGATGTGCGAGTGTGTTCTTTAATGAAGATGGCTGTGAAAAGTGGATGCACACAGCGCCCGAGCAGGGTGGCCCAGGAGTGGGGGCCCTGCTCCCCGAAGAGCGCTTGGAAAACTGCGCAGCGTCGGCTCCCTGGACACACCCCGACCTCGACCATCAGGGTCACAGGTGACGGGCCCGGAGCATCGGCAGTTAGAACAAGTTTCCAGGAGACTGGCGACTATGAAACATTCTGAAGTTTGAGCTCTCAGGTAGCATTTCCCTTGAGTCACCTTTACGTGAGGATGAAGGTTACGGGACAGGGAAGGCCATGCCATCCGAGCCTGAAGCACGTCGTTAGTAAACAGCAAGAGGGGACCCAATCTCTCCCCAGGGGGAATTATAATCCTGTCCAGATGTTTATTTCAGAAGGCTGAGAACTGGAAAACAATTGCATAATCATAAGAATTCTGTGCTGGACACAATTAAGAAGCATATTACACCATTGCATTTAATGAATATCTTAACACTTTGTGATTCTACATTTGAAACATCCCAATGAATGTCACCTTCTTTCAAGCAAAAGGGGTCACTGAACCTTAGTACAAAAGGATAAATTTCAAAATTATAGAGCAATTCAAATGCCAACTCTAAGGCTGTCTGATTGGTGAAGGGTGCTCAGAAGGGAGCCTGTCCATCCCCTGGTCTCGCAGGCTTGGGGAAGGGTGGGGACTTCGCATATTGCCCTTTACTGCTCTCGGGAGGGTGTGTCCATGAGACCAGGGATCCATTCCCAATTCGGTCAGTCCCAAGGGGAACAAAACATGTCTGTTTTTTATTTTTTTCCTTTCATTAGCCTCAAATTTGGTCCTGCTTAGAGTTCAGGCTCAGATGTTTCTCAGATGGTCATTATTTTCACACCAAAGCATTTCTGAGGAAGTTGGAAATAGCTCTGTCTTCATAAATAACATAATTAATCATCGATAATTAGTAAGAATGTCTATGTCTTCTTGTCTATTTTTGCTCCCTCCCAATGACTATGCAAAGGAGAGATGTGCCTCCTGGAAATAAAGTCATTTTCTTAACATTTCTTCCATTTTTAATGAAGAAAAAAAGAGTGCTAAATTCACTAGGAGGTAGAAGCAGATCAGCAGATGTAACTGATGTCGAAGAGTTATGTCCGCTGCTGCCTGCTGCACGAACTTCTGTGGAAAGGGTTTCAAAGTAGGATTTGCTTTTTTATTTGTCTGCCCAATACCGGTTCTGCAGCCTCCCCTCAACACACAGTTTCTCCTCTTATTAACTATTTGTGTTATTGTGGTTTGGGTGATAATTTATGAGCTAAAATGGGTACATTACTATTAACTAAAGTCCTTAGTTTACCTTAACATTTCCTTTTTGTGTTGCACAGTTCAGTGGGTTTTGACAAATATAAAATGTCATGTACCCACCTTTAGTTTCACAGGGAATAATTTCAGTCCCCCAAAATGTCCTGTGCTCCTCTTATTATCCCTTGAGCTCCTGGGCCTCGGATCTGCTCACTCTCTCTACAGTTTTGCCTCTCCCAGAATGTCATATTGTTGGAATCGTGCAGTTTGTATCCTTCCCAGACTGACTTCTTTCACTTAGTACTATGCATCTTAAGGTACTTGCGTGTCTTCTCATAGCTCGCTAGCTCCTTTCTTTTTATCACTGAATAAGGCTCCATTCTATGGATATACTACATTCTGTTGACTCATTCGCTTACTGAAGGATTTCTTGGTTGCTTTTAATTTTTGGCAATTTTGAAAAAACTGCTATAAACATTCATATGCACGTTTCTGCGTCAGCATAAATTTTCAACCATTTGGGTAAATGCCAAGGAGCATGATTGCTGGATTGTACAGTAAGCTTGTGTTTAGCTTTGTGAGAAATTGCCAAACTGTCATCCAAAGTGGCTGCACCACTTTTGCACGCCCACCGTCAATGACTGAGAGTTCTTGGTGCTCCACATCCTTGCCAGCATTTGGTGGTGTCAATGTTTGGACTTTTGCCATTTCAATAGGTATCTCATTGTTTTTTATTGGCGATTTCCTAATGACATATGATTTTGAGCATCTTTTTGAGTTCCTACCTACCATCTGCATATCTTCTTTGATGAAAGATCTGCTCAGATCTCTTGCCCATTTTTGTAATCAGATTGTTTGTTTTCTTATTGTTGAGTTCCAGGAGTTCTTTGCGTATTTTGGATGCCGGTCCTTTAACAGATATGTGCTTTGCAAATATTTTCTCCCAGTCTGTGGCTTGTCTTTACATGCTCTTGACAGTGTTCTTTCACAGAGCAGAAGTTTTTAATCTTAATAAAGTCCAAATTGTCAATCTTTTCTTACATGGATCAGGCTCTTAGTGTTTTATTTAAAAGGCCATTGCCAAACCTAAGATCATCTAGATTTCCCGCTATTTTTTCTTCTAAGAGTTTTACTGTTTTGCATGTTAAACTTGGGTATACAATCCATTTTGAGTTAATTTTAGTAAAATGTGTAAAGTCTGTGTCTAGAGTCATTTTTTTTTTTTTTTGCATGTGGATATCCACTGTCCCAGCACCATTTGTTGAAAGGACTATCTTTGCTTCATTGTCTGGCCTTTGCTCCTTTGTCAAAGCTCAGTTGACTATATTTGCGTGAATCTATTTCTGGGCTCTGTATTCTGTTCCTGGGCTCTATTTTTCTATTCTTTCACCAATAATATATTGCCTTAACTAGAATTTTAGAATAATGTGAGAAGAATGCTGTTTTCATGTCCTTTGCAGCAAGGCATGGGAATGCCTCTGTCACACTGAGCAGACACTTTGTCATTTCTTTGCAAGTTAATTATTGTCGCCACTCAACATTTGAAGTATTGCAGAAGGCACTTGGTTCTGGTCAGTGTTGGTCAGTAGGAAGACTTCCAGGTGCGTCCTCCACCTTTCTCCTTCTATATCCAGAAGGAATGGGCTGTAACTGGTTTGGATTAAAGACAATTAATTAATCATTAAGTGGGTAGAGTTACCCGCCAAGTTAAAAACGGAAAATTCAAAAGTGAGAGGTCTCATTTGAACTCTCCTTTCCACCAGTCCTGAGATAGTGTCTCTTCTTGCACTCTGGAAGGCAGACAGAGTGGAGGTCATTCTTATTTTGGGTGCATCGCTCCATAACACTCCTGCATTTGGACAAATCTGCTTGGTCTTTTGGACTCTTTTCTACTCCTTTAAGGTCTTCCAAGGGTGGTGGCATCAGGAACTTTGCTTAGAGGTTAAATAGATTGAGCAGAATTCTCTGCCACTTCATTTAAACCACTTGAGGCCAGCCAAGGTTAGATAAAGCATTTCTCACAAAAATCCGTGCAGCTCTCTAGAGCTCTCCGTTGGCATTTGGACACAGCGCCTCTGCTAGCAACAGAGTGTAACATTTTCCTTGCATTGTTTTCTGGGTGATGACCTTGAGGTGAGGCATTGAAGGTATAATTCGGCAATTTCTGGGATTCCTGGGCAAATTCCATAATATTGTCTAAATGGCATAACAGCAAATCTAACTGCTAACGTGATCATAGGTTTCTACTTTGACACAACTTAGGCATGAAATTCAAACTTTGTCAGTTTAGTCCATATTAGATTCTCCATGAACTAAAATGAAGTTTAGATTACTTTTGCTGGTTTGGATAAATAGCCACACTTGTGGGCCATATTCACAGCTGCTTTTCACTGTTTAAAAAGGTAAGGTCTAATTGTGGCTTTAAAGCACAATCACGATTCTGCACGTGGGTTAGCTGACTTCAGAACACCCACCCCTATTACATCAACAACTGTGCACACAATTACTCTGATTGTAAAGGGCCACCTAATAAATGTTTCACTCCCTTCTCTTCTATAAAAAAGGAAACACTTCAGGTTACACATTGATTCTCTTTTGCTTTGCTCATTCAAACACTTCCTGAACACCTATTACACACCAAGTGATGGGAGAACACAGACGAGTGAGAGGGATCCCTTTTCCAAAAGCATGTAGAGCCCATAGAGGGTCTCTGCGAATGTGATGCCCAGGAAGGTCTGTTCCTGTGCCTTTAATACATAACGCATGTGAACCTTAACCGCCAAGTATGGTCCGTTTTACCTGCCACTGAGAAGTTTGCTCAGACACACCTAGTATGGCTTATGGTCTCTCCTTGTTTCAGAAATAAATCTTTGAAATTAATCTTTTGAAAACAGAAAGTAGTAGTTCTCTATTTACATATCAATATCCACTACCACTTATGTAGCCTTAGGTCTTTTTTGGGATTATTGCTGTTATTGAAGGGGCCGTGGCCAGAGGTCAACAGGAATTTGCATTTGGTAGAAACAGTTTGGTGGAAGTTGTAACCAGCTTGGGTGTAGAAAGAATCTTGGGCTCTGAGGAAAGCAGGAGATCATGGATGTGGGTGGGATTAGGAGGCCAGTGAGTACACGCCTCACCCGATTGGTTTTGAAAACCTTTCAGGATGAACTTTATAATGGCTTTTCCTCCCAATTAACTCCAGCCTGAGGGGCCTATCTTCTAATCTACAGCTTAAATAGCTGAAAGGAGAAAGGTCTCTGTGTATTTAATGTATTAATAATTCACAAAATGCAAGCCTACTGAAACCAAAGAAAAGAAAGTATTCCCTGCAGACACAAATTTTTCTTATGGAAGAAAGAAGAGGAAAAGTGAAAACAAACCCCTTCAGGAATGCCGTGTCACTGCCCTAAGAACACAAATTAAAAAGAAAATCTGGAACGTAAGTCAAGAGCTTAACATATGGATCGTTTCACACTGTTTGCGACCACAGAGTACAATTAGGATCTACAACCGCTCTTTGCTTTAAAGAACTCTTTACTCACCTTTGACCAAAAACGTGCAAATCAGTTCAACTGATGCTAAGTCCAAGAGACAAGAACAGAAACCATTTGGGTAGAAGAGCCAGGAAAAGTGCAGACAATGAGAAGAGCCAAGAAAAAAACATGCTGACAATGATTTAAAAATGGGAACAAACAACAGTAAATGGAAGAAACACCCCTCCAGAGATGAACCATTGGACACCCAACACTCCTGTGCAGCTGCTCTGGTCTCTTTTCGAAACGTGAGCTGAGAAAATAACTCGGGGAGCTATTCTCGACTTTAAATGGGGAACACAATCCTGGCAATTTACAGAGATGCTCAGGGTTCATCAACACTGATGGAAAATTTCAAATAGGCTAGATAGAGCCTGCCTGAAATTTCCAGATGCTAAAATTGGCACATATGCCTTCATATCAGAAGTATGCTCTACATAAAATGAGCACACACACAATTTGCTTTTAGGTTTATCCTTGTATAGTTCATAATTTTTAATTTTAAATCCTTTGAATTATTTCATCATGAGAGGTATATGAGTCATTTATCATCCCCCACTTGTCATTTTTATTTTTTGTTTAAAATATGAATCTAGTTTATAAGTAGAAAGAAACTCCATTTATTGAGTGCTTCCTATTGGCAGGCCCTGTAATATACACAGAAGAGGAGGCAGAGCACAGACCTTCTGGGCCTTTAAGGTGTTTGGGGAAAGAGATAGGATCACAGTGCAATGGGCTCCAAGCTGAGTGAAGCTTTGCTCTCCAGGGGTGGGATGAGCGCTCCAGGGGTGGGATGAGTTAAAGTGTGAGTGCAATTTTGCTCTGTGAGGGCCACCAAGCAGGAATGAACAGCATGGCTGTCACATGGGTTCTGGTGCCCGAATAAAATGTGCACATTGTGGAGTTTCAGAGCCAGTGGCCACACTGATGCTCCCAGATCATCAACTTGCTTAGGATACCTTCCCCCAAACAGCACAGTTATTCTCTTCCAGGTATATGTCCTTCTTACTTTTCTTCTTTTTTCATTTCTTTATTTTTTAAAAATTTATTTTAGAGAGAGAGATAGAAACATTGGTGAGAGAGAAACATCGATCAGTTGCCTCCGGCACACCCCCAACTGGGGATCAAGCCGCAACTTGGGCATGTACCCTGACCGGGTACGGGACCTGCGACCTCTGGGTGCCTGGGAGGATGCTCAACCACTGAGCAACACTGGCCAGGCCTTTCCTTCTCTCTTGCTTCCTACAAAGAACGGGGCCTTTGGTGACCTTTTCCCAGGTTCAAGTTCTGGCTCCACCACTTACTCCTGTGTAAGCTGCTTCACTTCTGCCCACCTCCCTCATCTGCCAAGTAAGGGCCCCGACACTGCCCAGCTGTGTTGTGAATCTCACGTAAGGTAACCCGCGTCTAGCACAGTGTTTAGCACCCAGCTGGCACCCAGTAAATGCGAGTTTCTCCTTTCTGTGCGTTGTAACTATTGGTCTTATCAACAACAGTCAATCACTTCCTCTACATAAACCTTTTCAAATAATGTTTCCCTATTTTCAACCATCATCCTTTCTATAAAACCAAAATAATATTTGAGGCAAAAAGAATCTTAGAGATTATTTACTCCGATCACCAATGGTTTTATAATCTCCAGTGAGGTCTAAGGAGAGATAAAGAAGCAGGCCCAGAGGAGCAATGTGGCCATTCGAAGTCACATCAGTGGCGAGAGGTGGAATTTTAGGGGCAGGTCACAGGTCCTCAGTCAATGTTATGTCCCATATTCCCCAGTGCCTCTCTATATTTGGTTTTTTAATTTAGAGAAGATTAAAAAAAACAACTGAGCCTTTTGTAACACTCTGTTTCATTGAAATCTTCCTCTTTACCTTAAAGAAATGGCAAATTGGATCTTGAGATTATTGCTTTACACTTTTGTTTGTTTGTTTGTTTGTGTGGGACCACGTGTGATGCAGGCTCAGGAACTGTTTTCAGATGTCGGAGGAAGCGTTACTGACTTGGAGTCAGTGCCAAATATCCTTTCTTCCCTGTGATGCCTGCCTGACTGGTTTTGTTTTGATCTTAAGTCACTTCATAAGGAGAATTCTGTCTCAAAAGCTAACAAAAAAGTCAAACTTCCTAAATTGTGACAGGGTGGAAAGACACCCCCAAATCAATTACTTATCCAAATCCGTTAAACTGGCAATACTTTTAACAAATGTAGGTGAGTAAAACCACCCCTTAGCAGCAAGCAGCTGTGTATTTGAACTACCACTGCACTTACCTACCAGGAATGAAAAGACGAACTCTCAAACACTGTTCTAATATTGTGACCAGCAGCAGAGGCTTCTCTGTGAGCATAGATTCGGAGAGCTTATTTGTTGATATGCTAGAAGTATCTTATCAGTAGCGAACTTTAGTTATTAAGCTCTCTCACAGTGTAAATCTCCCAAGGGAGGGGAGAAAACAGGACTCCCCCCAGAAAAAAAGAGTATGATGAAGTTCCAGAGTAAAACCTTCAGTGAAAGTAAGAAAATGAAATCACTGAGGCCTGGCTGGTGCTGCTCAGTGGTTGAGCATCAGCCCATGAACCAAGAGGTCGCCGGTTTGATTCCCGGTCAGGGCACATGCCCGGGTTTCAGGCTTGATCCCCAGCAGGGGGCCTGCAGGAGGCGGCCTGTCAATGTTTCTCTCTCATTGATGTTTCCATCTCCCTCTTCCTTTCTCTCTCTCTAAAAGCCAATAAAAAACATATTTAAAAAGGAAAGAAAATGAAATCATTTAAGATCTCTCTGCCACTAAAACTTAGCTGTGCCTGTAACCACTACCAGGTATTCTGTCCAGAGTGGGGAACAGAAAGGAGAACCTGGGTTTCAGAAAGATCCCAGGATCTACTATGTTCCAAATGCTAATTATACAGTCTGCGCGGAAACACTCAAACATAGTCACACACACTCCTCCTCTCCCATCACACGCGCACGCCCACCACACGCTCTTTCACTGTCTTCACATTTGACAAACTTGTCCCAGAAAACGCTTTCCCCCCTGGTCCGCATCCCTCTCATCCAGCATCCAGGCTGCAAGCTGACCTCTGAAGCGACATTACCCAATATTGGGCTAAATGTGCTTCTGACCAAATTGGTTCCTGTTACCATAGCAATATTTGCACACAGTGTTCTTTCTCTCCCTCGTCCCCCATTTGGCTTTTAAAACCTCAGACAGTGTCATATAAGGAACTCCTACAACTTAGCAAAAGGAAGACAAACAATCCAATTTAAAAACGGGCAAAGGACCTAACTAGACACTTCTCCAAAGAGGACATACAAATGGCCAAGAGACATAAGAAAAGATGCACAGCATCGCTAATCATCAGAGATGCAAATTAAAACCACAATGAGGCATCACCTCACACCTGTCAGAATGGCTCCATCAACAAGTCAACAAAGGGCCCGGCCGGTGTGGCTCAGCGGTTGAGCATCAACCTAGGATCCAGGACATCGGGGTTCGATTCCCGGTGAGAGCACATGCCCAGGTTGTGGGCTGCAGCCGATCAATGACTCTCTCATCATCGATGTTTCTACCTCTCTCTCTCCCCCTCCTTTCCTCTCTCTGAAATCAATAAAGATATGTTTAAAACAAACAAAAAAACAAAACAAAACAACTCAACAAAGGACAAGTGCTGGCGAGGGTGTGGAGAAAGGGCACCTAGTACACTGCTGGTGGGAATGCAGACTGGGGCAGCCACTATGGAAAACAGTGTGGAGGTTCCTCAAAGCATTAAAAATCAAACTGCCATTTGACCCAGTGATCCCACTTCTAGGAATATATCCTAGGGAACCCGAAACACCAATCAGAAAGAACTTATGCTCCCCTATGTTCATAGCAGCACAATTTACAATAGCTGAGATCTGGAAACAGCCCAAGCGCCCATCAGGAGACGAGTGGATAAAAAAGCTGTGGGGCATTCACACCATGGGGTACTATGCAGCTGTAAAAAGAAGGATCTTTTATCCTTTGGCACAGCGTGGAGGGAACTGGAGAGTATTATGCTGAGTGCAATGAGCCAGTCAGAGAAGGACAAGTACCACCTGATCTCACTCATATGTGGAATATAATAAAATAAGCTGATGAACAAAATAGACCCATAGTCATAGAAACATAGAAGAAACTGAGAAATCTCAGAGGGAAGGTGGAGGTGGGTGGGGAGAGATTAATCAAAGAACTTATATGTTTATATGTGTAACCCGTGGACACAGACATTAGTACGGGAAGGCCCCGAGGTGGGGTGGATGCCATGTGGAGGGGATCAATGGGGGAAAAAAGGGGACATCTGTAACACTTTCAACAATAAAGATAAAATAAAATGAAATAAAATCTCAGACAGTGCCATTTAATTATGAGAAACTACTACAATACTATCATAAAACCAATCAGCATGGGGGGCTTGCTGCTTCAAGGCGTTATTGGCTACAAAGACCAACTGTAGCCTTAGGAAAACTGGGTGGGGGGTGAGGGAGTGAACATTTTTACTGAGGGAAGATGGGCTGAAAATGAAAGTGCAAATAACCCTAATGTTTAGCACATGAAACAGAGCTGCTATCCATTTCCTGTTCGGGGCCCAGTGGAAGAAGACTCAGTGACCCCTGCCAGACACTGTTTACATTTAGTTGAAGTTTAAGTGGCTTTTCTGAGCACAGAGGCTGTGAATTGTATCCCTGTGTTCCCAGCACATAGTAGGTAGAAGGCACCGCTGTACATAGTCCAAGATGCCACTGACCTAAAATGTATCATTTATTTATGTACCACTAAGAAAGTTGAGTTATAAATTTTAATACTGTGTAAGATGTTCCATATTAAATAGATTAGAGCTGTGTTTTTAAGCAAAAATCTGAGACACCAATACAAATGTATGCATTCCCACAGTTTATAACTCATCTTGGAGAAGACGAATCAGTGGAATCCATGGTCCAGCACTTATTAAAAGGCAAGCTCCAGGATCCACAGGTATATACTGAACATGTACTATCTGCTAAATACAGCTGTGGGTGCCCGGGGTGTGGCCAGTGTATATCTGTGTTTCCCAGCTCCTGCAATTTTATGCTCTACGGGTCTTGATTCTTAGAAGGTAGATGCTTCCACCAGAAGATACAGGGAAAATCCCAATAAATGTAAACCTATGACTAACCCCTGGTCACTTTGAGCGTCTCAAGCCAGCAGACCATCAGACAAAGGACAGGAACCACAACGGCAGGGGCAATGGACCTGCTCACCATGAGAAACAGAAGACTGCTCACTAATGCACGCAGGGTGGTCTCCTGGCTGTCTCTGTATTTCCACGACCAATTTTTACTATAACAACGAGTCTAATACCTGCAGTTGATAAAGGCCTGGTAACTGGGGCCTCAGGTGTCACAGAGCCAGCCAGCTAGTCCAGAGAGGCGCTAGCCAAGGGCTCGGGCAGCCTAGAACAGGTCGTAGAGGAGGCAGACAATGAATATCTCAGGGCCCATTGCCCCAGCGGGAGCTGTAGTTTGACTGAATAACCTTTTTGTAAGTTTTCCCAGAAAACGGATCATTCAGAAACCTGGGAAAGCTGTGCCTGGGTGGAGTTAGCTTAACCTGAGAAGCAAGTGGGTCTGAGCGTTGTAAGGCGGGTGTGACAGCAGGTTCGTGGTTACTCTGTCCAGAGCCACCTCCGTGGCTGGAACACCAGGCCCTGGTTCTCGTGCCTTAGCAGCTGTTCAGGGCTCACAGCTTGTCCCCTTCTCCTACTGGGAGTGACTGTAATGACTCCCGGCGGCAGCACCCCATGCGGGCACTGGACAAACTGGCAAAATTGACCCTCCATAGCTCCCAGTGGGACCCAGCTTGTGCGGCCCGGTCCCCAGCTGAGACCACGTCCTGGCCCAGCTCCTCCGCCTGCCCCCCCCCCACTCCCTTCTGTCCTGAAATCGCTTCCTCAATAAATCCTTGCACGAGGATCCCAGTCCCTGGCTCTGCTCCGAGGAAACCCCAGCTAAGCCAGGAAACGAATGGATCATTTCACAGACAATCTTCTCGTCGTTACAAATGCCTTTAAAATGACAACATTTCTTCCACACTCATGGTGTTGACCAAAATCACGTTTATTTTCATGTTCATGAAACATGCTCAGATGTCCAGGTACTTGTAGATTTCTTAGTGACTAGCTCTAATAAAACTATAAAAGCAGAACAAACATGCCAATTAGGTTGACCAAAGCAAAAATAGAGTGTACATTAATGTCATGTGACAGACTGGTTTTTTCTGAAGCTGAATTGCGGCTGCTGGCTGTAAAACCAGAAAGGTGTGGCCCCTCGTGGTTCTGTACGTCATCTGTTCCTGTATTTTAACCTCAACAATGCAAATTCAGAGCAAGCTACTATTGTCATTCTTTTAGTATCTTCTACAGAACACCATTGATAACTTCCAGGCTTTCTTGCTAATTCAACACAATCAGCAATCTTTTTTTTTTTTTTTCAATATGTCTTTATTGATTTCAGAGAGGAAGGGAGGGGGGAGAGAGAAACATCAGTGCTGAGGGAGTCACTGATCGGCCGCCTCCTGCACACCTGCCCCTGCTGGGGATCGAGCCCGCAACCCGGGCCTGTGCCCCGACCGGGAATCGAACCGAGAGCTCCTGGCTCCCAGCTCGATGCTCAGCCGCTGAGCCACGCCTGGCGGGCTCACTTGATGACTTTAAAGCTTTGTCCCTCACCGGGCAAGGGTTCAGAATAAAGTGGTGCGGGCTGTTTGAGTCTGGTTCCCCTGTCTCTTCTGCCTGGTGGAGATTCAATGCTCCTCCTACCTTCATCAGTGTCACCCTCTGTGTCTAGGCCGTTCATGGGGTGCGCCGTGACATCATTTGAGATTTCTTTCGTGGAAGTACCATCAGAAACAGAAAGGCAAATTTCATCGGTGAAATTAGGAAGCTGCGTAGAAGCTGTGTGAGCCCAGATGCGCTTAGGTTACCTTGGAGATGGCCAACAAAGCGGAAAGCAGCGGTTAAAAAGCTCTGGGCGAGCATCCGCGGACCCCGTGCCATGCACACGCCGCGCCCTCAGCCTGTCTGCTTCATGTGGGGAAGCGCTGCACTGAAAGGATCGTGAAATCCCCTCTACTCTGAGGCTCTATAAACTTTGCCAATCTCAACAACTGCCATATGTGGTGCCGGTTCATCTCAGAAACAAATGACGACACCAGAGCCTGCCGCCTGTGTTTGCGCTGGGGACCCTGGCTCCGCCTTCCCAGCAGGGCCCTGGCTGTAGGAGACTTATTCTCAATCGGATTTCAAGGTTTTCTTTTCCTTTCAAGTAGTACAGGTTGATGGATAAAAACAAATCTTGGTTTAAAATGGTAAAACAACATTTTTTTTTAATGCATACTTTACCCTGGTCGGTGTGGTCAGTGGTTAGAGCCTCGGCCCACGGTGGGAAGGGTCACCGGTTCAATAACGGGTCAAGGGCACGTACCTGGGTTGCAGGTTCAATCCCTGGCCTCTGTTGGGGGGCTATTGGGAGGCAACCAATCGATGTGCCTCTCTCACATCGATGTTTCTCTCTCTCCCCCTCCCTCATTCCTTCCCTCCTTCCTTCTCTCTCTAAAAATCAGTGGAAAAAATATCCTCAGGTGAGGATTTTTAAAAAAAGCATACTTTGAGCTAATTAAACCTCAATGGCACCAATTCGTATTAATTAACAAGAAGAAATAAAGTATAAAAATGTCCTCTCCACCTTGAGTGGCTCTGTGATGGGTGCCTTGGATATAAAGTGGCTGCTCTCATGTGACATTTGTGAAGAACAGGTATTAAGCAGGTCCTCCCCCGCCCCCTTTTTAAACAATTAATTAGCTGGAAGAGCAGGAGAGCTGCCACCTGACAGGCAATTTCCACAATCTCTGCATTAACTGCCGAGCCTGGCACATGAAGCAGATAAATAGGGGAGCTGTGGAAATGAATTACTTTGGCATTTTTACATCGTCTCGTAGTGAGCTTGTGTGCAGCTGTAGACACAGGGTTTTCAGTGCCTGTAAGAGGTTTTCTTCACTGAGTGATCTCTGGCTCAACTTCTCTGTTTGTATCCAACCTGTCATTTGTGATCTCAGGGACAGAACATTTGAGAAACACCTGTTTTTAGAGATCTATTAAAAGTTGATGACACTTTGAAACTACATTAGGCATTTAGAGTCTATTTCTTCTCAGAGCTAACTCAAAAATTGCATTACAAGAAGTGATTTGAAGAAAAAAAGATTGACCGCAAGTATATAAAGTGCTCCCCTGTAGGTCTGCCTAAATTGGATTGTTGTGATGTGACCCAAGAGATGCCTAAAAATTATCTAAGTTGTCTGGTATCTTGTGGAATAGGAGATATTTCCCCTACAAAATAAAAGTGCAGTGCTAGTAACTAACACTGATTTATTTTCAATTATATCACATATATCTATGATGCTTTATCTTTGCTCACATATCTTATGCCCTCTGCATAACAAGGTTTTTGAGACCTTGATCAACTCCTCTATCCTTAATGTTTCCTCATTTGTAAAAATCAATAGGTTTAATTAAAAGACACTGAAATTTCCTTCTAGCCTTGACAATCGATTAGTCTATGAACTTAATTAGAACAATGTATTAGTTATTCTGAGTTTTTTTTTAAAACTGTCCCTGCTCTTTTCCAATATTCCGAAGCATGCTGATTTCATCTTCGCACTGGGCTCCACCAGGGGAAGTTCTGTTACATAATAAGAGATGCTCTCTTCCAACACAACCTGACGAAAAGCCAGGAAAAGGCAAACAAGGCTTGCTCTGCCATGTGTTTTATATTTAGACAAAACCCACATTTTGAGTTCCTGAGAACACTAGATATAATACCAGAATCGATCATTTATTTTCTCTTTGCTATGAGGCTCTTTTCACACCTGTGGCCTCTCTATGTAGGACATCTTTTCCAGACCATGGAAGAGATGCTGTTTTGCAAGGCCTGTGTCCTTGGGGTCCCATTTTCAAGCTACCTCTACCTAAAGAGCCTGACACTCTTTCCACTGCACCGAGCCTCTTGGCCCTAAAATCTATCATCAGCTTCAGAACCTGGAAAAAAATACGTTTTTAGATGGCTGCCCCACTCCCACTTCAGAAGCTTCTGACATCTAGTCCTCTTAGAAATGTTTCCATGCCAATCACAGGAGAAAATGAATTTCAAAGTAATGTGCTCAACCCGTCCATTCACAAATCTCTTCCATAGTTCAGTTATGTGTCCTAGTAAAGTGTGGACATTAGAGAGTGTTCCAACTCCTTATCAGTGGGTCCTGTTGAGGAAGGTAGATTGGCTGTGTATTGATTGAACAAATATTTCTTGACTGTCTGACCTGTGCTGGGCCTTATACTAGGCATTGGGGATGCAGAGATCAAAGACACCCTCTTAGAGCTCCTAAGAGGTCACACCCTAGGATGCAGGAAAAGTAAAAGACCCGTGATACAGAGGGAAAGAATTGTAAGACTGTAAATGACATTTTCAGCATAAACAATGGAGACCAGAAAGCAATGGGGTGACATCTGGAAAGGAACTGGGAGAAAGAATCCAATGCTCTATCTACTGAAGCTTCCATTCGAACCTAAGGGTGAAATGAAGACATTTTTAGGTGGGCGAAAGCTAAGAGGACTCGTTGTCAGCTGAAGCCAGTCCCCCCCTAAGAAGGGGGACGCCACCCAGACGCCCCCTGCCTGCTGTTCCACCCGTCACCGCGTGTCCACCCCGCGGGGGCCCTGGACAGTGGCTGCTGTCCCCCGCCACCCACCTCCCGCGCCCACGCAGACACCAATCCGAAACCACAGGGCATCAGGTCAGCTCAGCATCTCGTCATCCAGCTAAGTCCTTACATTTCCCCAAATACAGTGTTGCTTCTACTTCAAGAACCTCGCTTGGTGCTCACAGAGCAAACTCAGCGCAGCCCTGACACTGCCCGGCCAGCGCTGCCCACGCACGTGTGTGGCTCCCCACTGGGCATCTCCGCCGGGCCTGGTGTGTTCTTCAGGGCCCTGCCGTGATCCGATTATTTTCTTTGTCGGGGAGGAGTAAGTGGGAATGCCTGATATTTTGCTCACACAGTCAGATCTTTCTCTCATCATGACAGGAACTGACGTTTTGAGTGACTTCGGGATTGCTCATCCCAGTCCCTTCCTCCCTGTTGAGTGTAAATGTTATTTTGTTTTTTGCTAGCCTTAGTTATTTTGCTTTCTGGCTTTTATAAAACTTCTTTCTGGATAGAAGCTTGTGAAATTTTCGTTTTAAATTTAGAAATACAATAATTTTATCAGAAATGTGTCTAAGTGTGTGTCCCTTTCAATTCCTTATCTGGGATTAAGGGAGTTTAATCAACCTGCCAAATAAAGTCTACATCACAAATATTTTTCTTCTGTTATTTGGAACTTCAGATACTCATAATAAATTCAAAAACCTCCCAAGAATATGTTATACTTTAAATATTCCTCCATTCGTTTTATGTAAACACTGAACAGACTCAATAGAGATACTAATAGATATAAAAATTCAAAAGGAATTAGGCCCTATTTCCTACTGATTTCATGAAAAACACATCAAATAAAATTTCCCTAGCACGAACATGTTACAAAATACTCTAAAGCTACATGGCGATTCTAAAATTAATAATTCAACCTCCATAGCAATGGTAATAAGGCATAATGGATATGCTAAATTCTGTGCAAAAGCTTTCATGAACCAAAATAAAACTCTGCTTGAATTATAAATAATTGTGTTTTAAAAGGAGAGTCCATGATAAAGAAAGGCCTGGTATAACCCAGATGGAAAGGAAAGTTGATTAACATGATAATATCATGCTGAAAGAGTGTTTGTATATAACTTAGATAGATGCTTTTTCAGAAAATTGACCTCATTAAAACCACATGACTTAAATGAGAAAGGCTCACTGGACTCCATGGTTTCTCACCTCAGTTATGCCTCACCTTCCATCCCTATCTCCAGGCCCTGCATGAAAAGTTCTTGACATTTGTCACTCTGTCAGATTCCCCAAAATGCTGCCAAGGACAGAAGGAGAACTTTGCCAACACCAATCACTGGCAGAACTGAGAAGGAAGCAAAATGGATTGATTTTCCCAAGCTACACATTTCTGAATTATCTCCCTTCCCTACAGGCACCTGAGCCTTTATGGTCTCTCTTTCAAAGCAAAGAAACATCTGCTCCCAGGAAATAATCTCATATCAGGGATTTACAGCCAACTCTGATTATTAGGTCAATGACATTTTAGATATCAGCAAGAGAAGGAGAGGATATATATTTTAAATACGCAAAAAAATTTTACCTGCATAATACATAGAAATAACGCCAAAGTGGATCACTTCTGCTTGCTTAGAACTGTGCTCCGTTCCTCTGTATGTGAGATGAACAGGCTTCTTAATGGCTAGAAACTCTGCATTCATTCACTCACTCCTCAAAACCTTTTTCTGAGTAATTAGTATGAGTCAGGCTCTGGGCTAGGCACTTAGGCTATACCTGAGCTAATTGTGCCACATATAATCCAGCCATAGACTTAACACATTTCATTTACTTGGATGTTTATTTTTGCCTGTCTCATCCCCAAAAGAACCAAAGGCTCTTAGAATGGACTCAAACCTCAGAAGTACAGAAAAAAGAGCAGACACGAGGGGGAACCACCCAGAAAGAGGCCTGTTAGGTTATGGGCTGTGAGGCGCAGCGGCTTGGGGGCGGCGGCAGGAGCCTCAGACGCTCCAAGAGAAGGCAGGCGGGGTCAGGCTGAAGGTCACGGGCTAGTGAAATGGTGCGAGAGAGAGTTTAAGGGATTAGCGTCGGGCGGAGGCTGTGGTTGACCACAGGGAAGCACAGGGCCCTTGGCCGCCCGGGGCAGAGCCCAGGGCATGAAGCTAGGATTGCAAAGCTGCACAGATCCAACCGGGCGGCAGACTTGCCTGATGCTGAGAAACAGGACTCCCTGAACACGCCTGGAGTGATCCTCCAAGGTGCTGATGCTGGAGGAAAATTCGGAGAGAGAGAATTTGGTAGCTTTGCAGTGGTACGTGGGAGATGTATGTCCTAGTGTCTCATTCCAGGTAACGAAGACTCCACTGCAGCAAATTCTACCGTAGATGCATTAAGCAACAGCACTTGCAATCCGAAGGCCATATTCTAAGGTACTGATTATTGTGAGAAACTGTAATTGCAATGATTATGGTAAGGATGGGCCACCCACGACAATTAGAGGGCTTTACAGGCTGGTTCAGTTGCACCGCAATTCATTCTTAGGCATTTGGGATCACGCTAGACGCTGACTGGGCATTCACGCATGAACCAGCTCCCACTGTCGTCCTCATCACCTCCTCTGAAGCAGTGTGGCACTGAGAACATGGGCTTGAGGTCGGCCAGGTTCCAAGTCTGGGTTCCATCCCTTCTGGGTTGCGAGTCACCGAATTGATTCTTAGTTTCCTCGTGTGTCAAACGCAGATCATGATGCCCAGCCCACAGGGCTGGTAACACAGGTCAGTACGGCAATGCCAGTGCCCTGGTACCCAGCAAGTGCTCAGGACGCTAGCTACTATTATTGCCCTTTAACACTTTGCAGACAAGAACACACAAGTGACAAGAACCTGAGAGCGTGAGATGCTTTTCACATTTATTCGCACCTGATGGCAACCTAGACGTCATGAGCTACGCTCCTCCTCAGGAACCCGTCCAGGCATCCCTGACTGAGGAAGCTGGCGTCTTAGGTAGAGATGATAAACGTAAGACTCAGTGACACATGAACGTGCATAGGATAGGATTGTTGACATGCTAGGTGCCCCCCGCCCCAAATCCAGAATGAAGGCCAAAAACCCAGAAGTGTGATGCTTCCAGGGATAAGGCGAGGAAGAAAACTGGGAAGTAGAGAGAAGTTTCTATGGAAGATATATCACGTGAGTTTCTGTCAGTTGACAAGAGTCCAGGAATGAGGGACAAGGCTGCCAGTAAGGGTGCAACACTCAGTTCAAGTTAAACCAGAAAATAAATGGCAGGGTGGTGGTGGTGAGTCTGGGCTGGGATGCAAAGTCTGGTATCGACTGTGGTCAGCAAAACTAGTGATTTCCACACACTGTCAGACACAGTGGCCCATCAGTGAGGACTACAATTCCAAAGGGAGGAAGAAGATATAGTAAAGTCTAATCAAGTCTAAGGTAGAACAAAATAGGACTTGTCGTAGTTCTGGTCAAGCCGAGGCTAAGGGCCGTGGCTGTCAAAGGCACAGGTCTTTCTGAAGGTCTGAGTCTTCAGGGAGGGTCTCCCCCATGAGAAGAATGTCACATCCAAGGCAGGGCTACTTGAGAACTTTCTTGAACACGATCTAGAAGTCACTGGTACTTTTTTTTTTTAAGTAGATATATTAAAGCAGTTTGTCTTCAGCTAAAAACAGTAAGTGAGGCTCTCAGGTGATAGGATACTAAATAGTTCTGAATTTAGGTTGATGTGGGAAAAAATAATCTAAATGTCTCTCCCTTATACACTATTACAAATCCAAAAGAATGGTCCAAAAAGCTACCCTTTGAAGTCTGAAGTTAATCTGTGTAGCAATGCAAATGAACAGAATTTAGCAATGAGAATCTAGGACAAACGCAGAGCATTTCATCTCATGGAAATGAAAGATTTAAACATTGTGCACACAGTATACATAAGCCAAAGCTTATGTACGTAGCTGATTACTACTTAAAACAGAAATAATTCACATGCGTTCATATCATTCTAATAACATAGACAAGCAATTGGATGGGAAGTGATCCCAGTGAAGGTGGTCCTACTATATCAAAAGAAATCAACAAATGCAATTTGGGGCTTGCAGGGCTACTGAAAAGAGAAAAAACAGAATTAACAATTTACACGGAAAGCAGGTCAGGTAAATACGGATCATGCAGGTATTTCTAAGTCTCCTTTAGGAACTTTTCATAAGGTGCGGTAAGTTAACCGAAAGAACTAAAGGAATTAGCAGGCTTAGAACTCTTTGCCATCAAAACAGAAACTGCTTTAAAACTAAAGCTCAGCTACAGTAAAAGAAAAGGTCTTTGAAATTGGCATTATTTTCCAGCCGATTTGCTTTAAATCAAAGAAAACGATTCTTAATCTCTGAGTGGATGTGTTTCACACTGTCGGCCCAGTTTGCTCAAACAAGTCTAATCCCTTAAAATTGGTCAGCGGTGTGGTGGGCCTGGAAAAGAGGGGAAGGGTCTGAGCACTTTCTCTAATGGCTGCTGATGGGGCTGCTCTCCAGCCTGTCTTATATTTGGTCATGACCAGAACTGATGTGCAAATAGCTAGAGAGCCCAGGGTAATGGAGACCTAGGGACACCAAGTGGAGACCCTGTGACAGACAAAGTGCATGGGACAATTAAGGAAATGAGTTTGCTCATGCCATTGCAGTAGGGAGAATGCTCATTAGCGAGAAACATCCGGGGGGGGGGGGGGGGGTGCAGTTTTATAGAAGCAGAAAAGCCAGAGTCATCAGTGAGTCCAGAAGGATGGGTCCCATCTTCCTGGGATTCATAGAGGATGGAGGTGGGTCACTGAGGAAGGGTGGAGGTGAGCCTGGGGACAGGTGAAGGCAGAGGGGTCCTTTGAGGTTAGTCATTTCTCAGAACACAACAGGGCGGGAGCACAGGGCTCAGATAAAGCTCATGGTGCCACAACTTTTTACTCTTTTAACAAATTCCCTTGTTTGGTAGTTTAAGTGTAAGAGCTATTTTATTGTACATTCTGCTGCATTATTCTTGTTTACAAAGTGAAGTGAATTGAAAGAGTGAGCAGTGCTGCAAGGAGTACAAATTAAGGCTAGAAATACTGTGATGAAATGCTTCAAATTTGTACTTAAAACAACTCACAAGAAAAATAAGCTTTCGAAAACATGCATTTGAATTCAACAATGTTTGCTTTTTGCAGATGTTGAAAACCAAAGTACCGAAGTAATTTTTTTTCAATTAGTGCGACATAATCCTTGGATCTGTTTTTTGCACAACAGTATTTTCACTTTTTTTTATTATGGGAACTTAAACATACTGAAAGTCAATGTAATAGTATAATGAACACTCATGTACACAGCCCAACATGATTGCCACTATCCTACCGTTCTTATTTCATTTCCTTGAAGTATTTTTGTTCAAGTGTTTTAAAGTAAAACCCAAACATCATATTGTTTTACCCAAACTACTTCAGTATGGATGTTCAATTGGCACTGACTTCTGTTTAAACAAAGCTATAATATCATTATCAGAACCTTTAGAAATCAACAATAATTCCTCAATATTCTATGGTGTTCAGTCTGTGCAATATTCCTCCATTGTCTCAAATAGAGGTTTACTGATTTATTCAAATAGGGACCTGAACATGGACCATTGTATTTGGTGCGCTATCCCTTAAACTCTCTTTTAATCTCTAACATTTCACCTTCCCATTTTAATGCTATATATTTATTAAATAACCTGAGTCTTCTTTTGCACAGAATTTCCACATTCTAAATTTGACTAATAGCATCCTTGGGTTTTTTGGGTTTTGTTTTTTTTAAAGAAACATGATTTAGAGTCTTTATTAGATTCATATTCAATTTTTTGACAGAAATTCCTATCCACTTTTTGCTCAAACTCAATTGTATTAGGGTTATCAATATATTAAATACATTTTTTAGATGGATCAAAGTTCCTGAAGCAGTTGGGCCTCTTGGAGCCTTACCTATTCAGTCTCTATTTCTCACCACCCAAAATGACCCTTAAAGAACAACCCTGAAGTTCTAGGTCTCTGTCCACAGAGTTCATATGAAAACCCATGGGACTGGGTGATCTTTCAAGTACTGTCCTTAATTTCATGTAAAGGTCTAAACAGAAAGAGATGCTGCGGGCCATTAGGGATGATTTCCACGCTCACTTCTAGAGTGCTGCCTTGGGGTAAAATCAGACCTTCCTCCTCCAAGATAATCTTCAACCCTCACAACCACTTCAATTTCTGATGTATATAAATCATTAGCAATCCACTATTTCCCATGAACCAAATTACTCTTCTCAAATGTAGGATCTCTCGGGTTTACTCTTTAACTTTGGATTCAAAAATTACTTCCAACTTCCAGACATTTTCTGGTTCTGAATAAATGTGCATTTCGCTGAAGGTAAAGCAGTACTTCTGGTTGGGTGAGAGCATGTTAGGAGCCTGGTCTCCAGGACAGGCCTGCTCCTTGAGGGCACGAAGGCGGCTGCAACGGAAGCAAGACTCGAAGGAAGGAAGGAAGCAAACACAAAATCCTTTACCGTTTAGCCGAGGGTTGGCCATGTCTATGTTCCCACTTAATTTGTCCAGAACATCAAGCAAGCGCACTATAGCTTTTCTAGGATTCGCAAATCACATCTGAGAAAAAAATGGGAACAAACATCCCTTTTACTTTATCATCTATTCACATCTCCTCCCTCAGCATCCTGCGTTATTTTCTGAGTAGTGTTTATTCCTTTTTTTGTGCTTGTACATCAATTTGGATGATGCTGGCATGACTTTCCATGCTCACAGGGTCATTACCAGTTCCTGATTGTGTTTGCTTGCTCTTTGTGTCCTAGCCATTCCCCACAGAAAGACCATCCCACCTAAATCATTCATTAGTGTTGGAAGCAAGCTAAATCTTTGCTTTTGATGTAATTTTTCTGAGTTGTAGATTCTGACCAACTTTATTCATTAAGATAAATAGAGCGTGGTAGGGGATGCTTTGTGCTAATAGCTAATAAAGCAAGATTTTATTTGGGCAAAATGAACTCAGGGCCAGGGTAGATCTCACGGTTAGAATCATTATTATTTGTCCTCGGTTTTAAACAGGGAACATTGCTGTTTAACCTACCAGGAAACAGGACAAACAGGGAGTCAACATCACCCTGATTTTGAACATTTAATGGTTTATACATCTTGTTTGTTGAACTGAACTGGTTCACTTAACTCTGATGGCTGTTTTCAAGGTTAATTTTATTTTAAACCTTCAGTCATAGAAATGCAGGAAGTACATGCTAACAGAAGGGTGGGCTTTGGATATGAACATGGCGAAAACTGAGGTGCCCACCTGACTTAGCACACAGCGAAACCATGTTGTCGAACCCTGTCTGAGATAGCCTGGCTTATTGATTGGGCAGCAAGTATGGAGAATTTTTACCACCGTTTGACCACATTTACATCAGCAATAGATGACAGTGTGGATAGACTTCAGTAATCTTACTGTATTCGACTAGCTTAATAATCAATTCAATAATAATCAGCATTCTAATCATGACATTAAAATACCCAATTTTTTCAGAATTATCTCTACCCATTGGAAAAGTGGAAGTGGCAGCATTCAAATATAGGAAACAAATTTGCTTGTGTGGAGAGGGCATTTTAATACAATATTTGAAAAAGAAGCTATGGTATTCTTATCTTTAAAGTGAAAATCAAATGTGTAAGGAAGTTTTAAAAGGAGTTGAAGTCTTTTTTTGAGATATATTCTAATATTGAAAATTTTGTGTGCTAATTTATAATTCACATTTTAATAATAACGTTATTGAGATAAAGCCATACAATGCATCCATTTAAAGTGTATAATTTAATGTATTTATCTTAATGCATTTAGCATATTTTGTCCCCCAAAAGAGACCTCATACCCTTTAACAATAACTTGCCATTCCCCTCTCCACTAAGCCTCTAGCAACCATTAATCTTCTGTCTCTAAAGATTTGCATATTTTGAATAATTCATATAAATTAAGTCATGTAATATGTAGTCCTTTGTGACTGATTTCTTTCACTTAGCATAATGTTTTAAAGGTCCATTCATGTTGTAGCATGAATCAATATTCTATTCCTTTTTATTGCAAAACAATATTTTACTGTAAAGATGTGGTATATTCTGCTTATCCATTCGTCAGCTGGAATCTATGACTTTTAAACTTTTTGGCCAGTAAGAATAAAGCTGCTGTGAACAGCTATGAAAAGTGGTTTTTGTTTTGTTTTGTTTTCCAGATTTACTGAGGCATACTTGGGAGATAAAAATTGTATATATTGAAGATGTACAATGTGATGACTTGATATATGTATACTTATGAATGATTACCACAATCAAGCTAATTAACACTTCCATCACCTTAGTCACCAATTTTTTCGTGAGTCTGGTGAGAACACCTAACATCTACTTTCTCGTCTAGTTTACCCTCAGCATGACCATATGGATGTCCCAGGGTTCACTCAGACTCACCATGTCCGTAACTGGTCTAACATCCTGCCCCTAAGCCTAATTCTCCCCCTGTGTTATTCCTAACTTTCCCTTCTCACCCCTCATCCAAATCAATAATTGTTGACTCAGTCTCCTTAATGACTCTCCAGCCCATCCACTTCTCTGTCTTTGTTTCTACTACTTTAATTTAACTTCCAACGTCTCTCATAGAAATGACCTCTACAGTCTCCAAAGAGGATGTTTTGGTCTCTGGTCTTGAGCCTTCTAGCCTCAATTTATTTTTCCCACTTCTATCCCCAATTCATCTTCTCTTCTCCACAACATTAAGAGTAATTTTCATAAAGTGCAAACCTAAATATATCATGTTCCTCTTAAAACCTTCTAGGATTCATCCAGTGCCCTCAGAATGGAGTTGACACAAAGTGTTCCAGACCCTTTATGTTGCTTCAGATGATCCACACAGAATAACTGCTAATTATACAATCTCCATCTCTCATCTCACCACGCTTCCCATCAAGCTCGATTCATGCTCAAATTATTATAATTCCCATGAAATATTCATTTCTATCTCTACAATTTTGAATCACCAAAATTATATGACTTTTTGGCTTACAAAACATTCATCAGTGGGCTAATTACCACCTATATTTTACGTTCTAACGTAGCTGTCACTTTCTTTAGGAAGCTTATCCTACCATATTCCTCAACCCTACCCCACCTACAACTAGTTTAGATATTCTCATTGCCTCGGATTTTCTCTATGAAAGTCCTAATTGTGCCATTTTATAATTTCTAGTTTACTTATCTGCCTTCCTCATTAATCTAATTATTCTGTAGAGAACGTGACCTGCTCACATACTATGTTACCTTGTAGAACAATGACTTAGTCGAAGTTTTTGCTTATTTCATATTTGAGAATAAATAAATGACTCTACCACCCTAGTACATAATAAATGCCCAAGAAATAGTTACTGCACTCCAAATAAATAATAATCTGCATGCGCATTTCTGGATGTATTGCTAAAATCAGGGGTGAGTAAGATTTGGAACAGAATTTAACAGAACCAATCAAAGATGTCCTCTTTCCTCCCACTGTTGAGATGATGAAATGAAACCCTCGATGAAGCTCTTTCCTGAACTGGTATATTAACACAGTGACCTTTGTTGGCAACCCATGGCACTGGTAAATAATTTATTTTTTAGCAATACAAAATAATAAAATAAAATAAAAAATAAAATAAGAACAGTAGACTCTTGGCCTTAATATGCCCTAAAATCATTTTTGTATCTGAATTAAGTCAGAAACCCCCATTAGTTTTATATATTTACAATATTAAATGGTATATTTAGTTGCTTTTTACCTTTTAACTGGCTGTCCCAACGCTCTACCACCATGGTGAACACTTTCATGAGCTGGGGATTTCTACCTTTTATTAAAGGTGTATTATTCTACTCTAAGCCAAACCAAGATTTACACAAACTCAGAATGACTGAACTAGAGGTTTTCTATTTGCTTTAGAAAGGATTGATCAGCATTCATATTTAAATAGTATTCTCCCATTCTTATTCCGAATGTACTTGATTAACATTGTTTGATTTATATGCAATTTTTCAGGTATATATCGACTACATAAAATAGCAACTATGAAGAGGCTTTCACATTTTTTTGGCAACCATCGGCCAGGCTTTATGTTTTCAGATTCATGTGGACACTGACCTCTAAGGTCACTGACAGCAATAAAGCTGGAACGTGACTTCCCTTAAATGACATCTACTTGGAAAACAAGATCTGCTCTGGCTGGTTAGAGTTTCCTCAGGCTCTGAAGCAAGGGGAGTTTTGTGCCTAACTGGAGATGGAAGTACTTACTGTGGCCTGGTTTCCTGTTCTCATGACCTAATCTTGCCAAAGGACATCAAGGAATAAAGTGTTAAAATTAAAATGGTGGGGAATTCTGAAGGAGGAGGGTTTGTTTAAAAGCCTTTCGAATTCCGAGCCCAGCTTGGAAAGTAGCTTCTTTATGAAGCCCTGAAGCTGTTCGGTCTTACAGATTGATTCACACCCTCTGTTTCATTGCCGAGGTCAGGCATACACCAGGGTGCTGTGTGGTTTGCGATGTGAAAATGCACATTAAATCGAAGAAAAGATGAAATCCTAATTCAAACGGTGGTTTATTTAAAGCTATGAAACACTGGGAGACTGGTACTACCATTTTAAACGTTCTTTACATTCAAGAGCTTGCATTCTATCTTTTAACCATAAAATAATTAGCTGGAGTCTTCAGTCAACTGAATTATTTCCCATTTTAGACTTAAAGAGAAAATGACTAATCAGA